>NC_140591.1:1451115315-1452506361 GCF_964204655.1 Triturus cristatus
GAGACAATGGTCACGGCTCTTGAGAGGCGCAACCCTACCAAATCTGCTCTCTGAAGCTTTTCAGCTGGGAGACAATGCGGATGAAAGTTATAATTCCCTTATCCAGCGAATTATGGCCTCTCTGGACAATCTGGCCCCGCATAAAAAACGCGAGACAGAACAAAAACTGCCATGCCATGGTTTTCGACGGAGCTCCTCCAACTTAAACATCAGTGTAAACGTGCAGAGCGGAGATGGAGAAAATACTATCTGGCATCGGATAAAGTCCTTTTTAAGCAGGAGCTGGCAGCTTAAAAGTCACAGATTAAGTGTGCAAAAGCGAGGTTCCTAGAGGAGACTTTATTGTCAGCCTCAAATAAAGCTCAGGCTTTGTTTAAAATCGTCAACGAGTTGTCACGACCAGCCTGTGCTACTACAGCTATCCCAGCCTCCGTTACTATGCGACTCGCTGGCCAAGGCCTTCGAAGATAAGATCGCGACCATCTTGAGTAACTTGAGTCCCATGACACCAGGGGCTGCTCTCTCATCTACATCAGAGATGGAGGCGGGGAAAGCAAGGTTGGATAGTTTTCCTCTTCCCTCCTTTACAGAATTTGGTGCTTTAGCGGATAGTGTGTCTTCAGGCTCCCCCCTTGATGTACTTCCGCACAAACTCTGGAAAGTGTTTAGGGAAGAGCTGTTCCCTCCTCTCCACGCAATCTGCTGCCAGTCTCTTGGTTCCGCCCAGGTCCCGGACAGCTGGAAGCTTGCGGTAGTTTCTCCGCTGCTGAAGAAAGAATCACTGGACCCCTTATGCCCCGCTAATTACAGACCCATTTCATTACTCCCTTTCCCGATTAAGATCTTGGAGAAACTGGTCACGAAACACCTGTCCAGTTTTTTGGAAGTCAATGACTGTCTGGATGCGGCGCAGTTTGGGTTCAGGCCAGCGCATGGAACCGAATCAGCTTTGGTGACTGTTTTGAGTGACCTTCGTTCGCGTGCCGACTATGGACGAGCAGCCTTTTTAGTGCTGCTTGACAAGTCGGCAGCGTTCGATACGGTCAGTCATGCCATCTTGACCAGGAGATTGGAGGAGGCTGGTGTGATGGGTCTGGCCCGGGATTGGCTTGTCTCATACCTGGCCAATAGACATCAGGTGGTTGCCCTGCCTCCCTTCAAGTCTACCATCAGAAGGGTTGGTCAGGGCGTACCCCAGGGATCGGCCATTAGCCCCATTCTTTTTAATCTCTACCTCCGCCCCATGGTCAAGCTAATTAAATCTTTTGGCATTGCAGTCACCAACTATGCTGATGACACCCAACTCATCTTCTCTTTTGAGGGGGAGAATGTGGTGTCACAGGAGACCTTTCACCATTGTATGGTCACCACGGCAACATGGCTGAGTAACAACTCGCTGCAATTCAACAGCTCCAAGACGGAGGTGTTGCATTGCTCAGCGGACCGTGTCCCGCGCCCTCTACCGCAAGACTTCTGGCCCCCCTCCTTTCAGGGCACGGTAGCAGCGGTAGACTCGGTCCGAAACCTGGGTGTGACAATGGAACCTAATCTTCAACTGGATGGTTTCATTGATAAAACAGTGTCTACCTGCATGGGGCTGATGCGTACCCTGCGGAAGATTCTCCCTTTGCTTCCCGCCCATGCCAGACCAGAAGTAGTGCGCAGTATCATCTTAAGCAGACTCGATTACTGCAATGCTCTGCTTCTGGGGGCACCTGTCACTGCATTAGGCAAACTACAACGGGTACAGAACTTCGCTGCCAAATTAGCACTTTCCCGCCGACGTCTTGACTCGTCATCCGCAGCACTTAAAGACTTGCACTGGCTGCCCATTTCTCAGCAGGTTGAGTTTAAAGCTTTATGCTTGGTCTTCCGGGCCCTTCATGGCTTGGGACCGTTGCCCTTACAGGAGATATTCTCTTGGTACATCCCTACTAGATCTCTCCGCTCTGCCTCAGCCTACTTGGTAGTTGTCCCCAAGATCCGAAGAAAGCGGATGGGTGGCCGTTCCTTTGGCTTTACGTCATCCAAGTTGTGGAATGATTTGCCACTGCCGCTCAGATGCTTAGGAGACCTTCTCTCCTTTAAAAAAGAACTAAAAACTCACCTGTTCCCTAGGATAGTGTAGTATGCTGATATAGTATTGACTGTGTTTCAGGATCTGTTAGATCACAGCGCCAGGATGCCCGTTGGGTGACAGGAGCGCTTAATAAGTGTGTTATACATACATACATACAGTCGCGGCAACGAATGTGTCACCCTCTCATTAACATTCTGCCATTCTCAAGAGACAACTTGATAGCTACTTTAAAATAAGGTTCTATGTTTCTATGTAATTACGTTTCTTTTGGCCACCCTTCCATAATATATTTTTGGACTATATTTAAATCTTCATCTTGTGACAACCACTCTAACCATTCTTGTTCAGCAACTAATTTTTCACCAATCACATCAATTACAGCAACTAGACATTCTTTGTCAGTTTACAACTATCATTTTACGCTGCCCATATGATGATGTAAGATGTGTTTCTGTGGATGCTAACAGTGGTCTAAAACTATTCTATTGAAAATATAGCATCTACTCATTCATGAAATTCATAGCTAAGAGGCACGGTTCAGTGGGCTAAACGCACAAAGCAATTTTTGCAAATGAGCTTCGTTTAGCTCCACAAATAGTTACAAAAAATTACAAGTGTAAACCGCTTTTTGGAATTTACAAAAGTGTTTACGCTGGCCAAACGTTAAAATCACCCAAAGATTTTTGAGAAAGTAAATTCATGTCCTGCGGTGAGGAGCAAGTGTTCTAGTCGGTGCTTAATTTGAGCCGGTGGTTGCAAGAGAAGTCGACAGGCACTCTTTTTTGTGGACCAGCACCTATATTTCCACTATAGACTTTGACCCAGGGTAAGAGAGTGAAAATCCCACAAGGGAGAAGAAGGAGGAACAAAAAGACGGAATACTCACGACAAAGGGAGAAAGCAGGATCCTGCAAGAGTGAGATAAAGAGACAGGCCGGTAGGTGGATTAACAGGCGTAAGGTGGAATCAAGACTACCAAAACTTGGTATTCTGTACGCCGGCATTCAGCATCGCTGGCCGTGGGCATCTGAGTAAAACTGTGGGTCCCAGGCCATTCATCCTTTTAAAAATTAAGTACTGGTATCAGTGCTAAAATATCCTGAAAGTTTGGTCAACACACAAACTTGCACATTTGTGAGCATTCACAAATATCTATCCAAGCCATTTCCCAATGCGTAGTTGTGCCCTTGGTAAAATTGAATATGCGGTAAGGCCTTTGCACAATCACTAGTGCAAGGTTTCCCAGAATGGACAATTAAACTTGTGAATGCCTAACAGGAGTTAATAAAGAACACACCTCTTCAGTTGTAGATTTACTCATTTGGAGGATGACACAACAAAATAAAACAATGCATGACAACACTAGAACCGACATTTCGGGAGCATTAGGCGCTCCAGGGCTTGCATTCCATTCCATCGCAGAGTGGGACCAACCGTATGTAAAAATCAGCATTAGGCCCGCCTCAACTGGAGCCTTCAACCCAAACTGCGGCATTTAGGAAACTTGGCAGAATCAAGAGAGGAGGAAAAATAAATAACATCTAGATTCACCAATCAATGATCCTTCCTGGAAATTGTTGCCTCAGTCGCTGGCCCTCGAGGTTTCATTAGATTGTATGTAAAATACCAACAGCAGCTTAAATAATCGACAAACAAAGGCACAGCTAACGCTGCGGGTGGGGGGATTTCTGATCAACAGGAGGAAGGCTGCGGCTGTGTTTGTAGCCGGTGTAATTGATTGTGCGTGTAACAGGGTGATATGTTCACTGACCTTATCAAAATGCGAAGGCTGTTGCTTTATGAAGTTGTAATTAAAGGACACGCAGAGTCTCGCCCCGCACCACTTCTGTGTTCTTTCCTTTTTACACAGCCACATGCACAAGTCCTGGTTGCACCGCTCGTGTGTGTCCTGCACAGACTGGAGTGCTGCATAGGAGGGGGAGCTAGAATTTGTGCGGCCATCTTTCTTATACTCACAAGTTTCACAGAGGCTCGTTGGCAAGAACCCATTCTACACGCATACCTTGCTTCCTGTTGGTGCTCTATTGAAGTGTGAGGCACACGATGTAAATTCTGGCCACTGCCTTGTTCTGTAGATTGAATTTTTGTATGGTATTCCTTCCACATTGAATAATCAGTATGTTGTTCTTGATATGCTTAGGATTGTCATTTTAAATATTGTTATTTCTTCTTGCACTTACTCTTGTGTTTTTTTTCTCTGGTTTCTCTTTTTCTTTACAGATTGGGTCTCACGGATGCCTATCAGTGGTAAGTCCCTGAGGCGCTTTTTATTACAGCTTTTACTTCTGCCTGTTAATCAATGTTTGCATTGTGGGTCCAGTTCTCCCTGGGGCTGTCAAAGGTTTTTGTTCCTATTTTGGCCTCTATGGAAATCACTTGTTTTTAATGAACGAGGCCGTTTCTTTCTCTTTTTGGTCGGCAGCAGCATTAGAGGTCATGGCAGAGTTTAGAGGTCATGACATACCCAGCTGCCATTAATAATACAATGATTGAGCCCTGTCTGTGTTGGCCCCAAAGGGCGTGTGGTATTGTCCAAGAGTGAATGGTCCATCTACAGCCATCATCCGTGCTTTCTCTTCTTGTCCTTGCTTTGGAGTGGGGGTCTGCAGTCCAAGGGCATAGTCAAGTGTGTTTTGAAAAGATGTTAAACAAGCAGTGGCAATGCCAGTAGATCTTGCTTGTGAATAAAAGTGTTTTTTGTGTCATTCATCGGTGTAGGCATTCAGTAAGTCATCACAGATGCACTCTGTCACTCATCTTAGAACTCATGCATCCATTTATCCATCGACTCATTCTTGCATTCACCCTCTGACACAACATCAGTAAAACACACACACGCACAACAATTTATGTAAGATATATGTTTTTAAATGCAAGTACAAAAAAAAACTGCTGCCTTCTCCCAAGGCGGCGAGAGGTCGGGTAGGTTCAAGCACCTGCACAAACCGACGCAACTATTGTGACGGCATAACCCTAAGCCGAACCTTATTGGACAATACGCTCACAATGAATAGATAGGATCATTCTACAATTCCAATAAGTGGCACTACGAAATTTCATTTGGCCACTATACCATGCTAGCACTCACTTCACTCCCTTCCCGGTCCTGAAGAAGCGCAAAGGATCTCCTCCTGAGACCACGACACTGCACGAAACATGTCGACCCTACCCCCGTCCAAAACAGTCTCCACACTTGTCTAGCTACTGAGGGCCATTATAAACCTCGAGCAGCACACAACCTTCTGTTTTTTTAATGATGACAGAGGAACTTTTTCTATTCAACTGTACTACCCTGACTCCCCTCTAGCCATCTTTTAAAAAATTTGCACTTTACACCACTTTACATTCAGACCCGCACACACGACTAGATCACTCAAAAGATCTCCGACAAAGTTACCCTTCGGGGGACCCCTATGGTATTGCAGCACCGCCTGATGAGGAGCACCACCCCATGATGAAGCATGACATCCTTCGGGGTATGTGAGGGCATCAAGTAAAGGACACACTGTCCCCTACCACTGTCTTTAAAGAACTGCACTCCCCTATCTCTTTTCCTTACTCCTTCGTAGGAACTGTGACTCCCCTCAGTGACGGCCTTCTAAATATGGGCAGGCGTATATTTGCAACTAAACATAGCAGAGGTGTTCGGTTTGCAGAGGTATTGTTAGACCCGTCAGCCTTATGGTGGTCTTCCCCCCAACATTTTGCCTTCACCCTCCTATGTTGCTTATTTAAATTTTGTCGGCTTTAGGACTCTGCACTTTACCACTGCTAGCCAGTGCTAAAGTGCTCAAGCTATCTCCCTAAAACATAGTAGAATTTGCTTACAGCGGATCGGCATATTTAATTTCCTTATAAGTCCCTGGTAAAGTGGTATACCATACACCCAGGGCCTGTAAATTAAATGCTACTAGTGGAGTGGAGTGGTGTTTCTTGTAGTGGAGTGTCGTAGAATGGAGTTTCAAGTAGTGGAGTGTCATGTCGTGGAGTGTCATGTAGTGCAGTTTCATGTAGTGGAATTTCATGTAGTGGAGTGTCGTAGACTGGAGTGTTGTGAAGGGAGTAGAGTGTAAAGTCGAATGGTATAGAATGTCAGCATGGGGTGGCATAGAGCAGAGCAAAGTGGTGTAGAGTGGAGTAAAGTAACATGGAGTGGCATAGAGGAGTTGCGTAGAGTGTCGTAGAGTAGAGTGGCGTGGAGTAGCATAGAGAGGAGAAGTGTAGTAGTGTGGCATGGCATAGAGTGGAGTGTTGTAGAGTGAAGTAGCATGCAATGCAGTGGAGCGGCGTGTCGTAGAGCTGCGTGTCATAGAGTGGAGCTGCGTGTCATAGAGTGGAGTGGCATGTCGTAAAGTGATGTGTCGTAGAGTGGAGGGGCATGGGGTGTCGAGTCATAGAGTGGAGTTGCACAAAATGCAATGGTGTAGAGTAGATTGTTTCAGAGCGGAGTGGCGTGGAGTGGTGCAGGTTAGAGTGCAGCGGTGCAGAGTAGATTAGAGTGGATTGACATAGAGTGCAGTGGCGTAGAGTGGAGTAATGCAGAGTAGAGTGGCATAGAGTGTGGTGGC
Source organism: Triturus cristatus (assembly GCF_964204655.1). NCBI lineage: Eukaryota > Metazoa > Chordata > Amphibia > Caudata > Salamandridae > Triturus > Triturus cristatus. The sequence goes on from NC_140591.1 coordinate 1,451,121,985, forward strand.
TAACAGTACATTGGCATAGAGTGCAGTGGTTCAGAGTAAAGTGAAGTGGTGCAGAGTGGAGTGTCTTAGAGTGCAGTGACACAGAGTAGGGTGGCGTGGAGAAGAGTGGAATGGTGTAGAGTGTCGTAGAGTGAATGACATAGAGAGGAGTAGAGTGGAGTGGCGGAGACTGGACTAGTGGAGTAGAGTTTCGTAGAATAGAGTGGAGGGACGTAGAATGGCGTGGAGTGGAGTCCGGTAGAGTGGAGTATGATAATGTGGTGTGAAGTCGTTTTTCATAGAATAGAGTGGAGTAAAGTGCCATGGAGTGGCATGGAGGGCATTGTGTAGAGCGAAGTAGAGTGGCATAGATTTTTGTAGACTGGAGTGGCGTGGAGGAACATAAAGTAGAGCCACCTAGTTTGGAGGGTCATAAAGTGTCAGAGTGGAGTGGCAAAGAGTGGAATAGAGCGTCATAGGGTGGAGTGCCGTAGAGTGGAGTGGGTTGTTGTAGAGAAGATGCAATGGAGGGGCATGTCGTAGAGTAGAGTAGCATCTCATAGAGTAGAGTGAAGTGGCGTTGAGTGGAGTGGTGCAGCATAGGGTGCAGTGGCGTAGAGTGGAGTGCAGTGGTACAGAGTAGAGTAGTGCAGAGCGCATTGGCATAGAGTGCAGTGATGTGGAGTGGAGTAGAGTGTTGTAGAGCATAGTGGCATAGAGTGCAGTTGTGCAGAGTAGATTGGCGTAGGTTTTGAGTAAAGTGGTGTAGAGTGCATTAGCGTAGAGAGCAGTTAAATAGAATGCAGTCATTTAGCGTAGAGTGGAGTAGAGTAGTGCAGAGTACAGTGGCAACAAAGTGGAGTGGCGCAGCATTGACTGCAGTGTCGTAGAATGGAGTGCCATAGAGTGCAGTGGCGTAGAGTAGACTGTTTTATAGTAGAGTGAAGTGGCGTGGCATGGAGTGGTGCAGGATAGAGTGATGTGGCATAAAGTATAGTGATGCAGTGTAGATTAGAGTGGAGTGGTACAGAGTAGAGTGCATTGGTGTAGAGTGCAATGTTGTACAGTGGGGTGGAGTAAAGTGGAGGGGCCTAGACTGGAGTGGTGTAGAGTGCAGTGGTGTAGAGTGGAGTAGAGAGTAGATTGTTTCTGAGTAGAGTGAAGTGGCGTAGAGTGCAGTGGTGCAGAGTAGGGTGTCGTAGAGTGTAGTTGTGTACAGTAGAGTGGCATAGAGTGGAGTGGTGCAGAGTAGAGTACAGTGGCGTAGAATACAGTGGTGCAGAGTAGAATAGTGTACAGTGACGTAGGGTGACGTGGCATAGAGTGTAGCAGAGTAGATTGCCTTAGAGTGCATCGGTCTTGAGTAAAGTGGTGTTGATCCAGTGCCAATCAGGGATCGATAATCAATAACAATACACAGGCCCATACAACACTTACTCAATACACATCCGTTGAAATGACGATGGGTGAGTGTCGGCGTGTGGGTATTGCGGGCCGGAAAGTCAGACGAGGAGGCCAGATATAGTGGGCTATAGTGTTGTTTTATTGAACAGAAGTTCTGTTTACACGGGTGGAGGGTTTAGAGGTAGCTGTGGAAGAATCCCTCGTCGCGGTCGTCGGGGTCGGGTCGTCGGGGTCAGTACTTCAGGGACGTCTCCGTTCTTGGTTGCAACCGGCGACAGTAGACAGGGCGGGTGCTCCTCGGAGGACCGGAAGAGAAAGAAAGAGGAGCCGTTAGTCCTGCTGGGACTCAGATGAAGACGCTGGCCCCGTTACCAAAAGGTGAAGAGGAGAAAGCAGACTGTGTGGGAAAAGGGGTAAGAAGGGGAAAGGCAAGGGGTTGGTACAGGAAGAGTGCTCAGAAAGGTTCGTGAGACCAAGCTATGTACACGGTGTAGGGTGCTGTACACAATTTACAAGGTGGCGGGACGGGATGGTGAAGAGAGAGACGTTATATACAAGGGAAGATTACGTATGTACATAGAGTACTTTAACAGACTGAGGGTATGGTGGGAGGTACTCACGCGCTCCGCCGTAACTCTCCTCCGAGTTACGGCCGCTCTTCAGCTTCCTCCGTGGGACTCCACCAGTCTTCCGACCACTCCTCGAGTTCTCCGCTTCCGTCTTCGTTCTCCCCGTTATCGCCAGCCGAGAGTTCCTGCCACGATCTTTCGACGACTCCAGTCTCTTCGGATCCGCCTTTTCTGTGGGCGTCTGGTTGTAGGTAGGCGGGACTTCCGGGGCACCGGGCGACTCCTTCCGCTCCGTCGTCACTCCTGATTGGACCCTGAAAGAGAGAGAGGGGTGGGGACTCCGTTGTCACGGACGCTTTGGAGATCCTTCGGATTTGTGAGTCCTGGAAGGGATAGCTCTGGAAAGGAGGTAGTCCGGGTGGTGGGCGTGAGGGATTGGGGACCGGGGGAAAGGATCCGTCACAGTGAGTTTCAAAACTAATGAACACTCAAAATCAGTTGTTCATTATACAGACTTGTATCTTACACTCTAAATACATAACTGAGTCTGCATATCAACTTCTTTCCTCTGGTCGATGGACCTAAAGTTGAGAAGTTTATGGTAATAATAATAACTAACTAACTATCTATCCTTTTAACCAAATAACCACAAACTCGATGTAATGTTTATAATGTTTATCACCAAATAATGCAGTAAATAAGAGCTCAACATGTACAGATTCACAAGGCAAACAATGCAGTAATCACAGAGGGAGAGAGAGAAATATTTATCAAATGCAAACAGTGTCAAACTCCTATCAAATGAATAAAATGTTTATGAAGGAGTGAATAGGCGTAGAGACAAATGTTTCAGAGATAAAAGACATTTGCAAATAATTATGCAAAGTACGGAATCATTAGTTAATACTAACCTAAGGAAATAGTGAAATACCACCCCCTCGCCACGGAGGTAGTAGGAGGTCCCCCGAGATAGATTCAGGGAACAAATATTAACAGGATACTGGTTGCAGGACAGGAACAGGAAACAGGTAGGCCTCAGCAAACTGACAGACAGCGACGATCTCCCTCTAGGCTCTCCCAAAGCTTCCTCAAACACACCCCCTAAGGCACCTCAATTATTTCCTAAAACCTACATGTCCAACCCACAATAGTTGAAACATTTACAAAAACTCGATCTCTCATTGGCTGATTCGGAGGGGTGTTCTATCACACCACCATAGTCACGATCATATTTTCTTAACGCTCTTTGTCTTTCATAAATTACACTACATTATTCACGTCTGATGACTTCATATTTCCTTTGGTAAATAACATGTTACAAATTACTACACATTCATTGTTCATTGCTGTTGTTTTCTGCACAAGAAGTTTGTGCAATTCTCTTGCTTCTCATGACCATCCTTTCGTTACTTGGCAGTCAAACAAAATGCCTCTTGAAGGTTTCCAGCCTCAGCCACCGCCACTTTTCTCTCAGAGCTTGATTTTCGGTTTATTAAATGATTTTTCTTTTTTAACCCACTACAGACATGCAGAAATGTAGGCCCATGCGTTTCTCTACAATGAATGGAACACAGACATTACTAATTTCACGAAATGTATTTTCTCTCCGTTTACCACCCACCATTGCACTATCCCATGTTAAATCCCTAGCAAGAGCATTAATGTGCAAAAGCGGCATTATTTTTATTTTATTTTAGAAGCAGAACACAAATGCGGCCTAGTCTGGCATGCATTAGTCTCATATTATTTCACGCATGCGCAAAGCATTTTCTCGTGTTCTTGTATTTTTGCACGTTAGTTTCACAGCACTCTAATAATAAATGTTACTGAGGAATCAATCCGAGCATTTTTTGTTTTCTCAAAACCCTCCTCCATCAGTGTAGAGTGCATTGTCGTAGATTGCAGTGGCGTACAATGCAGTGGTTTAGAGTAGTGTGGCTTAGAGTGGAGGGGCACAGCGTAGATTGCAGTGCCGTAGAGTGGAGTGGTGTAGAGTGCAGTGGTGTAGAGTAGAGTGCATTGGCATAGAGTAGAATAGAGAGGCGTAGAGTGGTGCAGAGTAGAGTGTAGTGATGCAGAGTGGATTATGCATGGTGTGGTAGTGCACTGACATTACAGATAACACATTTGAATTGAAATGAGTTGAAATGAGTCAATTGAAATGACCATTACATTGGCACAGATCTTTTACTGATAAAAGTATACATCGCACAAAGGATAATGTGTGGAAATGTCATCACCCAGTGTGTTGATTTTTTGGGATCATATTCAAATATTTGTTTCCATCACACTTCAGAATTGCTAAACAATGTGCTCATTTGTGCATTCCTAATTCTGAAATATCTGGACAGTCCATTTACAAACATTCAAATGTTGTTGTGCGCTAGAAACAAATATCGTATAACCTTCCTCCAGCACACCCCTGCTAGCCATCATGACTGTCACATAAATCCTCTCACTTTGAAGTCAGGGAAAGAAAAGCAAACACCAAGCTCCCTTGGAAGTCAGAGTCTGGTATTTGAACTCTGTCTTTGAATGCATAGCAAATGTGACAAAATGAGATCAATATTTAAAGGCCTGTTTACAAAATCCGAGCACTGGTAGTAGAATACAGTAAATAGGGTATGTTCCACAGGAGGGACAAACTGAAGCTAGACAGCCTAAAACAAATAAAGACAGAAAATAGAAAGCAAGCAAATGTGAGTTACAAACCACAAAGTCAATGGTAGGCAAGGAGTAGAATGCATTCCCAGGGAAGCTTACCTAATGTCTCCAAGATGTCTGTAGCAAACCAGACAGCTGCGCTGTCTGGTAGACTTCAGCCTAAAAATGGGACCCTGAGACCTGCTCTCCAGTTCATTTTCTGTACATGCGGAAGGACTCTCAGAGGACTGCCTGTTGCTGTGACCTGCTGTGTACTTCAGAAGGCTTCTATGCTGCACCTGGAAGGACTGCTCTGCTGCCTAAAGCCTGCTTAAACCCTCATATGCCTGCTGTGCTGCTTGAACCCTGTTTCATCACGTGAACTCCGGTCTACTGGAGTGACTCTAAGGGCTAGTTGGTTTGTCTCCTGATCAGAGCCTCAGAGACAGAACCCGCACCTGGCCCTAGCCTGAGTGAGTCCTATCCCCACAAGTGTGCCCCTCTAGTCCTGGACCCTTGGTGGTGGTGCTAAAGGTGCCCAGATAACCAAAATCTAAAACTTGAGACTTAAATATATTTTGGCTAAAAACTGCTCTGAGAACTGAGAGAAGACCATGACCAACCTGCTCATCCATCTGCCCAAGGTGCTTCACCGGTCGGCCTGACTTCGCGGCAACTCCCACTGCATTCTTCTCCAGAGCAGCAAATCCTGTTCAGCATTCCTCCGCTAAAAGGGTATCAGGCCTTGTAGAACTCTCGTCGGCCACAGTCTCGTCCCACTGGAGATTTTCAACTTCCAGAAAAGTGTCTAAGTCTGAATGAAGAAATCTTCACCACGGCTTCGTCCAGCAGCTCCAGCGGAACTTTCCTTTCTCAGATCATTTTCTTCAAATGTTCTTCTAAGTCCGAATGTAAACGCCAACTGAGCCCAATCCACCTCTTGTATCCAACCCGCACTCCTTAGCGGTCAGCCAAATCTTTCGACTTTTACCCTGTCTTGCGCAACCAGATGTCCACAGTCGGGCCTTTGATCTTTTAGGCACTCGTTTTTATCTTAAAATTTCAAAATTCATAACTCCAGTTCTACTGATTGGAGTTTTGTTGTTTTGGCATCAAATACTTAATTACAATGTACTCTATTTTTAGGTCGAGCATTCAAGACCTCTTCTATATACTTCAGTATATATTTATTATATACTTATACATGTATGTACTTTCTGGGCTCTGGAGATCATCCCTAGGACTTGTCTGCTTCCGCTTAGGGACTTTTTTTTCTGTTCAACTGCCTCTATTAACTGTCTTGATAGAAAACGACCAGCAGAGGTCAGTATAATACCAGAATTGTTTTCTGCCGAGGGACTATCTTTTTCGTATTTTTCTGGCAACTGCCTCTATTTAACTTTCTTGATAGAAAACGACCAGCAGAGGTCAGTAAAATACCAGAATCACTTTAGCATTCTCTAGATTCCAGTCCATAGAAATGGTCTTCCACGAGCACCCGTAGACAATGTTTTTTTCAAATCTTGTATTTTCAGTGATATGACCACCGAAGGCCCTGATTTTATATTAAAAACAGAGCTTTGGACTATACCATTTCCCGCTGAAAGGCAATATTTCTCTCCATGTGTTCCCATACCTGGTGTGGCACGCAGTTTGTGGCTTACTTTCCCTCCATGTTAAAGAACAGTAGATGTTTCAGCATCCAGGTTAATGTGCTGCATAGCTAAATACATATAAGGTCCCAAAGGCGAGACCGATTGCATCGCAAATGCTTCTTATTAATTGGTGTGGGATTTTTCTTGTATTGTGTTTTCTGCATGAATACTTTACACATTGGCTCTGAGTTAATCCTGGCTGCTTTTGTTGCAAACTGCCACCGGATTAAGCTCAGGTCAATTTAGCAACGTTTTGGGTTCACCTAGATGGGTGTTGTCGCTGTTGTTTGAGCAGGGTTAACACCCCCCTCAACCAACCACCCAATTTCCCACAGATATTATACATAGCCAATTGTTTTAAAGTTTCAGCATGGTCGGCACGTTTTAAACCAACATGTTGGCCATCTTGGAATGGTAAAACAGTGATACCCTTTGGACAACAACATTCCTTAATGGTCACCTGGCTTAGAGGAAATGGCCACATGGAGTACATTATTTATTGATATTTTTAATGCAATATATATTGGAAGACAGCTAAGCTTGTCAGGCCTTCTGAACAGATTCTAGCAAGAATTATTACCGTGGAAATCTTCAACCCCTTGGATATGTCAGAAGGAGTAACCAAGACCAAAGTCCTCCCCTACATAGGTAAGCTGTGAGATTTCATGTTACAAAATACCTACCTGTAGGTTTCAATACAGAGTAATAACAATCCACTCATTGAATGGCTTCTGACTTTGACTTATTGCTTTTGATATTGAGTTATTTTATGTCTGAGGCAATTGGAAAACAAACCAAACAGAAGTGAGAAATCACCAGCCGGGGCCTATGCCTAATCACACCGGGTATGAAAATAACCAGGTTTTAAGATGTTTCCTGAAGTTAGAAAGGTTAGGCTGGGCTCTGAGCTGGTAAGTCATTCCATTAATTGAGTAGTAATGTGGAAGCTTTTCATAATCAAGGTCAGGCTTACTACTTTTGTCATTACTTTCCAATATAAATAATCAGGCTTATAACCTTTATCATTGGCTTGTCCCCATAACCAAATCATACCTACTGTGTTGGTCATAAGCTTTCTGTCAAGGCATCAGGTATACTGTAATAAAATTAAAAATCTGTAAAAAACAAAATCCAGTTGTCAAAACTATATAAAACCCCTACTGATGGAGCCTAATGAGGATGGCCATAGCACAAATCTTCCATCTCCATAGTTTGGTCAGGTGTTTCAGCAAAACCCTTGCCTACTATGATTATGTCTGCAAGATTCCATGTTATAAAATATTAGGCTTGCTGGAAATTTAAATTGCGGCAACATAATTCTTGTAATTTCCGAAATTTCATGTTGTGCTTGTTATGTAATATTTCCCAAAGTTACACCACTTCGTGTAGCATGTAGCTATGGCAAAGTTTGTTCCTGTGATATAATTTTGCTACAAAGTGAACAACCAGAATGCAAGCAGCAGTTATGTTTATTGTGATTTTTTTTTTTGCCGCCGCAATATGCATCCTCGTGTCAGTCAGTCAAAAGCATCCTCATATCAAAAATTGAGGTGATAACACATTTTCTACTAAAATATAGTGTTAAATGACAGCTTTGCATCATATGTAGTTACGCATCATTTTCTCATAATTTTGCATAATTACATGAAAGCAAATTAGACCAATTTTCCACTCCTCTATACAAAATACCTACTTACAGACTGTAGCCTTTAACACACGCCTTTCGCGATAATTAGGTCAGGCCTACTTGCTTTGTCATAACTTTTCATTAGAAACATACAGGCACAGCATGAAACCTGACGGCAAGATGGCGGCCGATGCTTCGGTCGAGTGAGCTGGGTTGAAACTCTCCCTGCCGCTGGTGTTCTCCCACTGATACTGCTACAGAGAGGACTGACATTTGGCAGGACGATGCGGATTTTTTCGATTACCAGTGTTTAGGAGGTGATACTGTTCGTAGCTCCTTGGTGATGATCTGGCTCGCAGCTGCATCCCTGCTGATTCCGACACACAGAAGCAACTGGCGTCTCTGAGCTGTCGGTGCTTTCCGCCTCTCCGCTCAACGTTTTTTCACTGCTTCTGTCTCCGTGGATTTTGGCAATCTTCAGGAGACCTGTGGAGAGATGCCACCTAAACCGATCGTCAAGGCGTCTGCCAGGAGTAGTAAGCTTCGTAATGCTCAGTCGGCAACTAGTATTAACATTTCTGGAAATCCCGGGGGCTCCCGAAGACGCAGAAATCTCCCTCTGGAAGCGGCCTAACAGACTCTACGAAGACATCGGCCGGTAAGACCCCCGCTGCTTCTGCAAACGTAGCTAAGAATACCGCCCCCCTGTTTGTAAAACGCTCTCTGAAGAGCTCGGCGCAAAGTGTATCTAAAACTGCCAGTACTGGGCCCGCCCTTGAGGTGTCCTCAGACCCTCCCCTGATTGGCAATCAACTGAATCAACTGAATCATTCTCTCGGCCAAGAGTGTGGGGGGGTACAAACCCCCAAGGACATTGCAGCTTCTGAGCTAACGGCGGATTGTCAACCTGCAGGATGCATTATGGGATCCGTAGTCCCCTCTATCCCTACTATCCTTTCCTCCCTGGCCGGTAGGGCTATAGAGGCGCCAGATGATATCCTTGAGGTCGAGCCCCTGACGGGGGCTATTGGGGGAGGTCCAGTGGTTAATGACACTGGAAGAGCTGAGCCCAATCATGATAACGACGCGCTGGATAACTTTTTTTCTCTCTCAGATGCATCATCGACCACGGATGACGATGACGCTACTAGCAGAAACTGGGCTGAGTATGAGGCTGGATCTGCGAGCCAGGGCGAGATCGATGATTGCTTGATGGGTGGTTATATGAACTCGGCTCTACTTGATGGTACAGTCCGGAAAATCAAATCATCAAGCAGACAGGAATTACCTATAAGCTCCGCACCAGTCAACAACACCTCTGACCTTCTGGTGGAGAATCTGGCCTGGGACTATTCGTTGTCAACCACACACCCACTGGCAATCGGCAATGACGGGATGGAGGGGATCTCAGCCACCGCCAACTCTTCAGATCCTATAAAACCGATCACCTTGGAAATGATTTATGACACAATGCTTTCACACAGGGCTGAGTCTAGACTTGAGAATGTCAGAATGCAGGGTGCTTGCCGCAAGTTGCAAAACGCAATTAGACGCATAAGCAAGACATGCTCTGAAATCGGCACCAGAGTAGGGGAGACAGAATCTCGCATATCTATCCTGGAGGACGAAGTAGCAACACAGAGAGGAGTAGTTAACGAGCTAAGGACCTAAAAAGATGATGTCTCCTGGAAACTCCCGTGCCATTTTGATCTCTATAAATAATTTTCTTGCACGAGAAGCCGTCTATGATCTTGCTAGACCTAACCAGAAGAGATCTGCCGAAGGGGCCAATTTTTTTGTTAGGCCTGACTTTTGCCATGAGACAGTTGTCCGGAGGTGGCAGCTCCGCCAACTAATACCTCTCTTTCAAGCTAAGGGGGGTCAAGCTTTTCTTCTTAATCCCGCAAAGTTAAAAATTGTGTATCAGGGCCAGAATAAGTTTTTTTTTTTCTGAAGTTCAGGCCAAAGACATTCACTTAAGGCTGGCTCTTGAAAGTAGGAATGGCACAAGCTGGACATACAAATAGGTTCTCTCTGTAGGCTATCTCTCTTTTTTTGTATGCTATGCTGATTTTTTTGGGGGGCACCGCAGGGAGCGTCACCAGCTTCCCATCACAGGGACCTAGGTCCCATTGCCACAGGAAAGGGAGGGTGTGATGGGGTGGGGGCCCGAAGGGGGGCCGCGTGGGGTGGGGGTGGTCGAAGGGGGAGGGTCCAGGGGGGGTATATGAACAAAAAATTTGTTCCACAGTACACCTTTAGATTTTTATTCTTTTTCTGTTTTTGTTTATCAGGTTTATTTATGAAAAGGCTTAAATGTATTGGTGACTTATTACACGTTGGATTATGGCTAATACGAGGATTAGAATAGGTACATATAATGTCTGTGGCCTCAATAACTATGATAAGCGCAAGAAGATTCAGGCTGAATTAAAAATTATTAATCCTGATATCTGTATGCAGGAGACGCATATCTCTTGGTCTTACAGGCAGAAATTAGCTGATCTGGGATATACTACACTTGCTACCTCCAAACAATCTGATACGACGCGAGGGGTGGCTATTTTAGCACGACCCTCTCTAGTCCTTTCAGGGCGCTCTTTGGTAGATATTCATGGCCGATGGGCAATCCTCGAATGTTTAGTGGGGGAGACAAGATTTACCCTTTGTACTATATACGGCTCCAATTTAGACGAACCGGACATTTTTTATTACCTAAATGGGGAACTTGCTCTTTGGCCCACTCCATTAATACTCTGCGGAGATTTGAATATTGATTTATCTGGTGATTGGGCTCGTATGTCTATAAGGGTCGTAAACCCAAAGTTTTTCAAGCTCTTCACAATTTAATGGACGATCATGGGTTAGCGGATGTCTGGAATATGATTCATCCGCAAGATCCTGGGTATACTTTTTTTTCTCCACCTCATAGTAAACTATTTCGCTTAGACTATTTTTTTGTACCTGTTGCTTGGGCTCCTAGCACTCAAATTCAAATCTTCTCGAGATTATTGTCTGACCATGCCCCCTTAGTCATTTCCCTTCATAATGTTACTATCTCTAGAGGTGTTAAGCCCTTTTCCTTTGACAGGAAATTGTTACATGATCCTCTTTTTTTGGGTCATATGAAAAAATGGGTTCAGAATTTTTTTTCTGTGTAATCGTGGCTCTGCCTCCCCCGCGGGTGTTTGGGATGCCTTTAAGGCCTGTTTTCGGGGTGAGGTTCTCAGTTATGGATTATTTGTTCAAAAGTCACTTAGACAAAAAACGCTAGAGCTTTTTTCTCATCTACGGAACGCTGAATTGGACCTCGCTACCCAGCTACGGCAGCAGTGGATCCTAAGGAAAGCCTAGCAAAGCTTGCCCAGTGCAAAGCTAATATTAACCTTGTATGGGCCCAGGAGATCGCACTTAAACATCATCTTTACCGGAGACAGCTCTATGAATTTGGTGAATCCTCAGGGAGATTTTTAGCCCAAAGAATACGTGCTAAAAGTCAGGCTTCAAAGATTAATGCTATCTATGATGCTCAAGGTACACTAGTTCATGATCCCCAGACTATTATGAAGGTGCTTCACCACTTTTATTCTGAGTTATATAGCCAACCGAATATTGGTGACCTTCCTCTGGATCTGGGGTTACCTGCATTGACTTGGGAACAGCTGGATCCAGTAGATGTAGAGAAAATGGATATGCCGTTAGCTCTTGAGGAAATTGATCAGGCATTGCTTAAAATGCCTTCGGGTAAGGCTGCTGGGCCAGATACTCTCCCTATGGAGGTTTATAAGGTATTTTTCCATGAACTGCGAGAGGATATGTTTAATACTTTTGAGGCGGCTAGACAGGGATCCCCTCCTCCATCTTGGGACGAAGTGCACATCGTTATATTTCCTAAAAAAGGGAAGCCTCCTGATCAGCCGGGATCCTATCGTCCCATCTCTCTGGTTAATTGCGACGGTAAATTGTATGCCAAACTCCTTGCCAATCGAATGGCCCCGCTTGTCGCTGGATTGGTTTCATTGCAGCAGCATGGGTTTGTTCCTGGTCGTGGGGAAAAGTTGACCATGTTAGCCGGGTTGTTGCTCTTCTCGACGTCGCGCAGGTCGAGTCCATTTCTCTGGGTCTCGTCCTGCTCGACGCCGAGAAGGCTTTTGACAGGTTTGCATGGAGTTTTCTCTGGGAGATAATGGTGCGTATGGGGTTTGGGGGTGGTTTCATCCGCGCTCTTCAGGTCTTCTATCAGGCTCCTACTGCGAAGATATGTTCAATGGGAATTAAATCGGATTTGGTTCAGATCTGCAGGGGGACCCGTCAGGGTTGTCCCTGCTCTCCTCTTCTTTTTGCGTTGTATATTAATCCCTTTGTGAAAATGTTGGAATTAAACACCCAGATCCCCCCTTTTGTTGTTCAGAATTTGCCCTATATTGTTTTTGCTTATGCTGACGATATCACTGTGGTTACCTCCAACCTTGATACTGCCTTGCCGGTCATCAAACAGCTTGCCGACTCCTTTGGTAGATATTCTGGTTACAAGTTGAATACTGCCAAGACTCAATGCCTCTGTACGAATCCAGCCACAGTATTCGATCCTAGGGTAGTGGAGGAAGTAGTGTACCTTGGCATCAAGATTAGATCTAATTTGGATGACATGATTTCAGTTAACTGGAATGATATCTTGGATAAAACTAAGTCTACCTTAGATTCTTGGCAGAGTCTCCATCTTACTTGTGGGCAGATCCAACCTGCTAAAAATGGTTATTTTACCAAGAGCACTTTATTTCTTTCGTGCTGTCCCCTTATTAGTCAAAAAACCTCAGATTCGGCAGCTTCAGTCAGTATGCGAAAAGTACCTGTGGGCTCCTGGAAAGATTCGAAGAGCCTCCCGTCTGATGACGCTACCATTTGCTCGTGGTGGATGGGCTGTCCCTGATTTTGCGTTATATCAAATGTCATGTCTTTTGAAGATGCGCATCCTTCTTACAGGGGAAGAAGTTGGTAACCCTGCAGAAGCCCCTACTATCTACCAGATGGCTCTTGGTTGTTTTGCTAAGAATTGTTTGCAAATTGAAGTTGAAGGCAGTTATTACAAACGCACACGTTTTAAAATTATTGCCTCAGCTTTTTCTGTTTGGGAAAGCCTCAAAAAGATGTTTCAGATTCCCAAATACACAGTTTATACTCCTCTTGCTGCTCCTCATTTGTTACCTCCATTTTTTTGGGACTCAATAGTGCGCCAATGGCACACTAAAGGGATTACTCGGTTAGGGGCTTTTGTTTCCACAGAGGGTGTCTGTTTTTCTTTTGATGAACTTAAAAAGAAATTTGATTTAGTCAACATCCAATTTTTTAAATTCCTTCAGATTCGGGATTTCTTGCAGAAACACACCTCTCACCTTGTTTCCATTCGTATTATAGATGCTATAAGATCTCAATTACGAATAGGTTCCATTTACCACATATTATTGGATTCTAGATTAGATGACCTCGATAAAACAAATGCGAAGTGGAGGACTTGGCTCTCATCTCCTTCTATCCATATCGAAGATTCTATTAGTATTGCTCATAAGATTTTTTTATTCGGCTTCGTTAAAAGCCCAGCACTTTAAAACTGTATTTAATTTATATCACACTCCTGCGGTTATCGTGAAATGGGGCAACGCCTTACAAGTTTCAAAATCTGGGGAATGTTTTCGTTGTCAAGAAGGCAATGCCGATATAGTACATATTTTCTTTTTCTGCCCCTCTTTACGTCCTCTTTTTAACCAAATTGAAAGTTTTGTGTTGCACATCTTAGGTAAACCTATCTCTGTTTCCTCAAGTTTGATTTTATTAGGGATCGATGTGGTTTTATCTGTGGGACAACCTCCTCTTGTAAATTTCGATATTTTTTGTTTATTATTGCTGCTGTAACGCGACTTTCTATTGCTACTGCTTGGTTACAACCTGAGGCCCCGAGTTTTGATCTATGGCGGGCCAAATTATTTAATCTTTATAATCTAGAAATTAGTATGTATTTGTTGGAAAAAACGCGTAAAAAGAAATTTGGTATGGCTATTTGGCAACCATTAATTGATTATTTTTCTGATTAGTTTTTTTTCTTTTTTTTTGCTCTCTCCTTTTTATTTTCCTTAGTCGTTGTTGGAAAAGTCAATCTTATTGTATGTTTTCTTTGTTTTTGTATAGTTGTACATGTGGAACATCAAAAAAAAAAAAGAAAGAAAAAGAAAGAAACATACAGGCACATGCATCAAGGTACGATTTTGCGAGTCCTTAATTGCGATTATTAAGGAATCGCAATTAAGGACTCGCAAAAGCCTATGCATGTAGGAATCGCTATAAAAATAGCAATTCTTACACATTCCTTATTTGCGACTCTCAAATTGCGAGTCGCAAATAAGGAATGGCTTCCCATTCATTCCTACAGGTTCATAGGAATGAAGGGGAAATTGCATGCGCAATTTGCGAGTACCAATAGGTCCTCGCAATTTGCGCATGCAATTTCAAGGGTGCATGGGTGTCAAAAGGACACCCTGTTGCACCCCTGAAATTGATCAGTGCCCATATGTTGCGCACACTTTTCCCAATGAACGGTAAGGCCTATATCCGGGGTCTCCAACCTTTTCTATAATAAGAGCTAGTTATGGTCAATGAAAATCATGCTGAGCTACTACTATTATTCGTGTTGTATAAGACAAGATTACATTAGTGCCCACCTCGTGTGAGGTTGTAAGCAGTCTTCACGTCGGTGCATCAGGCAGGGTTTCCAGCAGTAATGCAAAAGAGGTTTATCAATCTGGAATGCCTCTACATGGGCAATACATACCAGGCCTAGCTGCAATGCCCTTGGCACTAAGGTTATAATACGAGTGGTAAAGCCTCCTCTGCGCTACCTGATTGATCACTCAAATGTCATCTTTAAATATACTTTGAAAGTTCATCCTTGTTTCTCCAGGCATCAGCTAATTCATCTTCAATACATTCTTCTCAATTTTGGTTTACATATGTTAATTCATCTGTGCAAAAGCTTCTAACTCAGTAGGCCGGGCTGCACGTGGGAGAGCTACTCACAGGTAGCTGGAGAGCTACCAGTACCTCGTGAGCTACTTGGAGAAGCCTGGCCTATAGTCTTTACCATCGGCTTTGCACCTTAACCAAAACAAGCCTACTCAAGGGCACATAAACTGGTAACCATCATGCTTACAGTGACAATATTATAAATATGTGGAAAAATACAGTTTGCAAACTAATATACAGTCCCTCTCAGCACAGCCTTACATGAATCATCACAGTGTAAACCCACAGGGTTTGTTAGAATGGATGGCTAACACCAAAACCTTCGCCTACTATGGTAATCTGTGACATTACAAGCAATACAATACCTGTCTTGCCTGGAACACAATGTGATAACAACCAGCTGTTAAAGGCCTGCTGACTTTAGTAAATGGTTTTCACAGTAAATAAACTAGGCCTAATGCCTTTGTTATACCTTTTCATAATAAACAAGTCTTTGGCATCAGATTACATTTCCCAGAGCACTAATCAGGGTTATAGAGTTTTACCATAACCTACTGTTTTGAGTGTAACCTTTTCCTCAAAGCAGCCATCAGGCATACAGTCATAAAATTAGAAATGTATACAAAATTATAGTTGGCTAAGCCAAATACTATCTCTCCTAGGTGGGCCTAACAAGGATTGTTACGGAACAAATCTTCTATATCCACTGCTGTCACAGTGGGTAACCAACACCAAATCCTTGACTACTATGGTAGTCTGTGAGGTTCTATGTAACAAAATATCTATTTGTAGGGTTTATGAAATAGTAATCCCTATCAACCCTATTGACTTTAAAATATGCTTTCGCGATTAATAATTTGGGCAAACTGCCTTTTTTCGTTACATTTCATAATAAACAGATCTGACCTATAGCCATGATCATTGGTTTACCATCATAACTAAGTGCTGTATGGAGTATACACTTTGCCACTAGCCAGCAAGTGCAATACGAGCTCTCCTCTTGGTAGAAGCACAAAACTTCGGCACAATTAAATCCACTACTGATGGGAACCCACCATGTGGTGTAGCCAAAGCCTCCCTCTTTGGAGTACTCAAACATCTTTTTGTTTTTAATCACTTATGGTCAGCTACAGCTGTACTCTCAAGGCAGACTTAAAAATGCATGTAGATTAGTGTAACTCTGGGCATCCCTTATTGCTTTCAAACACACAATTGCACTCAGAAGTCTAAAGTTGATGATGAAAAGGAAAGAGCAATTGGTGCTGTCAGAGATAGAGAAACATTGTAAATGATCTACTTTACACTTTAACAGCATTGCACTGCCATGTTAAAGCTCTATCCTACTGTAAACTTGATACTTTATGCGTAATAATGAACCTTCTCTAGGCAACCATACTGCTGCTGGCTCATGCTGCAGGATAAACAAACACAATCATTAGAGCTCCGTGAAGGAAAGCTCATTTTCTGTGGAGTCAGAAACCGTCTGCCCAATCAAACATGTCCTCCTGCCCGTCAACATGTGCCCTCTCTGTAGTCCTCCTGAAGGCTCAGGTTTTAGGTGGATCACATAAGGTTCCACAACATTGTCAAGCCAGACCTACAAAAGTGGAAATAGATACTGATGGAGCCGTTCATGGATAGTGCCCAGAGTGGTGTACAAGATGCCCTCCAATTAATTAGTTTCTCAGACAAATAGGCTATTGTAAATGCGCAAAATAATAAACCAGCCTGTGATCTTTCAGAGTAGACCTATTTATTCAGTTACGTCATATTTTTGGATTTGTCTTAGCCTAAACAAATTGTCTATATTTTGCGCTTTTACAAACTATACTCCTCTCACTATCATATTATTCCCCCATTGTTTATTCGTGGGCACTATTACTGTCCAGTCTTTACACTCCACCGCTCCTCACTCATGGAACTCCACCCACTTGGAGCGAAAGTGTCCTTCAGGGTTCTACTTGGACAGCTTCCCCTCTCATTTGTTCCTCTTCAATAAAATGTTACTACCAGCAGCATTCACAAGAAGCAGACTGCTCTACTAGATGGCCATAAGTGTGTGAGCTGCCACCTATCACGTAGAGCTGCAAGACAGTAATTCTTCTGCTGCTATGCCATAGAAAATCATCGCTTTCATTCTTCTAGTTGATCCTTAAGCCGGATGATATGGTGTGTGGATGCACAGCTACCAGCAAACACTTGCTATGTGCAGAGATTGACCAGATTCATTACTTTGACAACAGAAAATATTTCGGTATCCTTTCTAGGCTGACTTCCGGCCTCACTGAAGAACAATCAGTAGTGGCTGGTGTCATGGTGTCAGGGCAGAGTGGCGAATCAGGGTGGGGGGGTGCGGACACTGACGAAAATAAAAACAAAAAAGCAAAAAAAAAAAGAACTTAAAAAGCTGCCAAATCGCCATTCTTCTGCCCCTCTCTGGCTCCAGTCCACTGCAGCACAGGCTCCCATGCTCCCCTGCTGCCAATCCAGACGCTGCTCTCATGCTGCTCGCACATAAGAGCAGCATCAGGATTGGCCTGAGCGCCCTGGATATGCGCTCCCAGAGAGACTGAGAGACTGTGCCTGCTGGCTCCAATCAGGCAACACAGCTCGGGTTGGAGACATCTCAGTGCGCATATCAGTTTGGCCGTCCTAAGACGGCCGGCCAAGTCGACATATGCACTGACAGCAGTGCACACCACTCCTCCTGCAGCCTGTCACCAATTAGGCCCTGACCAAGACTCGGCCCAGGAAAGAAAAATAAAACGATAACCCGTTTTATTATCGTTTTAGTTTTCGAAGTTTTGAGGCTGCTGGCAGGGGGTGACGCTCCTCCACCGTAGCAGAGGAGCCGTTGCTGAGAACAGTCTCTGCTGACTGTGTACTTGTTCTGCACTCTAGGGACCCTTTATCTCTCGGCTTGATTTGGCACTGTCACTAAATGCCTACTTGATGGTCATTTTGCAAGAAGTGGTCAACAGAGGGTCAGCTCTGGTTGGAGACCTCTTCGTGTGTTTGAACACAGAAATGACCCCTGGCTGCTCCTATTCTGTCTTTTGGTTTTAAGTTTATCATCTGTGCTGTGGCATTGATCATCATGGAATTCAAAGCATCTAGCTCCTAACACCTAATAAAACTATCATCAATCATCTTGATGACTTGGATCATTTGTTTGACTATTTAAAGGTGAACCTATCTCAGGTAGAATGTTTGATGGTTTGAAATGCACCAGCTTCTATTCTGCATCCTCATCCCCTGTCCTCTGCCTTATTCCAGCAAGTATTGGCAATTCTAAAAGTGCTCCTGAGGTCTGATTGCACAAACAGTGTTGATCTTTATCTAAAAAAATAGAAGGTTGCAGCATTGGAAAATGCAGTAGTCTTACTTCTTTCTGAAGTACCATTGAAAGCCCATAACTCACCCATGCTGGGACCGTTGCACCGGCCCCCGGATGAGAAGCGCGCACAGATCAGGTCATCGTCTATCAGGTCATCCATGCCGAGGACTCTCCCATTGTGCAGGACCAATTGGCTCCTTATAGACCATAGTCTCCTCTGAAACTGCTAATTTGTTCTCGTATGCAGTGCTGGCCGATAAGATCAATCACTCAATCAATCAACAGCATTTGTAAAGTGCAACACTGGCACACTTTGGGCGAGCTGGGCACTGTGTCTCCGTCGAAGAGCCAGGTCTTGAGTCTCTTTCTGAAGTCTGCCAGGAAGGGCGCCGTGCAGAGCTGGAGGGTAAGGTCGTTCCAGGTAATGTGATGGTATAGCTCCCTTTTTCCAACTAAACTACACATGTATGGAATGAGCTCTCTGTTCATGTGTACTCGATGTGGGACTGTTTTCAATTTTAGAAAATGCTTAAAATGTGGCTGTTTATTCTGGGACTGGCAAGCAAACACCTAATGGCGAATGAGGAACCATACACAGCATATTTAATACAAATTGAAAACATTCTGTCTCCAGTGTTCTAAATTGCTGCACAGGCACAAGCTACCAAGATGGAGTATCCCAGATATCACCCCCTGACAATTTCCAATGTTGCCTCTGACAAGGCTTATGTCATAAACAAAGGCACAGGATAGCTGTGGGGCTCTAAAAAACGCCTTCAGACTCTAAGAACAAAAGACTCTCTCTATGTGCACCTTGACAAGTTATAGCCACCCCACAAAGTAGTGGTGGAATTTTGAAGCATCTCTAAACACGCGTTTCAGGTTAGTTGTTCTTCTTCAGTAGAGAGTAACACATTCTTTTTGGGGGTGCTGGAAATGCTGTCCAAAGTCTTCTCAGGTCTCTGTACCACTCGCTGGGCGCAGGTGCATCAACCAGAGCTCGTCTGCTCATTAGCTCAAGGGAGATACACAGCACTGGCTGCACCAACACGGGTGAAAAACTAAAGCCTGACACTGAAGTAAGTGTTATCATGCACTGCATTTATTAGGATGCATTGGGGCAAACTGAGTGCTGGGATGTGAGGCAGTGTGCGCCCACCCTCCTCCTGGTCTGTATCATAGAGTTTCAACGATCTTGAGTATGGGCATAGGAAGTAACCAGGGGTGAAAGGATGCTACTCTTAGGGATGCAGTCTTGCATCGTCAGCAGTGTATGCTCTGCCTTTCACACAGGAGCTGTACAGGGTCCACTTGAAGGAATGGGTTTTATGTCGTTAATAAATCGAAGTTTAGTATGAACAAATGAGCTACTGTGTAACATTACAAACCGTAATATACATGATGGCGTCCAGTTTCCTTGCGTTTCCCTATTTTTAGTGATTACATTACGAGGTAAGGTGCTTGTATGTGTCATATAGTGCAATAATACATCTTTACGTGGCACATATTTTAAATGAATAAATGTTATGTGCACTGGCATTTAGCTGTGTGTGTACTTCAAAACAATATGGTAATTGCCCTTTAAACGCATGAGCTAGGTGACAGCTCCATTAGTTGCTACTCATAAACCTATTAGTTTCATACTGGCAAGCAAATGGATGCGGGAAAAGACTTTGTTTAAAAAAAATAAAAAATAAAAACAAATAGAACCCGATGTTTTAAAAGCTAGTGGAAAGCACGTGTCTCTAAGCGCCTAGGCCTTTCGTATTCATATTCTGGCATGGGCCGGAATTTTGCCCTCGCGGTTTGCTGCATGGACAAGTAACACCGCAGTATTCACCTAGCTTTTTTCTGGTCTCCAAGCTTACACCTATATGCACTGCTAAAACCTTCTGAGCATGCCCTTGTGTGGTTTATGTTCTTTTGTGCCGTCCTCAGTTCTCTTTACTTTCAACTAAATAGAAGTTATGATAGGTGTGTTGGAACCAGTGCCAAAAGCAGCCTACTGTTCGACAGGTGCCTGGTTGAAAAAGAGCTATTGGCATTTCCGAAAACTTATAGTTTGCTTCAAGCTTGTACATTGCTGACCATTGTTTTTGTTTTTTACTTTTATATATCGCGAACTAGACCCGGAGGTATCGGAGCACTTTACATGAGCACCAGTTGCATTACAGACGGGCACATTCATTTTGGTAGGCACCGGGAGATTACGTGATTTGCCCAGAATCACAGGATGATGAGCATCCCTATCGAGACTCATGCCTGGTTCCCAAACTTCGGGGTTGACCGCTCTAGCCGTTAGGCCACATCCTCTCCCCTGTTGGCTTTATTGTCACATCTGATGTACTTGCTTCTTACTTGCGAGCTTTCCTTGTCCATCTTGTGTTTGTCCTTTCCCTGGAGCATACCCTCTTTACTTGTGTCCTTCCACTGCTCACTTTTTTCTTTTGGCTTAAGCACTCCATGTGTTTTCTAGTTGTCTCCCTCTTGAGCTTTTCTCCACTACCCCATGCTCTGTGGTGTTCTCTTATCCATGTGTTACCCCTCCCCCCATTGCTCTCTCTCTCTTTCGCGTGTGCTACTCTCCCTCACCATACCTGCCAACTCGAAGAACAATCTCACCGTGTGGGGAGGGGCGGAGCCTCATACCAGGAGTACATACCAGGCACTTTTGAATCCCGCCCCAAGCCTTCTCCCCTTAACCCCAAAAACGAGCTTGTTGAGGCTGGTGCTCATGTCCTGGGGTGTTTTCACACCCCTTACTGGACGTCGACAGCTCAAAGCCTCAGAAAACGAACTGGAAATCCACTGTTTACAGTGGTATTCAGATTGTTTTCCCTGCCACCATGTGATATTGTCTCCTCACCGGGAGACTGTGTGATGGGAGACGATATCGTGTGTCACACGGTGACACCATGTGAGTTGGCAGGTATGCTTCACCCGTGCTCCCAGTTGCACTATCTCACTCATGTTTGCTTTTTTCCTCCCTCCCCCACAGCTTCCTGTTCCCAGTGGCTCCTCTATTGCCCTACACCCCCATAGTCCTGTTATTTATGTTATCTTTTTTTATATGGCAGGGCCAGTCAGCAGATTGCTTCTGGCCCGTCCGCTTTTTAAATAAAAGCGCATGGGTAAATTGTGAAAAAAAATGGCACCAGAGTCACTCTCCTATATCATGAAAGATGCACACGCCTACACAGTGAGGCAGCCATAGCAGGCGCGTCATCGAGACTTTTTCCCTCCTTTGTGTTCATGCTGCACAGCATCGGGGGCACAGTATGAACAAAAGGCATTGGCAGAGACTCAACATATTGTCCTTGCCAATTCTTATTTCCTAGTGCATGCTTGCCAATCACTTTGTGTCTTCGCACTTCGGTGCAGAGCTTGTCTTTGGTTGTGGCTCTGCCCACCGTTGTGTGGCTTCCTGGTTTGGCATCAAGTCCATTTGGCAAATACAGCTGGATGGTACTCCGTTGCGTCATGGAATTCAAAGCATGACCTACTTTCTAGACCCTTCCCTCCTCCATCCCTCCACTATCCTTTTCAATCCAACTAACAGACTCACATGTCCACCTCCCAATTTAATCTCATATTTACCTATACGAATTCACCACTAATCCTTTTTTTAGGGGGGTTCCGGAGTAGGGTGCTAACCGCCGAAAAGCGCTTCAACACCTCATCAGGGGTAGCAAGCACCATATAAATGCAAACCCTTCCCTCTTCTATCCCTCCACTATCCTTTTTCTATCCAAATAACAAATTACCGTGTCCTCCACTCAAATGAATTTCATATCTCCCTGTACTAATTCACCACTAATCCTGTTTGGGTTTCTGAGTAGCGTCCTACTCGCCTAAAGCGCTTCAACGCCTCTTCAGGGGAAATAAGCGCTATATAAATGCAATTACGATTACTAAACAATGTAAAAGGAGGAGATGGAAAGAGGGTGACTCGGGTGGTCTCCCCCTTAAAGAAGAAACCAATGCAACAAAATCCAGACTTAAGTATTTGTTTTTTTTTCCGATTTATTGCCACTTGGGTATAGAAATGCCACTGAATTGGAATGAAGCCGCAAATCTAATCAGAATTTCCAGCGCAGCCTGGCATCGTGTTTATGAACCCTCGACACTAACGTGAACACACCTGTGCGGCTCTCTGGGCGTGCTCAGCTTCCTATGTTAAACTGCAGCGAGGTCATTGTTCATGCGAACACCCACCCACACATGCACTTCAAAGCAGTTTGTCAGACTTCTTTGTGAGTGAGTTTTGTTAAGGCCCATTA
Organism: Triturus cristatus; assembly: GCF_964204655.1. Classification (NCBI taxonomy): domain Eukaryota; kingdom Metazoa; phylum Chordata; class Amphibia; order Caudata; family Salamandridae; genus Triturus; species Triturus cristatus. Next base: position 1,451,144,493 of record NC_140591.1, read on the forward strand.
TAGAAAGCCCGTGTGCCCCCTTTTTCATTTGTTAAGAGCCTCATGAAAAAAGCCACAGCACACAAATCCTTGAAGCGGCAGGTGTGTCTGTCCACTGATGCTTGGCATACTGTCTCAAATGTGGTGCCCCGGGTACAGCGGAAGATGTGTTTTTTGTCCAAAAGTGAACCTAGTTGCTGGAAATAACTATGCACGCCCAATCGGACTCCTAGCAACGGCGCTCTACACCTCACACAAAATAAAAACAAGCGTTGGCAAAGCTGATTGCTTTTTTTAATCATAGGGAGGGTGAGGCTTCAACACTTCAATGTGTATATTCACTTTTGCTAGACTAATGTTTTTTTGATTCTTTCATTGCCTTTGAAATATGCTTATGCTACCTTATGATGCTGGAAGCCATCACAGCTTTAATTGTATTGTCTGGAGAAAGGCAGATAAAACACTATAATATTGATAGTATTACCTGTCATGGTAGTGAGAAAGTGCCCGAATCTGCACATCTAACTCATCTTGATCTGATTGTCTACAAGGTTCGCTAAGGAAGGTCAGTGGCACCGGCACACTAGCCTACTTGGTTCGGAAACAGTAAAGTGTCATTCTTTCCAAGTATTGTACTGACAAGGAGAATTTCCTCATCTAAGATGGCTGTGGCAGCATGACGTTGAAGCAGTAGCAATCCTAATGTGAGTGGATTCTCCTGAGAATCTAGTGGTGTTGACTAGCCTTGGTATCCCTTCATCTAAGATGGCTTCTGCATCATGATGTGTTAGCTTGGTGGCCATCTTGGATGACGTTGCAGTCGCACGTACTGCTAATCCTGAGAGGCAGTACTTTGTGAGCCAATCACTATCATCTACGCAGAGTGTATTGTGGAAATATAGTCATCCGAGGACAGATTCAGTATGTGAAAGACACATCACATAAGCAATGGCTGAAGAGGAATCATCCAAACAAGCCAGTAACGAAGGGGGCAAATCCAGTGACCCTCTCTTGTAATTCCTTTGTGTTCATTTTGCGTTGATGACATGAGCTCTGTCAGACAGCCAGAATCAAATAATAATATTAATGCAGGCTGGCCTTTAAAGCCCTTTTATGCCAGTTGGGTCCTTCAGACGTCTAGACCCTCATTCCACAGGCTGCTGTAATTACTTTTCCAGTGCAAACAGAATTTTGGTCTGAATCAGGACTGCAAGTAGTGAGAAAATACTAGACTTTTTCTATGTTCAAATTTCAGCAGGTAAAACCTGGTAGAAGTTTTGTGTGGAAACATAGCAATATATTCCAGGTTTTCCTGCTCAGAACTGGTGAATACATGTTGTAATATCCCCTGTTCCAAGGTGGACCTTAAGAAAGGGGGAAGGTGATACCTGGCCTGTTAAATGCCATATCTTAGTGCTGGATTAAACCCTGCCCCTAGACAGTCAAAATGTTGGGACCCCCTCGCAAATTATCTCATAATACCCAATGCACCGGACTTTTTTACAAACTGACAGCTGCCAGAAAATGACTTTTAAAAGACAATAAGTTATGTGAATCTGATGTCTTTGGTTTATGTACTTTAATTTGTATTTTGATCCGTAGTTTCGGGGCCTCTAAAAGTAGTGGGGACCATAGGCTGGTGTCTACTTTGCCTATTTGGTAATCCGGAACTGCAACATGTAAAGGAATGGGAATTACCTCTACGTCCCTCGTCCTCGACCCAGTCATTACTCATGAGGCATATTCCACTGGCAGGAAACAAAACAGGAAACGCTTGATGGCTTCGCCTACCCTCCTGCCAGGGGCTATAATGCTATAGCCAGCACAAAGCACTTCCTGTTTTGATTCCTGTCAGTGGACATGATGAGGGATGCTGAGGTAATTGCCGGACTCTTACCTTCTTCATGTTGTCTCCTGGCTTCTCCCTTTGCTAGGCTCTGGGGGTGCCTTGAGACCATAGTGGGAGCAGCTGGATTCGGGATGCAGTTGGTGGCCCTGGACTCGGTGAGTTGCTGCCGAGTGCCTGTCTTTCTGGGCTTGGTTGGGCCCCAGTCACTTTCTCTTTCTTCATGGCATGTTGCTGCTTCTGGTTGTTGGGACACGTAGCCAGAGCGTACTTCTACATTTCAGGATTGGCCGCAGCCTGTACAGGTCGGTATGCTTGATACGCATGCACCTCCCGCAGTGATTTCTTGCATCCGTGGGGGTGCCGACGTGTTCCTGTGTAGTTTGCGGTTCTGGACCGGCTTTGGTTGCTGGTTACAGGACCCGTGAGATCCGACTGCGGGCTCCCGATGTGAGTGGAGGCTGTTCTACCGTTTCTTTCTGGGCCCACCTCTGTGTTTGGTGTGGCTGGAGCCCCTCCCCGTGTAGTGTGGCATGCGGCGGGCTGCTTGTCGGATGCTTTCCTTGCTTGCTTGGGCTAGGTCATCATTGGCAGTTTTGTGTCCTCCCTTTTGTCCTGCGCTCCTTGCCCAGGATCTTTAGCAAGGTAGTGGCTCCCCTTGTGGCTCACCTTCACCTTCTGGGGGTGTCTGTGTTTCCCTACATTGACGACTGGCTTCTGCAGGCCCCCTCTACCCTGGTCATATCTCAGCATCTGGATTTGACCATTTGTACGCTAGAGGGCCACAGCTTTCTCCTGAATTTTCCAAAATGCCATCTTCTTACTGCCATCCGGAGGTCTTTTATAGGGGCGGACTTCGACTCTGTTCTGGGCAAGGTGTTCCTGGCTCCTTACAGGATCCTGCGTCTGCAGTCGTTGTTGGGGGCACTGTTATCTCGGACTTCAGCTTCCATGCTTCAGTGGATGGAGTTACAGGGGCACATGGCATCCTCGGTGTTCACTGTTCCATGGGCCAGGTTGCATCTTCGCCCCTTGCTGTGGCATCTTCACTGCTTTGTTCCTTACCCTGTTCGAGATTTCTCCTTGGAAGTGGCTGTGGGTCCGGAGGTGGTGAGCAGCCTACAGTGGCAGATGGACTCTGCCAATCCCTCCCGCTGCATGTGGTTGCATCCCACTCCGCCTGTGGTTCCGACGACGGATGCCAGTGTGTTGGGTTGGGGTGCGACTCTGGGTCAGCTGACCGTGCAGACTCGTTGGCAAGGGTTGGAGTCTCACTGATCTTCCAACTGGAAGGAAATGTCTGTGGCGGAACGGGCCCTTCAGTACTTCCAGGGTCATCTGTTGGGTTGCAATGTTCTGGTGAGGTCTGACAACACCATGACTGTGGATTACGTGAATCGTCAGGCATGAAGTGACCCAATGTGAGACGCCTCAAGACTCTATTGACAATGTTTCTAAAAATATGCGTGGAACCACAACCAAGCCTTCCACAGATTTTTCAAAGATAAAATGTTAGAGATTTGGCAGCACCAACTACTCCTCCAATTACCCTCAATGTTATGCAAGAAACACAACCTGCCTGAAATGTGGAATTAAGGGTCACTATGCCAGAGTGTGCAAGTCTGGTGGCAGGGTACGCACTGTAGAAAATGTTGATACTTGTGACACCTCGAAAACTGTCATGCTAAGCGTATGAGGTGATGGCATGGTTGACGCTGATCTCATCAGTATGCCAGAATGTGAGATGATGATTGGTGACAAGTTGATAGTGGTTTTGGCAGTCTCTTGTTCCCCTTTCACAATGCTGGGCAGTGAACTGTGGGACAAGACTTTTCCTGAGCTCCAACTTTCAGCCCCTGACATTACTCCTGTCAGTTATGGTGGCTCACATATTGACGTAGTTGGGTTTTCCATCATGAAAATTCATTTCAAAGGAAGAGAGACCATAGGGAAGATTTATGTATCCAAACGAGGCGATAATCTTCTTGGGTGGAGACATCAGAGAGACTTGGGAATAATCCTCAACCCAAATGCTCGGTTTCCATCTGAGCAAGTCATGCTGGTTGACCAAGCAACAGTCTCTTGCAAGTTTTTTGAGGAGATCCCTCAAGTCTTCTCTGACAGCCTTGGTCTTCTTAAGAACTTTGAACACCGTACAGTACTCAAGCAGAACACAACACCTGTGGTGCACAAGGTTGGGAAAGTTTCCAACATGATGCTTGAACCACTCAGAAATGAACTCAAGAGACTGGTACTTCTGGGCGTGATTGAGGAAATTGAATCCTCTGAATGGTTGGCCCCAGTGGTTTTGGCCCCCAAAGAAGGAGGGAGAAGTATTAGGATGTGTGTGGACTTGAGGAGTCTAAATAGATGGATATGGGTTGACCGCCAACCCCTGCCAAATATCTCTGAGTCGATCAACATGCTTGATGGTGCCAAGGTTTTCAGCGTGTTAAACTTGTCCTCAGCCTATTACCGGGTGCCCCTCCATCCAGAGTCCAAACATTTAACATCTTTTGTGACACCTCTGGGGGCCTTCCGTTTTATCAGAATGCCATTTGGGTTAGCCTCTGCAGCTGCCTGTTTTCAACGCATTATGAAGATAATCCTGGGTGATATTTCCAATGTCATGTTCTTCCAGGATGACATCTTAGTCTACGGGAAGGATGATTTGGAACATGACAAAGTTCTGAGATCTGCTTTACAAAGACTGAATGACAATGGTTTGACTGTCTATAGACTAAAATATAAGATTGGGGTATCTTCCGTCACGTATTTGGGACATGTTATTTCCTGGGAGGATATCCGACCAAAACTGGATCTGGCTAAGCGTATTGTGGATGCTCCTGCCCCAACTGACAAAGAGCAGGTCAGGTCTTTCCTTGGCCTTGTCGAGTTTTACTCTGTTTGTTCCATGTTTTGCCTTGGCTTGTGTCTTGGCTTTTGATTCTGTAAAACAAGCAATAGGTAAGATGCCTACACTTGGTCATTTTGACTCCAAGAGGAGAACTTTCTTGACTACTGAAGCCAGCTTGTGTGGCCTTGGAGCGGTACTTTCAAAAGTTGATGGATGTGTGGAAAAAGTTATTGTATTCGCCTCAAGGGCGTTGAAGAAACCAGAGCAACAGTATTCCTGTATTGAAAGGGAAGCTTTGGCTATTGTCTGGGCAATTAAGCACTTTAAGTTTTATCTTTGGGGTATTCCCTTTTCAGTTAGATCTGATCATCGCCCCTTGATTCAAGTTTTCTTGTGTGTGGAGAGTGAAAGACTCACCCCAAGACTTAAGCGTTGGAGTGAGGGGTTGGAAGAGTACAATTTTCAAGTACAATATCTTCCTGGCTCTACCAATAAGGCAGCGGATTGATTATCGAGACTCCCCATTGACTGTTGCAATGATTCTTTAGACTGTGATGCTGTCAGTGTTTGCTGGGTGAGGGAGCCTGCCATTCAAAAGCCCGAATGGGAACAAGTTTTGTTGGAGGATAGGTTGCTTTCTATTGTTAAGGATTTTGTGGTTAAGGGGTGGCCAGACAGCAAGAGACTTAATTCTGATCTATTACCTTTCTGGTCCATTAGGAATGAACTTACTCTATGTCAGGATCAACTCATGTGAGGTGAGAGAGTTATACCCCCGAAGGCTTAAGACCTAGGCTGGTGAATTTAAACCAGATTGGTCGCACACTGCTACACCTACCAGGCGTGTTCCCCCAATGAAAATGGTCCCTGAAGGTCAGCGTCGGCGGATACACCTATGCTCGAGTGTGAATGCAAGTATGCGTGGCGTGTGCCATCCCTGGACACGTGTTTCGAGGTAGTTGCCTCTCGTCAGCAGGGAGTAGGAAAATGTGTGGGGTTGCTGTGTAAGCTGCTAAAATCGTATCCGGTCTAGTACCTCTCGTAGCGCGCAGGTGCGTAACCATGAGTCCGTCGACTCCACCGGCTCAAGGGAGCCTGAATATAAAGTTAAACCAGATTGGTCGCACACTGCTACACCTACCAGGCGTGTTCCCCCAATGAAAATGGTCCCTGAAGGTCAGCGTCGGCGGATACACCTATGCTCGAGTGTGAATGCAAGTATGCGTGGCGTGTGCCATCCCTGGACATGTGTTTCAAGGTAGTTGCCTCTCGTCAGCAGGGAGTAGGAAAATGTGTGGGGTTGCTGTGTAAGCTGCTAAAATCGTATCAGGTCTAGTACCTCTCGTAGCGCGCAGGTGCGTAACCATGAGTCCGTCGACTCCACCGGCTCAAGGGAGCCTGAATATAAAGTTAAACCAGATTGGTCGCACACTGCTACACCTACCAGGCGTGTTCCCCCAATGAAAATGGTCCCTGAAGGTCAGCGTCGGCGGATACACCTATGCTCGAGTGTGAATGCAAGTATGCGTGGCGTGTGCCATCCCTGGACACGTGTTTCGAGGTAGTTGCCTCTCGTCAGCAGGGAGTAGGAAAATGTGTGGGGTTGCTGTGTAAGCTGCTAAAATCGTATCAGGTCTAGTACCTCTCGTAGCGCGCAGGTGCGTAACCATGAGTCCGTCGACTCCACCGGCTCAAGGGAGCCTGAATATAAAGTTAAACCAGATTGGTCGCACACTGCTACACCTACCAGGCGTGTTCCCCCAATGAAAATGGTCCCTGAAGGTCAGCGTCGGCGGATACACCTATGCTCGAGTGTGAATGCAAGTATGCGTGGCGTGTGCCATCCCTGGACACGTGTTTCGAGGTAGTTGCCTCTCGTCAGCAGGGAGTAGGAAAATGTGTGGGGTTGCTGTGTAAGCTGCTAAAATCGTATCAGGTCTAGTACCTCTTGTAGCGCGCAGGTGCGTAACCATGAGTCCGTCGACTCCACCGGCTCAAGGGAGCCTGAATATAAAGTTAAACCAGATTGGTCGCACACTGCTACACCTACCAGGCGTGTTCCCCCAATGAAAATGGTCCCTGAAGGTCAGCGTCGGCGGATACACCTATGCTCGAGTGTGAATGCAAGTATGCGTGGCGTGTGCCATCCCTGGACACGTGTTTCGAGGTAGTTGCCTCTCGTCAGCAGGGAGTAGGAAAATGTGTGGGGTTGCTGTGTAAGCTGCTAAAATCGTATCAGGTCTAGTACCTCTCGTAGCGCGCAGGTGCGTAACCATGAGTCCGTCGACTCCACCGGCTCAAGGGAGCCTGAATATAAAGTTAAACCAGATTGGTCGCACACTGCTACACCTACCAGGCGTGTTCCCCCAATGAAAATGGTCCCTGAAGGTCAGCGTCGGCGGATACACCTATGCTCGAGTGTGAATGCAAGTATGCGTGGCGTGTGCCATCCCTGGACACGTGTTTCGAGGTAGTTGCCTCTCGTCAGCAGGGAGTAGGAAAATGTGTGGGGTTGCTGTGTAAGCTGCTAAAATCGTATCAGGTCTAGTACCTCTCGTAGCGCGCAGGTGCGTAACCATGAGTCCGTCGACTCCACCGGCTCAAGGGAGCCTGAATATAAAGTTAAACCAGATTGGTCGCACACCTGATAACGATTTTAGCAGCTTACACAGCAACCCCACACATTTTCCTACTCCCTGCTGACGAGAGGCAACTACCTCGAAACACGTGTCCAGGGATGGCACACGCCACGCATACTTGCATTCACACTCGAGCATAGGTGTATCCGCCGACGCTGACCTTCAGGGACCATTTTCATTGGGGGAACACGCCTGGTAGGTGTAGCAGTGTGCGACCAATCTGGTTTAACTTTATATTCAGGCTCCCTTGAGCCGGTGGAGTCGACGGACTCATGGTTACGCACCTGCGCGCTAAGAGAGGTACTAGACCTGATAACGATTTTAGCAGCTTACACAGCAACCCCACACATTTTCCTACTCCCTGCTGACGAGAGGCAACTACCTCGAAACACGTGTCCAGGGATGGCACACGCCACGCATACTTGCCTTCACACTCGAGCATAGGTGTATCCGCCGACGCTGACCTTCAGGGACCATTTTCATTGGGGGAACACGCCTGGTAGGTGTAGCAGTGTGCGACCAATCTGGTTTAACTAGGCTGGTGAATCTTGCGCAAGAAAGATATCCAGGGAGGAATCTCACAAAGTCTCGTTTACATGAAAGATATTGGTGGCCCAGGTTGGATAGCCATGTCGAGGAGGTTGTTAGAGAATGCTGTCAGTGTGCCTCCAGTGATAAATCGAAAGTCACAAATACTGCTCCTTTGCCACCTGTTGAGGTTCCATGTGAGCCGTGGATCAAGCTTGGTTTGAACCTTATGGGTCCCTTTTAGCTCTTGGGTCCCTCAGAAAGGTTTGTGATTCTTTTGGTGGATTATTCTTCCAAGTGGGTGTCCAATAGGTGTGTGAGTTCTGTCAGCACCAGGATTGTTATTGATTTCCTTAAAGACGAATTTGCGTATGAGGGTATACCTAGATTCCTCATTACGGATAATGGGGTGCAGTTTATCTCGCAGGAGATGCAGGATTTTTTGAATGACTATGTGATCACTCATCAGAAAACTGCGCTTTATGCACCGCAAGCCAATGGACTTTCGGAACGCATGAACAAGGTGGTAAAAGCATGTGTGCAGAGAGCTGTTGACGAGAGGGTTTCTCTCAAGAATGTCTTGAGAGATACTTGGTGGGCACATCACACTGCTCTCAAAACGGTGTTACAAAAATCTCCTTTTCAGATATTGAGAGGGAGAGTTGCTATATCCAAGCTCAATCCTGGTTGGTTACCTCTTATTGAAGGTCCTGTTTTGGATAAGGAGGAGGTGGGTGCAAAAGTAAAGTCTTACCAAGAGTACAAGGAGAGGTTTTATTTTAAGAACTCAACCAAAGCCACAACATGGAAGGTGGGTGATTGGGTGCTTATTAAAAGACCATGGTGGCATAAAAAGGGTATCACTGAATTTATGGGCCCTCCTGTCATCATTTCTGTTTACAAGAATGTGGTTACTGTTCATAATGGTAGCAAATGGAGTATGTCTCGCCTGGTGAAATTTCTGGGTGACAAATCCTTGTTTACATCATGTTCAGAAGAATTGCCTGGTCCGAGTTTGCCCAAATGTGGTTCTCCTCCGAGTTTTCATTCAAGAGGTCCGTCTCCAAGGTTTTGTTATCCTCCAAAACGTTATGAAGACTATGAAATGTATTGATCTCTTTTATGATGTTTTGAACTTTTTATGCTATGTTTTCACTTGCGCATTTCTTTGTATTTTCAGTAAGGTGGGTGTGTTATGTTCATTGATAAGCCTGCATGAGTCTGATGTTCTATCTACATGGTAGCGTCTCGTGTGAGACGGTTACTACCAGGAGAACTGTACAGGTTGACAGTTGGAGTTGGTGGCTCTGTTAAAGAAGTAATAATGAAGACTTTGGAACTTACCAGTGTGAGTCTTCTTAACACACTCGCAGTCAGTCATTGAATCTGATGGCCTGTGCTATTGCAGGTTGGGCGGAGCTTCAGCTCCAAGCCATTTCAGCTCAACAGATCTGGGGCTCGGACAATGTGGTGGCAGATGCCCTGAGTCGCAGGTTTCCGCCCTATCTGACCTTGTGCCTGTCTCCCAGAGTGTTCCGTTTGATTTGGCGGAGGTTCGGAACTCCCAAGATGGACTTGTTTGCTTCCAGGACCAATGTTCTCCTGCCCCTCTTTTGTTCCCGGATTCCGAACAGGGGTGTGAGGTGTGGAGGCCTTGTCCCTCACATGGCCCCCTTGGTTGCTGTATACCTTCTTCCCCTTTCCCCTCATCCCTGCATTTTTGTTGAAGGTCTAGAGAGTGGGGGTCCAGGTGGTGGCCTCACTGGCCCCGGAGATCTTGGTTCCCGTTATTGAGTCTGGCGGTGGGTCCTCCTTTGATCTTTCCGAGATGCCCTTATCCCCTGAGGTCTTCTACTCCTCTGCTTCTGGTCCCTCTCACCTTAGCGGTCTGGAGTTTGCAGTCTCTAGGTGGGAGGGGTTTGCCTGACCACATTATTTCTGTGATGCAGGCCTCACGTAGGAGGTCCACTTTGTCTTCTTATTCTAAGCATTGGTCTTCTTTCAACACCTGGTGTTATGGTCATGGTCTGTCCTCTACTTCTTGTAATGTCTCTGAGATTCTTTAGTTTTTTTTTGGACGGGTTCCATAAGGGTTATTCTTTATCTAAAGGGCCAGTGGGTGGCTGTCCGGACTTTCTGGGATTCGTTTTCTTTGTCCTCTTTGGACGGACTGTTGGTGTCCCGATTGTTTGTGAGCTTTTCTCTTTCCTCTCCTGTTGTTTGTCTTCGGTGCCTGCCTGGGATCTTTCTCTGGTCCAGCATGCTCTGCAGTCTTCTCCTTTTGAGCCTTTGTTGTCTGTTGATGTCAAGTTCTTGTCTTTTAAGGTTTCCTTCCTGGTGGTCATCACCTCGGCTCGGAGGTTGGGGGAACTCTCTGCTTTGCGTCGTTCTCTCCCTTTTTAGGTCTCGCCTAGGCAGCGCGCATGCGCTGCACTAGGAGATGACCTTTAGAAATAGGTCTGCTTGGTGCTTGTGCTGGCATCCACCTTGGGGGAGCGAGCAGCGGCGCGCGTGCTAATTTAAAACATCTGGCTCTCGCGCTGCCGCTGCTCCCTCCCCCAAGGTGGAGGCCAGCACGAGTGCTTCAAAACAGCCGCTGCTTGTTAACTTCAACAATGGAACATGCGCAGCTCAGTATTCTTCCTCACCCAGGTCACGGCGCTTGCTGTCATTAATAACACAGGCGCCACATGCCGCCCGCAAATGCTTGTTTGCCTCTATTATTTACATTTTAATGCATACCTATTTCTTTCTAAGTTTGTCTCTTCTGGCTTCTCATTACCACAGTTTTCCTGTTTCCATCTCACTGATTCCACGTGCCTCGCTCTCTACATCTCTTTCTCGCCTCTACTTCTGACTCCCCATCAGCTCTCTCTCCCCTCCCCCCCCCCCCCCCCATCCCCCCCCACAGTGACAACCGACCAGGCTTCCCCCCTCCTCATTCATTACAGGTCAACCCTGCCCCGCCTCCTCCACCTTTAACAAGCGGATTACAGGCAGGAAGTGGCGCATTAAAGCGCCGATCCTGAGATTAGTGCCTAATTGATTTTTATATTGTCCTCACAGACAGCTTCAAGCTATCTATAAGGATATGGGCTACTGGTTAATACCCTTTGTGCTCCCCAAGCAGGCCTGCATCGACCTGCTCTCCAGGGCTCTTTTGCTTCGGGGTCGGGAGCACAGCCCACCCCGAGGTAGCAGGGAGGGTGGAGGGGTGTTATCAGGAGAGGCAGCCCCTGAGCTCAGGCCCTGCTGGAGGGGATTTATCCTAGATATCTAGTTACAATAGACCTCTCGAATACTTTGTGGATGGTGCCCCGCTGCTTATAATCGGTTGACTTGGTCACTCGTTTGCTTGCTTATTTGAACCTGCACAGCCTCTTGTCCTTTTTGTTAGATGACTTGTGTTTTTTTTTTTTTTTGCACCGCAGTTTCCATATTGCCGCCCCTCCAAACATGCATGTGCTCTCCTCGCCCCAAATTCACCAGCAGGTCTGTTGCTTTCCCTACTTATCCATGCCCCCTCAAACGCCCTAATCCTTATGTTTGATTAGCATGACAGCTCCGCATGTCACGATATGGTTTTGCACAAGTGAAGTAAAATAAATTTAGCGGATGCTGCGTGGTTCAGGAAATATAATGGTACAGACTTACTAAAGAGCGCCCCCGCCAGTCAGTGCTTCAGTAAAATGTCAGTGCTTCAAGGGGGGTCCATCTAAAACTACATTTCTGATTAGCATTCATTTCTTTTTTTTCTACGCCTCATTGTAATGTCCGATTTGTTTTGTTTCATCAGTTTTGTTTGTATTTAGTTAGACTGTGTAACATAGCGCTTGAAAGGCTGCGCCACTCACACTGACCTGTGTGAGTACTTACCGACCCAAGTGGACAGCGTCCGCTCTGCTGCCAGTGAAGTCTACCTGCCTCTCTCACACAGTCTCCGCCCCTCTCTCTCTCCCTCTCTTATTCACCCTGTTTCTCGCTCGCTCTCTCATACTCCGTATCTTTCGGTCACCTCTTTCTCTCTTTCACAGTCTCGCTCCTGCGCTACATGTGTGTCTTTCTCTCTTCCTCTCACCTATCTTCTCTTCTACTTTCTCTATTTTCTCTTTAACTCTTGTCTTATTTCTTGTTCTAACCCCTCTCTTCATTGCTATTTCTCATATTTTCTTTTTTTCATTCACTCTCCCTCCGGCCCTTCCTCTCTCCCTCCCTCCGGCCCTTCCTCTCTCCCTCCTTTGCCCCTGCCTCGGATTGTGTGTTAAATATTTATAAGGTGAAAGCACGCACAAGTTGCAGTAAAGCGTGCCTTCTTCATTGATTGAGATATTATAATTTCCCCATGCCCTCTTCTCGTTTGATTAAACTGCAGGTACTGAATGTATCAACGAGGTGTGGGATCCCTTTATGTTAAATTGCATCTCTTACCAAACTTCCAAACACTTCTGGCAAAACACTTATAAGGTCCCAGAGGCGAGACCTATTGGCTATGCCAATGCTTGTTTGAGGTTTGTGGAGGATGCTGTGATCTTTTCGCTCGTCTGACAGTCTGTTTATGACTATTGGGCTGTCTGGCCATGGGAAGGCTGCCTCTTAGCTTACCTTGGGTCGTTGGATCAAGTCAGGTACATCCTTGGCTTATCTAGGCTCTGGTTTGCCTTGTCCTTCGGGTGAACAGGCCTGTTCCAAGAGGGGTGTCTCGCTTCCTGGGCTGCCTTCCATGATCTGTCGTGCGGGGACTTGTGCTTCTGAGTCTACCTTTATTAAGCATTACAGGTTGAATTGCGCTCTGACTGACCGTTTGAATTTTGGGTGTGGTGTTTTGTGTGCTGTGGAGCCTGATTCTCCTCGTTGATGTTGAAATATAATAAAAGTTTCACTGTGGTGCGCTTCTCTCCTGTGTGCTGTCTGGTTTATTTTCTACCAGTGTTCCAAGCGCCTTCGCTTTATGGGGATTGCTTTGGTATACCTCATGAGTAATGACTGGGTTGAGGACGAGGGACGTAGAGGTAATGTCATGATTACTTACCGGTAATCCTCATTACTCGTAGCCCTACTCATCCTCGACCCAGTCATGTTTCCCACCCACCCTCCCTTTGACAAGCTCTTCTTGTGCTTGGTATGTCAGGAAGTGCTTTGTGCTGGCTATAGTATTATAGCCCCTGGCAGGAGGGTGGGTGGAGCCATCAAGCATTTCCTGTTTTGTTTCCTGTCAGTACAATATACCTCATGAGTAGTGACTGGGTCGAGGACAAGTAGGACTAAGAGTAATGAGAATTACCAGTAAGTAATAAGTACATTAATTGAGTCCTGCATCCCCTCCCAGAATTCTCAGGTTCTCATAAGCAAGATATTAGAGTTGCGTTAAAAATTGAATTCTCTTTTTCTTAGTTTGCTGTTCCTCTAATTTAATTGTGTTTTACAGGCAGTCTGGCGTACTCACCCTTTTGCATTCTGGACTCTCATTTTCCTTCTCTTTCGTCCCTGTTGGTTTGTTACTTTTGTGATAAAGACACACATTTGGCTGATAATGATAACACTTGCATAGCACACTAAGCAGCTTGGTTTCTCAAGGTAGTGGCGTTATCCCAGGAGCTGTAGGTGCTAGTGTGACACACCAGTGAGCCAGGCTTATTGGTTCTATTCTTTTTTACGCATAAGAGGACTCGTTTATTCATACTGCAAATTCTACACAGCCTTTCCCTATGCCAACACCCAAAACAGTGTATACCGGAGCAGCAACTCAAAATTGGACTTTAAAGTTCATTTACCTTTTTATCTCTAGAAAGTTTAAGAATAGAGCCGGGTACAGAACTGACCAGCATGGACAAGTAAAGGAAGTGATCGAGCAGAAGATAAAAAGCAGGATCCATGTTATGTTGTGTAATTGCAGAAAGCAGTAGTAGAGAGTAGATTCAGCACTGAGGGGCAGATCTCCCGCTGTGGGTGAGTGAATGCCACTGAGCAAATCAAATCTGCATCTCAAAGAAAAGATACTTGCACTACTTTCGGAAATTAGGCTTTTCACATTGTCCAGCATGGTATTTAAAATTTGGTTGACTGGGTATTTAGCGACCCTGCTAATATATTGAAGGGCTTCAACCACTCAAAGTCTCCAGGAACGCCCACTTCACATGCATTCAAGTCTATGTTCTACATAGAGCATACTTAACTCTAGACTGATTACATCTTGTATATCTGTATGCAGCGGATATATGCCTTCTCCGTCATGCGTTCCAGGTCTTTGTGTTTCGTAGGTTATGGGCTTGTACCGAATTGTTCACGTTCTAGGGGTGCATTGATACTTGACATTACTCAAACCACAGAGCGTACAGATGTTTCCACCGCACAACATTGTCTCCAAGGTTCATTCCTCCTCCCTAAAAACAAAAAGGCCACTATGAGATTTGAGATGTATTGCTCTGTCGTTGCTTCTCTCCAAGAGAGCTTTGGCAATCATGGAAGTCTCCAATGCCACCCTCGCTTACACTTCAAAGAGCATAAGTCCTTAAATGGGCCCAGGTGGAGAGCAAGGCCCCCCACAGGGAGGAAAAACTGTGTGTGAGGACATGGCCTCTGGCATTATACTGGGGTGCAATACTTCGAGAATTCATAGAACAAGTCAAAAATGATGTATGAGTATGATCACCTTAGATTCCGGGTAGCATCGACAAGTACGTAAGGAGGTCATTCCCTGATAAATTGGCTACCTTAATGGAAATCTGAGCTAATATGCTTGACTCATGGTGCCCCCTCTGCATATGTTTCCCTACCATTTGAGTTACCTCTCATTTAGCAATGCCCTATTTGGGTCCAGAGTCTGGTGCTGCTATGAAGAAAAGCAATGCTACTAGTCCTGTGGTGAGATTTTAGGAGGTAGGTTGGCTGAGTTTAAGAACGTGTTCATGGCCTAATTGTATTGATGCAAACAACCTTGTGATGTTCATTCTGTGCCCTGAGGAACCTGATGCTAAGTAATATATAAGGCGGAGCACGGACTTACTCAGAATGGATCTTGATAATATATTACGCAGCCCATTTCAATGATGCATTTAGGAATATAAATATCTAACTGCATCATACACTGCAATACCCAGAATGGCATCCAGATGAAGAGCAGCAAATTACGCCAGACTGAATGTCCTCAACCGATCAAAAAGAGATTGGTAAAAGACGATGGAAGAGCATCTGTCTTTCAGTTACTCCATCACTTCCCAGAGAAATGCCATTTCTTGACCAGTACTCTCGTCTCCTTTTTAAAAAAATATATATATATTATTATTTTTTTTTTTATTTATTCATTTTTTTTTTTTTTTCTTATTTATGTATTTATTTTTTTGGGGGCCAAAGTGCGTAGTGTTCCAGTCTTTCACGTGAAACCCAGCTCTAAGAATGATAATCTAAGATTAGCGTGGGCCCTACCTAATCCCTCCCTGTTCTTGGAATCTATGGTTAAATGTCATCTTACCCATTTCGATATTTGTCTTTCCGAACAGTCAGGTAATGGCATAGTTCTGTCGACTTTTGTAATCCTGTGCACCTTGGTAATAGGTCTACTTCTTAAAAAGCTGTCCCTCGTGAAGCATCCATCGCCCAGGTGGTTTAATGCAGCCTGCTCGCTCTCAAACAGACGCCTGAGGAGGGCTTGGTCAAAATAACAAAGGATAAAAAAGTGATGAAGAAATTGCCGCCTGTTGTGCTGTTTGCGGATCCACTCTTGGAGAAAGGGGAAATGAGACCCAGTAAAAATATTGTCAATCGTTAACTTTGGCTAGCAAACCCAAAAGCTCTAAAGTATTTTGGTATACTGTTAATAACATTAGGGCTATGAATATGTTTGCATCATTTCGTAGTAGACATATCGTGTAAAATGCAAATAATACAATTGACAGTTTCATTGTCTTGTTTCAAACATTAGGTATACCTCTCCATTATCTAACCAGCTTTGGGGGCTTCTGTCTTTTACATGCACTAGGGTCTTTGGCCCCCTGTTTTCTGTTCATGAACAAACAATTGCTATCCATGGTTTATGCATGGTCTAGTATGGATGACCATTGTTTAACCTTTTTTTAATGCATGTGTGACCACGAGGTCGCTCAAGCATTTTATCTATAACTGCGAATGAGATTGAAGGGGCTAAGAGGGAAGAATGAAAACATTCATGGCTTCACGAGGGACAACTTAAAAAATAATTGAACATTATTAACCTATATGTATTTTCTATTGGGACAGACGAGTAGGCGTTCCTAAAGCAATCAAATGCTGCAACATATTCCCTTCCCCATATACACGATGCAGCAATATTTGCAACATATATAAGACTTCCTTGGACACACTTATTGCCCAGGTACTCTCTAATTTGGTGGATGGCCCTACAGCAGATAAAATCAATCTGCCCCACCATATGTACTGGTGAGATGGGAGGAAGATGTTGGTCACCCTTACTGCGAACGAGTGAAAGGAAAGCTGGCAAACAAAATACTTCTCAAAATATTTCAGACACCTTCTGCTTAAACAAAGGACATTGGTCACACATAAGTCTCTTAAAGCTGAAAGAAATCTTCTTAATAAAATAATTGCCCGGTCCCTATAATTACACATTGTTTTAATCCACTCAATTACTAGGTGACAGACAGTATCGCACCCATTCCCTCCCACGGTGCCTGTGAAAATATTAGAATGGATACTAAATAAAATCTATAATTCTTCAATGCCATCCATCTTCTGACTGTGTGCTATATAGGCACAGCCGCCTCACTTATTTTTCTCAGAGATATGAGCAGAGTCTTATTTTAAGATATCAACCTTTTAGCAAAACATAATTTTCTTTTATTGCTATATGTGCCACCAAGAAAAGTTCCCACATTGATCGGCTGCGGTCCAGACCTCCTTAGTAGGTCCATTGTCTCCAGGTGCCACTCTCTGAACTGATATTGCCATACTATTGCTATACAAACTGTTGGGTGAGTAGCACCTTTACATGTAGCCTGTGGATGGAAGGTATGGGAGGATAGAGTTTACCTGACCAGTAGCATGGCAATACCAATTCTGCTGAGTGCTCCTTCTTCGGCTCTCAGAGACTACAGTTAAATACTTCCAACAAGATTCCACACTTGTCACAGAATAAATGATTGAGCTTTTAGTTATTCCATACATCACTGAAGGTGAAGACATCTTTGTTTAGCCAGTAACCTAGAAACCTAGTACCCTTCAAAACAGAATTTTTCAGCCCAAGACGGCTGCCTGCAATAAATCGAAAGGATCTTAGTATGGTATTTGTTTATTTAGTTCAGATTGAGTGCTATGTGTTGCCTTAAGATTACTTCATAGTGCCATACATTTCCCAGAATTTGTGAATTATTCTGGGATTAGCCTCAGGGGAACATAGGGTGTGAGAAGAGAGAAGATAGAGTCCAGTCGTTGAAAGGTGCTCCCCAGTTTGTAGCCTGGTAGCCTTCAGTCTCTTGCCACAATGTTCTTACGTTGTTATCCTCAGGTGGGTGTTTATCAGTTATAGGCAAGCCAGAAAGGTCTGTTTCCAAGCCCTTTCCGAATCACATGCTATTATACGCTGCCTTAAGGCAAGTGTTCAAAGCATATCACTGTCTGGAACCCTTTTAACTCCAGTGTCCTATCTCCACGCTTGATCTATTTGAAAGATTTTTAGGTAATCAATTTGGCTGTCAATTGTTTGGCGGAATTTGTAGCTGGCTGTTTTTTTTACGATTTTGGCTCCTTGCCCAGAGACCTTGTGAACTGATCAAAGAACTTTTAACTTGATGCTCATGTCCACAGGGAGCCAAAAAGAACTTTCAAGGCTTGCTTGATGTGCTCGTGTATCCTCGTGTTTAAGACAGCCTGATTTGGAAGCCTTTGCAACCTGTGTATAAGCTTCTTAGGGAGGCCCAGTGCACATGGTAGTGTAGTAGTATTATCAAACCATCACCAAAGGTCTAGTAAACGCCACTCAGTGGTCAAATCCAAGGTGTGGGTGGAACGTTCAGATGCATTCGATGTCCTTGACAATCCTATTGATTTAGGGCATAATAAAAAGTTCTAAATTCATGATGAGACTCAGATTTTTGTAGGCTACTCAGAGTGGTGTGTTGAGTTCTGCTCCGTTCAACACCAGGATCTCAGGCTTGGCTCTGTTCAAATATGGGAATATCTACTTCATCCAGTGAAAGATTGGTTCAGACCTGTTTCACTGACCTGTTTTCCAGCAGGATTTTTATTTGAGTTTTGTACAATTGGAGGCTCGCCAAAGTTTGCTGCAGGGTTGGGTTGGAAGGTAAATGTAGATATTGAAGAGGATGTGGGATAAATGAGTACTTTTGGTGACCTAATAAAAGCACATTTATTATGGTTGGAGAAGGATTGAATTAATTACAGGGTGGGTCTTGATGACTTTAGTTATGTTATTGGGTCATGGACAAGACCACTAATCTAGACAAGGCTTTATCAGATAATCCCAGTCTTTAGGACCTACCTAGCAGAAAAAGGCATTCAGAGAACTCTTGCAAGACTTATTTTTCAGTCTAATCAGCCTGTGTAAATTCAGAAAATAGCTTTTCTTTGTATAACCCGGTGATCATTCTGTGGCTGATTACGCATCACCAGCATGAAAGAACCAGTCCCTCAATGAGTTCTTAATCCCATACTGGTGCATCTCATCAGTAGTGTTTAAGTCAATGTCACCATATTCCTTAAATCTTGCTATTCTTAAGACATCTTTCCTAATGGTTATAGCTTCACCTGAGCACATAAGTGAGCCTATCCCATGAGCCATGAGTCTTTTGACTGTGGCAGGACAAGCGTTTGGATTCTGGGTTGATCCTCTGGGTAGAAAGGGAGAAATGGGGCGGCAGCAGCTCCGAAAGATTGAAATGTACAGTTCTGGTCCTGCTCCGCTTTCTTGTAGCTTTGAGAACCGTTACATTTCATTAGGAACCTCATTACAAGTGGCCAGATAATCCGCTGGATTTCGCCTACCTGCATACTTACTGATACCAGAGCTACTGGTAACTCTAAGGAGGGAAAAAACAGGCGCATTATTAGTTGGACCCTGAGGGTCAATTACAAAATGAGAAATTGATAAGGCAGTCAGTAATTCCAGGTCTCATTCCCCCAGTAATTCCTTATTTTTCCGCAGACTTTCACAGTTTTCAGCAGTTGATACCCCCATGTGAAAGTAAAAAAACCGTATATATTCCAATGGGGCCAGTAACTGCTAGTATCAGCCCTCTTGGAATTAAGAGGGCTAATGTGACAGTGTTTCCAGTCATAGTTGCGCGTATGGCAGGTCCATTAAGGTTGTCAGAATCATTGTAAAGACAAAATTGCTTACATATTACTGTTGACGATTCTACAAATTACTGACAGTCCTTTTGAGGCATTTGCAAGTGCAGTTAGGTGCCAGCTCCATGGCAGTGACAAGGTTGGTTGTAGTGGGTGATCTTGAGGTCACTTTATGTTAAAGAGAACAAGTAATAGGAGATCCATCAAAGATCCCACGGGGGAGCTGAACAGGGCCGGCGCTAGGCTTGGGCACTGTGGACCGCCGCCCAAGACCCCACACTCAGCCCACTGACATGGGACCCTGCGCTAGTGCTATAAGTTGGTGGTGAGGGTGCACTCAATTTTTCTGTATTTCTAATATACATTTTCTAAACCACGGGTGCTATACTACTGGTATGTGTTGACGTCACACACTGGTTAAACTAAAATGGGATACAGGTTGAGGACCTGATTGTAGTGTTCCGAATGAACATATAAGTTCATAATCTTGTTTAGCAAAACAAATAACTCAATGTTTTAAAATGTATGTTTGTTATTGCACATTTTCACAATGTTCCCCCTTCCCATCCAGGTGAGAGCGAGGTGTGTCATGTTGCAACTGGGAAAGGGGAGTCCCCCCTCTCTTGAGTTCAGCTGCAACAAGACACATTAAGCAAGAATGTCCTGCAGTAAGGGCTCCTGTCTTGGTGCCCGCAGAGAGGCATTGCTGGACACCCATTCTCCTGCATGTTGGTGCCCGTCTGCTTGAACCCTCTCAAAGGACAAGTAACTCTTACTCATTCCTTCCATGACGTACTTTAAAAGAGGTGCTGGATGGTGGCTGGAAGGAAGTCGCTGCAGCAGAGGAGGGTTCCTGCACCATGCAAATGGAGCACATTCATCTAATGAGATGGAAACAGCCTTGAATTTGTGAAATATAATCATGCTGGGGACTTCTGCTGCCATTGGTGTCTCTTTCTTCCATTAAGCCTGTTTCAAAGTGCAGACAAATTACAAGATCAATTGACAGAGACACAGGGAGAGTTTATTTACTCCGTATTTAACAGTTTGTTGAGTTAGTAGGTCCAAGACTGCAGCACACTGCTACTTGCTGCAAAGGCGATATACATTTACCTCTTTATTGCATTTTGGTGAATATACCATGTGACTGAGGACTTCCCCCATCCCCTGTAATGTCTAGTCTATTTTTTTAACCACATGCTTGTTAGCAGTTTTACATTGAATCTAAATACACAAACAGGGAGTAGATTGAAGAAGTTTAAAACATTGATGCCGAAGAGCACACCGTGTGGGCATGTGGGAGGAGGCTGGGTTTAGAAAACGTTTCTTTTGATTCCACTCCACATTTTCAACTAGTCCATTAGACCACATCAGTGGTGGCAGTGATTTGATGACAAGACCAATGGGCTGCCCTTTCCGTGGAAATGTCTCTGTGTTGTTGGCCCTGCCCAGCTTTAGAATACAGTGTTTTTGTCAGTATATTTAGCTGAAGTGGTAAAGCTGATATTAGATGTCAAGTACCCTAGCATCATGGCTAAAACGTACCCATTGGATCAAGTTTTCTGGCAATGGGTCGTGGTAGTGTGGTAGATATTGATATTTACGATTGGTGTTTCAAAGCACAAAACTGTTTTATTCCATTTGAGTTTGTCATTTTCTTAACCTGCCTCTCACAATTTACAATAACAAGCATTCAAGGTTTACTTCAGGAGGAGGTAAAGGGATTAGAACTCAGTAGTAATAACATTCTATAAACTGAACCGGAAGCCTCTTCAATGGGCCTTGCAGCACTAGTCCATGGCAGTGAAGTTTAGGCGATGGGACCACCATCCCCTGGGCCTTACAGTGTTGGACCGTGGCTAGGGACATCAATCAATCAATCAGTGGTTTATAGAGTGCGCTACTCACCCTTGAGGATCTCAAGGCCCCGGGGGTGGGGAGCAGCTCCGGATCAGTCGAAGAGCCAGGTCTTGAGGTCCTTCCTGAACGTGAGGAGGATTGGGGAGAGTCTGATGTTCACCGGGAGCTTGTTCCAGGTTTTGGCTGTGATGTAGGAGAAAGCTCTACATCCGGTTCTGTTTCTGCAGATGTGGTGGACCTCAGCCAGGGCGAGGTCAGCGGAGCGGAGGTTCCTCCTGGGTACAGGGAAACATACTCGGTCATTGAGGTATTTGGGTCCGATGTTGTTGAGGGATTTGTAGGCGTGGGTGAGGAGTTTGAAGGTGACCCTCTTCTCGGCGGGGAGCCAGTGGAGGCTTCGTAGGTGTTGGGTCATATGTTCGTGGCGCGGAGTCCCCGAGGACAAGTCTGGCTGCGGCGTTGTGGATGGTTTGGAGTTTTTTTAGAAGAGTTTTGTTGATTCTGGCGTAGAGGGCGTTGCCGTAGTCTAGTCTGCTGGTTATGAGTGCGTGGGTGACGGTCTTTCTGCAGTCAGAGGGGGATCCATTTGAAGGTCTTACGGAGGATGCGGAGGCAGTTGAAACTGGTGGACGTGACGGTGTTGAACTGGCAGTTCATGGAGAGGGAGGAGTCGAGGACATGAACTTAAAACAGTGCCAAACAATTGCTTTGAGGCCCAGAGAAGAGGGCTCTCCTACCATGGGCTCCTGTCCCCTGTGTCTTGCAGCCCTAGACCTATGGCAATGGGGGCACGTACCTTAGACCTCGTAGCTATGATATTTTACTATCTAGCCTGTGGACGGGCGATTGAGGGTGATAAATATACCTTGCTTTCGCCTGGGCCAATTGCAACTATTGTTACACCAAGGGTGCAGGATTGTACCTCATTTTAGCTGTTTGCCCTGCCGCATGCAGTGAGCTCAGGCAGGACGCCAAAGGTCCAACTTTATTTTATTAGCCAAGGGACTGATCCATGTAGGCAGGCTACTCAAAATGGGATATAAAACAAACAGCCAGCTGTGAAGCCTGCAGGTTCCCAGGCCAGTGGAATGTCCCAACATTGACCCTGGTTGAAAAACCACAGAGCTGAAGTGCGAGAGGCTAAAGTTTGTTAACTCATTAATTGGGAGGGAGGTTATGTAATTGCATTTATATAGCGCTTACTACTCCTGATGAGGCGTCAAAGCGTTTTTTCAGCGAGTAGCACGCTACTCTGGAACCCAAAGAGGATTGGTTAGCACAAGAGGTGACCTACACATGCCACTCTACTAAAATGTTTACCTTTAGAGGTGCTGAAAAGGAGGAATCTAAAATCTGAGAATCAAACAGTCCTAACCGAGCAAGCCCCCACCCTAAAACCTTTAAGATAATGGCCATTCAGTCCAACAAATAATTACAGATAAGTAGAAAAAGATGAGCTCTCCACTGCCTTTCAGCTAGGATTGTGCTACATAAATACCACATACATATTTACATAACAATGCACTAATCTGGAAGCAATTTGTTAACATCTGTTTTACTGATATCCACAATAGGAAAGTTGCTTCTTACAAAGTTTCTTCAACAATTCCAGTGAACCAACAGTTAGTTGATGGCACTTCCTGTGTTGTTATTTCCTGTGATGTCATATTGTATGCAAATTAGAGGGGCCTCACACATTCCTTTTCTGTCTGGGGACCCAAATATTCTAGAAGTGTCCTTATATTTTGAAGGAAGCTGTAGTGGAAGGTTTCAAAGTTAATGTCTGTGATTGCTTAGGTAAGTGGAAGAGAATCCATGGATAACATGAGATGGTCTTTCCTACTCCGTAGAAAGAATTCAGTGGAACTCCATTGTCTATAATGTCAAAGGGAGTGCTCCTGTCTCCTAGGCAAGCATCACTTCCATCCGCTACCTCAAACGCACTACAAGAGTTTGAAGAAGTGCAGATTTTGTGACTCAGCCAGGTCAGAAGCCAGGCTGGAGAAGATAGTTGAGATAGGATATGTTGAAGTTTAGGAAGCAAGGCCATAATTGTCTCGCATTTATTTTTCATGTAGTGGAAGGTATTTTGTAGGCCTGTAGTTAGACATTAATTGGACTGGGGACAGTCCGCTAGCAAGATGGCTAATCAAGTTAATGTATTAGGGCCAAATTTAAAGTTTGGTGGGACTGAGTTTACTTATTCAGGATAGTGGAGGACATTACCTCCACCATCCCAAGGGACCTTCGTCTGCCAAATTTAGAGTTGGCCACCAGCCCTGCGGACAACGCGCTAAATTGACAAGGAACCGCCATCATGGCGACTCCTGTCATTGTAGTAAAAGTTTGATAGATGGTTCTGTCGACCATGATGGCTGGTCATCAACCGTTTCAAATTTTTGCTTTTCAAAATTAAACTCCCAAAATGTTTTGTTTCCACCCAGGGCATGGGGGGTCGTCATTGTTTTTTTTACTGTCCCTTACTGCCAGGCGTTTCCTGTTGGTGACAGCGGGCAATAAAAGACTTTACACTGTATTCTCTAAATAAGGCCGACTGTGTAAAATCCTCCTCTGACGGCCCCTAAACCTTTGAGCCATTGGAGGAAGCATTCCTTCGATGGATCCATCGGAGGCTCCATCAACGGAATACTTTGGGTCTGCGCGAAATTAAATCAGTTGGGCGGACCAGTAATTTGGCAGACCAGGTACTCTGTCGCGGTTGTGATGAGTACCCTGTCCGCCAAACTCTTAATCAGTCCCTTAATGGTTATCTCTCCAGGTGATCTAAGTCAGACGTTTGACTCTGTGCATATACATCAATGCACTTCATCCTCCTGTGGTCAATAATGCAATTACCTGTTATGAATAGCGCTTACAAAGCGAAAAACTGTTGCCTTAAGTGAAATAAAACATCAGATCTTTTACTTATCATTATTGATATTATTTTATTTTTATCTTTATTATTGTTGGTATCTCTTGATTGACTGTCTACATACAAGAATAGGGCGGTTCTCTTTTCCATGCTTACCTCGGACTTGTTCCCAGAGTCATTGTTCAGCCAGCCCAGGAAGAGCCCCCGAAGGAGCAGATTCATCTGCCTTTCAGCACCATCATTCATGAAGTGACTTCTTTCTGCTCTTGTTAAGTTCTGTCCCTCAAAAAGAACTGTGACTGCTTTTCGACTTTAGAAAGGTTGATAATTTGATAAATTCCAATATGACTAAGGTGTTCCTCGTCTGTGAACTTATCTTTCGTGAAAGGAGTACACTGTTTGATCTTCACTTGTTAGATGCCTTTATCATCCTTATCAGAAAGACCATTAATAGCACCTTACTAGATTCTTGCCACTTTCATTCAGGTTTCTTGCATTTATACTCCCCTTAACAAAGTGGCTCTTTATTTTCTTAGTGTTTTTGTGCCAAACATTTGGCAATGTGTCAGGTTCAAGACTAGGATTTGTTAAGTTTGTGCGAACTCTCATTGGGGGCTGCTGGGGCACACTGGGATTCTGCACCTGATTTGATTTGCAAAAGAAACATTGGCAACGCCAATAGGTCTAGTCGTAGAGTGGTTAGCCTACCTTTTTGGCTTTGCTAGTTCTTATTGCTAAAGCTGAGAAGCATCAGCAAAAAAAAAGTAGAAGCTTTTTACCAATGCTGACATGCCAGCAGCAAAAGAATAAGCTAAAATGAAGCTCTTGAGTGATGTTGTAAGACAATGTCAAGAAAGCATTATAGTGGATGAGAACCCAGCGTTCTCATTGTTGAGTGCGCCCTTCTACCAGTTATAATGGTGCTGTCCATTTGCTGGTCAATAAAAAGCAATAGAAGCTAAGCCTTCTGTACTGGGACAGGACAGCTCAGGGATGGACGGGCAAAACAACTGATGAGCTGGGGAAAGGAAGGGGAAAGCAGGGAAGGGGCATGGTTAACTCCGGAAGGGGAGGGACAGATGAGCAAAAGAAGAGCTGGGAGGGGGATTTCAGTGGGGAAAGCAGCACAGGAGGGAGAATACATGCCCTCACCTGGTGTGCTGAAAAACAGGACCACTGAGGCCACAGAGGAGCAGGTGGGTGTGAAGGAACAATAAGATTGCAGGAGGAGGGAAAAAGCAGCACATTAGAGAGAGCAACACAGAGGACTGGAGGTGAGAAGCACACGAGGGAGACAACTAGGAAAACACCTGCATTCTCATGGAGTGCTTGAGCAAAAAGAAAGAAGTAGTTTCCTAAATTCATGAGCGGTAGAATGCCACAAGTAAAGAGGCTAAGCTCCAGGGGAAGGACAAAGACATGATTGACAAGCCATCAAATAAGAAGCAAGCAAATGAGAGTGGCAATACGCCCAACCAGTGACAAGTAATGGTGGGCAATATGCCCCTGTAAGTTCTTGGTAAGCCCACAATAAGTCTTTATCAAACAGACTGCTGCACTGTCTGATAGGCTCGAACTAAAATGCTGACTCCATGAGGTAGTGTTAACGGGATCGCCTGGGGGGTTTGCCGGAGGGGCTGGTGCCCCATCTATAAATGTCCTGGTTCCCCCACCACTGGCAACAGGCGCAGATAGCCAACAAAACAGACTTTCCTCTACCTGGGAAGTGCGTTGTTCCTGCTTACATTTCAGGTTTTACTTTATCTTCCATTTCAGAAGAGTATTTGCTTTTTCCAAGATTGTGTGTTTCTGTAGCTTTTTAATGCAGCATGTTACCTATGTATAGTGTATCGCGTGAAACGAGTTGCCTGTAGGTCTGTGGGATTTCAAGTTCTGGGTGGGTCACGATTGAGAGCTGTGGAGTTCAGGCGTAAGGCCATGTGAATTTCTTAGGAGTCAGTGGGTAATAAAGTTGGCCAATCTACTTGCTCATCTAATGATTGGCCTCTCTGCAGGATGCACAGAGGAATGGTCAGGTGTGCCAATTGTAACGGATTATATACGAAAGTGTGTGAAGGAGGTACACCACAGGGCGAAAGGTAAAGAAAATGCAGTGCTTACAAGTGAGTAGGTACAGTGTGTGTGTGGGTGGGGGATGGTGAAGTGAAGGCGCTGCAAGGAAGTACATGCAGGAGAGAGTGAAATGAGGGCGCTGAAGAGGAAAGAGATGTGAGATGGACTGATGGAGTATTTCAGAAAGGTATTGAGAAAAAAAGTGTGAGAAAAATGAGGAGAAAAAGACCCAGAGACTGAAGAAAAGGGTGGTGTGACGAGAAGAAAGGAAGTGATTGAGACACACTGAAGACCACTGCACCTTACATAGGCCATAGTAGTGTTTAATTCACAATCTGCTTAAAGTGTGTGTGTGTGTGTGTGTCTGTCTGTACAAACGTGCACACAATCTTCATGATCTCCTCTTTCCAATTGCACCCCTCCCGTTGTAAACGGTGCTTGTGAGGGCTGATCAGGGCCCCAAGCGCTGCACAGAGTGAATGCAGAAGGAGCCCAAAGGCTTAGTCTTCTTTCCCTTTCAATGGTGATGACGTCAGCGTTCCTCCAAGCAGCAAGGGATTTCCCTACCTTAGGTACAAGATTGTAGCTGTCACGTGCAATGCGCTGGAATGGTTGAATCCGAGCGCTAATGCTAAAACTACACTTAGCTGGCGATAACTGTTGAACAAAATGTAAAAAAATACAGAAATGAGCACAAGCAAAAAAAAAACTCTGTTTGAACTGTTTATTCCCATTGATTTTACAGCAAGATCTAAAATCACACCCAATGTGTGGCGCAAATGTTACTTGTTCTAGGGTGGTTTTGTGTTAGTAATTCATAGTGACGTCTAAATCACCTCTTTGGCCACTATGTGGCAATTTGGGGTGCTGATCTTTATATGTAATGGGTATTTGATAATGGGTGACTTACCGTCTGTATTTGTTGCCACTAATTTGTTGCTCCTGAAAATGTTGACACTAAATTATTATTCTGAAGCGCTCATTTCCGGTGAGGGGATGGGGGGGCGTGTGTGAGTATCAATAGACGATGACCCTGAAATAGAGAGCAATCAAGTTAACTCATGCTTACACCTGGCAAGGGTCAATGTCAAAGCCATGGAGAATCATTGGAATCATTACAGAAGGCCAAAGCACTCTGTTCCAATCGAAATAACAATATGTTTTCAAAATGCAAACAATGAAATTTAAAATAGGACCTATTTTATATTTTGGTTAAATAGTGAAGACTAGATCTGGTCTTGCACTTAGTAACCTAATGCAACTATATTAAATGTATAAAATCAAAGAGCAAACTGTCTTAGGGACCGCTCAGCTTTAAAATCAAGGAAAGTCCCTAACATCTTTAAAAACCAACTTGAAGGCTCTCTTTAAAGAGAGCATGGAAAAGTCTTATGTCAAATACCAAAAACAGCTTATTTTAAAGGTTTACATGCTCTTTGCTTGGTGTGAAGTGGCACCAAGGGCTGTACTAATAAAGATCCATTGATAGAAACCAATCAAGATTGTAGAAATTATATTGCAGAAAACAGACTATTTTGGAAACTCTTCCAAAACTACCCATGTTAACTAAACACACATTATTTATGTTATGTGATGTAATGTTCATTTGTATAGTGCACTAATTAACCGAGAGAGTATCCAGGCATTAAATTTATTCTCACATATTATAGCATTTGAACCATTTGATTGTATTGTCATTGAATTTATATGATGCCTCTTACCCCTGGTGATACGCCAAAGTGCATTTGCTGGTGGGTAGCTCTGTGGTGGAATTTTTGGGATGGAAGTGTGCATATTTGTCATCTGTCTTATACGGGTAGCGTTAGGATGTTGCGTGTGAGGACCAGAGTTGTGCTGTTATGATTTGAGGCTGCGCTTGTGCGTGGATATCAAGTGTAAAGCAGTGAGGGGTAGAACGGTTAAGACGCTAGTGTCTGGATGGATAGAAAGAGTGAGCCTCTGTGGCAAGTGTCTTGGAGTGCTGTGTGAATGGTGGGGACTGCTCAGATCCTGTCACCACCAGCATCCACCTACCCCTTCCTCATGGATGCAGGAGAAAGTGCGATGAGATGCGGCCATACATGCACATACCTATGTGTGGCGTGGTCTGTATCATTCAGTGTGTGAATTTGGTGCCTTGGGGGTGCCCAGGGGAGAAGTGTGCTAGCCTTGGGGATGCAGACCTGCATCAACTGTATTATAAGATCGGGATTCTACCCGGCACAGGTAGAGGGGCAATCCCGACGATGGGCATTAGGTATCCAACCATTGTATATGCTCTAAGGAGTTGCTTAACAGCAGCAGAGAGTAACCGATAAGAATGGGCATTATACGACCAGCAATATTATAGGTTCTCAAGGATCCATTATGAAGCGAGTAGGAGTGTGATGACCAGGTGCATAACGAGCCATAATTAAAGCACTGAGGATCCTACTCGTGGGCTTTAGCGATTGACCCATTGTTAATGGATCATACCACAAGCCACAGTATGTGAGCGGCTGAGGCAAGAATCCCTGAGGAATGGGCATCGCACAGCCCCAGTGTATGTTTTATGGGTTGGTTTATCAATGGAGATGACCAATCCATGAAATAATGAAACACCACTTGGAGTTGGGCGTGTGGGCTCCCTTCCTCCCCTGGAGTGTAGTGGTCTGACCCATCCATGTCTGACTATTGTTGAGAAAGACCAGACCTTAAGCTTGCATAAGTCTGAGACCCCACAGGACTGTGCTGGAGGTCAAGGAACCAATTTACAGGAAGGAGGGAATGTCACAGGCTGAGAAAACCTGGCCTGCAGACACCGAAGGGGGAAGGAGTGACCAGGGGCGGAACATCCAAGGACCTAGTACTCCTCCCAGTACAACAGCTTACATTTTACACAAGTGTCATTTTTTGATACAAAATACCAATAGTCCAAGAATATGTTTGATTTCATGCTATTGTTCCCAGCAATACAGCAAGTTTCACTTCACTGTGTCAGTGGTGCAGCGTTTGCAGATATGAACAGTTCAGGAATATATTTCAGTTCCGGTGTGCCTTCATGTAGCACGTTCCAGAGTATCGACACGTTTTGCCGGTGTATAGTCATCCGTGGGTCTGCACCTGGGAGGTCGTTATGCAGGTGGTACTTATGTCAATCTCCATTGCGTGAATCATTGTTGAAGAGTAACAGCATTTGTCAGTCATGAGTTAAGACGAATCATGTTCACATTTTACACAGCTGGCATACTCGCCTCCAGTCTCACATTTTAATATTTATTTTTCCCCCACAAAACAGGTATTTGGAGCTACGTCAGTTTGGATCTGTCCCCCATGGAGGCTTTGGAATGGGATTCGAGCGCTACCTGCAATGCATTCTGGGTGTTGACAACATCAAAGATGTCATTCCTTTCCC
This sequence comes from Triturus cristatus, assembly GCF_964204655.1. NCBI lineage: Eukaryota > Metazoa > Chordata > Amphibia > Caudata > Salamandridae > Triturus > Triturus cristatus. The sequence goes on from NC_140591.1 coordinate 1,451,173,839, forward strand.
TCGGTTTTCTCATTCATGTCTTTTATAGTTTGACGAATTTCACCTTCTGAATCATGTATGTGTCTATAGTAAAACCTATTTTTATGATTCTCTGTTCCTGGTCATCTTTCCTGTAACTGACAGCATTTACGACTTGACCAGAGGCAGATATCACAGGAATATTTCACTGTTGTTTCCGAGCTCTAAGCCTCCTCTGACATTCCCGCGGGGGCTCCTTAATGCCACGATTTTCTTCCATTTGCTGGCAACTGAAATCCTGTAACAAATATTAACATAGCAAAAAGCTTTAGCTTTGTAGTTCATGCACACACAGACACATGCACAGATCACACATACTGCACATATGCAGGCAACGTGTTTTATGCACATAGTCCAACAGAAATGTATGGACATTGATCAAGAAATATAGGCATTGGCCTTCCATGCCCATATGCACCAAGCTTTCATGCACACATACCTTTATATCCATTACCATCTAAGCATACAGGCCAACACAGGCAGAGGTAGCCATACACATGGACCAAGGAATAGACCCACACCCATAAACAGAGACCAGAAAACACAGAGGTACCTATATAGACCTGACAGACATGCAGGTAACATTGCACAGAGACCATCAGGTCCCCTAGAGTCACAGATCAACAGACCTACAGGTAGACATGATAAAGTCTATAAGCGTCCATAACTGAAAATCAACAGGCATCTATAGATCTCTTCCAACGGGCAGACCAAAGTGTCATAGATCTAAAGTAATTGTATGATCTTGATCTTCCACAAAATCTGAAGGAATGTTGCTGTCAGACTTGTGCATGTTTTATAACAAGACCGTAAAAATGTAGAGATGGTAATACAGGGTGATCTACAATGGCGGCTGGTGAACTTCGAAAGTGGTAAGGCAAAAAATATATCACTGTTTATTATTAAAGGAGCGAGCACAGAGAGCAAGCCTGACTCACGGTGGGAATCGTCAGGGAGTTGTAACACTGAATAATGTGATATTGATTTAAGTGTCATCTACTACATTCTTCTACGTAAGTCTTTTATAGAACTACTCATCTAAGTGTAGGGTGTCCGAGTGCTTTCATCACACACAGGGGCACAATAAATAACACAAGTGTGTAAATCAATGTCCAGGAAATGTTACACAAGATATTGAGTCCTATAGGGTGTAGGAAACGCATGTCATCCATACTTGTAGATGTTATATGTTAAGAGTGAATGGCCGGGAGGAATACAAAGTCAGAATATAAAACGTAATGCCGTGGATTGTAATTGTCTGTACTAAGAAGACTTTGTCACCTCCCAAAGGAACCCTACTTTGCAATCTTAGAATAACAACGGATTGAGAAAAAATAGGGATGATTTACAGTTTGCATGCTGCGCCTTGACGCCAGTAAATGGATCACTGTACTATATTAGAAGAATTTCAGCTTATGATCTGCAAGTAAGAAAATGATCTCGGTGTCAGAAGCAGTAGCTCACTTACCTGGCTAAATAATCTGTGATCTGCATGTTACACGGTGAGCCTTGCAGCAGACACATTAATCCTCTGTACTACTTAATGAGTCAAAACTGTCAATGGGCAAATCAAAGAACTCTCCCAGAGCTGTGTTAATCACTAGAGTCATCTTACCAGTACAATCCCTTCTGCATCAGGTGCCTTAACCCTGTCAAATATTTTAAAATGCAGCCTCTTTGTGACCAGAAAGATAATTCAGAACAGATTTACTGTCACATATTTGCTTGATGCCAATTTAATTGCAGAAGATTTATTTTGAATTATATTTGTAAATTGACTTTCAATTGGTTTTCAAGCTCTGACCCTCATGACTTAAAACCCCTTTCCTGTGCCACACACTGGAGTATTTTTTTTTCCAATTCCAGCACTTCCACTCACTGAAGTAAAGCAAACAAAGACAGAACAATTATTACAGACGATCTATATAAAACGTGCACAGAGGCGTGACTGTCATGTATGAGGTAAACTTGAATCCTTCCAGCAGGGAACATTGGGAAATTGTGTCAAGCGTCATTTTAAGGCAGTGTTGCATCTTGGTAGGCACTGTGCCCTTTATAATGGAATTCTGCTCTGGAAGGTTTCCTTTTCATAGTTTACTTACCTGCGTGTTTTTGCATGTCTAGGATGGCTCCATTCAGCTTTTTATTGCTGTGCCACGAACGTGTTGATGATAGCGGTATGAGAAATCAAGATACAGCTGCGGGTTAACCCTTTTTTCAGCCCTGCTCAATTCTGACTTCTGATAGGGGCTGGATATACCTGGGAATATATTGCCATTACCTGACACATGGTGGATACCTGGTCATTTCATGGCATTGACTAGTATGCTACTGGTTAAAGCTAAGCACATAGTGGCATTCATTGGTACGTAATGGATGATACCTCTGCACCTGATGGCATTGGCTGGCACATAATGGCTGGTATATGGGCAAGTAATGACGTTGCTAGCATATACATGGCACTTCATGGCAGTTACTTTCATTTAATGGTGACACCTGGGTATCGCGTTGTCATCTCAAAGGACATATTTGGGTACATGGGAGAAGTGTGGTGCAGCGGCCAGGGCAGCTGACTTCGGAGCACCGGGTTCAGGGTTCGATCCCCAACGGCAGCTCAGCTCAGCACCATGTAACTTTGGGCAAACCTCACTTAATTTCCAAGACGGCCCCTATCGCCTTGAGACCCGCAAGGGTGAGCAGTTTGCACTTTACAAATACGTATTTTTTTTAATTATTTTTTATTATACATGATGGCATTGCCTGGCACCTGATGGGTGCTCCATGGGCATATGATATAATTGACTGCCATATGAGGATACCTGGGCACATTATGACATTGGCTGACTTATGATGTTGACGTGTGTAGGTGACTCAGATCTGGTGGGGGAATCCTGGGTCCACTCATGGTATCGACTGGTGTGTATATGAGAAACCTGGGTACACTACAGCAATGACAGCCATATGATGTGATGGATGGCATTGGTCCTATGGGGAGATTGTCTGGCATATAAAGGATACCTGTGCACATCATAACACTTTTTGGCATATGAAGAGATATCACAGTGCACTTTGCGGCATTGACTGTCTAATGTGCTTAGATGGACATATATTAGGGCATTGGCTGGCTCATGATCGGTACATGGTGCCATAGATTACCATCTGTTGAGGATACCTGAATTGTGTCATTAAGTGGCATTTTGTGGATGCTTAGGGGGCATCATGGTGTTCCTGTACATATAATGGCAATTAGTTTGCAAAGTATTGTATTCAATAGCATATGATTGTGGGTACTTGGACAACCGATGGCGATGATTGACAAACAGTGGAAATGCATGCTCACATGATGACTTTCTCTGACTCATCATGATAGGTATGTGGGTGCACAATGGTAATGACCTTCATATGATGCAGGTACCGAAGGTCACAGTGATGTATGGGGATAGCATAGGCATATTAGTGACTAGACCTGTATATTATGTGGGATACCTTGACTGCCATATATTTGGTCAATCTTAACACTGTGTGGCTTAGTCTGGCATACAGCTGATACTTTGGTGTATTATGACATTGCCTAAGAAGATAGAAGCATTAACTGGCATATGATGGTGGATTTCTGGGCACATGAATGCATTGAGTGGCAAGTAATAGAGGGCATCCTGGTTTTCACTTGCAAATAACAGAGCATGTTATGGTATTATCTGATAGAGACTTCTAGCCACAGATTCCTTACCTTTGAATTTCCCCAGGCATTAGAATGGATCCGGAAGATTTTTCATGAGCAGTGCCCTTGTGCGCTGGTAGGTGGCACCAGTCTACTCCATGTGGCTTCGTCCGTGCCGGAAGTGACTTCTGTGTCAACTATATAGGCGCCACGAGGATGGATTCAACCCAGATCTATGACTGGGGGTGAGTGTTTGAAAAGTTTCAGGGCTCCGTCCATCGTCTCCTTGGATGTGCTTTGTTTGCCCTAAGTTGGCAGGGTGTGCTCAGACGTGGGTCCCTTGCTAATTTTGTCACTGGATTCAAGTTAGCCTGGCTGATGAGGGGTGTTACCCCAAAACTATTCCCAGGATGCTTGTTTCCTGTCCAGGTTAAGACCTGGCTTGGCAGTTCGGGCTGACTGTTACCATAAGGAACAGGGTCAAGACTGATTTACATATAGCTGGGTCTGAACTGGGGTGGCAAAGTGGGCTCATGAACCATTATGGATTCAACCCAGATCTGTGACTGAGGGTGAGTGTTTGAAAAGCTTCAGCCCTCCATCCACCGTCTACTTGTGTTTACTATGTTATAGTTGATACCTGTGCATAGGGTGGTAATGATTACTGGATAGTGGGGTACCTGATTTACTATAGGGATGCCACAGAACACGAGATTTAATTGTTAAAAAATGAAAGACGTGCTTGGGTCTCAAACTTAGCATGTTGCCTGATAATGACAGACTGATACTTGGAGACAGGTTCCATTTCAGAAATTAACATTGCTGTGGGCTTGCAGTGTCAGGCCCATGAGACAGCAGCACCTCCTCCCCTAGATGCCTGTGTTCTCATTACATAGCCTATATTCTCTCTGGAGAATTAAGGAATCGTATGAGTTCACTAGTGATGATCCAACTGTTTTCTGTCTCTGCCATCATCTGAGCAGAGCTCTGATAACAGGTGGACACTCCAAATATTCCCCTTTCTGAGTAAGAGTGGCTACTGGCCCTTCAACAAATGCTATTCAGTGACTGGCTGTGCTGACAGAAGGTTTGTAGTCCAGGGACAGAGGCCTTCATTGTAGGGAAACTGCCCACTCACTCTATCTTGTTAAAGGTCCTGAAACCTGTTCTACCTGGTTGGTGCAATGAAGTCATAGCCAATTCATTTGTCCAGAGTAGGTTTCCTCCAGTTTCTTGTTTTGATGCAGGTTCCTTTGCCGATGGGAACAAATACTGGTCTCTGAATTGAATACCAAGCTGGTCCAACCTGTAACTCTTGCCTTCAAAGCTTGTCAAAACTGGACCACTGAAGAATGCACTTCTCCATGATTTGAGGAATGTGTGCATTTTGTAGGTGAAAAGCTCTTAGTGTGACAGCTGTGCCCAGAAGTGGGTTCCATTACTCACTGGGACCAAGGCTAAATCTACAACTCACTGATTTGCCCGGTAAGACTGGAATATTTATGTGATTGCTTTTGTTCTTGTGTGGAAGTCATGTCATCCAGCATTTTGAACTGGACTGTTGCTACTGGATGAAGACCAACGCTCCATGCTATAAGGTTGATCCTTGTCTCCAGTAGCACAGTGAGCAAAAAGAAGAATGGGCTGAAATGTGGCTTGAGTAGTTGGCAGAGGCTGAGATTAATTTAAGCAGTGCACCCATCACATTTTTTGGTTTATTAAGCAATTTGTAAAGCACAAAGATTCTTTTTGGATCTGGCTTTCCACACTGGCCCCTGGATGAGTTTGTATACAGCCCTCTTCAGCCAGTACTTAGTCACTGAAGATCAGATGGACAATGAGGAGTCCTGCACACCATGTAAAAACAATACATCTGATCAGGAGTGGAACATCTGGGTTTGTACTCGGCATTCGGACTGAATGTCTTGGATGCCTATGTGAACTCTTGCTGTGGTCTGTTGAGAGAAGGAGAACTGGCCTGAACGTGGAAGTGGAGTGTGCCTATCAGGAGAAGCCAAGGAGCACCTGCATAAGGCACCGCTGACTGGAAGATGTGTGGAAGATGTCTTGATGGATGAGAGTCACCCAGGAGAAAGTAGATCCCTGCAGTGCAGCTGGCAACACTGAGAGTAAGTCCTCCTCAAGCACTTAAGAAGAAGGCAGTAGTCTACCTTCACATACCCATAACATCCACTTCTATTGGGTGAATTGTGTTACCTTTATTCTGAAAACATTTGTACTATAATTCTAGCTTGCCTGGCTCACAGCAGGAAATAGATTCTTTTTTAAATGGGCAGTCCATGCTTAACCCAGAAGTCCAGTTCTCTTTTGGGACTTTTGAAGCTGGTGACTGCAGTGGGTACCCTCAGTCCCATGCCTCCCAACCGTGTTACACGCCTCTGAAGTTTTTATTACCATTGGGATTTTATAATGGGTTCTTGCCCACTACATTTTAATTGTATTGAAAGCACAACTATCTGGTTTTGAATAGGTTGTGGGGCTCCAGTAACATTTGGACAGTGTCTCTAACGGGACACCAGTTGCTGTACTCGGTTCATTATTGCCTTTATCACTAGATCTTTAGCAGTATGATTTAATTTGTTTAGGATTTTTGGGGGACCTTAAAATATTGCAGAACTTGCGTTAGAATAGAAGTCACCAACTAGCTGTGAAGCTGGCATTCTTGCTATTTTTAACTCTTGATCCCTGAAATTCTCCCATTCGTTCTGGTTACTGTGTAAGGGGCCTCTAACCCCAATGGATTTACACACTGTAGATTAGGTGTCTCATGGTTACCTTATCCGAGTACTGATAGTAGAGACCCATTAGTCCCCTGCCAGAAAGAGCTAACTTTGTACTCTAGATCCAGCAGGAGCAATTAACTGTTCCACCACTGATGTCAGCCACCATCAACCACGCACAATAAGGGTATAGTGGCCAATGGTAGAAATGGGGTAAAGGGAATGGGATAAGACTGAAAACAGAGACACTTCATATCCAACTTGTCACTCTGCTATGCACTCATATCTACAATTTAAGAGATATCTAAACACCAGATTTTATACCTCAATATTCTGTAATTAAAGGAGAGCATCTAAAATTAATTTCTGCTGCAAACCATGAATGAGGCTTAGAGTGACCCTGGAGTGTCTACTGATGGTAGAGTGGATCTCAGGAATAATTTCTGGCATGCAGACAGAGCCTAATTGGTTTCCAGCAAGTAACTTCAAGATATTTTCCTCCCAGGATATTAGTACTGTTGAAGCACAGAAGGACATCAGATTAGTGCAACACTAACCGTCCAATCTTACTCCTTAACCTAGAAACAAAAATCTTCACTAAGGTGCTAGCAAATAGGCGTGATGATGTGATTACATCATTGGTGCACCTGGACCACAGAGGATTGATGCAGTCAGGATCACTAGGCATTCCATCAGTGGGGGTGTGGTGGAGAGTAGTAGTGGGGAGTGCAAGTGGTCTGGCCCAAGCATGTGAGTTTTCGGCACCAGTGCTTTGATGTTTGTGGACTTCAAAAAGCTTTAAACGCTTTCAGCTGGGCCTTTCTGCATCAGGTACTTCACCAAATGAATTGAGGCTTTTATTTGCTCACCAGCAACACAATCCTTTACAATAAACTGAGGGCTTGTGTTAGACTCTATGGAATGCTGTCTCCTTCCTTCCCGATTGGTAGGGGCGCCAGACAGGGGGCCCCTTGTAACCACTATTATTCACCTTGGCCATTGAACTACTTGCAACTTGGATCAGACATTATGCGTTGTTTCAGGGCTTTTAAAGGGATGTGGGGTATTGAGGACCATGCGTCTCTATACGCAGATGACATGCTCCTCTTCCTGTGATAACGTAGGTGGACTGGTCCGAGATTTTGGAAAAGATCGTCCGGAGTTACGGCGGCTCATTGATTTTGGAGGTTAAATGAAAAGTCAACTAAATTTCCAGTCAGTATAGGGATGGATGCTGTCAATTCGCAATCCACACTGCACATCTAAAGGGAAAGTTTTAAATATCTTTTGATTATTTGTAAACACAACCCAGTGCTCAAAGCTTAACTTGTCTCCCTAGTCCTGCCTTTGATTTAAGACCTAGCAAGTTGTAACAAACTGCTGATCACCATCTTGGGCACAGTGGCTCTTTACAAAATGATTGCACTTCCCAAGCTCCTTTTTGCCCAGAACAACCTCCCACATGGGATTGAACAGCAATTTAGTTTTTTGACAGGCAGCAGGTGAGCGCACAGACCTTAATTTGGGCAGGTGATTACCCACGATAAATTCACTCACTCTGTCCACAGCGAGGTACTGGGAATGGCAGATATTCGCTTGTACTACTCGGCTGACCAACTGGTCAATTTAAGCAACAAACTGTATGGGGAAAGGAAAGACCCAGCAGTTCGTCATGAATTAGATCTGTTTGAATGGATGCAGTTTTACTAGTTTCTTTATAGTGTTCCAGCACATAAATCCCTTCTCCTTCCAAGTGACAATAGTAGTTCAGTACTGCTGGTCCACACCCCTCAAGTGAATAGGGTGGCTGAACAGATGGACACTAGAGACTCCACCATGAACAGCACATGGCTGCTACACCCTGCTATTCTGACTGTTTTTTTTATTTGAGAAATGGGACTGAATAATGATTCCTGCAGTAGGAGATGTGCGGTAACAGACGAGGGGAAAAAGACAAACCCTAGGGAACTCGGAAGATAGTCAGTATTTTCTTGTTCCTGGAGATTCCCATATGAATGAACTGGTGTCGGTTGGATAACCAAAGAGAGAACCTGTGAAGGGCCCGTCCAGTGAATCCCAATTGAGACTTCCAGGTGTGGATGAGGGCAAAGAGTAAGACCATGTCGAAGGCAGCAGAAAGGTCCAGTGATAGCAGAAGGTAAAGTTAATCTTTTTCTCTGGTCTGGAAGGCATTGTCTGTGATTTGTAACGTACGGAGCTCTATGCTGCAGTGTAATCTGAAGCCAGATTGATAGTTGTGCAGGAGATGGATGGTGATAATATGATCTTGTCGTTTTGGTTAGACTGTTTTTTTTTCAGTGAACTTGTTGATAAAGAGTGATGGGCCAGTAGTAGGTTGCTTCAGGTGTATTAGAATCTGTCCTGTCTTGAAGGTCTTGTCGAGGAGCATGCCTTGATTGAGAAAGGTATTGACAGGTGAGTAGGGTTGAGAGGGCTTTTCCAAAAAGTGTTTTAATGAAGCATGTGCGGCTGCCTGAGGCCACCGTAGGGGGCCACTCAGGAGAGCGGCCCTGTAGTGGCATCGGGCTCCCCCCCCAACTTTCCCCCCCCCCTTTTCCCCGGGGGGGAGGGGGGTTGGCTTGGGGAGGAGTCCCCACCAGGTCACGGGTGTTCCGCGTCTTGTCCAGTGCGCTGGGCAGGGTGAGGGGTACATAAGTCCCCCCACCATCTTTTCTGCCTCTTGTGCACCGGACGTGCCGCGGACAATACGTTTCCTAACAAGGGCAAGCATGGAATTGGAGCCGTGCCAGCGCCCGGCAGACTATGGGTGTCTAATGGTTAACAATTTTCTCCATCATCCGCACGCAGGGTTCATCAAGATCCTCCCCAAGCCCCACGACAACACGAGCATCGCCAGGATAAGAGCGTAGCAACTAACAGGAAGTAAGTAAGGGGTCGATGGATTGGGACCGAGCGTCGAGAGCCAGGACAGGAATGTCGAACCGGCACCAGCAGCTAGGTCTATGGCTTACAGTTCAATTTCTTTTCCAGGTGGGCTGTCGCCAAACCGTCCGAATGAATAGCCAGGGATCCCCTCCGCTTTTCTCGCTGATGTCCCAGGTGGAGGATTCCCAGCCAAGAACCTCCCAAGATGCGCAGTTGTTGGCCGTTATGGAGATGGTCAGGGTTAAAGGAGTGGCTTGGGCCACTGAGCTATTGATGGCGCATAGTCCGGACGACTCTGGTATCGCCATGCCTGCCCCATGCACGAGTCAGGAACCCGCCAAGGAGAACGGTCCCACCAGATCTAAGAGTGTTCGCAGGCCCACAGTTAAAGACTTCCCAGCAGATCCGCTGCAAGCCAAGAGCCAGACCACGGGCAATGCGCGGACTGTGACCTTGCCGGTGGCCGATGCACCACTGCCCCCCGCAGTCGGACCGGTGGCTCCCCTGGTCAACGTAACGCCGTCGCCGAACTTTGCCACACGTGACGACCTGGGTAAGCTGACGGACACGTTATCGAACTTCATGACGGAAGTCAGAGCTGGCCTCCTGGCTGCTAGCAACCCCAGCGTGGTCAACATAGAGAACAGTGGCGTGGGGGTAGCTAGACCAGCACCACCCGCTCAGGCACTGGGTGGCCCATCGGTCACGCACGTTTGGGGTGGAGGCGGGGGGGCAGTCAACGAGCAGAGTTGCCACACGGCAGCCTGCAGCAGGGGGTCACTGTGCCAGAGCCAGAGCCCGGGGCAGTTGAGTACACACAGCACTCCTATGGGAGCCGGAGCATTAGGGGGGACCACTCCTGATCTAGGCTGCCAGCCACGGGCAGAGCCAGCCCTCCCGCCCACAGCCACATGCTCACCTCCCGTGGTTTCTGCTTCCGCCGCGACCCCGCTGCCCGCGTCCCCAGCAGCAGGCACTCCCAACCCCCCCGCTGCGACACCTCCCGCGCTCCCTGCTCCTGTGCCACTGGTCACATTGGCCCCCCTGATGTCAGGCCGGTGCTCACTAGCGTGGGAGGTGCCACTTGCGGCCAAAGAAGGAATATGGAGGAGGGAGTTCATCGATATTTTTACGCTGCTGTTGCACGGGGCAGAAGGGGTGGACAGCAGGAGAATGGGTGGCAAGAAAGAGGACAAGAAGGTTCGCTTCTAGGCATGGCCGGAGAAAACAATTAAGAGATGGGGGCAGGCCTTCGCTATCCTGGCAGCGGTGGTGATGGAGCGATACCCCGAACAAGAGCCTGGTTTGTTCCAATATGGCGGCATCATCACCGATGAGGCAGAGACTAACAGCGGGATGGGCTGGTACAAGTACGACTGTGAGTTCAGGGAAAAGATGGCCATATGCCCGGAACTGGGATGGGGCCAGTTGGAGGTGCGTCTCTGGGTACAGCACATGGGCAAGGGCAGGGTTGAGGCCGGCGAGAAGTCTAGCACTAACGTGAAGAAGGGGGAGACGAGCAATGGCCAGAGGCAGGACAGGAAGGGTCAGTTTAAGCAGCCCTTTCGGGGAGGCCGTGGTAGGGGGCAGAAGCAGGGACCCAGAAGAGTCTTCAGTGGGACGTGCAGGCTGTTAAACGCAGGGGCATGCTCCTGGGGCAAGGCCTGTCGATTCTCCCACACCTGCAGCAAGTGCGGCTCCTCACACTCGGCCACCTCTTACGACAAGCCCGAGCACGCCTCAGTGCCGGTCCGACACGACAAATAGACCTCTGGCCCGGCCTTCCTTGGCCAGGTCCTCCCCCCCCCTTTCCCTTCTGGACAGCCCGGCATGGTCCCCCCGGGGTGCCCCTACCGGGGACCGCCAGGGCAAAGGTCTGCCCCCCATTGTCATCTCCAACCTGCTGCCTCTAGTAAGGGATTACCCCAATGCTAAGGATAGAATGTCTCTAGCCCACGGGTTTTTGGAAGGCTTCAGAATTCCCTATCAGGTGCCATTGGTCAACAGGGATTCTGAGAACCTTCGGTCCGCCAGGGACCATCCTGAAGTCGTAGGGGCAAAGATTAAGAAGGAAGCGGCCCTGGGGAGGGTGGCGGGCCCCTTCCTGCAACCCCCTCTTCTGAACTTTGTGGTCTCTCCCTTGGGGGTGGTTCCTAAGAAGGAGCCAGGGGCTTTCAGGTTGATCCAACACCTGTCGTACCCGGATGCGGATTCAGTGAACCACTGACTGGAGGAGGGTTCTTGCTCGGTCTCTTACTGTTCGCTCGACATGGCAGTTGACATGGTCAGGAGGGCGGGCAGGGCAGCGTGGTTGGCCAAGGCTGACATTGAGTCCACTTTCTGCCTACTCCCAGTCCACCCAGAGAGTCAGCACCTTCGTGGATTCAAGTGGCAAGGGGAATTCTTCTACGACAAGTGCATGCCAATGGGGTGTGCGGTGTTGTGTGCCTACTTTGAGGCCTTCAGCTCATTCCTTCAGTGGGCACTCTCAGGGAGATTTAACGTAGAAGGGCTGACCCACTACCTTGACGATTTCTTGTTCAACGGGGGTGCGGGTACGCAGGAGTGCAGCAGGGGGCTACAATGCTTTCAGGAATTGGCACGACACCTTGGGACAGAGGGTCCTGCGCAGGTTCTCACCTTTTTTGGCATCGAGCTGGACACGGTGACGGGCATGTCTAGACTCCCTGCAGAGAAGGTGCAGGCTTTGCGACAGGACATCCAGTCACTGCTGGGGAAAGACAAGGCTCCTTTGGGTGTCATCCAAAGCCTCTTGGGCAAGCTCAACTTTGCAGCCAGAGTCATCCCGGTGGGGCGAGTGTTCGCCAGGAGATTAGCCAGGGCCTCAGCAAATGTGTCCAAGAAACACCACCTGGTTAAGTTGGCGACAGGCTTGAAGAAGGACCTGGTCATGTGGGGGGAGTTCCTGTCTCACTTCAATGGGACGGTCATCTGAAGGGCTCCCTGGCGGACAGCCCTGAGCTCAGCCTTTTCAAGGATGCATCTGGGAGGGAGGGCTTTGGGGCAATCCTGGCCGAGGAGAGGTGCGCACAGGAATGGACCAACGCCTGGCGCAAGCGCGGCATCACTGCCAAGATCACAGTTTTGGAACTTTTCCCCATTGTCATATCACTCCATCTATGGTCCGCGATCCTGTCAGACAGAAAGGTCCTATTATGGTCTGACAACATGGCGGTTGTACAGGCCATCAACGGCCAGACAGCCAAGTGCCCGCTGGTCCTCTGCTTGCTCAGGGAACTCGCCAGAGGGAACCTGCGCTGCAACTTTGAGTGTAGGGCTAGACACATCGAGGGGGTCAAGAATGTGGCAGCTGACGCTCTCTCTCGTTTTCAGTGGCTCCGTTTCCGGGAGACCTGGCCGCAGGCGAGAGCAGAGATGACCCCCTTCTCGGCATCCCTCTGGAGGATCTTGGAGTGGAACAACAGTTGAGAGCCCTGGGGAAACGGGCCTTGGCCCCTGGTACTAGGAAACGGTACCTGGCCCACATGACCTCCTTCAACAAAGTGGCGGATGCCTTGGGACTGCCCGGGCAACCCATGGAGGGCAAGGTACAAGCGTTTGTGGTATGTGCTAAAAAACCGGGGAAGAGCCACTCATGGGTTTGTGGGCATTTAGCGGCGGTCAGCCACGATGTTAAGCTGAGGGGAGGACAGGACCCAGCCAAGTCCGTTGTCATCAGGGCGGCATTGAAAGGGTGGGCCAGAGACGAGCCCCGGGTTCCAGACAGCAGGTCCCCCATCACCTTCCCCATCCTGCAGGCTATGTTAGATGTCCTAGGAGGAGTTACCCACTCGCCCTATGAGGCTTCCCTCTTTTCCACCGCTTTCTGCTTAGCGTTTTATGTAGCGTTCCGTATCAGTGAGTTAGTGGCCCGGTCCAAAACAGATAGGTCAGGAGACGCTTTGGGCATATTGGATATTGGGTTGGAGGGTAAGTTGACTATCCACCTCAGGAGGTTGAAAACGTACCAGAAAGGGAAGGGGGTGGAGGTGGAGTTAATGCCTTTGGGAGACCCCAGATACTGCCCGGTTTCCAAGGTCCGGGAATACATCTCACTTCGCACAGTCGCACCTGGTTATTTATTGATACACACCGACCTGGTTCCTCTAACCAAATTCCAGGTGGAGCGTGTAATGGGGGCTTGCTTTTCCAGGGCCGGCCTCCTCCAGGCAGATAAAAAATATTCAAGCCACTCTTTCAGGATTGGGGCAGCCACCACTGCATTCACATTAGGCTTGTAACCTGCACGTGTGAAAAAAGTGGGGCGCTGTAACAGTGTTACAGACGCTATATCCGCCCTTGAAGGCGCCTGTTTAGTGTAAATAGTGCTGTAGTGTGCAGTGTTGTGTGCCACATGTTTTATGTGTTGTGGTTTTAAGTGCAATGGCATATTGTTTGTGATTAATAAACATTTTGAGTTGAAATGTGTCCTTTGTTTCATCAGGGTCACGAGTATGCGTCATTGGGCACTCTGCCATCTCCCGGTTGGCCCGTTGGGCATCGATCAGGAACTGGATGCATCGATTCTCGCGAACAAAGTTTGAGTGGTTGGGTTTTCCAGGGATGAGAAGGAGCAGCCTCATGAACAGACTGGAGCACTCGCTAGCAGCGCTGGGTGCCCCGCCTAATTTTTGGGTGATCCACCTTGGGGTCAATGACCTTACTACCTCTGGGAGGACTTTGCTCCTGCATGCCATGAAAACTGACTTGGGGGGGAACTTTGCAAGCGCTTGGGTCAGTGCGAGCTCTGGTGGTCAGAGATTGTGCCACATAGGGGTGCCAGAGCCGAACCCCAGGAGCCTCATGGGAGGTTCATGGAATCTATGTCGGCGCCCCGTTAGTCCTTCGGGCGGTTGTGGGCCTGAGCAACCGGGGGCTTGCCTAGCTATGCTCCACCCCGAAAGGGGCGTGAGTATAATGGACCAAGGGCCAGGTGATCCGGGAAGGGGATCACCAGAAGGTGCAGTACAAAGTGGTTCGCCACGGTGCTGCTAGGCTCATCAGGCGGGCAGGTGGCGAGAAGGCTGCCTGCCCTTGGATCGCCCGTAAGCTAACCCACCAGATTACATAATATTGTATGTAATAAACCTGCAGCAGTGTTTTTCTCAAGTATAAACTTGTGTGGTGTGTATTTATTTGCGGGCATTCATGCTAAGGGGGGGGGGGGGGGAACTTTTGCCATGATGGTGCTGTGCGGCTGCCCGAGGCCACCGCAGGGGGCCACTCAGAAGGGCGGCCCTGTAGTGGCATCCGGCTTCCCCCCCACCTTTCTCCCCCCCCCCTTTTCCCCGGGGGGGTTTGGCTTGGGGAGGAGTCCCCACCAGGTCACAGGTGTTCCGCGTCATGTCCGGTGCGCTGGGCAGGGTGAGGGGTACATAAGTCCCCCCACCATCTTTTCTGCCTCTTGTGCACCGGACGCGCCGTGGACACCACGTTTCCTCACACGCTGTGTCCCACCCTACCGCTTACCCGGCGTGTTGGCAGTAGGAAGCATGGCTGAGACTTTGTAATGTTGTACTTTTTCGTTGCAGGCAGAGTTACAGGGCGATCTGGAAGCATATGGGTACAGAACGGTACCTCTGCGAACCCCAGGAGCCTCATGGGAGGTTCATGGAATCTATGTTGGCGCCCCGTTAGTCCTTCGGGCGGTTGTGGGCCTGAGCAACCAGGGGCTTGCCTAGCTACGCTCCGCCCGAAAGGGGCGTGAGTTTAATGGACCAAGGGTCAGGTGATCCGGGAAGGGGATCACCAGAAGGTGCAGTACAAAGTGGTTCGCCACGGTGTTGCTAGGCTCATCAGGCAGGCAGGTGGCGAGAAGGCTGCCTGCCCTTGGATCGCCCGTAAACTAACCTCCCAGATTACATAACGTTGTATGTAATAAACCTGCAGCAGTTTTTTCCCAAGTATAAACTTGTGTGGTGTGTATTTATTTGCGGGCATTCATGCTAAGGGGGGGGGACCTTTTGCCATGATGGTGCTATGGGTCAGACGTCTTTAGAGGGAGTTGGATTGCGGTAGTTGATGATGTTGGTTTGGTCTTTGAGAAACAAGTGTTCGAAGATGACCAGTGTGAAGAGCAGCACAGGAGTGGGTATTTGAAAAGAAGCATAATTGGTTGTGTCGATCTTCCGTCATATCTTTTGTGTTTTGTCATTTAATAAGCAGTCGATGAAGTGTGGGATAGGAGGGTTGGGCAGGGGATTGATGCTGTATTTGATTGTTTTGAAGAGTGTTCTTCTTTTATTGGCAGCTTAATTGATGATGGCTTTGGCTAGTCTGATATGTTGTTTACATTTTGTGTGGAGGTACTTCAAGTGCGGGAGGTTGTCTGGATTTTGTATGTCTACCATTACCTTGTCTGTCTGAAGACGAGGTATTTGTTGTCAGCGAGGTCTATTGAGTACCAAGGTGCCGAAAGGTTTGGCTTGCGCTTTTTGGATGGACATTCAACAATTTAAGGGGAGGATTGTTGCATTCGGATGTATTGTTATCTTGCATGCGCGCTCTGCCATGCTAATTGTATTCCAGTGCAGGTGCCATGTTTTCTGAAGTATGTATTCTGTTTTGATTTAATATGCAGTTCATCCTATGTAAGGCGTTCTAAGTTCCGTCGTTCGGTTACTGATCGGTTGTTCCCCGAAGGCACTCAGTTCCTGGATCGCGGAGATAGAAGTCTTAAGAGGATGGGCTTCTGGATCTGACATAAGGAAAAGAATAAATGGACTTACTTTACTTTAACACTTGTGGGTTCTTCTTCGTTTGCGAAGATATCGGCACCACATATTTATGACGACAAGAATGGTTTCCTTCTAAGACGGATTTTCCGAATCAGCAGGGCAGACTGGAGTTACGCACTATTGCGCCGCACCAATTGGGAAGTTTTGATGCGACGTATGATTACAGCGGCCGACGTCAGGACGAAAAGATTTCCTGAAGGCCAAGTGGGCGGAGTAATGCTTGTATACACTGCTGTAATTTGTGCTGTGCAGCGGTGACTTCTGTCACCTCATTTGCAAGACGTTATTGCTTGCATATACGCACCTCAGTTTCTTTGCTTGTGTTACTCCTTGTTGCACTCTGTTATGAAGGAATGTGCGTGACAGCTACTTAAATCTGTCATCTTCTTACTCGTCTTCACCTTCAGATTCATTTTTTCAACGTTGTCATCCTGCATCACCTGTTATTTGTTTTTTACTTTCGCAGTGATATTTTTAGGTCTCGCCTGACCCAGCGCATGCGCTGCTCTGGCGAGACATTTTGTGAGGGCTCCAAAAAGTGCTACCAGGCCAGCCTGGAGCTGCAGTGCATGTGCACGGGCACGCGCGTCGCGCTTTACCGAGATTACTTTCACTTTCACGGCCGCTTTGATGTTCTCGTGAGGCTTCAATAGATTGCAGCAGTTAAAACAAGCATTGGCATAGCCAATAGGTCTCGCTTTTGGGACCGTATAAGTGTTTAGTTATGCAACTGTTGCATGGCTAAACACTTATAAGGTCCCAAAGGCGAGACCTATTGGCTATGCCAATGCTTGTTTAAACCTATTTATTGAAACCTTATGTATACTTTATTCTAAACCAGCCTGGTGTGCAGTTTGAAGCATTTTTGAGCTCCTCTATATTATATTTTACAAAGTTGACAATCCAAAATGTCTGGAGGAAGTAATGCACATCAACAACCTCCTTGATTTTTAGATAGTTCTAGCAAACCAAATTTAGAATGGAGGTACTGGTTTTGGGTGTTCAAAAATTACTTGGTGGCAATAGATGGAGCGGAGTATAGTTCTGCTAGGAAACAAGCCATTTTGTACTGTTGTCTAGGTACAGAAGGACAAAAAGTGTTTGACAATTTGCCAGAAATTCCTGCTCCAGGGTGTTAGTCTGGGGATACATGGAATGTGTACATCGAAGCAGAAAAAAGACTAGAGAAACAATTTACTACTTAGCCTAACTTAGTTTTAGAACATTTTAATTTTTATTCCAGAAAACAAAATTGTGAGCATTGATCAATATGTGGCTGCTCTCCACATTTTGACTAGTTCCTGCTGCTTCGAGAATGCTAACGATCAATATTAAGAGATCGAATTGTTCTGAATTGTTATTCCAGAAAGGTACAAGAGCATATGCTGTGTTGTACTAATCCTACTTTAGAACAAACAGTTAAAATTGCCCAAGGTATTGAACGTTCTGTTCATTCCGTTAAAGGTTTAGCCAATGCATCTGCTATATCTAGCATTGTAAATAGCACAAGTGTGTTTGCTGTGAAGAATGTCGAGAGCAGTAAGTTTGGCAAATCTAGTGCATGTTACAGATGTGGGTCATACAATCATTTAGGCAATAGTCCAAATTACTCTGCTATGGGTAAAAAGTGCAGGAAATGCAGGAAAATTGGTAATTTTAAGAAAGTGTGCAAGTTCAGTTTCTAATGCAGTCAGAGTAAATTGTGTGCCTTAAGGTACACTGCAGTATTCACCGGAAGATGATGAGAGTGTTAACACTATGACCATTTTAACGTTGGAAGTAAATTGCTCTGATGTTGCCTCACTCTTTGTTGATGGTGATACTGGCAGTATTGCAAAGAAAAATGGACTGTTTTGCACAGAACAAATAGGGATTGTGAATTTACAGATTATGGTGGATTCGGGTTCACAGTTAACTATGTTGCCTGAAGAAACGTTTGAGCTACATTGGGGTGCTAGATTGCTTGAAGCCTCTGATAGTAAAGCTGTAACTTATGGGTTTTCTGAGATTGTTACCAGAGGGTATTTTGTTGACACCTTTGAGTTTTTCTGGAAGGTCTATTTCTACCAAGATATATGTTGCAGTTCTTGGTCATGACATAATGGGTTGGATTGATCAGGGGAGACTGGGTATTGTACTGAGACCCGGTACCAATGTTCCGGTCATGCTTGTAGAGAGTTATGCTAATGAGGTAGATATAGTTCTGTGGAAGTATCCTACTGTTTTCGCTGATTCTACTGGAACTGCTTGGGATTTTGAGAATGAAATAATTTCGAAACCAGGTGCTGTGCCTGTTAAGCACAAAGTCAGGGATGTTCCCCTGTTTATTATGAACGATTTGAGGCAACATTTAGATCAATTATGTGCTGAGAAGGTTATTGAACCTGTCAATGCTGCTGAATGAGTCTGTGCAGTTGTGATCCCCAAGAAAAAGGATGGAAAAAATCTATTTATGTGCAGATGTACACTCTTTAAATAAAAACATTTTAGTTGATTGTTATCTGCTTCCAAAAATAAATGAATTAATTTCTACTTTGGAAGGGACAAAAGTTTTTAATAACATGGCTTTAAAAGCGGCTTATCATCGAGTCTTGCTTAAAAAAGAATCTCAAGCTCTTTGTACCATCATTACTACTTTTGGAGTTTCAAATACTTATGGTTGCCGTTCGGTCTCGCATCGGCGGCACGTATATTTCAAAAAATAATGTTTACATTATTCAAGGATGTATCTTAAGTTTTAGCCTTTCAGGATGACATCCTTATTTTTACTTAAGATGTTTTAGAGCACCACTGAATTCTGGACAAAGTTTTATACATTTTGTCTAAGCATGGCATGACCGTTTCAAAAGACAAATGCACATTTTTGAGAGACAATGTTGAATATACAGGTCATTGTATTACTGCACAAGGTATCCAGAACTAAGGAAGACCTTATCAGAGCTCTGAAGTAAGCACCTGCACCCTGCAATAAGGATGAACTGAGATCCTTCCTCGGGTTAAGCGACTATTATTCCATATTTGTTTGTAGTTATGTTACACTCATGGAACCACTTTAAAAAATGTTGTGGAAAAAAGAACAATTTTGTTGGAGTACGGTTGAACATATTTAACAGGATATAAAGGACATGTTATCTAAGGTTCCTGCGTTGAAAACACATGTGAGTGGTCACAAATGCATTATAATTGTAGATGCCAGTGCTGTAGGTTTGGGCTCTGTTTTTTGTCAGAAAGTGGGTCCACCTGAAACAACTGTTGCTTTTGCTTCCAGAGTCTTATCCTCTACTGAGAGAAAGTATAGCATCATTGAGAGGGAGGCATTTGCCTGTGCATGGTCAATAGCTACATTTAGAACGTACGTATGTGGTCTCCCTTTCACTCTGTGCACGGATCACAAACCTTTAATGTATTTATTGGGTGATAAAGGAACATCATGTGCTTCTTCAAGACTTATCAGAATGTTATCTAAACTGAAAGAATATAATTTCAATAAGTATATACCTGGAATCACCAACTCTAGAGCTGATTGTTTATGCAGGTTGCCTGTACCAGAACAAGAAGGACGTTTTGGGGTTGAATTGTTTGAGAATGAGTGTTGTGGCTAGCATGGATGTAGTACATTTGTGTGAGGGTACGCTTACTGAAATGGAGTGTGAGGCTGCGTGTGATTCCGATGTTGTTCTGAAGGAGTTCAAATGCTTTGTTCAACAAGGTTGGTCTCCAGTTAAAAATTTCAAGGGGGATTTATTTGTATTTTGGCAATTAGCTGATAAACTTTCTGTTGAAAATAATATCCTCATGAGGGCTGGGAAAATTGTGGTTCCCAGTTGTTTAAGATCTAAGATTTTGGAATTTGCCCATAATGGACACTTAGGAACTACTTCCACTAAGAAAACGTCGAGGTGCTATTCTTGGTTGTCTTACATGGATTCAGAGGTTGACAAGTTTGTAAGTAACCGTCAAGAATGCATTTTATCCAAACACATATCAGCCAATACCAAAAGAGGTATTCATCACAATTGCTGATTGTGGTAAACGACTGGGAACACATGCTGCGAGACCACCCCACATATACACTGGAACGCACGCAATTTGAAAAGCGATCCCATATACACTACCTCTATGATGGGAAGGGCACTGCAAAACTTTTAATGGCCACACAAGTGGTGATAATAACGTGGCAAAAAGCGGAAAGGCAAATGAAATGGAATAACCGAGTCACAAGGGAAACCCCTCTCTGGGTGGGGAGGGGGGGGGGGGCGACTTAAAGAATTTATCAAGCTGACCGGATTTGGGAAATGGGACCTGCTGTGGATCTCGCAAATAAAAGACATATTAGACCATAATGAGTTTGCAACATTTCCCTTCCTACATACAGAATACAACATGCACCAGACACAATACCATAAATACCTGCAGTTGACACACGCTTGGAGGGCACAGGGTATAGACACAGACAATCTCCCTGAATATGCCCCGTTGGAGGGCTGACTCTTAATGGGTAAAATCAAGGAAAAGGCAGTCTCCTGGACATACCAAACCATAATGAATAACAAACCAGACTCTCTTGAAATTGAGAGCGAAATGGGAGACAGAACTAGGCGAGATTGACGACGTGGACTGGGAAATTGCACTGATGTACCCTCGGGAAGTGGCTATCAAGTCCCGCCTTAGACTGATTCAGTTTAAGTATCTGCATAAGACATATTATGACAGAGCTCGACTCTACCTTATAGGGAGGGCTAATACACCCAACTGCCTCAGATGTAACATGACCAATGGCACTTATTTCTACACAATATGGGAATGGTAACACATACAGAAATACCGGGCGACTCTACCGAAGGTTAGAAGACATCCTAGAAGATAAGATACCCTAAACCCCAAGTTCGTTTTGCTGGGTATACATACAGAAGTAGATCCCCCCCCCCCCTAAAACAAAGCTACTGCTGCCTAATTTGGGACTAGTGGTGGCTAAACGAGATTTGGCACATAAATGGGGTACACCACAAACCCCCTCAGTGGATGAGTGGAGAAGGGGAATGACATGTATATGTCAGGGGAGGAAACAACGTACATAGCTCAAGGCTGTCCCAAAAAGTTCCAGAGAATATGGAAACCATGGATAAAACATTATAGTCTCCTGATAAAGGAAGCGCGGTGAGCCACCAGGACGTGTAGTGGCTCGGGGGGGACCTGGGTGACGGGGGAACTGAGTTATCAACTCTGAAAACGTATTTGTGACTGTCATATATATTGCTGCCGTTAAATAACAATGTTAATGTAATGCTGAACGAGACTTTGCTCTGTGGAATTCTCCACTGTATCCGTGCTGTAATCACAAAAACTGCCAATAAAAATATATATATTTTTAAATGCATTTTATTTAAAAAGCATTGGAAGACCCAGGATACTTCTTTAGTCACCACTCCATTACCTCAAGGCCCATGGGGTAAAGTGGCACTAGATTTTGCAGGCCCTATCATGACGCTACCTTTTGATGCCAAGTATGTGGTTGTCATGATTGACTATTTTTCAAAGTGAATATACTTTGATTTTGTACAAGAAACATCCACCTCAGTTGTCATTAAATATTTGAACAACGTTTCTGCATTAGAGGGTTATCGTGAGGAATTAATCACAGACAATAGAGTCCAGTTTGTGTCTGAAACTATGGAGGATATAAAGCACTGCAATGTTGCACTGTAGTCACCTGAATCCAATGGTGCTGTTGAAAGGGCCAATAGACTGATCAAGGAGGGTATTCTAGCAGCTCTTCCATGCAATAAGGATGTAGTTAAGTTTGTCCAAGACACAATTTGTGCTTACCATAATACCCCTTATAGCATCACAGGAGCCTTGCCATTTTCCCTATTGAGAGGTAGACAATCTCTTACTGGATTGTGTCCCATTTGGTTGAAAGATAAGTCACCAAGTAATCTGGGTGAGTTTGTGGATTTGAAAGATATAGAAATAAAAAGTTCAAAATGCACAAATAAAAATGATGGCGTATCATGATAACAAAAAACATTTTGCACTGGTGTTGTCAATGCAGGATCTTGGGTCAGGCTGAAAAACATGAGACCTAGAAGGTCCAAAGTAGAGGTAAATTCTTATGGGCCTGTTAAGGCTATAAGGGTTGCTTGTTCTTCAGTTCTCTTGGAGGATGGGCGTTGGTGGGCAAGAAGAAATGTAATGTTATAAAGCGAGTTTCAAAGCACTGTGGTAAGAAACAATTTGCAGCAGCAACAACAACAACAAAAAACCAGTGACTTATTTTTGCCGTCATTGGATTCCAATACCACTGATATGCATAATAATTACTCTGGCAATCATGAATCCCAACCTGTAGAATCTAGTAGCCAGCATTCGTTGGTAGGGGATTCCGTAATCATCCAGGGAAATTCTAGAGTTCTCAGTGATACTAGGGAAGAAAAGAATTTTGCTTTTTATAATAAAAATGTTACAACAAAGAGTGTCAGGGTTTCTAAAAAACCTGTGTATGTGCAAGAATTTACTGTTTAATTGTTGTAAATGTTGTATGTGTATATATATATATATATATCCAGCACAACATCCTCCGTTTACTGGGGGCCACCGACTCTGCAGGGTGGGCTCAAAGGTTGCAGGAGCGGAGAAGCCTGCATATTCAATGCTTCAAAAATAAAGCCCCACTCCGACTTCTGTGCAAACACAAGACTTTATTCGTCTGAAGCAGCATATATATATAACTCAAGTCCTGACCGGTTTCGGCGTCACCACGCCTTGCTCACAGGTGAGTTCAATATTTACCATGTGGTCACGAGGCCATAGGATCAACTACAGCCCCCAGCATGCATCATCGTTGCTTTGTAATCACGAGGCATTGCTTAGTATTCATGTTTTGCCCAAATAGCGTTTTATGAACAATGTCCCAACAACGTACCAATTTGTAATGTGCACGCATTCCTTCTCACAGCAAGTGCACTTTTATGCTGCCTCTGTCCATGATAAGGGTTAGCACTGCGGAGCTTCCAAGAGGAGAAAACTCCCCTATTCCCTTTCTCTCTGATGCGCTACCAATACTTCTGGCAGTCCTTCGTTTGGTGCGCGAGAGCGTGTCATGCCCCCTCCATAAAATCCAGCACAACATCCTCCGTTTACTGGGGGCCACCGACTCTGCAGGGTGGGCTCAAAGGTTGCAGGAGTGGAGAAGCCTGCATATTCAATGCTTCAAAAATAAAGCCCCACTCCGACTTCTGTGCAAACACAAGACTTTATTCGTCTGAAGCAGCATATATATAACTCAAGTCCTGACCGGTTTCGGCGTCACCACACCTTGCTCACAGGTGAGTTCAATATTTACCATGTGGTCACGAGGCCATAGGATCAACTACAGCCCCCAGCATGCATCATCGTTGCTTTGTAATCACGAGGCATTGCTTAGTATTCATGTTTTGCCCAAATAGCGTTTTATGAACAATGTCCCAACAACGTACCAATTTGTAATGTGCACGCATTCCTTCTCACAGCAAGTGCACTTTTATGCTGCCTCTGTCCATGATAAGGGTTAGCACTGCGGAGCTTCCAAGAGGAGAAAACTCCCCTATTCCCTTTCTCTCTGATGCGCTACCAATACTTCTGGCAGTCCTTCGTTTGGTGCGCGAGAGCGTGCCATGCCCCCTCCATAAAATCCAGCACAACATCCTCCGTTTACTGGGGGCCACCGACTCTGCAGGGTGGGCTCAAAGGTTGCAGGAGCGGAGAAGCCTGCATATTCAATGCTTCAAAAATAAAGCCCCACTCCGACTTCTGTGCAAACACAAGACTTTATTCGTCTGAAGCAGCATATATATAACTCAAGTCCTGACCGGTTTCGGCGTCACCACGCCTTGCTCACAGGTGAGTTCAATATTTACCATGTGGTCACGAGGCCATAGGATCAACTACAGCCCCCAGCATGCATCATCGTTGCTTTGTAATCACGAGGCATTGCTTAGTATTCATGTTTTGCCCAAATAGCGTTTTATGAACAATGTCCCAACAACGTACCAATTTGTAATGTGCACGCATTCCTTCTCACAGCAAGTGCACTTTTATGCTGCCTCTGTCCATGATAAGGGTTAGCACTGCGGAGCTTCCAAGAGGAGAAAACTCCCCTATTCCCTTTCTCTCTGATGCGCTACCAATACTTCTGGCAGTCCTTCGTTTGGTGCGCGAGAGCGTGTCATGCCCCCTCCATAAAATCCAGCACAACATCCTCCGTTTACTGGGGGCCACCGACTCTGCAGGGTGGGCTCAAAGGTTGCAGGAGCGGAGAAGCCTGCATATTCAATGCTTCAAAAATAAAGCCCCACTCCGACTTCTGTGCAAACACAAGACTTTATTCGTCTGAAGCAGCATATATATAACTCAAGTCCTGACCGGTTTCGGCGTCACCACGCCTTGCTCACAGGTGAGTTCAATATTTACCATGTGGTCACGAGGCCATAGGATCAACTACAGCCCCCAGCATGCATCATCGTTGCTTTGTAATCACGAGGCATTGCTTAGTATTCATGTTTTGCCCAAATAGCGTTTTATGAACAATGTCCCAACAACGTACCAATTTGTAATGTGCACGCATTCCTTCTCACAGCAAGTGCACTTTTATGCTGCCTCTGTCCATGATAAGGGTTAGCACTGCGGAGCTTCCAAGAGGAGAAAACTCCCCTATTCCCTTTCTCTCTGATGCGCTACCAATACTTCTGGCAGTCCTTCGTTTGGTGCGCGAGAGCGTGTCATGCCCCCTCCATAAAATCCAGCACAACATCCTCCGTTTACTGGGGGCCACCGACTCTGCAGGGTGGGCTCAAAGGTTGCAGGAGCGGAGAAGCCTGCATATTCAATGCTTCAAAAATAAAGCCCCACTCCGACTTCTGTGCAAACACAAGACTTTATTCGTCTGAAGCAGCATATATATAACTCAAGTCCTGACCGGTTTCGGCGTCACCATGCCTTGCTCACAGGTGAGTTCAATATTTACCATGTGGTCACGAGGCCATAGGATCAACTACAGCCCCCAGCATGCATCATCGTTGCTTTGTAATCACGAGGCATTGCTTAGTATTCATGTTTTGCCCAAATAGCGTTTTATGAACAATGTCCCAACAACGTACCAATTTGTAATGTGCACGCATTCCTTCTCACAGCAAGTGCACTTTTATGCTGCCTCTGTCCATGATAAGGGTTAGCACTGCGGAGCTTCCAAGAGGAGAAAACTCCCCTATTCCCTTTCTCTCTGATGCGCTACCAATACTTCTGGCAGTCCTTCGTTTGGTGTGCGAGAGCGTGTCATGCCCCCTCCATAAAATCCAGCACAACATCCTCCGTTTACTGGGGGCCACCGACTCTGCAGGGTGGGCTCAAAGGTTGCAGGAGCGGAGAAGCCTGCATATTCAATGCTTCAAAAATAAAGCCCCACTCCGACTTCTGTGCAAACACAAGACTTTATTCGTCTGAAGCAGCATATATATAACTCAAGTCCTGACCGGTTTTGGCGTCACCACGCCTTGCTCACAGGTGAGTTCAATATTTACCATGTGGTCACGAGGCCATAGGATCAACTACAGCCCCCAGCATGCATCATCGTTGCTTTGTAATCACGAGGCATTGCTTAGTATTCATGTTTTTCCCAAATAGCGTTTTATGAACAATGTCCCAACAACGTACCAATTTGTAATGTGCACGCATTCCTTCTCACAGCAAGTGCACTTTTATGCTGCCTCTGTCCATGATAAGGGTTAGCACTGCGGAGCTTCCAAGAGGAGAAAACTCCCCTATTCCCTTTCTCTCTGATGCGCTACCAATACTTCTGGCAGTCCTTCGTTTGGTGCGCGAGAGCGTGTCATGCCCCCTCCATAAAATCCAGCACAACATCCTCCGTTTACTGGGGGCCACCGACTCTGCAGGGTGGGCTCAAAGGTTGCAGGAGCGGAGAAGCCTGCATATTCAATGCTTCAAAAATAAAGCCCCACTCCGACTTCTGTGCAAACACACGACTTTATTCGTCTGAAGCAGCATATATATAACTCAAGTCCTGACCGGTTTCGGCGTCACCACGCCTTGCTCACAGGTGAGTTCAATATTTACCATGTGGTCACGAGGCCATAGGATCAACTACAGCCCCCAGCATGCATCATCGTTGCTTTGTAATCACGAGGCATTGCTTAGTATTCATGTTTTGCCCAAATAGCGTTTTATGAACAATGTCCCAACAACGTACCAATTTGTAATGTGCACGCATTCCTTCTCACAGCAAGTGCACTTTTATGCTGCCTCTGTCCATGATAAGGGTTAGCACTGCGGAGCTTCCAAGAGGAGAAAACTCCCCTATTCCCTTTCTCTCTGATGCGCTACCAATACTTCTGGCAGTCCTTCGTTTGGTGCGCGAGAGCGTGTCATGCCCCCTCCATAAAATCCAGCACAACATCCTCCGTTTACTGGGGGCCACCGACTCTGCAGGGTGGGCTCAAAGGTTGCAGGAGCGGAGAAGCCTGCATATTCAATGCTTCAAAAATAAAGCCCCACTCCGACTTCTGTGCAAACACAAGACTTTATTCGTCTGAAGCAGCATATATATAACTCAAGTCCTGACCGGTTTCGGCGTCACCGCGCCTTGCTCACAGGTGAGTTCAATATTTACCATGTGGTCAAGAGGCCATAGGATCAACTACAGCCCCCAGCATGCATCATCGTTGCTTTGTAATCACGAGGCATTGCTTAGTATTCATGTTTTGCCCAAATAGCGTTTTATGAACAATGTCCCAACAACGTACCAATTTGTAATGTGCACGCATTCCTTCTCACAGCAAGTGCACTTTTATGCTGCCTCTGTCCATGATAAGGGTTAGCACTGCGGAGCTTCCAAGAGGAGAAAACTCCCCTATTCCCTTTCTCTCTGATGCGCTACCAATACTTCTGGCAGTCCTTCGTTTGGTGCGCGAGAGCGTGTCATGCCCCCTCCATAAAATCCAGCACAACATCCTCCGTTTACTGGGGGCCACCGACTCTGCAGGGTGGGCTCAAAGGTTGCAGGAGCGGAGAAGCCTGCATATTCAATGCTTCAAAAATAAAGCCCCACTCCGACTTCTGTGCAAACACAAGACTTTATTCGTCTGAAGCAGCATATATATAACTCAAGTCCTGACCGGTTTCGGCGTCACCACGCCTTGCTCACAGGTGAGTTCAATATTTACCATGTGGTCACGAGGCCATAGGATCAACTACAGCCCCCAGCATGCATCATCGTTGCTTTGTAATCACGAGGCATTGCTTAGTATTCATGTTTTGCCCAAATAGCGTTTTATGAACAATGTCCCAACAACGTACCAATTTGTAATGTGCACGCATTCCTTCTCACAGCAAGTGCACTTTTATGCTGCCTCTGTCCATGATAAGGGTTAGCACTGCGGAGCTTCCAAGAGGAGAAAACTCCCCTATTCCCTTTCTCTCTGATGCGCTACCAATACTTCTGGCAGTCCTTCGTTTGGTGCGCGAGAGCGTGTCATGCCCCCTCCATAAAATCCAGCACAACATCCTCCGTTTACTGGGGGCCACCGACTCTGCAGGGTGGGCTCAAAGGTTGCAGGAGCGGAGAAGCCTGCATATTCAATGCTTCAAAAATAAAGCCCCACTCCGACTTCTGTGCAAACACAAGACTTTATTCGTCTGAAGCAGCATATATATAACTCAAGTCCTGACCGGTTTCGGCGTCACCACGCCTTGCTCACAGGTGAGTTCAATATTTACCATGTGGTCACGAGGCCATAGGATCAACTACAGCCCCCAGCATGCATCATCGTTGCTTTGTAATCACGAGGCATTGCTTAGTATTCATGTTTTGCCCAAATAGCGTTTTATGAACAATGTCCCAACAACGTACCAATTTGTAATGTGCACGCATTCCTTCTCACAGCAAGTGCACTTTTATGCTGCCTCTGTCCATGATAAGGGTTAGCACTGCGGAGCTTCCAAGAGGAGAAAACTCCCCTATTCCCTTTCTCTCTGATGCGCTACCAATACTTCTGGCAGTCCTTCGTTTGGTGCGCGAGAGCGTGTCATGCCCCCTCCATAAAATCCAGCACAACATCCTCCGTTTACTGGGGGCCACCGACTCTGCAGGGTGGGCTCAAAGGTTGCAGGAGCGGAGAAGCCTGCATATTCAATGCTTCAAAAATAAAGCCCCACTCCGACTTCTGTGCAAACACAAGACTTTATTCGTCTGAAGCAGCATATATATAACTCAAGTCCTGACCGGTTTCGGCGTCACCACGCCTTGCTCACAGGTGAGTTCAATATTTACCATGTGGTCACGAGGCCATAGGATCAACTACAGCCCCCAGCATGCATCATCGTTGCTTTGTAATCACGAGGCATTGCTTAGTATTCATGTTTTGCCCAAATAGCGTTTTATGAACAATGTCCCAACAACGTACCAATTTGTAATGTGCACGCATTCCTTCTCACAGCAAGTGCACTTTTATGCTGCCTCTGTCCATGATAAGGGTTAGCACTGCGGAGCTTCCAAGAGGAGAAAACTCCCCTATTCCCTTTCTCTCTGATGCGCTACCAATACTTCTGGCAGTCCTTCGTTTGGTGCGCGAGAGCGTGTCATGCCCCCTCCATAAAATCCAGCACAACATCCTCCGTTTACTGGGGGCCACCGACTCTGCAGGGTGGGCTCAAAGGTTGCAGGAGCGGAGAAGCCTGCATATTCAATGCTTCAAAAATAAAGCCCCACTCCGACTTCTGTGCAAACACAAGACTTTATTCGTCTGAAGCAGCATATATATAACTCAAGTCCTGACCGGTTTCGGCGTCACCACGCCTTGCTCACAGGTGAGTTCAATATTTACCATGTGGTCACGAGGCCATAGGATCAACTACAGCCCCCAGCATGCATCATCGTTGCTTTGTAATCACGAGGCATTGCTTAGTATTCATGTTTTGCCCAAATAGCGTTTTATGAACAATGTCCCAACAACGTACCAATTTGTAATGTGCACGCATTCCTTCTCACAGCAAGTGCACTTTTATGCTGCCTCTGTCCATGATAAGGGTTAGCACTGCGGAGCTTCCAAGAGGAGAAAACTCCCCTATTCCCTTTCTCTCTGATGCGCTACCAATACTTCTGGCAGTCCTTCGTTTGGTGCGCGAGAGCGTGTCATGCCCCCTCCATAAAATCCAGCACAACATCCTCCGTTTACTGGGGGCCACCGACTCTGCAGGGTGGGCTCAAAGGTTGCAGGAGCGGAGAAGCCTGCATATTCAATGCTTCAAAAATAAAGCCCCACTCCGACTTCTGTGCAAACACAAGACTTTATTCGTCTGAAGCAGCATATATATAACTCAAGTCCTGACCGGTTTCGGCGTCACCATGCCTTGCTCACAGGTGAGTTCAATATTTACCATGTGGTCACGAGGCCATAGGATCAACTACAGCCCCCAGCATGCATCATCGTTGCTTTGTAATCACGAGGCATTGCTTAGTATTCATGTTTTGCCCAAATAGCGTTTTATGAACAATGTCCCAACAACGTACCAATTTGTAATGTGCACGCATTCCTTCTCACAGCAAGTGCACTTTTATGCTGCCTCTGTCCATGATAAGGGTTAGCACTGCGGAGCTTCCAAGAGGAGAAAACTCCCCTATTCCCTTTCTCTCTGATGCGCTACCAATACTTCTGGCAGTCCTTCGTTTGGTGCGCGAGAGCGTGTCATGCCCCCTCCATAAAATCCAGCACAACATCCTCCGTTTACTGGGGGCCACCGACTCTGCAGGGTGGGCTCAAAGGTTGCAGGAGCGGAGAAGCCTGCATATTCAATGCTTCAAAAATAAAGCCCCACTCCGACTTCTGTGCAAACACAAGACTTTATTCGTCTGAAGCAGCATATATATAACTCAAGTCCTGACCGGTTTTGGCGTCACCACGCCTTGCTCACAGGTGAGTTCAATATTTACCATGTGGTCACGAGGCCATAGGATCAACTACAGCCCCCAGCATGCATCATCGTTGCTTTGTAATCACGAGGCATTGCTTAGTATTCATGTTTTTCCCAAATAGCGTTTTATGAACAATGTCCCAACAACGTACCAATTTGTAATGTGCACGCATTCCTTCTCACAGCAAGTGCACTTTTATGCTGCCTCTGTCCATGATAAGGGTTAGCACTGCGGAGCTTCCAAGAGGAGAAAACTCCCCTATTCCCTTTCTCTCTGATGCGCTACCAATACTTCTGGCAGTCCTTCGTTTGGTGCGCGAGAGCGTGTCATGCCCCCTCCATAAAATCCAGCACAACATCCTCCGTTTACTGGGGGCCACCGACTCTGCAGGGTGGGCTCAAAGGTTGCAGGAGCGGAGAAGCCTGCATATTCAATGCTTCAAAAATAAAGCCCCACTCCGACTTCTGTGCAAACACACGACTTTATTCGTCTGAAGCAGCATATATATAACTCAAGTCCTGACCGGTTTCGGCGTCACCACGCCTTGCTCACAGGTGAGTTCAATATTTACCATGTGGTCACGAGGCCATAGGATCAACTACAGCCCCCAGCATGCATCATCGTTGCTTTGTAATCACGAGGCATTGCTTAGTATTCATGTTTTGCCCAAATAGCGTTTTATGAACAATGTCCCAACAACGTACCAATTTGTAATGTGCACGCATTCCTTCTCACAGCAAGTGCACTTTTATGCTGCCTCTGTCCATGATAAGGGTTAGCACTGCGGAGCTTCCAAGAGGAGAAAACTCCCCTATTCCCTTTCTCTCTGATGCGCTACCAATACTTCTGGCAGTCCTTCGTTTGGTGCGCGAGAGCGTGTCATGCCCCCTCCATAAAATCCAGCACAACATCCTCCGTTTACTGGGGGCCACCGACTCTGCAGGGTGGGCTCAAAGGTTGCAGGAGCGGAGAAGCCTGCATATTCAATGCTTCAAAAATAAAGCCCCACTCCGACTTCTGTGCAAACACAAGACTTTATTCGTCTGAAGCAGCATATATATAACTCAAGTCCTGACCGGTTTCGGCGTCACCGCGCCTTGCTCACAGGTGAGTTCAATATTTACCATGTGGTCAAGAGGCCATAGGATCAACTACAGCCCCCAGCATGCATCATCGTTGCTTTGTAATCACGAGGCATTGCTTAGTATTCATGTTTTGCCCAAATAGCGTTTTATGAACAATGTCCCAACAACGTACCAATTTGTAATGTGCACGCATTCCTTCTCACAGCAAGTGCACTTTTATGCTGCCTCTGTCCATGATAAGGGTTAGCACTGCGGAGCTTCCAAGAGGAGAAAACTCCCCTATTCCCTTTCTCTCTGATGCGCTACCAATACTTCTGGCAGTCCTTCATTTGGTGCGCAAGAGCGTGTCATGCCCCCTCCATAAAATCCAGCACAACATCCTCCGTTTACTGGGGGCCACCGACTCTGCAGGGTGGGCTCAAAGGTTGCAGGAGCGGAGAAGCCTGCATATTCAATGCTTCAAAAATAAAGCCCCACTCCGACTTCTGTGCAAACACAAGACTTTATTCGTCTGAAGCAGCATATATATAACTCAAGTCCTGACCGGTTTCGGCGTCACCACGCCTTGCTCACAGGTGAGTTCAATATTTACCATGTGGTCACGAGGCCATAGGATCAACTACAGCCCCCAGCATGCATCATCGTTGCTTTGTAATCACGAGGCATTGCTTAGTATTCATGTTTTGCCCAAATAGCGTTTTATGAACAATGTCCCAACAACGTACCAATTTGTAATGTGCACGCATTCCTTCTCACAGCAAGTGCACTTTTATGCTGCCTCTGTCCATGATAAGGGTTAGCACTGCGGAGCTTCCAAGAGGAGAAAACTCCCCTATTCCCTTTCTCTCTGATGCGCTACCAATACTTCTGGCAGTCCTTCGTTTGGTGCGCGAGAGCGTGTCATGCCCCCTCCATAAAATCCAGCACAACATCCTCCGTTTACTGGGGGCCACCGACTCTGCAGGGTGGGCTCAAAGGTTGCAGGAGCGGAGAAGCCTGCATATTCAATGCTTCAAAAATAAAGCCCCACTCCGACTTCTGTGCAAACACAAGACTTTATTCGTCTGAAGCAGCATATATATAACTCAAGTCCTGACCGGTTTCGGCGTCACCACGCCTTGCTCACAGGTGAGTTCAATATTTACCATGTGGTCACGAGGCCATAGGATCAACTACAGCCCCCAGCATGCATCATCGTTGCTTTGTAATCACGAGGCATTGCTTAGTATTCATGTTTTTCCCAAATAGCGTTTTATGAACAATGTCCCAACAACGTACCAATTTGTAATGTGCACGCATTCCTTCTCACAGCAAGTGCACTTTTATGCTGCCTCTGTCCATGATAAGGGTTAGCACTGCGGAGCTTCCAAGAGGAGAAAACTCCCCTATTCCCTTTCTCTCTGATGCGCTACCAATACTTCTGGCAGTCCTTCGTTTGGTGCGCGAGAGCGTGTCATGCCCCCTCCATAAAATCCAGCACAACATCCTCCGTTTACTGGGGGCCACCGACTCTGCAGGGTGGGCTCAAAGGTTGCAGGAGCGGAGAAGCCTGCATATTCAATGCTTCAAAAATAAAGCCCCACTCCGACTTCTGTGCAAACACACGACTTTATTCGTCTGAAGCAGCATATATATAACTCAAGTCCTGACCGGTTTCGGCGTCACCACGCCTTGCTCACAGGTGAGTTCAATATTTACCATGTGGTCACGAGGCCATAGGATCAACTACAGCCCCCAGCATGCATCATCGTTGCTTTGTAATCACGAGGCATTGCTTAGTATTCATGTTTTGCCCAAATAGCGTTTTATGAACAATGTCCCAACAACGTACCAATTTGTAATGTGCACGCATTCCTTCTCACAGCAAGTGCACTTTTACGCTGCCTCTGTCCATGATAAGGGTTAGCACTGCGGAGCTTCCAAGAGGAGAAAACTCCCCTATTCCCTTTCTCTCTGATGCGCTACCAATACTTCTGGCAGTCCTTCGTTTGGTGCGCGAGAGCGTGTCATGCCCCCTCCATAAAATCCAGCACAACATCCTCCGTTTACTGGGGGCCACCGACTCTGCAGGGTGGGCTCAAAGGTTGCAGGAGCGGAGAAGCCTGCATATTCAATGCTTCAAAAATAAAGCCCCACTCCGACTTCTGTGCAAACACAAGACTTTATTCGTCTGAAGCAGCATATATATAACTCAAGTCCTGACCGGTTTCGGCGTCACCACGCCTTGCTCACAGGTGAGTTCAATATTTACCTGAAATTCTAGAGTTCTCAGTGATACTAGGGAAGAAAAGAATTTTGCTTTTTATAATAAAAATGTTACAACAAAGAGTGTCAGGGTTTCTAAAAAACCTGTGTATGTGCAAAAATTTACTGTTTAATTGTTGTAAATGTTGTATGTGTATATATATATATATATATATATATATATACATATATACATACAAACACCAGGCGCATTCTCCCACTTCCAGGTGGGCGAAGAAGAAAGCACACGGACACCAAATCGTGCTTCGAAGGGTTTTAATAGAAGCCAGCACCAACACAGCACGTCATTACGCGTTTCGGCCACAGGGTGGCCTTGATCACATAAAGTAACCGCCATTATTAGTACCCTTATATACCTAGCACTCTATGATCATGTGATAGTTGTGATGAAGGACATAGAAGAAATCTATGGTAAGTAGTACTTATACAAAATATACTTGTAATTACTACGCAGAAAGTCTGTAACAGAAATCCTTGGTATGGGCTGCAAATTTGTCTTTCTCTTGCCATAATGAATTCATGGAAAAGTGCAAAATAGCATGAACAGTCTTATTACAAAGTGCAAATGCTAGTTGTGCAAAATACGCAAATTAAAGTGCAAGTTGCAATGGCATTGTTGTGCAAAATACGCAATGATAGTGCAAAATGCAAACACCCGCATAGAGTATATGCAGAGTGGCGATATTGTCAAAAATGCATCTATTTTTTGGTAATTGACATGAGGACTTACAAGCCAATTAAAGTGAAAACTGCAAAGGTTTTGTAGTGCAAAATACGCGATAATAGTACAAAATGCAAACAATCGCATAAAATATATACATGACAACAATATTATAAACCAAATGCAAAATGTTCATGAATACATTCAAAGACATCTCTCTGAAAGTTGGCAAGGAAGCAAGAGATAAAAAAGACTAGTGAGCAGGCCCAGGATTCTGCGAAAATCAATTGCAAATACGTCGATCATAAAAACATTATCAAAAAGAAGTGAAAAGAGTGCAGATGTGAATAATAAAAGGATGGAGAAAAGAGGGAAAAAGGAAATGTGGAAATGCTGGAGTGCATAGAGACAAACAGCATATGTGCACAAATTCAAAAGCTGATTTGACGTTCATGTGTAGAAACAGAGATTGTACAACTTCTGTTGAGGTGATCCCACATGGGACACGGCTGGCAAAAGCCGGAAGAGCCAAACTGTATGGGACATCAACTAAAGAAAACAGAAGTCGCCGGCACCAAGGAAAATATGAAAAACAGAAAAGGAAAGAAAAGAAGAGAGAAAATGAGCAAATTTCAACAATAATAAACCAAAGTTTCAGTTGTCAAACAATCATGGAATAAAAACATATTATTATGCAACATGTATCTTGATATGACCCCTATAATTAGTATGGATAAAGGACCAAGAACAAGGAACAGAAAACATCCGCGCGAGTTGTTGATTGATTGTCTGCTGGTATCTGGTGGAACACTAAAGGATGCTACATGTAGTGAACTGCCTGTTTTCAGATAACATTTTGTAAGTCTTCAGTATTGTTGAGCCCTGTGGGTGCTTTGCTGTCGAACTCAAGGATATACCTTGTTTCGAGCTGTCTGAGAAGCTTTTCTCTGTTTCCACCTCTACGTTGTACGGGAATGTTATCGATAACGAAATATTTGAGGCAGCTAAGATCATTGTTGTGGCATTTCTTAAAATGTCGCGCTACAGGGTAGCTAGAATCGTTGTTCACGATCGCTCTTAAATGTTGAAGAATTCTAACATGAGCTTGAAGTTTGGTGCTACCTATGTAGTTTAATCCACATGTGCAATTGAGGACATATACCACGAAATCAGACCTACAAGAGTAATGGCCCTTAATTTGCCTGATGTTGGGGCTAAAAGGAACAGAATATTCAGTGGTGTTCTGGCCAAATTTACAAGCCCTGCAGCTGGCACATTTAAAAAATCCATTTTTGGGTTTGAGCCATGTGCCGCTGGAAGAGCTCTCAGTATTAGACCTCATGAGTTCTCCTTTCATAGTCTTAGCCCTTCTGTACGTGAGAACAGGTTTAGAGGGTAACGTGGGAGCCAGAACACCACCAGTAAGCAAGATGGGCCAATTTTTGGTGACAATGGCCCGATTGTATGGTGTTGCTTATTGTAGATCGTGATAAAACGTGGTGCGTCAGGGAATGGGCTATTTGACCCATGGGCGGGCTCATTAAGACTTGAATTGTTGGCTTATCATTTAGCAGTGTATCTCTAGAAATGGATTGCACTTTTTTGTAGGCGTCCCTCAGAGTCTTCTCAGTGTAACCTCTTTCCTTCATTCTCATTATTGCTTCCTCTGAGCATTTAGCCCTCTCCTCCGTCGTGCTGCAAATGCGTTTAATACGGAGGAGTTCCCCGTAGGGGATGCTTTTTATGAGGTGCTGGGGATGAGCACTGCTGGCGTGTAAGATTGAATTGCCAGCAGTGGGTTTTCTATAAAGGGTTGTCTCAATCTTGTTGTCAACAATCATAACTTTAGTATCTAGAAACGCAACAGAAATTTTGCCAATGTGAGTAGTGAATTGGAGATTAAAAGCATTGTTATTAAAAATCTCGATAAAGTTCATCACACTAGTAAAATCACCATTCCAGACCATAAAAACATCATCAATATATCTGAACCACTTAACAATATTGGAATTAAACACATCAGCATGGGTCCCCATGAGAACCTGCTCCTCCCACCAACCAACATGGAGACATGCATAGCTGGGGGAGAAGCAAGCTCCCATGGCGACTCCCCTCTTTTGAGAATAAAGATCATTTCCGAACATAAAGTGGTTATTACACAAGGCCCACTTGATCAGTTCTAAAAGCATGGCGTTGTGGTTATGAAATTTGATAGGTCTAAGGTCCAAATAATGTTTGGTTGCGGCGATACCAGTGACGTGTTCGATGCTAGTATCAAGTGACTCAATGTCTAGGGTCACCAAAAGGAACCCCTCTTGCCATTGAATATTGTTCAGTTTCCTGATAAAATCCCCAGTGTCTTTAATGTAGGTAGACAAATCTTGGACTAATGGTTGTAAAAATTCATCCACATACCTACTTGTGTTCTCACTGATACTTCCAATGGCCGAGATGATGGGTCTGCCTGGTACCGGCTTCACTCCTTTGTGAATCTTTGGTATAAGGCGGAGCGTAGGGATGATGGGGAATTCATTGAATAAAAAATTGAATTCGTTGCTTGAAATCAGTCCCTGTCTTTTATAGGAATGCAGCATTTTCTTCAAAGACTCCTTGGAGGTGTTGTAAATCTTCATATTTATTTTTTCATAGCAGTCCTCATCGGAAAGCTGCCTTTTGGCTTCGGTCACGTACTCCTCCCTGGGCCAAATAACCACGTTGCCCCCCTTATCGGACGTGCAAATCATCAAACCAGGGTTGTTGTTTACAAATAAGATTCTTGTATTGTAAATCCTGTTGATTGGCCTTAACGTTTTTATGACTGGTAGCCTGATAAAGATTTTTTAAATCGTTGATGACCATCTCCTGGAAAATGTCAATGGCGTCCTTGGGCATCATGGGGATGAAACTTGATTTCCCTCTGAACGGGCTGAGACCAGCACATGAATCTGTGTTGATAAGGGTTGAGAGCCTGTCCTGTGAGGACCGTGTATCATTGAACCAGCTTGAAGAATCGGCCTCCGTGTTGTTAAGTTCAGCCAGGGTGAGGAGCAAATGGGCATCCGCTACTGCCAGATTATGATCAATAATGGCAGCCGTGGTTTCGGAGGAAGCGTTTGATTTATTGCCGCCTTTGATGGTAAAGAATTTCTTGAGTTTTAATTTTCTCGTAAAGCTGAACATGTCAACTTTGGTCTTGCAGTAATTAAAGTTACTGCCTGCACAGTAAGAGAGACCCAAGGATAAAATGTTCTCTTCTGCAACGGTGAGAGCGATTTTAGAAAGGTTGACTATCGTGTTGTTGTTATTGCGTTTGTTTAGCGTCGTCGCCATTGTACTTTTTTGCCTTTTTGCGCCATGGGCCTTTCTTCTGGCGTTCAGTTTCTTGTTTCGTTTGACCCTGCGGATGCTTGCGGATTCCGCGGCCTCAGGGTCTGGCGGCGGTCCTCGGCTATAAAATTTAGCTCTTCTCCTGGTTGCAAAATACTTGACATCATGTTGGAACCTCTGCGGTCCATTTCTTCCCCCTCACTGCCACTGGTCAAAGAAACAGAATCGACTGTGTCTAATTCTACCGGCGTGGAGTGTCCACTTGTGGTTGGTACATCCCGTATGGTGGTAGCCAATTTGTCAGAGCGTTTTTTTCTGGCATTGTCATAACGACGGGCGAAGGTGAAAATCTGCCCTAGCTCGTAGTCCTCTTTAATCCCTTGTGAATTTGCGTATTTTTCTCTGTTTTATTTTCTCTTGTTGTTTTTTAATTCTGTCATCGATCTCCTTTCTCTGTTTGAGAATTTCTTCTGTTTCAGATCGTTTATTGAGTTGCTCATTAATCTCCTCGATTTTCTTTAAAAGCATGTCACGGTCGATGCGGGCATATTTAATCAAAATTCTGACTGCATTCATGGAAGCGCTAAGATTGTTATCCGCCCATTCGACAAGCATTTCTGGATGGATGTTGTCAAAATTGGGCGCTAGCATGATCCTCAAACCACGTGGGACCCGACCTGCTTCCTCGTATTTGGTCAGCGAAATCTCCTCCCACCATTTCATCATTTCGCTTCGTTGACATTTTTCGAGTGCTTTAAGTAGGGTTTTCATATCAGGGTTGGGATCAATAGCTGCATTCATACCCTCATCCATCCGTCTCGTAGATGCCGTGATCAGATTTCTTAACAATTCATCATCCTCCGCCTCGCGTTCTCGTTGGGCGTTACTGGACATAGCTGTGTAGTGCTGGCGATATCCTCTTGGGCAGTCCGAATCTTGATTAGACCGCAGAAATAAAGAAACACTGCCTCTACACCCGTGTTCGTCTGGAATCTAACTTGCCCTTACGTGGAAGGATCACCGGGGAGTGCGTCAGGAGACAACATCCGGCAGCAAACCTCAGGGGAAGTCTGGGATATGTAGTCCACACGGGGGGCCGTCACGAATTTCCGTATAAGAAAAAAGTACATCGGGTGGCTGAGAGTGGCGGCCAACAAACGCCGAGGGGATCCGTGAACGGTAGCAGACCCACTACCGACAAAACGATGCAAACACCAGGCGCATTCTCCCACTTCCAGGCGGGCGAAGAAGAAAGCACACGGACACCAAATCGTGCTTCGAAGGGTTTTAATAGAAGCCAGCACCAACTCAGCACGTCATTACGCGTTTCGGCCACAGGGTGGCCTTGATCACATAAAGTAACCGCCATTATTAGTACCCTTATATACGTAGCACTCTATGATCATGTGATAGTTGTGATGAAGGACATAGAAGAAATCTATGGTAAGTAGTACTTATACAAAATATACAAACATACTTGTAATTACTACGCAGAAAGTCTGTAACAGAAATCCTTGGTATGGGCTGCAAATTTGTCTTTCTCTTGCCATAATGAATTCATGGAAAAGTGCAAAATAGCATGAACAGTCTTATTACAAAGTGCAAATGCTAGTTGTGCAAAATACGCAAATTAAAGTGCAAGTTGCAATGGCATTGTTGTGCAAAATACGCAATGATAGTGCAAAATGCAAACACCCGCATAGAGTATATGCAGAGTAGCGATATTGTCAAAAATGCATCTTTTTTGGGGAATTGACATGAGGACTTACAAGCCAATTAAAGTGAAAACTGCAAAGGTTTTGTATATATGTATGTTTTTTTTTTGTTAGAAAAAAAGAGAGATGTGTTGTATTCAGATTTATTGTCATCTTGCACGCACGCTCTGCTGTGCTAATTGTATTCCAACGCGGGGGCCATGTTTTCATTGCCATTTATTCTGTTTAGATGTAATATGTAGTGCATCCTATCAAAGACGTTCTATGTTCTGTCGTTCCGGTTACTGATTGGCCGTTCCCCAACGGCACTGAGTTACTGGATCACAGAGATAGAAGTCGTCAGAGGATGGGCACCTGGATCTAACATAAGAAAAATAATAAATTACTTACTTTACCGTTACACTTGTAGGTTCTTCTTTTGCGAAGAAATCGGCACCACATGGATGTCTTCCAGAGGGAATTTTAGAAACTTAGACTATTCACTCGGACATTGAAACTTTGAAGCGTCCTGATGGCACCCTCCAATAAATCTGTGATATCACTTATACCAAAACCTGGTAAGGGCCCTTTGTAAAGCGCCACCTTCCATATGATCTCTCTGATCTATGTGGATGTTATGCTTTTGGCAAAAACACTGGGGACCGAATTTGGGAAGGTAATACCTGACTGCATCCATGAGATTGAGGTGGTGATAATTCAAGGAAGGTCTTTGAGGAACCATCAAAGGATCCTATCACAACATGTATCTCATATATTACATATCCCCAGAAGAGACTATTGCCATGTTACTTGATGCATTAAAAGTGTCCTACCTTGTCAAGGAAGGGTCTCTTCTCAGGCCTCCTGATAGGGTGGCTAGGAGCAGGTGTCTATTTCTAAAATTAGATAGCTTTGTGATGCCCCACATGCCTAGGTAAACTTTTGAGGATTTTGATCAGAACCATTTCACATTCGAAGAGACACAAGACTGTGTTGCCACATCGTTAGATCTAGAACACCAATCTGCCTCCATTTATACAGAGGGCAAGATATTTCTTCTAGACTCTAGCTTACATCGAAGATGTAATTTTGACGTTCATCACATTGTATGTTTTTTTACAGTTTTATTTGTCTTTAGTTCTTGTCTCTTACCACTATAGATTAAGTAATGCTCCTTGGTGGCAGAAGATCCATTTCGATCCCAATCCGTTATGGTTAATCAATTATCTATGCACTGTGGTAAAATGGTGTGCCTGTGCCCTTGGTCAAACAGCCCCAAACAGGCATGCGCAGTGATGCTAAGCACCTATACAGCCAGTTTAGGGGCCAATTGCATTCTAATGATGCACAAAGTCCTGCGAATAGGCATTATTCTAGTTAATGCAGTCCTGCATGCAATGAACCTTGGAGGTTAAATAGAGGGAACTATGTAGCAAATGTAGTTGTGATGGATATATCTAGCCACAGATTACTCACATTATGAATACGCTTTAACCTCCAGACTTCATCCAGAAATGTTTCTCAGCATTGCTTGCCCATGCCGGCAGGTGGTGTTGTGTGGCCCCACATCTGCTTTCTCCAGCCCCAAAAGTGACATTGTAGCCACATTTCAGTGCCACTCTTATGTACTTCTGTCCGTTCCTTTATTTCCGCACCTTAGGACGCAGTTCTAGACCTCACTCCCAAATGTTTTCTTTATTTTTGGCTATATTTCCTACTACCAAAATATTCAACAGTACCCCAGACCTCCATTAGGCATGCCTTCAAGCCCCAAAGATCTGAGGGTACCTCCATACAAGTTACTGTTGCTGAGCCATCCTCAACACTGTCTGAGCCACTTGGATCTGCTGCAGGGTCTGCCCCAGCTCCGGAGTCTACATCAACCTTATTTCAATCCCAGCACCATCACCCAAACCAGTCCCTGCCACATCGGACCTATCATCTCTGACACCAGAGGACTCCTCAATTATTTTTTCCAACTCTGAAACTAATCTCACTTGACTGAAGAAAGTCACATCAAAGCCACAACCGGTCCAACCGCACCTCATTCAAACTCAGACAGGACACTTCCCTGACGGGAAATTGTCCACAAGCCCTCCACAACTTCTTTGGATCAGACTCTAACCAAAGCCAACAAAATATAGAAGATGACAAAGGAGATGATGGGAAGATGCCCAGTATTATGATGATGTTAATCTGTTCATGGATTTACAGGAGTACAATGGTCTGGGCATCTCCTCCTTTGACACTGGGTTGAGAAACCCCAACTGCCCCTCAACAGAATGAACAGCTTCTTTTGCTCTGGTCCTTCAACAGGCAGCTGAAGTTTGGACCTACAGCAACCATCCACTGAGGTCAAGAACAATGTGCTGACAGAAGTTCTGCAATCCGTAAAGGCATCTATGGAGCTGCTTCTCCTAGTGTCATAAAGCTGTTCGAGGATATAGCTGACAAGATCCAGCCCGGCATGGGGAGCGTGCTGCTCAGTCCCTTGACCCCCCACCTCACCGCTTCAGCTTCCAAATCACTTTAGTTTGCTCTCTGTGGCACATGGCTCCCCAGTAGGAGGCAGGGGATAAGTTATTACCTTCAAGGGTGACAAATGGGTGCTCAAAACCATTCAACAAGGATATGCCCTGCCATTCCTGTCGGTCCACTCACTTATCTCATCCAATTCGGAGTGGCTTTTGGAAGACCATTTTTCCATTCTCCGGCAGGAAGTATAACCTCTTTTGGACAAAGGAGTCATAGAGAGGGTGCTGATGCCAGAAATAGGGACTGGATCTTACTCCTGTTATTTCCTTGTGCCAAAGTAGGATGGAGGACTTAGTCCTAGTTTAGATCTCAGCCCTCTCAACAACTTCTTGAAAAAGGATAAATTCAGGATGCTCACACTGGCCCAAGTCCTATCTGCCCTTGTTCCAGGAGACTGCACGGTAGTGCTCTATCTGCAGAATGTCTATTACATATTCCCGTCTAGCAGCCCCACAGGCGTATTTACAGTTTAAGGTGGTCCAAGTGCTTTTGAAGTTTTCTGTGCTGGTTTTCAGCCTCAGAAGTGCCCCTCTGGTATTAACGAACATGATGGCAATGGTCGCAGCACATCGGTACAACTGGTTGTTGAAGGTGGGCTCATCATAGTCAATGGTAGATCACCTCCAAATGACGGCAGAGCTCCTAACATCTTTGGGGTTCTCGATCAACGTGCCAAAGTCACCTCTGACTTCTTCAGAGAGGCTCCCGTTCATAGGAGCCATTCTGGATACAGTGTGGTTTTGAGCCTTCCCTCCAGATCAATGAGTTAAGGACATTCAGGCTATGATCCTGACGTTTCAGTCTTGTTCCTGGCTCTCAGTGAAAGTGGTTCTTAGACTCATTCATCTCCTGCATGCCCGTTATAGACTATGCCAGATGGATGGCACATGTGGGCTCTGCAATGGAATCTCAAGTCTCATTGGGCTCATCACCAAGGGACCCTGTAAGATTGTATCAAGGTTTCAAAGCAGGCTGCAAAAGACAGGCAGTGATGATTGACCGACTGCAATTAGAGCAGCATCAGACCCATTTCCCTTCCCCACCCAGAGCTGACTGGTGACATATGCATCACTGCTAAGGAGAGGAGACTGCATGGGAGATGTTGAGGTTAGAGGACTCTGGTCTCCGATGGAGGTTTGGCTCCACATTAACTTCTTAAAGTTGCAGGCCATTCTCTTGACGTCTGTAAGGGCATGAACCAGCCTGCCCTTGATGATCGGAAGGAAGGCTTCCGATCAACAAGGGCAGGCTGGTTCATGCCCTTACAGACAACACCACTGCCATGTGGTATGCAACAAACTGGGCAGAATTAAGTCTTTCTTGTGCACGGAGGCTCTATGCCTATAGACCTGGGTGAGCCGTTGGGGCATTTTCCAGTTTGCAAACCACTTGGTGGATGTTTAAATGCCAGGGTGGATGAATACAGCCGCTGACGCCTAGCAGATCACAAATGTCAATTACACCCAGAGTTGGCACAGGGCAGCTTCCAGCAATACGGAGGTCCCTGGCTCAATCTTTTCTCCACTACCAAGAATGCACAATGTCAACACTTTTGCCCACTGGAGTTTCCAAGCAGAATGTCTCTGAGATGCGTTCCAACCTAGAGTGGAGCTCAGGACTCCTGTTTGCCTTCCTACCTCAACCTCGCCTGTCCTGAGTTCACAAGATGATCTGGTATGACTGGGCCTTGGTCATCCTAATGGCTCTGAATTGGTCCAGGAGCGTGTGGTATCCGGGCCATCTGGGCATGAGCATCTGTTCTACGATCAGGCTGCCACTTCGGGAGGATCTTTTGTCCCGGCAGCAGGGCGGGGTCCTGCACCCGGGCCTGCACAATGCACTTCTCCATGTGTGGAAATTAAACAGCAAAGGCTGCCTGCTTTTGACTTCCTTCCCAAAGTCGTGGATGTCATTCTAGTGGCTGGGCATCTAAAAATCTGTTTATGCTGGATGCTGGACTAGGTTTATCGCCTAGTGTAGTTCCTGCCATACAGATTCATTGCAAAGAAGGTTATACAATGTTTTGCTTTTTATGCTGTCTTTAGCCCAGCAAGGACTTGCCTTGGTCTCTGAAAAAAGGTTACTTGTCGGCCCACTTGGCCTGTTTGTTGTTGCCATACCAATTGTCTTGTTTAAATCACAAGTTGTGATGCATTTTCTTAAAGGATTAGTTCATATGTTCCCACCCACACCTTATGTGATGCTGGAGTGATGCCGTAATTTGGTTCTCACTGTAGG
Organism: Triturus cristatus; assembly: GCF_964204655.1. Classification (NCBI taxonomy): domain Eukaryota; kingdom Metazoa; phylum Chordata; class Amphibia; order Caudata; family Salamandridae; genus Triturus; species Triturus cristatus. Next base: position 1,451,217,689 of record NC_140591.1, read on the forward strand.
AGAGTAGGATCTGCTTCACAGGTTTACCCACACTTTTTGCTGGTGTTTCACTGGTTTTTGACTTTAGTCTGGCTGGGACCCTGCTATTCAGGGCCCCAGCCTAGCTGCTTCCTCACTAAATTGACTGCATGTACTTTAGGTAGACTCGATTGGATTCTGGGATTCTGTGAGTCCCTAGCATATGGTATACTATGTACACAGGGCATAGGTACCCCAGAGGCCTACCAGGGGCTGAAGCATATATTGTGCCACCCCTGGAAAGCCATGCAAAATGACACCACAGGTCTGCTACTGCAGCCTGAGTAAGGTGGTACATGCACCCCTTACTGAGGTATGGGTTCACTATACCTCACCTATCACTGCACATAGTAACCTATCAGTCACCCCTATGGCAGGCCTTATCAATCCTGAAGGCAGGGTGCTTGGTTATATGTGAGAGGGTGCCCAGGCATGAGCTGAGCCCCTCTGCAGCCTTCGGAATCTCTTCTACGGGGTTGTCAGTGGTGCAGCCTGACCATATACTCTTAAGAGCATTATATCTAAAACGGTTAATGCTAACTTTGGACTGACTGCACGGACACATGTCGTGTTTGGTGTCAAACACCTTGGAATCATACCCCCACATCAGTTCTTGATGTGAGGATATGATCCCACCCTTCTAGAGGGAGAGACATGGCAGTACTGGTATACCCGGTAGAAATCTAATAGAGCCCCGGTATCACAAAATGGATGCTGCAGCCACAGCCACTGGTCTGGCCTCCTGCTGCTGACCGAAGCTCCGGCAGGGGAGGTCTGGACAGTAGGTTTCCTGTCACAGGGAGGTGTAACCACCTCCCAGACAGGCTTATGTGTATTGGGGCTGGGTGAGAGCACTCTCTGAGTGCCTTGAAGTCCTGCACTGGGGGCACATTTGGTGTCCCTGTGCATAGTCCAGCTCAAACCGGTTCAGGGGCTTCCAGCCCCTGCTCTGGTGCGAAACTGGACAAAGGAAATGGGTGTAGCCACCCCTCTTTCCAAACCCTCCCATAGGTGGGTCCCCAGAGTTAGTCCAACCCCTTCCTTAAGTATAAGTAAGGAACCTCTGTAACCAGAACTTTAGATATCCCTGGACGAAACTCTGAAGCTGAATCCTGGAACTTCGACGCTCTACTAACGACTAGAGGACTGAAGAAATCTCTCTTGGGGTCAAGGAGTGACTCCCCTTCTTGGCAGGCACCAACAAAGCATTTTGCCAGTCTGCATCTCCGAAGCTCCCGCCGCACTCCGAAGTATTTGCAGCCCAGGAAGAGGATTTCCAAACATCTCAGAGGCCGAACCGAGTCCCCAGCAAAGCTGAGACCCGCTGCCCTCGTGAGTTGCCTGGAAACGGAACTCCTGGTCACTGTGCACTTTTGCAAGTGCATTGACTTCTCGACATCTCTTGAAGTCGTGCATGGGGTTACTTGTAGCCCCCACCTCGAGCAGAAGATCCATCGAAGATTGTCGGCCTAGTCACCCCGAGTGACCTGTGGGCCGCCATTTTGTGTTTCCTCTGGAGGTCCCTTCGCGATCCCTGGTCCGTCGACTGGTGGGTCCCTGAGGGGGTAACTTCGAATTTCCTTGGGCTTCCCTGGTTGCTCCAGACGTGCTCTGACTCCCAACCAAGTGGTGAGTCCCTCAGACCTTGCTGGTCTGCACCGAAGCATCTTTCTCCTTTCTGCGTGGGTTGCTGTTGCCAAGGCTTGTTGTGTCCAATCCGGGCACAGACGCTGCAGTACTCGGCATCCTTCGTGGGATAGCTCAAATCCAGCTCCTGGTCGTCCTCGACGCCTCCTGGTCCTCGTGGCTGAAGAGTCAAGCTTCACCTTCACCTGAAATCACCTGACATCGGTGGGCATCCGCCTATCGCCTTCCTGGTCACTGGCAAGTGACCCAGACTCTGTCCTTTCTGCTTTCAGGTTCTTCTCGACTCCGATCCAGGCTTGGATCTCTTTGGACACTTCGCATCTTCCCGGCAGCAGCACTTCTTTGCCAGTTCCCATTGAAATCGACGACGCGACCCAACACCATTTGACACCTATGCACCCGGCTTCCCTGGGTCAGGTAACTCAACTACTCCGGTGCTCCAGTGGGTGTTGGCCCTAGAACTTCCTAAGTCCAAAAGGGTTTGGTCCTGACTCATTTCTAAGTGTCCCTAATCTTTAAAAATCGAACCGCGACTTTCCCATAGAAGCTAACGGGAGCTCGCGGCTGTGTTCTCACACTGCACACGGCCCCGTGGGTCCCCTGTGTCACTACCTTGGGTGGTTCCTTGGGGTCCCAGCGATTCTACAGGCTCTAGGCCTTGTGTCTAGTTAAGTCGTGGTTCTTATACAACTATTTTAGTATATGGTTTGGCCCGCTCCTAGTGCCTGACATGTATTTGTGCTATTTTACTGTGATATTTGAAGTGTAACTTATGTGTTTTGACCTCTAGTCTCATAAAGAGTCTAGGAGGGTGTGTTTAGTAATAAATACATATATTTTATATATATACCTGGTGTGGTTGTCTTTCATTTAGGCACTCAAGAGATTATAGACTGGTAAAACTTGGCGCCCAAAAGAGCCCTGAAGTTGGGGGCTTGGTGAGCGGCCGAAGATGGTGAATGCGTGAGCGCTGAGCTCCGCATCGGTCCAACAATTATCCAAAACAAAACGGAGGGGAAAGCTTAGCCTGGTTCATTGGGCGGGGTCGCCCCTAATGCAGACTATTACGGTGCAGCGCAAGAGCTGCAAACGGGCGCCCTGACCCCGCTGCTGGCGAGAGGCGGCCGGGTGCGGTGGGAAGACCGGGAGCTCTGGCCCTGAGTACTACGACAGACCGGAACCTGCCCCGGACTCCCCTTTGCGAGTGCGGGCCTGAGGTGTGGAGGAGCTTCAGGCCCTGGCTAGAGACACACGAGTGACGGACCTGCTCGGACCGGGGGGCCGGGCGGACGGAGATTAGCAAAGACACCTGGGGTGCCGGCTGCCGGCCTTGGGACTGGGGCGTGGCGAAGCCCGCTGGAACTGCCTGCCGGAGACCACGAGGCGGGCTGGCTGAAGATCCTGGTGTGCCGGTGGTGCTGCGCTGAGTAGGACCCCACGGGGGAGCATTGCTGGGTATGGAAACTGAAAGTGCTGCCCCAAGTGAGAGTCCCGGGCATGCAGAGTGCCCAGCTGGTGTGGAGAACGGCTGAACACAATAGCGTGGCATGAGGCCCTGGCTTAGAGTGTTCGACTGAGGCGGGGCCCGTTGGATATATATGGTGGTGGACACGGCATGACTGCAAGGCCAAGGCTGACTGCAACAGGCCGGCTGCACCAGGGACCTAAACCCCAACACTGCTTCTGAGGTGAGGAACTGGCTGATACACCTGGGGGTGGCTGAGCTCGACCGGCGTCGTGTAGCATAGCTGGGAAGCAGAGCTCAGACCCCTGTGCATGGATTTGCGAAGCCATCCAACAGAGGCAGCCTGGCTGTGAGACTTGATCCTGGGGGGACAGGCCCATTGAGATCAGACCCCTGGACATTGCAGGGGGGGAACACTGACGGAACCCGGAGTCCTGCGGTGATAAATTAAACTGTGCAGCCTTAGGTAGCGCTGAGCTGCAACACGCGATTGAGTCTCCTGAAACGGAGCAGAGACTACCACCACACGGCGGACTGAGGGAGAACCCAGGGAGATCCCTGTTGTATGCTTGGTGTGCTGCTTTTTTGGTGGCCAGTTGGAACCCTGAGGCACGGTGCTGCAGCTCTGGTGGGCAGAAAGGTGGCCGAGACCTGAGGGGGACGGACAACACGCAACTGTGCATCAACGAGACTTACACGGTGGGCCATATTGAAGTACACTGGTTGCCGTAGCCCCTCCAATAGGATAGAGACCGGTCCTGGCAGCCCTACAGAAACGTGGGAACTTGGGTGAGAGACTAGGAGGAGCACGTTAGGGCGGCCTGGAGTCTGGAGGTGTGCCTGGCGCAATCTCTTGGCTCTGGTACCTTGGGAAGGCAGGCAGAATATTGGATATTGGTGGCGGCTGGGGGATTTGTGACCCAGTGAAGCCAAACTGAAGGCTTAGGCTGGGCGCTGGAGCTTGGAGCCCCACCCAACATCAGGACCCGTAATGATGGGGAAGACATGGGGGAAACAAACTGGCACTGCCCCCGAACACGAGGATGAGCGCTCCGACCGGCGGAGGTGTAGCCCTGACCCTCCAACACGACCCGATCCCATCCAGCAGCAACTGGCCAAAATACTGGAAGCCATTTCAGATACCAAGGCCACGCTCCATCAGGACATAAGTACGGTCTCAGTGGGGTTGGGCCTCCTCCGTGCGAAACACCACAAACTCAGCGAGAGGGTTAAAGAAGTGGAAACAGGACTTGGAGAATTGACACCCGAACATAAAGCTCTCTCCCAGCAGGTAACGGAACTTACGGATAAGGTCCACATTCTGGAAAGACGGGCGGAGGACGGAGAAGGTCGCAGCTGTCGCAATAATGTAAGAATTTTGGGCCTTTTGGAGGGGATGTGGCGTATCTTGAGCCGTGGCTCAAGGATGTGGTGGCCCCAGAAGCGCTGATTCAATTCTTTACACTGGAGAGGGCGCACCACGTGCCTGCACGCCTGGTGGCGCCGGGCCGGCCCCCAAGACCAGTGGTGGCTAGGATGCTCTTCTACTGGGATAGGGACATTTTCTTAGAAAAAGCCCGCACGAATGGCCCCATCATGGTCAACAACGCCAAGGTCTCCATGTTCCCGGACTACACATTGGAGGTCCAGCGGAAGCGGGCCTCGTACCTCGAAGTTAAGAAAGCACTCAGGGAGGAAGGGGTCCAGTACTCCCTCATGTTTCCGGTCAAGCTCTGCATTGTTCTTGATGGCAAAACTCCCTTCTGCGAAACTCCCCAAATGGCTTGGGATTGGATTGAGTCATATTGCACGGAAAAACCAGGCCAAGCTCCGAAACCCCAGTGGACGGCGAGGGCCCGGAGATCAGGAATGCGCTCCCAAAGACGATCTGAAGGAATAGGAGCGAAAAAGCCGAACTCCTCACAGACTGAACTTGAAAGAGCGGCAGCGCTGCAGGCGGTGGTGGAGATCACTCGCGGAAAGGCAACACAGTCGGAACAGGGTTCCAGATCTACGAAGGGGGCCGGTGACTCAGAATCGGAGTCCTCTGGCAAAGGTAGCCTGGAGCTCCCGGTGGTGACTCCGCACATGGCGGATGACATTATATAACTCAAACAGGCTGCTCTGAGTGATACGAGACTGGGCCGGTGCTGCGGATGGTGTAGTAGTGCTCCCAGAAAATGGCCTCTATCAAGTTGTGATAGATTTGTTATAGTAGCATAACCACGACCCCCCTAGAAGTCCACACTCCATATGGTTTGGACCTTCACTATTTTGAAGTTTTGATAAAGGGAAAGTTTGGGCAGATGGCCGTTGCCAGTATGCCCTGGGGCTGGGGAGTTGTTTTAAGTTTGGGATTGTTACAAATGGTCAGTCCTATTTTCAGTGCATGTGAAGGTGTCATATTGCTGACTTCTGCTGTCTTATGGGGGGGTGGGGGTGGCTGGGAATGGCAGCCTGTGAAATGTAAAGATATGCAATAGCGTAACAAGGGGTGAAACTGCTTACTTGGAATATCAGAGGCATGTGTTCCATGTCCAAATGTTATAAGATCTATAACTATTCGAAAAGATGGGGAGTGCAGATTGCTCTATTGCAGGAGACCCATCAGACCAAAAGAGAGGCTGAGAGGTTGAAACTGCAATGGCGGGAGCAACTCTTCGCTACTGGCTTCTCTGCATTTGCACGAGGGGTGTTGGGGTGGGTTCGATCGGGAGTTCCCTTCCAGACAACCCGCACCCTGATAGATATAGAAGGGCGGTATGTTCTAGTGGCGGGGCGCTTATTAGGACAGGAGATAACAATCGGTTTTTGCTATGCCCCCAATCACGATCAACTGGCGTACTTGACCTCCCTATCCGCACATATAGCAAGTATGGTGACGGAGCAGTTGGTCCTAGGGGGAGATTTTAATTGTGTGGCTGATGTCCAACAAGACAGGTCTCACCCACCCTTGATAGAACAGCAGTGGGGCTACGGGATTGGATGGCACACTGGGATCTTCATGACATATGGCACGTGCAGCACAGCGGGGTTAGGGAATATTCTTACTACTCGCACTAGCACCATCTTCACACGAGAATAGGTGCATTTTGGTGCTCACAGACCTTCAGCTCTCTCATCCAGTCTACTGAATATCTGGGCCACACGTATTCAGATCATAGCCCCCTGGTATTAACTTATTGCCCCGGAGGCGTAGACCTCTGATCCCCACATGGTGACTAAAACCTGTGGCCCTGGAGGACGTGCCCTTTGCGGAGTCCTTATGCACTACAGTGGACGCATACTTTACTGAAAATACGGGCACTGCCTCCACAGCATTAGTCGAATGGGAGGCTTTTAAAGCAGTGGTGAGGGGACATTGTATGGGACAAACCATTGGGATACAGAGAGAACTTTATAGAGAACTCACCGGGATTGAGGAAGGGTTTACAGATTTTGGATAATAAGCAAGGGCCGGGGTTACAGACTCGTGAGCAATTGTTGGCAAAACGAAAGCAATACGATGAGGCACTGGAGAGGCTTCGCTCACTTGACTGTAGAGCCTACATGGGGGCGGTTACCGGCATGGATCATTAGGCCTGAATCGTGGGGATCCCCGATCACCCACATCAGAATGACAGACGATAGGAATGAGTATGACCCAGATAAGATAAATGGAGCCTTCCAGACATATTATGAACAATTCTATACGGCCCCGCCATGCGCCTCACAAGACGATATTGACGCCTTCTTGGCCCCTCCGGCCCTGACGGCAGTTGAGGAAGAGACTATGGAGTAACTGGGAGGACCGGTCACTCTCCAGGAAGTCAGGAGAGCCTTGGCTCTGCTGGCTGGGGGTAAAACGGCAGGCCCTAATGGCCTGCCCGCAGAGGTGTTTGTGAAATATAGGTCTGTATTGGTCCCCTGCCTGGTTACTTTGTACAACGAAGCCCTTGAACTGGGACAACTGCCGCCCTCTACGCGTTCTGTGATGGTGATACCGCTCCCCAAGACCGAAAGCCCAGAGGCAGGGGTGAGGGATTATAGACCTTTGTCCATGCTCAACACTGATTTCAAAGTACTCAGTAAAATACTGGCGCTTAGATTGATGCCACATATGACAACTTTGATCCACTCTGACCAGAATGGATTTGTTCCCTTCCGAAACACTTCGTATAATCTGCGTAGTTTATATTCGGTGCTGTACATTCGGAGGCCCAGAACTTACTGCGAGCAGCTCTGCTGTCTGTGGATCTGGAGAAAGGATTTGACATAGTCAGCTGGGACTACCTCATAGGAGTTATGAAGAAAATGGGAATGGGACAGGGCTGGCAAAAATGGGTTCAACTATGTTATACCTCCACGACGGCAAGGGTCAGAACGGGCGGTACCATCCCTCCAGAATATGCGGTCTCCCGTGGGACACAACAGAGATGTCTGCTGTCCCCCCTGTTGTTTGCACTATTGGTTGAACCACTGGCGGAACTCTTCCGTAGTGGAGGAGAGGGACTTGGAATACAGGTGAATGGCAGAATGTACATAATCTCCCTATATGCTGACGATCTGTTGATCTATTTGAACGATGCCTGTGCAGGAACATCCACCACTTTTTGAATGCTCGAGAGCTTTGGCCAACAATCAAGGCTGCTAATTAATCGCCATAAGACACACCTGTTTCCAGTGGCCGGACCTCTCCCTAGGCCCAGAGACCTTCTGGAAGTCTATAATTGGTCCTTGTCCTCCTTTAAGTACCTGGGAATTCAGATCTTCCATTCTTTGGAGGATATGAGAGAAGGAAATCTGGGAACGGCGGTCTGTTGCTTACGGTCTAGTGTGGCCTTCTGGGGCTCGCTGCCACTACCATTAATGGCTCAGATCTTGCTGACCGAGATGGTTATGCTGCCTAGGTTATTATATTATTTCATAATTCTACCAGTGATGATGCCTGCAGGCTGGTTTAGACCCCTGGAAGCACAGGTATGAGATCTTATTTGGGCAGATGGTAGGCGTAGGGTTGCACTGCGAACCTTGCCACGCCCTATGAAGGAGGGTGGATTGGTGGTCCCAGACTTCGAATTTTACCAGCTGGCTGCCCAACTTCAGTGGGTTGCACAGAGGTTGGAGGGAGTGAATCAGGAGGGAACGTACCTAATGGACCCTGGGCAACACCCACGATTACTGCTCGCTAAGCTGTTAAACCGGCCACAAAAGTCCCTTACACCTCGGTTTTGCAGATTACGGCTTTGCAGTGTTGGAGAAGATGCATAGCTAGATTGCCAGTGGGTCCGAGGTACACGCTGGTGTTGCCATTGATAGGGCTACCATATGGTGAACGACAGACTGTTTTGGAGGCAGAACAGCTGCTGGCCTGGGCGGGGATTGACACAACTGGAGATCTGTTTCAGCAACACTGCTTACTCCCTTTTGCAGACCTGGTAGAGAGTTCTGGCCTTCCTACCGGCCAATTCCTTATGTACGAAATGCTAGTGAGGATGTTTGAACGGTTGTGGGGTGTGGGAAGAGAGGAACCACCTACACATGGGGTTCTTCACTCCTTGATAACACTGGGTACAGCTTGCCATCAAATTAAATGTTTTTATGCCTCTCTTTTAGAGGCCTCGTTGTCCCCGATGCTCGTCCTTCACGGGAAATGGGAGAGAACTCTTAACCAAACACTTACAGATGCAGACTGGCGCTGCGTGCTGGAATCACCTAAAAAGAATCCCGCAATACCCACCTGAAATATCTGCAGTTTAACTATATCCACATGACATATATGACTCGGCACCGCATACAAGCTGCATTCAGTGGGGAACCCAGAGAGTGCCCAAGATGTAAATACTTAGATGCTGACTTCCCCCACATGACATGGAGTTGTACGATTGTACAGAGTTTCTGGGACGCAGTAATGACTAAAATTAATAACACACTGGGGCACACACTAGCACACACAGCTGGGGTGTGCCTCCTCGGGCTCTACCCCAGACCACCCAAACACAAGGTGGGACACCGTTTCATTGATCTGTCCTTGGCATTAGCCAGGAGGCGCACTGCGATAACATGGAAATTGGCACTGCGACCACATTTTGGGGTTTGGAACCAGGAGGTGACGAGTTGGGCAGCGGCGGAGGGCAGAGCCTTACATAGAGAGGAAATAAAGGGTTTGCGCAGGCGCCCGATCGCTGAGGCGTGGAGGGAAGTCTTACACAATTGGGAACATCCGAGTTGCCCCGCCAGCGGCCATGAGGGGGAGGGAGCTACATCGATTGGCTCAGACTGATAAACCCTGTGGCAGGCTACTCCTCGCGCCGGGGTTCTCCCTCGCACCGCCCTCCCTTTCCCCCTTGCCCTTCTTAATCTTGTTAAAGACCAATGAGACCCGAAGGCATCTGCAACACCATTGATATTTAGATGATCCCCAGCCAACCCGGGCTTCCCTACTGAGAGTTTATCTTCCATTGTTGATGGAGGTGACGACAGAGACACCCACATGCACAGGCTGACACTGTTTTAATTGTTTAAGTTCACTTGTTTATTAAGGCACGGGCATACATAATATGATGAAGAATTACATTGATTACAATGAATGCACCACGGCAGTCCTCATGATCGGCCCCAGGAGTGAATAGTTAGAGACATAAGTTGCATGAGGGATAGATAAAAGAGCAACACTGCTCATACACAGAATACAATAGACCTAGCTGTTAACTGCATGAAGGAATGGAATGGACTGTGTATGACCTCTGGAATAGAATATACGTCTAAACTACTATTGTCTATATACCCATTGGCCAAATGTGCAGGAAAAATAACTATGTAATTGATAACCGTTATTTCTAGATTTTGAATATGTCAATATAAGAACGTATGATTACAAATGCCAATAAACATATTTACAAAAAAAAAAGAGCCCTGAAGTTGTACATGGATCGTACGGGGGACCATCAGGTGGATAATCAGCTCTGTGTGGGATTCTCTGGGACCATGAAGATAAAAGCAGTCCAGTCAAGGTCATACCGAGGTGAATAGTTGATATGTTTTGCATTGGCTAGCCTCCGTGGGTCTGAGGGCTAATTCAACCAGCCCTACCACTGCGTTGGCATGCTGAGCACCTACTTTGGGCAACTCTCAGGCCACGACGTGGGCATCAAGTTGCATGTTAACCAAGCACTTTGCCTTTGTGGTTTGAGCCATTTCACAGACCCGTCACCTTGAGAGGTACTGCTTTGATATCCATTCATAAGGTGAGGAATCTGGGGTTAGAAGTATCCATCAGAAAAATAACCGCAGATTCCTCACTGCAATCACACCTCCCATTTCTGTGGAATGGCCTCTTTTTCTTTCTATTATAAGGTCCCAAACTAGACATCTGCACACTGTAATATCTGTTTATTTATTGGGCTCCACATCAGAGAGCACGGATGGAGAAAAAAAAAACTGACTTCAGCGTGTAGGGTGGCGCTTCTCTGTGACTCACATGCCAGTGTGCAGGAGCAATGCTGAGAAAAATCTCTGAATCGAGTTTGGCGCCTGGCAGTATTCACAAGGTGAGGAATCTACAGCTAGATAGAATATCCCCCAGAAAGAGCATTATCGTAGGTAAATAACTTGTTGAGAAAAGAGATCACCTTTATTAAAACAAATTTAAAATAACCATAGCTGTGCACCAGTGGTCGAAGTGCATTTTAAAAAGTATGGGAATTGTGATCCGGCGTGAAATAGGGGTGGGGTGAGTGGGCATGGTCAAAGCCATGGCTAAATAAACCAAAATATTCTGTAACTTTTTTTGGTCTTTCGCCTTCAGGTAACTAGATATAAAATAACACTTAGCTTAAATGAAATTTAAATGCAAGTTATGTTAATCAGTGGGAACATGCACTATTGTGCATTATGAAACCTCTGTTAGTTAATACACTGCACCAGAGAGCCAGAGTGTATCTGTAGTGCCACAAGATCCAATTCTGTGACAGAAAGCACTGTGAAAAAATAAGTCATTTTTTTAATCTTGCATTACACACAGTATATGATAGGCTGCTGCGAAATGTGCATAAAGGATAAATATTTAAAAGAAGTGCTTCAAAAATATAGAATTTAGTAATACCTGGACTGTACATAGTGCATTTTTCTTATAATTGTCTTTTAAAACCACAAACTTCACATCTTAGATGGTTCCTCCCTTACATTGCCTCTCAAAAGTAAATGTGTGTCATCAGGAAGCTTTAAGGGATTCCACCAATTGAAGCCAATACCGGCTTCCAAGCACCCTTTACCTTTACAGAGTGACCAGTTGCTCACGTTTACACTTCTTTGAGGGAAGCAGGCACCCTGGCAAGAAGGCTTGTTTAGCTGTCTGCCCCTCCCTCGTTTTCACAGCATAGGAAGCTTACTGCCCTACACTTCAGCTGAAGCATTTTAAATGTCGGAATGACACATCCCTGGACGGTTGTCTTTTCACAAAAAGTGAGGTATCTGTATTTCTCAATTTAAAAAAGGATGGGAACGTCGTGCCCCTCAGATCCCCCCCCCCCCCTTCACTTCGACCACCGCAGTGCACATGAACATTGTATACTGCTCACCCTTGACTCGCCCTAAATAGCAAATCACAATAAAACATAAACAAAAATATGTGCTACTTCCTTAGGACAACTGTTGCTGTCGTCTGAATAGTTCATGTTCACCTGACGTCAGTAAAGATTATGCCCAAACTCCTTAATAATGTCCGTTCTAAGATGGCGGCCAATTGGCAAGTCACACTTTGCCTAAAGGCTTGTACAATAGCACTACTTCTACTACAAGCTCTTCACTTTCGACATATCTATGTATATACTTTATATAAATGTCAGTAAAAGACTTACCATAGGCAACATTGTGTAAGACTCCTTTAAAGGTTTCGTAATCTAGCCGCTCCCCCACCCAAGTGGTAATAGCTCCAGAAATAGACTGGCAAGATGGGAAGTTGAATCTCTGTTTCTGATTAAATGTTTGTGACTAGAAATGAGGAAGTTCCCCTTTATTTACACTAAATAAATTGAGAAATATGATAGTTTCTAATTGTGCAGGACGAATTCAAATTTTCCTAAACGTTGTAAAGACCTGATTGCATTAAAGACATGGAAGTTAGCATTTTCTTTCATTTTTATCAGGCATGGAGGTGAGTATTATGTTTACAGTTTTCTTTAATTTGAATGTTTTGTTTGCATTTCTTGTAAAGCACAGCCTTCCCCCAAATGTGACCTTTTGTTACTGATAGACTACGAAAAAAAGTGATGGGCGCCATGCTTAAAGGGATCTTAGCCACTGGCAATTACTCAGGACCACATTCCTTGTATTTGCTTTTATGCTCTCTGTGCCTCTGCAGTCAGAAAACCAGCATATGCAAATCAACCTGGATCCTGTAATATTAGGAAGAGATCAGAGTGAACTTCTAGGCCATGCCCCTCCTGAATGGGAACATAGGGCCAGGTGTACTCGGAGACTGATCACAAGTGGTCGATAATAGGGCACTGACTTTTTGTGATTTGTCTTGCAATGTGACTTATGTACTGATAACATCGCAAAACCACTGGCACATGAAAAACAGAATTGGAATCCGGAGGAGATGTCCACATTTTTGATTCTGTGTGAGTGACAAAACCCAAACTCACAAAATGGATGAAATACATACCTAAAAGTCGTTTTGAGTCTCAAACCCTGTGATTTTTGTCAGCTGCACAGTTTGTGATCGCACAATCTTGTCCCTAGAAAACAATTGAAAGAAATGTCCCTCGATGTGTTAGAGGTTGCTTGCTCTGGCTAACTTGCAAACTCACACAATTCAATGGGTTTTTGAAAGAGTAGATGTTCTTTATAACCTTGTAAATGATCAGATCCTGCTTTCCTGCCATGATAGGGCTCTGCTTGCTTTCTACTTCATTTAGGTGGAGCTAGGATGGTATCACCATTGCACAGCTGAGAAATTATGCGCCTTTTCTTTAGATGGAGCTATGCGGGCTAAATTAACTGGTTTAGGCAAAGACAATAGGTCTACTTTGCATTCTGAACCCTGACTTTTGTTTAAGCCTGTTGCAGTGGAAACACAAAACAAAAAACATGTCTCTATACAATGCATCAGTGACATAAATAATTTAGTGTTTGGTGAATCAGTGTAATTTTGAGATGGTAAAGAGTCTCCCATGCATTGCAATTCAAGAGGCGGAATGATAATACACCAAACAACTAGTAGCATGAGACAAGGGAGAAATATCTCCCTTTTGGAGCTAAAACCCACAATATATATATTTTAAAGACCAGGTAATAATAGGTCTGCAGACAGGTGCTCTGCTGAGCTAGACTTAAAAAGGCTCATTTGCATTTCAGTATGCATAGTGTAGAGAACAGATGATTCCAGTCCCCTGAGCGAAGATACGTTCTGGCTGGGGTGTTTTAAAGCCTTTCCATAAAGTTCAGTGGGTACAATGGTGGGCACAAGTTAGTCCCTTTGGCATAGATACTGCCACTACATTTTGAGCCTGCCTGGACAGTTCTCTAATGGAAATCTATTTGTAATGGCGGTATAGGTGGAAAAAGGCCAACCACAGTACACTTGCCACTCTTGTGCTTAAGAGATTCTTCTCCAGAAACATCAACTGCAGGTAAGATCACAGAACTGACAGCCATATTTGTTTATGTCAACACTATCAGGCACCCCTCTCGCCATTCTCTCTGTTGGTCTTTCATTATTAAATCAATGTCAAAGCAATTGTTACTCATCCATTGTGTTCCTTTCAGCTCATACATTGTGTTCCTTTAGGCTCCACCTTAAGGCAGTATTTGACTGGATGAATGCAAGCTGCTTGAAGCTTAACTCAGATAAAACTGAGATTATTTTCTTTGGTACCAAGGCCTCTCCTGAATACAGTATCTGGTGGCCATCTCAGCTGGGTACCTCACTCCTCTCTGCACCAATAGTAAGAAATCTTGGTTTGAAATTTGATCCAAACCTTACTTTTGAGCTCTAAATAAAGGCGATCCCCCTGACCTGTTTTGTCACTCACAGGACTCAATGAAGGATGTTTAATCTCATATCCGAGGAATTTCGTATAATGATTATACATGCCTTGGTTACGGCTCGGTTGGACTATGCCAATAGCTTGTACTTGGGGTGGCCTGTATTTCTAATCCAGGGTCTTCAAACTATTCAGAACTCTGCCCCTCGATTAATTCTCAGGATTCTTCCCCATGTTTCTGTGTCTGGTCACCTACGACAATGTCATTGGCTCCCAGTCAGTAAGAAGATCAAATTCAAGGCGCATATCTTTGCATTTAGGGCCTAAACTCACAAAGTTTCCCTCTATCTTAGGATCCAATTTAAGCCTTACTTCCAGGTGAGATCACTGAGATCTAACAACCTAAACCTCTTCCAACGCAGATTATTTGTTTTCCTGGCCTCCAAGTTGAGGGATGCTCTTCCTCTTGGATGGGACAAGTGTACATAATATTAACTTGGAGCATGTTTTCAGTACACTTTTGTGTCCTTTTTAGATATTTGGTAGACATGCCCCTTTCAGACATCTTTCTTAAATTATTTTTAATATTTTATGTATGTACCATGTTTTGTGACTTGTATATGTGTGTTGGTCTTTTTGATTGTAGTATCGCCATGTATTAAGTAACAATATTTTTTAATACACTGCCTCTCACTGTGGCGGGACGAGTAGCGATATCTAAGATGGTGATGCTACCTCGCCTGCTTTACTATTTTGTCAACATCCCGGTGATCTACCCCGCTTGGATCTTCCGAGAGATAGATGTACTGCTGACCTCGTTGGTCTGGGACCCGGGGAGGCGCATGGTGGCATTGGCTAAACTGAGACTACCGAGCGGCGCTGGGGGGATGGGGGCGCCCGACTTCAGGGCGTACTGCATTGCGGGTCAACTGCAATGGCTGGCCGGGAAGAACCTGTTTGAGATTGGCTACACCCCGTCACTGCTGGCACGCGGTGCATTGCAGTCGCTGTTGTGCCCCGGTGCCCCTAGACCATCGGATCCCCCGGCCCTCTTGAAAATAGCACTTCATTATTGGTCATCGGCATGTAAATATGCTAAGATTCACAATCCATATTCCCCTAACATACCGCTGTGTGGTCTCCATACGAGGCAGGGAATTCTGAGTGCCGGGCGAGTACGGGGTTGGGCACAGGGGGTGGAGACAATTGGAGCCTTTTTTCAGGAAGGCAGTCTGATGCCACACGTGGATTTTGTGCGGGTGAATAGGGTACCCGATACCCAATTTCTGCTCCATGCGGCGATCTCCCGGTACATCCTGGCGCAGTGGAGGGCGACACCTGCAGAACCCTCAACGTTTCACCTCCTACGCTCCCTGCATATCATGGGCCATGGGCGCTTCCTGGTTCGCTGGCTGTACCGGGGACTCCGGGACCACACACAGATCTCCTTGGCCCCTCTTAGGCTGCGGTGGGAAACAGATCTGTCCCGGGCATTTAGTGATAAAGAGTGGTCCTTTATTCTGGAACACCCCAGGAAAGTGTCCCGCAATTGCAGGTTGAAAACGATCCAATTATTTATCCTCCATAGGGCTTACCTTACACCCCATGCGCTGTGTAAGATGTACAATGCGGCAGTTACGGCCTGTCCTCGCTGCCCGGTGCCGGATGCGGACCTGATGCACATGCTGTAGCAGTGCCCGGAGTTGCGTGGATACTGGGGTAGGATAACACAAATCTTAAGTGCAATCACCGAGCGCCCCTCCTAGGACGTAGCAGAGGCTTGTTTACTGGGTCTTTTACCAATCCCCCTTAAGGCGAAACTATTGCGTTGTTTTGCCAATCTGTCACTCGCGCTAGCAAAGCGCCTAATAACACAGCGTTGGAAATCCCGTGCTCCGCCGCGGGTGGAGACCTGGGGAGAGGAGGTGTTGAGATGGGCGGTGGCAGAGCGCGAGGCCCTATACCGTGAGGCTGCGAAAGCGTCCTATATCCTTGGAATGGGCGCACCTAACTGAGCTGTTTTGGGGTGAGTTGGGGGAGGTGGGGGGGTCTGAGGGGGCCACCCCCCGGGATCCCCGGTGCCCCCCTGCGTGACCTGGGATGTATGTGGACGATTGGGTTTGATGCTTGCTGGAACCAGTCCCCTGGCATTAAATGAAGACGTATCCCGGCTGATGGAGGCCGCATGCAGGTTGGGGGGGTCGAGCCTCCTGCCTCCGGTCCCCCCCCCCACCCCTGGGCCCTCTGGGGAATTTTCATTTATCTAATACTCCCTGAATGTGGCATGGTGTGGATGACTTCCTTCCCCAGCTGCGGGCGCGGGATGTGGTTCCCTTCCCCTCTCCTCCTCTTCCCCCCCCTCCTCCCCCCCCCCGCTCCCCCTAGGGAAATGCCTTGCGGCACTCAGACTGATTTTTAGTAGTGGCATGTTTTGGTATAGTGGGTGGGTTTAGGGTGGGGTTGGGAGTTTCGGGGGTTGTGGGAATGTTAGACGGGCAATACCCCCCCCAATGGGTACGATATACTGAGAGATGGGTATACCATACATTGCAATGTACCAGGTTGCTGGACCTCCGGGGGTCCTGAGGTGATATGTGGCTGCAATCCCATACTTACAACATTTATTCACAGGTTTGACTTTTATCACCTGCATTTTCTCCCCTACCATCTATATGTTTAATGTGATAAATGCAATTTGTAACCCAATGCTCCTTCTCATGAAAACTTAATAAAGTGTTTTTAAAGAAAAAAAGTAACAATATTTTTGTTGCATTTGTAGCCTTTTACATGTTGTTTTGTCATTTATATGTGGTTATGTTGCCTGTTTTCAGCCTTGAAGAAGTTCCGTTGTGGAACGAAACGCGTTGGCTGGTTCTTATCTTTTGATACTAGAAGAAAATAAAAAGGATATACTAAAGAATACCTGCTTGGATTTGAACTTTCTTTACTGGTGCACCTTCCTCGTTTGCTTTTGTTTTCCTCATCTGACCCCCAGTGGAGTTGTTCTACGGCGTACTCCGGAAGACTTGTGCACAGGAGCATATACCACCTTGAGACTTTGGGATTTTAAGTGCTAAGCCAGTAGTCAGCCGTAGTTCGTTTGTTTTTAGCATTAATCAGAGAGAATCTGTCTGTTTATCTGGGCTCGCTCCCTTCCCAGTCCAGATCTTAATCCAACAAAGCAAAGGCCTGAGAGCAACAATGTCTCCTATATATTTTACACCAAGCTCGTCATTAACCGAGAAGGCCAGGGTTACTTTTCGGTGCGTGCACAATGCTTCGTAGAAACATATTGTCTACAAACTGGATCTTAACCATACTATATCCCCATACCTCACAGCCATATAGAACCTTGGAGACGCACTTGGCCTGATAAAGGTTGACTAAGGTGCTCGGAGACCAAGAGCCCAACCTCTGAGCAAAACTAGCACCGGCTTCTCAATCAAGGGATCCAATACTTATTCACATCAAATAGCTCCCGGAGGTAAGAAAAAGCTGAAAGTTTGGCCAATCTGTGATTTCCCACATTGAAAGTTTTAGAACTGGTGGACCGGGGACCATCTACCGTAACATAACATTTTGTAAAGTTTACTGCAAGGTCCAAACTGTCCATAAAAGAAACAAACTTGTCCAGTAATGACTGCAGTTCCACCAGAGTATACCATGAGGGCCACATCATCTGCGTACAATAAAACCGAGAGCAATCTAGCTCTCGCTCTTGGGCAATCGTCCTGCACTGAAAGAAGAGCATGTTCAAGCCCTTTAATATAAATGGTAAACAGTGAGGGGGTGAGTATGCATCCCTGACAGACTCCCCTATTGCTGCTATAATGCTGGGTGTGATCCACCCTTTGTGAATACCTCACCAAGGCCTAGGTGTTAGCATGCAAGTTCGATAAAAGTAGCACTATATCTGGGTCCACCCCCATTGCAAGAAGCAGGTCCCACAGCTTCCTGCGATTGACCTGTCAAAGGCAGGCATGAGATCCATAAATGCCAGGTGAAGTGATCATGGCCAAGCAACGGTATACGTGTTTATGATCAAATATAGATTTAAACTTGATCCTTTGTTGACTTGCCTGGCCTAAAGCCACTCTGGACCTCAGAGAATATACCACTCGCGTCTGCCCACAGCATCAGCCTGTTTAATAGTACCCTCCCAAGGACTTTCACTGCTGAATGAGTCCGTGATATCGGCCGATAACACTGGGGGTTGTCCTTGTCCCCCTTCTTAAATATCGGGACAATTATGGCAGTGGACCGAGAGTGCGGAGCACCCTCCCTCCCTGCGGCATTGAGTACCATTGTTAACGCTGGCCCCCAGATCTCAATGTTGTCCAGGAACAAATCTATACCATCGGGTCCTGGGGACTTGTTACGAGATCATGCCTGAATGACCTGAGAAACTGCATTTAAATAATAAAACACATTAGCTCTGCCCAACTATAAACCTCACTGGTCCTCCACAACTTCACGGAGTCCAAAGTTTTAGACCCCTTTAAAATGATCCACCCATTGCTGCTCTGAAATGTGACGACATAAAGCTGGTCCAGTTGCGTCAGCAAAGCAAGGTCTATTTATCACCCTTCAAAACAGAGAACTGTCTCTAGTTTCGCTAGCCTGGGATAAATTCTCCCACGCGCTCTTGCATAAGATACATTTGCGTTTTGCTATGGCCTTCTTGTATTCCTTCTGACAGGAGGCAACTTGATCCCTATCTATGGGGGCCTGCTTTAAGGCAACCAGTAAGAGACGATGGGTCTTAGAGCAGACTCGATCAAACCATTTTGGGTCCTACGAGCTAGTATTTGTCACAGAGGCCTTCAGTAATGCTGCCACCTTCTGAGAAATGCACGCAAATGCAGACAAGATAGCCCACCCCCGCCCCGAAGGCTTCAGATCTAAGCAAGTGAATATCTCCTGCCAGCACACAGTAAAGAGTGGCACTTTAAATTCCTTTGGCTGTACCTGAGATCATCTAAGTCTCTTACCTTGGACAAAAAGTTTGGGCCCACCTTGTATCTCAGCGCATGGCCTAATACCACCTGTTACTCCACCAATGGTTAAAGACAAAGGAGTGTGGTCTCTCAAAGGGCTTTGAACTATATTAAAATTAGAAATAAGCAAAAACAAAGGGGCTGATACAAAAATCAAATCTATAATGGACTCCCCCCCACCCCCTTTAAACGTGGGGAAAATGTATGGCTTAGCCAAGACGAGATTGTGAGTGCTTAGAAATATATTTAGCGCCATACCCTCTTTTGTGTGAGCCATATGGAGCCCTTTTACCAACATACATCTGGGTTTGGTGTTATCCAGCAAACCTGTCTTATTGTAGAATACTCACAACTACTAATTTGGCAGGTACTAAAACTATGATTAATAATTCCTTTATGTGGATTGGGCCAGACATGTTGACCTGCAAATTCCTTAGTCAGGCGGTTTACTGTTTTTTAAAGTCCTGAACTTATTTTGCTCAGATGGGTGAAAATTGGTTAACACCTTATTAGAATTTAATTCTGACACACGTGGCTTCCCCACACACTCGTCCCACAGGCGATCATTCTGAATCCCTTTATTTAGATGTAGTATCTTGATGTCTTCTATTCTCTTTACAAAGAAGAAACCTATTATATTGCATCACTCTTGGGTCTGCTTGATATCAAAGGAATTCAGCAACGCAAATTGATGTAAATATCTCATATAGGAAATTGTTATGTTCTGCATTATAATGTGGATTATATTTTCCTCTCTTTTAGGATCTGCAATTTTCGTAATAAATAAAAATTCAGACTTTTACAGTAGATATGGATTTCGTATCTACAGCCTGCAATATCCCGCTACTCTATTGCTGTTTGTCAATGAGCTGGATCAGTGCAAGCATAGAGTACCTTGTAAGAACAACAGGAGTATAACCCATAGACCAGGTTGAGATCTGGGTAGGTATGCAAAAAGAAACCACAATATCTCAACTGGTATGATTAAGGGAGTCAATTAAACAACACGAGTGTCACAGGGTCGGGGCTTCCAACCTCTGGGCTAGGATGCCGTGAGCGAGGATCGGCGTAGATGGTTCTTGGAGGCATGTGATTCTGGAGCCTCAGCATGCCCCAGGAATTGGGTGCGGTTGGGAGAATCGTTAAGTATGGAGTAAATCCAGCATGTAGGGCGACGCTCCGATGAGCGTAGAACCGCCACAGACGCCGATCCTCGCTTATGGCATCCTAGCCCAGAGGTTGGAAGCCCCGAGCCTGTGGCACTTGTGTTCCCCTCCTAAGGACTCCCTGAACTCCACGGAGCCTCCACGCATCAAACCGCCCCACACTGACAGCCTTCCCATCTGGGTTGTATCCTCTTCCCACACTGTGGACACAGGACTGTGTCCATCTCAGCCACTGGCTCGCCCTCACGCAGACGTTCGCTGCGCCACCTCTAGACCCCATTCCACCTTGTTCTCTCCACCCAGCCTGACCCTCAGCACTGCCCATCCGTCTACCTGGTCCTGAAGATGATCCTGATTCACTAGGATCGAAACGTCGTCGACTCCTCAGCGCAACTTACGGCGCAAAACCTCTTGTGGTTCAATTAAATCGCTCAGTCATTACCTACCCAACCATTGTAAATCATTCTTTTGAACCACAAAGTTCACTGTACATATTTCACAATTTTGTCACAGTGCGCCTTTTCGCGGATTTCACATTGTCACTTGCGTCGCCACTTATTTGTGTCACAAGCACAATTGTGCACCAAGTCCAATTCGGGCTGCCTTTGCATTCTATGCCTACAGTGCTGTTACAACTGTATCATTTCCATGTGTTATTTTAAATATATGATGCCATGTGCACATTTCAAAAACGTATCAAGAGTCTCCCTTCCTCTTTCCTTGTAATGTTTTGCACATACTTGTTTAATTGACTCCCTTAATGATACCAGTTGAGATATTGTTGTTTCTTTCAGCATAGAGTACCAGCATATTCCCCTAGATGCAGCTTTGTTCATGGGGTCAGTTGGACATGAGCCATCTTGGGACCTTAGTCGGCGGAGTAAGAGAATTCATTACTAAAGTAACTGTTATGTCTGGATGCGGCGATTTTTATTTTCCCAACGAGGTGGAGTTTCACTCTATTGATACCTCCAGCCCACAGACAGCACAATGTATCAGTGAACTACCTTGACACCACAATAGGGTGCTTCTGATAGACTTCTAGCCACAGACTCCCCACGTTTTGAATATTCCCTAGGCATCAGAGTGGATCCAGAAACTTTCCTGCAGTACCTCTGCACACTGGTAGGTGGTGACCTATGACTCCACACCAATACCGTTCGTGCAGAGCCTCTATATACACCACTTACATGTACTGATGTCAGTTCCTTTTTTTCTGCGCATCTTGGCGGGGATCTGGAGCTTTCACTGATCTCTCAGACACTTTACTTCTATATTTTTCTAAAATTCTCCAGTGTGCAAGGAATGCCACCCCTACTCTCCTCCCCCCAAAAAACATGTAGGGAGTTTCCCAAGCAAATGTCTGTGGCAGATTCCCATCAGGTGTGCCTTTGCTGTCTTGGGTTGAGACACGACTCCAAGGCCTGCAGTGACCGTGCATCGATGAACCCAAGACCATCCAGGACAGCTAGGTGAAACTTTACATCTCCAAGTATTAGAGGGCTCCTCACTGAAATGACGCTAAGTTGCGGTCCAAGTCCAAGGTTCAGTCCCATTCCCACTCCATGAGTCACCGAAGTGGCTTGTGGGGCCTGTCTCCCTCATAATCAAAATCATCTGGTAAGTCAAAAAAGAAGCATAAGATATCTAAGCGGGACTCGGACCCCACTTGCATTTGCATGAGGAGGC
Organism: Triturus cristatus; assembly: GCF_964204655.1. Taxonomy (NCBI): domain Eukaryota; kingdom Metazoa; phylum Chordata; class Amphibia; order Caudata; family Salamandridae; genus Triturus; species Triturus cristatus. Next base: position 1,451,239,638 of record NC_140591.1, read on the forward strand.
ACGTGGGGAGTGCCTTTGTTCCCTACCTAAATCCCAGAGTTGGCCAACTTCAGAGCCGATCCCGCAACTGATTCTGGGGCCATCTGCCATCCCACAACAGACAAAGAGTTCCCCGCAGCTATGCTCTGGCTCTTTGGATCCTTGCCGAATCCCTCTGCCTTGCCTTTGGGCCCCAACGAGCCGAGAGGCCTTCCACTTGGAGTACCGCCTGTAGGTTCAAACTCAGCACCAGTTATCCCCTCTCAGTTCGTTACAACATCTTTGGCTCCAGTCCGAACCCTGCCACGGCTGCCAAAAGCCACACCAGTCCGCTGGAGTTCAATACCACCACCGAATCCATCAGTGCTGGACGAGGAGCTACCCATAATACTGTCTGACTCTGAGATGGAGTCGGTCTGACCTTGGCCAACACCGCTCCTGACAACAGTTGAGGCACCGCTACCTCCGCTTGCTCTGCCACCTTACGCCATGGTAATGCGTAGGGTGGCAGAAGTCCTTGACATCCCACCTTGTAGAAGTTCCATCTTGAAGGTAAAGCCTAACGTTTTGACAAAAGTTCTCAAGTGGGGCAAACATCTTCTGAGCTCCTCCTGCCATTTAACAGACACCTTATTGAAGGCATAGTCTAAACCATGCTCTGATCCACCAGCCAACCACCAAATTGCGTGACACTATCGCTGTGCCCTGAGCTATCCCATTTTTCTATCTCTGCACCCTTCCCCTGAAAGTTTGGTGGTGCAGACATCTGCAAGTATGACCAATCCCAACATGTTCCCAACTACTCCTCAAGACAGGGCATCAAAACATGTTAAAGACTTTGGTAAACAAGTATTTTCATCTACCAGCTTAGCGCTTAAGTCAGTGAAGGCCAGCTGCCTTCTGGGGTGCTAATCCCATGCCCTTTGGGACTCAGTGGCTAAAGTCCTCAGAGGTGTCCCCAAAGATCTCCAACCTGCCCTTAGCCATGCCATTTAGGACAGGCGGGATACTGCCAGGTTCACAGTTTGTTGTGCCTTGGACACCACCAATGCCATTGGTAGCAGTGTAGCCATTCGCCAACGCCCCTGGCTGCAGTCCAACAGTTTTTCAGATGATGTCCAGTTGTCCCTCATGGACATGCTGTTGAATGGGACTCCTCTGTTTCGGAACAAGGCAGTCTCCACTGTCGAGCAGTTTAAGGTGAGCAAGGGCATGGCACGCTCCTTGGGCTTAGTACCACACTTTGCCAGCCGTATCAGCCCTACCACTCCTTTTGCAGTTATGACAGGAATACAGGATACCTGATACCACCAAGTCAATCCAACCCCAGGATGGTGCCCACCAGTTTTCCAGCCATGGTGCCCACTGCCCTCGAGGCCAAGGACAATAGACTGCCCAGTCCCTTGCAGCCCCACCTACAAAACCCCTTTAGTATGCCCATTAGTGGAGCATGGCCACCCAGTTAGTGGCAGGATCCGACGATTCTTGCCGCATTGGCAGGCTATAACATCAGACATGTGGTTCCTGCAAATTGTTTGGAGGGCTATGCTCGTCCCTTCCTTTCTGCACTACCGCACCTTCCAACATCTCCCTAACAACTGATGGATGACCATCTTTCCATTTTGCTCAGGAAGTGAGCTGGAAATAGGAAATTATTGTTACTCCGGCTACTTCCTGGTACCCAAAAAGGACAGAGGCCTCTGGCCAATTTTAGACCCACGCCCCTTCAGGCCCTTCCCTAGGAAGGATACATTTAAAATGCTCAAACTGGCCGAGGCCTTGTCTGCCCTATACCCCGGAGACTGGGTAAAAGTGTTGGACCTACAGAGTGCCTATTTCCATGTAGTTGTCCTGCTGGCCCACCAGCATTTCCTGCGGTTCGTGGTGAAACCGGAACATTTTCAGTTAGCTTTGCTTCCTTTTGTCTCACCAGTGCCACCCTTGTGGTCACGAAAGCAGCTCACCTTCGGAGGTCAGGGGTGTCAGTCTTCCTCCTACCTTGACAACTGGCTGTTGAAAGCAGGCGCACTCCAGGCAGTCTTCAGCCACCTCCAGACTATGGGGATCCTCCTGTCATCTTGGGGTTCACTATCAACTGGCTGAAGTCATACCTTGCTCCTGCTCAGATGCTCCCTTTTATCGGAGCCATTGTGGACATCGTTTAGTTTTGTGCCTTTTCCCTGGGAAAGAGAGTCCTGGATGTTCATGTTATGATACCGATCTTTCAGCCTCAGTCTTGGATTCAGTGAGGTCGACTCTGAGGCTTCTGGGACTGATGGCCTCCTGCATGCTGCTGGCTGAGCACCCCCGATGACATAATTTTCTTCCACAGCAGTCACATACTTTTTCCTGCAGAGTGATAGAGAGAAAAGATTTTGGTCCTGATTAATTCCATTCACCTCACCATAGGGTTTCCAGATTGGCAGAAACAGTTGGACCATTTCATCACTAGTGGGCAGTGGCAACCAGTAGGTTTAGGAGGGAGGGGGGCGGGCGGCACACTCACGCACATGCACACATACACACTCACAGCTATGCATTTTTCATGCGCGCACACACACAAACACATCCATTCACAACACTCATTACCAAACATTCATACATACACGCATGCACCAAACGTTAATTTAAAAAACACACACACACACTTAACTGCGGCTCTGCTTAGGCAGTCCCAGAAGCCCTGGGACTGCTGCCTTCCCTCATTGGCTTACTAAGGTCAGCCAGTGAGGGAAGGCGGCAGTCCCAACGTCACCACAGCGTGGGATGGGGTCCGTGAGGCTGCTGACCCCACCCCACTCTATGACGAAGTGTTGCTGATTGACACTCGACCCGGGGCGCTTCAGGGCTTAAAACTGAGCTGCCCAGGTGCGAGGCAATCAGTGACGCTGCCCCTCGTCACTGAGGCGAGGGCCTCAAGGACCTTTGCTGAGGAGGTCACGCCCGCAGGAGCTGTGATTTCCTAAGCCCAGCAAAGCTCAGCTCAGACAGCCAGGAGCCTGCGCATTTAGCGCAGATCTGGCTCCTGGCTGCCTGACCTGATAATGAACAGTGTATATCAGGCTGACCTTTTTTGCAGCCTGACAGACACTGTTTGTGAGGGGCAAAAGGAGGGGGGGCCCTCAGCCCCAAAGAACAGAATGAGGCTACTAGTGCGTTGAAGTCGCATCACCCATATATTTTAATATACCCCTTGGGGACATACAATAAAGTTCTTACTTATTCCACCAAGAGGTATTCTTAACTTGTGCACTACCCACACTACACTCTGCCACACCCTACCCACACCTTGAAATGCACATAGTGCCCATCCTCAAATGAAAGACCATAAGAACTCCTTCCCGATCTGGGGAGTTGTAATCCACACCACCTACCTCCAGCAAGAGGTATGAGGAGGATCCCTATAATGAAGCATGCCACCCAAGGATGGGTGAGGGCTCTGACCTGAAAATAGAGATTTCTCTTAAGCAAGAGAAAATCAGTCTGCGATCTATCCAGAGTGACTGGTGCCTTTGGACCTGATGCATTCATTTTCTGTTTTTGTGGTATGTTTGTAGGAATGCATCACTGGTCTCTACATACTCTATACTGACCCTCTGTGTGATTTGATGACCAATTACTGCACCAGCCACCGGATAAGTGTATACCTAGGTTGTCAGAGGCTATCCGCACCCTGTTTGCCCTTATCTGGGATCCTAGCTCTTCTTCCTCAGCCCTTCTTCAATTATTTGGGTCTATCCTATCCAGACATAACTCTGCCAAGCTGTCATGTTTTCTCTTGCCTTTTCCCATCTTTCTTTCCCTGTTGTTTCTACTTTCCCGTACTATTTTATTTATCGCATATTATTTTGCGCTGCTCTTTCTGCCACGCGCCTAGGATATTTACATATGATTCTATAGAGAAACATTTGGCTGTTGCTGATCTGTGCCCATTCAGATGATATTTCAACAAGTCTGTCTCCTGCCAATCACCTCCGTGGCTTCATAAGCAGTGTTCATAAGAGCCAATTAAGTTCTGAATTGCACTTTTTACAAAGGAACAACTTTGCTTGAGCACTCAACATAATATGCTATAATAATGTGTTCCGAAAACAGTTTAGCTCTAGCTTTTTGCTAGCTTGAATGCAAACTCCTAACGAAATATGTTCCATTCTAGACGTTCTTTTGTGTGTGGGCTGACATCTCAGTCAGTCTTCTACGTCTATATGATTTCAATTACTTTTACATTTATTCTTTGACCTGTTGTGGGAGAGAGGATCTTGTTGCTCCCTCATTCCCTTTGGCAGAACACTAATGGCACCATTTTGAAGCTATAACATACAAAAGGAGAGAAAAAGGGCACGGATGGGCTCACAAATTGGACGAGTTAGGCTCACTCATGTAATGTGACATGCTTAATCATTTGCCACCTCGTCCCACCCTGGTAAGAGGGTACTACCAGGGCCGTCTCAACCCCAGGAGGGGACAGGCCTGATGGAGTTCTTAGAAATTATTTTATTTTTTCTGGATAAAATACTTGGATCCAGTTTCAAAGTTAAAAAGCCTTAGGATAAACCACAAAGTATCCTTTATTCAAGTGGTATCCTAGGCTTGTTTAAAACCACTAACAGGTATTATCAGGAGGCATATACAGTTATGATGACCTATATGCATCACTGAATTGGTTAACACTATCATGCCAACATGTTTCTGCATAAAGTTAGCCATTAGGCATTCGTCAGGGTCAAATCTATGTGTCCCTACACCACAGTAATGTCAGTGCAGACTCCCATAGAAGGTATGTAGAGAGACCCTAACTCTCTAATGAAATTTCCAGGTTATATAACCTAGTTTTAAAATGCTAGTTGCCGCATCGTCTGTTCGGGGTGGGCGTCTCCTATTGTCACACTTTCATCAAGGTAGCGCATCCACTATGCCCCAGAGAGCAGCCGTCATACCAGTCGGGACACATAGATTTGGCCCTAATGAATGCCTAAGAGCGTTTCGATAATATATAGACAGAAACATGATGGCATGATAGTGTTACCAATTCAGTGACGCATATAGGTCATCATAACCTTATTTACCTACTGATAATATTTCTTGGTGTTTTTAAACAACCCTGGGATGCCACCTGAATAAAGGATACTTTGAGGTTTATCCTAAGGTTTTTTTAAACTTTGAAACTGGATACAAGTATTTTATCCAGAAAAAAAATAATTCTAAGAACTCCCTCAGGCCAGCTCCCTCCTGAGGTTGAGTTTGGCCTTGTAGTACCCTCTTACCAGGGTGGAACGAGGTGGCAAATTATGAAGCGTGACACATTACGTGAGTGAGCCTACTTCATCCAATTCTTGGAATTGCCCTTAGTATAATAGTAGATACCATTTCAGAGCTCTCTTTGCGTCTTCATAGCCTTGGCCTGGCCCTGATTAGTGTATATTACGTGTCCGCTGTCCTGGATCTAACTACTTTTGCTGGTTCCATTCCATACGTATTTGTTTATTTTTGTGATTTTATATAGCGCAGGCATGTCCAGTAGGCATCAGAGTGCTTTACAATAAAGCAGAACGTATCAATAACATTGAAAATATACATGTACATTAAGGGTAGAGAGAACAGCAGGTTAGCCTCCCCATGAGGTAGACACCTGTTCATTGTAAAACATAGCATTAACAAGCAGGTGGTACAGTACCACAAGATGGACGTCATCGTAGGTGCTGGTTGAGGTTGGCCTGCTCTTAGAGAAGCGTGAGGGGGTAGAGGCAGATTCCGCCTGGTATCGTTCAAAGAGAAGAGCTTTGATGTCTTTTTTGAAGGTGACCTGACGTGGTCAAATGGAGGCTGGTCAGGGGAGGTTCCATAATCGTGTGGCTCTTCCGGGAAGGGTTGGCTCATGTATCGCTCGTGCTTGAGGGTGGGGGTTTCCAGGAGGAGCAATTTAGCATTTCATGAGTCTCGGCCAGAGCCTGAGATTTTCAGTTTCTCTGAGAGGTATGAGGGTAAAGCAGAGTGCAGAGCTTTATGAGTGACCCTTGCTTGGGACTTGTCCTCACTCTGACACTGGACTACTAGACCGTTTTTTTCATTACCTTTCTTGCTGCCGAAGTTCCTCCCCTCTTCATTAAGAGGAGGTTTTATAGGGTTTATTCATTTTCAATCCGCACATTTTTCAACTGATTTTGTTGTTCAGTTGTTTACATTAGTTGTAATGCTTTGTCTTATTACATGGGTTTTTACTGTTTTTTTATTCTGCTTTTCTTACTATATTCTTTAGCATACGTGGAGTTATTCATTGTATTTGTAACATCTCACTAAAATAATTGTGAAGTCCTTTATAGATGTTATAAACAAAGATTGTTCTCAGTGAGGGCCCCCCAATGTGTCTGTGTGTGTGGTGCAGCCCCTCGAAGCGCCTCGCCTCACACACCACAGGGCAGGACTGCATTATCACACAGATCAGAGTGACTTATGACTGCGCCTCCATCATGACTGGCTAAAAGCTGCCCCTGGGTGCCAAGCCGAGGTCGATAAGAGAAATGAACAAAACGCACAGGCAGGGAGAAGCTTACGTTACATCCTATCGACGAATCAACATGACAAGTATACTGTCACGGCCGTAAATAGAAAGGCAACGTTTGCTGTGATGTAATCGATACTTAGACGCATGCATTACAAGAAACTACAGTGCGGAGTTTACTTCCGCGAGACGCCACTGTAGGGGACGGGTTGTTTAATCTGTGTCCTAATCAATGCTAGTGATACTCAGTTAATGTCTCAATTGGTTAGGGTGTTAAATTGGGATCTTCCGCCCATAAAAGGCATATTTTTTCCGCGTGCAAGTTTCGCATACCTAGGGCACAAAAATCACGCAAGACACCATCGGGTGAACCTTGACATTGAAGAAAATGTTTCGCGACTGTGGCACGCACGGTTACCGCGGGACATTGTTTTTCCGACCCGGTCTTTCACAGCCAAGCCTTATGCAAAATATTATAGCAATGAAGAAAAGGTGAGGAAGAAACACAATCTACTGTAGAATTTCGCGAGATTACGCTTGTGTTTCAAAAATGTCGCCTGGGCCTAAGGAACTCTCAGAAGCAAAGCTATCTTAATTATGATTGGGGTTGCCTTTTTACCCAACCAGGGATAGTATCTAGTGTTAGCTTTTTATTTGAAATAGTACTGAATTTCTACCAAATTATGTTGAAGGGTGACTAAATTATGCTGCAGGAAAAGGCAAATTATGCAATATGATGAAGCACATTCCGTGTCAGTATTATTTCACTATTTTGACATTTTTACACACATTAATACTGTCTGGGCAAAGTTTCATCTCATTAGTACTGTTTAACACTTGAATACAGCAATTAGCCACTGGCAGGTGACTAGTTAATCTCTGCAAAGAGTTTGCCACTAGGCAGCACCTTGTGGCATTTTGTTGTAACCTTTGATGCATTTGAGTTCCAAAAAAAAAGGTTTTATTGAAACCTGCAATTTAAGCCGATGGTGAATTATGTGGCAAGTGCAGTCACTGATAAGTACGCAGAAAACAGTGTGGCTGCACAATCGCATAATTCTAGTCATACTGTTATACCTAGTGACCGAGAATACAATCTGTTGACGCTTCACTCCGAAGAAAGAGAAAGAGGCATTACTTATTGAATCAGGCGAGAATTGAAATTCAGAGAATAACTGAAATCCAGCTTCGCCATATGCTGCCACGAGAGGCCGCGGCACATGACTGGTGACTCGTGCTCCATGCAGTTAAATCCAAAATTGGGTAATCCATTAACTGAGCTAGGGCACCCTATTATTACCATCAGACGTGTTCCAATCCACCTTCTTTAGGGCATGAGTTGGAGATTCACCTTTCCGCTGGGCACCTCTGGTTTTACCCCAGGGGCTCGCTTATGTAAGGACATAGAAAATGTCCATCCATCAACCAGAAAAGTCAGTGTGGAGTGGCACTGCGTTGCCCTTCCGGGTAGCCTCAGGCATCTGCAATATTTGTCAAGTATGTTCTTTAACATAGCCCTTTTGGTCAATCGACAATGCCATTTGCCCTTGTAAATCAGACTTGGGAGTCCCAAGTATTATTATGTTTCTTATAGGTATCCCAATATAGGGTCAGGTAGCAACCAAACTTTTCACCTATATTTTCCCTGCCATTACACTACATAACGGTTGTTGGGACTGACCTTTTGCCTAGTTACGGTACTGCTTACAGGACATGGGGTTTTCCCTGAAAACTCGCCTCATTCATTATGCATGAGGATTCTTGGAAACTGAGCTGGACTACCTTCTAGTGCATAATAACTATGTATAAGGGTCATTCCTTCCGTCATCCTAAGTCCGACATGACACAGCAAGGTAGAACCCCTGGAGGTATCTTTTGGGTATATAAACACCATATCTTTGTTGGGGCAGGCAAAGGAGAAAGACTTCCATGCTGACACACTGACACGAGACGCTGAGGTTCCTGCTCGAAGACACTCCAGCACGCAGCGGTCTGACATCCCTTGCAGGGTGTCCATCTCGAGACCAAGACGGGGTCCCACAGTCTCACTTCAGGTAATGGGGTTGACATTATCCTAGAGGGATTCTTGGCTCTACACCTACATACATGCTAGGTACACTTAGGTACATCTAGTTAGGGTTGCGTCATAGGAGTACGCATTATTACTATCATGTATTTTTATACCTGCTTGTATTCATTGATTTAGCACTATGGTAGGAATCTACCATAATTTTACTCTGTTGGTCCTTATAATCATTTATATCTGTTTCTGTCTTATGGTTGTTTCCGCGCACCTACTTTACACTAGAATGATGCTGGTTCAATAAAATGCTTATTGAAAAACGTCCCCACCGTTTATTCTGTGTATCTCTCTGAGACAAAGTGAGCATGAGTGACTGAGCGAAAAGTATTGCACTGTTTCACGATCCCTGATGGGACAGAGTTGTCATGTTCGATAGTTGCCAAGAACTATTCTCTCCTTGGTAAGAGGAGTTTACAGTGGCACTGTGAGCTAGCTGGTATACAGGCAAACATACCCAGTGGGGGTGTCCGGAATCAGTCTGGACACCAATCCCACAGTCTATGTTGTCTAAACGCGCAGATCCTATATAGGGTTATAGGAACTACACGACAGCATGCTTTTACCTCTGCATGAAAGTGCCGAAAGTTGAATTTGCAGTCGTAAGTCATTTTACTCCTGTGTAATATTACCCGACGATTGTCGAGTACAAGCTAGTTCGAATTTATCCTAATGCCCACACTAAAGTCGAATCCTTATCTGGATTGAAACCAGTGTGTGGTTAAACCCCAAGAGGGAAAATGAGGAGAGAAAAGAGAATACACCCTTATCTCTCAGTCATGGCGAAACTCTCTAAGAGTTGAGTCAGCAGTATGACAGGTTGGTGGGGTTAGGCCACTGGAATTATCTGATTCTGCTGCCCTCACTTTTTTTTGCATAATTATGGATTTACTGCATTTGCCACATAACCCGTCAATTGCTGCATAATCTGCAGATTTTAACAAAAATATTTTGTTTTCTAGCTCAAACGGCAAAAAAGTATTTAAAAAACATTGACAGACATATTTCTGTGGACTAGAAGGCCCTCCACAAAGGTTGACTGCTGAGCTATCATTAGCTTGTTGCTTTAATTGGGAGTTAAATTGGTACTAATAAGGTCAAATCTTTTCCCAAACAGTGTTATAACCGGTGAAAAAGACTAAATAATGAAGTAATACTATCACAAAATGTGCTGCATAATTAGCATTTTCATGCTGCATAATGTTTTCAGACCTGCTGCATAAATTGTTCTCCTCTGTCACATAATTCCAGTGCCCCTGCACATGGCATAGTCTCATACATTAGGTACAATTATAATACCACAAGGAAATCAGATAGATGGAAATGGTATTATGCAGCTTGCCAGCTTCAAGATGCAGTCCCCTGTAACTAGTCTCCAAGAAGAACTGGATACCACCTCTGAAACGAAATTGGAGTCCTGTGAAGTCTGCAAAGTAATGGACACAGACAGGAGAGCATAACATGCTAAAAGCAGTTTATGACTACAGACATGGAGGCCAAACCCTAACCTAAAGGAATTGGAGATGGGGAAGAAAACGAAGGTAAGGAATGGAAAACGTGTCTAATAGGGAATAGCAATATATACAACAGCCAAAGTTGCCATACGCCGAGCTACATGCTGCAGTGCAATTTATGGTAAAACATCCCCTGGTTACCCGGAAGTGCAAGCATGACACATGAGTTTTCCTATTAATTCCCCTCATGTCTATATATCAGTCTGGAAAGTCATTAATATTCACTCATGCAACGTAGTAAACGAGTGTGTGCAGATGTATGACTTTAATTGTCAATCTTGTTTCAATAATGCTCGTAATGTGAGGGCATTAAAGAGAATTGTACATCCTTACAGGAAGCCCCCAAGAAAATTTACCTAATTGTTGAAACAGCATCAGTAGTTGATTACTGATGGCTGCTCCTGGCCGAAACAGGTAAATGAGATGTATAAATATCATCTGTGTTGCAAATAGCACCTTAATATGAAAACAAGCATCTTACTCGGTTTTCTTTCTGATTGTGTCCTGCATTGCAGGTGTTGCTTTAGGTCCATCTGAGATTAGCAAATTGAATTTACTATCTTTTTGTGTTTTGTGATTTGTACTATAACATACAAATCAAAGAAACAGACTTACAATAATATCTTCTATCTTAGCGACATTGGCATTTACTCTAAAATATTGATCTACCTAATGAAATATATATAGGTTGCGGTAAAATTAATCATATCCATATATGTAGTTGTTATGAAAAAAAAAACTTTTTACAAAGTAGTAAAGCACTGCCTTAATCAGAATTGGAATTTGGATTCAAAAGTAGTGTGACGGAACGTGGGTGATCCAGGCTGGATCGAGGACAAAGGAACACTAGACCGCTACCTATAGAAACACCAAGTGCAGTCTATTTGCCCTAGAAAGGTGGCAGCTAAATGTTACTTGAGTCAGAGTGAGTACAATTCTTTCACCGGCTCGTAGGTGACCCTGTGGAAATAACCCCTGGTTCTTAGATAGTTCATAAACTCAAAGGACCTCATTCACAACTGTGAAGGATTTGGAAAATCCTCAGATAGATTGAGAAATATCCACAGCCAGTGAGAAAATCCACACCATAGCTGCCAAGTAGCCCCATGTCATTCATGATACCATATTTATAATGTTAAAATTGAAACTATAAGTCCCAGAATGCAATGTGCTTTTGATATGCGCTCACTTGGCATCTGTGCCAGAGAGAAATTACTTCACATTAGGGATAGAATGGCAAATTGTCTTCAGATTTAGCCCTTCCTGCATAAACTGGATTTACCAATACCTCTAAACTCTAAAACAGACCCTAAGATTCAGGCTCACTCTCTGAGAGCTGCCATGTATGGCAACTAAAGAGTCAGTAGCTAATCCCTAACATTTTCTTCATTAATGGTACACTGTGTTACTAAATCTGTTGGTTTGATATGTACAATGTGAGTAACTCCCTAGCAGCAGTGTCAGCCTTCTTTTTCTTCTTGCACCACAGTGGGTTAAGAACCTGATCTTCTGTCCTCATCATGACTTCTAATCAGTAACACAATGATTACCAGACTGCCATTTGATGTCATCAATTAGTAATGCAATGACTGCAAGAGCAATCCATTTTCATCGATCAATGAGATCATGGCTCAAAAGGCAAATAATGTTTGAAGGATGAGTAGGACATTTTTATTGCAGATTTAAAAACCATGGACCAGGTCCAACGTGAGGCATCAGTGCAGTAAACATAGTCATCAACAAAATAGTTTGTAGATAATATATATGCATATATTTATACATATATTTATTCAATGAAAAAACAAAAGTTACAGGGACGTTATAGTTAGGCTCAAATTGCACTCGTACAAAACTGGTGAAATTCAGCAGTTATAGTTAGCTAAGGTAACTATAACGTATGCCCCCACAATGCAGTGCTTATAACCTCACATATTACATCACTTAGGACATGGTCAGTGATATCACTGATGACATCACTGGTGACACCATCCAGCAATTGTGAGTGTTTTCTAAATGTTTATGAGTGTTAAAGATATGTACTAAGGTACTACAAAAGTAAAAAATATTCCTTCTTTGTGTACTACTAATGAGTGATACTATTTCTAACATATATTATGTTAGTGACTGTGTGTATCCCTGTGTGGTGTGGTGTATGAGTGACTGGGTATGTGAATAGTTGTGTGAGTGGTTGTATGGGTGGATAAGTGGGTGTGTGAGTAGCTGTATGGGTGACTAAGTGGATGTATGCATATCTGTATGGGCAAGTGAGTGACTGTGTGAGTGGCTGTATGGGTGGGTGAGTGGTTGTATTGGTGTCTGAGTGAGTGACTGTATGGGTAAATGACTAGGGGTGTAAGTGGCTGCATGGGTGAGTGAATGGGTGTGGGAGTGGCTGTATTGGAGAGTGGCTGTATGAGTGAGTGAATAGACGTGTGAGTGCATGTATGCAAGTGTGAATGGGTATGTAAGTGGTTGTATGGGTGTGTGACCACCAGCTACCTGGGACTTAAAATTAAAAATGATATGGGGTGGCCGTGCGCCCCCCCCTGGCCCAGGGCTCTGGGGACCACCACCTCCACAACTTAAAAATGATATAGAGGTGTCGCATGGAACAGGCGGGCCATGCAGCATGCCCTCCCAGGTCATTTGGCCCTAAGGACCACCACCTTCCGGGGCATTCCTGTGTGCAATAGCAATACTGGCCCTCGCAGAGGAGCAGGCTGGGACCAGGAGGCCTTGAGGCTCCCCCATGGTCTCATAGTACACTGGGTGATCTGGGTAGGCTCCAGAGCACCCAGGGAAACATGATCGCGCCTCCTTACACCCTAATATAACCTTTCATACACCTACCCCAAAATACAGACTACCATTCTTGAAATCATACTCACACCAATACCAGTTAGTACATACCCACTCACTGATTCATAGGTCTACACGCACATCCACTCACCCATACAGTCACTCATACATGCAGTCACTCATCAATATAGCCACCAATCTATGCACTCATAAACCTATACAGATACTCACACACCGCCACTCACCCATTGAGTGACTTACACACCTAGTCAGTCACCGAAAGAATCAATCTCACTGCCATTTACTCATTATACAGTTCTACACACACCACCAAACATTAACCCATAAAGACACTCATGTAGCTATTCACCAACCCATGCTGCCACTTACACACCAACTAACAGACTGATACAGACATTCACACAAATTAGTCACTCACCTATGCATTCAGTAAGACACGTTTAATCACTCACTTATACAGTTAGTCAGGCACCTACTAAATCAGCCATTCAGTCACTCCTACACCCACTCATTCTTCAATACACCTTGGCGTATAAATATATATATTTATATATAAAACATATATTTAATTTTTTTCAGACACACACACTCGCTGGATGATGTCATCAGTGATGTTATTTGAGATGTCATCAGCGATGTCATCAGTGATGTCACTGGCCATGTCATGAGTGATGTAATATGTGACGTCATCAGCATTGCATTGCGGGGGGGGTGAGTTATAGTAAGCTCACCTAACTATAACAGCCGAATTTCTCTGGTTTTCTACGAGTGAAATGTCCAACTAACTATAAGGTCACTGAAACCGGTGTGTTTTTTCAGTGAATTTCTAAGGTTTTTTAAATGCTAATTTCTAACTATAACGTCCCAGAAACCTATGTTTTTTTCATTGAATATATATATATCCAACTCCAATTCCGAAACTGTTAGCATCCAAACAGTCGGACACAGACTCCAATTTTATACTTGCTTTTTATTTCTGTATTGTTGCCATGTCCATGATGCGTTTCGGCCGCTAACAGCGGCCTTGATCACATGTACGCAGCTCCATCATTCCACTTTTTTTTGTACATCTTAAGCACCACGTGATTATTACTCATCTACACAGACTATGGACATAAAGGAAAGACTACACATCCTTAATGAATTAAAAATCATCATGAATTCCAAAGCATACATACACTAAAAACCTTGTTTCAGAAAAATCTTATCGCCCAGTGCAAAATCAAAACATGTTTTTTCGATATTTTGACCATATGTAAACTTCAGTTTCCAAATTACTTATATGCATAGTCAAATCGATGTAAACTATTGCCCATTGATTCAAAGGTTACTGTCAATGTACTGGATAAACCATTTGCTTGATAGAATATGAATTCTAACTAATCTTTAAAGAAACTTTTTATATGTATAACCATTGTGCACTTATTATGTGTCAATGATCAAAATTGAGCCCCTGGTAGGCTTACAAACTCATTAACTAATGTTCTCTTAAGACTGAGGTATAGAATCATATAACAGTGTTATGTTTAAACAGATCGTATCTAATTCAAAATGCCATATCGACAACTCAATACACGTTGTTATATTGATAGGCAAATGTCAACGCTGTAACAATTTAACTAAAGTGCTAAATATATAAAGTGCTTCCATATAAAGTGCTTGTGCCAAATAAAATTAAATAGAAATAGAACATCAGCTGTGTCTGTATTTTCTGAATTCATATTGTAGTTAGTTTCCTAACTGTTCTCCCCCTAGCCCCCTAGTAATAGCCCATAGTGACTTGGCATAGACTGATAGTGAGTATAAAACCTGTACAACTACCCATCCAAATCAGAATAATTATAGAATAATTTTATAAAAAATTATTTGTTATAACAAAACTATTAACAAATCCTTTATTATTATAAAAAATTGTGCAAATCCTCGCTAATGTTAAGACCTTGTGGGGTTTTGGAATAAAGTTCTAATATGTAAGGGGTTTCTAGCTGTCGTTTGCCACCTCTTCTCAAACTAGGGACGTCATCAAAAACATAATACTTCAAATGACTTAAATTGTTATTGTGAAATTGGTTATGACGAGCCACTGGGTTTGTAGGATCAGAGTTGAAAATAGCTCTCAAGTGTTGTAATATTCTCAAATGTACCTGTAGCTTGGTAGTTCCCACATACCTAAGCCCACAGGTGCATCCCAACACATAAACAGCATACTCTGTCCTACATGTGTACAATCCACGGGTTTGGATCGAAATGGTGCGGTAAATTGGGTAGTGTTAGTCCCCAACCAGCAAGCCCTACATGTACTGCATTTGTAAAACCCCTTCCTAGCTGACAACCAGATAGTTTTAGTAATCATTTGAGGGCTACTTCTGACAAGTGCATCCTTCATCGAAAATGCTCGACAGAACGTTATGACTGGTTGTTTCGATAAAATGGGTCCTAATGTAGAATTAGTGAGTATTATTGGCCATTGCTTTTTTACAATAGATCTAATAGCTCTCTCCTGTTTCCTGTATATTGCAATCAGCCTAACTTCTAACTTGTTGATTTCACTGATTTCACTGGCATTTGGTGGATCCTGTTTTTGCTCAGCCAACTCCGTCTCCCCAAATAAGATCGATTCTCTAGATTTCTCATTTGCCTTCACAATTTCTAGATCGATTGTTTTATCCTTATATACATATATTCACTGAAAAAAACAGAGGTTACAGAGACATTATAGTTAGGCTAACATTTGACTCGTACAAAACCAGAGAAATTCAGCCGTTATAGTTAGTGAGCTAACTATAACTCACGCCCCCACAATGCACTGCTTATGACCTCACATATAACATCACTCATGCCATAGCAAACTGTAATGTCCTGGGGGTGGGCACCCCAGGATATTGCTGAAGCCGGCCCTGGGGTGTAGCGGTCCCCAGGGCCAAGAACAACACAGGAGGGGCTTCCCCCTCACTTTTTAAAAGAATTTTCCCCAAGGAGTTGGTGGGAGTCCCCGGGGCGCGAGGTGTCGCATGGGCACCTCCTAAATTACCACATAAACTGCCCGAGGGCCTTTATCTTCGTTTTTGCGGCGAGAGTTGCGGATCCAACGTGACTCCTGTTGAAAATGTTTCAAAAAATGCTTTTTGGACCTTGAGGCCCAGGGGGTCAGGGTGGTTCTACCCAGTCCTTTTTTTTGTTTTTTACCTTTTTTATTGTCACTTAGTTCAACTCAGTCACAAGATGGCTGCCAATACTTCCTGGTTTGAAGTGTTGGCAGTCAATCAGATCTCAGGCATGAGATCAAGACGGGTGGCGGATCCACCCTGTCCCTTTATATACAACTGGAAATTTCTTTAAATTTCTCAGTAAGTACTGAACGGATTTACACCATCAAAAAGGGCACTTTCTGGACCAGGAGTTACCTTTCTGCCAAATTTGGTGTAATTCCGTTCAGCAGTTCAGGCTGTAGTCGTGTCTAAAGTTTCCTATGGAAATTAACATGAAGTAAAAGCGTTTTGGGACTCCCTTTTTCTCGCCCCCTGCTTGACGGATCACTACAAACTTTTCAAGATAGCAGCTGAAGAGGGGAGGTTGGAAACCAGGGCAACAGACAATCAGGTGCTTACGGATTCGTAGCAAGGGTTAAGGAGGGATATTGGCAAAGTGGAATAGGGTATTAATCTGAACCTTCTTATCAGTAAATATACCATAGCCAAGCAAAGTCATATCCATCTTTGTTTTGCAGACTTGAGTAGTGCATTCGAATTTGTAAATCATGCCAAGTTGTGACAGACTTTAGCAAAAATGGGCGTCCTCCATAGACATTATCTCACAGTTGTCACAGCTGAATGACCCCTTGACTGCCTTAGTATGGTACAGAACAAACGGGTAATGTACATCAAGTTTCAGGGTCACAAGAGGCATCAGACAAGGGTGCGTTCTTGCCCCTTTTTTGTTTTCGCTTTACATTAACTGGGTGGACAAGATATTGCAACAGGTGAATGCCAATGCCCCAAGAGTTGACAAGCAACCAACCCCTGTCCTCCTATACGCAGACAATGCAGTGCTGCTATCTAGAATTGCACCTGATAGATTCCTTTGTCGCTCATATACAGGAGTAAAATTTGAAACTATATTTAATGAAAAACGTTATAATGGTATGCCGGAAAGGAAAACTAAAAAAGAAAACCCTTTATATTTTAGGTCATGAGTTAGAAGGAATACAAAACTTCACATACTTCACTTCTCTCACAGATGACAATGTGGCCCCCAGCTGAGAATTGTGAAATTGAAATTTATAAGGTCATCTGAAGCCCTTTTTAGATTTGCCACAAAAAGTGGTAATAAACCCATCAAAGAAATCTTGCAATAAAACAAAAGCAAATACTTATGGGGCGCTCTTGTGGGGCATGGCAAACAGTACAATTCTACAGATGCAGGAGAACCTCTTTTTGTGTATACTCCTGGCAGGTCCACGCTCAACATCGAGCTACATTGTTCACAATGTATTAGATGTAGCCTATCTATAAGAGGAAATTCAGATAAGTCTGATCACTATTTGGCATAGCATCTGGAGTAAGACAGGTACCAAGTTCATCAAGGAAATTATAGAAGACTGCCTATCACTTGAGTACAGTGCCAAGATTCCATGGCTGGCATATGTGAATGACTTATTAAAGGAGATCGAGGAATAACATTAGTATAGTGGACCCAACAAACGTTTTCTGCAGTGCGGCAAAAAGGAATTAAAAGTGGTCTTCATGGAGAAAAGGGAAGGCAAAAGGGAAATTAGAGAGAGACCTAAAACTACAGTTTTTAGATATCACTCAGGATGCGTACAACAAGGCATCCAAAGATATTTGATAGCTGTAACAAATATACAGAATAGATTTTATGTCACTAGATTACAGTTAGGCATTTTGCACTTTATGGTGGCCTTCCCCAAAATGAGGGCATGGGATGAAAAATTACCCAAATGCCCATGCGATAGGAAAACCACACAGTCTACATTGCCTTTTATCTTGTTCTGTAAGTTCTATAAATATATAAGGAAACATTATTTACAGCCAATATTTTTGCCATTAAAATGTGTTTACCATCAGGATGCTTTTATCTTTCTATATAAACTTGGCGATGCATGTAAATGTCACATAGTTTCCTCATACATTTTTTCTGCTATTAAGAGAAAGAAATCCTATTCACAGCTAGCATGCCTAATATATTTGGCTGAATAATGAAGACATTTCCAGCCTGTCCATACATCTCCTATGTTTTTTACCCTATCACTCACACGATCTTCTATATTCTCTTGTCCCTAAATGTATTTTACTTTTATAGTCTATCTTTAACTCTTGTGATTTTGTGCTTTCGACAAGGTCATTATATGAAGTTGGCAAGATGATAGTTCTGGAAAACATTTTTATATTCATTTTTGTTCCTTCAATTTTTTGCACACATGATTGTTGTGCATGACATGTCTTTTATTCATCCCAGGCTGATAATGTCTCTTGTTTCATCAATGATGACATGATGTCGATCTATGAATTCATATTGTGACAATGTTTAACCATGTGATCTGTGCACATGAGATAGTTTTGCACTACCCACATTCTATGTAAATACAGATTATTAAAATACTTATTTTTTATTTGATTGTGCTATGAAGCCCACAAGGTGTTAGATAATGATTTATTACATTGCTTTTATCTTTGCAATTCTGTGAACATGCTAGTGTACTGTACTTTATGTTATATATGTACATTATACCAATGATCTATAAATTCATATAGTGACAATGTTTTGTGACAAATGTATAGCATTTTTATTCTGGTTTTTTTCTTGTATTGATTCTTGTTAATCTGATTAAAGGTTTATGATGATGACGACTGCAGTGTTCAATATCAATACAATAGATGACAGAAAGCCAAAAAAGTGAATGTCAGTTAAAAAACAAATGCCCTACTATGGACAGCTTTTATCTGTATCAAATCCTTGACACTCCACCGAACCTGCATTGAAAAATGAAGTTGATATGAGCTGAAAAGTAGGTACTGTAAACTATTTTTTCCTCTATAGCGAGAGTTTACGCTGTATCACACTGTTTGCAGACAGTGAAACTCTCATGCGAAATGCAACAGAGATTATTTTAAGAAATCGATTAAGAACAGTGTACACTCTATGCAACAATTGTCAAAAAAACACCATTTGCTGAAAATAGCCACAATATGAAGGTGCTAAAGAACATACTACTTGTACCCTTCACACTGTGGTAGAAACTTTACAAATAGTTCATCTACTCTATCAAAACTAGCACATGTGCATATCTTAATTTCTGGTACACACAGTGTTCTATGTGAAGTACAAATTATCATGCTGACAAGATTATTTCTGATAACTCGAGGCAGATAACAAAAGTTAATATCTAATATGTAGAATCTTTCTCCTTTAGGAAACCTTTTCTTTAGAACCCAAAACCTTGTTTGAAACATAATGAACACCAGTCAACTGTCACCTGCACACAGAGTTACTTTTCAATAAAAGAAAACTATAATGTTTTCAATACCTCTACAGAGCTATGGTGCATTAGGAACACATACATTTTGTAAATACTTACAGGCATTAGCGGAATCCAAGCTGTACAAAGATAGGTAGAAAAGTAACATGACAGCTACCTGTCACTATGTAAACTATAAAACAAACTTGCACACTCCATTGGATGACGTCATCAGTGATATCATCAATTATGTCATTTGAGATGTCATCAGGGATGTCATAAATGATTTCATGGAGCATGTCAAAAGTAAAGTTGTATGCGAGTTCATAAGCAGTGCATGTCGGGCGAGAGTTATAGTTAGTGCTACTAACTATAACTGGTATTTTTTTAGTTAAAAATGTTAATATTGTCACTGAGAAATTCACCTAACTATAACATTACTTTAACCTTTGTTTTTTCAATGAATTTCTAAGGTTTTAAAACAAAAACATATTTTTATCACACCTAACTACAACATTACTTTAACCTTTGTTTTTTTCAGTGATTTCTAGTTTTATTTTTTTAAAGTTTTTTTTAAAGTATATGTATGGTAGAATAACTGAATAATATATCCTGTGTGCAGACATTATTCTGAACGGAAATTGCTTCCGTATTGTAACCTAAGAGTAAAGGGCGCACGCTTTGCAAGATGCTTTATAAAAAATGATGTTTGAGTATACAAAAAGAGTAATACGGCAATATGTGTGATGAGTTTGTCTATCTCCTCAGTTCTTCTGCCTCTTATATAGAGACATTTTACCGGCAAGTTCATTAGTATTGTAAAGTATACTTTTCATACCCTTTGTATGTGTTTTTACATTAAAGTCATAATTATAATTCAGATAGAGTATTCAGTTTGTTGAATATTGTATACTATAAAGTTTTCATTATATAAATCTATTTTTTAAGTGTATGATTACTCACTAGAGTTCTATATTTTGTTTTACTCTACTGTTTAGCGTTCTTTTTCATGTTCTCAGTTATTATTTAATGTAAATCTGTAAATAGAGAGTCCTTGAAATATGTTTGTAATATTCTTTTTTTTTTTAAAGATGGTTACTCTCGCGAGACGCTTGCAGGAGTTGAACACACAGTCCCCTGCATGAAAAACCTAGGGGGATGTTCTTCCTGGTTGGCTCTCACATACTTTTGGGATTAAGTTAAGAGCAGTGTTTTCCTGTAATTCTGAACAAAGTAACAGATTACAGAAGTTGATTATATTAGTATAAATTGATAATGATTTGTGCCAATGAATATATAAAGCAATAATATTTTTATGATCTCGCAATACGCTCACGGGTATCTCGCAAGACGTCCAGGAGAGGAACTGCACGCTAAGGAAGAATTGCGATTGGTTCTTATGGATGTCTTTATTTAGAAGAGGAAGATTCCACTCTTTTTACTTTGTTTCACTAGTGGATTTTTGTGAGAGTAGACATATTTGGCTTGCTGTCCTTTCCTATTTGCCTCTCTTCAGAAAGATGTCAGATTCTGGGGCTTCTGCACCAGCTCAGCCATCTCAACCACCCAAAAAATCCTTGGTGTGGCAATTTTTTGAAGTGAGGAAAGTTGCCAAGAAAGTGTCTGCGAAGTGCGTTACCTGTAAACTTGTAGTAAAGAGTTCAGTCGGGGGAGCATAAATAAACACTATAGCATGAGTACTACAGGGATGTGGAGACACCTGAGGTCATAAAGGCTTGCCTGCACAGAGTTGGCTTGTGCTGCTGAGCTAGACAACTCTACAGTGGCTTCAACATCATTTGCTCCAGGAGATACTGTCCCTGCACAGGTTCTAAGTGTAGAAGCAGATACATTTTTTCATCAGAGCCAAGCAGGTCCGTCCAGGAGAAGCTTATTCAAGAGCACAAATGCCTCCCCTAGGCAGTAGTTTATTTTTAACAGATTTTGAAAGTTTTTCTCCTTTTTGTTATTAAGGCGATGCTGTTGATATTCGTTTAAGACTTCAAGGTTATGTTTTTGTCATACACTTTAAAAAAAAAATATCAAAACAATAGAAAAAATATTGGAAAACACCAAAAAAGTTAAACAGCTATTTTCAGAGCTACCCTGTAGTTTTATGATCTATCTTGTTTTTAGTATGTTTCACTTTTTTCCCTTCTCCAAAGTTCTCGCGAGAGCAATGGAGGCAATCCTTTGTGTGCAGTCCAAGGGAGTAGTGTTTCCTATTTTGCACTTGTGAGCCTCTCGCAAGAGCTTACTTTTTATAAATGGACTTTTCATTTACACTGAATATATCCTGGTGTAGTATGTATAATTTGCATACACCAAAATAGTAACAATGTGTTTAGTTTAATGAAATGCAATTCATTACATAATTGTGTGGGAAAATTAATCGCTTAAATTTATGAAAAAAACACAGTTTTATCTGCATGAGACAAACATTGGTGCATAGCACACAATGATACTCATTTATTTGTTTTATGTTAATTTATTATTATTAGAAAATGTTCGATCACTACTCATTTTTTGATCCCACAAGAGTCTTGTGACATTGTAAATTAATTTCGAGGAAAAAAAATACACTTTTCTTTATTACAGTATGTATGCCTTTTATTTCCCACTGTTAGGATGTTGGACAAAAGTAGACTCTCAAATGAGACCTTTTCACAGTATAACAACAGTGAACGATAGGGTGTAAGGAGGCACTGGGATCACACTGATTCCACTCAACAGCCTAACAACTATGTATAGTAGACTATGGGGAGGGACTGACCTCTTCAGTGAGACCTTGCATGAAGGTAACCAGTGTGTAGAGTAGGGTATAAAGAGACACTGCCTTTCCACAAGCACCTTTCCCCAGACTCAGCAGTATGCATGGTAGGGTGGGGGAAGGTACACACTTCACATGTAAGACCTTAGGATTCCATAGTATGTATAACAAGTACAGGCCTCTCCACTGAGACCTCTCCCCAAGAAAATGACCATATATATTAGGGGTGTGGGAATTAATTTGACTGTCCAGTCACAGCTCTCCCAGGATGACAGACATATACAATAGTGTGTAGGGAAACATTTTCCTCTCCACTGACACCTATCTTCAGAACAACATGAATATGCAGTACGGTGTTGGCAAAGAGTGGCCTCTCTGTTGGCACCTCTCCCTAGACCAACCGGGATATGCAGTGGTGTCTGGGAAGGGAGTGACCTGTCCACTCACTCATCTTACCAGGGTGAGAGGTGTCTGTAGTAGGGTATGAGAAAAATTAATCTCTCTTCTCATACTGCTTCCCATGCTGACAGGTATGCATAGTAGACTGTGGGGAGGAAGTGCCCTGTTTGCTGACACATCTCTCCTGCATGATACGTCTTCCTAGTACATTGTGGTTATAGACCGGCCCTTTCCCTGTGACCTGTGTCTTTGATGATGGGCATGCAAATTAGGCTATGAAAACGAGCTGAACTCTCTGGTCACAGCTCTCCCCACGATGACTGATGTACAAGTAAGGTGTGGGAATGAAATTACCTCTATGCTGAGAGGTTTTGTCTTGCATACCAACTATGGAGACTATGATGTTTAAACGCACTGCCCTGTCGTCTGAGACATTTCCCCAGAAAAATATATGTGCAATGTAAGCTGTGGGTAGTAGCGTATAGAAAGTGAGTATCCTCTCTGCTCAGAACTATGTCAGGGTTGATTGGTGTGGATAATGGAGTGTGGGGACACTCACCTCTTTCTCAGAACTCTCCCCATCGGGAAAATAAGGCATAGTAGGGTGTGCACAGGGACAGACTACTACGTTGAAACTTCTCTCCAGAGTCACAAGAATATATGGCAACATGCAAAAGAACTGCCCTCTCCACAATCACATCTCCACCAGCTGATAGCAGTGCGTAGTGGAATATGAGGATGCGCTGGCCTCTTTGCCAAAACCTCTCTCTTGTATGAGATGTCTGTAACTACAGTGAGGACAAGGACTGATTTCTCTAGTGAGACCTCACTGTTGCATGACAAGTCACCATACCTGAGTATTCAAATAATTGTCTTCTCCATTAACAATTCTCTGTAGCATAAAAGATATGCATAGTACCACATAGATATATATACGTGCAGCAGCACTTCTTCACTCTCTGAAGATGGAACTATCAGTTTTAGTCAACATGACAATACTGTAACAAAATTCAAATCTATAATATCTATTAAACAAACAAATCAGTAGTAACTTTCATCTTTTTTATTACAAAACAACTATTTAACAACATTTTAAAACTACAACAACAACTACATTAACAAACTATCTCAACAATTCTAAAACAAACAACTTTATTAATGTATAATGTCTTACATCACATTACGATGAGCAGCCTGGTGTAGCTGCACCACTTCAGCCACCACAGCCTGGCAAAAAGTCTTTGGTATGGCAGTTTTTTTAAGGACAGCTAACAAAAAAGTATCAGCAAAGTTTCTCATATGTACAGTTTTTTAAAAGGAGTTCACAAAGCTAGCTTGGGCAGAGTTAGCTTGTGCTGCTGAACTACAGAGCTTTTTATGTGTTTCCACATCTTTCAACCTGGATACACTGTGCCTACTCAGGTACTCACTGCTGAACAAGACAATAATCCTGTTTGTCTAAACAAAGCTCATTTTTGCTGCTTATGTAAGCAGATAATTATTTCCTCGGAGACAAGTAGACCTACCAGCACAAGCTTGTGTGTGGTCATAAATGTCCCCTTATGCAATACAAATATTATCACTTCTCTAATTAATAGTTTGTTTCTCACTTTCCACAGAGTATTTATTTCCTGTTTTTTCAAAATTGCATAAGACTTCTTTTTCTCCTCCATTTATTTTCTCAGTTTTCTTGTTCACAACTTCTGTTTTCCATTTTGCTCCTACAAAAAGAAAGAATAACCAAAAAACTATAAAAGTCAATCTTCACTATATTCTGTTAAGGTTTCTACATCTTTTACTCACAATCACATGTTTATATCTAGTGTACCACTAACTAGTTATTCCTTTCTCAAGAAAACTTCCACACCCTCAGACAGTAAAAAATTTTCACAAACAAATTATAGTATGCCATCAAACCTGATTTCATACAAGTTTATAAAGTAATACCTTCCTCTAGAGACACATTTGCTAACACTGAGCAGGGTGTTTCACTCTAGAAATAGCAACATCACCACTCAAACATCTCATAGGACTAAAATGTATGTACAGTGGGGCTTGTATTAACACATTCAGCATTCTTTGTTTTATAATTTTGGAAACACTGCCCTTACTTACAAGTATATAGAGGTGGAACACTTCATTTTTCAACACAATCTGCAATACTTGCTAGTATATCACTACAGTCTAATGTCTAACTTTCCAAATATATATTAAGGGAGCAAAGCTATATTAAGAGATCTACAACTCCCCATACTGATTTTCATTCTGTAAACATGTTGTAGAATAGGTTTACCAACATTAGTACACTTACTGACACTTCACAGCAAAGTTTATATTATATATTATTAAAGACCTGAACTTGAAGTTATTTCTTAAATGCATATGAAGACCCCAAACTCTTTCAGCTCCACATTAATTCACTTCTGCTGAGCACAACTCAAACAGACTTCCTTCACCTCCAAAGCACCAAGGACAAACTGAGCAATCTCTGGTTCTGTACCCAATCACATCACAGCATTTATTCAACCATATAATAAGAATTGTAACTATTGGTTGACCCTTGGCCCTTCTTTTTTTTTTTACTCCTCACAGTACGATCTTGCGAGACTCTAGTGGGATCGTAAAACACTTCATTACAGGCTGAGAAATTCCCCATGCAGGTTTCTCGAGATGTCCGCAGGATCAAATTAGCTTCATGCAGCAAGCTTCACTCCCTGAAGCTTGCATTCTACTCTTGCAAGACTCTTGCGAGATCACAACAGTATCATAGGGAAATAGTAGTATATGGAAGGAATTACCTCTCCAATGACAATCCTCTCTTGCATAATGAGTGAGCATTAAAGGGTGTAAGGAGGGACTGCCCTCTTCTTTCAAACGTCTCTCTCGTATGACAGGTATGAAAAGTAGAGTGTGTGTAGGGACTGGCCTCTCCTTTGGGACTTCTCTCACAGATGACAGCTGTGCATAGTAGGGTGTAGGAAGACACCGGCCTCTCAGTTCAGACCTTGCTGTCAGATGATGGGTGTGCATAGTACTGTGTGTGGATGGACTGACCTTTCCTTTCAGACCCGCTTTCAAATGATGGGTGTGCGTAGTAGGGTGTGGGGGAGGGACTGGCCTCTCATTTCAGAGCCCTCTCTCAGGTGACAGGTGTGTGTAGTAGGGTGCGAAGAGGGACTGGCCTGTCCGCTCAGACCTCTCTCTTGGATGACGGATGTGTGTAGTATGGTGCTGGAGGGACTGGACTCTCCTTTAAGACCTTTCTCTCAGATGATGGGTGTGTGTAGTAGGGTGTGAAGAGGGACTAGCCTGCCCGCTCAGACCTCTCTCTTGGATGACGGATATGTGTAGTAGGGTGTGGGGAGGGACTGGGCTTTCCTTTCAGACCTCTCTCTGGGATGATGGGTGTGCGTAGTAGGGGGTGGGGAGGGACAAGCCTCTCCTTTCAGACCCTCCACTCAGGTGACAGGTGGGCATAGCAAGGTGCAGAGAGGGACTGCCCTGTCCACTCAGACCTATCTTGGATGATGGGTGTGCATAGTAGGGTGCTTGAAGGACTAGCCTCTCCTTTCAAACTCCTCTCTCAAATGACGGGTCTGGATAGTTGGGTATATGGAGAGACTGACCTCTCTGCTGAGACCTCTCTCTGCAATGATGGGTGTGCGTAGTAGGGTGTGGAGAGGAAATGGCCTCTCCTTTCAGACCTCTCTCTCAGATGATGGGTGTATATAGTAGGGTGTGTGGAGGTACTAGCCTCACTGATGATGCCTCTCTTTGTAAAGATGGGAGTGTGTAGCAGGGTGCGTGGAGGGACTGCCCTCTACTGTCAGACCTCTCTCTAAGACGACGGGTGTGAGTAGTAGCTTGTGTTGAGGGATGGGACTCTCTGCTGAGACCTCTCTCTGTAAAGATGGTGTGCATAGTAGGGTGTGGCCACTCCTTTCACCCCTCTCTCTCAGGTGACAGGTGTGCATAGTAGGGTGTGTGGATAAGCCTTAACTCTACTTATAACTCTTCCCAAGCCATTGGGCATAAATAGTCGTCTCCAGTAAGACCACCCCTTCCTACATTTCACGATCCTGCGAGAGTCTTGCAAGATCTTAACTTTTTAAAATAAGAATTAACTATTTACTCATCACAGTACTTATCTCTTACACACTTCCTCTCAAATCTAAAGACCAAAATATGCATTTCTACTAATAGAGTATATTGACAACTCATCTACTCCATTTTACTATTGGTTATCCCGCGAGAGTCCCTTGAGATCTTAAAATTTGGTTAAAAACAATACACATTTATTATCTTCACAGTAGTTATCCCTTAGATACCTCCTCTCAATGTCTACGGGATAGCATGCCTTTCTGCGGCCCCCTTATGAAGCGTTTTTACTTCATTTCCATAGCACCTCTAATTTTTCACAGTAAACAGTGATGGCGGCCATTTCATTTTTAACATTACAACAGCCAACCAAATAGAGCGCTCGCTCTCATGGGAGCCTCCTGCTCCCGCAAGAGCATGAAGGCTCACAGGAAAAACGGGCCTCTCGACCAATCACAGTGCTCCATTTTTTATTTTGCGCTCTTGTGGGAGGCTCACAAGTCTGTCGTAAGCCAAACTGCCAAAGTATACAATTATTTTCATCCTTCATTTATCAAAACTACAGAACGGATTTACACCAATTCACAAACAGGCACAATCTGCGGACCAAGGTCTAGCTTCCTGCCAAATGTAGCGTAATTTTGTTCACCAATTTTTGCTGTAGCCGTGCCTAAAGAAGTCTATGGAAAATGCATGGGGATTTTAAGTTTTGGGACACCCCTTTTTATCTCAGCCCCCTCCTGACAGGTCACCCCGAAACTTTCCAGGAAGGAGCTGAGGTTTATCAATGTTTGTTTTGGAAGGTTTCATGAACATTTGTCAAACTATAACTACCTAATGGTAATGATGGATATATATATATATATATATATATATATATATATATATATATATTTATTTTTTCACAAAAAAAACATAGGTTTCAAGGACGTTATAGTTAGTTGAACATTTGACTCATATAAAACCAGAGAAATTCGCCTGTTATAGTTAGTTGAGCTAACTATAACTCGCGCGCCCGCAATGCACTGCTGATGATGTCACATATTACATCACTCATGACATGGTCAGCGACATCACTGATGACATCTCGAATGACATCACTGATGACATCACTCATGACATCATCCAGTGAATGTGTGTTTCTATAAAATGTAAATATGTTTTATATATATATATATATATATGCCAAGGTGTATTGAAGAATGAATGCATTTACAAGTGCCTAAAGGAATTATTTCATATGTATGTGACTGACTGTATAAGTGAGTGATTGAATGTGTCTTACTGAATGCATGGGTTACTGACTAAACTGTGTAAAAGTCTGTATTAGTCTCTCTATTGGTGTGTAAGCAAATGTATGGGTTGCTGAATACCTACATGAGTGTCTATATAGGTTATTGATTTGTTGTCTGAGTATCTGTATGGGTCCCTGAGTGTCTGTGTGGATGGGTGGGTGTATGAGTCTGTGCATAGATGTCTGAGTGGGTGATTCAGTGGTTGTATGGATTAAAAAGTGCATCTGGAAAGGGCTGTATGGGTGAGTTAGTGTGTCTATGGGTGTGTTGGTGAGTGAATAAATGTCTCAGTAGTATATCTGTGACTAGCTACACATGTTTTAAGCCACTATATTTGAGTGTTGGAGTAAATAAAGGAGTATACGTGAGACTAAGTTATTTCAAGAGTGGGTGTATAAATAAGTGTCTGCTTCTATCAGTGATTGTATAAGACAGTAAATATGTGTTATATCTGTATAAATAAGTGATGTGGTATGTCTAAAAATAACGAATTTGGTGTGTATAACTGTATACATGATTAGACAGGTATGTGATTCATTCTTTGTATTACCGTGTGAGTAACTCTATGAATGACTGGCAGCATATGACTGCATGTATAGTCCTCTATTGATGAGTAACTACATGTATAAGTGACTGTATGTGTGTGAAGGCCTAGGAAATAGTGAGTGCTATGTAGTATGTGGCATTCTTCTATGTATGGGTTCAAAAATAGTAGTCAGCATTTTAGAATGGGTGTATCAAAGTTTATATTAGAGCATCGGTATGTGCATCAGATTGTCACGTGGATGATGTCATGAGTGATGTCATCAGTGATGTCACTGACCATGTCATAAGTGATGTAATATGTGACTTCATCAGCAGTGCATTGCGGGCGCGCGAGTTATAGCTAGCTCAACTAACTATAACAGGCGAATTTCTCTGGTTTTATATGAGTCAAATGTTCAACTAACTATAACGTCCCTGAAACCTGTGTTTTTTTCAGTGAATTTCAAAGGTTTTTAAATATTAATTTCATATTTTAATATTTATCAAACCTATTTTTTTCTATTATATTTTTAAATATTTTGGAACTCTATTATACTTCTTGTTTTTAACTTTAAAAATCATGTAATGTTTTATATCTTCCCCAAAAAATATGTATATTTTTTTTGGGGGGGAGAAAACTGCAATTCCATACCGGTAGCGTACCAAGCTCCATCACCACATGAATCCTATCCGCCATATTTCTAAACTCGTAAATGATGCGCATTTCGTATCCGACGAGTTCGTGGCACCGCGTCCCGCGTAACATCATTACGCATGCAGTCACTCCAGGTACTACTTTGGTATCCGATGGGTACTGTAACGCCCTGAACGTCTCAGGATCGTTTAACAGACACGATAATGAGGACGCAACCACTTGTGAAGGGTTAGTTATTTTAATGAAGGCAAAACTAATACAAAGAATAAACAAAAGTTATAGTCACTG
Source organism: Triturus cristatus (assembly GCF_964204655.1). Lineage (NCBI taxonomy): Eukaryota > Metazoa > Chordata > Amphibia > Caudata > Salamandridae > Triturus > Triturus cristatus. Next base: position 1,451,269,035 of record NC_140591.1, read on the forward strand.
GAATCCTCCAGGCTAAGTACGTTACAAACCCACAGCACGGATGGTCCTAACCGTCCTCTGCATATACGCCGATCCCGGCGTATGCCAACAGAGGGCAGAAATGAAATGGCCGACAATGCCAATCGGTAGGCTGTGAGGGGCACGAAGAGTGTTGGGGAGAATCGAGGAGTCAGGGAAACACCCAGCCGGGGTCTCTACCTGAAGGGAGCAGCCGCTCAACCTCTTCCTCAGACTGCACCGGGGCGCGGAGTCACCTCCTGGTGATGCGTCACCGATACCCCACTCAAAAGCAAGAAGACTGAACCGAGAGCAGCCGCTCGATCGATCCTGTGGACTTCCGAGTCTGTAACGCGGCAAACACCTCCTGGTGCGCGTTACAGCTGGCAGTCCCTGTATCTCTGGTCGGGCTGGGAGTTACGACTCCAACCAGCAAAAGCGCCACTGCGCCTTGACTCAGCCGAGTCAAAAAGCGAAGCTCAAAGGTTGACCGGTAGAGCTTCCGGGTCCTTCACAGGTGACGATGGGGCAAGACACGGCCCAGGGAGTAACGACTCGACCTACCTCCGTTCTTGCCTTACTGGAGCACCACTCCGGAACACTGCTCTTCACGAAGCAGGTACGTCGGTGTAAACACAATATCCGACAGCGTTGTACCTCCCGGTTCCTCCCTTTATAGGGCGTGTTTTCCTTGAGTTACGTAACAGCTCTCCTGTTTACATAAGGGAGTGTTTTCCTTGAGTTATGTAACAGCTCTCCTGTTTACATAAGGGCGTGTTTTCCTTGAGTTATGTAACAGTTCTCCTGTTTACATAACCTCTCAACCGCTAAGCATCCTGGGAGATGTAGTCCGTTTTCGCCGGTTACCGTTTTCCTCCCCTCGCATGACAGGAATTCTTGACAGTACATCCTCCCTCTCAGCGGCTCCCCACGGGTCCAGCGCTGGCAGGAAAACGCCGATGGAACAAGGAGACCAGGCGCGGAGCATGAACCCCTTCAGCCGGTTCCCATGATTGCTCCTCCGGGCCATAGCCCTTCCACGCAACCAGGTACCACAGCCTCCCCCTGCGCCATTTGGACGCCCGTATGCCCGACACTTCATACTCCACCTCCGACTCCACGCATACCGGCCTAGGTGTCCCAGACGGATTGGAGGGTGCTGGTTTGAGCAATGATACATGAAAGACAGGGTGTATCCGCAATGACTGGGGCAAGCACACCTTCACGTTCACGGGACCCATACACTTGGTAATTCGATAGGGGCCCATGTACTTGGGATGGAACACACCGTTCTTTCGAAACCTCATGTTTCTTGTGGATATCCAGACGTAGTCTCCAGTGCGGTACAGTGGCCCGGGCCTTCTCTTCCTGTCTGCCGCAGCCTTGTATCTTCTCTTGGCCTCTATTAGGACAGCCCTTGAGCGCATCAACGTGTCTTTTATGTGTGCCACCCTGTCCGCTGTGGCTGGAATCCTGTCCTCTCTGAACGGATGTAGAAATGGCAAGAACCTGGGATGGTGGCCATAGTTGCTATAGAACGGAGATGACTGTGTGGAGCTGTGAGTGGCGTTGTTATAGGCTATCTCTGCAACCCATAGCAAGTCGACCCATTCTTCCCTGCCCTGGTCCACAAAACAACGCAGATACTGTTTGAGCGTTTGGTTCAGGCGCTCGGTTTGGCCGTCCGTTTGAGGGTGGTAGCTGGTGGACAGGGCGGTCTTAACATGCAGCGCAGTGCACCAAGTCTTCCAGAATTGCGCAGTAAACTGCGACCCCCGGTCCGACACGATCACCCCAGGTAATCCATGCAGTCGTACCACATTCTTTAGGAGTAGTGACGCCAATTCCCCGGCCGTAGGGACTCTCTTGCAGGGGATGAAGTGCCCCATTTTCGTCAAGTAATCCACCACCACCAGTATTGCCGTCATCCCTTGGTCTACCGGTAGGCCTACCACGAAGTCCAGTGATATGCTATCCCATGGTCTATCCGGGGTCGGAAGTGGATGTAAGAGCCCTTGGGTTCGGCCATGGTCGGCCTTCATGGTAGCACACGTAGGACACTCCTGTCCCCACCTCCTGACATCCACTCTCATGGTCGGCCACCAGAAATGCCGTCCCATGCTAGCCACCGTTTTGTCAAAGCCCAAATGACCTGCGCATGGAGAGTCATGGCACCAGATGAATGCTTGTTTCCTTAGCCTAGGCGTGGGTATCAATAGGCACCTGCCCTTCAGGGGTATCCCGTCCTTCAGCTGCCATTCTCTGTGACTGAGGAGCCACCTCCGCCATGCGAATGACCTGATCCCTCTCTTTATTCCCCTCAGGAAAGTATCCGGTTGGATAACCCCCAATACCATCCTCGGGGAAATGATGGAACGCTCGGTCGCAGGCAATGGTTCACTAACTGCAGATTGACGGGACAGGGCGTCCGCCTTCCGGTTTTCCGTCCCCGGCCGATATGTGATGCGGAAGTTGAACCCCGCAAAGAAGATCATCCACCGCAGCTGCCTGGGAGAAAGGTGTCTTGTGGCCGTCATGAACTGTAGGTTCCGATGGTCCGTGTACACCGAAACCACATGTCTTGCCCCCATCAACCAATGCCTCCATTCGGTGAAGGCGTCCTTGATTGCGAGAAGCTCCTTCTCCGCAATATGGTAGTTGCGTTCGGCGTCGCCGAGTTTGCGTGACATGTACGCAACGGGATGAAGCACCCCTGTGTCGTGGTTGCGTTGGGACAAGATAGCCCCCAGCGCCACATCCGATGCGTCCGCTTCCACCACGTAGGGGAGATCCGGATCGGGGTGAGCCAACACCGGCGCCTTACCAAAGGCGCTTTTCAGGGCCTCAAAGGCTTTGTTCGCTTCAGGGGACCAGACAAACTCCTTGGACTTCCTCAGTAGCTGTGTGATTGGGGCCACCAATCCTGAAAATCCATCTATAAACCGCCTGTAAAAGTTGGCGAAGCCAATGAAACTTTGGACGTCCTTCACGCTGTGGGGCACCGGCCATTCTTTCACCGCCTTGATCTTTCGTTCTGCCATCTCCTGTCCCTCCGGACTCAGCATCACTCCAAGGAATTCCACGGATGTGACGTGGAAGTCACACTTGCTGAGTTTACAAAACAGCAGGTTTTCCCTCAGCTTTTGGAGCACAGCTTTGACGTGGTGTACGTGCTCCTCCACACTGGACGAATAGATGAGGATGTCGTCGATATATACGACCACGTAGATATCCAACTCCTCTCTGAATACCTCATTCAAAAAGTACTGAAAGGCTGCCGGGGCGTTGCACAGACCGAACGGCATGACGAGGTACTCAAAAAGGCCGAACCTGGTCTTAAAGGCGGTCTTCCACTCGTCTCCGTCCCTCATGCGCACCAGATGGTATGCCCCTTTCAAATCCAACTTGGTGTAGATACGAGCTTTCTTGACCTGTTCCAGAAGTACACTGATGAGAGGCAAGGGGTACCGATTTTTTATGGTTATCGCATTCAATGCCCTAAAGTCCACACAGGCTCTCAGCTCCCCATTAGCCTTCGGGATGAAGAAGAGCGGCGAGGCGGCCGGAGACTTGGACGGGCGGATGAATCCTAGCTTGAGGAGTTTATCCAGGTACCCCCGGAGATGCACGTTTTCAGGCTCCGTCAGAGCATACAGCCTGCCGCTGGGAACGCTGGCCCCTGGCACCAGGTCGATCTGGCAGTCAAACTGCCTATGTGGTGGTAGCACTTCCGCCTTCACCTCATCAAATACGTCCGCAAAACTGTGATAAGCATGGGGGAGAGCCACATCTTTTTCTGCCGCTGTAGCCACCGTCTGTCTCCCGCTCTCATCTGCGTCAAGGGATTCCGTTCTTATTCCACAATGCAAGATGCAATACTGTGACGTCATTTTGATGCGATGTGTTGGCCAATCCACAGCAGGGTTGTGTTTCTGTAGCCACGGCAATCCCAATATGACGCCATATTGGGGCGCTCGGATGATGTTAAAATCGATTTGTTCCAAATGGTTCCTCCCATATCTCATCGGAAGGACCCCCGTGTGTTGCCCGATGGGTCCCGTCACCAATCGCCTTCCGTCTACAGCATAGACGTCTTCGGGTACAGCTTTGGGAAGAAGCACTAGCCCTAGCCTGCATGCCTCGTTGTGGTCCATAAACATGCCAGTGGCCCCTGAATCCACCATGGCCACAACGGGTATCCACTGGTCATGCACTCCCACGTGCACCGTGAGAAACAGGTGTTGTTGTCCTTTCGAGACCGAGTTGGAAAGTGAAGGGATGGATGAGTGACTCCGAGATGCCCCTTCTTTGGTCTGGGAGTCCTCTAGTTTTCCGCCGGTATGTCCACCACGGCTGTTACCGACCGGTTGGCCCGATAACGTGACGTCTTCGGTTTGGCAGGGCATTCACGTACGTAGTGGCCTTTTTTGCCACAATATAGGCACAATCCTTGTTTACGGCGTGACTCTTTCTCCGTGGCTGTGAGGCTCGCTCGTATTGCGCCGATGTCCATGGGTTCTCCCTTGGATGCGGTGGAAGTTTCAGGACTTCCCACCGTTACATAGGATGGAAAGGATTTTCCTTTTCTCCCATGATCCCCCTTTCTTTCACTTAGCCTATGTTCCAGCCGTAATACCAGGTTGATAAGGCCCTCACATGTCTTGGGTTGAGGGTCAATATGAGCCACCGCGTCCTTGAGCTCATCGCACAGCCCTTGATGGAAGAGCGCCGTCTGTTTTGCAACAGGCCACTTGGTTTCCGCAACCAGCCTTCGGAACGCGTTGAGATACTGCACCAGGTCGTTGGATCCCTGTCTCAACTCAAGCATTTCACGGTCCGCCGTGTACGAGTCAGCCCTTCTGTCGAATACCTTCAGGAATTCCTCGAGAAAGGCACCCCAATCGCATAAGATGGGGTCGTCCCTGCTCACCAGAGGTACTGCCCATTGTGCCGCGTTTCCAGCCAAATAGGAAATAAGGAAAGCCACACGAGCCTGGCTCGTGGGGAACGCCTTTGGTTTGCACGATAAATGTAGCGCCACTTGTGTGAGGAATACCTGCACTGTGTTAGGATCCCCATTGTACCTCTCTGGTGTTGCCAAGGGGATGGCTACCGGCATTTCCACTACTACCGCAGGGGTCTGGTTCGTGAGGGAGGTGCTGGGCGTGAGCGGGTCCAATTGGATAGCATCCAGTCTGGCTTTTACATCGGCGGTTTCTTGCCTAGAGGCAGCCACTTCAGCTTGCACGGTCGCTAAAGCAGCCAGCACATCATCAAGTGTTGCCATGTCTGTTATCGACCGGGAGACAGTTAGTGTTATGCTGGTCGGATATTTTGTAACGCCCTGAACGTCTCAGGATCGTTTAACAGACACGATAATGAGGACGCAACCACTTGTGAAGGGTTAGTTATTTTAATGAAGGCAAAACTAATACAAAGAATAAACAAAAGTTATAGTCACTGGAATCCTCCAGGCTAAGTACGTTACAAACCCACAGCACGGATGGTCCTAACCGTCCTCTGCATATACGCCGATCCCGGCGTATGCCAACAGAGGGCAGAAATGAAATGGCCGACAATGCCAATCGGTAGGCTGTGAGGGGCACGAAGAGTGTTGGGGAGAATCGAGGAGTCAGGGAAACACCCAGCCGGGGTCTCTACCTGAAGGGAGCAGCCGCTCAACCTCTTCCTCAGACTGCACCGGGACGCGGAGTCATCTCCTGGTGATGCGTCACCGATACCCCACTCAAAAGCAAGACGACTGAACCGAGAGCAGCCGCTCGATCGATCCTGTGGACTTCCGAGTCTGTAACGCGGCAAACACCTCCTGGTGCGCGTTACAGCTGGCAGTCCCTGTATCTCTGGTCGGGCTGGGAGTTACGACTCCAACCAGAAAAAGCGCCACTGCGCCTTGACTCAGCCGAGTCAAAAAGCGAAGCTCAAAGGTTGACCGGTAGAGCTTCCGGGTCCTTCACAGGTGACGATGGGGCAAGACACGGCCCAGGGAGTAACGACTCGACCTACCTCCGTTCTTGCCTTACTGGAGCACCACTCCGGAACACTGCTCTTCACGAAGCAGGTACGTCGGTGTAAACACAATATCCGACAGCGTTGTACCTCCCGGTTCCTCCCTTTATAGGGCGTGTTTTCCTTGAGTTACGTAACAGCTCTCCTGTTTACATAAGGGAGTGTTTTCCTTGAGTTATGTAACAGCTCTCCTGTTTACATAAGGGCGTGTTTTCCTTGAGTTATGTAACAGTTCTCCTGTTTACATAACCTCTCAACCGCTAAGCATCCTGGGAGATGTAGTCCGTTTTCGCCGGTTACCGTTTTCCTCCCCTCGCATGACAGGAATTCTTGACAGGTACGCAGTACCAAGCCATGCGTTACGTCATGTACGTATGGGGTCGCGCCTGCTGCGCGTTGCGTATTCGATGAGTACATGCTGCCAGGCCCTGTGTTATGTCACAGACATATAGTATTGCGCCAGGTACGCCGTTCCCTTTTTTTTTTGTCTCAAAAGTATATCTAAATAACTTTAAACAGTATATGAGAGCACGCGAAAATCTAAATTATTTTAAACATTTATATATTTCTAACTGTAATAAACTTATATTATGATAAATATGTTTTGTCAAAATCGCGTCGGGTGCGGCCTCCTTGCGCGCTCGGTGCGCGATTGCCATATGACCTTAAAAAAAGCATTTGATTGGTTCATAACATTTCCCACTGTAACAGTTGTACGACCGTACCCATTTTACTCATTCTCTCTACAGCGTTTGATGAGAGACACCTCTTCTACTTAGAAAGCTTATTTGAAAAGTATTTTCCTGTGTACACATATCTTATACTACACACAACATGCAACGATCATCTTGATCAATATTCATGCTCTGTACATTAGCCTTCCATGTGTGACTGCCATGCATCTCAAACGTTCCATCAAAAAACAAATATGTGTTACACGATGCCCCAGGTGTGTGTGTCTGCACATTATTGTGCTGCCTTTCGGCCTGGGTATTGCTGGCTCTAAGGAGCATCATCAGCCACGGGCAGACTGCACATCCTAGATCACATGCCATCTCATTAACGATAGTTTCCGCCCTCCTGACACATGCTACACTAATCTAAATTGCACACTCTGCGAGGTCAAAACTACAAAAGAAACGCACATAAGTACACTTCCTGGCCAGGCAGGAACTGAACAACGCCCTAGGCCCCGGAATAATTATTCACACCCCTACGCTGGCCTGGCGTACGCAAGCCCAGCCCACTTTGCATATGTATAAATAGGATAACCACGACGCCACACGTTCCTCTTCTTCCACACTACCTCAAATGATTTGCCGCATCCACCTCGCATATCACAATGCGCAATAAAAAAAAGAAATGGATCCATGAGGTGTACTCCATCCTGCCAATCAAAACGGGCTCTAAATTGTGAGCCCTACTGCCCGTCGTCTACGAAAGGGATCCATGAGGTGTACACTCTACTGCAATCAACACTCCATCTGAATTGTGAGCACTGCTGCCCCTAGTGTTTGCTCAAACAACAATGACAGCAGGTAAGCAGAGCGGCCTGGATGCACAGGGCCTCCAATTGAGCACGCTGCGGCAAGAGGAGTGGGGTGCTTCAGCCTAGCTGCGCAGGTCTGAACAAACAATATTGCCATGTGTTATGATGTGATCTTTGACCTCATTCAGTCACATCTCGGTCTCATTTTAAAGACCTGCTGGACTGTACTGTAGGTCTGAGCCAGTGGGCAGCGCTGCCCTACAGACACCTCTTCAGCACGGTGCTGCAGGAGGGATGAGATGCATCAACCAGACTGCGCACGTGCGAATAAGCGATATTGCCATGTGTTAAGATGTGATCTTTGACCTCATTCAGTCACATCTCTGTCTCATTTTAAAGACCTGCTATACCATAAGGTAGACCTGAACCTACAGGCAGTGCTGCCCTACAGACACCTGTTGAGGGCGGTTCTGCGTGAGGGGTGGGGTGCATCACCCTGAGTGCGCACGTGCGAAAAAGCGATGTTGCAGTGCGTAATGATGTGATCTCTGACCTCATTCAGTCACATCGGTCTAATTTTTAGGACCTGCTGAACCGTACTGTAGGCCTGAGCCAGCGGGCAGTGTTGCCCTACAGACACGTGGCGTTGGATTTTAGGTCACTGTAGTGAGCTCCTTACTAAGTGTACATGCACACAGGCTCCCGCAACTGCATTACACGTGCACATTATGCTTCTAGGATGCGCTCTGTTCCTTTGTATGTGAACGTTGGCATAACATATTATTATTTAACCTTGTGTATTCTCATGCACTCCAACTCCTCTTTGAACCATGATTACCACTAACAGTTGGTAGATCGTACTTCAAAAACGAAGGATGCACTCAACTCCTATTTTCTATCAAGCTTGAAATAAACCTTCATTTACTTCCAGACGTTTCCACCATTATGTTATTTCTCCCTTTCAGACATTCCATTGATTGCCACAAGAAGGGAGGAGCGGGAGCTGACCCTGCATTCGGACTACCTTTCTTTTCCTCTTCCACATAGCACACATACTTATGTTTCATTTTTGTCCTGCAGGTTTCTTACGCTGCTTCCACTGGAGTCCAACCCACGTTTTTTTTTATTATACTGTTCTATTAAAGTTACATTTCTATTTATTTCTGTTTTAATAAAGGTTACTTATTTTTTCAAATAAATAACTGAGTGTATAGGTCTTCTTTTTCTAATGACACTTGTCTATTGTTTATTGTGAAAATCATCTGTTTATAGGAGATTTTAAGGACAACATTATTTAATATTAGAGTGCACCTACCAATCATAATCTAACTGACTATTAGACAAATGAAGCCTGGGTAATTGTACAACTGCAAGAGTTCTATGAGTGTATCACTTTATAACACCATAAGTACTGCCCGTGTTATTACAGAACAAATAAGGCACTGCCTAGGACCACCGAGACCTCATGGACTACCGAGGCCCACCCTGCATATTTAAATAAAGACCCGGAGTGTGGCGATCCCCGGACTTCAGTTGGCCTCGAACCCCCCGAACAATTGGTAAACAATACCCGGGAAGGTGCCGCTCCCCTAGGCTGCAAAACGTCTCTGTGCCCTTCCGCGCCTAATTTACATGTGACATTAAGATCCCTAGTCCTACAGAGACTCCGCAATATAATAATTGGATTGGCCACAGAACATTACCCACCCACACTGGGCCTCATTTAAAAGAACGGGTGAGACCCCGCTTTTTTTTGTTTGTTCTTTTCTCTCCATTTTTAACATCCGCATCCCCTCTATTACAGCAATACGAGGTTTTCCTCCTCTCGCTTCAAGTAGTCGAACAAGTATTTGCTATCACAGGGTGGAAACCATGCACCACCCTCTAATAGCAAACACAAATGTCCAGAGAATGCACAACCCCGGACATTGTATGAGCTGCGCCTGAGAGGTCGCCCTCCCTGCTACCATGATGCATTTGTTAGAATAAACGTATACTAACACTACTTACACACGTGTAGTACAGCGACCAGAATGTAGTGAAGAAGCAGAGGAAGCGCAAAATCTAAAAATATAAATCCTACCAGAATCCGGATGACATAGTTCAATGACTATATGACTTATAACTTAGAACTTAGCCCTGCTATTTTAGGGCCAGATAACGCCAACTCCCGCACCCTCGCCCAAATTTATTCTCCACACAGCTGTGGCGCAGCAGCCAGACCATCTCACTTTGCAGCACAGAACTCTCGCTTTGATCCCCAGCTCTACTCACCCATAGGGGTGAGTAGTTTGCGCTCTACAAATACCATATTGATTTACTTTTGCACTCCCTATACAACACCACCTAAGCACCATACACAAGCTACAATGTTCTAAACAAAAGTTCATCCAAGTACCTATAACTACATGCTGACACTACTTGCACAGATGTGGCACAGCGGCTTGATCACATGAATTCACAGCATATGACACACAGTTTGGGCTCACGCTTTAATCCCTGACTCCGGCAGCAGCTCAGCTTAGCAACATGAGACTCTAGACAATACCTCACATATATTCCGTACCCCAGGACTTTCATACCAGTACGGGTCAGTAGTTCGTCCTAGTAGTTATAAACACATCCGGACACTACTTCCACAACTGTAGTGCAGCGGCCACGGCACATGACTTCACAGCATAAGACACACAATTTGGGCTCACGCTTTAATCCCCGAGTCCCACACCAGCTCACCTTACCCACATCAGACTCTACCCAATACCTCACTTAATTTCTGTAGCTCACCACTTACACACCGGTAGGGGTAAATACTTCGCTTCGCACCCCCTCTATAGCACACCCTAAACACCCCACAGAGGTTACAGTGCTCTAACCCTCCTATTTCCCACTTCTTTCCCCCTTGTTTCCCCTTTTTTCACCTTACTTGCTTCAATGGAATCACAAAATGGTGGCCAACACTTCCTAGTTGCAACCGCTCGCACCGCTCGCAGCCAATCAGCAACAAGCTCAAGCTCGTGCTCGTAACGCCTCAGCCAATCATATGGCAGAATTCCCAAATATCGATATCTGTAAATTTCAATATTTCTCAAAAACTACTGAACGAATTTACACCAAATAAACAAAAGCTTGCTTTCTAGACCAAGACCCTCCTCCCTGCCAAATTTGGGGTAATTCCGTTCACCCGTTCGACCTGTAGCCTTGTCTAAAGTTTCCTTTGGAAATTAACATGGAGAAAACACATTTTGGGACGCCCCTTTTTTCTCGGGCCTCCCTTGATGAATCACACCCAAACGTTCAACATAGGAGCTGATTTCAACAAAGAATTAGTTTTGAAAATTTCGCAAAGATTCGTTAATCGACGCCAAAGTTATTGCGAATAGAATGTTGCAATTTTCCTATAGTAACTAGGTCCTAACTAAAACTACCTACTGGCGACCGCCAGTAGGTAATATATATATATATATATATATATATATATATATGTCCAAACAAATGAGCCCTCGAGCTTCAATAGGGCACACACGCTCTCCCCCACCATCCGGTTCTGCTCGCCTTGCTGATGCACGCACAGCAGCGTTCCATTCAGTAATTCTCGAGTCCGACGCGTTTCAAGGCTGTTCCGCCCCTTCCTCATGGACTGTGAACATGGGGACACCATTTCACACCACTGTATGTTTCCATCCTTTTATTAACGGAAGCAAACGCCCCAGGTGGGCGTGGCACAGTTTGAAGAACCCCCAGCAGCATGCTGGTAGTTGCGGTCCTTACAGGGTGAGTGCAATATTAACCTTAAGTAGGCTGGGTCCCCACGTTGTGGATTGCACATATTTAAAACCTATAGTAGGCTGGAAGCATTCTGGTGTGCGCGCTGTTTTCACCTGAGAAGAGCGTACTCCACAGATAGGAAAAGTTTCCCCTCTCGAGTCTTCCCATCCTCACTCCTTTTCTGGTACTTGACAAATCACCCCGAGACTTTCAGGGTAGGAGCGTTGCGTAGCGCCCCATTAGTTTTGAAAATTTCGCGAGGATTCGTCAACCGGTGCCAAAGTTATTCCAAATAGAATGTTGCGGATTTCCTATGGAAACAGGGTCCTAACTATAACTATCTACTGGCGACCGCCAGTAGATAATATATATATATATATATATATATATATATATATATATATACACACACACAAAAAAGAAGCAACACTAGATTTGCTCACCTCAAATATCTGCTTTTCTATCAAAGTCTTTAAGCATAGGACTAGCACAGTGCCAGCCATGCTGCGGCTCGCATTGGGGAAAAGAGGAGTGGAAAAGGGGGACTGCGGAGACATACGTTCTACATGAAAATCGTAAGGAGTGCGGGTAAGGCAAGCAAAATGGATGTTTTCCGCTGGCTGAAGGAGTAAAAAATGCATTGTGGGAAGGAAAAGTCAAGATTAAACAGGTTAAAAAAATGAACATTGCATTAACTTAGAGTTTTCATTTAAAAACATGATTGCAGCATTTTTGTGATAGTGAATGCATATGTTTAATCATGCTGCTGTCTATTTTTTTAAAAGTCACACCTGTTGGTAATTGTACTCTGGAAGATGACTGAACCGCAGTGTTAAATCACGTGGCCAGTCGAAAGGCAGAGACTTTACCAGTGATCAAGCCTCTCAAGAGGAGAAACGCGTTGGGTTTTCTTTACCTGTGCAGCTTTCCACATGGATTAAAGCAATTTTTAATAACCTCTAGCAGGCGTCGGTGTGCCTATCTTCAGGAAAAGGGAGGTGGTGGTTGGATGTTTCTACAGGGGGCTCCGGTCCCGTAACACTGATCCGCCCTGCAGGGTCTGAGGCTTATTTCTAGGAGCAGTTTTTGGTGGTATATATATATATATATAGATAATTATATATAGATATGTAGACTTTTATCTACAAGAGCATTTACAACAACTCACATCTTACATCTGGGACACGAGTGACTTTCTATACAAGATGCTGAACTTTACATGGCAAAGTGAACACCTACTTATCACCCTAGATGTGACTTCATTATATACATCTATAAATCATCAGGATGGGCTAAGGGCATTGAAGTACTATCTAGCGCGTAGAGGTGTCGAATTTACACAACACAATGTAATGTTGACAAACATGGTTGAATTTTGCCTTACTAACAATATATTTTTGCTTCAAAACAATTCGTACCAGCAACTTCGAGGCGTGGCAATCGGGGCCATCTTCTCCCCAAGCTATGCCTGTTTACACATGGGGTGGTGGGAGGAGCTAGTCCTACTAAAGGAACATACGACAATTGTGAAAAACAACATCAAAGCTTGGTGAAGATTTATAGATCTCTTTTTAATATGGCAGGGAACCAAAGAGGCTGCAGAAAGGTTCATTGCCAGACTTAATGTCAACCAGCTTAATTTACACTTAACTGCGACGGTTAGCACAGAGAGTGTGAATTTCCTAGATGTACAGGTCTTTATCAAAGATTGTAAAATAGAAACCAAAATTCACAGAAAGCTAACAGCAGGCAATGCAATATTACATGCGAGGAGTGCACACCCCCGGCATCTAATACACAATAATCCCTATGGGGAGAGGCTCCGTTTAAGACGAATCTGTAGCTGTGAGGAAGATCTGATACAACCACAAGCTAATAGCAGGAGCAGATTCCTAGATAGAGGTTATATGACCCACTGCATTGATGCAACAATTAAACGCAGCAACTCAGTCCCCAGGGAAACCCTCCTCAAGAAAACCACAGAGAGAGAAAATGAAAAGAAACAAGATGCAAACACCTTCAGGTTTATTTTAGGGTACATCAAACAAGAAAAACGGATCAGAAACGTCATCAAAAGAAATTGGCCCCTAGTAATAGGAGATCCCACAATAGGTCACCTACTTCCCAAGAGGCCAGCCATTACCTACAGCAGGACACCCTCAATGAGGGATGCCCTGGTACAAAATGACTGAGGCGGCCAAACCAGCGGGACTTGGCTTTCCCAAAGAAAAGGGTTCTTCAAATGTAAGACATGCAAGGCATGTCAATTTGGAACTAGTCGAACTACTTATGAAACACCCTTTGGGGAACAAGAAAGACCTATCAATAAGGCCCTTACCTGCAAATCTGATTATGTGGTTTATGTGCTGGAGTGCCCATGTGGCCTACAATATATAGGCAGTACTATACCGCAAGGACACAAGAGGGTACTCCAGCCCAGCACATAAGGGATCCAGCCTACCCGGTGGCCAGGCATTTCCGTGAATTTCATAATGCAGACCCTAAAGACCTGAAATACTTTTTGATTGGCCCCATCCCCCCAATCAAAAGAGGAGGAGATAGAGAGAAAGCCCTTAGACAATTGGAAACGAGCTACATTCTCAACCTCGATTCCAAACACCCAGGAGGTTTGAATATTACAGAGGAATTATACACTTGCCTGTAAACCAAATAAATGTAATGTAAGGCGGCTTTTATATAGCGCAGACTACCACTCCGTAAGGAGCATACTGGCTCTGAGTATTCGGAGGTAAGGGGGGGCCCTAAGATGACTAAATAAGAGAGAGGCACAATTTGTCTGGGGCAGCGAATATCCAAGTCTTCAGGGCCTTCCTGAATTGTGTCTCTGTATTCAGCAATCTCAAATGGAGTAGTAGTAGATTCCAAGCTTTGGATCCTAATACAGCCACTGTTCTACCGCCCCTAGTTTTGTATTTGAAGATAGGTTGTTTGAGGAGGTTGGCAGTGGAGGACCTGTGTTGGAAACCGGGCAACCGGGTTAGCAGTCACCAGGTTCCCAGCACAATGGTAGCTTGGCTCGAGCGGTCGGGGGTCAGGCACCGTGTTAAGCGTACGTCACACCCTCACAATAACCATGCGTTCATCCGTTCCAAAAACGACACTACACCGTAAAAATTATGAAAGAAAGTAGTTTGTCTTTATCTTATTTTCTCTTAGTTGCAGGTTTCAAAACACACATACAATACCATAAGACTTTTCTTGAAAATAGCAGGTCAAATAAATAATACCACAGTGGGGTTTCAATAAATAGGATCAGGTCATAAATAAACACGGAATAAATATAGGTGCAATAAATACAGATGGCAAATAAATACAGTCAGGAATAAATACAGTGGAAGACAATAAATAAAGCACCCTCGGAGGAGGAGCCTAGCCCGCATCCAAGATGGTCGCGTGAGCACAGGGCTCCCCGGACCCTCGCTGCTCCTCGGAACTTATCCTGACTTTATCCTGACTTGGTTGACGGATTCTGGAAGATGAACGTTGGCTGAACCTTAAACTCTTTTCAGAAACCAAATCGGACCTGGGAGACCTGATCTATGGTGGTTTGAACTTTTGAGGCCCGACTGATGGCTGTGCCCGGTGCGAAGGTGAACTGTGGAGCCGGGGCATAGTTGAACAACAACGGCATCGGGGCTGCGCCAGCGGCCGTCTCATCACTTTCGGTTTCACTTTTGGATCTCTGAGTGGCTGGACAGTGGAGTGGCTTTGTGCGGCTGGGTTTTCACTCGGCCTTCGCTTCGTGCCTTTGCCTCCGCCTGAAACCAGTGTGCCCATTGACTTTGATCCTCTCGCACCGCCACATTGCGGTCCCTGGTACGGCCCGTGTCGGCTTCGCCTGTGCCACTTTGACGCTTCCTCGGTGGTCCCCTTCGGCGAGCGTGGTTCAACATGGGAGGCAGAGGGGATCCCGAGAGGCGTAAGACCAAGACATCCTTACGTGGGGGACCGGTCCAGACCAACAACATGGACCGCTACACTCATGGGAAAGGGTCCCCTGGGACGGCCAGTGTTCTCCCGGATGACGCTGGGGGTGTTCCGTCATCCCCTCCGGATTTGTCACTGCAGGACATCATGGGCGCCATTAATGGCATCAAGGAGACCATCGCTAAGCAGTACGAGGCCTTGGCCCGTAAAATCGACACGGTGGCCATTGATGTTACGCTAATTCGGGCGGATCTCTCTAAGACCAATGAGAGGGTTCAATCGCTGGATTTGCGGACGTCCACCCTTGGTACGGATGTGTCGGATCTGCAGACTGCTCTCGGCGACCTCAAGTCGGCCAACGACCTGATGGCCCGGCGGCTGGAGGACTTTGAGGGACGGGCTCGACGCAATAACATCCGCGTCATAGGTGTTCCAGAGACCTCCGACAATCGCCCGGTGGATCTTGTGGTTGAGGAACTCATCCTCAAACAGCTTGCCCCCGCTGGCCTGAGTAAGTTCTTTGCCGTGGAGCGGGCCCGTCGAGTCCCGGGCGGTCGGCCGCGACCAGGAGCTCCCCCGAGGCCTATTGTCGCAAAACTTTTTCATTACAGAGACCGCGATGCGATTCTGCAGGCCTCACGGGTACATGGCCCGGTCCGATATGAGAACTCATCCGTTAACTTTTTCCCGGACTTCACCCAACTTGTCCAGAAACAGCGGATGGGTTTCCAGGGGGTGAAGCGCCGTCTCCGGGACCTGGGTCTTAAGTACTCGATGCTTTTTCCTGCTAGGCTCCGAGTGGAATACGAAGACCGGACTACCTTTTTGGACTGCCCTGCGACTGTGAGTGACTGGCTGGATTCTCTGCCGGACCGGGGTGACCGGCCTGGGCCTTCTGGTGGTGCCGAGGGTGGTGGACCTCCTTCGGAGTGACTTTTGGTCCTTGACTCTGACATTTTGTTTTGTTCGGCTGGGTTCTACTTCTTTTGTACATTTTGTTTAATTATGATCTGTGTTGGGGGCGGGCAGGGACGGGTCCCTTTCCTCCTCCGGGGTCTTTTCGTAGAATGGGGTTTGTAGGGCGACAGGCACACTGCAAGTTGGGGTGGTTTTCTGGACCGCAGGGGTGCAGGGTGGGGGGAGTTGAATTTGGGGGGGGGTTGGTGGGTGGGTGGGGTTGTTTGGATTTGTGTTTTTTGTTTTCAAGGCGAGGTATTGGCTCTGCTTCAGTTTCTGGTGTTGCGCTATTTGCAGGGGGACCCTTGATCTACTGGAGGGGATGGGGGGGACGGGTTGAGACCGATGTCGTGGAACGTCAACGGATTGGGGGATCGTATTAAACGGGGTGTTGTGCTGCAGTATTTGCGTCGTTTGACTCCTGATGTGGTATTCTTACAGGAGACGCATCTGGTGGGTAATGTTTGTCATGCCATGAACAGGGGGGGATACCGACTTGTGGCCCATTCCGGTTTCACCATTGGCTCTAGAGGGGTGGGCATTCTTCTGCGATCTTCACTTCCGCTAGAGATCACCAGGGTTGTCCTAGACGATAGAGGGCGCTATGTGGCTCTGACGGGGAGGTGGGAGGGACAGTCCCTTTCCTTGGTTTCGGTTTATGTTCCCCCGGGCCACCAGAACTCCACTTTCTCAGACTTGGGTCGTATGCTGCTTGAGCTTCCTGACAGTCTTTTGCTTATGGGTGGGGATTTTAATTCGGTTGTTTCGGGTGATTTGGATCGCCACCCGCCCAGGGCCCTCCCGGCTGCCCAGGCGTGGCTCGGCGGACTCTTGGATACCTTCGGTCTGGTGGATTGTTGGAGGTTAATGCATCCGACACAGTGTCAGTATACATTTCACTCTGGGGCCCATGGGTGTCTCTCCAGATTGGATTATTTTCTTATGCCCGCGGCCCAGACTGCCCGGATTCGAGAGGTGGAGCACTTGGCCCGGGGTATCTCTGATCATTCCCCACTGTGGTTGCTTTTCGACACCGGGATGCGGTCCGCTGGGCGGATCGCCCCTATTAACCCCTGGTACTTGCGAGACCCCAAGATTCGTGATAGCCTTGTTAAGTCGATTGATCAGTATTTTCTCGAGAATGAGGGGTCGGTGGTGTCCTCAGTGTCCCTGTGGGAAGCCTTCAAAGCAGTGCTCCGCGGACATGCCCTATCCCAGATAGTGGAGGCTAAGAGGGTTAAGAACGAGGCGGTGGTGAAGCTGGAGACTGAAATATCGGGACTGGAGGCAGCTTTGGAGACGGGGGTCACTCAGGATGGGCTTCATGCCCTCAGCTTGAAGCAGTTTGAATATAAGTCTCTTGTCACTGATGCTGCCAAGATCATGTATAGGGAGCAACAGGGTAGGTTGTATGATGCCGGGGACAAGGCGGGTAAACTGATTGCTTGGTTGGATAAGAAGGAGAGAGTGAACCGTGTGGTCCCGGAGCTTCGGGTTTCGGATGGAGTGTGTGTGACGGACCCTGGTGAGATTGTGGAGTGTTTTGCTGACCACCTCCGGGCGGTGTACTCCCCGGTGTCTGATAGAGATGAGGACGACTCTCGTCTCTTGCTGCGAGATATTGCCTTGCCCGGCCTATCCGTCGAGGACCGTGAGCAGATGGATGCCTCTCTGTCTGTCGACGAGATTGCTACCGCGATTCGTTCCCTTCGCTCGGGCAAGGCTATGGGCCCCAACGGACTGCCGATTGAACTGTATAAACTACGCCCGGATAAAATCGCGCCCTTCCTCCGTCGTATGTTTCTGGAGTCGCTCGAGCGGGGTTCCCTTCCCGACGACCAGCGTCTGGCTACTATAGTTGTTATTCCCAAGGACGGTAAGCCACGAGACCACTGTGCCTCATATAGGCCTATTTCCCTACTAAATGCCGAACCGAAAATCCTTGCCAAGGTCCTCGCTAATCGCTTGCTGAGAGTTATATGTGATTTGATACATCCGGATCAATGCGGCTTTATCCCTCATCGTAATACCGCTCTCAACATGCGGCGTCTACATGGCGTCCTCGCTAGGGCGGAGTACTTCTCTGAACCGGCCATATTGGTTTCCTTAGACGCCACGATGGCCTTTGATACCATCGAGTGGCCATTCCTTTGGGCCGTATTGGCGAAATTTGGCTTAGGGGAGGGATTTATTAGTTGGGTGAAGCTCCTCTATGCTGGTCCAATGGCTCAGGTTGTTGTTAATGGGCGGGTTTCTCGGCCCTTCGCTCTCGGGAGGGGCACTAGGCAGGGGTGCCCGTTGTCCCCTCTGCTCTTTGCTCTCGCCTTGGAACCGCTCGCTGCCTGGCTCCGCTGGGAGCCCTCGATCAGAGGGATCCGGTGGGCCCCGGGCTTCGAGGATCGGGTCTCGTTGTACGCGGATGATATTCTTCTGTACCTCACCTCGCCGCGGGAGTCGCTCAATGTGCTTTTTGATGTCCTTACTTCCTTCGGGAGAAACTCGGGTTTGATAATTAACTGGTCCAAATCTTGCGTGTTTCCTATCTCCGGTGGCCTTCCTCTCCTGCCGCCGCGGCTTCCGATCCAAACATCTCCATCCGGCTTTAAATACTTGGGGGTATACGTTTCGTTGGATCCGGCGGTCCGCTACGAGCAGAATCTCCTGTCTCCCCTCCGGCGTTTGAGGGCGGATACGGCTCGGTGGTGTACGTTGCCCTTGTCTCCACTTGGTCGCGCAGCACTGTTTAAAATGATGTCCCTTCCCAGATTTCTTTACGCACTCCAGAACTCCTTCGATATCATTCCGGCGGCCTACTTTAGGGAGGTGGAGAGTTTGCAGAGGAGACTGGTTTGGGACGGTCGTGCGCGTATCGCTTTGGCAAAGCTGACTCTTCCCTGGTATGACGGGGGCATCGCGCTCCCTGACATTAGAAGGTACTATTGGGCCTCCCAGCTGTCTGCCATTAACCATGCTATGTACGCTCCTGGCTCGAACCCGGCTTATGAGATGGATAAATTCCTGCTTCCCGGCGGTAACTATAACAGAGCGCTTTACTCCCGATCTGCCGGAGGGACCCTCACGGGCCCTACTAGGATTGCGGTACGTGTGTGGAAGGCGGCGAATGTAGCTGTGGGCTGGAGTGAGCGGTTGACGTGTGCTACTCCTCTGTTCGCCTCAGAGCGCCTGGGAAGCCTCTGGACAACGAAAGGCTTTGAGCACTGGGATACGATCGGCATTAGCAGAGTGGGGGACCTCTGGGTTAAAGGCGCGGTTAAATCCTTCGCGGCGCTTCAGAGCGAGTACGAGCTTAGTGAAAGGGAGTTCTTCCGCTATGCCCAGGTTCGGCACGCCCTACTCTCGGTCTTTGGGGAGGGGACCACGGTCCCTGTTTCTTCACCTCTCGAGGACCGTATACTCGACGGACACGTCCCCGACAGTACTATCTCCCTGATTTATAAAAAACTAATAAATAATCGGGCTGACCTCTTGGTGCGTCTTCGGGAGGCATGGACGGGAGATGGGGTTGAGTTGGACGACGAGGACTGGCAGTCCGCGCTGTCATCCCCTAAGGAGGTTGCCATCCCGGCCCGTCTCCGTCTGGTCCAGCTTAAGATTCTCCATCGTGTCTATGTGACGGGTCCCCGTTTGGTCTCGATGGGGTTTTCTGACGACGGGCTCTGTAAGCGTGGCTGCGAGCTCAGTGCCACCTTTCTCCACATCCTCTGGGAGTGCCGCGAGGTGGCGGAATATTGGCGCCAGGTGCATGATGTTATGAAACGAGTCACTGGGGTCGCTCTGCTGCCGGAGGTGCGCCGATGTGTTCTGAATGTGTGGGAGCCCAATGACTATAATGCGGCCCAGGCTCGGTGGGCGGCCCTTGGGAACATGATAGCAAAGAGAGATATTGCGCAGCTTTGGGGTTCCCAACGGCCTCCCACCGTGTCCGTATGGAAGGAGAACATGGACTGGTGCATGTTCAGGGAGAAGACGGTGTATGTGGCTCGTGGTAAACCCGGGGCGTGGGGTAGAATCTGGGGTCAGTGGAATGTGTATCGAGGGTCTATCTGTTCTCCCCCCCTGGTGGATACGTCTGATGTTGCCTTGTCCCCCTGATCCTTGACGGTTCCTTGCTTAATTAGTTCATCTGAGTATAGATTTGGTTTGCCCGTGGCCCCCCCCCCTCCCTCTCAGACCCCCCTTTTTATCGACCACCTTCGGGTGGTCCTGTGTGGAGTTCCTCTGCTATGATTAGACGCCCTTCAATGTTTCTCGCCTTGTTTTTTTTTTTTTTTTTTTTCTTTACTTTTGTTGATATTTATGTTAAAAGGGTGTATCCTGACTTCCTGTAGATGCAGCCTGATCTCCTGTCATTTAGCGGAGCCCCTGCGGGCCAGCCATTGTTTTGGCACTGCTTGATCATTTCTGCATACTAGCGGCCGGCCCAGGAGGTTGTAGGCCCGTGCTTGTACCCTTTTTCTCTGCACAATAAAAATAAAAAAAAATAAAAAATAAAGCACCCTCAATAACTTAAATAACACAATCAATGACAATTACAGTTCACAACCCTTTCACGAGGTAGTTTGGTTTCACTTTGCCCAAGTACAGGTTGTGGTCATCTGGATGACATGGGGGGTGTCCCACCTTGATTGGTCAAGGCTGGGCCTGAACTGAGGTAGAATAAGGGTAACCTAAGGATCTGGCTCTCCCAAAAATACACAACCCCTCACAGAGGTCACTGCACCAGTCTCAGTTCACCCCTGGCACTCCCAAGCTGGTTCTAACACCCCTCTAGCCCCTAGAATGGTCTTTTAGGGCTCCACGGGGCCTCAGACGCCCCCTCTACCACTTACTGCCCTTTTTCACGATGATCGGCTCCGCTCGGCGCCGGGTCGACGTCGCTGGACGGCTCCGGTTCGATGTCGCTGGGCGGCCTCGGTTCGGTGTCGCTGGGCGGCCTCGGCTCGATGTCGCTGGGCGGCCTCGGCTCGATGTCGCTGGGCTGCTCCGGCTCGATGTCGCTGGGCGGCCTCGGCTCGATGTCGCTGGGCTGCTCCGGCTCGATGTCGCTGGGCTGCTCCGGCTCGATGTCGCTGGGCGGCCTCGGCTCGATGTCGCTGGGCTGCTCCGGCTCGATGTCGCTGGGCGGCCTCGGCTCGATGTCGCTGGGCTGCTCCGGCTCGATGTCGCTGGGCGGCCTCGGATCGATGTCGCTGGGCTGCTCCGGCTCGATGTCGCCTTCCGGCGTCGCAGGGTCACGGCCTCCCCGCTTCCGGGTGTCTCCGGAGTGCGACCTCCACTCCCGACCTCAGGCGCGCTTCACCTCAGATTCCGGCGTCTCCGGAGTGCGATCTCCACTCCCGACCTCCGGCGCGCTTCACCTCGATCTCCGGCGACTCCGGAGTGCGATCTCCACTCCCGACCTCCGGCGCGCTTCACCTCGACCTCAGGTGACTCCTTACTCGACCTCCGGTGCCACTCCACGACCTCCGTCGGCGCCCTCTCTCGACCTCTGACGGCTCCGGGTACGACATCTGCTTTCTGTCAGCGCCGCTTCTCCTCCTCAGGCCTCAGGTCTCCAGGCTTCTCGACGTCAGGACTCCAGGAGGACACCGCTAAACAGGTCAGGAGCTTGCTGGTCTTCTTCTTTAAGGCCTCTTCACAATATGTAGGTCCTTAAGATGGTTTTTCTGGTCTTGGTCCCACACAGGGCTCTAGGCTGGGCTTGGTCAGTAGGGACTAGCATCAAGGGTGGGTTTCTGGACCCCACTCCAAGCACTGGTTTCCACCTCTGCTGCCTTACTCCGACCTCCTTCTGAACTGGTCCTCTCTCCTCTCTAGTCAGATGCCAACTGCCACTCTGATATGGCCTCCCAACATTCTAAACTGCCTCCCACTGTCACAGGGTTCTAGAATGTTCTGGAAACCTCCAGTGAGTTCTGGTGATGTCACAGGTGACAATAGGTGGCCACCATTTTGTGTCTCAGGCCCTCAGACAGAAGTTCCAGGGGTAGGGAAAATGGCTCCCTGACCCTGCATCAACACTAAAAAGTCTGGTGGTTCCCAAAAAGGAAAAATTATAACAGGGTTTGAGGCAAAAGTGGGACAAAATAAATAATGATGAGGAGGGACCACCCAAAGGGCTGACAGGTCTAACACGCGTCCCCCTCAGCTGAAAGTGGGGAGAGCTACCTAACCCCTTGGGAGTTCTCATCACTAAGGCGGAAATACCTTGAGAGACCGTCTGCATTGGCGTGGTCCACTCCAGGCCGATGTTCCACCTGAAAGTCCATTCCCTGTAGGGAGATAGACCACCTTAGCAACTTGGGATTCTCCCCCTTCATCTGCATCAGCCACCGAAGGGGTCTGTGGTCGGTCTGAACTAGGAAGTGCGAGCCAAACAGGTATGGCCGCAACTTCTTCAGAGCCCATACCACTGCAAAGGCTTCACGCTCTATTGCACTCCACTTCTGTTCCCTGGGAAGTAGTCTCCGGGATAGGAAGACCACGGGTTGATCCAGACCCTCTTCATTGAGTTGCGATAACACTGCCCCAATGCCATGTTCCGATGCATCCATCTGGACAATGAACTCCTTGGAAAAATCTGGGGCCCTTAAGACCGGGGCCTTGCACATGGCTTGCTTCAGTTTCACAAAGGCCTGCTGGCAAGCCTCCGTCCAGACTACCCGTCGAGGTTGTTTCTTGGACGTAAGCTCCGTGAGGGGGGCCACAATGGTACCGTACCCCTTCACGAAGCGGCGGTAATATCCGGTGAGGCCCAGAAAAGCTCGGACCTCAGTCTGAGTCTTGGGGGGTTCCCAGGCCATGATTGCCTCGATTTTCACCTGGAGGGGTTGCACCACTCCCCTACCCACCAAGTGTCCAAGGTACACTACCGACCCCTGCCCGATCTGGCATTTACTGGCCTTGATCGTTAAACCAGCGTGTTTCAGGGCCTGGAGAACAGCTTGCAGGTGACGCAAGTGATCCTCCCAGCTGTTACTGAAGACGGCAATGTCGTCCAGATAAGCAGCAGAGAAACTCTCCATTCCAGTGAGGATCTGGTTCACCAGATGCTGAAACGTGGCAGGTGCGTTCTTGAGCCCAAAGGGCATCACGCAGAACTGGTAGTGGCCCTTGGGCGTGGAGAAGGCTGACCTTTCCTTAGCTCCATCAGTCAGAGAGATCTGCAAGTACCCGGAAGTAAGGTCAAAGGTACTCAGATATTGGGCAGCTCCCAGCCGGTCAATCAATTCATCCGCTCTTGGAATCGGATGAGCATCAGTCTTGGTTACTGAGTTCAGTCCCCGGTAGTCCACACAGAACCTCAGTTCCGGTTGGGCCCCCGGTGGTGCAGCTTTTGGTATTTGTACCACCGGACTGGACCAGGGGCTGCTGGAAGGTTCAATCACTCCTAGCTCCAGCATCTTAGTGACTTCACTGTGAATGCTGGCCTTCACCTTGTCTGTCATCCGGTAGATCTTTGACTTCACAGGTGGGCTGTCTCCTGTGTCCACGTCATGGACGCACAGGTGAGTCCTACCCGGAACAAGGGAGAACAACGAAGAGTACTGCCCCAGGACCTGGCGGCAGTCCTCCTGCTGTTCAGGAGTTAGGGACGGGGAGAGAATCACTCCCTCCACCAACCCATCCTTCTCTTGAGACGCAAATAAGTCGGGGAGAGGCTCGCTTTCCACGTCCTCTGCTCCGTCAGTCACCATCAGCAATATGACTTCGGGCCTCTCATGGTGGGGTTTGAGGCGGTTGGCATGCAGCACCCGTAGGGGCTGGCGAGGGGTCTTCAGATCCACCAAGTAGGTAGCCTTACCCTTCTTCTCCAACACCTCAAAGGGTCCTGACCAGCGATCCTGGAGGGCGCTATGCTCTCCTGGTTCGATCACCCACACCTTCTGGCCAGGCTCCAACTCCACCGGGTGAGCATTGTGGTCATACCACGCCTTCATCACTGCTTGGCTGGCTTCCAAGTTGTCAGAAGCTTGCTTCCACAACTTAGCCATTTGGCTCCGGAAGGCCAGCATGTAGCTCACCACGTCCTGGGGAAGCTTTCTGGGAGTTCTTTCCCATCCGTCTCTCACCAGGCTGAGAGGTCCACGCACAGGGTGCCCATACAAAAGCTCGAAGGGGCTGAAGCCCACTCCCTTCTGTGGCACTTCCCTGTAAGAAAACAGTAGACAGGGTAGGAGGACGTCCCATTTCCTCCGCAGGCTTTCAGGCAGACTTCTGATCATGCCTTTCAAGGTTTTATTGAACCTCTCCACCAGACCATTGGTCTGGGGGTGATAAGGAGTGGTGAACCGGTAGGTCACTCCACACTCCTTCCACATGGCCCGCATGTATGCTGACATGAAGTTGGTCCCCCTGTCGGACACAACTTCCTTGGGAAAACCCACTCGGGTAAAGATTCCCATCAGGGCCCTAGCCACAACAGGTGCAGTAATGGTCCTCAGAGGTATAGCCTCTGGGTACCGTGTAGCATGATCCACCAGAACCAGGATAAACCTGTGACCAGCTGTAGTAGGCGGATCTAACGGACCCACAATGTCGATGCCCACCCTTTCAAAGGGGGTGCTAACGACAGGAAGTGGTTCCAGGGGAGCTTTCAGCTTCACCCCTGTTTTCCCACTGGCTTGACAAGACACACATGTCCGGCAGTAGGTGTCGGACGACACTTTCATTTGAGGCCAATAAAAGTGTGGGACAAGACGGGCAAAGGTCTTGTCTTGCCCCAGGTGTCCTGCCAAGGGGATCTCATGAGCCAATTCCAGAAGGAAGGCTCGGTAACGTTGAGGGACAACCAAGGCCCGTGACGATCCGTGCATGGGTGCCTTGGGTTCACTGTAGAGGAGGCCATCCTCCCAGTAAATATTGTAGTTGCCCTCAACGTTCCCTGCTGCCTGGGCTTCGGCCTGTCGCCTCAGTCCCTCAAGGGTAGGACACTCCCTCTGGCCCTTGCAGAATTCCTCCCTGGTCGGCCCTCCCTCCACGTGCCACTCGGCCGGGATGGGTAGGTTCTCCAGTTTGGTAACATCCCCCTCCGCGGACTCCTGGTCCACCACCTCCGGTGGCCTATCCGTCACACGGGGCGCGGATGCCGGGGCAGGCTCCTCCTGCCTTCGGTTCTTCCCTTGATCGGCAGCCGGCGGTGCCTTTGTTCCAGGCTCCCGCCTAAACGAACTCCCCCTCCGGGTAGTCGCAGACCTTGTGCTGACACAGGCCCAGTCAGGTGTACCCAGCATCTCAGCATGAGTCCGGTATTCCACCTCCTTCCAAGCATTATGCTCCATGTCATTCCCCAGCAGACAATCGACTGGCACGGCAGGGCTTACGGCAACTCGAAGTAACCCTGCAACCCCTTCCCATTCAAATGGAACCTCGGCCACCGGATAGTGGCCCATTCTGCCGTCAGCCATCGCGGTAGGGTGGAGTACATGGGGAATCACCTGCTCTGGAGACACCAGTTGACTACGTACCATAGTCATACTGGCTCCTGTGTCTCTCAGAGCCTCCCCTCTTTGGCCGTTGATGGTGACCCACTGCCCATACTTTGTGGTATTTGGTGGCACCTGGATCTTAGGAACCATCTCCCGTTCTCCCAGGGACACTAAAGTGACGCCCACCCACTCCCTCCCCTTATCTAAGGGCATCTCCTCCCCGAGCACTACACTAGCTACTCCGGGGGCCTTTCCTCCGATGGGAGGGGGTGGTCTTTTCGGGCACTTCACATCTCCCTTATAGTGTCCGACACCACCGCACTCAAAGCAATGGACAACCCTTGGCTGCTGACTCTGGCCAGGATTAGGGTTTCTGGGGGGGTTAGCCCTAGGGGTGAATCCTGTTCCCTTCCCTTGGGAACTATTTTGGGGGCCTTTAGAGAACTCCGCTTTCTTTTCCCCTCCCTCTTTCTTCTGGGGGGCGCCCTGTCCGGTCTTTTGAGAGTCCCCTCCGGTCCCCCTTGTGGACACCCGGGTACTAGCCCAAATGTCCGCCTCCTCAGCAAGCTTCCGGGGATTGGTCAGCTTGCTATCCACCAGGTGTTGACGCAGTTCAGGGAAACATTTTTCGAGCAGGTGTTCCTTCAACATTAAATCAAACAACCCCTCGTAGTTCCTCACCTCACTGCCCTGTATCCAACCCTCTAATGCCTTCTTTGCATAGTCCAGGAAATCCACCCAATTCTGTGTGCCCAGTTTGTGGCTACCCCGAAACTTCTGTCTGTACTTCTCGGGTGTTAGTCCAAACTTTCTCACGAGCGCCACTTTCATGGTGGGGTAGTGGGTCTGCTCATCCTGCTCTAGGGACAATAATGTATCCCTACCAGCCGGAGGCATGTATTTATACAATCCCCCACCCCAATATTTCTCTGGAACCCCATGGACTCTTAAAGAGACCTCATAGGCTGCTAGCCACCTGGCGATATCATCACCCGCACTATAGCTAGCTACTATGACTTTTGGCAAATAGGGTTTGGATTCCCTGGTGATTTCTCTTTCTTCGCTGCCACCATTAGGAACAGTGTGTGCCCCGACCCGTAGGATCTGGAGATCTATCTCCCTGAGCCTCAACTCGTGAGCCATCCTCCGTTCCTCCTTTTCTTTCTCCAGCTTCGCCAATTCCCATGTGAGCTGTCTTTTCTCCCTCCGGTCAGTGAATTCTGCTTCTAGTAAGCCGTGGCTAGAGACACTGCTGCCCTTCCTTGAAGGTGTTCTGGGCCCCGCTACTAGGTCCCCCACCTCAGGTTGGTACAAACCAGCCCCCTCGCTGTCAGGCTCTCCATCCCTGTCCTCCTTCTCAACCTTACTTTCTCGCCGTGCCTCCCCCCAAGCCCTCAAGCTGGTCTGGAGTTCACCCTTCTTTGCACCTTGGGGACAAAACACCCCCTCTCGCTAACAAAACTCCCTGAGTTGGGCCACAGTATAAGTTTCCACATCCTCCAATACAAACTCCATTTTGCCCACTCAGGTTAGAAGACAGTTGCTTACAGAAGCTATGCAGGGGGGTACCTTTTGTAATACCTCCTCCCACCACCAGAAGTAAATTTGGAAAAAACAAAACTCAAAATTAGGAAGTCCGCTTGGAGAAAACTCCCGGTGTAGGCCTATGGACTACCCACAGTTATTGTCGAGTAGACGCAAGCACAGCTCTATCCCACCACTGAACACCAATTTTATGTTGGAAACCGGGCAACCGGGTTAGCAGTCACCAGGTTCCCAGCACAATGGTAGCTTGGCTCGAGCGGTCGGGGGTCAGGCACCGTGTTAAGCGTACGTCACACCCTCACAATAACCATGCGTTCATCCGTTCCAAAAACGACACTACACCGTAACAATTATGAAAGAAAGTAGTTTGTCTTTATCTTATTTTCTCTTAGTTGCAGGTTTCAAAACACACATACAATACCATAAGACTTTTCTTGAAAATAGCAGGTCAAATAAATAATACCACAGTGGGGTTTCAATAAATAGGATCAGGTCATAAATAAACACGGAATAAATATAGGTGCAATAAATACAGATGGCAAATAAATACAGTCAGGAATAAATACAGTGGAAGACAATAAATAAAGCACCCTCAATAACTTAAATAACACAATCAATGACAATTACAGTTCACAACCCTTTCACGAGGTAGTTTGGTTTCACTTTGCCCAAGTACAGCTTGTGGTCATCTGGATGACATGGGGGTGTCCCACCTAGATTGGTCAAGGCTGGGCCTGAACTGAGGTAGAATAAGGGTAACCTAAGGATCTGGCTCTCCCAAAAATACACAACCCCTCACAGAGGTCACTGCACCAGTCTCAGTTCACCCCTGGCACTCCCAAGCTGGTTCTAACACCCCTCTAGCCCCTAGAATGGTCTTTTAGGGCTCCACGGGGCCTCAGACGCCCCCTCTACCACTTACTGCCCTTTTTCACGATGATCGGCTCCGCTCGGCGCCGGGTCGACGTCGCTGGACGGCTCCGGTTCGATGTCGCTGGGCGGCCTCGGTTCGGTGTCGCTGGGCGGCCTCGGCTCGATGTCGCTGGGCGGCCTCGGCTCGATGTCGCTGGGCTGCTCCG
This sequence comes from Triturus cristatus, assembly GCF_964204655.1. Taxonomy (NCBI): domain Eukaryota; kingdom Metazoa; phylum Chordata; class Amphibia; order Caudata; family Salamandridae; genus Triturus; species Triturus cristatus. Next base: position 1,451,297,291 of record NC_140591.1, read on the forward strand.
GCTCGATGTCGCTGGGCTGCTCCGGCTCGATGTCGCTGGGCTGCTCCGGCTCGATGTCGCTGGGCGGCTCCGGCTCGATGTCGCTGGGCGGCCTCGGCTCGATGTCGCTGGGCTGCTCCGGCTCGATGTCGCTGGGCGGCCTCGGATCGATGTCGCTGGGCTGCTCCGGCTCGATGTCGCCTTCCGGCGTCGCAGGGTCACGGCCTCCCCGCTTCCGGGTGTCTCCGGAGTGCGACCTCCACTCCCGACCTCCGGCGCGCTTCACCTCAGATTCCGGCATCTCCGGAGTGCGATCTCCACTCCCGACCTCCGGCGCGCTTCACCTCGATCTCCGGCGACTCCGGAGTGCGATCTCCACTCCCGACCTCCGGCGCGCTTCACCTCGACCTCAGGTGACTCCTTACTCGACCTCCGGTGCCTCTCCACGACCTCCGTCGGCGCCCTCTCTCGACCTCTGACGGCTCCGGGTACGACATCTGCTTTCTGTCAGCGCCGCTTCTCCTCCTCAGGCCTCAGGTCTCCAGGCTTCTCGACGTCAGGACTCCAGGAGGACACCGCTAAACAGGTCAGGAGCTTGCTGGTCTTCTTCTTTAAGGCCTCTTCACAATATGTAGGTCCTTAAGATGGTTTTTCTGGTCTTGGTCCCACACAGGGCTCTAGGCTGGGCTTGGTCAGTAGGGACTAGCATCAAGGGTGGGTTTCTGGACCCCACTCCAAGCACTGGTTTCCACCTCTGCTGCCTTACTCCGACCTCCTTCTGAACTGGTCCTCTCTCCTCTCTAGTCAGGTGCCAACTGCCACTCTGATATGGCCTCCCAACATTCTAAACTGCCTCCCACTGTCACAGGGTTCTAGAATGTTCTGGAAACCTCCAGTGAGTTCTGGTGATGTCACAGGTGACAATAGGTGGCCACCATTTTGTGTCTCAGGCCCTCAGACAGAAGTTCCAGGGGTAGGGAAAATGGCTCCCTGACCCTGCATCAACACTAAAAAGTCTGGTGGTTCCCAAAAAGGAAAAATTATAACAGGGTTTGAGGCAAAAGTGGGACAAAATAAATAATGATGAGGAGGGACCACCCAAAGGGCTGACAGGTCTAACAACCTGAGATTCCTAGTTGTGGTATAGGGAGTGAATCTTGCAGAGAGATACTTGGGTCCGAGTTTGTGCCTGGCTCTAAAGGTGATTAGAAGGATTTTAAAAAGAATTATTTTATGCACGGAGAGCCTGTGAAAGGTTTGTAGTGCTGCGGATGCTGAGGATCTTCGTGGAAGTTTAAGAACTAATCGAGCCGCGGCATGTTGGACGACTTGTAGCTTTTTTAAGGTAGATTTGTTGGATCCTGCCAATAGGCAATTGCAGTAATCAAGACGCGAGAGTATCAGGGCAACTGCCACTGATTTCCTTGCTGTAAGTGGAATTGGGTCAAATAATTTTTTTAAAGATTTAATAAGGCTGAAGCAGGTCCCTGCTACTGCCGTGGTGTGTGGGAGGAAGAAGAGTGCAGTGTCAAACTGTACTCCTAAATTTTTGGCTACATTGACTGTATCGGGGGGGGGTGTCCCTTCTGGCCACCATTTACAAGGCTGGAATAAGAAGTTTTTCCCTATGGGGAGAATTTCAGTTTTGTCTGTGTTGCATCTAAGATGGTTATCTCTCATCCACTGAATAACTGCGGTTAGGCAGTGTTTGAAGTTAAGTTCGGTCATAGTGGAGTTGTTATCCAGGGAAAGGATCATTTGGGTATCGTCTGCGTAGGACATGACTTCAATCCCAAATGATCCTATCAGGGAGATGAGAGGGGTCATGTAAACGTTAAACAGCAGTGGGCTCAAGGTTGAACCCTGTGAAACTCATGTGGTTATGTTACGTTCTGTTGAAAGGAAAGTACCCAGGGCAACCGCTTGTCTGCGGTTGGTAAGGAAATATTTTATCCAGTCCAGGACGGTGCCGGAGATGCCGCCACGTTCGAGTCGCTTCAGGAGGATACTGTGCGAGATGGTATCGAACGCGGCCGACAAGTCGAGTAGAATCAGAACAGCTTTCTTGCCGTTGTCGGCTATAGTTTTTAGTGCATCGGTTATTTCAAGTAGGGCTGATTCTGTAGAATGCTTGGGGCGAAAGCCTGATTGTTGAGGTGAAGGATATCATTGTCCTCAATGAATTTAGACAGTTCTTTATGTACAAACTTTTCTGTAACTTTTTCTAACAGTGGGAGTAGGGAAATAGGCCGGAGATTAGAAAGCACAGAGGGGTCAATGTTTTGTTTCTTTTTCAGTGGTTTTACGAGAGCGAGCTTCCATTCATCCGGGACTATACCTGTGCTGATGGAGGAGTTAACTATCTGATTTATCACAGGGTTAACTATATCTATTATTCTATGAAGAATCATAGGAGGGCAGGCGTCCAAGGGTGAGCCTGATTTGCATGCTCTTATGGCCTTGTAGGTCTGTTCTAGTGAAACTTGTTTGAAGGACCGAATAGAGTGAACGGACATTGGCTCGGAGCTAGCATCCTGATCTTGGGGAGGGTCCATAGGGAAGTCCTTCTGATTTTTTTTTTATTTTATCTTCGAAGAATGTTGAAATTTCATCACAGAGATTTTGTGAAAGGGGTATCTCTTTCTGTAGTGAAGGACTTTACGACGAGAAGATGATTTTTTGGTCTTGATTAGCCTCCAGAATTTTCTTGGAGAAGTACTCTTTTTTGGCGCATTTGATCTACTGATGATAGAGACAAAAGAAGGGGTTCTCCAAAAAGAGTGACTTTAACTCAAAATATAAAAATTAAAACAACTAAATACAGATCATCCAAACGCCACAAAACTGAAAACATAGTGGTTTTTATGTCAACCGCCTTGATAATTCCCCTAGTTTTTAAAGTTACACAGGATAGATAGGTTTTAACACTCAATTTTACACTAAGCGACTACTGCACTTATCACTTTAAAGTTTATATTTTGCACTAGCACTAATCACTTTCAGTCATAAAGTTTACATGTTAATTGTTTACATCATTGAGTACTGTAATTTGTACATGCACTGGTTATATTTCGTGAATATCAAAGATGTTAAAATTTGCACAGTCAAGTAGAGGTATTTACACCTGGACGTGTGCAACTGGCAATATATGCCACGAGATTCATTCATTTTTTAACGACTATTTGAGTTGTTTTTAAATGTCTTTTAACATCCAAATAGTACTGTATTTAACTTTATGGCCCTCTTTTTAGACTTTGGATGTATAGGTTCAATGACATGTATATTTTAAGGTATTCATACCTGGATCATCGCATGTATTTGTAACCCTTTACCAAGTCTACTGATTACCATTAAATCTGTTGTCTATTTCCATGTTTTTACCTTATGGCATCTGGCACTTTAAGTCAAATCACATGAAAAAATTGTTTAAAAGGAACCTACCTCCCGGTAAGCGTGTCATGTGATCAAGACCCTTGTTGGGTCGAAACGCGTCATGGCTGCCTAGGCTTCATGAGCTGTAAATAAAAAACAGATTTTCGCATCAAATTGTGGTCTGTGCTCCCTTCCCTGCAACAATTGGGATGTCAATGGAGTGTTGCTGATGTGTATGTATATATATATATATATATATATATATATATATATATATAGATAGATAGATAGATAGATAGATAGATAGATAGAGATAGATATATACATATACATACAAAAAAGAAGCAACTCTGGGTAGTTCTAAAGTTTAGGTAGAAATCAGCTCCTCTATAGAGCACCCTCAACACCAGCGACACTCTAGATTTGCTAACCTCATATATCTGCTTTTCAATCAAAGTCTTTAAGCATAGGATTAGCATAGTGCCATCCACGCCGGGATAGAAAGGGACAAAGTCTATTGCCATTTCTACAGCAAAGTCTTTAAGCATAGGACTTGCACAGTGCCATCCATGCAGCGGCTCGTATTGGGGAAAAGAGGAGGGGAAAAGGGGGACAGCGGAGATAAAAGTTTTTTTTACAAAAGAGGCGGGAGACTTCTAAGATAAAAAAATAAAACTTACCTGCTGCCCTCCAGCATCGATACATGCTCTTCCGCTCCTCTCCGCCGCTGCAGGCAGGCACATGCTCCCATCCTGCCCTACGGCCAATCCTGAAGCTGCTCTCACATGAGAGCAGCTTCAGGATTGGCCTGAGTGCCAATGATGTGCACTCCAGGACGGACTGGGAGTCTGTGCCTGCTCTTTCCAGCCCCAGCAATGCAGCTCAGGTTGGAGGGGTCACTGCGCATGTGTTTTTTGGCCGGTCAGCTGAAAAACACGTGCACAGTGTAGGTAGAGCACACCACTCCCCCTCCAGCCTATCATAAGCCTAGCTCGCCCCAAGCCCAGGCACAAGCTAAATTATATGATATTAAAACGGGTTTTTAACCCATTTTAGTATCATTTTATTTTTATATTTTATAAAGTGCTGGCGGGGGGGCGACGCTCATCCACCATATCGGAGGAGCCCGCGCTGGCGGTCACCAAAAAAACAAAGGTTACTGGTATGTTATACATAGTTTCAGATTTTACACACACAAAGAAATTCAGCAGTTATAATTACCTAAACTAACTATAACATATGTCCCCACAATGTCATAAGTGATGTATTGCGTGAGGTCATAAGTAGTGCATTGCGGGGGCGTAAGTTATTGTTATCTTAGGAAAACATAACTGCTGAATTTCAATGGTATTGTGTGTAAAATCTGAACCTAAATATAACGTCGATGTAACCTTTGTTTTTTTCTGTAAATTTCTACGTTTAAAAAAAATTCTATTTCCTAACTATAACGTCCCCTGTAACCTTTGGTTTTCTTGTGCATTCCACCTGTTTTAAAAAAAATATAAATGATCCTACAATTTCACCTAAAAGTTCAATTTAGTTTTATACATATTTACAAAGTTTATAGATACATTTTATTGACACATTTATTATTCTACAATTTAAAACAAACAATTAACAAATTAACATAACATAACTTATTAAACTTTTTACAAATGCAAAACACAAAGGGCCACATTTAGAGGCTTTTACGCCGCCATTGCATCACTTTTTGTGATGCCACACTGCGACATATTTACAATGGGACAGGTCTAGGCAGATGCGTCACTTTGTAAACCCCTGCGCTACATTATACCTGTGACAGGTATAATGTTTCGACGCAGAAAATCCTTGTAGAAGTAGTGCTGTGAAATCTATGAGATTTCACTGCGCCACTTCTATGGCGTCCCTGCGTCAAATCCTTACGCCTGAAGGGGTGACACAGGCCTTTTCACATGGGACATGCCCCATGTGAAATGACACATTGCTGGAGTTGCGTCTGTTTCCACACACACTCCAGTAATGCGCCATTTTTACCCCAACAGATACGTCCGGATTCTTGACGTATCTGTAAATCCTTGTGATATGGAGCGCCGTACAGTTATTATGGCGCATTCATGGTGTCGCAAGGAGGGAGCACTGAAAAGTGTTGCATCGCTGTTTCACCCCAGCGATGCAACAATTTTCATAAATAAGGTCCAAGTCTTTCTCTGTTTTCCATTCATTTTATGGATCCGCAGATTTGCTGCTATGCCACCAAAAATCTGGCCACCCTTCTACATTGAAAACCATATCCTACATCCCGTGATTCCTAATCTGTGCGCCGCTGCACCCTAGTGCGCCATAAAAACTAGCCAGGGGCGCCGCGCACCAAGCGCACAGTTTGGGAACTACTGGTGCCTTTGAAGAAGCCGTCAGCGCACTCTTAATCTGTGTTTTTGTGAGGTAAGAAATCTAGGAAGCTTCGGAGATTAAATAACATAAACAAAAACCATTAAAGGACACTTGCTCCTTCCTGACTTTCTGTTCCGATGTCACATGCTCCTATGTATGCATGTGCATGTGTTCCTCGATAGAGAAACAGATGTGTAGTTAGGCAGTCGCTTCCACACAACATGCTGAATGTTCGAGACACCTATTTTTAGACCACCGACCATTACATAGTGAGGCAGGGCTGCAAAGAGCAGTGTTGGTCCCTTGAGAAAAAAAACAGTTAAAATATTTTTTGCGTTGTCTTAGAAATAAATTCTGCCCAAAACTGGGCCGTACGCAAGCCTGTTTCTCTAAAAATTCGACATGCATTTAATTGTTGAAATCAGCCTAATTCTCTTTTTAGTCAGTTTAAGTCAAATCACTGCATTTTTGCAGGTAGGTGCCTGATTCAGGCCTTAGGTGCAAGGAGAAATTTAATTTTTATGGGAGAAAGTAAGGTAATATGGGGATTCTGGTAGTCTTTTTTGGAATCTGCTTTTGTAAAGCTTGTTTCTGCTGCTAGTCCTACTGTCTCTTTTCACATGCTACTCTGGAAAGCAGCAGAAGTGACTTTTATAATTGTGGCTAGATCATCCAGTGGCCTCAAAGCGTGAGAAGAGGGTGGCCAGGGCGTGGCTAGTTTATAGGCAATTTTGTCGTTCCCAGCGCTGTGGTTCTAGTATCAGTCCCCATGCCGGGAGTCTTACTAGCACCCACAAAAGACACACTGGTAGAGTCTGGATATTCATATTTATGTGTAGGACTTGTATGGCAACTCCACTTGGATCCCTTTTGTGGTTGCCACCATTCCATGCTTCCACAATTTCACATGCCTCAACATACAACCTACACGAGCACACTATTCAGCCAAGATGCCACATTCCCTTCATCTATGCAAACAATGCAGTTTGTTGCATAGTGCAACATATGTTAGTGACAGAGCACCACACACACATGCACGCATACATGCAAAGTCTGGTGTAAAAGCAATAGTTCTTCAAAACTCATTTGTGAGTGAAATGACTACATGCAAGTACTACCTCAAAGGTCTTACCATGACTTGTCACAAACATAATAGCCTACTATCGACACACTTTCACACCGTCATCACTCTAACTCCACGCAACATAATTTGAACATCAACACATGAAACTCCCTACTTTGTCAAACATGACTTGGAACAACCCGCTATGCATCAGCACAGGATACATACCATGCAGTTTCTCCCAACGTTTGCAGTAGAAAAAGTCACAAGAACTGGCTCTTACATTGCCTAAAACCACATTGCTGTGATATGCGCTTCACAATGGCAATGATAACCTGCAGCAGGTGAACTCCAAGCATAAATAATAAATACTTCACTACCCTATCACTAAAAGTAAACAAGCTGAGACTTACGCCAAATAAATCGACTGACTGTGGACACCCAGAGCCATTTAAAAGTTTGGAACCCAAGCTTTGCGCTGCTATCTATCAGTAGTCAAATATCTCACCAAGGGGCATATCAGCAAGGGCCGGCGATAATTATCGCTCAGCGCTCTGAGCGTGAGGGTAATTATCGCTGGCCAACTCTGAATTTTATCGCGGACATAGCGTGCTATCAACAACGCTTATCTCCAAAGCGATAAAATTCAGAGCGCAAGCTGCCAATTGTGAGATTATCGCTGGAAATACAGCGATAATCCCACAAGGTTTGGCGATAGCTTGCTGATAGGGATAGACATACTTGGCCATGATATCCACCTTACATAGGATATCAAGGCTAAGTCAGAAAAATACCAGACGTAAAAAAGCGTTAACCGCAGTTAGCGCTGCTTTTTTATCGCTAACAGGTTTATCGATATCCTTGATAATAGGAGAAGTGTCGCTTAGCGACATTTCTCCTATTATTTTACTCTGGAACGCCCCCTTTGCATCTCATTAGAGATGCAAGGGGAAGCGTAGAGTAAAAGGGTGCTAACATGCGAATTTGCATGTTAGCACCCTGTTGCTGATAGGGCGCTAGTTTTATCTCTGCTTTTTTGGCTTTTAAAGCCAAAAAAGCAGAGATAAAGCCCTTGTTGATAAGCCCCCACGTGTTTAAAATGGCTCTGTGACAAAGAAATGTATGACATCAAATCGTCATCCCTTAGCCATGCCCACACATCCGGAAGTCTGCCAGCAGGTCAGATGGGAGACTTGTTATCGCAGGTAGGTTGAGGCCTTCTAGCAACATCACTACGTAGTGTCCTCCCTGGAGACGCAGGGCTGTTAACAAGCGACAGTAGGTAGCAACTCTTGGCTAGGGCATAAAGGGAATTCCACCTCACTAGTTGCGGCATCTTTACACAACTCTCCTAGGGGCATATTAACAAGGTGGCGCTATAAAATTATCGCCGCTTTTGCGCCCGTTTTCGGCCGAAAAGCGGCGATAATTTTATCGCCTTATCAGCAAAGACACGCTATCGCGTCTTTTGCTGACTTACCGCCCGTTTCCAGGACCCCTAACTTTGCATCGCTAATTAGATGCAAAGTAGGCGTGGCTGTGAAACCAACCAGGGAAAATATCGCGAAGGCAGCTTCGGGATATTAACAAGGAAGGGTAGCGATTATTTAAATCGCGTTAAGTATGCCTTAACGCAGGAATTTAACGTCTGTTAAATTCCTGACTAAGGCATACTTAACATGGGGGGTGGATTCTGTGGCTAAGACCACAGGCCCTATCATCTAGGATATCGCTGTTTTCCACCATGGAAAATGGCGATATCCACACTATCTCTGGAATTTTTATCGCCTTGGCGATGCGCGTTGTTAATAACGCGCTAACCGGGTGATAAATTCCAGAGATAGCCGGCGATAAATATGCAAGCGCTAAGCGTGCTTTGCGATATTTATCGCCGGCCTTTGTTAATATGCCCCCTAGTCTTTCAAGAGAACGTGGGCTAAGGATGCTGTACATCAAGATATTCCGCGGCAGTTCTCACCAGGACCTATCCCAGAAGATCTGTGACCGCCTGGGACAAAAGTTGGACAAGGTGTTGCCCAAGACGTTCAGCAATCAAGAGACCTGGGGAGTGCAAGAGTAAACTGCACCAGCTGGCAGCTGCCAAGAGCAACTTGCTGTGTTTTTGGGAAATTAAATCTTTTTTTTCTCCTTGCCTGTACTGTCGGAAGATGGTGGCTGCAGCAGGGTTCTTCATGGCCCATCAATGGCAGGCGCTGCGAGTTGCATAAAGAGATGGCTGCTGATAAACGTGTGCTGTGGGTGTTTCCATCTCAATCCACTAACCCAGGGTTTTACTACACACTGAAAAAGTGCTTAGACGCCACGTCAGGGAATGTAAGCGCTATAGTATTTACAGTATAGTTACTACAAAGTAAACCACAATGCCTTTGAGAAGATGGCACCTTTTAGAGGAGGCGGGCCTAGGCGGACGGCTATCTGAAGAACCACAGAATGGGGCTCTGTTTGCTACTACTTCTTCGACCTGTGGGCCGGACCTGTCCAAGACTAGACGCTAGTTCCCCGTGGGTGTGGCCTTAGATTTGTGGGCATAATTCCAGAGCAGTCGGTGTGTTTCTAGGCTTTCAGGCCATAAATGATTATAATACCTTCAGCAGCTTCTCCCAATAATTTTCAGGGAGAAAAATGTAAGTACACCCGAGCCCAGTGTACATCCCCCCAACCCACCCAAAAAAAGTAACATAATGGGGAGTTTCAGCCAATGCCCAATAGGTCAAGGTAGCGGTGGACGGAAAAAGTTTGGGAACCCCGCCCGAAATCAGTTATTTCAGTTTCACATCTCTCTAGAGACACAGCTCCATCGTATTTCACCCTTTCCTTCAAAAGAAGAGAGTTTTAAAGTTAAGATCTCTTCTGCTGAAAAAGGAAGAGAACGGAAAGAGCTGGTCAAAGAAGAAGACTTACCACCTGCAAATAATTCCTCCTTTAAAAATATTTCTCCATTCCTTCAGAAGAAATGAAAGTTCTCACAAAAACTGTCCAATGCAATCTATGCAGCAATAAACTGTCAAGAGCTACTCTGAAGAAGTGGTCACATGGCACATCATCTTTTTCGAAGCACCTGAAAATGATACATACAAAGATGTATCAGAGGATGATAAGAGAGAGGGAAGGTGGTTCATCATCATCAGCAATTGGACCATCAGTGGGACCCTTAACACCTAAATTATAATGGAGAGAGGGGGACCAGGAGCTAGGTAATGGTCCAGTGCCTATGCTCCGAAAAGTCAATGAGGTAATCACACAGGAGGCACTGGTGAGTGTGGTCGAAGGACAACCTACACATACAATAGGGTCAGGGGTGGGAAAAAGGGAGAAGTTAGGTCAGGGACTTGGTACTTGAGGTGGGGAGAGGCATAAGTTGTCTCTTGTTGCCCTCACACACCCCGAAGGATGTCATGCTTCATCATCGGGCAGTTGCTCCTCGTCGGGCCGGCGGTGCAATGCCCTACGGGTCCCCCGAAGGGTCTCTTTAGCGGAGATCTTTTAGAGAACTGCCGATGGGTGCATGTGGGTATGTGGAAATAAGTACCAAATGAAAAGTGAAGGTAGTGCGTGCAGTGTAAGTTAAAAATACCTAAGGGTTACCAAACAATGTGTCTAGATTACCCAGACACATTACGTCTCTACTGGTAACTGTTAACCTACTGGTTTTTTACTTTACCAAGGGCACCTCTTTATTAAATAACTCCTCTGTGTTTGGTTTATAAGTGCCTGTCTAACTGTGTGAGTGGGTGCAAATACATACTATTAAATTACATACTGTAAGCAAGCACTCACATCTAATTTCTAACATATACATTCATACTGGCTTAATAAAATAACTATATTTTCAGTATTGCAAGTCCTCTTCCTCCATTGCTGCTCACTATATTTTTAGTTAATTTTCTCATCTAAGCTCCCTTCCATTTTGCCTTTTGCTCTAGTGTCTAGAAGCTACACATTTTCTTTCAGCTTATGTACACTCACGCTTTTTTTTTTAACATACTTTTTTTATAGTACAACCTAATACCAATACCTATAAAATCTCGTTGCCATCTTTTTGTGTATTATCTGTTCACATATGTTTTCCACTGAATATCTCAAGCCAAAATTATGGCAATCCTCCTCCACTCTCAGTAGAAAAGTACCTACAAAAGATGCCCTTTCCCATGTACTCTTACTCATACTTCTAATATTAGCAAATCACAGACTTCCTTTCATCTTTTATTTTTGTTGTACCACTCCTAAATGTGTACTATTTTTTAACCCTTTTAATGTTGGCGGTAAAGAAGCCTGATTTAGTAGGTTTTTCACGGATCCGCTGATCCACCACGGCGCAAAGCACGCCACCCCCATGTAAATCCACGGTGGATCCACAGATCCACACAGAAGCCCTAAAAAGCACTTAACAATCTGCTGTTAATGCTTTTCATTTATGTTTCATTTTGTAAAATATTCTCAATTACAAGACATACACTCTGTACTGAGCAATATATATACACCAGTCTGCTTTTCAGTTTCACAATGCAGTCACTTTTGATCCCTACACCCACACTCTTTTACCTCCATTTCCATAGTAATCATGTTTCCAGTAGTCTCTGCCTACCAGTAGGTAAAAAGTTCACAAGAATTTCTCTAAATAGCCGACTAGCTTCACATTAACTGTAGCAGATGTGGTTGACCTTTAGTAATTCCAAGCAGATCCCAAACAACATCACTTTTTTAAAATTTTCCAAAGCCAATCACAGAGGTAGTTACTATTTTAGGTCTCGCCTAGGCAGTGCATGCGCTGTCTCTTCGAGACATGCTGTATTCACTCTAAGGGCTTACAGCCCGTCCATCGCTTTTGATTATTTAATTAGACTGGTGTTTGCAAAGCTTGCTTCCAGGTGGTTAATTTGTTATATGTCCCTCTTTCTTGTGTCTTACTCCCTCCCATGGAGCACTGGCCTATTACGTGTATCAGTTCACTTTAGTGTATTTAGCTTTGTGTGAGGTTCTGTTTTCTTATGTCATATTGTTGCCGAAGATTGTGGGACATGGCTTCTAAGCTTTTTCATTTATTAAGTGTGCTTTATTTGTTTAGTAAGGCTTCCCCTTGTTAATGGTGTTTTTGTAATTTATGTGGGGTTTTTTTGCTATTTTTTTTTTGCTACATGCGAACTCCATCCAAAGGTGTCAGAGCGCTTTACATAAGCACCAGTTGCATTAGACACAGGGCTACATGCTCAAGCACTGAGAATTAACAGGCATGGAGAGATTTAGGGATTTAACCTAAGCACAGAATGTTGAGACTCCTGTAGAGACTCAAACCGATCTAGCCCTAGTGGCAAGGTCAGCCATTCTAGCCCTTATGCCTCAACCTCTCCCCTCAAGATCAGCATATAAGAAGGCTGACATTCCTTTGGAATGCACCTGCATAATGCATTCCCATTATGTGTTCCAAAGCAGCACCGGACATCTTATTTTCTACTGATGCAGCCGAGTTCAATAGTGTGTGTATGTTTCTTCTGGGTAAAAACCTGTGTACTCCAAAGGGGGAAATGGCTCTCAGTGGGATAGGTAAAGAAAAGAATCAGTAACAATGCCAAAAACATTTTCGTTCTGATTTCTAGACGAGACAACCCAGGCATCGCACTAGCTCCACACCCTAGTGATGAATCGTCAAGTGCAATCAAAATTAAACAATGGTCTTTACGGACCAGAGATTACTGGAATAATGGTAGATCTTTCCACATGACAAGCACTTTAAAGCTATGCAAGTAAATTAGTGAGTCTAGTTATGAGCTAAAGTTCAACCAGAGCCTAGAACTGGAGGCTGCCAGTGCCACAAACGGCACAGTAAACTAAAGACAGCCCTGCGCCCTGACTGTTGCACTAGTCTCTCACGTATCTTAACTGGATGCACACTGCCATAACCATGGCAACCAGTAAAAGCTTGAAAACAACACTGAAATGTATCTCCCGTCATTTACTTGTTTTGTTGCATCCACTAGCATCACCCCATTAATTGGACAGATTTGAATGCTTTCTTAAATATATTGCTGTAGTGTATTTTCTAGCTTTAGCTAACACCTCTGTGTTGAAATCCGATAAAATGTAATGTTTTTATTTTTCCCAGACAGAAACGTTCCATACAATTTTTGTTCTCACTCACAACACCTCTTGAAAACACTTAGTTTATTCAGTGGGGCTACAGTAATCTGGCATTGCTTTAACCCCTCTTGCAATCCGTGTGCTATCTTAGATTACCTTTATTAATTGACTGTGTGCTGGTCACACAAATCTCTTTGCGGCTGGCCCCAATGTGTCTTTCAGCCGCCTGCCCAGCGCTCCAAGTTCACTGTGTTTTGTGGATAGAGTGTATAACTCGGTAAATTATTTTAAAAAGCGTAACTGTCTGGATGTAGAGTTATGCATAGCTACATTTTCCTTTCATGGTATTTAAGCATCAGGGTTGGGTATCCAAGTTGGTCAGTTACTTAAAGTCTAACTCGTTCTTTTTGATGGTGTAATATTTTGAGTGCCTAGTGATCCTGGTTCCTTTGAGTTCTGTAACATTCAAACATATTTTATTAACACAAACTATCTACACTTAGTATCCACACAATTACTGTAGAAGAGAGAAAACAAAAATAAAACCTCCCGCAAAGACAAGACTTATTGGCTTTGTCAATGCTCTCTGTTAAAGTCACTACCTAATTTTAGTTACCGGCACATCTCCACCATACAATCAAATATGTTCTTTTATATTTTACTTGCTATCCTCCATTTGCACTGCCTTTCATCTTTAAAACTGTCTCATTCTGCTGCAGCCTTTTCCTGTGTGCTACTGCTGCTTGTCTCCAAAATGATCAAAGTCTGGATTGTGAGCTATAGTTTTGTGTTTTGGGCCAGAGAGAGTGCTAGATAGAGTGGCATTGACAGGGAGCTAGGTTTACCTAATGTAGACATACCTTAGTTTGGCCAGAGAGGTTTAAAGTGGCATCAATTGCTGCCTTTGGTTGAGAGCACTGCGGATTGCCAACATCCAGACCTCATGATAGTGCACTCTGGTGGCAATGACCAAGGCACAATTACTGGAGTAGGACTAGAAATCCTAATGAAGGATACTTTTGATAAATTAATGTCATTTTTCCCGCATTCTGCCTTGGTGTTCTCCAACATTTGCCAAAGACAGAAGTGACATTGGTCAACCTAATTTTGTCCAGTTATAGAAATCCAGGAAACATGTTGATAAAGCTGTTTCTGCATTTCTCCGAGATACAAAATGGGTGCTATATACCATAACAACTTACGCTTCGACATGGATGGAATATATCAAAAAGACGGGGATCCATTAGGATGTCGGGCGGTGGCACCACCGCGGTGCTGGCGGTGCGGAATTTTTTTTTTCCGCCCGCGAGCAGCGGTCCTCACGCCAGCCATATTAGTATGGCCAAACATAGCCCATTTGTCGACCGCCACGGTGCGACGCGCACCGCCATCAAAGTGTGCCCGCCACTGCGTAGGTGGGGCCAATGGAGACTCTCTGCTGTGCGGAATGACGTCCACCTGTCAGGTTGTAAACAGGCAACCCACTAACCTGTCTCTCCGAATGCAGCAGGAACGATGGATGATGCTAGATAACCCCGTCCCCCACCACGGAAACGCCCCCGAGGTTTCGAACACCCCTCAAGGAACGACTCCGCACGGGGGAAAGGGATAAAACGGGACAAAGGAAAGAAGAAAAAAAAGGTGCAGCTACTAAGTCCCACTCCAGGATGGGAATGAAGCGAACCTCCGTTGGTGTCGGGAGCCCCTGCCAGCTAGCCCTGTTTTTCCCTGCAGAGAAAGAAGCACAGTCACTCAAAGATCTTATTTGGCACGCAGGAGTAATGACACATACATAAGTCTACTAGGTGGCAGATCACTTACGGGACAGGCAATTGCAGGCAACCCAGTCTGAGACTCGAGCTCATGGAGGAGGAATGTTAGACACCTTAGAGCCCACACAGCTTATCATAGACACTTGTCCTGACTTATGCTTTCAGCAGCACGTCATTATCTATGTTCAGCATCAAACAAAAGAAGGCACTTAGCTGACGGACGGCAGTCCCGGAGTTCTCTGACGCAGTGTCCGTGCAGAACGGTCTCCGTAGTCCTACAGGCACCCAGCGCCTTTACTCAAGCACCACGCCTTGTGTCCAGCCTCTACGAAAGAAAATGAAGGAAGTAACGGGTCACGGGATCCGAGCCTTTCAAGCGGCTCGCCGACGAGCCGTTGCTCGTGAAGGAAAATAACGTGGCCGGTTCTCGGGGAGTACCACTGCGGACTCGCACCCGTGGAACCGGGAAAGGAACAGCGTTCGCCGTGTGCTACAGCACGGTACGTGAGGGCTGCACGGTAGCAGCAGCGGCAGCGGGTTCGGGTCTCTCGCACGGTTCCGTGCGTTCGGAATGGCAGTCGGCAAGGTTCAGTGACGCCCACTCTCGGAGCGCGCCTCGGTACTTCAAGGAAGGATTCAGACACTCCAAGGTAAGGAATCGTTCGTAGCCAGGAAACGGAGAGGTACAGAGCCTCGGGGAAAATGCTCGGGAGCTTTGATTGACAAGCACCGCTCAAGGGGGAGGGAGGTGCTTATATACCCTTCCGATGCCTGTGTTACGTGATGGCCGCTTGGCCTTATGGGAGATGGAGTCCGGAGAGGAGCAGCATTCATACGGACACTCATACTTGTCGATTTCCCCCCCACTACCTATGCCGAAACGTGACAGTACCCCCTCTCAACGACTGGCGACCCGCCGGTCCGCCAGGTTTGGAAGGGAAGCGCGCATGGAAGCGTCGAATTAGTACAGGACAATGTAAATTGCTCTTGGGTTCCCAGGAACGGTCCTCCGGACCGTACCCTTTCCAGTCAATGAGATAATAGACCCTCCCCCGCTGCACCTTGGAATCGAGAATGCGTCTAACTTTGTATTCTTCTTCCCCATCTATCTCTACAGGCTGCGGCCGAGGAGGTAGTCTTGTGCTGGGAAGGCAGGGCCGTAGCAGGGAAACGTGGAAGACGGGATGTATATGCCACGAATGGGGGAGTTTTAATTTCATGGCTACAGGGTTGATTACTTTATCCACTACATAGGGACCCACGTATTTCGGCTTTAGCCTATTACTTCCCCTGAGTTTTAAATGTTTTGTAGCCAGCCATACCCTATCCCCCACTCCATACGATGGTTCTGCGGAACGTTTCTGGTCTGCATTGGCCTTGTCACGGGATTGGGCGGTGCTTAGTTGTGTTCTAGCGGAGTGTAAGACCTTACGGAGGTGCGCATGATGCTCCTGAATGGTAGGGTGTTTTGACTGAGCAGGCCACTCGAAGGGTAATATATTCGGATGGTGACCTTGTAAGCAGAAGAATGGTGCACACCCTAAAGAGGAATGGTTGGCATTGTTGTAAGCGAATTCCGCAGTCCAGAGAAGTGTACTCCATTCCTCTTCGTGTTGTAGGGTGAAGCACCTGAGGTACTGTTCCAATGTTTGGTTCAGTCTTTCGGTTTTGCCATCTGTTTGCGGATGGTAACTCGTTGATAACCGGGCATCAATTTTCATGGATTCACAAAAGGCCTTCCAGAATCTGGACGTGAACTGAGTCCCCCTATCGGTGATGAGGACCGCTGGGATCCCGTGGAGACGTACAATATGTTGAAGAAACACTTGAGCCAATTCCGCTGCAGAGGGCACCTTGGGGAGGGCGATGAAGTGACCCATCTTAGTAAGGTGATCGACTACTACCAATATGGTGGTCTGCCCTTTACTGGGTGGCATGTCGACGATGAAGTCCATTGACAATGTGTGCCAGGGTGTTGGAGGCATGGGAATGGGCCGCAAGAGCCCACTAGGTCTTTGATGTAGGGCTTTTCCTTGAGCGCAAACCGCACATTCGGAGACATAGGAAGTGGTATCCGCTGACAAGGTTGGCCACCAAAAGTGTCTCTTCATTGCTTGCATGGTTTTGTGGATTCCCAAATGTCCTCCCAAAGGTGAGTCGTGTATCCATTGCATAGCTTGTTGCTGTAAAGGCCCGTCAGGCACAAATAAGTTGTCGTCCTGGTACAGCAGTCCATTTCTACTTGTTCGTCTTCCTGGTGCTTCGTCGATCCATGCTTGGGCATCAAGTTTCAGGACATGATCCTTTACTCGCTCTAGAAAGGCGTGGTGAGTCGTGGAAGCCAGGAACGTGTCTGGAAAGGAAGCGTGGTGTAGGATTACTGGGGGTTCTTCTTGTGGCACTAGATTCACTTCTGGTGGCGGAGTTTGCCGCAATAGGGCATCAGCCTTGCCGTTTTGTGGCCCAGGTCGGTACTTGATTACGAAGTTGTAGTCGGCGAAGAACAATGACCAACGGAGCTGTCTCGGCGTCAGTGCTCTGGCAGTCTTTAGGAACAACAGGTTTCTATGGTCCGTAAAGATCTCCACGGTGTGCTTAGCTCCTAACAGGTAGTGTCTCCACTCTTCGCAGGCTCTTTTTATTGCTAGCAGCTCCTTGTCAGTGATGCTATAGTTGACCTCGCAAGGAGTGAGTTTTTTAGAATAAAAGGCCACCGGGTGGAGTTGACCTGTACTAGGATGCCGTTGAGAGAGAATGCCCCCTATGGCGTAATGTGAGGCGTCTGTTTCCACCACAAAACGAAGAGCCGTATCCGGGTGTCTTAATACTGGGGCTTGGGTGAAACATAGTTTAAGTTCCTGGAAGGCGTGTTTTGCTGCTTCTGTCCATTGAAATCTGGCTCCTTTCCGGAGTAGAAGCGTTGGATAATGCGAGAGAATTCCTTGATGAACCTGCGATAGAAATTCGCGAATCCCAGGAAACTTTGCAGAGCCTTGACCGTAGTAGGGGATTCCCACTGCACTATGGCTTGGGTCTTTTTACTGTCCATACACAGGCCATGGGGTCCTATGATGTACCCTAAAAATTCCACTTCCTCGGCGTGAAAAAGACACTTTTCCAGCTTAGCGTACAGAGCATACCTCTGTAGTCGTTCCAGTACTTCTGCCACATGACGTACATGTTCTTCCTTTGAAGAAGAGTAAACAAGGATGTCGTCAATGTAGACTATGCATGAAATGTCTAGGAGTCCTCGCAACACCTCATCCATAAAATATTGAAAGGCTGCGGGTGCGTTGCAGAGACCGAAAGGCATGACCTGATATTCATAAAGCCCAAACTTTGTTCGGAAGGCGGTCTTCCATTCGTCTCCGCGTCGCACCCGCACCAGATGGTAGGCTCCCCTTAGGTCCAACTTGGTAAAGATAGTGGCTCCTTTAAGTTGATCTAGTAAGACGGGTATCAAGGGTAAGGGGTATCTATTCTTTATAGTCACCTTATTGATGGCTCTGTAGTCTATGCACGCCCGCAAGCCTCCCTCTTTCTTAGGTATAAAAAAGAGGGGGGAGGAGGCTGGAGAGGATGAGGGACGAATGAATCCGTTAGACAACATTTCGGCTAGATACTGCTGTAAATACGTTGTTTCCGCTTCCGTGAGAGCATATACCCGACTGCATGGTATTAGTGCTCCTGGTTCTAGTTCAATCACGCAGTCGTAGTTCCTGTGTGGAGGCAACTTCCCTGCCTCTTGTTTGCTGAACACTGCTTGGAACTGTAGATATAAGTGAGGAGGTCTTGTGATCCCTGTTTAAGGGTGAGCAATTCCTTGTCCAACGATAGGTGGTGTGCCTTGCGGTCAAACAGCTTACGTATGTCATCACAGAAGTCCGAATAGTTATACAAGACAGGATCGTCTCTTTCTATTAGTGGAAGGGCCCAATTTGCAGCATTGCCCCCTAAGTAGGACATGATAAAGGCCGTCTTGGCTTGGTCGGTGGGAAATACCGCAGGTTTGCACATGAAATGTAGTCGGCACTGACCCAGAAAAATACCGAATTTCTTTGGGTCCCCATAGAACCGTTCAGGAGGCGCCAAAGGCAAATGCATTGGCTGTATCACATGCACCGAGGGGATTCCCGCACCCTGTGTCCCCCCTCCTTGTGTGTGCGGTATGGTTCTAGTGGCCTGAGTGCGATCTGTCACTGGGGGTGGTAAAGTCCAATCCCTGGTGTAGGAACCATTCCCTCTACCCCCTGTAGGGGTGGTTCTAGTGAGCCCAGCTACCTCCCTTCTCATGGATCCCATTTCATTTCGTAACTCCTGATTCTCTCCTCTGAATGCATCTACCTCTAAACGCAAGGCAGTCAGGGTTTCTAGAACGGACGAAAGAATCGTGGATGGATCCATCGCTCAGGCTGCAAGCAATCGTGGGCTTGTCAATCTGTCAGGTTGTAAACAGGCAACCCACTAACCTGTCTCTCCGAATGCAGCAGGAACGATGGATGATGCTAGATAACCCCGTCCCCCACCACGGAAACGCCCCCGAGGTTTCGAACACCCCTCAAGGAACGACTCCGCACGGGGGAAAGGGATAAAACGGGACAAAGGAAAGAAGAAAAAAAAGGTGCAGCTACTAAGTCCCACTCCAGGATGGGAATGAAGCGAACCTCCGTAGGTGTCGGGAGCCCCTGCCAGCTAGCCCTGTTTTTCCCTGCAGAGAAAGAAGCACAGTCACTCAAAGATCTTATTTGGCACGCAGGGGTAATGACACATACATAAGTCTACTAGGTGGCAGATCACTTACGGGACAGGCAATTGCAGGCAACCCAGTCTGAGACTCGAGCTCACGGAGGAGGAATGTTAGACACCTTAGAGCCCACACAGCTTATCATAGACACTTGTCCTGACTTATGCTTTCAGCAGCACGTCATTATCTATGTTCAGCATCAAACAAAAGAAGGCACTTAGCTGACGGACGGCAGTCCCGGAGTTCTCTGACGCAGTGTCCGTGCAGAACGGTCTCCGTAGTCCTACAGGCACCCAGCGCCTTTACTCAAGCACCACGCCTTGTGTCCAGCCTCTACGAAAGAAAATGAAGGAAGTAACGGGTCACGGGATCCGAGCCTTTCAAGCGGCTCGCCGACGAGCCGTTGCTCGTGAAGGAAAATAACGTGGCCGGTTCTCGGGGAGTACCACTGCGGACTCGCACCCGTAGACCGGGAAAGGAACAGCGTTCGCCGTGTGCTACAGCACGGTATGTGAGGGCTGCACGGTAGCAGCAGCGGCAGCGGTTTCGGGTCTCTCGCACGGTTCCGTGCGTTCGGAATGGCAGTCAGCAAGGTTCAGTGACGCCCACTCTCGGAGCGCGCCTCGGTACTTCAAGGAAGGATTCAGACACTCCAAGGTAAGGAATCGTTCGTAGCCAGGAAAAGGAGAGGTACAGAGCCTCGGGGAAAATGCTCGGGAGCTTTGATTGACAAGCACCGTTCAAGGGGGAGGGAGGTGCTTATATACCCTTCCGATGCCTGTGTTACGTGATGGCCGCTTGGCCTTATGAGAGATGGAGTCCGGAGAGGAGCAGCATTCATACGGACACTCATACTTGTCGATTTCCCCCCCACTACCTATGCCGAAACGTGACACCACCCCACTCCACAAATTAGGATGACCCAAACAAGCAGACTCACCGCAGCGGAGAAACCGCCCAACCAGAGACGGCGGAAGCACGACAGCGGAGCGCGAAACCTGAGTCCTGGTCCACATCACCCGGTCACAACTGCCATGGACCCAGCTCTAAAAGTCTTTCCGGTGCTGTACCTGCTACATCACCAGGAACTCATAGACCGCCGCGGACGCGGCCGCAGGTATGCAATAACACAACACACAACACATGGGCTGACAAAGGGTCCAAATCCACGTCAGACACCATGATGGGGACAGGGACACATCCACAAGAGCACCCACACATCACCCACCTGCCACCAAGTCACCCCTCTGCATCCTGGACACAAATCTACCGCCACCATGCAGCAATGTCCCGGTCACATCACCGCAGCGGTGAACACAAGGAAATACATGCGCACAATGCAGAAGGCAAGGCCAGTGCCAGGCATGGGCAGGGCACAAAGACCACAGGGCCACACCCCCTCCTACCACACACTAGCACACCCCATGAAGGCACATGCCATGTGCCCCTCCTGTGCACCCCAGGCACAACAACAAGCCAGGTCAATACACATCCTGCACCACACAACAAACAATCATGTAGACAGACACTGCAGGAGTGGTTGCACAGGAACACACATCGCACAGTAGCACAGGGCCAGGGAAACACACACACCACCACAACACCACACTCAGGGAAACAAAAATGAGGACAAGCACCAAATGAACAAATACAAGGAATAAACATCTAAATGAACACACAGCCTGCATAGTCACACATACATACCACAGAGTGACACACAGACACATACACACCCCACATGCCAACAGCAATGGAGCACAACAAATAGGAAAACCAAAGTGGGATGCACACAAATGGAAGGCCAAGGAGACACACAACCAGCATGTGTACATCACATGCAAGACAAGGAACAGAGAAGAACACCCTCACACCATCAGAGCACACATGGCTGGTACAGTCAGTGAGGACAAACCACAGACATCACAGTGCAACAACACAGGGAGACAGCAAGGCAAACCATGTAGCGGCACAAGGATGAAAGGAAGGCCCTGAAGTCAAACTGTGAACAGCCACACATCTATACAACTACTTCACAGGAGTACACCAGCAGCACTACACACAGGGACTATTGACACATGCCATGACTGCCAAACACCAGTAGGAATCCACACACATACCCCCCTCACACCAGCAGCAAACAACACCAGTGCCAAACACACTGAAGGCTGGCAATACTTGCCAGTCAACACACACACAAACATTCACACACCCTGGGGGTAGCCACAAACATCACACACACACACAGGGATGCCACAACAAATATGTGCACAAAAACAACACACAAACACATGACCCAATAGAAACACACACAGAACAACAACAAGAACAGACACGCCCTGTACATCTAAACTGGGGAAAGGCAATGGGAGCACAGACACAACAGGAGGGCACAACATCATCACTCAGGAACAATGCACAGATAACATACCACAACACACACAAGAAGTGCACCATCACAGAAAAACACAGCCACATCACACAAACAACAGATGCACGGGCACAAAAATCACACAGCAAACACGGCAGGACATCAGGGGATGCACACCAGGCAATGACAAGGCAACAGACACACACAGCACTGCATGCACAACAAGCAGTGTGTGCACACCAGGCATACCAGCCACACACAGAACTCAGTGACAGAACAGCAACCCACACAACACCATACAGCTCAGCACAAAGACAACAGCACACCCAGGAAGTGAAGCAATAACACAGACAACACACATACATCCAACACAACACCAACAGATGCACAGGTATGGGACACAAAGGTGGAAAACAACTTGACCAGAGGACTGGGCAGCACACACAGTTGGACTGCATAGGAGCAACCATGACTACCAAACAGCACCAGCACATCACATACAAACCATTGGGGAAATGCCCTGAGTGACACATTGACCCTGGACAAAGAACTGCATCACAAAGCACAGTGGCACTAATGAAGTGATGGGGAGGCACACACACATTGAAACCAAGGGGACAGCTGACACCAAGGTGAAGTGTACTGCATGCCAGTAGGGGACATGGCAGGAGTGTACCATACACAAAGAGAGGGAGTGCAGACCCACAATGGGTAGGCATCTGAAGCACAGAAAGGGGATGGCATGACAACACACACAACATGCCACACTGGAGGCAAGAAGGCACCATCTGACAGCAAGGCATGAGAAAAAAACAACCACAATGGCAGTGTGGAACAGCAGGTCTGCACAGTCCCCACAAACAGCCACCAGACACATGGATGTGCAACAAAACACAACACCGACTCGCCAGTCACACACTCTGCATACTTACAAGTGACAAAAGCAACAAATTAGAGTCAGACAGAACTGCAAGGACACACCAACACACTGTACAGTGCACTACATACAACTCACACATGTGCATACAACCACATCCACAGGGCTGAACAATCAGAACAACAGGCATACAACTCCTGGGTGACGTGTGTAGTTCACATTGCAGGGGCATGCACACATCAACACTCCCCACAAACTCACCCCCTTCACACCGCACACCACCTGACCATCCAAGAGCACACATGGAAAGTAAGCCATGGGACTAGGATGACTGGCCATCACAAGATGACCACACACATACACCACTGGGCACACATAAAGGAAGAACACACATACATGATGACCCTGGACAGCGTGCCTGCAAAACTGTGTGCAGAAACCCACTCTGTGCCGGCAGTGCCCCCCAACCTGACATGTCTACAATATAGCCAACATGAACTAATCAAGTAAATGACAACTGCTGCACATTGTAAAATTACACCATTGCCCCCACAAGTATCTGGTTCAGGAAGAATTGAAGACCTCGTCACCCCAGAAAACTGATTAGTAAGTGAGCCCAAACATTGACCATGTTGAAGTGGCACGCAGAGCATGTGGCACAATTAACCATATACACACAGCAAAATACCTTTATTCGGTAAGGACACTGACAAAATAGACAACAGGAGCAACTGTCTTTATTCACATATTGCACAGATAGGCACCATGACAAGAGAAGAGCAAGGCACAAAATGCAGAGCATGTCCATGAGAAGCTGCACAGGCAGGGGGCACACAGCAGTGAACGACAAGGCCAGTGGCCAGGACAAAGTGCAGACTGAGTCCATGAGAAGCTGCACAGGCAGGGGGCACACAGCAGTGAACGACAAGGCCAGTGGGCAGGACAAAGTGCAGAGTGAGTCCATGAGAAGCTGCACAGGCAGATGGCAAAACACAAGGCCAGTGGCCAGTCCAAGGTGCAAACTGAATCCATGAGAAGCTGCACAGGGAATGTGTGCAACTGTACCTTTCCATGGTCAGCAACACAGTCAGGGGGTAACAATGTGCAGTACATGCCCACCTGTGTGAGAGAAAGGTGTGTGAGGGTAACTAACACTCAGACTTGGCTGTCAGGCGGACTAGGAGCTGAATGTGTCTTGGGGACTGTCAGGGCACCTGAATGGGGAGAGAGCAGAACAGCTGAGGTAGAGCTATCAGTGGCTTGGCAAGCTGGAGGGCTCCTTGGACCAGGTGGTGTAGTGGCACGTGGAGGTGGAGACATGCAGACGGGAGACACAGTGTGGCTTGGAGATTGTGGAGGGGTGCCTTTCCACTTCTTGGGGATTCTAAATGGCTTGCCTGACTTTGGATCAATGGGAAGTGGTGTGGGCACAACAGGCACACTCACCACCAAAGCTGCATCAGGTGCAGGCGCTGGTACCCCCTCTGGTGATGTGCTGGACCCAGCGGAACGCTTTGCCTGGTTTCGCCTCTACCCCCCCCCCCCCCTTCCCCTGTTTACTAGGTGTCACCCCTACAGTGCATTCCGGCCCCTGCTTCACTGGGCTTGGAATGGGAGTCGAGGTGTGGGTGAATCTGCCTTGGAGCCCTTCCTAGGTGTACCCTTGACATGCACCACCTCCTTGGTGGGCACAGACACTGTATGCTTCTCTTTACGTGATGCTTTAGGGGCAGGAGAGTCCTTGGATGGGGATGCCTCTGAAGCATGTGTGCCTGAGGCCTGATGCTTTGCTTTTTGTCTACTGGTGTCGCCTGACGGACTTTTCTTCCTGCGCTCTGGGGTGGCTTTGGTCTTCTGTGGGGATGGTGTCTGCGGCCGGGACCGCTTGGATTGCTGCTGCTGTGTGCTCCGTGTGCTGTATTGTGACTGTGATGTATGTGGACCGTGGTCACTATCGTCAGACGTGGCCACTGCCAGGGGGGTGGACAAAGGGACCGGAGCTGGACTGTGAGTATGTGCCTGTTGAAGGGCAGACGTCACTGTCGATGACAAAGCCTGGACTGTCTGGTGCAGCCCACCCACGTCAGAATGTATGCCCTCCATGAAAGCAACCACCTGGGCCAATTTTTTGTCGTGGTCAATGAAGGCATTGAGGAGAGCTGTCTGGCCTACACACAGCTGGTGCAAAAGGTCCACAGACTCAGCACTGATGGCAGCAGGGGGGACAGGGGCAGGGGCAGCGGTGCCAGGGGTAAAGGACACTCTTCCCCTCTTACTGAGGCAGACACGGGCAGCACCAGAGGAAGTGGCTGGGAGGGTGGGCACTGGCTGCTGTGTGGTGGAAGACGATGCAGAGTCCCCGTTCCCTGTGCCCTCCAACATGGATGCATCCCCACTGGTATCAGATGATGTGGTGCTTTGAGTCTCAGGCTGGGATTTCTCCAGCAGGCTTCTGTCCCCTCTGAGGTGCTGGTGACATCTGTGTCACTGGGCTCCTGTGCAGCTGTTGTGCTTGTTTCACCCCCACTGGTGTCCGTCTCCTGTCCCTCCGTGACCACAGGAGATGCTGCATGAGAGAGAGAGATGTAGGGTCAGGTCAATGACAGCAACAGCAACAGAACAAACATATGCAAGCAATGCATTACAAAAGATGATCACATATACATGTTGCACACCACCCTGTGCAATCACATCGTGCCAACTCACTATATAGACTCAAGCAGTGCGTGGAAACTGGACACACAGGCATGAGTGAGCCATGTGATGACCACACAGCACAACACCCTGCTTGTGGCTCGGTTCAACCAGACACGCAACTAGCTCGGAGCACACCAAGGGACATGATGGGGGCACACTACTTGTTGCCAATGGCAGATCTGGATGGAACAGGAGGGGACAACACAGACCCAGACTGCAACATGACAGTCCACAATTGACATTAGCCCATGCCACCCACCATGTTGTACTGTGGGGACAATAGAATGGTGCACATTGCTGTCAGATGTGTAGGCCTCCCCAATCTGGGTGCATGCAATGGATGCATTGATGAAGGCACAGTCAGATCGGGCACACTGCCGTTCCCTCCCATGGGATTCCCAAGACTTACCCAGTGCAGAAGAAACCTGAAGAGCACAACTCAGAATGGAATGTAAATGCACAGCATCCAAATCACCGTTGTCAGTACAGGTAGGGCAAATGCATGCCACCGGCACCCAGCCCAGCAGCCACTTACATGCCACAGCATCACACTAACAACATCACATAGGCCAGCGCTGGCACAGGCTCTTTACACATGCAGCCACTCCCAGCCAAAGTCACCCTCCCCAAATGCTCACCCCTGGCTTGCTGCTGATGCTTCTTCAAATGTGCATTCAGCTCAGGCTGTGTTACCGCCAGTGGTGGTGGTGGTGTCATGCTGTGCCGTGCCAAACGCCCAGTGCGAGGAAGCAGCCCCAAGGTCATCTCCGCCACGTTCTTTGCCAGCCGGCTGATGTCGTCCCACCTCTTGTGGCAGTGGGTGCGCCGTCGGTTTGAGACCCCAGAGCTCGAACATTTGCGGCAATGGCCCTCCACATGGCCTTACGCTGGTGTAGCTTGAGCTGCAGGCATGGGAGACAAGAGGGGGAAATGATCAGGGACACAGTGTTATGTACCGACAGCTATCAGTATTGCAGCAAGATACAAACTCGTCACTTATCCAACGATATGTCTATCAGAGACTAGAGTATATCTCACATGGTACATCTGCATGAGAAAAGCTGATGTGAATGCATGCAGGTTTGAGGGGGAACACAGTCCCTGCACATCTCACACACATGCAGGATGCCAGCACTGGAAAACCTATGTAGCCTGCCCACATCTCCAGTCCATTGTTGGGTTGACCAACACATACATCACAGATCAGCCTGTGGGGGGTGACCCACTATGTGCAGGACTGCGCAGCCCCAATGTCCCTGCCCTGTGAATAGATAACTGTGTCATGGATGTCAAATTGAGGGACATGATCTCACACCTACAAAATGCCGTTCACAAGGGAGGTTGTGTGCAATCTACAGTGCTGAGATGGCCCATAGCTGGAGTGCAATGTCAAAAGACTGATGTCATACGCTGTAAGTGAAGTGATATGTCCTTGTCTTTGTAGACAGGGACTGTGCTGCCCAGCTGGGCTCACACTGAGATGGACTACAGGGGAACACAGAGCCATCCAGCCAAGCAATCACTGTCCTGACTACAGCATGAACAACCTTCTGTGTCACTGTATGGCTGACAACACAACACAGGTCACTCATGCATACATGTGCCGGCAGGGAAACCTGTGGCATTGGGTACACACACCCTCCCCCTGGAGACAGCATGTCATGCAGTGCATAACACTACCCCACACTCCCAGGCACATACTACATCAGTCCAACTACATGTTTTGCCCCCCTGCCGACCCCGCTGTTGACGACTTACCACGACATTTGGGGCACCATATAGCCTTGGGTACTGTGTGAGCACCTCGTCCACCAGGACCTCCAGTTCCTCGCTCGTGAAGGGACTGGCACAGATCTTCTCTGTCCTTGCCATCACTGTGGACATGAGACAACAGCGGCGTAATTAGGTGGTGAGGGGTCTCTGGCAGCAGTCCCTGGAGGCAGCAGCAGGTGAGGGGTCTCAAGCAGCAGTCCATGGAGGCAGCAGCAGATGAGGGGTCTCTGACAGCAGGCTCTGGGAGCAGTGGAAATGTGAGGCTCAATTCCACACAAATATAGCCCTCTGGGGTCGTTTCAAAGGTGCCAAGCTGCAGCAATTGGTGGTCCAGGTCTGCCTCTTTCAAATGCATCCAATGACCGCCCCCGCGGTGGCGGAGCATGCCTACCGCGATTTTCAAAATTGCATCATGCCACCACTAAAGAGCTTTCCATTGGCTCTAGGGCAAGCTCCATGGCGGGGACACACCGCCGGGGCCCGGTGTGCTCTAGCGCTATGGTGCATCTTTCACATGCATCCAATGACCGCCTCCGCGGTGGCGGAGCACGCCTACCGCGATCTTCAAAATTGCATCATGCCACTGCTATCGAGCTTCCCATTGGCTCTAGGGCAAGCTCCATGGCGGTGACACACCGCCGGGGCCAGGCGCTAGCTACCGCGATATGGGTGGCGGAGCATGCCAACCGCCATCTCCCCATGTTTCCATGCCTATGACTACCGCACATGTGTGAATGGGGGTGCTGGTGACACACCGCCGGGGCCAGGCGTCAGCTACCGCGATATGGGTGGCGGAGCATGCCAACCGCCATCTCCCCATGTCTCCATGCCTATGACTACCGCACATGTGTGAATGGGTGTGCTGGTGACACACTGCCGGGGCCAGGCGGTAGCTACTGCGATATGGGTGCCATTCAATCGCAATGGTCATCTGGCAAACATCAACAGTGCGCACATGGTCAATGGCACATCATTGTGCACACAATGCCAATGTTCCATTTACTCCACTGATGGCTACACATGCCATGTTTTTGTGTGTGATTTCGTAGATTGGCCTGTACTCACTCACATGTCACTTATGGATTTGATGGTTGGGTGGGCAGGACAGTGTTGTTCTGGACTCTACAATGTTTACACATGTCAATGTGTTGAGGTGCAGTGACAATCACAGCAATGCTCGTCTTAATGAATGATAATCCATTTTGCATTGCCTCTCATGTCTGCTCATGCACACATTCGTCATTCCGGCGCCGACGGTGGTCATTGTGTGGTGGATGTGCGCCAGGATGTAATGACGCATTAAGGTGTGACAGGTACAGCAGCTAGGTATGAGACAGTGGGTTTGATTTGTTGCACATATGCTGGATGCTATACTCCCAGGCGTGCCCATGTGAAATGTAGCCATCTCTCTATGTGCATTCACATTGACCAAGGTGGTGTTTGAGGTACTTGTCTTGTGTAAGTTGACAGGTGTGCCCTTTGTGTAGCTGAAGGTGTCCCTACATGCAAGCTGGTCTGTAACTCAATATTGATGGCAGTCATTGTTGTCGTTGTGTCATCAAGAACGTGATATGCTGTGCACATCTCATGATGTATTGCATTGACATGTGTCCACTATCATCTCAAATAGGAGGAGGCCAAATTTGATTCGTCACTTGACGGTGCTGGAGGACATGGAGGATGTTGCGATCATCCAGAAATGCCGTCTGGATAGAGCCACCCTGAAAGCCCTTTGTGATCTGTTGGAGCCCCACCTGCAGCCTCGCCGGACATATCCAACAGCTTTCACCCCTACTTATAATGTGATGGCAGCCCAGCATTTTTTGCCACTGGATCATTCCAAGAGACAGTGGCCAGCGCAGGTGGGATGTCACAACCGATGTTCAGCATGGTGCTTCGTGATGTACTTTCCGCCATGATGATATACAAGGACAGATACATCCATTTCCCCAGGGGTGCTGAATTGCCAGCTGTGAAGGGAGACTTCTATCCCCTTGGACACATCCCCAATGTTGTTGGTGCCATTGATTGCACCCATGTCGGGCTTGTGCCACCACAAGCAAGTGAGCACATTTTCAGAAATCGCAAGCATTACCACTCCATAAATGTGCAGGTGGTGTGCCTGGCAGATATGATCATCTCCCACGTGTGTGCCAAATTCCCATGCTCGGCCCATGACTCCTACATCCTGCGGAACAGCATTGTGCCCCAGCTGATGGCTAATCTGCTTCCAGAGCGTGCATGGATTGTGGGTGAGTATGCCTAGTCGTATTGCGTGCTGGGTGTGTGAGCTGCTGCCCTCAGCCTCAGCGACACTGCAAAGTCTATTTGTGTTTGTCATACCTAGGTGACTCTGCATATCCCAACCGTTCCTGGTTGCTGAGCCCACTGAGGTATCCCAGGACCCCAGCTGATGTCCACTACAATGAGGCACATGGGAGGACACGTCGTGTGGTCTGCTCAAGTCACGTTTCCGCTGCCTGGACAAGACCGGAGGTGCACTGGCATACTCGCTTGGGAAGGTGTGTCAGATTGTTGTGGCATGCTCCACAACCTAGCCATTCGCAAGGAGATTCCCCTGCTCCTGGATGATGGTGAGGACACAAGGCCCCAGCCTGCAAACCAACCTGTGTCCAGTGATGAGGACAGTGGAGAGGAGGAAGGTGTTGACTTGCATCAACAACTCATCACACGCTACTTCACTTGAAGGTGGGTGACAATGTGCAACATACCCAAAGGGGCATGTGAGAATTGTAACAGCAGCCAGTTGTAGACCCAGCGGTGTTTGGCAGTGTTTCTGGGACAGGTCATTTGGGAACATCTACAGGATGTGTATGTTGACCCTTGTTGGCCATTGTGACGTGTGCATGTTGGGTTATCCTGATGGTAGGGGTTGTGTGATGCCTGTGATGCCTGTGATGCCACACCCAGACCAGTGAAAGTAGTTCTTTTGTGTTTCCCTAGATGCCTTCAACTTGTCCTTGCCTACATGCAGCCTATGCTCCTGGTACATTGTGATCATGTTGAAGGCTGTACATCCTGCAATAAAGATGGAGCAGACACAACAACATGTGTGTAAGGATATTTTATTTGCAATGGTGAGATGCGAGGGGGGGTGTTCATTTCCATGGTGGGGGTGGAGCAGTGAGTTGACAGTTGTGGTAGATGAGATAATCGAGTAGTCACCACATTGATGCTATTCACAAGGCAGTGTGGGGGAAGGACTGTCCAAAAAGTCAATGCAGTGATGGAGAGGGTTGCCATCATGGCTGGCTCCGTGACTGGCGTCTGGCAGGTGCTTTGCCTCCAGATACTCCCAGGGTCTTTTTGGGACGGCACCTTCGTCATTTGGCGGGGGCCAGTGGGGTCTGAGGACTCACCACTCTCTGTGGGCGCAGGGGAGGATGGCGAACTGTCATCCTGCGGCCCACCAGAGGGAGGTGGAGGTGTTGTCTGTGGCGCATGCCTGTCCCTCTGTACCACCACTTGCTGGCCCAAGAGGTCCACGATTTGTCCTATGTGGGTGTCGATGGACCTCATCAGCAGGATGAGCTCGTGCAACAGTTCATTCGACCGGCCCGTTCGTCCCTGGGCCTGTTTGTATGCGCCCAGGACTCTGGTGATGTGTTCCAGGGATTGGGTCCCAGCCTCCTGGTTTCCGTGGGTGACCCTGCCCCTCTCACCTGCCCTGCTGCCATGGACCTGTTGCCTCACCACTGTGGGAACCCGCATCCTCTCCCTGCCCTCCTCCATCGGTGGTGTGTGCTGGTCATCCTCTGGGACAGGGAGGGTGTCGCAGGCAGCACTGGTGGTGGTGGTGGTGGCCGCACAGGCCGTGACAGCAGGGGTCTGCTGTGAAGTTGTTGTTGCCGCAGATGTGGTGGGGGGACGATGTGGTCCTGGGACCTGTTGTTCCCTGGCACACCAGATGGGCGGGCTTCGAGCTCATCGTCCATGGAATCCTGGGAGCCAACATCCGAGAGTCCATGTACCGGGGGGGGGGGAGACTGGCTCTGCAGGTTGCTGGTGTTGTCCTCTGCAGTGAGTTCTTGGTCACCTGTGAGTCAGATGGGAAATGGTCATTTTAGTGCAACCGGCAAGCTTTGTGTTAGCTGTGTGTCATTCACTTTTTGTACACTGCACAATTGACAGATCATCACATTGTTTTCTATGTGCACTACTGTGCTTCCTGACATGATGCAGTGGTGCATGCAGTACTTGTCCATAGTGTGAGGTGTCAAGGCATACCATTCGACCCGTGCACAATTAAGGATTACAGGGACTTGTTGCCATCTAGGGCCTGGCACAACATGTGTTTAATTGAGAACTCATTGTTGATTTGTCTGACCTAGCAGGCGTCACATCTGGCCATGGACTGGCCATTGTCATCTCCTGCATACCTTTGTCCTGTCATGTGCATATCTTGATTTGTACCACCGCATATGCTTTCATATTTTTCGAATGGTCCTTGTTGCACATGCCCCATGGCGATGCACATGTAAACAGGTGCTGTGCATGATTGTGCCCTGACTTACTTCTACTTGTGCATTGGTGTGTCACACTTTGGTAGCTGTGACAGTTTCCTTAGCTTACCTGTGTGCACATTGCTTGGCAATTGGGTAGGTATGCCTCTTTGTGCAATGAGAGGGCTGGTGTTGTCATATGGCACCATTTAATTTATGACAAATGGGTGGGTGCACATACTGGCTACTTACCTGTAATGTGCCCACATTTGGGTTTGTTATGTCACACGTGTGTGTGCGTGGTGGCGGCTTACATCCTGCTCAGTGGAGTCACGGTCCAGAATCATATGTCTACCTACCTGTAAGTTTGTTTGGTGTACTGCAATGGCTTCCAACTTCTTCTGGGTGGGGTGGGGGGAGGGCTCCATCTTGCTGAGGTGGGGGGCAGGGGGCATGGTGGGAGTAGTGGTACAGGCCTCCCACCCACAAACACCCTCCCAGGGAAGATGGCTACCTACCTGTAAGTTGGTTTGGTGTACTGCAATGGCTTCCAACTGCTTCTGGGTGGGGGAGTGCTCCATCCTGCTCAGGTGTGGGACAGAGGGAATGGTGGGAGTAGTAGTGCAGGCCTCCCACACCCAGACACTCTCACTGTGAAGATGGCTACCTACCTGTTAGTTTGATGAGTGTGATGTACTGCCTTCCAACTGCTTCTGGGTGGGGTGGGGGGAGGGCTCCATCCTGCTGAGGTGGGGGGCAGGGGGTATGGTGGGAGTAGTGGTACAGGCCTCCCACCCACAAACACCCTCCCAGGGAAGATGGCTACCTACCTGTAAGTTTGTTTGGTGTACTGCAATGGCTTCCAACTGCTTCTGGGTGATGGAGTGCTCCATCCTGCTCAGGTGTGGGACAGAGGGAATGGTGGGAGTAGTAGTGCAGGCCTCCCACCCACAAACACTCTCCCAGGGAAGATGGCTACCTACCTGTAATTTTGATGAGGGTAATGTAATGGCTGACACATGCTTCTGGGTGGAGGGCTCCATCTTGCTGATGCTGTGGGACAAGGGGGCCTGGTGGGAGTTGTAGTGCTGTCTGTCTATACACATGCCCCCATGGTAATGTTGGTAGCTACGTTTGGGGTGAATGGGAGTGGATGAATGTTGGATCTGTGAAACACGTTTTTGTGAGTGTGGGGTGCAGATGGATGGAATTTGTCCTAGGTGGTGTAGCTCTGTTGTTGTGCGAGACAGTACATAGCAGAGTGGTGGTAGTCATTTGTTTGTACTTACCAGCCTCCACTCCCACAGCTACTCCTGTGAAACTCTCTGGATGCAGTATGGCAAGCACCTTCTCCTCCCATGGTGTGAATGGTTTTTGTGGAATGGGAGGGCCACCGCCAGTCTTCTGAGCCAGCTCACGGTTCTTGCTCCTCTCTCCTTGACCACTCTCTTCAGATCATGCCACTGCTTCATGATCTCCTTTTGGGATCTTGGGGTGGTCCCTACTGCATTGACCCTTTGGACTACCCTTGCCCACATTTGTGTCCTTGTGGCTAATGGTGTCTGTTGGACCAGGCTACCAAAAAGCTGTGGCTCCACTCTGACTATCTCATCTACCATGACTGTCAACTCACTCTCTGTGAATTTGGTCATTTTCTGTGTGGCCATGGTGTGTGGTGTGCAAAGTGCTTGTGGGTGCAGGAGTGGTGGTTGTGATGGTGTGTGTTGTGCAGGGGGTTAGTTGTGCATGTGTGGAACTGGTGGTGGTGCTGTGTGGTGTGGTTAGTGATGTTGTGTCCTTTGCCTCTCCTGTCAGCTGGGGTGTGTGTCCCTTCTCTCATGGTGTATTGCAAAGGATTATGGTCAGGGAAGGGGCTGGTTTTATACTCAGCTATGTGGGTGTGTCCAATTGGGGTATTGCTGTCAGGTGTGTTGTCCTGGGATTTGTATGTTTCTTTTTGCCACGTGGTTGTGTCATTGGGGTGTGTTTTGTGTATTTGGGGGGCATGGCTAGTTTTCTGTGTGCACTTTTTGGCCTTCTTGTGGGTTTTTTGCTTCGTCCGCCATATTTTTTACGGATCGTCCGAAGCGGTGGCTGTGCTTCAGCTCTTCCGCTGGCTCTCCCATTCATCCCATTGTGTGGCCGCGGCGGTCAGAGACAGCAGTACGTACTGCGGGACCGTCTGGGATATCCTAATTTCCCGTGCGGTGTCTCTATACTTGCGGCGGGTTGGTGTTTTTCCGCCGCGGATGCATTTTGGCCATTTCTGCCCACTACGGGCAGTTTTTCTTGGCCCCGTTCCGCCGCGGTCGGTGCTTTTTGGCGGATGATCCTAATTTGGCCGCCGGTTTTCCCACGGTGCCGGCGGGCGGTTGTTTTCCGCTTCCATGGCGGTCGGGGTGGTTTTCCGGCCGCCATCCTAATAGGCCCCACAGAGTCCATTTCACAGGTAACAGGGTATTCCTTAACAACTTAAAATACTTCATCTGTTCTATGTGTAATTATCATCTACACAACAATCAATGAAACTGAGCTTACTACCAAGAGTCAGAGCATCAAAATGCCCTTCTCTCAAGTTTTGCCATATTGACCCTGTGAGCACTGAAAAATGGCTGAAACATGTAGACCTAGAATGTGGGAGATCATGATAATCTCACATCACATCCACAATCACTATTTTTAATCTTAGCCAAGGTGTCCACGATTAAAATAGCTGTGAGGGGCGAATTACCTTGAGGTATTTTTTTTATTTACTAATTGTCACAAACTCACCAAAAAAAACGCTCCGCTTTTATTCTAGATGCATTTTGATGCTCTGACTCTTTGGCAGCAAGCTCGCTTTCATTGATTGTTGTGTCTATAAACAGAAGAGAAGCAAGCTTATCTTAAGTCTCACTCTCCTGCTTTATCTTTTGTTATCGTCTACACACTAAACATAAAGGCTTTTTTCAGAGTAAACCCTTTTCCCAAACATCGTTTTTTTTGTTTCAAATCCTTTTTTTAAATTTTGCTCTTGGATCTGTGGATCCCCCTCAGATCCCCGGCCAAAAAAGGGGTCTGCCAGCTATGCTGTGGCTGGATCTACGGATCCGTCTCCAACCAAAGGCACACATTCAGTACAAAATAATAGCACTTTTACTACAGTGGGTGTGTGAGTGGATGTGTGAGTGGCTATATGGGTGTGTGAGTGCCTGTGTGGGTCTGTAGTTGTTGTGTGAGTGTTTCTCTGAGTAGATGCATCAGTGACTTTATGGATGTGTGAGTAGCTGTATGGAGCTGTGACTGGATGTGTGAGTGTCTGTACGGGTGTGTGAGTGGGCGTGTCAGTGATTTTCTGGGTCTCTGAGTAGGTGTGTGAGTGGCTGTAAGGGTGTGTGAGTGTGTGATTTGTTGTGTGGGTGTGTAAGTGGGTGTGTGAGTATGTGATTGGTGGGAGTATGACTGGTGTGTGAGTAGCTGTATGGGTGAGTGAGTGGCTGTGTCAGTGGTTTTACTGTATAGGTGAGTGTATGGTTGTAAGAGTGGCTGTGTGGGTCTGTGAGTGGCTGTGTAAGTGGCTGTATGGGTGTGTATGTGGCTATGTGAGTGGGTGTGTGAGTGCCTGTGTGGATCTGTGAGTGGGGTCTGCAAGTAGATGTGTGAGTGATTGTATGAGTGACTATATGGGTGTGTGAGTTGGTGTATGAATGTGTGAGTAGGTGTGTGGGTGGCTGTGTGGAGGTGTGAGAGAGTGTGTGTGTGAGTCTGTGAGTGGGTGTATTTTTTTTAATTGGGTCTGGAACCATGGATCTGTCGCAGATTCACACGGGGCAGTGATGAGCACCGCGGATCATCCCCCAAAAAATGTCTTGCCCATGAGGGGTCCATCACAGACCCCTCCATCAGTCCTATGTGATCTGGGGTACCTCTAGTCTGACCTCATCTTTCAATTTTAACTTTTATTTTTCGCAACCCAGGACCGAGTCCCGATGCACAAAATGGCAGCCGCAACTTTTTTCTTTAATAACTCCAAAACTACTGAACAGATTTTCACCAAACTACAACAAGCATTTGCAATGCAATAGGTCTCGCATTTGTGAAAGCTAGAGCTCTTGGTGTTAAAAATGACAATGTTTTTTACTTTTTTTTTTGGTATGCAGTGGAGTGATGATATTAGCATAGCGCTATTTCCATTTGTATGACCTTGCGGCGCTGGAGAACCAGAAAATGGTGAATAGGTTATGAGGGAGGGGAGACCATAGTAATATGCTGGCCGGGAAAAAAAGTAACAACATCCTGGAAATAACAAAAACTCATAGGAAATGCAATATTAACTAAAGCATGTGAAATGTAAGCAGGAACAATATAGTTACCTTAATGCTTTTGTTATTCAGAAATCATTGCGTGTTTTTGCCTGGGAAGTTAAGAATATGACTACAGGGCTGGAAGGGACCTGCTGCATGCCTGGCAGTCAGATTAAATGAGAATTCCTTGTTAAGAATACTATTATTACAGTAGTCAGTCTGGCGGCCCAATAGCATTACTAAGAAGCACCTTTAATGTGTGGGCCCTGTGCCATTATTCTCATTACTTTTAAAACGTTTCTGCTCACAAAACCAGAACTTTCACCACAACTGCCATTTGTATGCAAGACAGATACCTCTTGCGCAGCAGAACAGGCAGGGCATCAAACGTCGGAACTGGCTGCATATTTCAAATGCAGAAATGCTTCGGTTCATTGTGCACCTGCAAGAACCCACCATTGTGTCTTGTGTTTTTTTCCTGTGTTTTTTCGTCACAGTCTTTGTGCCACAAATATGAATGAAAAAACTGCACCAAAAAGCGTCACGTATTAAAGCGAACTACACAAAGTTCTACCATGATCTGATTGGTCTCCAGCCTAGCCCCGTATTCTCCGTAGTGAAGACGTCTAGAATTTCACTTCAACTCCGATAACCCGATGAACTTAATTAACTCTGTTGGAGCAGACAATGAAGGTTTTCCTGTTTCACCTTCATTTTCATTCAAGTAAATGAAGAATTAAGCCACTAACCTCGGCGCAGTGGCGTAACGAAACTTGAGGGGGCCCCCTGCAAAACACATGGAGGCCCCCCCCCCTGGCGGCCCGGCACGCCACCTACCACTTTGCCCCACCACCCAAAAATCTGGCATATTTTGATTTGAAACCTCCAACGTTAAAATGAAATGCCTCTATAGTGTCTTTCTCAAAGTTCTAATGAGAAAGTGTGAAACCCTCTTAACATATAAGCTACGCCATTTGAACAATAATGTCAAAAGCAGGTATTTTAACTGAGGCACCAATCAGAACAATGCCTAAAAGCGATCCTATTGTCTCAGGAACTGCCTATGGCTGAAGAATAACTATGAAGGGTCTGAATTAGAATTGACATTAATGGACAATAACGTGAAACTTTGAAAGACAAACCAGAAACTGCAATTCCATAAAAACTCGACTGACAATATACATGAGAAGTTCTCAAGATATAACTCAGTATCCTGCAAAAGGCAAGACAAATAGACTAGTTAATTATCTGCATACCACACACTGGCGACTGTCAAGGGTTGTGTATGATAATAACGTGAACTGAGGAAGCAATTTTAATTCCTACAATCATGTATTTATTAGTAAGCATTACAAAGCAGGCAGGCAAACGAGCCTGAGGATGAAAACTGTTTGGATGCTTCAGAACATTGATGCAGATGTTGGTCTGTTTTAATTTATCATTTCTGTAGTATAAACAATGCTAAATACAAGATCTAAGGCACACATATTACAGACAAGTGCAAGCAACACCATAAGTAACACCACATGTAGAATAAAAACAAACCATATCAGATAGTACCTAATGACAATATATAGAAATTGTAGTTGGTAAAGCAAAAGAAAAAAAACAAATACCTATACCTCATGCCGGGAAACAGAAATCAAAGGTTTTTGCCAACCTACGGGTTGGAAGTGTGTTTTGTCAAAAGCTATTAGGAGTGTTTTAAAACACAGAGCAGCTGGGAACACGGTTTAAGCACATGAAATGGCTTGTGGTACACATCATGACCAGTGTGGAATCCCCCATGTTGTATGTGGGGGTAAAAGGAATATTTAAAACACCGCCTGATACCTAATCTGCACATTCCCAGGCAATTTTATGAAATACAAGATTGCTGCCTGCTGCAGAGGCGCCCCTAAGATTGCCAGCCTTTGCCCGCACTGGGCCCCCTCCCTGCCAGCAATCAATCAGGAGAGCACCAGGACTCCAGGGCCTCTCTCATCTTAGCTGCCTAAGTGTGACACAGATTCGCGCACGGACAGGCACCATACTGCATTATCCTCAGGCTGAGGCAGGAGCTGTGCAGTAATCTCATGGCAAAACCAACATCTAGTATGACTGTCAGAAGAGACCCACCTGTTTAAAATTATTACCCCAAGGATACAGCCGAAGCACGGCTGCCAGAAAGCCGGCTGCATTTGCCAACAAGTACTTGAACTAATGTCCACACGTACCTGCGGCATTGCTGCCA
Organism: Triturus cristatus; assembly: GCF_964204655.1. Lineage (NCBI taxonomy): Eukaryota > Metazoa > Chordata > Amphibia > Caudata > Salamandridae > Triturus > Triturus cristatus. The sequence continues at coordinate 1,451,335,384 of NC_140591.1, forward strand.
AGTTTTTAAGATTGCTTTTGTGCGACATTTCAATTGTGATTGCAATCGCAGAGCCCACCGAGGCACCAAAGGCATGTATTATGCACAAGTGGTCTCGGAAGTGTGAGAAAGTGCACATAACATTCCCAACTTTCAAGGTTGTATGAGGCTTTAAACATATCCCAGCTCTACACATTGTTTTTTCAGAGCGCAAAAAAGCAAAAATCATTGAGAAAGGCCTTTTCCAGAAAAGTAAGGGAAGATGTAGAGCTACCTCTTGTAAGCCTATCGCTTCAGTGAATCAGGTAAAACATCAGAAATTGTCACAATGCACAGGACCCTATCTATGTATGCTGTAAGGTATGTTTCTTTGGTGACTATGCGGCCGCCCATTATTTCTTGACTGGAGGCCCATATTATATGCTCTCACCTTTGATTATGTTTGCGGCTTGCACACTGTCGCGTGGCTGCAATAAATCAAAAGTTTTACTCATCATAATTGTGACAATCATCATGATTAACATTTTTGATTTATTGCAGCCAGGCGACGGTGCGCAAGGCGCAACCACAATCCTCGCACTGGAGCAATCGTCACGGTATCCGTCTCCGCTTGCAGAACGGAACCGGGGCCTATATGGCCTTTTACTTTTAATCCCGGCCGCCCGCCCGCCCGCCCCACGATGTATCCCATTCCACCTCACCCTCTGACACGGACTGCTTGCTCCTCGGATACGGACATACTTAAAAGAGATGTTGCTTGAAAGTGAAAGGGGGTGAATGGATGTAGATGTAATGATATAATGTAGCAGTAATATAGATTATGAGGTGTAAATTCTAATATTTTGTAGCAGGTATAAATATTGTAAGTAGTGTGGAAGTTATAAGTATTAAATTGCTTAGAAATATATTGTGCAGTAGTATACTACGGTAATTTTGCAGTCTACTGCAGTACATGCTGATGAGAAGGCAGTATTCGATTGGCTAATGGCTGTCTTTACAAAACGTAAAAGGTGGCTATGTATTTTTCAGCACACTTTTTCTGCGCTCTGGTATAGGGCCTTATATATAGGTACGGATTTGTTTTTATTGTTGTTCCCTAATGATAGTAATACTTAGAGTAATATATTTAGAATTTTTTATATATTTTTACAGCAATTTAGGGAGAACTGAATTTCTTATTTAAGCAGCGTGTTAATTTGTAGGTACTACGCCTGTACTCCATAGACATTTTTGTCTAAATTAGAATACGTAAAAAATTATAAATACACTGTGGTACGCTATGGGTGGGACATATACTCCTTTCCGCTAGCTGAATTGGTGGAATTTTGGCCACTCCACATTACGCTTGTAACATGGAGTTCCAGAAAAATTTCGCCAACAGCCATGGGGTGGAGTTTTTCCTCTCGCATGGCTCAAAAGTGGTAAATTGGCGAGCGCAAGTGATATTTGGCATCCTTCAGCGAGACTTTCGGTTGCTAGGAGGGCCCCTGGTAAGATGTCTCCAACGCAGGTGGTCACAACCATTCCTGGTCAGAAATCTGTTGCTTGAGTAGAAAATAAACCTAAGAGTGCGCCCTCTAGCGTGCTCATGGTGCTGTTCGCACTGATTTATCAGCTCTGAATGAGCTCCTGTCGCTACCTGACAATGCAAGCAGCGCAACGTGATTATTCTGCCTATTTGCGAAATTCCATGGAATCTTTTGGAGTTTTTGGTGTAACTCTGCCAGTCCCGTGTAGTGTAGTACTGTTTATTTTTAAGTTTTTTACTTTTTTTTTTTTTTTTTTAGGTACAGTGCTATTTCTTGGAAAGTACTGCAGTATTCCATACATTCTCTTTAAATGTATAGAAACGTATTTAAAAAATGGTGCCACTGACTGGAAAGAGACCTGGAATCGGGTGTCACGCCGGAGAAGCTCCATCTGCTGAGCCTGAAGCAGCACGACTATAAAAAATTGACTTCAGAGAGGGCCAGGTCCCTGAGCAGGGAGCGACAGGGCAGACTCTATGACCTGGGGGAAAAGGCCGGGAAGCTCATAGCGTGGTTAGACAGAAAGGAGTGGGCCAATCGATTGGTCCCGGAGCTTGGGGTGCAGGGAAGCGTCACAATCACTGAGCCGCAGGACATAGTGGACCGGTTCGCGGACCACTTCCGCTCAATATATACAGCGAATTCCTCCCACTCAGTGGAAGATTCTCAGAACCTATTGCGAGACATTAAAATTCCTTGTCTCTGCCCTGATGACCGAGATTTTATGAATAGCCCCCTTACTGCGGACGAGGTCGCACTCGCGATCCGCTCTCTGAAATCTGGAAAAGCTTTGGGCCCGAATGGACTCCCCATTGAGCTCTACAAGCTGAAACCAGATAGGTTAGCCCCCTATCTAAAGTCTATGTTTGAAGAATACAGAGAGGTGGGAATGCTGCCCTGGGAACAAAGGACAGCAACCATTGTCACTATCCACAAAGAAGGGAAAGTCAAATCCGACTGTGCTTCATATAGACTCATCTCCCTTTTAAACGCTGAACCTAAGATCCTAGCCAAACGCCTGGCTATCCGTTTGGTGAAGGTGATTGGCAGCCTGGTGCATCCTGACCAATCTGGTTTTATGCCGCACCGAAATACAGCCTTGAACCTACGTAGAGTCCATGGAGTCATAGCCAGAGCCCACACTCTTCGGGAGCCGGCCGTGATCGTATCATTGGACGCCACTATGGCCTTTGATACCATCGAGTGGCCATATCTATGGGCGGTCCTGGCGAAACTGGGACTTGGCCCGAAATGTATTCAGTGGGTACGTCTTTTATATGAGGAACCATTGGCTCAAGTCGTAGTAAACAATAAGGTTTCAGCCTCCTTTGTGCTTGGCCGTGGAACTCGCCAGGGTTGCCCGCTGTCCCCCCTTCTCTTTTCCCTGGCCCTGGAACTCCTGGCCCCCTGGATCCGTTGGGACCCAGTGATAAGGGGTCTGCGGTGGTCTCACGGCTGGGAAGACCGTATATCCCTGTATGCGGGCGACATTTTACTCTACTTGGCCTCCCCCAGGGGATCGCTTGCAGCGTTGCTTGACATTCTGGCAGTTTTTGGGAAATTCTCCGGATACTCCGTTAATTGGGGCAAATCCCTATTGTTCGTTCTTAGTGGGGACCCTCCAGTCCCTCCGCGGAACTGCCCAATACAAACTAGCTTGGATGGCTTCAAATACCTAGGGATCTTTGTTTCCCTGGACCCCTCGGTCCGTTACGGCCAAAACCTCATTCCCCCGCTCCGCAGACTTAAAAGTGACATCGCCAACTGGAAAACGCTCCCTATTTCTCTTCTGGGCAGAGCTACCCTGTTCAAAATGATGGCACTGCCGCGGTTCCTGTATGCCCTGCAAAATACCTTAGATCCAGTTCCGGCACAATACTTCAGGGAGGTTGAGAGTTTACAGAGAGATCTACTATGGGACGGAAGGCCCCGAATTGCCTGAATAAGCTCACGTTGCATTGGTATGATGGGGGCATCGGCCTTCCAGACATCAAGAAATATTATTGGGCCGCCCATATGGCAGCTATCAACCATGGCACGTATGGAAGGGCGGATGACCCAGGTTATGCCATGGACAAGTGGCTCCTTCCGGGTGGCACGTATGGCAGAGCATTATACTCCCGCCCACGGCGGTTCCAGTTAACAGGCCCCACGAAGCACTCGGTCCAAGTCTGGCACGACGCGACTAATTCTCTCGGGTGGAAAAACAGACTAACGCTAGCCACCCCTCTTTGGGATTCAGAAAAGCTGGGCGACTTGTGGAGGACGAAGGGGTTCGATAAGTGGGACATTATTGGGATCTCAGCGATGAAGGATGTCTGGGGGAAGGGGGAAATCAAGTCCTTCAGTGCGCTTCAGAGTGAATATGACTTGGTGGATGCTGAATGTTTTCGCTATATGCAAGTATCGCACTCGCTTCAGTCCCTATTGCCTAGAGGAGCTGATCCCCCGGAGGCCTCCCCCCTGGAGGATAGAGTCTTGGATGGATATCTCCAAGAAAAAACGATATCATTAATATACAAAAAGTTAATCAATCATATGGCAGACTCCCTCGCGCGTTTGCGCGAAAAGTGGCTACACTATGGGGTGGAGCTCGATGATGAGGATTGGCAAACGGCGATCTCCTCCCCTAAGGTGGTGGCCATTCCGGCGCGCCTGCGGTTGGTCCAATTGAAGATCCTCCATAGAACTTATATAACAGGGCCTAGATGGGTGCACATGGGGTGGTCAGATGCTGGGGATTGTAAACGGCGGTGTGGCCTAACCGGCACATTTCTGCACATCATTTGGGAATGCCCGCATGTCAGCCTCTTTTGGCGTCAAGTGAACGACACAATTAGTAAAGTATTGCAGGTCTCCCTCCGCCCTGAGGTGCGAAGATGCCTTTGGAATATCTGGGAGCCCACGGACCTAAATGCATCACAGACCCAATGGGCCACTCTGGGGTACATGCTGGCTAAACGAAATATAGCTCAACTATGGGGGGCAGCCCATGCACCCACGTTGGAGGACTGGGAGAGGAATCTCGACTGGTGTATGTTTAGGGAAATACAGTGTACTTAGCAAGAGGGTGCCCTAGGAAGTGGTCACTGGTTTGGAGCCCGTGGAATACCAGTAGAGTGGAAATATGCACGCCACCTCAAACTGTTGACCATGATGACCCTAGTTTGCCGTAATGTTCCACTCATATGTACGATTTGTATATCCTTCCAATTATGCACGTTGTAAAATACACACTGCTTGGCTCCTCTGTAATGTACCAATCTTCGGTTACTGTTCAATAAAAAGAATGATTAAAAAAAAAAAGAAAATTGCGCCACGTCGAATACAAAAATTGATGGAAAATGTGTTGGTAGACAAACGTGTTTTGTGACGAACCCACCCCTTTTTAGGTCTCGCCTGACCCAGCGCATGCGCTGGTCTGGCGAGACTTATTGAGAGGGCTCCAAAAAGTGCTACAGTGCATGTGCGCGGCCGCTTTGATGTTTGATCGTGATCGCGATCACTTTCACTTTTGCGGCCCCATGGCCGCTTTGCATAGCCAATAGGTCTCGCTATTGAGACCTTATAAGTATTTAGTTATGCAACTGTTGTATGGCTAAACACTTATAAGGTTCCAAAGGCGAGACCTATTGGCTATGCCAATGCTTGTTCTCTGTGCACCTCCTTGACCAATCACTTTCTTAAGCTTTCCATCCTCTATCAATGTAGAAAAAGCTATAGCTCTGGAAAGGTTGGGGAGATTCATCAAACAGGTGCAAAGTTATTAGCGGTCAAAATTCCAAGGAATTTTTACGCCTTGGAATCCTAACTATATATATATATATATGTGTGTATATATGAGATACTTGGGAGCCTCCGGTTCCCGTATAAAAGTCATCTGTATCTGTGAATGGGCTACACAATTTGCATTTTTGACATATAATTTAATTAACCTATAATCACTGTTATTTTAAATACATCTCTCATCACATATGCAATTTTATTTGGTAATTCAGACAAAAAAAAGACGAAATAGATCATTTGATCTGATGCATCACAAAAGCATGGAGACTTTTGCAAGAAGAGCTTGTCTGATCCTCATCTGTGCCCAGGGTTGGACTGGTCTTTAGGGCAGTCTGGTTGTGGGAGAAGGCTGGTCTGACAGTGAGAGAAGGGTGATCTACCAGTGAGCCTTTTTGGACAGTTATGGGGCCTGTTTTATGGTCGGGTGAGCCCGTTTTTATATTGAATTCCCTGATTATGCCAGACAGGTTGCCTGCAGCAAGCTGGAATGCCCGCAGTCTCCCAAACTCTGTAAACATCTGTACAGGTGTTATTACAGCTTCAAAACTGCTTAAAGTTGGCTCACTTTTTTAAATAATCTGATTCGCCTATGGGGGCACTTTTATCTAGGGCCATGTTCTGTCCCCGTCTGACCATGATGATCTCTCCTCTGATCTCCATCACCCACCCCCTCTTCCCCGCACTCGGTCCCGAAGACTCACTCACCGCAGCTTAGCTCATGGACATTGAGGCAAACGATCGCACAGAGAGGCCATCAAATGTTTGGTCATTGCTATCCACATGTTTTAAAATTAAATCCCCACCACGAAATAAAACATTTTTTAAAAAACATATGGGAATTTCTCGTGGAAGGGTACTCACCTCTCTCGGCCTTGGCTCTAGCGTCTCCCTCCCCTCTCGGCGCTTTAGGAATGATAGCTCACAGGGCAAGAGTGGAGTGCCAGCCTCTCTACCAACTCACCCACGCAGCAAACCATGGTGAAAGAAGACACAAATCTCTCCCTTCTTGTTGGCTACACCAGTGCGATGCGCTGTCATGCACACTTCTAATTGCGCGATGCGCATGACTGAAGACCGCTCAGCCGCGGACATGGAGACAGCTGCGCGCCGTGCACCAATATGTAGGGGACATGGTGAGTTGCTGCTGCAACGAACGATGGTGTTGCACCAAGCCTTTTTTTAATTATCAAATACCCGACGGATCTCTAGTGCTTGCTGGCTCCGCTGAGGGTGCACCTGGAGCGCGGAGCCACCCCTCAATGCGGGGCCTGTGTTACGCCCATGTCTGCGCTATCTTAGATGAGTCAAAACTGCCACTAGACAAAACTCCCATCTCTCTCCGACAGGTACATTATTCACTGGAGTTATTGTGACACTTTTATTGTTGCCTGAAAACTGATCAACATACAAGGATCTTTGTAGGGCTTTTAAAACTGCTGCACTGCTACAAAACTGCCCCCCACCCCCACACTTCCAGCCTCTTGGGGAAACGCCTGATGCCCGTACGGCCAGTCTGGCCTTGCCTAAACCTTGCTTTTCTTGGCTTCTGCGACCTATGTGAGGCAAGGTTACAAATCTGTGTTGCAAACCTTCATGTAATGTACACGAAATAAGTTTGGAGCACAACCTGTTAGCCCCATTTATTCGTGTGCCAGCATAAAAATTATTACAATCCACTTTTTTCCTGCACACAACTTTAGTCCATAAGACTGTGAGACTGTCTTTTCTTTGGAATGTTCTGAAAGAGCCCAGAGGCTGCACCGCTTGGAGCTGTGCAGGTAAGTGATGTAGCACCGTGTGCCCTTGAACAAGCAAGGAATATGGGCCCCTGGCCAATTGTCGCTTAGTAAAATAGGGCAACAATCAGGTTTCAGTGGCAGTACAGGCCCCGGCGCCACTGCGCCTGTTGCACCATTGACAGCAGCGCCACTGATGCGAATTGTTGGCAATGGACACAGATTGGTGATGGCGGTATTTGACATTGCTGGGGGTAATAGTTGTATTTTCGGCTGCTAGCTGTAAATCGCACACTGCTTGATGTTGGTGTCAGTTTTCTGACCACAACAAATATGGTACTTCTGATTTGACAACAAACGTGTTTGCCACTGAAACGTGATTCCGAGCGGTGAGAGGGACGAGACGCTTTCAAAAGCTCCTTTCCCTGTGCAGATTTCATGACATGAAACATGAGTGGCGGGAGGAGGGGGGGGGGGGTGGTCCACATGGGTGAAAAACATATATTAATCGGTGCGCGCTCGAAGCTCACATCCACTAACACAACCCTGTTCCTAAAATGCGACAAACCCCAGCAGCAACCAAATTCCCATGACAGTAAACTGCGCCATGTCCCCATGATGCACCGCGCTTGCGGCACTTTGGGGCGGGAGTCTGTTGAGGTGTAAGTTTACCCCCATACACGATTAAGTAAGGAAACAATCTACACGTGACGTGTGCCATCAGAAAACGCTGTATTTCTGATCAATCATCTTCTAATCGCTTTTTGCCATTAAAGTCTTTGCTTGTGCTTAAAGTCAGTTTTTACGGTTTCACCGGTTTCTTTGCTTTTAATGGACATTGAGGCAAACGATCGCACAGAGAGGCCATCAAATGTCTTGTCATTGCTATCCACGTGTTTTCAAATTAAATCCCCACCACGACATTTTTTAAAAAAAACATACTCGCACAACAATTCACGATCCACCACTTCTTTGATTTAGCAAAAAAGGCCACTTTATTAAGACAGGTGTCAAGTATATATTTTTCCTCTGAAACACAATTGCCATCATATGAATAAACAAATCCCAATTTTATCTTGACCTATCTATAAAAGCATAACCCCCAATATAGCCCCCAAGCAGAAACAGAATAAATGACTCCTGTTGCTAGATCCCCCTCATTCTCATTTCCCATCCCTGTGACTGAGCCCCCTCCCCTCCCCCATTGGAGGATGGACAATCCCGCTCCAGGCTGCCCACCCCCCACAAAAACCCGCCAACCAGGAAAACCGAAAGCGTTTTCCTGCCCCACCCAGTAGACAAATCAGGACTTTGGGTATGAGCACCAGATACACTCTTTCCAAATTTGAGAAATCAAGTCCCGTAATTCCAGTAAATAGTAAGCTTGCCCCATCGTAGCCAAATGCACCCCATCTTACCGAAAGAGATGCCCTTCAGTGCTCCGTATGTGAGAATGAGAAAGAACCTTTATTCCCATGCCCTCACAATAAAGTCTCATGGCTCTATTAAGCTTCCGACGCGCTCTTTCCATAGCTGCATGGTTTCGTGCTCCTTTCCAATGCAGCCGCGTTATGAACTCCGTCCAAACCACCGTGGTACCTTTCCAAGTAGATCTGATGACTGTCAAATCACGCTGCATCAACTGTATTAGAGTCAGGCCAGATAATGCAACTAGGTCCTTTTCACCCAAATGAATAATAAGCAGATTTGGCGGGCCCTTGTTGGAACACATCATGGATAAAAGGGAGAATAAACCTCCCCAGCGCATTCCCTCTTTTCCCTTCCATACAACCTCATGGCTAGCACTTTGAAGTCCAAGCGATCGCCCACAAATCTGTTGCTCAGCATACACAGCGGCCCACTTTACGAAGGAGTGTCCTACTATCCATGTTGTCTTTTTTTGCCAAACTCACAACCCCGAAGTCTTACCTAGGTAGAAAAACAAACATTAAAAAGGAGACACAGTATAACTGAAAATTATTTCCTAACATATTTCTTGCAACATTTGGATTTCCATCTCCCAATACAACGTATTTTGGACCAGGACCACCCCAAACGAGCCGCCTCTGTTGCTGCCCTAAAACGGAAAGAGTGAGTACCAAAGCATAAGGGATTCTCCCCCAAGATGACAAGCACTTTCCTCATCACGGCCAACAACTGTGCTACCGAAATCTGAGTCCCCTGAACATGGCGAAATATGGCCCCAGGAGAAAAGTAAATAGAAGCCTTGAAAACCTCCCATTCCCTCACCGGGCAGCATTGACCCACCCCACTCCTATTTAAGAAAACCCATTTACCCCTGCCCAACTGATCTGTTTTGGATACCCGCAACCAAAGCCTCAACCTGTGTTCTTCTAGAAAAACTTCCTCACCATTGATACCTGCCCTGTGGCGTAAACCCAAAAGCTCAGACGCCCTGAAAGCCCCCAAAAACAACCATACAAAACATAACCGAAACAAACCACATTCAACCTCATTATAACAGCAAGACGGCAACTGCAACAGCATCCTTTGCAACAAGTCAAAAGTCACAGGCCGACGCAACTGCTTGTTGCTGGCCTGTACCCTACTCAAGCCTCTCAGTACCCTCTTCACCAACACCTCCCCTACCGGGTCCCTCCCCCACCTCAACTGCCCATAAAAAGAAATCCCCGCCAATTTACCAGAAATGGTATTGTGAGAAAAACCTTTATCTATCAGGTGTAACACAAAACTTAATAAAAACTGCTCATCATCCATCCTCCCCGTACTCCCAGCACACATGTTGCCATAGCATAGGAACTCGCTCCATGCTTGCTGGTAGCTCTGCCGCGTGGAGGCCGCTACTGATTGCTCTACTAAGTCGACAATTCTTAGTCCCCCCACTCCCAGACACACTGCGGGACCTGAGTCTTGAGGGGTTCGGCCCCAGGAGCCAGTCTGCGAAATTTCTCCCACTGCAAACGAGATAGAGAGTCTGCTATACTGTTGTTGACTCCTGCAATATGTCTTGCCTTAAAAACAATGTTAAGCTGTAGACATTTGGGCATAAAGGCACGCAATAAACGTAAGACTCTCAAATCCCTGGCTTTCTGATGATTAATCAGCTCAACCACCGCTAGATTGTCAACATTAAACAGCACTGAACGGTTCTGAAATTCCGCACCCCAGACATACAAAGCCACTAAGAGAGGGAAGAACTCTAAAAAGGCGATACTGCGCCCTTGTAATAACCAACGCTCAGGCCAACTTTCCGCGCACCAACGCCCCTCCCAGAAAATGCCAAAACCTTTTGCTCCATACGCATCCGAGTAAATCTGTACCTGCCAAATCATGTCTTCATCCGCAAAAAACAAAGACACTCCATTAAACTGTTCCAAGAAAGTCAACCAAATGGCCAGATCAGCCCTAATGGCTGCAGAAAGCCGCACTCTATGGTGAGGGAGAAATGCCCAGACATAGCCATCCCCAGCCTCCTACAGAACGTTCTCCCGGCCCTGACGACCCTACAGGCAAAATTGAGGTAACCCAACAGCTTTTGCACCTTCCTGAGCTCCAAATTGCGTTCCCCTATCACAGAGGACAAAAATTCCGAAATCTCCTGTACTTTCGCCGCCGGCAACCGGGCTACCATCAACACTGTGTCAATTTCAATTCCTAAGAAAACCATTGTTGTACTGGGACCCTCTGTTTTATCTGGAGCCAATGGCACCCCTAGCTCCTGAGCCAGCCGCGTGACACTGCCCTGTGCTCTGACCTCCAATGAACAAGAAATCATCTAAATAATGACAGATGAGAGCATGACCTGTAATGTGGGTAAAACGCCACTGCAAAAATATGCTGAAGGTTTCGAAAATCGCACACAAGGTAGAACACCCCATGGGCAGCATTTTATCCACATAAAACACCCCTTGAAAATGCATTCCCAACAATTCAAAGTCAGAAGGATGAATGGGGAGTAGCCGAAAAGCAGACTGGATATCACTTTTAGCCAAGTGTGCAGCCCTCCCGGCGGAGCGGACTAGACGCAGGGCATCGTCCACTGACGTATAGGACACACAAAATCATTAATTGAGGAACCTTCTGCCCACGACAAGTGGTGTATCAAACCAAATTACCCAGGTTTCTTTTTGGGCACCACCCCAAGTGGAGAGACAATCAAATTGGGCATGGGACATTGAATGAAAGGACCAGCCACCCTGCCCGCATCCACTTCAGACCTTAACTTCTGCATAACAACCTGAGGGAACTCCTTGGCCGACTTCAAATTATCTGACCACCTTCTCTGACGTGGGTCCTGGTAACCAATCTTAAAACCCTCCTTGAAGCCCCACCATAAACGATTGGCAGCCGCAGTGTCCGGATACTCCTCCAGCCATTGTCCCAAAACATCCAACTTAATTGGGGTAGGATCCTTTAGACACAAACTGTAAAGCCTGTCCTCTACTCCGTGTGAGGGGATGTTTGCCACCACATTGTGAGCACTCGTGCTTGTACCTGCAAAACTGTCTGCTGCAAAAACCCCTGCTGAAATTCCAACAGGCCCCAAACGTGACTGACTGACCCCTGCCACTAAACCCCGCCCCTGGCTGAGCGGGATGAGATGGAAAGGGCCAATAAGAAAACGGTAACCCACTGGCAGTATGAGTGGTAGTCGGCGGCTGAGAAGACGTCATCCATTGCAACCATAGCTCGGAATCCACATCACCCCACGGTCTATCAGGAGAAACCCTCATACGAGCTCTGAATTCCTCGCCGTAGGACAACCAAGCATAGCCCCCAAAGTAACTCTGAGCCTTCCTGATAATATCCATGTACTTAAAAAGTGCTACCACTCTATCCTGAAATTTTTCACAATATATGCTAGCAAAAATAAAAAATGCAGAAGTTCAGTTCTCAATAGTTTTGGGGACCCTAGGATGCCGCGCCAACTCCCACTCCTCCTCTTTGGATCGTTCCTTGGCCTGAATATCCCGATGCAATAACTTAAAGACATCGACAAATTCTTGACGCCAAATTCTGCTCTTTGTCCTATCCGATAAATGCGAGCCTAAAGGCATACCAATTCCCATATAAGGCAGTTTTTTGTGGATATTTTTGTCTTCTTCTACGGGCTCCTTGACTCCCCCACCCATCTCCGTGACTGCCGTAGCACCTGTGTCAGAGTCGCCTCCCACCCGTAATGCCCCTTGCACATTACAGGGGCGTACATCCCCAGAAAGAACCGTCTCTCTCAATGATTCCCCCCCAACTCCAATGGACCTGGTTGATTTTGGTAGGTTACCCCCGTGGTGCCAAGCAGACCACCATCTTGTCGTACCTTTTTGCAACTGAGACGCTCTGTGTTTGCCGTCTTGCGGGTCGTCCCGTGGGCGAGTGTCAGATGCATGATCCCTCAGCAATGCTTTGTCCGCACTTGACGTCTGCAAAAGACTAAACACACTGTGTTGCCCCGGAACACCCCTCTCCTCCCCCAAAGCTGCCCCAAATTGTTCTCCTTCGTCCCCACCATCCCCTTCTCGCAATTCCCCTTCTTCAAGATCATCACTCTCGGTGTCCAATACCAAATCATCCCCACCGCCGCTGTAAGGTGGCCCACTGCACCCCGGCATGACCAAATCACCCCGTCCTCCAGCACCAAAATTCCAGGTAACAGGTGCCGCAAGTGATGGGTTACCTGTATGGGAAGGTAAATCCGCTCCAGATCGCCCTCCCTCTATAGGCCCCCAAGACGGAGCCGCAAATAGCTCTGTACGCGATACGCGCCTGCCAGCCACCTTTCGCTTTGACGGAAACGGCATGGTGGCACTCAAGCCGCTCTGACCGTATACTTCCTTAACTCCAGAGGAACTTCCACGGACCCCAAGCGCGCCACCCTGAGTCCCGCCATAGGGGCCACCGCTACCCACCCAGACCCACTGACCCGCCCGGGGCTCCTGTACCACCTTCTGGGAAGACCCCACCAAGCGCACTTCTGAGGTTACCGGCCCTACCGTGGGACTGAGCAATTGACGCGCTGCCTGTCCACTGCCCTCAGCCAGTGGCAACACTGGGCCCGGCACTTGCAAGTGGGGGGAACCTACACACACTTTAACCTCCTCCGCAGCGCTCTGCACCTTGGCCTGCATCACAGTGTCTCTCTGCAAGAATGGGGGCCCGGACACAGGGGTACCCTGACCCAAACTGCCGCTCCCTTGCCTCAACAGCCCTGACTGCTCCACCAATGGGGTCTCCAAAGGCACGTGGGAGGGGTAATCACATTCCACTGGCGGGGCAGGGCTCAACATATAACGCCGCCCGTTCACCTGAACCAACTGCGCGCCCCCTTGCCATACAAAACTAACAGGCTCTGTGTCTGGGGAAGGAACATGCCCTACAAAGGCACCGGAACTAGCACCCCTGCACTCCACGCCCGCTTCCACCCCTTGCCACTCTGAACTCTTGCAGCTGACGCCTCCCGGCTGAGCTGAGGGACCGCCCCCTCCTACCACCCGCTGCAGCGCGCCGTCCGCCTAATGCGAGATGGGCAGACGCACATACCTCCGAGACAGCTGGGGACAGAGCATGCTGCACGACGTGTTCCTCCGTGCCAGCCGCCCCAACTTCCGCTGTCCTCACCGGTACCTCCGCTGCACCTTCTGCACCGTCCGTGTTGTTGGGGGACATGCAGGCCGCTACCGCCCTCGCGACTCCACCGGCCGACTTCCTGGGCCGGCGCTCAAGGCCGACCCATGCCTGCCCCGGAACGCCCAGCTGTAACAAATCTGCTCTGCCCACCGCACAGAGCACCCAGACCGCCTCCCTGACTTCCGCTGGTGACGACATCCCCCAACTCCCACAGTACGGAGCTCGAAACAGTATAAAAATTGCTAAACCCCCTCCTCCCGGCTCCCCTGGGCGCAACCTCCTTCCTGTTCTAACCAGCCTCTATTTATAGGCTCGCATCTCGCGCCTCCCGCCTCCCTGATTGCCCCCACCTTCACCTGCGTGGCCGATCCTATTGTGTGAAAACACCCAGGGGGAGACCGGCTCGCGCCCAGCTCCCCCTGGGTCCCCCCTGGAACTTCTTGTGGAAGGGCACTCACCTCTCTCGGCCGTGGCTCTAGCGTCTCCCTCGCCTCTTGGCGCTTTAGGAATGATAGCTCACAGGGCAAGAGTGGAGTGCCAGCCTCTCTCCCAACCCACCCACGCAGCAAACCATGGTGCAAGAAGACACACATTTCTCCCTTGGTGGTCACACCAGTGCGATGCGCTGTCACACGCACTTTTAATTGCGCAATGCACATGACTGAAGATCGCGCAGCCGTGTACATGGAGACATCCGCACGCCGCGCACCAATATGAAGAGGCCACAGTGAGGTGCTGGTGCAACGAAGGATGGCGATGCGCTTAGCCTTTTTTTAATTATCAAATACCCGACTAGTCTGTAGTGCTTGCTGGCTCTGCTGAGGGGGCCCCTGGAGCGCGGGGGCTGCGGGGCCCTGTGTTGCGCCCCTGCCTCTGCGTTGCTCAGTGGAATACCGTGCAGAAGGCAGATCCAGGGCAAGCGAAGCATCTGGAATGAATGAAGGCTTTCTCAGGAGCTAACGGTGCTGAACAACTTTTTGCTGTGACGTCATTGCTTTTGTGACGTCTCTTCTCCTCCAGCAAGACTATACGAGGTCACTCTTGCTTTCTGGTGCATTAGCGCTAGACACAAGCTGACAGTACGCGGACTCCACAGTAATGAAAATAATTCATAGAAAGTGCGGAGGGGGCAGGCAGAGGGATTAAAAGAGATCACCTTCACTGAAAAGGGAGAGGTGTCAGGAAGTTGCGAGTTCTCTAAATATGTGGGAAAAGAGAGCATGCCTAACGGTAGAGTGGTGTAGGAGGGGTGGCAGCTACGCCAGCGCTGCACGCTTGGGGCAGACTATTCGCACAGAAAACACAAAAAACTGTGGGAGGTGCAAGGTACTAGAGATGTGGCAGGAACCGAGCTCGGGTTTAATGACGAACAAAATAACACTGCTCTTCAAAGTAATATTATAATATAATAATACAGACATGAGTAACACATTGTAAAATGAACTCGGAGGTCCAATGAAGGTGGCAGACAGGTTACCCGAAGGACTAGACTCCTTACCATGTGTTCCCCAGATTAAATACTGAAAAAATAGAGTTTACCGAGTGGCGTCGAACAAAAGAAAGGTGCGGCTCACTAAACTCTATTTTTTCAATATTGTAAGTTTTCGTAAGGAGCGCAGCACGCCACCTGTGCAGCGCTACATACTTAAAGCATGTAATATTGAAAAAAAAGAGTTAGGCTGACTGCGCCGTAGAAAAGAAATGCACAACTGCCATTGTTAAAGATCAAGGTGTGCCTCGCTGCTTGCAGTTAGGTCATGAGCACTATTTTATTAATGACTTTCTCCTAGCTGCTGTTACAGGCACAACAAGATTGTTGTGCCTGCAACAGCAGCTAGGAGAAAGTCATTGATAAAATAGTGCTCACAGACTGTAAATAAAACATACAGAGTAACAACACATGTTACTGGGGCAGTCCTTATGAGAGATTACAAAAGGAGAAAAGGCAGTATTAAGGAGGGACTACTAAGCCTATTCACGAATCAAAAGTCACCATTTACAAAGGACAGAAACCGGAGCCAATTGAAAAGATGATCGGAAAATGGGCGGAGTTTCAAGTCCATACCTGAATACAGCATGTGTTGAAGAGGCAGAGCAAGCACTGCCTAGTTGAGACCTAAATAGCATTTTTCTGGGCCAAGATCTACCTTTCTGCCAAATCTGGTGTAATTCTGTTCAACAGCAATAAAGTTATTTACAAAAAATGCTCTGTCTATGGTAAATTGGAGCCTCATTTATGGCATTTTGGTGTAGGGCAGTGCAGCAAGGCAGCTTGCTGTGCTACCCTAAGCCAAAGTGAAAGGGCAGGAATGCACTATTTTTAAGCAATACAGTGCATTCCTGTCCTTTCTGCCTACGCTGGAGACGTTTCGGCTGCCTTGTGCCAATGTAGAAACCCTTGCACCATGTTGCAAGGGTGCCTCCATTGCAGGCAGGATTGCTTTGTGGAGTAAGGGGTACCTTCTTGCACAAACACAATCCTAAGAGGTGTTTTTCTCTTTCTATGTGTGCTACAAAATTCAGCACTCATGGAAATAGGAGAAAACTAGGAGAAATGAAGTTATTTCTCCTTGCTACGCCTTACCTGAGGAGGCGTCCGGATTTGACGCTTACTTAGGTTTACATGCTTTAGTAAATCTGGGACAGAGTCAAATTCCATGGGGGCTGCATGGGTAAGCCAACTGTAACTCCCATGGAACGCCTCCCAGGCGCAGAGTAAGGCGACGCATCGATTTGCGCTGCGTCACTTTACTCAAGATTAATGAGACCATTCAAAGCCACACAGGGTGGCATTGCATGGCTTCATTAATCTTTATGAGAGCCCTGTGTCCCACATGTACCACTTTACATAGGGCAACTGTGATGCAGGGCTCTCATAAATAAGCCCCTACGTTCGAAGTCTAACTAGCTATGTATATGTGTGTGTGTCTGTGTATATGTATATATATATATATTACCTACTGGCGGTCGCCAGTAGGTAGTTATAGTTAGGACCCTGTTTCCATAGGAAATCCGCAACATTCTATTTTGAATAACTTTGGCGCCGGTCGACGAATCCTCGTGAATTTCTCAAAATAGGTGGGGCGCTACGCTCCGCTCCTACCCTGAAAGTCTCGGGGGGATTCGTCAAGCGGGGGCTGAGATAAAAGGGGGTCCCAAAACGCGTTTTTCCCATGCATTTTTCCATAGGACCTTTAGACAGGGCTACAGCCCGAACGGCTGAACAGAATTACTAGAAATTTGGCAGAGAGGTAGTCCTCAGGTCAAGGAAGTGCCTTTTGTAGGTTTGGTGTAAATCTGTTCAGTAGATTCTGAGAAAATAGCTTTTAAATCAATATATATATCTGAGCCAGCTTACGGTACGCTTACGGTACGCTTACCGTACGCGTACGGTGGCGTGCGCGAGCGCGATTCTGATTGGCTCTTAGATCTTAGTAAACATTCGAATCGGCCGAAACCAGGAAGCGGCGGCCGCCATTTCGTGTGTTTCACTCAGAAAAAAAGAGTGATAACAAGAAAAGGGGGCAAGGAGGAGAGTTACAGACCCCCTTACATTTGTGAGGGGGTCAAAGAAGGACAGAAAAGTACAAAGAAAACATTTATTGATTTAAAAAAAAATCACGGGGTACGCGTACGGTAAGCGTACGGTAACAAAAAAAAAATAAAAGAAATGAAATTCAGATTTAAGTGTTTAGTTATTAGGGGGCTCTAAAAAGAGCCGTTGTGTTTATAAAGTTCTTTTTTAGTGGTACCTACAAGTAAGTACCGATGCAGAGTCTAAGGTTCAAGAGGAAGACTCTGTTCCCTTCATCATTGAAGTGCACACCATCTCCTCTATAAATGTCTTGCATGTCGTAACGCAAGTTGTTGTGGTAAATGGAACCCATACCATAGTCACGGAGGAAAGCAGAAACAGATTTGTTGACGTGCTTTCTTGCTTTGTCAATCTGCGGACAGAAATGATTGGACCAGTTCCATTTTTGCCTTTGGCATATGTTGGAAAACACAAAGGCAGTTTTAGGGAAAAGTGAAAACAGTTGTGCAAAGGTGTCCTTCATAAGCATTTCCAGACCTACCCCAGTCAAAGTGCCTAGGTCATTGCCACCACAGTGCACTATTATGAGGTCAGGGTGTTGGTTTTGCATGAAGGATTTCACCAATGGCATCAATTGGTGCCACTTTAACCCTCTCTGACCAATCCATTTAATGTCTACATTTGGCAAAGCAAGGTCTCTCACCATACCTGTTTTCTCTGCAAACTTTTCACTCCAGAAGACATAGCTGTGCCCTACAATCCACACTGTGAACATCTTCAAAGGAGATCTGGATGCACTCAGGAGGTGTAATTCAGTAGAATGGTAAAAAGAAATGAAAGACAGTTTGGAAATGGAGGCATACATATTTTTTAAATAAAAAAAAGAACTGATTGGCTGTTTCATACCATTCTACACTAAAAACTAGGCTGTATGTGTAAATTTATAGAAGCATGTTTTGTATTGGTACAGAAAAATGTGTTACCAAAGAACAGTACTATGGATTTGCTGTTAGGTTTGAAAAGTCAAGCACTCTTGCTCTGTGGAATTGAAACATTGTTTGGTGAACTTCTGACCTGACTCCACACAGCAGTGTTCCATGAGCTGTTGCTATGGTAGCAGGCAGAAGTCAAGTTGGGGGAAGGGTACTAGGCAGAAGTCAAGTTAGGGGAAGGGTACTTTTGGAAAAGGGTTGGTTTTCAACCAATAGAAATGTGTGATTACATTTGAAAAAAAGGGGGAAGCACTGAGATTTGAAACTTACATGTATATGTGTGGAAAAATAGAGGGAAACTTTGCCATTATCTGGTTCTGCTGAGAGGAGAGAGGTGTAGAGAACAGAGATCCTGGCTCTGATAATCTGCTGTTTGAGTGCCACATTTCTTTCACAACTAACTAATTTTAAAGGTGAGGTTAGAGTTTGAGAGGAGATGTATATGGTAAATTAAGAAATGAATAATAGAAATGTAATTCTTTTTGTTGAAGTTGCGTTTATTATTTTCTGTTTTGGGAGAAATTTCAATGTGAGGAACATGTAAAATAATATGGACTATGTTTTCACGATAAATTAAGGTGTATTGGTATAAAAAAAGAATAGTTTAAGGGTTTGAGGTTGGACTCAGTAATGCAAATACATTCAGCATCACTAAGGCTGGTTACCCTTGGTGGAATGTAGGCAGTCACCCAGGTTACACATGTTGGGAAATATAGGCAGAGATTTATTGTGTACAACTCTGGTAATTTTATATTTGCATTAGTAGGAAAAAGGGGGAGCGATTTTTTGGTGCAGAAGCAGACTCTTAGCACACACCCAGCTCCTTTCCATGTATAATCATGCACAGTATTTACAAGCGAGTGGGGTTTGAGGTTTCAGTCTGTAATGCAAATACATTCAGCATCACTAAGGCTGGTTGCCCTTGCTGGAGTGTAGGCAGTCACCCAGGATACACATGGTGGTGGTCTGAAAAAGCAGTTTGGACATGGGCTTTTTTAAAAATCTGAAAAGTGGATTCATAATGTGTCAGTCTGTAAAAGTGATTATCACTTGCCAAAAAAAAAGAGCAGTAAGTGTGCATTCAAATTGGCAAAGAAATTTCGTTTTGTGACTAATGTGAAAACATGACTCTGTGTGCAAATAGGAATTACAGGCAGAGATTTATTGCGTTTTGCTCTGGTGATTTCACAGTTGCATTAGTAGGAAAAAGGGGGAGCGATTTTTTGGTGCAGAAGCAGACTCTTAGCACACACCCAGCTCCTTTCCATGTATAATCATGCACAGTATTTACAAGCGAGTGGGGTTTGAGGTTTCAGTCTGTAATGCAAATACATTCAGCATCACTAAGGCTGGTTGCCCTTGCTGGAGTGTAGGCAGTCACCCAGGATACACATGGTGGTGGTCTGAAAAAGCAGTTTGGACATGTGCATTTAAAAAAATCTGAAAAGTGGATTCATAATGTGTCAGTCTGTAAAAGTGATTATCACTTGCCAAAAAAAAAGAGCAGTAAGTGTGCATTCAAATTGGCAAAGAAATTTCGTTTTGTGACTAATGTGAAAACATGACTGTGTGCAAATAGGAATTACAGGCAGAGATTTATTGCGTTTTGCTCTGGTGATTTCACAGTTGCATTAGTAGGAAAAAGGGGGAGCAATTTTTTGGTGCAGAAGCAGACTCTTAGCACACACAGCTCCTTTCCATGTATAATCATGCACAGTATTTACAAGCGAGTGGGGTTTGAGGTTTCAGTCTGTAATGCAAATACATTCAGCATCACTAAGGCTGGTTGCCCTTGCTGGAGTGTAGGCAGTCACCCAGGATACACATGGTGGTGGTCTGAAAAAGCAGTTTGGACATGGGCTTTTTTAAAAATCTGAAAAGTGGATTCATAATGTGTCAGTCTGTAAAAGTGATTATCACTTGCCAAAAAAAAAGAGCAGTAAGTGTGCTTTCAAATTGGCAAAGAAATTTCGTTTTGTGACTAATGTGAAAACATGACTCTGTGTGCAAATAGGAATTACAGGCAGAGATTTATTGCGTTTTGCTCTGGTGATTTCACAGTTGCATTAGTAGGAAAAAGGGGGAGCGATTTTTTGGTGCAGAAGCAGACTCTTAGCACACACCCAGCTCCTTTCCATGTATAATCATGCACAGTATTTACAAGCGAGTGGGGTTTGAGGTTTCAGTCTGTAATGCAAATACATTCAGCATCACTAAGGCTGGTTGCCCTTGCTGGAGTGTAGGCAGTCACCCAGGATACACATGGTGGTGGTCTGAAAAAGCAGTTTGGACATGGGCTTTTTTTTAAAAATCTGAAAAGTGGATTCATAATGTGTCAGTCTGTAAAAGTGATTATCACTTGCCAAAAAAAAAGAGCAGTAAGTGTGCATTCAAATTGGCAAAGAAATTTCGTTTTGTGACTAATGTGAAAACATGACTCTGTGTGCAAATAGGAATTACAGGCAGAGATTTATTGCGTTTTGCTCTGGTGATTTCACAGTTGCATTAGTAGGAAAAAGGGGGAGCGATTTTTTGGTGCAGAAGCAGACTCTTAGCACACACCCAGCTCCTTTCCATGTATAATCATGCACAGTATTTACAAGCGAGTGGGGTTTGAGGTTTCAGTCTGTAATGCAAATACATTCAGCATCACTAAGGCTGGTTGCCCTTGCTGGAGTGTAGGCAGTCACCCAGGATACACATGGTGGTGGTCTGAAAAAGCAGTCTGGACATGGGCTTTTAAAAAAATCTGAAAAGTGGATTCATAATGTGTCAGTCTGTAAAAGTGATTATCACTTGCCAAAAAAAAAGAACAGTAAGTGTGCATTCAAATTGGCAAAGAAATTTCGTTTTGTGACTAATGTGAAAACATGACTCTGTGTGCAAATAGGAATTACAGGCAGAGATGTATTGCGTTTTGCTCTGGTGATTTCACAGTTGCATTAGTAGGAAAAAGGGGGAGCGATTTTTTGGTGCAGAAGCAGACTCTTAGCACACACCCAGCTCCTTTCCATGTATAATCATGCACAGTATTTACAAGCGAGTGGGGTTTGAGGTTTCAGTCTGTAATGCAAATACATTCAGCATCACTAAGGCTGGTTGCCCTTGCTGGAGTGTAGGCAGTCACCCAGGATACACATGGTGGTGGTCTGAAAAAGCAGTTTGGACATGTGCATTTAAAAAAATCTGAAAAGTGGATTCATAATGTGTCAGTCTGTAAAAGTGATTATCACTTGCCAAAAAAAAAGAGCAGTAAGTGTGCTTTCAAATTGGCAAAGAAATTTCGTTTTGTGACTAATGTGAAAACATGACTCTGTGTGCAAATAGGAATTACAGGCAGAGATTTATTGCGTTTTGCTCTGGTGATTTCACAGTTGCATTAGTAGGAAAAAGGGGGAGCGATTTTTTGGTGCAGAAGCAGACTCTTAGCACACACCCAGCTCCTTTCCATGTATAATCATGCACAGTATTTACAAGCGAGTGGGGTTTGAGGTTTCAGTCTGTAATGCAAATACATTCAGCATCACTAAGGCTGGTTGCCCTTGCTGGAGTGTAGGCAGTCACCCAGGATACACATGGTGGTGGTCTGAAAAAGCAGTTTGGACATGTGCATTTAAAAAAATCTGAAAAGTGGATTCATAATGTGTCAGTCTGTAAAAGTGATTATCACTTGCCAAAAAAAAAGAGCAGTAAGTGTGCTTTCAAATTGGCAAAGAAATTTCGTTTTGTGACTAATGTGAAAACATGACTCTGTGTGCAAATAGGAATTACAGGCAGAGATTTATTGCGTTTTGCTCTGGTGATTTCACAGTTACATTAGTAGGAAAAAGGGGGAGCGATTTTTTGGTGCAGAAGCAGACTCTTAGCACACACCCAGCTCCTTTCCATGTATAATCATGCACAGTATTTACAAGCGAGTGGGGTTTGAGGTTTCAGTCTGTAATGCAAATACATTCAGCATCACTAAGGCTGGTTGCCCTTGCTGGAGTGTAGGCAGTCACCCAGGATACACATGGTGGTGGTCTGAAAAAGCAGTTTGGACATGTGCATTTAAAAAAATCTGAAACGTGGATTCATAATGTGTCAGTCTGTAAAAGTGATTATCACTTGCCAAAAAAAAAGAGCAGTAAGTGTGCTTTCAAATTGGCAAAGAAATTTCGTTTTGTGACTAATGTGAAAACATGACTCTGTGTGCAAATAGGAATTACAGGCAGAGATTTATTGCGTTTTGCTCTGGTGATTTCACAGTTGCATTAGTAGGAAAAAGGGGGAGCGATTTTTTGGTGCAGAAGCAGACTCTTAGCACACACCCAGCTCCTTTCCATGTATAATCATGCACAGTATTTACAAGCGAGTGGGGTTTGAGGTTTCAGTCTGTAATGCAAATACATTCAGCATCACTAAGGCTGGTTGCCCTTGCTGGAGTGTAGGCAGTCACCCAGGATACACATGGTGGTGGTCTGAAAAAGCAGTCTGGACATGTGCATTTAAAAAAATCTGAAAACTGGATTTATAATGTGTCAGTCTGTAAAAGTGATTATCACTTGCCAAAAAAAAGAGTAATAAGTGTGTTTTCAAATTGGCAAAGAAATTACGTTTTGTGACTATTGTGAAAAGAAATGTAGTAATATATTTAAATAAAATAAAGGAATTTTTTTTAGTTTTTTTCAGGTATTGCTGAAGAGCAGTGAACAAAATTTAAGATGCCTACAAAATCCAGAGTTCAAAAAACTCACAAAAAAAACCTATATTTGAAGACAACTGGAGGACCAAAGTTAGTAGAAGATGCTCATGTTGGGAAAAAGAAAAAATCTTCTGGTAAGCAGAAAAAACAATTTCTAAAAAATATATTCAAAAGAATGAAAAATGTACAAAATGTCTGTACTGGAAAGAATGTTTTGAAAAGAAAAGGACAGGAAAAAATTGAGAATTTAGTTAATGCAAATATACCTTCTGCAACTGAAAAGATTTACATAAATAGAAAAACAGCGTTTAAAGAGATACGAAGAAAAATGTTTCAGAGGAGAGTTATGTCCAATTTGATAAAGGATGTGAAGAAATATAAGCAAAAGGCAAAGTTTTATAAGAGAAAAAAAGAAATTGAAGCCATTGCAGCAAAGGCATTAGAATTAAAAAGGAAACTATTCATTTTAATTTTGAATAGGATGCGTACATTAGACAAAATGGTTAATGTACTGAAATCACATAGCAAAAGGAAAAGAGTAGTGAACAGAACAAACTTTTGTAAAGTGTTTTTAGGAAAATGGATGCATAGTTCAAGTAGTGAACCTTTTTTTAATGAAGAGAGTTATTTTCAAAGTAATAGTTTGCTGCATGCAGTTGACACCAGAGGTCGTGCTTATGAAGTGAAAAATGGTTGCATAATGGAGAAGGAGATAATGGTTCCAAGAGATGAGGTACAAGTGATGGCGGATGAGGCTATGGGGAGACGTCCTAAAGCCCCAGTGTACACTTGGAATTGTAGTAGTATTTGCACTGTACGTCAGGAATCTATTGATAAATTTCGTGAGTTTCTAAGAGAATATAGCAAAAAAAGTGTGAAACAGAAGATTAAGGTGCTTCAAAGTCTAGATCCATGCAGAGTGAGAGAGAATACTGGTTTGCAGGGTCATTCTCTGGCTTGTCTATCTAGAAAAGTGTGTAATAGTGTTTTCCATCATTTTAGGATGCTGGCTGTTCATCATACTGAAATGAGAAAGTTTGTGAGACGGTTGTATTTTGCCAAAAGTCCAGCAATAAAGTTAAATGAATTGAATAGGGCTCTGTTCCGAGGAACGGTATCAGATGTAGAGAAGGTTGTTGATGAAATTCAGTTTTGTTACTTTGGTCCTGAACAAAACAGTGCAGAGAAGGACACAGTAAATGAGGAAGAAGTGGAAGAGAATGTAGAACCCTCTGTAAGTAACACATTTAATGATCACATAACAAAATTTGCAATAATCTCTAATGAAAGACCAAATTTTACTTGTATTTGTTGCCGCAGAACTCATTATAGAAAACAAACTAGGAATGTTGATCTCTACAGAAAGAGTGAAAATGAAGATAATTATAAGTGGAAGGATTTTGCCACATATATATTTCTTGAAAATTGTTTTGATTTGGGTGAAGATCAGCGTATTTGTAAATACTGTTACACCAAGTTAGAGGAAAATAGAATGCCGACCAGAGCTGTACATAATAATTTAGAATTGGATGCTATTCCTGCTGAACTTTCTGAATTAAATACATATGAGTCTATACTCATTCAATGTGTTCATCCCTTCCAGACCATAGTACGTATGGAGCCCAAAACTGGTAAATTACCTCCTTCAGATTTACTGAGAGGTTTAAAAGGTAGAGTGGTGTATTTGCCCTTGGATTTGAAAAAAAATATGGAAACTATTGATGCGGATACTTTGGAAACTGAACCATTAATTATTCTGGTTAATGGTGTACCTACAAAGAATAAGAAGATTTGGCAGGAGCTGGTAGATGTGCGGAAAGTACAAAGAGCAAATTTGTATTTGAAAAGGAATAACAAATGGTATGAATCAATTTATATAGAAGAAGAAGAAGAAGAAGAAGATTTACAAGAAGACACAGAAACACCAACTGGACAAATTGAAAAAGTGGACAAGTCAAAGGAAGAAGAAATTTATGAACATTTTAGCATACATCCTCTTCATTCAAAAGAAGTTATGGGAGACAATATTGATCTCTTTCAGATGAAGAAAGCAAAAGGAACTCCCGTGAGTGTATGGGAGGAGAGCTTGGAAGCTCGATGTTTTCCCCAGCTGTTTCCTAAAGGAAAAGGAGGACGATACGATGAACGTCCGGAACAGATTCCAGCTTCTGAGTATCGGACTACAAGACTATATGCTGAAGATCCCAGATTTCGACAAAGTATTCCTTATTTGTTCCATCTTTTATTTGAAAGCGACTTGTCTGCACTGTCTTATGCAGTAAATCACATTTTAAAAAGTGGAGTACATTTACAAAATGTGTCTGCTAAGGATTTTATGGAGAAAGTGCAGCACCGAGATGATCATTTGGAAACACAACTGATCAATCTGATGGCTTGTCAGCGTGGGACAAATGAATATTGGTACCGACGCCATGGTGAATTAAAATGCATGTTATGGAATTTAGGAACACCAACATGGTTCGTTACACTAAGCTGTGCCGAGTACGCTTGGGATGATTTACTGGATTTTCTACGAGAGGCAAATTCAAACATTAAAAACATCGAATACAAGACAGCAGGAGAACTGTGCTCATTGGATCCGGTTAATGTTTGCAGATATTTCAATCATAGATTTGAGGCTATGATGTCCTTCATCTGCAATAAAAAAAATCCACCTCTTGGAGAAGTAGTAGATTTCTTTTGGAGAAAAGAGTACCAGGCAAGAGGTGCTCCTCATATTCATATGCTGTTGTGGATCAAGGATGCCCCAAAGTTTGGAACAGATACTGATGAAGCAGTGTTATCTTACATTGAAGAATATGCAACATGTGCTATACCAAAAAGCACAGAAGAGAAAAAGTTAAAGGAGCAAGTTTTACGTTTCCAAAGTCATCGGTGTGGAAAATACTGTCGACGGAAATACAAGAGCAAAGATAAATACTACACTAAATGTCGATTTGGATTTCCTAGACCTGTTCTTTCAAATGGAAGAGTAAACAGTTTTATGTCAGCTGTGAGGCATACTATCACAAGAAAATCACCTAAGAATACCTACAACCTTAAAAGAAAAGAAGAATCAAAAAATATAAATGACTACAACCCAGTCATTTTATCCATGTGGAACGCTAACATGGATATACAGTATGTAGCTGACAATTCCATTGCTGTTGCTCGATATGTAACGTCTTACATTACGAAATCAGAAAAAACAGAATTGAAGGAAATGTGGGAAGAGATTTCTCACGAGAAGACTGTCAGTAAGAAGCTGTACAGTTTCAGTTTGAAGATGTTATCGCATCGAGAAATTGGATCCTACGAATGTTCAGATAGGTTATCTTCTGCAAGTCTCTACTCGAAGTCAAGAAGAATAATTTGGGCAAGTTTAGGCCTTGCAGCAATGAGAAATCGGGTACTAAAATCTGTTGGAGATATTGAATATTTGGCCGAGAATGACCCAGAAAGTACAGATATTTTGAAATCAAACATGTTGGACACATATTATCCCAAGAGAAGTCAACATCTGGAGAACATGTGTCTCTATGAAGTGCTGCAGAACTACATTTATTCACGGAAAGCCGCAGAAGACATCAACAATGGAAAATATAAAGTCATTGGTGAGGAAGGATGTTTGGTGAAGCAAACAAAAGGAAGTTTGATAAATCACAGGAAGCTGAGTTGCGACACTACTGACAAGAAGGAATTTTACTACTTGGCTCTTTTACAGTTGTTTAAACCATGGCGTACAGAGGATGAACTACTGGGAGAATTTCAAAGCTATGAAGATTCTTTTAATGCTTGCAAAGACACCATACAATGCAGTACATTCTCAAGTTATCTGCAAATGTTAAATGAAGAAATTGAACAGGAAACTACAATTGCAGCAGAAATAGCTAGAGACAGTTCTCAGGACAGCCAAAGTTCAGAAACACTTAGTCAAGATCCCCTAGGACAACCAATCGTTGAAAATGAAGCATCAATAGCCATGAATGAAGTGGAAACGGCTATGAATCAAGCTCAAGAAGAATTTATAGACTTACAAAATTTGGAAAGACAACTGAACGAAGAGCAGCAACAAATTTATGAAGAGATCAGAAACAAAATTGATCACGGATTTCTACATGAAAAAAAAGAGTGCTCATGCACATCATTTCATCCAATCAGGATGTATGTAAGCGGACAAGCTGGAACTGGAAAAAGTTTCCTAATTAAAGTCATCAGAAGCTACCTACAGCAAAAAACGGATTCTACTTTGTCTTGTGTGGTTACTGCTCCAACTGGGTTAGCAGCATATAACATAAAAGGAATCACTTTACATCGTTTGCTAATGTTACCAGTGGAGCATGAGAACAAAATACAATACAACAAGCTAACTGGAGAAGCATCCTTGGAAGTTTCAAGAGTCTTCAAGAAGATGCAAGTTCTCATTATTGATGAGGTGAGCATGGTTTCAAACTTAATGCTTGCCTTTGTGCATTTAAGAATGCAGCAAATTCTGAAGACAGACTATGACATGTTATTTGGTGGAAAACACGTCATAGTTTTTGGAGATCTTTTGGAACTTACTCCAGTTAAAGGACAACCAGTGTTTAATACTGTCACACATGAAGACACGAAGAAGTCATTGGGAAGCATCGGAAATACAAATATTTGGTCCTTCTTTGAGTACAAGGAACTTACTACTAATATGAGGCAAGCAAGCGATGAAGAATATGGAAGTATTCTGAAAGATATCAGAATTGGACTACTCACAGAAGTTGGCAAAAAAGCATTACAGAGTCGGCTGCTACATAATTTATTTCCAAAGGAAGAAATAGTTGCAGAGAAGATATACAAGAACATTGCAGAAAACAAAAGTATCATCTGCTTAATGCCAACTCTACGTGAATGCTCAATATTCAATGAGGAGCTTTTGAAATTGGAAAAGGAAGAGATCAGGAAATTAGAAGCAGTGGACAAAATTGAGGATGGAAGAATTACTGTCACATTAACAGGCACACTGAAAAATAAATTGGATTCACTAGAGAAGAACATTTCCAAAACAGCTGGATTAGAAAAAAATCTATATGTTTGCATGAACTGTAGAGTATTTTTAAGGAGAAATTTGGATGTTGAAAAAGGTTTAGTTAATGGAGCTATGGGAAGAGTTGTGGGTTTTATTAATTATCAGAAAAAAGATGGAATTGAATGTTTAAAAATAAAATTTGATCAGATAGAAGAAGTTAAAGACATTTGTCGTTGTTCAGTTCGTTTCATGCTTGTGAAAGACTTATATGTACGTAGGAAGCAGTTTCCGTTTTCGCTAGCATATGCTGTAACTATTCACAAGTCTCGGGGGGGGCGGAGCTTGGCTCGCAAAGAAGATGGCCGCTTGAGCTCGGAGCTCCGGCGAGCCACGTCCAATATCCATAAATAATCCTGACCCCGACGAGTCCCAGCGCAACGGTCGGCCTCGGCGGAACGTCCCAGGGTGCCGGGCAGCTGAACGCCGCGATTTCCGGCCCGATCGAGCGACCGGGCGACCTCCGGAGCCGGCGACTCGTGCGGCGTCCTGGGCCGCGGATCCCCGGCCTCGGGTGGAGGAGACAGCCGACGACGTAAGGAGACGTGCGGCCAGCGGACCTGGGGTGCGCGGCGGAGGACAGCGGCGACCAGAGGCAGGGTCCGCCGGTGCACACGGAGGCAGCGGACAGCACAGACGCCGATCTACTGCAAGTAAGAGAGACCCGGGTTGCATCACACGGCGCCCGCAGTGTGGAGGATCTGCGATACCCCCTGCGCGCCATACGACAGAGAGACTGGTGGCGAGGCGCGTTTGTGGCGCTCCTGGGCATGGTTACGGCGGCAGCCGGGAAGAGGGGCGCTGGTGAGCCCTGCAGCGGAGGTGCGGAGGAGGCAGCAGGTCGGGAGTCACCACTGGTGAGACGCCTCCGAGGCTGAGCTGAGCGCGGACGCCACGAGCTTGGTGGCCTTGCTGCTGGGACGGGGCGGACGGCCGGCTGGACGCCTGGAGTGGCCGTTGGCGGACTGGTGCGCCGGGTGAAGACGGAAGGAGCAAATTGACCTGCCGAGACGCCTGCGGTGGGCTACCTGCGACTGTGCCACGGCTGGGTGGTGCCGGGGGACTTGCCAAGCCGAACGGCGGCGCGCTGAGCGGAGTGGGGACACAAGATGGGCAAGGCGGATAAAACTCAGTCGAAACTAAAGTTTGAGCAGCGGCGCCCCCAGCCGCAGCCGCCCATGGAGGGTGCTACGGGAGGCGGGCCTGACCCCGCGGAAGACGACCGGGACTTGAGGGGCCTCTTGTTGTCCATGGAGAAGGGACTACAGAGCGGCATCACTGCCCTGGGCGCCAAAATCGACGCGCTCTCCTACCGAATGGACCGCATGGGAGAGCGCCTGGACAGGCATTCGGAGCGCCTAGACCAGGCTGACAGCCGCATATCGGAGGTGGAGGGCGCGCAGACGGCACTGGACAGTGACCACAAGAAGCTCGAGCGCCAAATGCAGATGCTGCAGGACAAGACAGAGGACTTAGAGGCCCGTTCTCGGCGCTGTAACTTGCGCATCACTGGCCTGCCGGAGTCCACCGCCACAGGCCGCATGGAGACCTTCGTGGAGACATTGTTGGTTACATTGCTGGGGAAGGAAGTGTTCTCCGGGATGTTCGTGGTGGAGAGAGCGCACAGGTCCCTGGGCCCAAGGCCCCCGCCGGGAGCACCGCCCCGACCGGTCATAGCTAAACTTCTGAACTATAGAGACCGGGATGCGGCGCTGAGAGTGGCCCGGGAAAAGAAGACACTGTCCTACGAGGGGTCGCCTATCTCGCTCTACCCGGACTTCACAGCCCGGGTGCAGGAGGCCAGACGACAGTTTGCCCCAGCCAAAAAACAGCTCCGGGAGCTCGGGGTGGACTATGCCATGCTGTACCCGGCTAAGCTACGAGTCAACCGACAGGGCAAGTCGCACATATTCCAGGACCCTAAAGCACTCCAAAAGGCGCTGAAGGGCTGGGCGAAGGAGCAGCGTCGGAGCCCGGCGACGTCACCACGAGGGGACGAGAGAAATGGCGCCCTGGACGCACAGGACTGACCAAGAGGGCAGGACTCATCTAGTTGGTATTTTGTCGTGACCTGCGTGGCAGCAGGGAGGTAGGATCTGAGGGGCACGGGTGGGGAGCGGTTAGACGATATGGTTATGGGGTACTGTACAACGTGAGATGCACTCCCCACCGGACTAGTCGCAACAGGGAGGCCCGTGGACAGCGACTTATCCCCCTGTTGCTTAGCTCCTTTATAGCATTATAGAGTATGCTGCTGGGGACAAACACCTGAGAACGATGTTAAGAAGTTGTATCAAAGTGCTGGGAGGGGTCGAGAGACACCATAGTGGCTCGCTGGACCGGGCGGCGGCTGTTGGGTGCTAGGTGCTTCCACACTAACGTGTGAGCGCAGAGCGACCTCCGCCCGCGTGTGCGTTCCACTCCGTTGAGAGTTCGACAGTTAAGGGTGGGGAGGCGGGAGGTATGGGGTGCCCAAGTTTGGGAATCTGCAAGGCCGAGTTGGGGAGGGTCTGCTGTGGGCGGGGGGGAAGGGGGGGTTTGAGTTCTGGGGGTTTGAGGTCACTAGGTTGGGGTGTGAGTGTGGCACTACTAGTATGCTCCTGCGCTTGGAGGCGCGCTCAATTGAGGGATTTGCGCCCAAGAGAAAGCTATGGCGAACACCGGAGCGGCCATGCCTGAGAAGCGCGACGCACTAAGAATCCTCTCTTGGAATGTACGGGGACTGAATGATTACCGAAAAGCCCGTAAAGTGCTGCACTACCTTAAGAGGCATGAGATAGATATTGCACTCCTGCAGGAGACGCACCTTCCCACTAACAGCCCTATCCTGCGCACCAGGGACCTGAGGGAGGCACATGCAGCGGGGTTCACTACACACTCTAGAGGGGTGCTTACATGGGTCAGCGCGCGGGTGGAGCACAGGTTGCAGTGCATTGCCACAGACAATGCGGGCAGGTATGCGCTCACGCGCTTTCAGGGAAAGGGCATGGATTTACTGCTGGTTAATTGTTATGGGCCGAATTATGACTGCCCTGAGTTTTTCACAGCGCTGGCGGGAGCGGTGGGGGATACAGGCGCGCGGCAGGTACTGTGGGGAGGCGACTTCAATGTGGTGCTAGACCCGGAGCTTGATAGGTCAGGAGGCCCGAACCGAGCGCACCCTGCGGCAGCAGGGGCGATCACGCGGGGTATGCTATGTTTGGATTTGGTGGATTTGTGGCGCACTCGTAACCCGGCAAAGGGAGGCTACACGCATTACTCGGCATACCATAACTTGCATACGCGGATAGACTACTGGCTACTGTCTGCGCCCCTCGCTTCGCAGATTCGCGAGTGCGCGGTACTCCCACGAACGCTTTCTGACCACTCGCCGATACTGCTCTCCCTGGCGACGCCCAGAAAGGCCCCCCCGCCGTTCCTTTGGCGATTCCCCCCTTACTCGCTGCTGGATCCTCTGTTCAAGGAGGAGCTACTGGCTGCGATCGAGCAATTCTTTGCCACTAATTTGGGCTCTGTGGAGGATTTCCAGACTGTCTGGGAGACCTTCAAGGTCCACATTCGCGGAGTGGCGATGGCTAAACACTCGGGGGTACTCCGGAGTATCCGGCGCCGCCTGGCGGCGCAGGAGCGTAATCTGGCAGCGTTAGAGACAAGACTGCTAGAAGAGGGCGGAGATGACACTACTGAGGAGATAAAGGCTCTACTAGCAGAGTATCACGAAACGGCCGATGCAGAGGTGTTACACCTGGGGAAGTACGCTACGGCCAGGGTGTATGGTGAGGGGGACAGACCGGGGTCGGTATTAGCTAACCTGCTCAAGGCTCGCAGGCGCAGGACCGCCGTCACGCAGGTCAAGGCAGCGGATAGCTCACTGCTCACAGAGGAGGAGGACGTGGTGGAGCGATTTCGGTCGTACTACGCTGGACTCTATGCTTCTAAACAAACCGGCATGGAGGACGGCATAGGGGACTATCTGGACCATATAAAGTTGCCGTTCCTCCCGAACGAACACAGGGAGTTTCTCTCCCTACCTATTGAGAGGGATGAAATTCTAGAGGCCCTTGCGAGCATGAAGGCGCAGAGCGCCCCCGGAGCTGATGGCCTCACCGTCGCGTTCTACCGAGCTTTCATAGACCAGCTCTTACCACACTTGTCGACGCTGTTTGACGATATGTGCACGAGGGGGCATATGCCACCGTCCATGCGCGAAGCGCTCTTAGTTGCTATACCGAAACCAGGCAAACCGCCCGAGGAGTGCAGCTCCTATCGACCGCTGTCGCTACTCAACGTGGATACGAAATTATATGCCAAGATCCTGGCCACGCGGCTGGCCCTTCTCGCTCCCGAACTGGTCGCCCCAGAGCAGGCGGGATTCATGCCGGGCAGGAACCTCACATATAATTTGCGGACGGTGTTTGGCGTCATGCAACACGTTCGCCCCGAAGCGCGCGCGCTCGCGGTGTTTCTCGACATGGAAAAGGCATTTGACTCTGTCGAGTGGCCATTTATGCGGCAGGTCCTGACGCGCATGGGGCTCGGTCCGATCTTCCTACAAATGATAGGAGTACTATATAATGGCCCCACGGCGCGAATACGCTTGGGCGACCGAGTCACGGACCCGATAACAATTACGAGGGGCACGAGGCAGGGGTGCCCCCTGTCACCTTTGTTGTATGCCCTGGTGGCAGAACCGCTGGCGTGCGCTATGCGTGAATACCACAGCCTTCGAGGCATCAATTTCCCTACTTACAGAATAACGATCTCCACGTATGCGGACGACACCCTGCTATATGTCAGGGACCCGGAAAATAACCTAGCCCCAGTGTTGAGGGAGGTAGTCCACTTTGGAGCGCTCTCCGGGCTGACGGTGAACTGGGATAAATCTATTGTGTTCCCGCTGACGCCAGTCACGACCCCCTTTGCTATGGAGTACCCGTTGCACTGGTCTGAGGAACCGGTTCGGTACCTGGGGATCCAGCTCCATAGGGACTCAGAGGTGGTGCTATCTGAGAATTACGGACGGGCCATAAGTAAACTGGAAGACGACGTGGAGACCTGGATCAAGCTGCCCCTTTCGTTATTGGGACGCATATCCATTATGAAGATGGTGGTGCTCCCTCGGTTCCTGTTTCTTTTTACGAACATCCCCATGGTGCTCTCGCGTGCCTTCTTCGCGCGGCTACAGGCAACATTGCTGAGGCTGGCGTGGGCTGGCAAGCAGGCGCGGACCAGCTGGAAAGTGCTGACGCTACCTTACCAGATGGGTGGCCTTGGGGCACCCGACATGGAGCTGTACTACCGAGTGGCGCAGGGAGCTCAGGCGCATAGCTGGATACACGGGGGCGAGGCTGTCCCGTATCTTAGACTGGAGACATTGTTTGCGGCGCCGTTGCCGCTCCCAGCGGTAATTTTTGAGCATCCGGACCGCCGCACGGGATTTCTTGATTCCTTGAACTCCACTAGGCATGCCTGGAACTGTATACTACAGTGCGACTCTGGGGCGCAGCTGTATTCACCGGCAATGCCCACTGCCTGGGCGGTGTGGCTGACCCCTTGCAAGGAGGAGGGAGTGCGGCGAGCGCTTAAGGAGATGGGAGTGCACACAATGGGTGACATGTTTGCTGACGGCCAAGTCAAAACGTGGGCGGCGGTGGCAGCCTCGGGCGCGGAGTGCACACAATTGCAGCGTTTTCAGTATTACAGAGTCAGGCAGGCCTGGAGACAGTTGTTGGGGAGGGATATGGAGGAGCCGGCGGAGGTTCAGGAACTGACATACATAATCAAGAATGATAGCCCCCGCGGGTTGATCTCTAAGTTGTACAGAATGGCGCAATCGCATAGAGTGCACGAGTTCGCAAAATGCAGACTGGACTGGCAAAGGGACTTAGGGATTACCATTGACGATGCAATGTGGGCGTACTGCTGCACGGGGATTAGACGCATCTCTCTGCATGGCAGACACCGGCTGGTCCATTTCAAATTCCTCAACAGGTACTACTACACGCCGGAGCGCTTGCATAGATATGGGCTGCGTGAAGACCCTGTATGCGAACGTTGCAGACACCCGACGGCTGACTTCCTCCACCTGGCGTGGCAATGCCCGGGCATATACAACTTTTGGGTGGCGGTATGCCACCAGATAGTGGGGGTGACGGGGGTGGAGCTGGCTCCGGATCCGGCGGTGGCGCTATTGGGGCATTCAAGAGGTGTGCCAAGGGCTGCCAGACGCCTGGTTGATATGGGGATGCTAGTGGCGAAACGACGAGTGGCGATGAGCTGGATGCGTGGCCCCGTGCCCACGGTGGAGCAGTGGAAACGCGATGTGCTGTACTGCTGCACCCAAGCGGAGAGGTTCAGCGAGTTGCTGCCGCCGCGTAGCAGGCCTAAAAACTTCTGGGAATTGTATGAGGAATACCTGAGCAGGCGGGGGGCTGCAGCAGGAAGCCCGGATGGGGGCCCTGACACGGATGTTGCAGAAGAGGGAGCTCCCGTAGGAGGTGTTCGGGCGGGTGACACTAGATGAGGAGGAGTGGCGGCTGAGTGCGGGATGCGAGCGATACTGCGACTAACTTAGGACCTCAGGGGTTTGGTTGGGGAGGGTGGGTTAGGGGAGTTGGGGAAGCGTGAGGGGAGGGAGGGGGTTTGGGGGTTTTTTTTTTTTTTTTTTTTTCTTTTGGCCATAAAAAAGAGTGACTGTCCCCTAAGCTTTGGGGAAAGGAGCGCGTTAAAGCCTGACCGCAGACAGGGGGTCTGCCCCGCATGCAAGTGCTGAGCGGGAGGGACACTCGGGAAGCATTAGGTGTTTATTCAGTTTAGCACGGTGATGCCCGGCCTCCGGGATGTGGGATAGCCGATGTAATCGATTGCGAGATGAGACAAAATGGCGGGCCTTGGGTTGATGGCACTCGGATCTGTATATCACTGTTCCTTGTATGCAGTCAATAAACACATTTAAAAAAAAAAAAAAAAAAAAAAAAAAACTATTCACAAGTCTCAAGGATTGACTGTAGATTGTGCATTTGTGAACATTGGTTCAACTGTGTTCAAAGAAGGTATGGCATATGTTGCTTTGTCACGAGTGAAAACATTATCAGGTTTATTCATGATAGACTTTGATGACTCAAAAGTTAGTGCTGATACAAATTGTGTAAAGGAGTATAATAGATTAAGAAGAAGCTATGCTCCTCATTTAGGTCAGAATCCTGTGTTGGAGAAACGTGTAGTTTCTCGTAAAAGGAGAAATGAGAATATCTGTGATGAAGATGTACAGAGGAGGAAAAAAAAGAGGAGTGATGTAATTGCAAGCAAAAAGAGTAAGGAAAAAGAAGAACAGGTTGTAGGATGTCATTTTGAAAATAGCTCTGGGGTCAACTGCTACGCAAATGTAGTGCTGAATGTTGCATTTTATCTGGAAAGTTTGCAAGAGCAGATAATAGTAAATCAGGGAAAAAGATTCTGTTCAGAGCTGAGTCTCCTTTTTCAAAAGCTGAGTAATGATAAAACTCAAATAGAAAGTGCTACTGGAATTAGAAAACTTTTAGATGTATGTTCAGGACGAACACAGTTTTCTCAAAATGAACAGCAAGATGCACACGAATTTTTGATGTTTTTTCTTCAGGTACTGGAAGAAGAAGAAGTTGCAATTGATAATTTATTTGGTCTCTCTTATAAATGGGAACATAGTTGTGAAAACTGTTATAATATATGTGGCTCTAATGTTGATAATGAAAGGTTTATTTTTTTGACATTGCCAGAGACTAAAACAGTCACTTTAGCTAAATTAGTTAAAGATGCTAATCATAGCATGCAATGCGGTGAGTGTCAATCTGACATGTTTTCAACATTAATTTTAAAGGAATACGGACAGTATGTAATTTTAATGATGCAACGATGTAGAGCTGATGGTTCAAAATTGGATACTTTAATAAAGAAGTTTACAGGACAGCAATTATCAATTTCAGGAAAAACTTTTGTAACTGTTGCAATAATTTTCCATGAAGGACCTACTGTTACTTCTGGACATTACACAGTTTATCTTAAATGTGAAAAAGGCTGGACACTGTGTAATGATTCCCAATTGGTTTTTAAGCAACGTTTGCCTTTTGATTTAGCAAATTCCTATCTAATCTTCCTGAAACCTAAATTTTAGAGAGACTTGGCAAGATCTGGACAAAACAATTTTACCATTTTATTGGATTACCATTGGAATTTTCAAAAATAAAGATTTTTTAAATTATCATTTGGCCTAATGGAAAGATAACCAATTGTAATGTGGACTTTTTTAATTTTTAATGAAACTTTCGAAAACCAAAAATTTAGAGAAAATCGGTAACATCTGCACAATTTAAATTTTGGAATGTTATTGGAGTGCCATTGGAAATTTTTTTTAAAAAGATTTTTTAAATTACTATTTGGCCATGTGGAAAGGTAAACAATTCTATTGTGGACTTAATAAATTATTAATAAATATTTAGGGAACCAATATGTTACAGAGAATCGGTGAGATCTGTACAAATAAAACTTTAGAATTTTATTGGATTACCATTGGAAATTTAATCAAAAAAGAATTTTAAAATTACTATTTGGCCTAAAGGAAATGGAACCAGATGTAATGTGGAGTTATTTGAGATATAATATTGTGATTATTCTTCTGAAACAAACATATCAGACGGTATTTTAAAGAAATAAGTATTGATATTAGATGATATTTTTTTAGAATATTATGCATTTCTATAATGTTAAGTTTAAGTAAAAAGAGATTCTGGGCTTTTTTAATACAATCTTTGAGATTGTTATTTTTTTTTGCCCGCTGTAAAATGATGAATGCAATTGCTTTCACAATTTATAGTGAAATGCAATATATTCTGAAAACAGCAAAAATAAGGCAAAAATATTTTTTGATAAATATGTAAATATGTGTACTGTATTATAAAATGTTTTAAAAATATTAATACTTTTTTCTTTTTTTTCAGATTGATATAGAAAATTTTCGAAAACTAGAACCATTTTTAAAGCAATTTTTTTAAAAAACAAATGAATAAATATTTTTTTGAGTGGGTATGGTAAGTCAATAATAATAATTGTAGTCTCTCAAAGACCTTGTAATGTGATAATTGATTTTTAGTGTTTTTTAAAAAAAAAATAAAAAAATACGCGTACGGTAAAAAAAAAAAAAAAAAAGTTTTTAAAAACATATATAAAAAAAAGATGAAAGATAAGGTTGGCTCTTAAAAGAGCCGTTGTGTTCATGCAGGGACAGAGGAAAGAAAGATTGGGAAAATTAGTCTCTGCGACAAGTGTGCTGATCTATTTTGAGGTTCACTAGGGAAACACTGGTCTCCCTATGACAAATTAGATCATGACAAGAGGCGCATCGAATATCAACCCTCAGAAATCGAGGGTTAATTTCCAGAGGGCCAGCAAAAGGAGATGCTCCCCCCACAGATGAAGGGCTCACCTGACCTGCAGAAGAAGGACTCAGCCCTGCAGATGATGGTCCAGGCTGAGCTGCTGTGGATGTGCTTGGTTGACTTACTGAAGGGTTACCTCCAGTAAGTCGAGCATGTGTCCTTTTGTGTACATCCTTGAGGTGCCTCATCATGGTATGATTCCCAAAGGAATACTTCCTATCAGGATTACCTCTTGAAAGTACACGCTGACACAGCTTACAAGTTACTAAGGGTGCATTTACCTTTTGCTGGCCTTCAG
Source organism: Triturus cristatus (assembly GCF_964204655.1). Classification (NCBI taxonomy): domain Eukaryota; kingdom Metazoa; phylum Chordata; class Amphibia; order Caudata; family Salamandridae; genus Triturus; species Triturus cristatus. The sequence continues at coordinate 1,451,372,998 of NC_140591.1, forward strand.
GAAAAGTAAAAATAATCCCATACATAAGAGGTCTTTTGTTTCCTCGCTCTCTGCCTCAAGGTAGTGCTGCTAGTGCTAGCCTCATTCTCAGAAGGGCTCTGCTGTTCTGCCATCGTATCACAAAGACAACCCAGCTCCTTCTCCTAAGGGATCACAAGCAGAAATGAGGGGAATGGGTGTGGTGTAGGAGAGTTCTAGAACTGAAAGTAGTTTCAACCAATCAAAAGTTGTGTTTCATGATCACATGACCTACCGTACGCTTACGGTACGCTTACGGTACGCTTACGGCAAAAGTACGCATGCGCGTAAAAAAGACACGCGCTTGCGCGCATGCGTTTAACAGTCACTCCCCGACACTTCCGCGTAACGTGCGCGTGTAGCGTACACGCGTACACGTCCCGCGCAGAGTACGCGCGGCTACGCAAATTGCGTAAATATACGCAAACAGCGTAGATAAATTACGGACGTAGCGTAAACCGTACGCTTACCGTAAGCTTACGGTACGCGTACTAAAAAATAAATTAAAAAAAAGGAAAAAATGTATTGCTAATAAATTTTACATGTTTATTTTATAAAATATATTTAAAAAAACATATTATAGAATTTTAAAAATTTAACCATAGTCTTTAAAAAAGGATAGAAAATTAAAATAAAAATATGTAAAAAAAAATAGAAGAAAAAAAACAAAAATTAGCATTTAAAAAACCTTGCAAATTCACTGAAAAAACCATGGGTTTCACACACGTTATAGTTAGGAATTAGCATTTAAAAAACCTTGCAAATTCACTGAAAAAAACATGGGTTTCACACACGTTATAGTTAGGAATTAGCATTTAAAAAACCTTAGAAATTCAATGAAAAAACCAAAGGTTTCACACATGTTATAGTTAGCTGGACATTTCACTCGTAAAAAACCAATGAAATTCCCCCGTTATAGTTAGTTCAGCTAACTATAACTCGCGCGCCCGCAATGCACTGCTGATGACGTCACATATTACATCACTCATGACATGGTCAGTGACATCACTCATGACATCACTGATGACATCTCAAATGACATCACTGATGACATCACTGATGACATCATCCTTGTGATAGAGTGGCAGACCACCTCTGCCCCTAACATAACCTTTGACACACACATTCAAAAATAGAAATTAAAATTTTAAAAACAATGGACATACCAATACCAGTTACAACAACCTATTCAGTAATTCTAAGATCCACATACACATCCACTCATTCACCAACAGTCCTGTACAGTCACTCATACATGTACTCACTCATCATATGTACTCATACATGTATACATCCTGTTACACAATGCCACTCATCCATAGAGGTACTCACACACATAGTCACTCATGCTAATAAAGAATCAAACATACATTTACTTGCATATACAGTTATACACACACCGCCACACTTACTTCTACAGAAACTTACACATACTTAGTCTTTTAAACAATCACTTATAGAAACACATACTTATTCATACAGGAACTCTTCCAATCTCTCACTCTCACATATACTCGCTTATATACACCAATTGTCACATATACTAGTTTAAAACATATGTAGTTACTCATAGAGACACTATTGAGACAGTCATTCACTCACTAACACACCCATGCACACACTCATTCACCCATAGAGTCCTGCACACATGCTGTCTTCAACACATACAAAGAGTGAGTCATTCATTCATGCACCTATGCACTACGTAATACCCCCCACCGAACCATACAGACATCAGACACTGATACTCAAAAAACCAACTAATAACCTATATAGACACCCATGTAGCTACTCACCAACCCATGCAGCCACTTATACACAAAGTGAGAGACTGATACAGATATTTACATATTTAAACATTACTCACTAAGCCATGTATTCACTAAGATACACTTAATCAGTCAGTTATACAATCAATTTTTCAAAAACAATTCATCCATTTAGACACTTATATACCCATTTATTCTTCCATCGACCTTGAGATATACATATATAAAACATATGTAATTTTCTGAAAAACACACATTCTCTGAATGATGTCATCAGTGATGTCATCAGTGATGTCATTTGAGATGTCATCAGTGATGTCATGAGTGATGTCACTGACCATGTCATGAGTGATGTAATATGTGACGTCATCAGCAGTGCATTGCGGGCGCGCGAGTTATAGTTAGCTGAACTAACTATAACGGGGGAATTTCATTGGTTTTTTACGAGTGAAATGTCCAGCTAACTATAACATGTGTGAAACCTTTGGTTTTTTCATTGAATATATATATATATATATATATATATCCTCCTTGAACGCTGCTCGTCAATTCCTCCGCTCTTCACACAGCGGGTGCAGCGGCCGCGAGGGCAAACTCGTGTAATAGATTAAAACTAAGTTCAGAAACGCTGCGCACTCTGGCTGCAATTTTTGATGAATAGTTATTGAAATAGATGCAAACTTGGGCATACTGACAAAAGCAGTTTCAGCCTTCTTCAATGTCAGTGAATTCATACAAAAGGCTGCCTTATAACAATTCATTTTATTGGTTTGCAGCAGAAAAGAAAGAAAAAGAAAATCAAAGAGGGGACTTAATAGTTAAACCACACTTCAACAGCAATTTTAACACTATAAGAATTTCATGGCAAATATAATGCCCAATGATACCCACATGTAGCGAAATATGTAAATAGGGGGTTCACAACATTTTGGTAGGATGGAATTCACATTATGGAAATGTTATGCATGATTCATAAAGGAAGAATTAATAGCCCATCAATCCAATATTATTGCAACAATTAATCAGCAAATACTATGACTTGATCCTACAATCAAATTCCATATTCCAATATGCCATTACCCCCCAAATAGCATCAAAGGTACAATAAAGCTCTGAATGAGCCTAGTTCACCAATCATAACAAGATCCTATCATTCTTTGAATAATATCTCACTGTCTCTATATGGTACGACAAGGTGGGAATTCATTGAAAGGATTAATTTGTTTACTTGAACTCAAGGGGATGGTTCACAGGCTCTATGATCTAACCAAGGTAAGACCACAGTTCTTCTTCACAGTTCAACCCCCACGGGACACGGTTGTGTAGATCCACTATATACTTGGCCTCTGTCTGCCTCAGGAGTTTGACCCTGTCTCCTCCTCTTTCTTTAGCAGCACCTCTGTTGGGGACCTCAGGGGAAGCCTTAAGTCCCCTGAGGTCCCATCTGGCTCCCTGCCTCCTGCGGGAGCTGGCATTGCTCTGACAGACAGAGATCTGCTGAACAGCAGCTCCCTGTGTGTCAGGGCAATTTTTCATCTGTTTCTCTGCACGCATATTTGCGTGCAGGGAAACAGATGAAAACTCTGCTTTCTACAAACTGGAGCTGTTGACAGTTCTGGCTTGCAGAAAGCGGAGTTATGTTTGCTTTTGCTTGGTGGGAGCTACAGGAGGTTTTAGCTCCCACCAAGCAAAAGCAAACAGCTACCTCCCGAGGGTGGGCACCTCTCGAGGTAGCAGAAGCTGGCCCTGGGATGTGGCCATGGAACCCTAAATGGTTCCACGAGGAGGGCCCTCCATGAGACAATTTAGCCCCAGAGAGGTGGTGGTCCCCGGGGTGTTTCAGCGGTTTGCCTTCCTCAGTGTTGGCGGCCGCCGCGTTCTCGCCTCTTTTATTCACATTACATCCACTATTTCTAGGTCAGGCAATTATTGCCTCGCCATCTTGGAATGGTGAGACATTACGACAGAATACATCATTGCTACGGCTTCCGCATTATCAAAGAGTTACACAGTTCACTTTTTCAAAACATGGCACTTATGATTTATATATCTTATATGTTTCCCTAACATTGGTGAAATTGAATATCTCTTTTCACGTTGCCGTCATTAATCTCATATCACTTTTGGTGCGGTGAGATAGAATTAAGCCCTGGATGGGCTAAATATACACATTCAAAAATTAGCCCCTAGATGGGTGCACTGTGTACGTTGATCACCCGCTAATATAGTTAATTAACCAGAATTCAGCAATCCTTACAATAAAATACATCATTGCTGCGGCGTCTGCATTCTCAAAGAGACTATCAGTTCAATCTCTCACAACATTTATTTCCCGATTAATTAAAGTCGCCCTACTATTACGGAAATTTCATATCTCTTTTCACCTTGCCACTTCTTATGGCTTGGTGACTTACAATTAGGTCCTCAATGGGTTGACTTACACATCATTCACCTTCTGTCTCCCATATAAATGACTGCCATATTATTGCGGACATTCCATGTTTTAACTCACTCAATTAATTATCCAAAATTGAGCCCTCGATGAGCCAACGCCATTCTGAACAGATTAATCTCTCACTCATTCATTGTAAATTCATATAATAAATTCAGCCCTAATTGGGCTAATTAGAACCACCTTATTGCCTTCTTTCATACTACTTACAGGTGCACCCCTAGTTCCTCCCCAATATTCAGTCCCAAATGTGATTTGGTTACCATATCTAGAATATATCGTGATTCCAATCTACACAACTTTTTTTCTCTCTCTATCACCCCCTCTTCGGTCTCATGGTACATGATCAATACAGAAATATTTAAGTACATTTCTGTTGCTATGATGATGAATCTGAAAATGTCTTCCGACAGGGTAGTCTTTATTTTGAATCGCTCTCTGGTGCTCTAGAATGCATACTTTCGCTGGATGAATCGTGCTGCCTACATATTCCAAATTGCACAGGCAGATTAGGCAATAGACTACAAAGGATGTATTACAATTCATGAACTTCGTAAAACGCACCGGGTCTTTTAGACCTTGAATTTTATACACAGTGACCTTGTTGCTATTTGCACATGCCTTGCACCTACCACAGGGGTAACAACCTGGTATTCCCTGTAGGCCTTTCTGCACTCTTACTGGTGGTAGGAAGCTTTCTTTTATGGATCGTGTCTTCCTGAAGGTCAGTGAAGGGTGGGATGGTAGATCCTGCCCTATCACTGAGTCTGATTTCAGTATGCAACACTTATTCTGCATTATTCTCCTCACGCCGCTGGCCGCACTCAAATAGTTTGTAATCAGCCTAAAGTTATCCTTCATATTAGGCTCTTATGTTTTGGACTCCTCTCTCAATAAATCTGTCCTGTTCTTCTCTTTAACTCCCTTCATCGCTTTCTTCAAAACTCCCCTTTGGTACCCCCTCACTTCAAATCTTTGTATGCTCTCCTGTGCGTCTTTCTGAAAATCTTCCTCCCTTGAGCTGTTCCTTTTTATTCGCAATAATTCTCCATACAGGATACTATTCTTTAAATTAATAGGATGGCTACTCTCCACATGCAACACCAAATTTCCTGCCGTTGAGTTTCTGAACAAAGCCGTATGGACCTCGTCATCCTTAACAAATACCCTCAGGTCCAAAAAATTGACCTCTGTCGAAGTGAACTTCAAGTTCAGATCATTACAGTTGAGGTATTGGATATACTCTTTGAATAATAGTTCAGACACAAATGGAAAAAGGAAATAGTCCACATATCTGGACATATTCTCCATCAAACTACCAATTGATTAAATTATTGGTCGTCCCGGTGGATTCAATCTGTTTTTATGTACATTCGGCAGGTGAGAAAATGTCGGTATTCGTGAATTCGGGATCGATAGGTATTTATATTCCTCTGTGGAGACCTTGCATACCATTTCGAAATCAAATTCTCATACTTTGTTATACTACTTGTGTATTCCGTGATCATGACTGGTAAATAGTTCTCTTGGTTGGTGAGTTGTTGATACGCCTCCTTACAATATTTGTCTTTGGTTTGCAACACTACTTTTCCGCCCTTGTTTGAGGGCTTAATCACAATTGATTCGTCTGCTTCAAGATTCTTGAATGCCTCTCTTTGTGCATAAGTGATGTTCAACGTGTTCTTCAATTTGTCCTCCTCCTCCCGTAGCTTGCGAAGATCCTGATTTACTCTATCTGCGAAGATGTCAATTGCATCTGTTGGTGTTACGGATAGAACTGTCCCAAAATCCATCACAGTACACAATCAACAATACTGAAGCCTGACTCTATGAAAAACTGATGTTTATTCAGTAATCCAGTGGCAGCATGTCCTTGTCCTGACGCGTTTTGGCTGACCTTCAGCCTTGTTCACAGGTGAGTCAAATACCCGGCCAATGTTCACGTTTTATAATCCTGTCAATATGTGACTGCCAAATGCTCCTACGATTCCCAAAATGCACTGGTGATGAAATAGCATAATTTGGAAGATTGCAGTATCAAAGTGTGTCACTATAATAGCTTCTAAATCAGTCTTTCAAGTAAATTCTAAATTCCAGTGCACAGTGTCAATAAATCAAAAGTCACGTGTCTTTAAAAACATTCCCGTTTTCTTTTGCTGTACTTATATTTGCTCTCTATATATATTACCATTAGTTCCTATGAGGGGTTGTTTTATTGTCCTGCCACTATTGTTTTCTATGTAAGTGTGTTGTAGTACTAGTGAGTGGCTATGCGTGGTTCTTGACTTTCTCCAAGGATTGACTGGAGTGCATTTACAGCTATTTTGACACCTTGAGGGCTGTACTAACTTTAGAAGTTTTGTCTCTGAATAGCAACGGTCTTTCCCTTTTGCAGATGTGTGTTTGTATTAGTATGTCTCTTCCTAAACCCTTCGTTAGATTTCCCTAAATCCTTATGAATTAAGAGTAGGCATTCCCCATTGTCCAGCCCCTCCTCTTTATCTCTCCTATGTTTAATACTGTCACATATACCTATGTTTGCTGTGATCTTTGCCCGAGTGACAGGGATTGCCACACAATAAAGATAGGAAAGGCGGATGCATTTGGGTTTGTGACTAGCATTTGGTAGTACATGAGTACTAGTACTGTAGTACTGTTTTACATACTACAGCATGCAGTGTGTGAATAGGCCCCATAGCATTCACGAATTATGTAACTATAACAACTCTTTTCAGAGTCTTGTGGCTCAATGGGACATGCAGTCCTTCCTGTCTTCACTCATGTGTTCAGTGTAAAGTCTCAGTTCATACATAAGTAGCATCTTTCCAGACGGTGGACACACTTTGTGTATGGGAGAGCTGTGGCGCAGGTGTGGCAGAGCGGCTAGCTCCAGAGCGAGGGGTGCGCGGTTCGATCCCTGGCACCAGCAGCAGCTCAGCTCAGCATCATGTGACTTTAGGCAATAGCTCATTTAATCTCCCTGGCGGTCCCCAGCTCCTGGATACACTTAGGGATGATAGGTTGCACTTTACAAATCTGGAATTATTATTATTATTTGTGCACCCTGATATCCTCTTCTGCTCCTGAAGTCGCATATGTTCAATCGATTCGGAGTGACATGTCTCCATTAAAATACAGCATGCAAAGGTAAGCATGTCCTGCATATTATGACAGCTCCTTTGAGATCTAATTTTGTGATTATCTTTGCATTATGGATCTGATACAACAAAAGAGATATCAATGGCAGTGGGTAATGATTCTTCACTAAGATTCAGTAGGGGACTCTATAATCTGTCCATGTTCTTAATTCACCCCTTTCATCGGAATACAACATAATGGAGCATGTAAGGGTGACTCTGAGTTTCTTATGAACCTTTTAGCCAGTCGAAATTCTGTTTTATATATACTTTTTCTGCTTAAACTTGATCACGTGTTATTGGTGAACCAGATTCCACTTTTGCTTTCATTTTATCAAAGACATCCCTGAGCCCTCGAAAGTAAGAGGCTAGAGAGGGCTATTGCCATCAATGGACTTTAGGGTATGCTAATGTCATAAAAAATCTATTGAGGATATCATTAAGAAAGACACTCCTGACACTTTGTCTTTTTCTGCAGAACAGAAAATGTTTTTTGTGTCAAGGTCTGGTCTGTTGAGTACCTTTATAGATTGGCAAAGGAAAGAGCAACTGATTATAGTAGCCACCATGCACAGAATAATATATGTGAAAGGTCTTATGTGTCTCCTTTACGGGTCACAGATACAGGAAAATTCACAAAAGGGAAAAAAACGTTTTTAGCAATCTTGTAAATTTTGATAAAGATGGAGGTTGCACTGGAGAAATCAACAACGCACCAAATTCCTCCTAATATCAGAAAGAACAAAAGAGCCAGGTTATGCCAAGAGAAGATTGCAGAAGGAAAATTATCCAACCAGCCTGAAGCAAAAATCAGGGACAAAAATAATATGAAGGGGTGAAAATAGCGACGGAAAATGAGGGAACAAATTTCATTGTGATACAACTTCCTCTCAGAAATCCTCCATTATATGTACTTAAAACAGGAACTGCAACATCTTGGACCCGGAGACTCAAACATCCTGCAATGGACAGACCACCATCATGGAAAGTACTATGTAAATGATTTATTTCTGCCCCCTACCCTGGAGCTCATGGTCTTCATTCAGATATGAAGAAAATGCTCTTTCGCGCTCTATGTTCCACTTATTTTGATAGATTGGAAAAGTTTGGATGTCATTATTCTTCTTCTTACTGGAATAAAGTGCACCATGAAGGGAAATAAATCCAGTCAACTGCTTGGCCATTTGGTTAATCTCTGCATTTCTGCCATTACCGCTGTTCTTATAACACTGCCATCAGGTTCCGTAGCTGCCACCAAGTCTGAAATTAACAATGCTTTTTATGCAAATTATAAAGAGCTCTATTGTGCCCTGATCGCAACTTCAGATATAATCATTAACATCTTCATTGCTTCGATTCTGCCACCCCCCCCCCACTTACTGAGGAATCAAGACAGGCCCTGGACCTACCACTTACACCGCAAGAGACTAAAAGGACAACAAGACCCCTGTCTGAGATGGCATTCCGACTGAGTTTTATTCAACTTTATACCCGCAGATAGTACCTAAATTATTGGTGCTTTGTGAAGCAGCCTTTAAAATGGTTGCCTGTCCTCCAAATATGAATGAAGCAATTATTTCCACTATGCTGAAACCCCTTATAGACCCTACAGACAAGGCTTCCTGTCTAGGGCGGGTGGAGCTGGTGAATCTCGCGTAGCGCGACTACACGGAGGTCCACGGAGTGGGGAACAAACTCTGTGGATCTCTGCTCCACTCCGCCACCCGCCTCCACCCCCCCAATAAAAAATATGTACAAATTAATGTAATAAGAAATAAAAAATACACTTACCTGTACTGCGGCGTCCCCAGGCTGCCCTCCTCCTCGCTGATGTCGGACGTACATCTTGCGAGAACTGGTCATGCGCGCGCATGTGCAGTTCTCGCAAGATGCCTTGCGAGAAATGCCACGCGCATGCGCAGTTCTCGCAAGATGTACGTCAACGTCAGTGAGGAGGAGGAGGCCAGCCCGTGGTCGACACAGTACAGGTAAGTGTGTTTTTATTTCTTTTTACATTAATTTGTACATATTTTTATTGGGGGTGGGGGTGGGGGCTGGTCAACACTGCTCTGCTGCGGAGTGGGAGTTTTGCTCCGCGTTCTCCGCGGAACGCGGAGTAGGCAAATCTCCGCACACTCCACTGGAGGAGCGGAATTCTCTGCCCACCCTTAAACTTGAATACAGATTACAAGATCTTAGATAAATTGCTAGCCACTCGTTTATTACCCATGCTTTCTCATTTAAAACACGATGACCAGGTTGGATTTATTCCTTGGCGTAATACCTCTCTTTACCTTCGATGACTCTGGAATATCAAGTGTGATGCACCTGAATTATTCCCAAAGGCAGCCTGCATCGCCCGTGATCTCGAGGAGGCTTTTGATTCTCTTCACTGGGCTGTCACCAGGACACCCAGGGATCCCGACATCCATTACACAAGACTGAAAGGGGACACGAGGTCTGGTGGTCGCCTACCATTGAAAGACTTGAACTGTCTTCCTTATCACAGGCAAGTCCGAGAAACATGACACAAAACGAGTGGGTGTCCCCTTTAACTAGCCGTATATCGTCGGAGAAAACGCCCCCTCAGATGATGACGAGGAAGCGGACCCAATCGCTGAACGAAGCGTCAACAGAAAAAGGGGAGGCGACCCTAGAGAGCCGGGAAACCCGGAAGAGAAGGAGAAAGAAGCGGACGTGAACGGAAGCAGACGAGAAGCAGAGGACTTCGACCAGCGGCCAAGACCCGGCAGACTGCACCAGGCGGAAAGAGAGCCAGGAGGCCAACGGTCCGGCGCTTCGCCCAGCCACACCTCTGGAGAGGTGTGGCTCTCTCAGGTACAAAGCCGCGTAGCGGGTTGGGTTGGGAGGCCGGCTTGGGGTGCGAAAGAGAAGCGCTAGCCCCGTAATCTCGCCTGCCTTTACACATCACGCCTGAGCACTCCTTTTGTATATAAGTGACAACACGGACACTGTGGTGATCCCCCCTCCCCTCACTACCTACCCTTGGGCCCCGTAACAGGATAGCTGTACCCGAAACTGACCCTATCCTTTCGTTTGTTTTCTTGTGGGATGTTCCCGCCAGACTCGGCCTGAATGAAGGAGACGCTCCCAGACGAGTGAGGGATACCCCGAGGAGGCCTCAAATCCAGAGACGTTCATTGCGCCCATACGGAACCGGGAGAAGATGACCCCACTCTAACCCTACAGACCGGGTCGGGAAGACCGGTTAATCGGACTCGGATATTGGAGTTTCCGTTCCATACCTATCCAGCTGTTGAAAACACGAATAAAGCATTACCAAAACAACTAGAACCGTACTCCTTCTTGCTACCAATACGATCCCCTCACCAAAGCCCGGTGACATGGGCATACATGCATTGGGTTCTGACTCGATTTGGAATAGGCTCCTTTTGGGGTAAATGTATTCAGATCCTCTATGCTAATCTGATGGCTCGAGTAAAAATAGACCAATATATATCAGACTCTATGGCAGTAGGCAGAGGCACTCATCAGGGTTGTCCCTGACCCCACTACTTTTTGCTGTCAATCTGTTAAAATGTAAAATCTTATTCTCTCGTTTTTTGATTAAGCTATACCTCTATCTTTGACACCGCATCTGTATAAACATGAGTAAAGAATCTAGATTGAGGCATTGTAGGCTGTGTATACATGCAGAGTCAGCGCAAAAGAACAGCTGGCGTCTGCATGGGGTTTTTCAGACAGTGGTAAAGCCTCAAGTAAAGTTTGCTCAGATAACATATCTTGTTGTGCAGCTTCAAGACGCGACACAAGGCACCAAGGCTGTTGATTCTTACTGATTGTTTCATTTGTGTGTTCTTCCCAAAGCTCTATTTACCTCTGGGCGACCCTTGTTTGTGATCTTTGCTATAAAAACCCATGTAACCATCGTTTGGTGTGCTCTCTCCTTGAGTATCTCTATGGTGCTTGTCGGACAGAGACCCATTCATGAATGCTAATTAAATGACATATGGTTTGTACTTCGCTCCAGTGTTGATTCTTCCTTACTTGTTAACCGCTTAACTGCGGTGCGAATTCCACGGTTTGAAAAAGTGGGTGGGGCGCGTTGGCCAACAGACGTGCGCAGCAATAGCCAGGTAGTGCTCGCGACAGCCGTTGGCCGATGGGAGGACGGAAGGGGTTAAGAACCCGTAGACTAAAGGGTGACCCTGCACCAGTGGGTTGTTAATAATCCACTTCCACAAATTGGTGCCCAAACGTGGGGCCCCATCAAGGGCTTGCAGTCGGACCAGGGGAGTAGATAGGGTCGGTAAGACAAACTTCGCTGAGGGGCGCCCCACCTGAAGAGACTAGTGTTGCTCGTGGTCCAAGGTGATTTTTAAGCTCTCCGACTCTGATCTTCCTGGTGGCTGCTGACCTTTACTGGGGCCCTCGGACAGTCATTCTTTTGGATCAGAGAGGATCGACAGGTGGAAGCTGAAGACTACACATAAGGTAAATCTGTATTGAACCGGTTCATTTGGTTGGAATTTGTTTTGTATTTGCCTTGGCATTTGTTTGGTATCCGTTCGGAATCTGCTTGGTATCTTGGAATTTAGAATCTGTTTTGTAACTTGCTATTTGTTTTGACTAACATTTTTTCTTACAGGTAATGTGAGAATATTTTTTATTTCTCTCTGTTTATAAGTTTTTTAAATCTTATATAACATGCCTGTGATTAGCACTCTTTGGAAGTTTTGTTGTTGCTGCTGCGATAAGCAGAGCATTTTGGAAGCAAGTCAGCCAGCGCCACCAGAAAATACGCCAAATTTTGAGATGTACATGAAATATGGTATTTGTCCCATCATGTATAATGCATTATGGAACAAATATACAAAAGGGGATCCCCAGTTGCAATGGCCATTAGAGGGAACAATGGACCCTCACAAACTCGAGTATCTAGAGAAACAATTGTTTTAAAGAAAGTTAGGCCAGCTATGTTTGACAGTTTGCGTATGTGGAGGAAAGAAGTGTAGGAGCGGAAGCTCAAGGCAGAGAAGGTACAAAGGAAACAGGAAAGGAAGACAGAGTATCAGAAGTATAAGGAATTGAAGGATGAGGAAATTCAGGAGAAAAAGGAATTTTTAGATAGAGAGCATAGATTATTAATATCTAAAGAATATATAGGTAGACCGACAGTAGCAGTTCAGGTACACCAAGGGGATGTGGATTCAGACATTGATGGACTATTGATCAAATGACCCCCACCCCCATATGTACCCTTAACACCTCTTCCCCCTGGACCACCAAATGTCGTTCCCCCTGTACCTCGGGTTCCACCTCCTTTGCCCGCGGTTGTCCAGCTCCCTATTTTCCAACCAGTATCGGTACATCCTCTACCCCCTCCATCCGAGGGACTGCGCCTCCATCCAGGCCACTGCGCCCCCATCCCAGGCCACTGCGCCCCCATCCCAGGCTACTGCACCCGAAATGACTGATGATCCTGTACTTTCTGTATCTGTCCAATTCTTCGTTCTACTGTATCTCAATCACGTCAGGATGCGATAAGATTGATGGTGTTAAATTGGTTGAGTGATCTAGAATTGGAGGTAGGAGAAATGATAGATCAGATACAGGGTTTTTCTGAGTGTGAGCTTCTTTGTCTCATAAGTAAGCTTTCTCATCAACTTATGGTCCAATGGGAGATGACTACAGGACAGTTTGGCCCTGATGATGTTAGAGCTATTAATCAACAGTGTCAGATAGGAGCCTTCACTGTAAGTAGGATTGCCACTGCCATAGCAACGATAATTGGATATCGTAATGAACTCTCTTTCTCTCCTCGAATAAGACCTATGAGGGAAGCTGCGCCACAGTTCATTCCTGGAAGAGGGAATGCAGATAATGATGACCCTAATAGTCCTGATGCTAGAGGTGGGACATTGGCGTTCCGAATGTCCTGTTTTAGCTGCTGGTGGGAGAGGAAGGGGACAAGTGAATGGTAGGCGGGGGACTTCAGCTTCCCGACAGCAGCTACAGCAGATTCAAGCTCCAGAGAGAAATAGGTCAGGAAATTATTTTGATCAACAAAATAATCAATATTCTATGGAGGTTGGGAATCGGAGGAAACTGTGGGAACACATTTTGCCTAGGGCAGCTTAGGACAAGGAGGACCAGTTGAGATACCTGTAGACCAGTCAGGGCCCTATATAACAGCCACTATCCTTGGGCAGGATCAGAAATATTTAGTGGATACAGGGGCGACACGTAGTGCAATATCTCAGAAACTGGTCCCTGGGACACCCTTGTCTGGCCAAGTGATTACATCAATAGGATTTGATGGAACACCAACTCCTAGCCCTGTGTCCCGAAAACGACCTTTGCAGGTTAAAAATGTCATCACTACAGCCCCCTTTTTACTTCCCCCACATGCTCCAGATAATCTGATGGGACTCGATCTTTTGAAATATTTCCATGCTACTATACATTGTTCCCCATCTGGAGTACGTGTCATTTTTGGGAAAAAGACATTGCCTAAACAATATAATTTTTCTGTATGTTCGGACCTTGATTCTGTCCCTTCATGTGTTTGGGCTACTGCTGACACTTATGTGGGAAGAATGGGCATTTCCCCAGTGCATATACAGGTTCGGGAGGATGCTTCCTTACCAAGGGTCCCGCAGTGTAAAATATCAAAGGAAGGTGAGGATGCGCTGATATCTATCATTGATGACATGATACGTGCAGGACGGGTTGAGGAAGCTTCCTCTATAGTATGCAATAGACCCATTCTCCCTATCTTAAAACTGGGCAATGGAACAGGGGATAAGATTTACCGATTCGTGATTGATTTAAGAGAAGTCAACAAAATAGTGATTCCTCAATATCCTTTCGTCTCTGATATTACAACCTTGTTGACATTAATCCCACCTACAGCCACTGTATTTTCCGTTATCGACCTCAAGAACGCCTTTTTCTCTATTTCTATACATGAAAACAGCAGATATCTTTTTGGATTTTCATTACGGGGCCGGTCATTTTGATTCTGTAGGGCTCCACAAGGCTATACAGAGAGTCCTAGCATTTACAGTCAGGCACTTAAACGACAGTTGGATGAACTTCTTTTGCCACCAGGAGTTACACTTGTGCAAAATGTCGATGATATTTTGCTAGCCGCAGACACAGTTGAGCATTGTAAAGAGGCCACTCTCTCCCTATTGCATCATCTTGCTGTTAAGGGACATAAAGTTTCTAAGAATAAGCTACAATATTGTCAGTCTGAGGTCACTTATTTGGGTCACCTCTTGTCTAAGGAAGGACGCACTCTGACTAAAGACAGGATTCAAACTATCCTAAGAATTCCTATTCCAAGTACTCAAAAAGAAGTCAGGGCACTTATTGGTATTACTTCCTACTGCAGACAGTGGATCCCAAACTTCTCACTTATCATCAAACCTCTTTTGTCCCTTGTTACTAAAGACACTCCCTCTCCTCTACCATGGACATCTGAATGTCAGGAAGCATATCAGCAGCTTCGTGCATCCCTTTTCTTCTGCTCATAGTGTTAGGCACTCCAGACTATGCAAAACCTTTCATACTATATGTACACGAGAGAAAAGGATGTGCATTGTCCGTCTTGACAACCATATGGTCATAAGCATTGTCCATGTGCTTATTTCTCAGCTGTATTAGACCCAGTGGCCAGAGGACTTCCAGGTTGTCTCAGGGCAGTTGCTGCCACCGCCATCTCTATACGACAATCTGAAGGGATACTGTTGAGTAACAAGCTTATGGTTATGGTACCACATTCTGTAGATGCGCTCCTGACCCAGACTAAAACACAACACTTGACTAGCGCTAGACTCACAGGATACGAACTTACACTTTTGGCACCTCATATCACACTCAAGAGATGTTTGACATTAAACCCAGCTACATTGTTACCTTTGCCAGCTGAACAAACTCAAGATTTACATGACTGTATTTTACTCACAGAAGAACAAACTAAGGGAAGAATAGATCTTAAGGATACACCTTTGTCAGATCCTGAGGGAGAACTATGGGTGGATGGCTCTTGTTTAAAACTACGTGATGGCACTACCCCTGCATCCTATGCTATAACCACATTGCAAACTGTGGTGGAAACAGCCTGTATCCCACAAAAATCTGTCCAAGCAGCTGAACTCATTGTGCTTTTAAGGGCTTGCGAACTCAGTCAGGGATTATCAGTAAATATTTATACGGATAGCCAGTATGCATTTTGTGTGGCACACAATTTTGGCAAACTTTGGAAGGAACGGGGATTCCTAACCTCCCATGGGTCTAAAATACAACATAGCGAATTGGTAAATAGTCTTCTTACTGCCTTGACATTGCCAAAGAGTGTAGCCATTATCAAATGTAGTGCCCAAAAGAAAATTACAGACAAGGTGGGACAAAGAAATGCTTTCACTGACGAAGTTGCACGAGATACTGCAAGTGAACTCACGAGTAAAGTATATGTACTACGATCCCAAGCTGAAAGATGGGAAAACATGTATACAGAAATTAAGGAAATACAGCAGTCAGCCACTGAACAAGAAAGGGCAGAATGGCAAAAGGAAGGAGAGTTAGATGATGAGGGATGTCGGAGGTCAAAAGATATGTCAAAATGCAAGTTGCCCTATGCCTATGTATTACCTTTTGTGACTATGGCTCATGGACCTGCTCACGTTAGTGCCAAAACCACCATCTCCCAACTAGATCAGGTCTGGGATAATCCACTCATTTGGAAACGGCTGAGCATTTGATTAAACATTGTATGATATGTTTACAGTAAAATCCTGGGAAGGGAGTATCAACCCCTACTGGTGGAATTTCTCCACCTCAAGTTCCCTTCGAAGCACTTCAAATGGATTATATTCAGTTAGAGCGCTGTAATAATTTGAAGTATGTGTTAGTTGTGGTTTGTTCCTTTAGTAAGTGGGTAGAAGCTTATCCCACCAAAGACAACACAGCCTTGACAACAGCTAAAGTTCTGTTGAAGGAGTTCTTCTCCCGTTTTGGAATTTGTAGAGTCCTATGGAGTGACAACGGCCCCCACTTCACTGGCCAGATAATAGAGTACCTAATGAAGGGTTTAGGGGTAAAACAGAAATTTCATGCTGCCAATTATCCTCAGGCAGAAAGTCTGGTATAAAGGTACAATGCCACATTGATGTTGAAACTAGCAAAGATACAAGCAACGACGGGCCTTAATTGGCCAGATGCCTTGCCTCTAGCATTGTTGTCTATTTGTTCCATCCCACATAGTAAGATTGGACTTTCTCCCTATGAGATAGTCTTTGGTAGGCCTATGAATGTATGGGGACCCCCAAGGCCAAATGTAATTACAGAAATACAGTACCCTGTTTTGAGTGATTACCTAAAAAACTTGACTGCGAAACTGTCTCTGATTCATCAGCAGATGCATGAGGCTATTCCAGACAAGTCAGAGGGTCCGGCTCATAGTCTTCAACCTGGTGACTTCGTCCTCGTAAAACACTTCCAACGTCCTAAAAATTTGGAGCCTCGCTGGAAGAATCCGGAGCAGATCCTGCTTGCGAGGCGAACTGCTGTCCGTGTCACCAACGGACGTCATTGGATTAATGCAGCACACTGCAAGCGTATCCCAGCAACTGTTCTCCAGCCAGAAGGCAGAAAGGATCTGAAAGACATCTTACAGACTCAGAAAAGTGTTGCTCTTCTGAACGAAGACACTTTATTTCCTGATCAAACTACCCCTTCAGCAACAAGGTACGATTTACGACCAAGGAAGGGAAGGAGCAGATAGAGATACCGGAGGACCGGTTTCAATTAGTGGAACAGTTTGGCTGTGACACGGTAGGATCACCGAATCGACTGAACTAGGTTCAGAGGGGATTGTGATACGTGTTCAGTGGTGCCTGGATCTCTCTCCGACCTGTGGTTGTAGCGATACCAAGAAGGAGAAATGCAGAAATTGGGATCCAAGTTGCGAAGTAATGACACGACTCTGTGTATTGTGACTCTGATCATATTGTTGCTAATATTGGCAGCAGTTTTTTGGACAATGGAGAAAGTGATTCCGGCTCGAACCCTATTGCCTGCTACTACTCCTGTCCCCACGGAACATTATTACTTCACTCTTCCCTATCATGAACAGAAACATTGCATGTCCTACCTCAATAACACTTTCATCCAAATGTTACATCATACTCATAATGCTACGAACACTACCAACTGCTGGGTATGTGGAATGATGCCAGCTCATCAGAAGAAGGGAGGAACACCTTTCATTCCCTTGCCATTTTCACATAATGGCTCCTGTAGAGCCTGGTTCGCACTTTTGTGGGCCTCTGCAATTAGTAATATCACTCAAGCTGATGTAGGAAGACTCAATGCCCAGCTAAACAAGGTTTGTTACCCTGATGAGGAAGGGGATCCACAATCCAAAGGAACTGTATGGGAAATGGAGGAGTATCGCAAAGGGAATTCCTCCACAAGATATGTTTTTCCCAACACTCGAACAGCCAAGGGTAATGGGCCTCCTGTTATCGCTGTAACCAGAGCCCGAGCTAACTTTGTGTGCGCAGTATTGGCAGTATTCCCGTGGGAAAAAGTGACTGTACTACAGTGTTGAATATCACTGGAACGAACAAAAGCAGTTTTTTATCTTCCCATAACACTTATTTCATTTGTGGAAACAAAGGTTATTATCACCTACCAGTCAGTAGGTCCGGCATCTGTTATGTGTCCTTTTTGCTTCCCCCTGTGTTCTTAGCACCTGCCTCTTATCACAAAGACCAGAAACTGTTTAATGACATTTCTTTGAATAGGGTTAAAAGAACTATAAATAATGATGAGGTAGATCAGACTGATACAGAATTACAGCAATACATTGATTTTAGTTTGGGACTCTTTTTCTTTGTTGGTGCGGCCCTAAATAGTAGAAAGATTAGACGCCTGACACGAGTGGTAGAAGCAGTGACTAATCAGACAGCAATGGCTCTAGGAAATATTACAGAAGAGTTCCAAATTACAAGGATTGTAACACTTCAAAACAGAATGGTGCTTGATGTAGTACTCTCCGATCGTGGTGGAGCATATTACATCATCGGTAGTAGCTGTTGCATGTTCATACCTGACCACGCCCCTTCTGTCTATGACTCCATTTCCAAATTACATAAAATAGCTACAGAAATACATCAATACCGAGGAACATGGTCCTGGTCTGAATGGTTACAGGGACTTATTTCCACTTGGAGTTGGAAATTATTACTGGGAATAGTAATTATAGGAGCCATCTTTCTCACTTGCTGCTGCTGCATTCAATGTGCTCCTATGATATGTACAGCTCGTATAACCACTTGTAATCAAATTAAACCTCCCCCGATTAATGTTCATGAATTGAATCGAGAAATTATTTTTTTTTAAATATATTTTTATTCATTTTGCAAACATAACAATCAGAGGCCTTTTACAAAAATGCGGCTTGCGTATCCACTAGCATATCATTTAGACAAGATCGGTGTTACAATCAGTCCATAGGAACCTAGTTTTCAGTTGGAAATCATAATACAGAGCATTAAGTCATGCGAATACCAGTTTTCTACAGAAAAGTCTGACCGAAAGCATCAGTCCAATCTCAAGGAGATCCATGCAAGGATCAGTGCGGCTCCTATACTGAAAAACCAAATCAAATGACCCCCCCCCCAGTCCGAACAGGAAATCCCTCCCCCCCCCGTTCCCTCCCTCCCACCCTACCAGACGTGGCACAAAACAGGAGAATCTATCAAAATAAAACACAGTAGCACCCGAAGACATCCTGGTGGTTTAATAAAGCACAGCGATAGAGCCCCCTGAATGGTAGCAGGCTCTAAAATGTAATAAGGCATGGCACCCAGCAATCCCCCAGAGTCTTCGGAGATACAGTACTTGAGTAATCATTAGGGAGTGGCAAATCAATCACTGGTAATAGAACTCGACTCCGAGCTCATTTCTGATGTTCTCAATAACAATGGAAGGGCTTCCCAAGCCTGGGCAGATTCTAGCACTGTTTCGCTCTGCGCGCGGCTTGCTGCTTGTAATCGCGCCCTGCCTCACATTCAGCCCATTTGGTAAAGACCACCATCTCTGATAGCTCAGGCCCCTCTTAGCCTTCCAATGTGCTGTTATCTCCCTTTTAGCCAACAGGAGTCCCAAATCCAGAAATTTACTGGTGACTTTCGTTTTGGAAGTGTGAGGAAACCAATAAAGCAAGCATGGGCCTGGGGCCAGGTCAATTCTGTGCTCAGTAACCTCGCATAACAGCTCTAACACCTCCGTCCAATATGGTCCCAACGTGGGACAATCCCATAGCATGTGTTTAAAGTCTGCCCCCTCTTTGCCGGATCTAGGGCATAGTGCTGTGGTCACTTTAAAGTACTTATTCATTTTTGCTGGAGTCAGATACGCCCTATGCAAGATAAAGAATTGTATCAATTGGAATCTGGTGTTCCTAGTGCATTTCCAGGGTCTTTCTATTAGTTCAGCCCAAACCTTTTTGGGATCTCAGTGCCCAAGTCAGCCTCCCATTTTTGTTGCAAAGTCGCTAGAGGAGCAAGTCTCTCAGACGTCATCCGCCTGTATAGGCACGTTACCGCCTTTATGGTACCCGCTGCCAATACCACATATTGACAAACCAGGGATGTCTGTAGCTCAGACAGGCCCTCCTGCCAATATTTTTGTATGGCCGTCACCAATGCTGAATGTATAAAATAGTCCCCTCGAGGTCAATCGTATTGCTCCCTCAGGGTCTCGAATGTTAAAAGGGCGTTATCTTCATACAAATTCCCCACTGATGTCAGACCCAGTTTGGCCCACTGATCAATCGCCGTCCAATTCCACCCGTGTGGGAGTGCAGCGCACATGGTAATGGGAATCTCAGGAGCATAGGGTTGTACTCCCTGTACTCTCCGTATGCTTCTATTCCAGCATAGTCTAAATGTCTTGATCTCCGTAGAGAGTGGTCCTAGGCGCATCGGCTGTCGTAAAATGATAGAGGCTAAGTTATGTCAGGGCATGCGCACTCCCCTGTACTCGCCCACTTGAATCGAGAAATGATGATGCACACTGAAATTTACAAACTTATGAATATCAACATTCAAGATTAATATATCTACTTTTTTAGAATGGATTCAGCATAGCTGAAAAGGAAGGACTGTTAAAATGTAAAATCTGATTCTCTCGTTTTTTGATTAAGCTATGCCTCATCCATTTCTCACCCCTGCTCTGCGTTCAGCATGGCTCTATCCTTGACACCGCATCTGTATAAACATGAGTAAAGAATCTAGATTGGGGCATTGTAGGCTGTGTATACATGCAGAGTCAGCGCAAAATAACAGCTGGCGTCTGCACGGAGTTTTTCAGACAGTGGTAAACCCTCAAGTAAAGCTTGCTCAGATAACATATCTTGTTGTGCAGCTTCAGGACGCGACAGTTACACAAGGCACCAAGGCTGTTGATTCTTACCGATTGTTTCATTTGTGTGTTCTTCCCAAAGCTCTATTTACCTCTGGGCGTCCCTTGTTTGTGATCTTTGCTATAAAAACCCATGTAACCATCGTTCGGTGTGCTCTCTCCTTGAATATCTCTATGGTGCTTGTCGGACGGAGCCCCATTCATGAATGCTAATTAAAAGACCTATGGGTTGTACTTCGCTCCAGTGTCGATTCCTCCTTACTTGTTAAGAACCCGTGGACTAAAGGGTGACCCTGCACCAGTGGATTGTTAATAATCCACTCCCATAAATCTAGCCCCTTGCTGTTCGATTACAACTCTCTGGAGTTCTGTAGGGGATACAGTTGCATGGAGTGAATCACACTGTATCATTATATGCTGATAATGTGTTGCTGTAAGTCATGTTGCAGAGGCTGCTTTGTCCCCTATTGCATGAATATTGAACAAATTTCTCTGGTCTCTGTGTGAATTTCACACATGATATATTTTCCCTTTAAGGTCAGGCTATAATCTCTCTTCTCTCATGCGATTAGATCCCAGGTTAAAATTTGAATCAGTATCATTTTGATACCTGGAGATCAATGTCTACCACTTACCTGAAGACCTACGGGATGGTAATTTGGGTACAGCAGTACGAGCTATTCGAGGACAATTAACTTTACGGTCCACTATTTCCATGGCGCTTTTGGTCGAATTGTCCTGATTAAAATGATGGTACTGCCCTGCCTGTTATATTACTTTACTAATCTGTCATTACTTATACCTTGTTCATTTTTAGAGACCTTGATAAGTTGCTTGGTGGTTTAATTTGGTGGGGTGACGCAGTACAGTGGCTCTATATACCCTTAAATTACCGCTGGAGGCAGGGATCTAGTCCTTCCAGAATTTGAACAATATTATCTTGCAGCATAGCTACAATGGGTTTCTCAATGACTGATAGGCCGTTCTCTTTACGAGACGTGGGTCGATCTATCTAAGTACAGTGATGGCTCACTGCATTCATCATTATTTTCCACCAGACATCCTCAGTTGTGGCGCCCCACAATACTTCGCATAGCACTATTGTGTCTTATTCTTACTTGAGCGATCACCAACCCAGTTTTGCCCTATGTCCCAGCAGTTCCTCTGCTAGAACTTTCCACACAGATTGGGTGGCTTTACCTTGGTCAGGTTCACTCCTGGAGTGATTTGTGTCTGTCCACAGTAAGGGATTCGTTTGTCAGTGATAAATTATTAGATTTTCCAACACTTATGGAGATCTATAATATTCCCCCTGGTGATTTTCTCACCTATGAGCACATCAAAATGAATACTCCAAAACCAAATTCAGGTATCAGAACCTATCACACATGATGTGTATCAGATATTTTACAACAGGGGGGATGTAAGTAAATTGAGTAAATGGATTTATAGAGATTTTGTACAGTTTACGTATGAGGCTAGAACACCCCTTCGACTCTTATGGGAGACGGACTTGGCCAGGCCATTTCATGACGCCGGATGGCTTAAAATTCTGAAAACTCTGCATGTGGTCTTACAAAATGCCCAGTTTGAGTATTCAATTTAATATCTTGATTAGAGTTTATCTGACCCCTAGATGTATTAACAGAATATTACCCGGGTGGTCTTAAAGTGCCCCTGTTGTCAACTATCGGATGTTGACCTTCTACACATGCTCTGGTCTTGCCAATTGCTCTTGGCCTACTGGATTAAGATTGTAGAAATGTTAATTTGATCGACAGGTTGCATTTTGGCAAACTCCTTGGAAGTGGTTTTATTAATTGGGTTTGTTTTCTCACCCTAAACTAGAAAATGCCTCCACCAAATTTGTAGATCTTGCTTTATTTCTGGCTAAACAGAACCTCACTATCCACTGGAAAAACCCAGGCCCCCCCTTCCATGCTTACATGGCTCTCAGTCCTGCTTCCTTGGTTAGAATTTGAAAGTATACTTCTGCACAGAGAAGACCGTGCTGGAATGCAGCAGCACTTTATAGCCCGTCTCCTGTGACATTTTGGTTGAATAGTTCGAAACCCAAATTAAAATCTCCCTCCATGATTTCACTCTCTATGATTCCCTCACTTTTTATTGTGTTTCTGATTTAAATGCCAGCCAAAGGTTTGCCCTGTATCTGTATTGTCTATTATACATGATGGCACCAATAAAACATATTTTAAAAAAATGAAGAAAATGTTAAAGTTTGACATCCTGCACACTGGGCACAATTCTGGGGTCCTGTTGCCGCCGTTCACATGCTACAGGAATCACAGAAAACCCCTCTAGATCATCCTGAGATTGGAAGACTGTGAAAGATACAAGAGGAGATGATGCTCAACAGTGGTCCGAGTGCACTGATGGAGAGAGCACACTACTGTTCCTTCTGAACACAGGTGGTCCCAGGCAAGCTCTTGTTATTGTCCTCTGTAAGGATGCCAGAATGAATGTAACTGTTGAAAGGTTCAAGAATGTATTATCTGTTATGTTATGTTACAGGGTTTTATATAGCGCTCGATTCAGCGCTGGCTGAAGCACTTGTTTTACATCTGCCTGATTATTCAGAGCCTTTTACATTGCATTGCTATGAAAGATAGCTCTTCAGTGTCAGAATGTTAATGTGCGACCATTGTGATTGAAGAAACCTATTGCTTATTTTTCTGCTGGTCTTGATGCTGTAGCAGCGGGGCTACCTCCATGTTTGCAGGCTGTGGCAGCCGCTGCCCATCACTTTGAAATGTACAAAAAGAAATTGTACAGCTCACTACTTTCTGTTGCTGCGCCTGTCATTACTTTATTGTTAACTGCAAACACACAACACTTTTCAATGTCCAGATTGTCAAGGTTTGAGAGAGGTCCTTTTCTTGTGTGCCACCCTCAATATACTACTAAGTTGCAGTGTTATATCCTGCCTCTGAGTGGTGAATGCCAAGTAGACCACTCAGTCAGTGTGATCAGGGTTCAGCACCATTCGCTTGTAGAATCCAGCCGCCACGTCTTCGCTTCGGCCGCAGGTAGCAGTGCGAGCAGTGTGAGCGGGAGGACACCGAACTGTTGCGGTCGAGACTCACGGCTCCCCGCCAACTTCAGCTCTTCACTGGGGGTTCAACGACCATTCAGCCGCAGGCCACAGTCAAGCGCGACTGAGTGTGTTCAAACCTCGGCCCTCCCTAGTGCTCCTGTTGGCTTTAATTCTTTTGGATAACCCGTGTCGCCACACTTACCCCCGTCCCACAATGTGTTGCAGCAGGAGAGCGGACGTAACCAACCGGCACTGGAGGAGAAGCTGTGTGCTTCGAGCCTCAAGCCTTGAGCCCAGGTGGGAACCCCAGTGGCAGCAGTGGATGCTGAGCACAGCTTAGCAGAAGGTGTTTGGTGTGGCTTGTGAGCGAGGCCGCCATTAGCTGGCGGCTGCTAAGAGTGAGCCCAGGGTGAAGCGGCAGAAGCGGCCCAACTAGGTTGGGTGCAGCTTTCAGCTCCACCCAGTGTGCCCAGCTCACAAGGCCCCTTCGATTTACCGTTTCAAACCATATTCACCCCACCCTCAGGGGGGCAGCAGCCACAGAGGCAGCCACCGAGGCACCTACACCACATTGTAGTGACAACCAAGGAGTGGGCACAGTTACGAAAAGTATCA
The DNA here is from genome assembly GCF_964204655.1 of Triturus cristatus. Classification (NCBI taxonomy): domain Eukaryota; kingdom Metazoa; phylum Chordata; class Amphibia; order Caudata; family Salamandridae; genus Triturus; species Triturus cristatus. The sequence continues at coordinate 1,451,397,463 of NC_140591.1, forward strand.
GCAACTAGGTCACTGTGACACAATAAGCATCCCAGCGGCAGCATCCTGAGTGTGGTAAGGTGTGACAGAGGAAGCAGTGGGTGGTCGGCTGTGAGCGCTGCTGCCATTAGAAGGCAGCGGCTGAGTGCGTGCCCAGGCGGGGTAGCTGAAGCGGCCCAGCTAGGTCTGGGTGCGGCTTGCTGCCTCGTTGAGTGTGCCCTGCTCAACAGTGTCTCCCTCCCTCACACCAGTGCACCCTGTGCCAGTCATACCTCCCCTAGCCATAAAGTGATAACGCTTCCCTTAAAACAGGAGATCGCCACAGGCTTGGACTGTTAAACCGGACGAAGCAGTAAGGGTAGAAATTCACCATCTTAATCACTGTTTATTAGTCTAGGCTAGCCCTGCCCAGACACCATCAACTAGGCAAAGCAATGAGATCAGGCAGGACAAGGAAGAATCCACCACAACCAACAAAGCGGAATTATAAGTCAAAACGAAATCCCAAAGGACCAGCATCCCCCCAGGGTGGTTCACCAAAGTTATCGCGGAAACAAGGAGCAGCACTAATTTCACCAACCTACTCAATCTTTGGTTCAATGCATCCAACTGGGAAATTTACCTTTCTAAGGGATCCTACTGCAGCTATTTACTCTACGCCAGCAAAGGTCAATGGCCTCCTTAAACCACTGTCGCCATATAAATTAGTCTCCACACAGAATGAGGACAAAAAAGTTAATGCATCACACAAGGCGATAGCAGCTACTACGAAGGTAGCTCCAAGCATTACCGGGTGCAAAGAAGCCCTTTAAGTGACAGAAGGCACTGAACAGGTGGTTAAAAAACCGTACTGTTGGAGCAATAATCTGCAAGTAATTCAAGCGCAAGTACACCCAAAAACTGAAGTACACTTCAAGGAGGAAGTTTTAATGCATAGCAACAGTACAGACGCCATCCCGAGGACAGTCGATGCTGACCAAGAGGCTACAAGACCAAACTGCCAGAGCAGCTTGGTGCAAACAGCGCAAATGCACGCATACCTGCACATAGACCTGGACTCAATGTCCAGGACTGACGCAAGGTCTGACAATAGACTGGTTACTATCAGTGACGCAGAAAACCCTAAAAGCCACTCCACTCCAAGACAACAGTTAAAGCAAAACAAAAAGAATGAGGATACCCATAATACAGACAAATTCAGTGACTCTTGGGTGGAGTCTCAATCAATACTGAACAATAAGGATATATTTCAGGCAATAAGCATCACATCGAAACTTCCAATACAAATTTGTAGGGCGCCAACGCCTCAACCGGAAGTACAATTAACAACAGTAGAAATATTAAGCGCTATGGAACAGGCAAAATTAATGACAACAAACCAAACAAACAATTATACAGTACAAATACACAACAATAAACCTAGCAACCAAGAGAGGAAACCAGAGAAAGAAAGCAAGGCTCAGTCCACTACGTCAAGACAAGTAAACTTAGCACAAGAAATTAGACACATTGACAAGAGTCCGACGGAGGGTAACCTAAGGAAAGCATTGATACAGTGACTAATACAAAACAGTAAACAATAATCACTATATCTAGCTCACCTGAGCAGTCAGGAAAAGAGGCCTCTCATCAAGCAATCAAAGCTCATGACAAAAATAAAGTCACCAGCGAACAGAAGACCCACATGGAAAATATTGTAGACAAAAATAGCACCGCCTATCTACCCAGTAACGTCACGGAGCGGAACCATCAGGAGCATCATAATATTACTAAACATCTAATGGAGCAGAACCAAGAATTGGGAAAAAAAACAGGAAGCCCTTTCAAATCTGCATGTTTCCCTAGTGAAAGCGCTGCAAACATCAATTAGTGCCCTTAACATGCAGTGAGATAAACTTGACATCCAAATCAATCTAATGAATGTCATAGCAGAATACATTTCCGGCATAAACACCAAACTTGACTCCATGATGGGCCAATTATTTTCTACTAATCAAAATACAACAGGTTCAAGGGTGCAAGCTCTTAATTGTGCATGCTGCGCAATACTGGAAAAATTAAGGGATCTCCCAACAATACTAACAAGCATTCTTCGCGAATGCAAACAGGCAAATCATCTTCCTGAAATAGAGTAATCAACAAAGAGCCACTGAGTGGGGAAAATAGCTCCCAAATCATTGCCTTACCAAATAACCAACAGACAACCCTTTTGGCAACTTAAAAAAAGACCAAAGCTGTGGAATCAAGTGACGACTTAACCATTGCCGATTCATCCGCATTACATCCTGCTATCCAGATCAATGCCTCATGAACCCAAGTGGTCCAACAACCATCTATCCAAGCCAGCCAAACAATGAATCGCCCCCCACTCTCTTTTAACGAAAAGACAGAAGATACGTGCCAGGAAAGCAAGAGATCGTCCTCAAAAAAACAGTAAAGTATTAAAATTACAGGCAAAGGATAATTACACAATCTTTAATTTCAATGGCGGTAAAGACCGGTTATTAGCAGCCACCAGGCAGAATCAAGATCTCAAAGAGGAAGATGATGCATGCTGCACAGATCAGTCAGGGACAACCGAGTCACTAGATTCACTGCAAAGGGCATTGTCAGCGCCAAACAGCCCAGTTTCAACTATTCTGATCTTTGAGAACAGTGGCTTTTCGTCATCTTGGAAAAACATAGAATAACCCAAGTCTGGTGTGCATAGAGCTGGGTGCCCAGGGGATAATGCAAAGAAAACAAAAAATTCTAAAGGACTTACAAGCCCCCAGCCGAGCACAACCACAAGCACGCAGGAAAGGGGCTGCTCCTACAGGAGCCTAGGTCCTATCTTACAAACTCATACCAGAGACAAAAGAGGAGACAGGGAAGTCATCTCAAAGAAAGGCCAGCAATCAGGTAGAGCGAAGAGAGACCAGAAACTGATAAAAATAAACTTGCAACTTGAAAATGTGAACTGCAATGACGAGAGAAACTGGTAAGAAATCAAAGCTTCAGACAGGCATCAGCAATTCACTCACATAAAAAGAAGCCTAAACTAAACTTAAACAATAGGATCTATTTTAAACCACATTATTCCTCACAAGGACCACAAGATTACTTAAATAGAGAGAACATCTTGCGCCTCATGGCTGTAATACCAACTTTAAAAAATTTGACATCTACAGATTTGTTGGCAATAGAATTCATCAGCCAAGCAAATAACACCGGAAGGGAAAATACCCTAGTAACTTGGAAGACGGAAGAAATGGTGTCAGTCATCTTAAAAGATGCCCTAAAGTTCGAAGAGTGGGGTACATCTCTCTCTACTCCTTTGAAACAACGCTACCCGTCACCTCTTTTATCCTCAAACAAATCCTTAAATAACAATCCAAGTACAAACTTAGTTCCCTCGGTTCTACAAGGTGCAATAGGTGCAGATGGTAAAAACTCACAACAACAGAGGTTGCAAAAAACAACATAACAAAGTCTTCAAAGACCAGACCTGCAAGGAGAATGACGTGCAACTACGCAATGTACATCAGAGTTCCCCCCAATTAACATCTTGTCCTGGAACACAGCAGGAGCAAAGAGAAGCCTACTGGAAAATGGGCCTCCTGAGAACTGGGATAACTACAAAATCATTGCCTTCCAAGAAACATGGCTGACAGCTCCAGTGGAATTACCAGGGCTGGTCCTCCACCACGTGAACGCAATACGAACGCAGCAGTATGGTGGACCTAAAGGCGGCCTCGCCGTCTACATTTCCATGACAGTAAACATGTCCTCTGTCCAGCTGTCAACAACGACATCCGCTATGCAAATAATAAAAATGGAGTTGGGCTCAAATCTAGGGGTTAGCACCGTAATTTTTATCAATATCTATGCACACCCGAAACAAAAGATTAAGAAAGAACTTTTTTAAAAACTCATCGCCACCATCGCAGAAATCCGGTTTGAACGGCCATCCTGGGAAATAACCCTAACTGGAGATTTCAACTCAAATCTATTATACACTCCAGAAGAAGACGATACCATCACTGCAGCAAACGCAACCTGGGCAGTCCAAACACAATCTTTTTCCATCGCAAAACGAGCTGACAATGTAGGACAGCAGCTGGTAACAGACCTCGAACACCTAAGGATGCGTGTACTAAATGGCACACTACCGCACATAGCTTCGAGGGCGAAAAACCTGATGGTGACCCTTGAGTCACAAAAAAACTTGACGATTGAAACATGGATTACTTTCCTGGCAAGTCTTTCACAGTCAGGGGCATCGACAAAACTGCCAAGTAAAAAGAGGACAAATCATAACAGACACCTTAGTCAAAATGCCCGAACTATAAGGAAACAATTGAGAAGGGCAGTTAAGTTGACATGGCAACAAAGCCCATCCTCCACTACATGGGAGCAAGTACGCCAATTAAAGAAAAAATATAAAAAACAAATTTGGGAAGACAAAAAAACACAACATAATAACTTTTGGACAAAATTATTATATAATGCAACGCAATCGAAAGCAAGAGCTTTCTGGGACCAAGTGAATTCTCTAACTAGAACGCCGAAAGTCATAAATGCGACTTGTCACAGAGCCTGCTTGGGTACAACATCTAATCACCATGTTCTCAGTGTCAAACGAGGGTGGGGCAAACTCCCTTGAAACCATTTTTAAGGTAGAGCAAACAGCTTCAGTGACCCCAAATAAGCACAGCAAAAATTCTCCAAAAAACCAAAAACACCAAAACAACAGGAAATGGCATACCGCAGAATGGGGAAACACATCAGCCATACCTACCCTATTCTGATGAAGAAATCTTAAAAGTTATTGTAAAAAGTAGGCTTGATGTGGCCCCGGGCCTGTTCAATTTGAAATTTCATTTCTGTGTTGCTTAAGCCTGAAATGCTCCTCCCTTGCACTTATAAGCCATGTACCTCCTTATGTTAGCATTGATGGCGCCATTTTTAATTTGTGCCTTACTGTACTATGACTGAAGATCGAGCTTTCTGTCTCATGGTGCTTGCCTCAGCGGAGCTGCTGCTCCTGCCCCCTTCCCACCTCCTGTTACTCAAGGCTGAAATCTTGCTGCCCTAGTCAAAGTATTATCTGTTTTGCATACCTTTGCTTTTGGATATGTTCGTTCCCACATCTTACAATGGTAGGCCATAGCCGAGTGGTCTTGGGGTCGAGATAGCCTGTACCTGGCTATGTAACATGACCCTTGAAGGTGTATGCATGGTATAATTGTTATGCCCAAATTGGGGTTAGTCAGTCCCTCAGCTGTCCTCCCAGGAGACAGGTCAGACTGGGCTCCGTTGCAAAGCAATTACTAATAAAAGAGTGATTTGTATCCTCCTCTGTCTGACCAACTCTTCATTATTGAGAAGGCATAGAGGTAGTCCCAAGTGACTCAAATGACCCGTTTTTCGGTCATTTCCTTCATTTGGCACCCGAACAGGGACTCCATCATCCGGATCTCCCATCCTCGACCGTAATCGGGGGCGGTGAGCGAGGGGTGCGTTGGGTCGGATAGGCGGATCGGGGATTCCCACATGAATGAGCTTAGTTCTCGCGGTTGCCCCGCGTGTCTGATCGGGCGGTTCCTCGTCCAGTGGTCACCCTAACTGGAGTCCTGAAAGGCAAAATCCTGGGAGCTGACCGTTTGGTCCGGAGAGTCGGCAGTGGAGAATAGCTTTGTTCGACCTATGTGCACCAGGTGAGTTTCTTTTGGTCCTTGGAAAATATGGCGTGTCTGGAGTAGTTTGAATATGGTCGAGAGGCCATTTCTTAGTCTGTTTGTGAATGCGGTGGGTCTGCCGACCGTTTTGGGGAAGACAGGGTGTTGAGCACGGCCTTGGCCCTATTTTGTTTAGTACATTGTGGCACAAGTATACAAGGGACAATGCCGAGCTGCAGTGGCCCTTGACGGGCACTTTTGATGAACAGAAATTGAACGTCCTGCAGGACAAATTGTTTGCGAAAAGAAGTCGAGTGTCGATGTTTGATAATCTCCGAATATGGCAGAAAGAAAGTAAGCAAAGGCGGATCAGAGCGGAGAAAGAGGCAAGGAGGGGGAAGATGCAGACAGTCACACAAAAGGCAATAGCGTACGAGAGAGAGAAGGTAGAGAAGGGCATCAAATGTGTTGATCGAAGGCTCAGGTTGCAATGTGATAAGTCTTATGTCACTCGTGAAGACGGTGACCCGTTTGTGGAGGATTTGTTAGATGTATGACCACCACCTCCTTACGCCCCGCAAAGTGCAAATGTGGCGGCACCACCTGCCCCCCGTCCTGCTTACTCTGTTTTCCCCGCCCCTGATTCGGTCGCTCCAGATGGAGCAGTTTTGTTGCCCTCTCCACCCCCACCGACAGCGGTTGCCGGAAAAATAGGCCAACATGATGGATCTTTTGCCCCTGGTTTTTCCCTGTCCCTCCCCGCTACACCTACCTCCCAGTTGATATTTTTCCCATTACCCAGCCCCGGGACATCTCTGAGCGCACCCCCACTCAACTTCCTCCCTCACATCTGCCCTACGATGGGACACCGGCGAGGGGTCCGGTAGGGGGAGATCGGGAGGCGACTAAGGAAAGAATAGGGAGAGTGTTGATGCGATCCGATGTGAGTGATGTGGAGAAGAAGATGGTGGCTGACCAGGCCTCTCAGTGGGCCCGGAACACAATTTATAGTGTGGAAGATGTGTGGAGTGTTCTGAAGGATTATGAGCCGTTTGTGCAGCAGCATGCCCTTAAACACATGTCGGCCACTTTAATTGGACTATAGGAGCAGTGTTTCAATGGTGTGACCCCGCAAATTATTTATGACATTCGAGACAGAGTGTATGCAGCTGGAATGGCACCCAATGAGGTTTTTAGTAATGTTACTACCCTGATTGGATACTGAGGTAGATTGGTCCAACGAAACCCGATTGCTATTTCCCAGTTCCCCATGAGGGAAGTGCATCCCATTTATCACCCTGAAACACCAGAGCTCCGAGATGGGAATGATGTTATTAGGCAGAGAGTGGAAGCCCGTTTCCAGGAGCAATTGGAAAAGAAGTGAGGTTTTGACCCTTAAATCTCAGTTACCCGACCCTAGGAAGAATCCAACAGCATGTTATAAGGAGTTGACCGAGGCAGCGTCTTCGACTGTGATGAACCTGGCCGACATTGAAATGTTTTTTGGATTGCTAGTCCTGGTTGACATCTGGCAGCAGGTGCATATGTAGGACCATGCAGGGGAGTTAGGGGGTACATGGGATCCGATTATGGCATGGGACACAGAGTGGAAGCCTGGTGAGAAGCCTAAGGCTGAGATACTAGCCTTCCCGGGCAGAATAATAACGTATATGCACTCTTTGATCCCACCAAGGAGGGTGGATTGGGACAAGTTGGCGACATGCCACCAGAAGAAAGATGAAAGTGTGTCTGACTTTTTCACAAGATTCACAGGGGTGTTTTTGGATGTTAGTGGACAGGACTTATCGGTGGAAGGAGGAATTCGCCTATTAACAGATTTGTCACAAACTTGCTTCCTGAGATTGCGACTCCGTTGCAGGCTTCGGAGAGCACATGGATGACTTACTCTCCGTCGGTCATATTAAGTATGGCCCAATACTACGAGCACAGGGAGAATTAGGACAAAGAGAAAGTAGAGCAGAATAATAAGGATCTGAAGACGAATGTGTTGCTGCAGCAGGCGTCGAGGACGAATGGAAATGGACGGGGCAGAGGAATGGGTCCGGCCCGGCAGTTGCCCCGTACTACTGGGAACATTGGGCCCGTGGGGCCGAACCAATGTGTGTATTGTAAGGAGGAGGGGCATTGGCATAGCGAGTGTCCGATACTACTAAAGAGAGTGGAGGCGCCCCGTGGAAGGTGATACAGAGGACGAGGTGAGCGCAAGCAGGGACAGGCGGAGACAGGCAAGGAGAGGATGAGCGATCGGGTCAGTCTAGCCAGAATTATTTTGATGACCCGAGGGGGCACAGTATTACGATGACCATTACGATCTGGATGAGGTGACGGGATTCTCACATGGCTAGGACAGCCAGGGGCAGGGTGAGGGACCAGTCCAGATCCCTGTGGATCAGCGGGGACCATATGTTACTGCTGATCTGCAGGGCTCAACGAAAAAAAAAATGGTGGACACAGGCATAATGAATAGCTCGGTTTCTCGTTCACTGGTCCCTGGGGCAGCTCTGTCTGGCCAAACTAATGTCTCAGTAGGCTTCTCAGGCATACCGGTTGTGAGCCTCATCTCCAAGCCGCTGGGTCTGACTATAGGTCCTTTCACAGTGAATTTTCCCTTCTTATTGACCTCTAATTGTGGGGAGAATTTAATGGGTTTGGACTTGTTGAAAGAGGTTACATGCCACTATTTCATGCTCCTAGTGTCTACATGACAATCGGACCCAGAGTAGTGAATTACAAGCAGTGTTTTTTGAAGAATGAACCCCTACCTGCAGAGTTTAAGGCGGTGCCTTCAACATTATGGGCCACAAGTGACACAGATTCCCCCGTCTCCATTAGAGTGAAAAGTAATGCAGTTCTGCCCCATCTTCCTCAGTACAAAATACCTAAGTCTGGAGAGGAGGCGCTGTTACAGATTACACAGGATATGATTGAGTCTGGAGTGGTGGAAGAGACGGATGCCAATGTGTGCAACAGCCCCATTCTCCCCATATTAAAGAGGGCACCCTCAAGCTCCCCCAATGATCGCCCCGATGTCTACCGTTTTGTCATTGATCTGCGCGAGGTGAATAAGTTTGTGGTCCCTCAGTTTCCGGTTGTTCCAGGTATCACTGCCCTTTGGACAATGATCTCGCCCTCAGACACATATTTTTCTGTCATTGATTTAAGGAGCGCTTTTTTCAGCATTCCAATACACCCACAAAGCAGGTACCTTTTTGGGTTTTCCTTAGCCGGCAGAAGTTTTAGATTCTGTTGGGCTCCTCAGGGCTATACTGAAAGTCCCAGTATCTACAGTCAAACTCTAAAGGCACAATTGGACTCCCTGGTCCTTCCCTCAGGGAACGTCCTACTGCAATATGTGGACAATCTGCTAATTGCTTCTGATACGAAAGAGGGCTGCAAAGATGCAATGGTTACATTATTGCTGCATTTGGCAAGCAAAGGACATAAGGTGTCCCTTTCGAAATTTCAATATTGTCGGCAGGAGGTCACATATTTAGGTGACCTACTGTCGAAGGAGGGAAAGAGACTAACACCTGAGCGCATTTCGGCTATTACTAAGATACCCATCCCCAAGACGCAGAGGGACGTGCGGGCTTTAATAGGCATGTCCTCATACTGTCGCCACTGGATCCCCAATTTTGCTTTACTAACAAAGCCCCTGCTTTTCTTAACTACTAAAGATGTGCATGAACCCCTCCCTTGGACGCATGATTGCCAGCTTGCTTTCGAACAGCTAGAGGCAGCTCTTTGCTCTGCACCTGTGCTTGGTACTCCTGATTACGTGAAGCCGTTTGTGTTGTATGTACACGAAATGGCTGGTTGCGCGCTTTCTTTCTTAACACAGGCTTTTGGTGGTAAGCAAAGACCATGTGCATCTTTCTCTGCTTTGCTTGATAACGTCGCCAGAGCTCTCCCGAGCTGCCTCAGAGCTGCCGCAGCCATCTCTATCAGGCAATCAGCAGGGCTCGTCCTTGATACCGATCTCACAGTCATGGCCCTGCCTGCTGTGGACACACTTCTCAATAGGACGAAGACACATCACCTTACTAGTGCACGTCTGACCAGCTATGAATTGACCCTGTTTGCACCACACGTCACCATCAAAAGATGTACCACTCTGAACCCAACCACGTTAATACCCCTCCCTTCAGAGAGTGACGAGGCAAGATGTACACAATTGCATTTTCCGTATGGAGGAAGAGACGAAGAGACGGGAAGTCCTGACTGATGTTCCCTTATCTGAACCCCAAGGGGAACTATATGTTGATGGCTCTTGTTTTAAATTACCAGATGGTACGACAACTGCTGCTTATGCCATCACCACCCTACGCACTGTAGTTGAGACATCACAGGTTCCCTACATGTCAGCGCAAGCAGCGGAGTTAGAGGCCCTTATCTGGGCATGTGAGCGGAGTGAGGGACTGGCTGTGAATATCTACACTGACAGCCAGTATGCCTTTGGAGTGGCTCATAATTTCGGGCGGCTCTGGGCAGAGAGGGGGTTTCTAACATCACACGGTTCAAAGATACAAAATGGCCCCTTGAACCATAGACTCTTGCCGTCTCTGGCACTCCCTGTGAAATTGGCAGTGATAAAGTGTAGTGCACACAAGGCGATAACTGATGATGTTGGGAGGGGAAATGCATTTGCAGATCAGACAGCGAAGGAAACAGCTCAAACTAGGATGAAGAGGATGTTTGTAGCGGGCCCGGCTAGGTGGGTACCTGAGAATGGGATGTTTGAGGACACCCTAGAAAATGTGAAAGAGATTCAGAGTGAGGCGACAATTGAGGAACTAGCAATATGGCAGGAGAGCACAGCTAATTTGGATGAGGATGGGTGTTAGACAGACAAATCTGGGAAGTGGAGGTGGATGTTCCCAGATGCATATGTTCTCCCTGAGGTTACTATGGCACACGGACCCGCACACATTAGTGCGAAGGGGATCTGTAAGTTACTAGATCCCGTGTGGCGGAACGACAACATTCCCAAAGTTGCAGTGCACTTAGAGAAAAATTGCATAGTTTGTTTGATGCACAATCCTCCTGGAAAAGGTACCCCCACTCCTGTTGGCAGTTTTGCACCGCCTTCCTTCCCTTTTGAGGTTCTACAGATGGATTACATCGAAATGGAATGAGTCAACAACTTGAAATATGTGGTGGTGTCTGTGCATTCAGTAAATGGGTTGAGGCTTACCCCACCAAAGAGAATACCACCCTGGAAACGGGGAAGGTGCTCTTAAAAGAGTTATTCCCCACGCTGTGGTTTGCCCCGTTTGATCTGGAGTGATAATGGCAGTGACTTCAATGCCAAGGTCATCCAGTTGGTCTGTGAGCGGTTACATCTTCGACAGAAGTTCCATGCAGCAAACCACCCCCAGTCTGCTGGGCTGGTGGAAAAATACAACAGCACCCTCAAGTTAAAGATGGCCAAGATCAAAGAGAGTACAGGATTGCAATGGCCAGATGCCTTACCCCTAGCATTGATGTCTGCTAGGGTCACAGCCCACACTAGGACAGGAATATCCCCTTATGAGGTCGTGTTTGGCCGCCCTGCGAATGTTTGGGGCGTCCCGCGGCCTCGCAAATTCTCTGACATCAAAAACCCTTTCTTGATAGATTACCTTTACGAATTGTCTAAAAATCTCCGCTCTATTCATCAACAGGTTGCGGAGGTCTTACAGCCCCATCCGGAGGGACCGGGCCATCAGATACAGCCGGGCGATTGGGTCCTCGTCCGGAACTTCTCAAGGAAAAGCAGCTTGGAGCAACGCTGGAAGGGACCTCTGCAGGTCCTTCTGGCCACCAGGAAAGCTGTGAAAGTCTACAGTCGGAAGAACTGGATCCACAGTACCCATACAAAAGGGTCCCTTTCCCGCTGCCCTATGACCAACGGGTCGCAGACGGGATCGGGGATTGTAAAGGAGAGCAAGTACCTCGGTTCATCCCTTTCTCTGACGACACCTCACCTTCGTACCCACGGAAGAAGAAAGTCAGGCTGTGCTGAATGAGGCAGTGCCACCCAAAATAAAGGCCATCCAGGAGTCTCTGATTGTTGGTCCACCGGTGGTTGAGCCACGTTACTTTGGGTCTCAGTCCATTAATCAGTCTGCATCTAACCCCTTGCCTCTTGATCCCCTTGAACCCGACCCTGCTGTACCTGGAGCACTGAGGTACAATTTACGCCCCCGCCACAAGACTAATGCACCAGTAGGGACAGTTTAGTGAACAGGGATTGATTATATTCGATAAAGACTTGGGATGGACTGCATTGCTGAAGACTAGGATGTGCGTACCCTGCCCGTGGTGCGTGAAATAGGTTAGGGAGCAGGAGACTGGTGCAGTTCCCATTTTCTTTTCCTCTCGGACAGTCACTGATCAGGGCAAATGAACTGTGTTTTTCAAGAAGAAGATTTTTGCCCTGCTACGTGGGATAGGGATCTGAGCTGGATGAACAGCTCAACCGCCAGTGCTCAACAGCGCTAACACCCTATGAACATTAGATAGATTTTGGATCTTTTGTGGCTATTCCAGCTTGGTTCCAGGTGTAAGACTTTTCCATTGTATAATAAAATGTATCCCTTTGGTCGCCCTATCCATGATGAGGAGCAGCCTTTTGCGGCTCCACGTCCCGGTCCAGATGGGCCTGTTTGGTCCTCTTGGTCTACAAAGAGTAAGATAGTGTTTGTAGTAATAATTTTAATTTCCCTGATATTGGTACTTGGGGTGATGTTTTTCCTTGAAGAGAAATACCCTGTGCACGCCTGCCCCCCCCCCCGAGCATATTTTTGTCACCTTAGCACCCCACAAGTCTTATAAGGACAATGTCTTTATCCAAACCTTGCACCAAGCCCATGCTGCCTATAATACGACAAAATGTTGGGTGTGTGGTTTGTTACCCTCTGTAATGCACTGAAGTGAGAATTTGTTGCCTATGCCTCTGTCCTATGTTAATAGTTGTGAGGGGTGGTTCACTTTGCTTAGTATGGTCCGCTCGTTCCCTCAAGATGACAGCCTGGAACGTAAAGGTACTAGTTTTTGCACCCTGACACAGAATGTGCGTTTTCAACATAGGGTCCCATCTTGCGTTTCCCCTGGCAGTGAGCAGTTTAGTCGGTTGTTCTTGAGTTCTTGTCTCCAGGCATCAGACCAGGGAAAGAAGGGGAATTGGTCAGAGGTGGAAAGTGAAAGATTCTCGCAATTTAATGCATCAGAGTATTACCAATCCTTTCACGCCCGCAATGTCACAGAAGATAAGCCCATACCTCTGGCAGTGGTGGATGTCAGGGGACAGGAGACATGGAGGGGGGGGGGGGAGAGCCGATGCAACGCCACTTATACATTGAGGGTATCCAAAAGTCCACCCTTGATTCCGCCGCCTAATGTTTATTTTGTCTGTGGAGTCCATGGCTACATGTGGCTCCCTGAGGGCTGGTCTGGGCGATGTTACCTTTCCTACCTCCTGCCCCCAGTATATATAACCCCTCCCAACTACCACAAAGATCATTGCCTACGGCATAGAGGTGTTCCAGCCCCTCCGAGTTAAAAGAATGAATAACACAGAGGATATAGATCAGACAGACACGACCCTGCAACAGTTACTGATGCGAAGAAAGGCATTTTACCCTTCTGGGGCCCTATGGCCAACAGCCTCAATATTAGACGACTCACCAGGGTGGTAGAAGGGGTTATAAATATAACGGTGGGAATATTGACGAATATTACAGTAGAGGTCCAGGCCACAAAACTTGTTGCCCTTCAGAACCGGATGGTTTTAAACGTTATCTTAGGTGATCGGGGTGGGTCCTGTCACGTCATCGTAGCAGCTGCTGCGTTTACGTCCATGATCACGCCCCCACTGTGTACGCTGCCATACAGAAATTGCACAAGATAGCTTCAGAGATACATCAGGAGAATGGTACCTGGTCCCTTATGGGTTGGTTCTGGGGCCTGTTCACTACGTGGGGTTGGAAGATTCTCATTTTCCTGGTAGCTATAGCAGGCATTATCCTGACTTGCTGCTTATGTATCCATTGTCTTCCAGCTTGCTGTACCTGTTGTGTTTCAATGCTAAAAGTACGTCCCAGGGCACAGAGATCTGACTCAAATGCAAAGGTCATGATGATTCAGGGTATTCAGTAACCCTGGGCGTGGTTCACGTAGTAGTGCTACAAGTAGCTACGGGAAGTGCACTTCGCACCACGCAAACTACGCGTACCTACGCGAACTGCGTAGTGCACTGTAAAAAATGCTGTTCGCACTGATTGCACAGTGCCGGATGCTTGTCCGCACTGTGCAATCATTGCAAATGGCATCTTGCACAGTGCAAGCGGTCGTTTTCTGCCGCTCGAGTAGATGTGTACTCGAGCGGCAGTTTCCTCAACGCGAACTGGTAGTTTCTCAGCGCGAACGGTCGCGAGCATATGTGACCACTCGCAATGAGAAACCTGACCTCCCCGCATTGAGAATCTCGCCGGGAGGTTTATTTTCCACGCTCGCGATCGGCAACTTGATATTGCTGATCGCGAACGAGGCAAAAGTCTCGCCGGGATGTTATTTTGCTCTTTCGCGTTCGCCAACTTCACATTGAGGGCCGTGAGCAAGCAAAAAATGCCCCAGACGCTACGCATTATTGCACTGTGCTACGTGCAATTCGCGTAGCACGTAGTTGCGCAAACTACGTGAGCGTAGCGTAGTCCTACGCCCAGGGTTAGTATTCAGGACTTGCTCAACATTGATGAGGGTATTTTCGCGTAATAATTCAGTAAGTTGACATTTTATGGTGCTAGCCTTAGTAGACAGTTTCACTTTATTACTGATGACATATATGAATGTTTAGTTTTGATGTTTTAGAATTGTAAAGACCCTACCTGATGGCACTAATAAAACTTTTGCATGCAATGCCAAAAGGAGGGTCTGTTAGATTTGGAATTTCATTTCTGTGTTGCTTAAGCCTGAAATGCTCCTCCCTTGCACTTATAAGCCGTGTACTTCCTTATGATAGCATTGATGGCGCCATTTTTATTCGTGCCATACTGTACTATGACTGAAGATCAAGCTTTCTGTCTCATGGTGCTTACCTCAGCGGAGCTGCTGCTCCTGTCCCCTCCCACCTCTGTTCCTCAAGGCTGAAATCTTGCTGCCCTAGTCAATGTATTATCTGTTTTGCATACCTTTGCTTTTGGATATGTTCATTCCCACATCTTAGAATGGTAGGCCCTAGCCGAGGGGCCTTGGGGTCGAGATAGCCTGTACCCGGCTCTGTAACATGACTCATCCTTGTGTGCCTCTTTTGTTCATCCTGCGCTGAACTGGAATTTTCCAGCCTAGGCGGACCTTTATAGGTGCATGTATGGTATAATTGTTACCCCCGAGTTGGGGGAGTCAGTCCCTCGGCTGTCCTTCCAGGAGACAGGTCAGACTGGGCTCCGTTGCAACGCAATTACTAATAAAAGAGTAATTTGTATTCTCCTCTGTCTGACCGACTCTTCATTGTTGGAAAAGCATAGAGGTGGTCCTGAGTGGCCCGAATGACACGTTTTTCGGGTCATTTCTTTTAGGCCCGAATGGAGTACCCCAAGCTATTTATAAACAAGATCCCAATTTTTGGGCAACAAAGAAGTACTGCTTGTTTCATCTGGTAGGCACAACCAGCCACCTCCCGGAAAGCTGGAGAGGCTCAATAATTAATCGAGTATTTAAAGGAGGATATCACACAGACCCCGCCAATTTTATACTGATCGCGTTAATTGATGCCGAGGCCAAATACTATGCATCCTTGATTTTAGCAGACTTGACAAGTTGGTCTGACGTGAATAAAAAAATCCCCATCAACCAGTCGGTCTTCCGCAGGGGCACAGGTACAATGACAAATGCCCTAGCGTTAGGGCTAATTTCTGATAAAAGCCTACGGCAGCGACAAAAACTACATCTATGTTTTGTGGATTTTAAGGCGGCGTTCGACCGTGTCAGTAGACGCATTTTGTGGGGCAAATTGAAGCAACCAATGATGGATTTATATACAGACACCTGTATGCAGGTAAAAATCGCCTACGGACAGAGGCTCACCAGGAAGAGCTACACCAGCGAGGGTTTAAAGCAAGGTTGTGTCTTGGCCCCACACTTGTTCAACCTATTTATGGCCGACTTAACACCAAGGCTAGACGTGGTTAACTCGCACCCTCCGCGTCTGGGTACACTGTCATTAACCCACGTGTCCTATGCGGATGACGTCGTCCTCCTAAGCCACATGCGAATTGGCTTGCAAAGAGCAATTTACAAGCTAGCTGACTTCGCCAAAACAAACTCGATGGAAGTAAATACTACAAAAACAAAAGTCATGATCATAACCCACAGTCTTCATAATCAAACGATGTGCACAATCAATAACGTGAGGTTAGAAGTGGTGAGCAGTTATAAATATCTTGGGATACATTTGGATCGAAGTCTCTCCTTTTTAAAACAGAACGAGGCCATACAAAACAAGCATTTACAATGCAATGGTCTCGGCATTGTTAAAGTTAGAGCTATTGGCATTGCTCATGACATTATTTTTGTTTTTGTTTTTAAAACATTTAAAGAAACGGCATTGTTATTTACAATGTCAATAGCTTAATCACTCTCAAATGCGAGACATATTGCATTTGCACCCACACACAGAGCCACACACACAAAGCCACCCACACACACCGAGCCACTCACATAGCCACCTACACACACACAGAGTTACTCACACACAAAGTCACAACGCATGGAGCCACCTACAAAAAAAGCCACCCACACAGAGCCACACACACAGAGCCTCCCACACGCACACAGAGCCACCCACACACAAACAGAGCCACCCACACACACACAAAGCCACCCACACACACACACACACAGCCATCTACGCTCCCTCAGCCGGCTTGTGAGTGTAACGTCCCCTGTGCTTGTGCTGGCGTCACTAGGATAAGCTAGTCCACATTATTATTTTTTCCAAATGCAGCTTTTGGAAATAAGATGTCAATATTAGTAATAACTAGTCTGTAAGAGACAATAGGTGATGGCCGCTGCTTGATTAGCTCACGCCAGCACTGCCACACACACCACTAGACCACTTGGTGACACTTTGCAGGACCCGGGAGAGAGATATAGGCTGGGATCTGACACAGAAGGAGTGGGACAGGGTGCTTCTTCACCAGTGGAAAGTTTCTCGCAATGCCAAATTTCAGTATGTCCAGTCAATATATTACACTGGGTTTATTACAACCCATCCAGAATCAACAGAATTTCCGGCTCTCCTTCCAGCTGCCCGCGGTGTCACGCCCTGGATGCTGATATGGCACCTATGTACTGGCTCTGTCCTGTAGTTATGGACTAGTGGCGTGATGTAGCACAATACATTAGCTGGCTGAATGGGAAGAGCTGACCTTAACACCATGGCAAGCAATTTTTTGGGGCTGTTTAGGCGTAGGAAAGCGGGGAGCACTACAAATCACTTCTTGGACTTAGTGATGTTAGTGCTGAACAGGTTAATTGCCATGAACTAGAGGGCAGCCGTGCTGCCTATCTTGGATCACTGGCAGGCGCCAACACTTACATGGGGTAAGGCAGAGGCAGTGGCATTGCGTCGGGAGGAGGCATGCAGGTTGCGTAGGATGCCAAATGCAGTACAATAGGAGGGCTCGATGGACGAGCTACAGATGGCACATGAGGGGTCCTCTGCCCATAACACATTTGGTTTGTTATATACCTGGTTGCATCCTTAGAGACGTTGCATGTCCTCCCCCTCTTTCCGAGTTTGTTGGACTGGCGGTAAGAATTGTTGGAGGGAATCTGCGAAGTCACAGAAGTATGCTTGTGACCATAGAAAGGTAGTAGGCAGCGACTGAGTCATCCTACCACCTTATTACCCATAAGCTGGGGATCGGGGGGCGGAGCTAGCCAAGCCTGAAGATGGCTGAGAAAGCTCGAAACCCCGGAAAACGAAATCGGAACGACATACCTAACGATCGACCTAAGTTTAGTGAAAAACACTGCACGGGTAAGACCGAAACGGAGTTGAACGCTGTACGGCGCTGGAGAGGCCTGAACACAGGAGGGCGCAGCGCAGCCGCTGGCTAAAGTGAAAGCAGGCGGGGCAAGTAATCGGCGAACCTAGGTCACAGACAGCTGCAGTCGTTACTGACAGAGGCCCGTGAGAAGCGCAAGCAGTGTGGGAGGGAATGGAATGCTGCGCCCCGTGGACAGCGGAAGGTGAGCGGCACGCTTGAGAGCAGAGTCGGGGCCCCCGGGACCAGCGTCTGCACTCTACCACGGTGCGAACTGTGGGTTGAGGGCTGGTCCTCCTCCCTTGGCATCACCTATACCCACCGAGAGTCAGATTAGAGCGCCACTGTAGTTTGACGCCAAGGCTGTGCAGGCAGAAATTATCGAAGCGTGGTCAGGAGATTTCGCTCATCAGGCAAGTGCGAGAGTGCAATTGGGGATATACGCGGCAGCGCCAGGAGAGCAGCTGGCAGGCATACCTACAATAAAACCACACACTGCTGACCCACTGATACTGCTGCAAGATAGCCTGCACCATAATTGCACTGCCGCATCCCTGGATATGGCCCATTTGCACCACGCGAGTCTACAGCGTGTCTTGCTCACGCTGCCTGCACGCGCCAGTAGGCTCTCTGATTGGTTGACAAGGTCCACCAATCACAGTGCTTATTTGGTAGTTGCCAACCAATCAGAGAGCCGACTGGCGCGTTTAGGCAGCGTGAGCAAGACATGCCGTAGACTCGCTGTCTTATGGACGTGTTTTAAAAAAGCGAAAGATTTGAAAAAACACGCCCCCCAATCGCAAAAGGACGGGGCTTGTTTGGAGAGACAAACCTCTTCTCCAATGGCTGACCAGCATTTCAGAGGCCAGCCAATGGAGAAGAGGAGAGAAGAGGGGCGGGTTAAAGCCCCACTACTCCAAGTCATTAAATATCACGAGCGAGACTGCGCAAGCGCAGCCTTCGCTAGCCGAGACCTAAAAAGGGCAACGCCCTAACATTCGCATTCTGTAGTTTATCAAAAACCCTGAAAGGCCCACTGTTTACCCCATTACTAGCAGTTATCAAAGCTAAACTGCTTCCAACTATTGCATATGGAAGTGTTGTTTAGCATGGAAAAAATGCTGCAATCCTGGACAGCATTCAAACACGAGTGTACAAAATGGTATTTCCTTGCCATGTGACTCCTCATCAGCCCAGGTTCGATTAGAGTTTGGGCTGCAACAACAACTATACAGAAGGTATGAGGCGATTAAAACTTGGTATAAATTCTGGCTTAATCGTGGGCTTGAGATCAATAACGCGCTTTGGGACGCCCTGCAAGGTGACCCTCAGTCTGTCTACGCAAAGTACTTAGAGGCTTCGCTACAAATCACCAGGACGGCTGACCTCTGGCAGCGGAAACTACCTCTGACCTAGTTTCAGCTTATCATGAAAAAGGCGGTAAAAATGCACTCGCTACTAGAAGATAAAGCAATGTTAAGTCGACGAGCCCACGCTTGGATGGTATTGCATTCATATGCAAATCCTGAGCCAGCTGCATATCTGTGTCTTTCATTTTCCCCTTATTTAAAAACAAGTTTTTAGAGTTACGTATGGGGAAGTGGCCCTCCAACGCAGACCTTCCCAGCTGGAAGTATCAGGGTTCAAAGCATGTGTTTCTCTGTGGGTCACCAACACAGGATTTTATACATCTAATATGCATTTTCCCAGCCTTAGGTGCTCATCGCTGTCATCTGTTGAGGAGACAGTTCAACGAAAGAGGCATCCGCCCCTGTAGAACTGCCATATTAAAATGCCTTGACTCTAATGATCCACAACTCATTTGCCACTTAATAAAATTTTAATCTCTTATAAGAAAGTAATGACACAATGAAATTGATCACATAGTCGCTCAGTGATCACCCTTCTGCCTTTTAACAACAATAATACTGTAAATAGAAATAATCAATTAATTTTAATGAATTAAACAAAAAAGGTGGTGTATCACCCGGTCATATCAATCTAAACCTTTCTGATAGAATGTTTAAAGCAAAGGAGGTAATTATAAGTTTCAACATGTTTATGTGTCGGTGTGCTTTGATTGGCACAATGCATTGGGTGGTTTGGGAACATTGTTCTGTTTTTAATTAACTAAACAATAAAAAAAAATCAATTTCATATCCTGCCTCATTGGGCCACCCCTCTCACAACAAAGAACCACAATTGTATCTTCACCACTGCCCATGTTACTACCTTGTGTTGCCATCACTGGTGGCCCTTTGTATAATTGTGAGATTGTGTTTTATGTTGATGGATCTGTCCTGAGACGCAATGATGGGTCATTGGTGGCGGGAACCGAAACACGAAATAGGAGTCGATGTTTATTTACCTCAAGCGCACTCTGCTCAGGTCACTGAACTCGCTGCTGTCTCTGGTGCTTGAACTTTGGCTAAACAGAAGAGCGTCACTCTCTTTATTGACTCCAAATATTTTTGGGGTGTGGCCGCTCTTTGAGCTCTTCTGGATGCTTCCTTAAGTCCGCAGTTCCCCCGACCTTCTAATGGCAGAAGAGAGTTGATAAATGGTCTGGGGTGACCCTCAAAGGCCCGGCCCAAGCGCATTTGGTGAAGCATCCAAGAATCTTGGGCACAGGTGTGATGTGAGCCCTTAGGGACTCACTGAGACATGCCCGGGTAGATAAAGACGAGCTGCATGGGAACCGACAGAAAGAACGGTGAGGCGCTGCTCCACTCCAGGTTTTTTTCTTTTTAATTCTGCGATTTGCAACCTTGTAGATTCCATGATAAAATAGGAGAAGGTCCCAGAATGTAAAGGTAAAAACGTGGACTGAAGCAGCACATCACTCGTGGTCCTGGGAAACGTGGCAGCTATCGCTTCTTGGCTGCATTATTATGCTAATTTCTAATTTCTAATTTAAAACATTTATAAAGCGCAGCGTGCACCGAACGGTTTCTTGGCGCTAGTGGAGGGTATTGGCAACAGAGGCAAAGTAGGAGCCTGTGGTAGAGCAGGGGGGGGGGAGGTTACACAGGGAAGGCCTGTTTAAAAAGAAACGTTTTTAGTTCCTTGCGGAAGGACACATAATGGGTAGCCGCCCGGAGATGGTCAGGGAGGGAGTTCCAGAGAGTGGGGGCCAAGGTAGAGAAGTTGGTCCCTCCCCACTTTTTACGTCTGAAACGTGGGATTTGAAGGAGGGACTTGGAAGAAGAGCGAAGCTCTCTGGTGGGAACGTATTCTTTTAATAATGAAGAAATAAAGGCGGGGGCAGTGCCTTGACGGGCCTGGAAAACCGTGCAGGCGGTTTTAAAAAGGGAGCGTTCCTTGACAGGAAGCCAGTGGAGCTCCCTGAGAAGGGGTGTGGAGTGGTGGTAGCGTGGGAGACCAAAGACCAACCGAGCAGCCTGGTTTTGGACCATCTGGAGCCTCCTCAGGCTGTATGCTGGTATGCCGTTGTAGAGGGCGTTGGCGTAGTCCAGCCGTGATATTACCAATGCGGCCATGATCATTTTGAGTGCCTGGGGGGAAAAGAAGCGAGAGACAGTGCGGATAATTCGGAGGGTGAGGAAGCAGGAGGAGACTACAGAGCTGATTTGAGAGTGGAGGGTGAGCTGATTGTTCATTTTGACCCCCAATGTTTTGACCGTGATAGAAGGAATAGGGGCGGGACCAAGGGAGGAGGGCCAGAAGAGAGAGTTCCAGGGACTGGAAGAACCCCTGGTGAGAACCAACTCGGTTTTATCCGGGTTCAACTTGAGATGGTTGTGGTTCATCCAGTCCCTGATGGTGGACTGGAAGCTAGAGACAGAGAAGGGAGAGGAGGATAAGTCAAAGATGAGCTGGAGGTCATCCGCGTAATTGTACACGGTAACCTCCAGCTGCTGAAGAGCGAAAATGAGGGGAGAGATATAGAGATTGAATAGTAAGGGAGACAGAGAGGAGCCCTGGGGAACACCACAAGTGACGGGGAGTGAGGTGGTTGTGAAGTCTCCCAGCCGGACCGCCTGGTTACGGTCCCTCAGGAAGGAGGAAAGCCACACCAGGGCTGATCCCTCAATTCCAGCCGCCTTGACACGGGACAGTAAGATGGTGTGGTCCACCGTGTCAAATGCGGCTGAGAGATCGAGGAGTACCAGCGCCTGGTGTTTGTTATGATCCATACCCTTCCTGAGGTTGTCAAGGACTGATACCACGACTGATTCAGTCGAGTGCCTGGGTCGGAAGCCAGCCTGGCGGGAAGCCAGTCCCCCATTGGCCTCTACGTGGGCGCTGAATACCGCGGTGACATGGCGCTCCAGCACCTTGCCCAGATAGGGCAGCAGGGAAATGGGGCGGTAATTGGCTGAGATGGACGGATCAGCGCCAGGCTTCTTTAAGATGGGCACTATGGTAGCTGATTTGAGCGCAGGGGTCACTACTCCCTGCGCTAGAGAGCTATTGAGGAAAGTGATGGGGGGTTCAGGGCAAGAGGAGTAAATTTGTTGCAGGATTCGCGCCGGACAGATGTCTGCTGGGGAACCAGACTTAACTTTGGGGAGTATCTCCAGAAATACCTCCTCAGTGAGGGGAGGGATGGAGGTAAGATGATTTTGGACAGTAGGAGGAGAGGGATCAACAAAGGCAGACGAGGGGGGGGGGGATGTTGGCCTTGATGGTAGCGATCTTGTCGAGAAAGTAAGTGTTAATTTGGTTGCATAGAGGCTGGGATGGGGTGATTTGGGATGAAGCTCTGTCGGAATAGGCCAGGTCATTCACTATACCGAAGATTTCCCTGGGTTTATTCTCAGCTGACATTATTTTTGATGAAAAATAGGAGGTTTTGGCGGCAAGGATTGCAGTCTTGTATTCGGCAAGTGATGTAAGATAGAGGATTTTGAATAAGGGGCAGTAATTTTTTCTCCAGTGCCTCTCTGCCTGTCGAACAGACAGTTTTAGCTCTTTTAGGTGGTCATTGAACCACCTGTTCGACTCCTTGGGTCGCCGGACGGAAATGCGACGCAGGGGAGCCACTGAGTCACAACCTCTAGCCAACCAAGCATTAATAGTGTTGGCTTGAGAGTCGGACGGAAGACCAGAGAGGGTCGGAGTAGAGTTCCGAAGGTGAGAGTTCAGTGTGGGAAAATCAACTCTGTTCCAATTCCAATTCCAATTATGCTGCTGCCTGCCCCTCGCAGCCAGGGTTAGCAGGTGTCTCAATGGCAAAGGCACACAATGTCCAGCCCTATGAGTCCTTTCAGCAAATCATTGTTTTCTGTGCGTGTGTCGAACCGGTTGGATAGGACCGGAAGAAGACTACAAATCCCACAATGCACTGAAGTGCTCAGTGATAGTCCTTGGCTGGAAACAAGGAGCGTATGGTAAGCCTCCGCACATGTTTACGAATCTCTCTTTTCTCCCAATCCAACAGAAATAGTGCACTACAACATTTGTAAAATTACTAAAAAATATTACCACAATTCTGTGCTTATATAATGAAGAGCTGTAGTATTTCTACAGAGGGAGAGCGCCTGTTATCTAAGAGGAAATATATCTGATTATTTCCAGGGAGATGCGTAAAGAGCAGGCGCTGAGTCCTACAAGACGGGGTCCGCCCTGCGCTAAATCCTACGGGACGGGGTCCGCCCTGCGCAAGGCACCCCACGGACGCCGCTCTGCGTGTTTGTGTCTTTAAGAGTCTCTCGCTCGCTCCGGCCTCCCCGGGCTGGCTGTGGGTGTGGTGTGTGCGGAGCCCGTGCCTGGGAAACAGCGGAGCAGTTTCCTGCTTCAGCGGCAGCTGGGGGCTGAAAGTGCCAGACAAGAGGAGACAGTATTCGGCAGCGCTGTCAGAGGCCAGCACTGCGCGTAAAAATAAAACCCGAGGGAGAAACCCCCCGGGAGGGACTCGGTGTAGCGTGGGGCTGTCTGCAGGGCGCGGCGCACGGGGGGACCAGGGTGGCTGGATTTGACAGCAGCGGTGCCGGCTGCACCCAGAGAGCGCAGGAGGCTGCTGTGTGGAGCCCAATGGGTGGATTGCAGAACTGACACTAAACGGAAGGACCCCTTTTGTGTCCCCCCAACGCCTCGTCGGATGCCTGTGGATTGTTAAGGGGAGAAGCACGCACCACGGAGCCTGCAACATGAGCGGAGGGGAGGTGATCTGCTCGGGGTGGCTGCGAAAGTCCCCACCGGAGAAAAAGTTGCGGAGATATGTAAGTAGTGCTGGTTTCTGCAGCCGGTGGGGACACCGGTCTGTGGGGGGCGGACTTCACTGACTGTTCATCTGGCTTTCAGAGAGGTGTCGGTGGTGAGACGTGGTGGGGAGGTGCTGGTGGTCTGTTCGGTCGGATGCCGAGGGCTCTAGTCTGTGGAGCTTGCCATGCACTTTGGCGGACTTGTAGGGCGCGTCCCCTGGATCTGGTCGTCAGGTGTATGTCATTGGGGGCCCCGCTGCCCCCAGTGTGCAGTGGTTTGTGTTGGTGAAGTGCTCGCTGCAGTTGATGGTCTGTAACCAGGAACACAACAGAGGAGGTGGCGGCCTGCACCTGCCACCTACCAGGTGCACAGCTCCGGGGGAGGTAAACAAGGAGCCAGCATGTGCGGCGGCGCTGACAGTGAGCGCAGCCCTCAGTGTGTGACAATGTCAGCTGCACACTCGGGGATGAGCGCACCGTAAACTGCACGCACCGAGGGCTGCGCGCTCATTGTCACACACTGAGGGCTGTGCACACTGTCAGCTGCACACTCGGGGATGAGCGCACCGTAAGCTGCACGCACCGAGGGCTGCGCGCTCATTGTCACACACTGAGGGCTGCGCGCACTGGCAGCTGCACACTCCGGGATGAGCGCACCGTAAACTGCACGCACCGAGGGCTGCGCGCTCATTGTCACACCCTGAGGGCTGCGCGCACTGGCAGCTGCACACCCAGGGATGAGCTCACCGTAGGCTGCACGCACCGAGGGCTGCGCGCTCATTGTCAAACACTGAGGGCTGCGCGCACTGTCAGCTGCAAACTCAGGGATGAGCGCACCGTAAGCTGCACGCACCGAGGGCTGCGCACTCATCGTCACACACTGAGGGCTGCGCGCACAATCAGTGCGCAGCCCTCGGTGTGTGACAATGATAGTTAGCGCAGCCTTTGGTGCGCAAACTGACAGCGCACCTAGCCTTCGGTGTGTGAAGCTTGCAGTGCGCGCAGCACTTGGTGAGTGTAGCTAACTTTGCGCGCAGCCTATTGTAGACAGCTGACCGCGCGCGCGGCCCCTCAGTGTGTACTGCTGACAGCACGTGCAGCTCTGGTTTTGCAGAGCTGACAGCCCTCACGCCCCTTCTTTATGTTCATTTGCAGTGCATACATCTATCAGTGTGAAGAGTAAGGGGGGCATGCAGCCCTCGGTGTGTAATGAATATAGCTGTCAGTCTGCGGTGTAAGGCATTGTCAGTGCACCGACAGTGAATTAAACTCAAGATGCACTACTGAAATGCACACATCTCCCATACTTTACAGCTGAAAGGTCCTCGGTCTGTCACGCTAGTTGTACACAGCCCTCAGCGAGCCCCCCTGCCAGTGCATACAGCCATCAGCGAGCGTCACTGCCAGTGCATGCATCCCTCAATATGCACAACTGTCAGTTCATGCAGCTGTCGGTCGGTGTACAACTGACAATGTAGGCCTCGCTTTGCAGCACTGATAGTGTAAGCAGCCCGCAGTGTGTTCCACTGACAGTGTTCACAGCACCACAGTCAGTGCACTGAGCCTTCCGTGTATACAAAAGCTAAAAGTGCAGTCAGCCATCAGTGCACGGCGCAACCGTTCTGAGAGCACACTCGGCCCTTAGTACAGAACTGCAGATGACCCTTGACCACGCCTTCCGTGAGGGCGTGTGACAGTCGTCACAGCACTTAGTGAACACGCGCAGGCTGTGCACAGAGCCCTCATAGCGCACACGCAGAGTCAAGCACGGCAGAAGACACGCACATTCATTCTGAGTTAAGCGGGCAAAGAGTGCGCACCTCAAAAGTGCATCAGCAAAAACACGCACAGTCCTCAGTTACAACTGCCTGCATCACACGTACCCTTAACTTGCCGAAATGTGACCGTGCACCCAGTCGTGCGTGTACAGCAGAGCTGTTAGTACACAACATCGGTACAAAAACAGCAGAAAACCTGTGAGTGCATACACAGCTCTTGGCGTACAAAGGAGCCTGGGAGTGCACGCAGCCCCAGTGTGCAACAGAATCCCTGCCAATGCATGCCACATTAAATGTGCAAATATCTACTCACAACAGTCGGAGCACACATCGCACACAGCCCCAGGGTACAGCAGAATCCCTAACATTACACATCTCATTAAATGTGCAAACAGCTGCAAACTGAACACGCAAACTGTGCATGCATGACTTACAACTCTACGAAAAATACGCGGCCCAAGTCATTACAAAACCGTGTTTGTGTAACAGCACATACAATACAGGTACTCAGATGTCAGAACGCAGGCAGCTCTCCCAGAACAACACTATGCACTCTTCTAAGTGCCCCCCTCTGTCTGCAACAGTGTACTGTACACAGGCTTCTGTGCAGTGAGATCTGCCTTACACACTCCGTGTTCGTGAGAGTGCTCGTGCACTACATCAGACAGTGCTTGGCGTGCAGCAGCACACGTGGGGTCAAGAGTGTGCAGTGTGAATAGCGCTCCTCGGTTTGCGGCTCCACTTTCTCTACACAACTTGCTACGCGCAGTGCTTGAAATGGTCCGTTACTGTCATATGTGTAGTATTAGCCGTGTGAGCAGACAGTGTGCAGCGGCGCCTGCACCGTGCACAGCCTCGTGAGCAGATAGTGTGCAGCGGCGCCTGCACTGTGCACAGCCCCCTCAGCAGACAGTGTGCAGCGGCGCCTGCACTGTGCTCGACCCTTCGAACAGACAGCGTGCTCGCCCCCTGTGCGCATACTGTGCCGAGGGGTCTGCGCCGTGCCCAGTCCCAAAAGCAGCAGATAGTGCCGCACCGTGCACAGCCCCACGTGCAAATGCTGTGCGCTCCTCGTGAACAGATAGTGCGCTCTCCCCGTGTGCATCCGCAGCCCACCAGGCCGGCCGGGGAGGGGCGGGCTCCTTTCATCTCCCAGCCGGTCCCCGCTCTCACCTCCCCTGGGCCGCCCCGCAACTTGCACCGGAGTTCTATCGACTTTTTGAGTGGAAGCTATCTGATCCCTGCAGCCAGCGGTTATAAATAGCCGGGGAGGGGGAAGGGGGCCGGGCGGGAGGGGGGGGCTACAGACAACAATGGGAAGAGGAGCAATGGCTGGGCGTGGAGGGAGGGACAGCACTGCGGAGATGAGAAAAGGCTGGGAGTGGAGGGAAAGGGCATGGAAGAGGCTGGGCGTGGAGAGTAGGGGAGTGAGGGGAAACAGAATGGCGTGGAGACAGGACCACAATGGGAAGAGGAAAAGTGTGGCGAGGCCGTGGAAGGACAGGACAACAATAGGAAGAGGAGGAGAGACAGGGCGTAGAGAAACAAGACAACAATAGGAAGAGGAGGAGAAAAAGAGCGCGGAGAGACAAGACAACAATAGGAAGAGGAAGAGAGACAGGGCCTAGAGAAACAAGACAACAATAGGAAGAGGAGGAGAGACAGAGCGTGGGGGGACAGGACAACAATAGTAAGAGGAGGAGAGACAAGACAACAATAGGAAGAGGAGGAGAGACAGAGCGTGGGGGGACAGGACAACAATAGGAAGAGGAGGAGAGACAGGGCGTGGAGGGACAGG
This sequence comes from Triturus cristatus, assembly GCF_964204655.1. Classification (NCBI taxonomy): domain Eukaryota; kingdom Metazoa; phylum Chordata; class Amphibia; order Caudata; family Salamandridae; genus Triturus; species Triturus cristatus. The sequence continues at coordinate 1,451,424,895 of NC_140591.1, forward strand.
ACAACAACAGGAAGAGGAGGAGAGACAGGGCGTATAGTACCCCCAGGGGCACCCCGCTGTCCCCTCTCCCCCAAATAGGTTACCCAAATGACACACACAAGACAGTTGGTGTTGGGTAACAATGCTGCAGGTTTATTACATAATTCCAGAATATGTAATGGGTGGGTTATCTTACGGGCGATCCAAGGGCAGGCAACCAACTGGGTCGCCTGCCCGCCTGATGAGCCGGGCAGCGCGGGAGTGATGCCCGCCGTTGCTGCCCTCCAGGTGATTCTTTCTACGATCACGTGCCGTTGGTAGTTATACTCACACCCCCCCTCTCGGGGCGGAGCGTCGCATAGCAAGCCCCCGGTTGTTCAGGCCCACAACCGCCCGCAGGACTAGTGGGGCGCCTACACGGCTTCCGGAACCTCCCTTGAGGCTCCTCGGTTTTGGCTCAGGCACCCCCTATGGTGCCGCGCCGAGGTACCCTTTGTACCGGCCTGCTTCCAAATCGCCCTGTAACTCCGCCTGCAACGAAAAAGAAAACATTACAACGCTCAGAAACCCCCCCCCCACCCAACGCCTACGCCGGGTAAGCGGTAGGGAGGGAAATGGCGAGGTGGGTGACAAAGAGGTCGCCAGGAGGGTGGGTGAAGGCTAAATAGCCTCCCCCTCACACCAGGGCCAGGAAGTGACATGCATTGCGCGTCACTTCCGGCCAGCCCAAGGAGGGGGGCTCCGGTCTGCGTCCCCGCCCCCCTCGGGGGTGTGGAGGGGTGACCGGTGCCCCGGGGGCACTAAGGCGCCGACCGCCGATTGGCCCCCTGTGGGGGCCGCGGTCAGCGGCAGAGAAACAAGACAACAATAGGAAGAGGGGGGAGAGACAGGGCGTAGAGGGACAGGACAACAATAGGAAGAGGAGGAGAGACAGGACGTAGAGAAACAAGACAACAATAGGAAGAGGAGGAGAGACAGGGCAAGGAGGGACAACGCAAGACAACAGGAAGAGGGAAGGGAAAGGGCGGAAAGAGGATGCGTGGACCGAGGACAAAGGAAGAGTTAAAGCACGCAGGGTGTGGACGGTGATGGGCATTCGGCATAAGCTGTGAAGATCCGGGGGAGAATGTGAAGAGCATAAGCAAGGGGTGATGACACGAGAACCATGGGATGAGCATCATGAGCAGAGCTAAAAGGTACAGGGGCATAAGAGATGAGCTGCATAGCAGCGCATAAAGACACAGGTGAATAATGAGATGAGCTGCATAAGCAGAGCATGAAGACACAGGTTAATAATGTACAGGTAAATAATGCGATGAGCTGCATAAGCAGAGCGTTAAGATGCAGGTGAATAATGTGATGAAGGAGAAAAAAGTATGAGCAGGGCCTGAAGACACGGGGACAATGGGAACAAGCATTTACAATGCAATGGTCTCGGCATTGGTAAAGTTAGAGCTATTGGCATTGCTCATGACATTATTTTTGTTTATGTTTTTGTTTTTAAAACATTTAAAGAAACGGCATTGTCATGAGCAATGCCAATAGCTCTAACTTTAACAATGCCGAGACTGTTGCATTGTAAATGCTTGTTCTAGCTCGTTTGGGGCAGCTTTAGGAAATTCCCCGCGTGTGGTGAACTTGTATCACTTTTTTGTGTTTCAAACACATTTTTTTAAAAAAATTGGTTGTCCCTAGCAAGTCCCAAGAGTCGATACAGTGCAATTTTTCCCAAAACAGACCACTCTTTTTAATGTTATACATTGATGAGTATCAGGTGTTGCATATGTGCCATTTTAAAACTGGGAAGAGGTATATATATTCCCCATTGACTTCCATTAAAGCAGAAGCAATTTTAGACGGATGACAGCTAAAGTAAAAGTCATTTGGACTTCAAAAATCGCGAATCCCCCGTTTGAATCGGTCTGTTGGGATGTAAGGTGTTAATTTTACTGCGTCGTTAACATACATTCAATATGAATTACTTATACTTTATAAGTAAAAGTGAAGCCCTGACATTATACCCTTCTCACCAGTTTTGGTACACCCCAGGCTTCCGTCCGGCACGTACAGCGTAGTAAAACATCCTGCCGAGCAGAGAGAAGCGTGAAGGACCGCAGAGAAGGGAGCAATAGCCGATTCTAGCCTTAAAGAAACTCAACATGGGATAAGATAAGAAGCACATGCATGTCCAGCCGCCTCTCTTACCACCCCTCGAATCCAGCCCAAACATCAGGTTAACCCTAAACGGCCACGCCCCCACGGAGATGGCGCTGATTGGTCCAACATGGTAAGGCCCGCCCAGATCTACTTAATCGTGGATTTACAACACAACCATTGAACACAGTATCGGCCATATTTGCCTAGTATTGAAGAGAAGGAGCTGGGTACCAGTCATGGAAACAAGTGACGATGACGGTCTAATATTGTTCCCAGTTTCAGAATGGTGTGCGCCCTGCGTCTTGGACATCTCCGGAGAGTTCATTTTTACTTAGTTTTGCAGTTGTATGTACCGCGAGTATGACTCAAGCATTAGAACGCTTTTACAAAAGAGTGGCAGTTCGAAACAAAAGAAAATCAGACATTTAAAACAAGCATTTTCAGTAGAGATAATACAACGGGATGAGGAATTGGGGAAATACATGGAAGAGACGTATTTATTTGTCTCAGGAATAGAAGAAATGTAAGTTTCCAGCTGTCCTAACGACATCTTGGTGACATTCGGAAACAAGGGGGAATCTACATACGAGGGGGCAGTGAGGGGGCAGTGCGAGAGGTGTAGCGGTAGGAGACATCCTGCTAACAAACACACCACCGCCTTTCTCCGAGGCAGAGCAGAAATGCCTCGGAGAAAGGCAGCGTCGTTTTCGGATTCGGGGGCGTGGTTTGCTGTTGTCTCCTCCTTGAGACTTCTTGCAAAAAACACGCCCCCCGATCCGAAAAGGACGGGGCCTAATCTGAATGACTGACCTCTTCTCCAATGGCTGGCCAGCATTCAAGAGGCCAGCCAATGGAGAACAGGGGAGAAGAGGGGCGGGTTCAAGCCCCTCTTCTCCAAGTCATTAAATCTCGGAGCGAGACTGCGCAAGCGCAGCCTTCGCAGCCGAGACCTAAAAAGAGCATAAGCAGAACCTGAAGACACAGGGAAAAACTGTGGAGAGCTGGGTAGGTAGCCCCTCTCCCCCCCCCCCCCTCCACACACACACACACACACACGGGGATTAGTGGGATTAGCAGAACAAGCAGGGCCTGAAGGCACAGGGGAACAAGTGAAGAGTTGCATAAGCAGGAATGTGGGTTTGTCGGGAAGGGGCACAGTGGGTTCTTAGACACTGCGCTCTGGTTACACTTCTCTATGGAATGGGGCACAGAGGAAGGGTTTGGCCTTCTGTGCGCTAGAATGAAGTGACGGTGGCACATTATGTGACGATGAACAGAAGTGGGCTGGCGTGGGGCAACCGTTGTGCATGTGCCGTGCAGTAGTCCTCAGGTGCAGGGCTGGCTAGTAGCCGCTTCCAGAAATGGTGCTGTTCAGGGTTGGCAGGTCTAACACAGTGGGGCGGGTCCCTCTAAGCCTCAGACCAGGCAGTACTGCCTTTGAGACAGGTCCCTATCATTCATGTCCTTAACTTTAGAGACAAAAACACCGATTGATTACTGAACAGTGATGGTAAAAAGCTTCAAAGTAACCCATGCCTGCTCTGTAGTCCCTGGTTACATGTCATGTTTTACTTAATCTTGCATTCCCCAGGAGTCTTTGCGTTATCCAGGAACTGTGTGTAGTGTGAACTGTCCCGCCTCTAGGGGCCCCTGTGAGTTCAGGTGGTGGGAGGGTGTTTATAATGGGACATGACTGAGCGCGCTGGAGTTGAGGCTGAAGGAGGTGCCAGTTTCTCACAGTGCCTGTCAGTGGGGCATGAAGGTGTTCCGAATACGTGCTCATCCAGTCCTTGGCCTCTCGGCAGAGCGCACCGAGCAATGGTCAAGTGCGCCAATTGTAATTGTGATTCTATGCAAAATGTGTGAAGGAGGCACTCAGCTGTCGAAATATTGGCAAAATGAGCACAAAAGAAAATGCAGTGCTTGCAGGAGCGTGGGAAAGTTCTGTGCGCAGGGGGATGACAAAGTGAAGGAGGTTCAAGAAAGTGCATGCAACAACGAGTGAAAAGAGGGTGCTGAAGAGGACAGAGAGCAGGTGTGAGACATGCAGATAAAAGATTTCAGAAGAATGGGACGCACATCCTCTTCTACAGACCTTATAATGTTTTAACACACAGTCTGTTTACAGAATTGAAACCGTTTCAATTCTAATTACTCCTAACAAAATCACTGATGCTACTGTTTTATCTGATACTGCTAACAAGCACTGGATCTGGCATAACGGCCAGAGCTGCCAACTTTGGAACTGGGGGACCAGGTTCCAGTCTCGGCGTCTGCTCAACATCCTGTGATTCTGGACAAATCACTTAATCTCCCCGTGCCCAACAAAAATGAATGTGTCCTTCTGTAATGTAACTGGTGCTCATGTAAAGCGCTCCAATACGTTCGAGTCGAGCTCCAACTATATCAAACTGCCCAAAAAAAAGCAAACCAGGTTGGCTTGTTTTAGGTACATGTCTATTACTGTGTGTTAGGCTGGATGGAATAACAGAAAGCTCACAGAAAGGGACCACAATACGGGTGGTGTGGTAGGGAAAGGGCGGGATATTAGTTTACATGTTTTAAGCCACACCCTTTTTGAATAGCCTATCGTAAAAAGTGCGACAAAACAAGCACTGACAGAGCCAAAAGGCCGGCAGCCAACACCAGACCTATTGGCTTTGCCAGTGCTTGTTCTTTAAATTAGCAACATGCAGAAAAGAATCTCAGCACCAGTGTTCGCACTAATCCACAGATGACTAAAGTTGCTGATGCACATGCACGATATTGCTCTAGGATGTCAATTTTTTTGAAGATACCTGTGAATGTGCTGCACACATTATTCAAAGTATATCAGCAGTTTAGAACGAACAAATTAATCTTATTTTTCTAAATCTGAATCTGTTTTTAGATTATCATGAATTTGTGTATTTTTATGCGCTGTTATGTGAATTGGGGTCTTATGTAAGAACACATTTTCCCATAGACACAGAATGGGCAAAACGCTTTGATACATCTGGCCCTTCCTCTTTTGTGGAAATGTTTTTATCCGAATAAAGTAATTGAATTGAATTGTAATTCTGAAGTTTGATGGAAACCTAGATTTTAATACGATAAAAACAAATCAAGGCTCTTCATTTGGTGATGTGCAAATGATAAATAGTCGTGAAGCCCGTTTTTCACACATTATTATGTGTGTGAAATATAGTTCTAAAACTGCATGTCTGTGCACATCAGTCTAGTGGGCATTTTGATGTAAAATGTGCTGTCGGTAAATGACTGTGCACTGCCACACCTTGGTGTGGTAACACAGGCTTGACAGTGTGCTCCAAAGTGCACCACCAGCTACATACCACAGCTCACCACTCCCCAGCGGAGTGGGCATTGCTCATTACTGAATGTACACTGTAGAAAAGAAGGTGATCTCCCCTCTCCTGCAAGCTGTCTCTCTCGTCCTCAGCAGTGTTTACACGGATCAGCTGCCGCAGACGGGAAGCGTGCTCTGGAGGGCTGGCCCCGCCCCCTTGCAGTGACACGCCCACCCAAGGGCACAGGCGTGGCAGTGAGTTCAGCCTCATCAAAGGCCTGGGGACTCGCTGGAGAGGAGACCACAGACCAGCTACTGCTTACAGGGAATCATGCAGTGTGGAGCAGGGCCGCGCCTCCCCGCAGTGCCCCACAGATCAGCTGCTTCTACCAGGGACTCATGCAGAGCAGGGCCCCAGCAGTGACTCACAGACCAGCTGCTGCTGACTATGCAGAGTAGGGCTCCCCCTCCCCATCAGTGCCCCACTAACCAGCTGCTTCTAACAGGGAATCCTGCAGTTCAGGGTCCCCCTCCCCCAGACCAGCTGCTGCTAACAGGGAATAATGCAGTGCAGGGCAGGACCCCCTTCCCCAGCAGTGCCCCACAGACCAGCTGCTGAAAACAGGGAATAATGCAGTGCAGGGCATGACCCCACCGGTGACCCCCAGACCAGCTACTGCTTACAGGGAATCATGCAGTGTGGAGCAGGGCCGCGCCTCCCCGCAGTGCCCCACAGATCAGCTGCTTCTACCAGGGACTCATGCAGAGCAGGGCCCCAGCAGTGACTCACTGACCAGCTGCTGCTGACTGTGCAGAGTAGAGCTCCCCCTCCCCATCAGTGCCCCACAGACCAGCTGCTTCTAACAGGGAATCCTGCAGTTCAGGGTCCCCCTCCCCCGCAGTGCCCCACAGACCAGCTGCTGCTTACAGGGAATCATGCAGTGTGGAGCAGGGCCGCGCCTCCCCGCAGTGCCCCACAGACCAGCTGATTCTACAAGCGATGCAGAGCAGGGCCCCAGCAGTGACTCACCACGGACCAGCTGCTGCTGACTATGCAGAACATGGCCCCACCCCAGCAGTGACCCCCAGATCAGCTGCTTCAACAGGGAATAATGCAGTGCAGGGCATGGCCCCACCCCCAGCAGTGACCCACAGACCCTCTGCTGTTAAAAGGAGACTCGTGCAGTGCAGCTTCTCTTACATATACTGTAATACATATCAACTTACGACCCTTGTTAAGAGCAGTCACTATTTGACAATAACTAATATTATTAGAATGTAGGAAAACCACAGAGAATAACAGTGAAATAAAGTAAGTTGTTCAGTCTACGACTAGAAAAAGTACGAACGGGGTAGTTAGGGAGCAACTTTATTTGCAGAGAGGGCTGCTAGTTATGCTGCTTTCGTATGCAGGGTGTACACAGTGCATGCCTACAGCAGAATAACACTTGCACGTCACTGCGCATGCGCGAGCTAAATTCCTCGATGGCTGCTTACAATCTGGATCCTTCATGTTGCTGTGACCTTCCTCGACCGAGGCGGCCCGTGAAGGGTTAATGTCGTCTACTCACTGGGGGCCTCGTGTGTTTGAAGTCAGTTCTGCTTTCGTTATTCCGGCGGGTAATACCCAAACCTGACAGTTTGCTGACAGAGGCCCACGTGCAGTGTAAACACGCTCCCTTTCTGTGAGCGGCGTGGCGGTGTTTGCAGTCCGTCTGGGATGATTCGACGGGGCAGCTGCCGCATCGCTGAGCAGCCGTGTGACCTTGTGCTTTCAGTTACCAGGTACCGTTGACGCGAGGCAGGCTGTCCGCTCCAGTCCTGTTTCACATCTTAAACCCCTGCATTAGTGCACTGATCAAAAATGCATCATCTCACGGGCAGAGGCACTTAAAGCAACAGCTTGTAAAATAAATACGTCCAAAAAGTTGTTTTTACCATTCCTCAAACAACGACTAAACATATTGACACCTACCTTCATCTGTTGAGATCCTGATTCCCTCCTCTTAGCCCTCCACACACCCCTCTCCGTTGATCCTCTCGTCTCCCCCGGATCTCCGTGTGTAGATGAGTTGTGGTGTGACACTTGTGTAGTGTACTGTCTGGTGTGTAGATAAGGGGCCACACAGGCCTAACTGAGTCACCGTATTGTAATGTAGTGAGTATGTATTCCCTCCTAGGTGTTTTACCGCTCCTTCTGGGGGCGCTTATCTGCACCCAAGCGAGCCCCACGTTGTCTCTCATTCAAATTCTCTTCTCTTGCTGTCCACACCCTGGGGCGGGGGAGGGGGGGTCCAGGGTCTAGGCTGTAAACCTTGGAGTCTTGTAGGGTCTTAGGAGGGTCGCCAACTGGCAACAAGGCACATTCTGGGCTGTGACTGCAACATCTCAGGACAAAAGTTACATTTTATGGACACACCTGAGGAGGTTGCACAATTCTAAAATAGTTGGATGACAGAAGGACTAGTCCAAACAGGCTTCTGGTCTTTGGTGTCTATAACACACATAGGAGTGTTAATCAAACCTGCACATTTAGTCCGACTTCGCTAAAGATGAAAAATCTAACAACCAGATGCTCCCAGGCATCAGGCACCGGAGCCAGAATTCTACCCCCGTACCACGAATGATGGCGCCAGGGGCAGCGCTCTGTTGGTGAACGCGGGCGGCACTCATTTTCATTTTGCTTTCTGACTGTAAACTTTTTATCAGTGTTTACAGACTTAACAAGTTCTCCTTTCTCGAGAGAAGTTGCTTGCCAGAGAGTTCAGGTGTCGTTAGAGTGGTCGGTGCGAGAGAGGGATGACACTGTGGAAGTGTTAGGTGTGAGATGGTGCAGTTGTTGAGGGCAAGAAAGTGCAGGTGTTGGAGAGCGATGACGTGGCGAGAGTGCTGAGCGCCAGAGTGCTCTAATGCTGTGAAAGTGTTGGGTGACCGAAAATGCTTTTGCTATGAGAGTGCTCGTGGAGAGAGACGCCACTGTGACAGCATCAGGCGAGAGAGTGCTCTGCACACAGCCAACATGTGCAGCTCTCACACCCAGATCGGCTCTCTCTAATGCTGCGCGTGAAAGTGTATTGGGTGAGAGAGCTGTACTCGTGTGTGTGCTGGGAGACATGGACCCCTTGCCCTGCCACCCCCCACACACAAACACTTACTCGCATACTTTTGCTCAACCTATCTCGGGTGGAACTCTGAAATTCCATATTTACTGCAAAGAGTGCTTTTTTCCCAGCAGACATGTAGGTAAATCCAAAATCTGATGTGCTTTGGGGACAGTGATAGGTGAGGGCTGATGGGCCAGAGGGTGCTAAGGGCACTTTAGCATCACCAGCAGCTGTGCCTGCTACTGCTACCACCAGTGCTTAATTTGTAAATAAATAAAGTGCCAGGGCCCTCGCCAGGAGGCCACAGCAGCTTGCACCACCCATTGCCCCTACCGACGCTGCCAGTGACAGTACCAACACAACTACTAACCATCACACACCTACAGGTTTGGCAATTTAAATGATCCCAGGCCCACACTGCTTCAACAATGGCTTGGGCTGCAGGTATTCGTCATTTTTTATGTATATTTAATGATGAGCAACAGTGGCTTTGCTGATCTTCAAATTAGACAAACAGCGCCACCAGGTGGAAGACTGTCAGAAGTGAAACAATTAACTTCCTGTGCCGAGCACCAGAAACCACCGGCTCAAATTAAGCACTGCTGGGAACAGAGCTGGAGCGCATCCTAGGACAGAGAGAAAGTGAAGGGAAGTATGGGATGGGCACAGAGGGCAGTGATAGGTGAGGGCTGATGGGCAAGAGGGTCCCGAGGGTTATTTTGCATCACCAGTAGCGGAGCCTGCTACTTCTACCACCTGAGAGGGAAGGTGGAGAACCTCCTAAGAGAGAGGGAGAGAAAGTGAAAAGAAGTGCGGGAAAGGCACATAAATGGTGTGGGAAATGGAGAAAGCGAAATGATGGTAAAAAAAGAGGCGAGTGGTCCATATACAGAGAGGGAGAGGCGCAAGATTTGAATTTTAAGAGTGAGAGAAGAAAAGCAAGCAGGGGGTCCGCCAGATGAGGCAGAGAAAACGGGTGGTGAAAGAGAGAAGAGCGGATCATAGTGTGTGATGGGGCAGAAAAATGCAGAAAGAGATACAGAACGATGCTGAGGGTGACAGAGAAAATAATGCAAGAAAAAAAAGTAGAGGGGCAGACAAAAGGCGAGGTAGAGGGAACAGAGAGAAAGAGGAAGCCTTTGGGAGAGCAAGAGATGCAGAGGTGGGACAGGGGAGGGAACAGATAGTGAAAAGGGAACGTGGAAGAGGTCGAAAAGGAAGTAAACGGAGAGATTATGTGAAGATTCAGTTTGTAAATTGCACTTCGGAGGTTAAAAATCCCAGCAGCTTACTTTGCCAAGGGAGCTGAGTGGGATAATGCACATGTATGAAATGAGACTTCTAAAGCGCACAGCTGCTCCCTGGAGTGTCCCGGCGCCGCACTTCCAGTTGACTGCAAAATGCAACCACATCAACTGTACTTTTCTTGAACAAGTCAGGGGATGCTACTGATTTTAGCTCCAAAGGGAGTTTATTCCAGGCCACCGATCCAAGATAGGAAAGAGTCCTTCCGCCCATTCTCATGTGCCGGACCTGAGGGATCCTTGCCAAGTGGCCATGGGCTGACCGTAGATTTCTGGAAGAGGCACAGAAGCTAAATCTAGCCCTAAGATATCCTGCCCCAGAATGGTGCAGTTTTCTATGGACTAGCACTATGAAGAGAATTCTCGTCTTTATCGGCAGCCAGTGTGGTGCACGCTGGTGCGAAGACACGTGTGTTCTTGGGGGCAGGTTAAGTAGAATACAGGCTGCCATGTTTTGGACCACTTCTAGCTTGTGGACCAGATAGTTTGGAAGACCTATGTATAGGGCATTTCCATAGTCCAGTTTCGATGTTATGAGTGACTGGATCACTACCTTTCTTGCGGGCAGGGAAAGAAAGTGTATAAACGTTTTCAAAGTCCGCAAGAGCCCAAAGCATGTCCCGACCACTGACATGATCTGTGGCTGGAAAGATAAAGCATTATCAAATTTGATGCCCTGGTTTCGACTCCTCCCCCCTGAGTCCCAGGGGGTGGGGCATCCTTGGGTCACAGCACCTGCTAGTCTGGGGTATTAGGGCAGAATAAGATCTCGGTCTTTTCTGCATTGCATTTTAATTGTTAAGGAAATCCATTGAAAGACCGAGGAAAGGCAGGTTTTAATGGACTCTCCCCAAATCCCCTCTCCCCTTCCACAGGTAAACAACAACTGCATGTCGTCAGCGTAAGTGGTCACCTTGGTACCCCGGGCCTCTGCCAACTGTGCTAGAGGAGTCCGGTATGCATTAAATAAAGTGGGGCTCAACGCCGACCCCTGCAGCACTCCTACGGTCAACTTGAATGCTCCCAATAAGTATGGGGAAACCCATACTTCCTGCCCTCTATCCTTCAAGAAGGAAGCTATCCAATCTAGAGCCACCCCAGCTATAGTAATGGCTTGGAGGCGAGCTAAGAGCATAGAGTGAGGGACCGTATCGAATGTTGCTGATATTTGTGCAGGGCGCTTCTCGGGGGTCTTGCATAGAGGTCAAAGTGGACAGCATCTACTGGGACCTCGAGCTTTTCACCAAAACAGTTTCCATCCTTCTTGCCAAGCCACTCTAGAATGGTTCATGCTGATCCTAAGTTGCCCCAGGGTGAAAGGCAAAGAGAAGGTCTCCTCTACTGAGAACCCAGAGGAGGGACAGATGGCCAAAGAACCAATCCTTCTCTCCAGGGTGCCTGTTACCTGAAAAAATAATAAATGTGTGCAATTAGTTAATCTGCTAATCTAAAACCTGCTGGGGAACCTAGCTTATAACGTGTGTGATACATTTGTTTAAACAGCAGTGGGCTATTTTGTAATGTGTGTTTTTTGTACTATGTAATCACTTGCAAATTCACAGTGCTTTCTGTCACAGGCTGGGACTTCACAGCACTATATTCATGTCATTATTCTTCAGTGCAGCAAGCTGGAGTCAAACCAGCGACTCCCCAGTTTGATACACAAACATTTGAAGTGATTGCATTATCTAGCCAAGCTTTCCTACCACAACAATACATTTACCATCAATTAATTTAGGTTATGTTTTCTTTTCATTTATGGTGGATGCATTATATTTAAGTGAAAGGCCAACCAAATAGATGCATAAAATCTTCTTTTTTTGGGCCCCGTTTTCCATGGCGCCCTGCCTGCTGCAGAATAAATACCATGGCTCCTCACAGGGGATTGGCTGCAGACCGGTCCGACACACTTCCTTTCCTCCTCTGAGCAGTGAGCTCTCTGTGCCTTTTCAAAGGTCCGGCCGGTCTTAGATCTGCTACTGCTCACTGCAGCTTCCATAAGCACAGACAAAAGGCGTCTGTAAAAGGGATTATGAATGATTAGGGCTCCTGGTTTTTATGTTTTTTAACATTTCCGTCTGTATTTATCCATATTTATTTTTGGGCCGTTTCATTGGTATTTATCCATATTTATTTTGTGTTTTGTGAACAGAGGAGGTGATAACTCATATATTTCTGCATTTATTTAACAGATAAATGTGGACTCATACTTTGATGTCTGTCAGGTTTTAGCACATTACACAGACAAAAATAATAAAATGATAAACCTACATTAAAACAATTGCGTAATAACTAAGGCTCCCTGTTTTCCGTTTTTACTGATTTTTACACATAAATACAGACCGAAAACATTTATTTTCTTGGCTGTATTTATTTTTAAATGTGGATAAAAATGGAAATTGGGTTGCTTTTTGAGTAATTCTAAATACTGTCTGCCATGACTGCTAGGCCAATAGCCTTGTGAATTGATAGGTGAGGGGGTTAAAAAAGAAAGGGATCTTAGCATAGAGGCTTTAACAGCAGTAGATATGCACAAGGTTGATACTGAAATGTGCATATTTTCATATATGTGCATTGATTTATCTTCTGCGGGTGTTCATATCACTGAAATCTGGCAGGCATTCAAGCATGAGTGCATATTTATTGGTTAAATAAACGTGGAAATATACTAATTTCAGCTTCATTTTTCCACAAATCCCAAAATAAATATGGATAAATACAAATACAATTAGCAAAAAATAAATATGGATAAATACAGATGGAAATGTCAAAAAAATAAATACCATAAAACCGGGAGCCCTAGTAATAACACATATACATGTTGAGATATGCGGTATTTAAATACATCTCATTGAGCTTTGTAGCTCCCTATGCTGTCATTATGTACAGCTACTGGCCTGAAAGTCAGTCATCTCAGCATGGTGAATCATTCAAAAGCAGCATTTTCTGTATTTTTCCACTTTTAAAAATAAATGCAGGCAGTAGAGACAGTGTTTTTTTGTCTGTATTTATCTGTAGAAGTCAGTAAAAATGGAAAACAGGGTGCCCTAATTATGATGGACAATGGACTTGAGTCAGAAATAATGGACACTCTATGAAATTTAAGGATGGGTGGGCATACTAGGGTCTAGTTTCCTCACAGCAGGACATCAAGCTTGCCCTCTGTTAATATAGTGTAAGCCCTAGGCCCCCTTTCACCTTCGTTCCCCAGCTGCTCTGGTCCACGTGCCTCTCCCACCTGTAGTCCTGCCTTCCACTGTGCCCTTCTTTTGTTTCCCGCTCTGCTGTTCTGTGCTCTGTTGCTTTGTAGCCGGGTTTGAGCAATGCAAGTCCCAGGTATCCCTCTCTGTATGCAGGAAGGCTCTGCAGATGTGGCGTGGTGCCTACTGAAAGGCAGGCTTCCACTGTTCACGCTACCATGATTATGCAAGATGTCCGCCCAGTGTCGTAGCTTCGGGAGGGGGGTTACACACCCCTAATAAATGTATCATTTAGTAAATAGCTGGGTACAGGAGCTTTCAGTCGGGTATGGTGAGTTGTCTGTCGGATTTCACCTGGGATTTTTAAAAACTCGCTCAGGCAAAAACACACATGCACACACACACACACACACAACCACAATCCCTCCCCTCGTTTTGAAGGTCTTAAAACGTGGTTATTTTACAAAATACTGTATTTTAAGTACTCCTCCTTTCCCTTTCCATTGACCCATAAGCCCTCCTGATGCGCTCCTTCTCATATCATAATTTACATGATCTGCCAGGGTGATTGTCGGAAACTCTGAAACTCACTCTCCTAGTCTTACTGACCAAATATGAGCCCTCTGGCTGTGTAAATACTAGATTTTGTGAATCGCACTTTCTTTCATTCACTCCCTCATCCTCACCTCAATCACAATACCCTCCCCCTTCCCTTCCCCTCCTGGGGCACTGTTTTAACACTGTGTTAAAAATGTTATGAATCATCGTTAGTCCAGAGTGATTAAACAACACTATACACGAAGCTTAATACGTCTCTCTCATCTTTTGCTTTAAGAAAATTGTTTTTCTTCATGTATATTCAATTGTTCACCGGGACCACTGTTCCAATGTACTGTTTGATACCCAGGTCCCAGTGACTTTATTTGAGTTTACCCTTCTAGGTAACTTTCAGTTTCAGGTCATAATTTCACCTCTGCGCTTTTTGTCTTAAAAAAAATAATGGTCCCCAAATTCAGGAATTTGCGCTGGGGTGGAAAAGGTTTTGTGATATGTACTGCTAAATTGTGGAATTCGCTTCCCCTTTATCTTAAAAATTCACAAAATCTTGTATAATTCAGGAAAGCCTTGAAAACATGGCTCTTTAACCAAAAGTGGTTCTCTACTCTGCTAGATATGGGTTATCTTCCCAAGGCAGCGCCAAGACACCTTAGGTTTTGTATAGCGCTCGAATACCCGATTATTATATAGCACAGACCACGTCAGTGTCTAGGACACAGCACTTTGCAGTGAAGAAGGCGGACATACAAAGAACTACTTTAAACCAAAATGTCAGCGGGTAAACGTATGATAAGAAAAAGCCATGGAGACAAAATTGAACAAAAGATAAAAATCAACAGTGAACATCTTACCAGCAGGGGCGGCGGGGTGGCCCCAGACACTGGAGGGGGCCCCTCAAGCACCCATGCGGTGCCAGTACAATCTGGCAAAATGAATAACAGCAAATGCTGCTCCTTATCAAAATCCTACCCGTGAGATGTGTTTGATTGATTGTGTTTCTTTCAGCAAATTGCCAATCAATCAATCAGGATTGGTAAAGCGCAACTACTCAACAGTGAGGGTCTCAAGGCGCTGGGAACTTTTATTGATTTATTGTTGCACTATAGAAAATCCCAGGGAAAAGGCACCGGTGTGAGTGTCCCTGTGTCACTTCACGTGTGAGGGAAAGTAAGAACAGAGTGAAAAAGAGGGAATAAACCCCCAGGGAAAAAGAAATGATAAGGAGAGAGAACATTATGAAGAGCTCAGAGAGAGTAAGAGAGACGCAAACTATAAAGAGGTGAGCAAGAGACAGCTGAGTGAGAGAGAGAGAGAAAGAGAGAGCAAGGTAAGGCTATAATGAACAAGCATTGAAAATGCAATAGGTCGCTCCTTTGATTAAGTTAAAGCCATTTTCTTTGCTAATGGTATTGTGTAGCAAAGCAAATGGCTTTAACTTAATGAAAGGCGAGACCTATTGCATTTTTAATGCTTGTTTTTAGCGTACGTGTTTAAGCCACGCCCTTAATCACATCGGCCACGCCCCTTTGAGAGACCCCTCCGTTTTTCCATCCCACATAAAGTCCTGCACAGGGCTACTGAGAATGGGCCATTTAAACCTACAGTTAAGCTGTGCTTTGTTTATGGACAGTTTTGTAGTACTGTCGGGGCAAGAAATACATTAGATACTGGACTGAGTTGGAACCCGTCACTAGGTACGAAAGGAATACTTTGGTGAGACTCGGTGCTTTCACTCTAATGAGTTATACTAACAACCAATGGACACGGTCAGAGTTAACCTTCCTGTGAGAAGCGGCTGGTCTTAGCATAAATATCTCAACTTACAGCTTCTGTACTCGCCTCTCGACTCGTGTATTCTTTATATCAAACGTCCTGCGTGGGAAAGAGTCTTTATTTCTTGCTTAGCAAGTTTCCTGTAGTCACTAAAGAAGTGCAGTGTACATTCAGGACTGCCAGTTTCAATAAATATAGCGCTGTGTGCCTTAAATGTGCCTGTTGCAGAGGCTGGGGATGCTTCAATAAGTGCGAAAGTAAAAGCATTTCGCTTGCGCTTGGAACAAGCCGCGCCAGAGAAATGCGCGGTAATACCAAAAAAAAAGTGCTTAGCGGCTAATTAAGAGACACTGTCTCCCGCCGCAAGTAAAAGATCCAATCCCGGTGGGCGGGGCCAAAAGTGGACAGGGTGGTAACCAGGAGGGACTAAAAAGCCTCCTAGACAATCATAACACCCGGTTTTGCATAATTGGTGACGCAAAATGATGCGCACCAATGGGAAACACGGGCGAAGCAGAAAGCGAGCTTCTGGAATCGTATTGATTCCAAGAAGCCCTCGCATGGCGAGAGCAGCGCATGCGCGCTGCTAACGCCAGACGAGACCTAAAAATAGAAACCTCACACAATTACACTACTATGCTGACCCATTAGAAATTATGAGTCAGATTTACGAAACCTATGCTGAAAAAAGACCGAAATTCGCTCTATCTTAGGTTTGGAATAAATGTGAACTTTTAAAAATATCCAAGAGATATACTAAGTACTCCCGAAAGCAATTGCTTTACTGCTTTTCTAAAAGCACGACATGTAACATTTACCAACCTTTGCATGCTTTACTTCCCCATTCAACTCTCGCACCCTGGGAGCACCCTTGTATTGTACTGTAGTATTTACATAGCGCTTCAGTGCATTTTTGGATGGGCCGCAAACTACACTCTGGGGGGACTGCACGCGATTGGCAGTGTTGCATTTATTGTGATCCTTTGGGGGAAGTGTTTGGTGTCATGTGTGCGTGACCAGAGAGGTGCTCTTATCTTGTCATAAAGCACAGCACCTACAAGTTTGATGGCAGAGGAGGAGGTGTAACAGGCACACATATCATATTTATAGTTAGGTCTAATACATATATGCATCTATGCAGCACCAGACTAGCCATAGTGTGTTACGTGAATGCACACCAAAAAAAGGGGATAATCAGAGAATGCTCAGCAATCCATATGGCAACATGTGCAAGGTGCTGTTAAATTAGTCAAAGAGCGCCACATCTAAAAGAATGAAGTTATTGGCATGAGTATGCACAAACTCCCTGTCTTAAAGGCAGGGATA
Source organism: Triturus cristatus (assembly GCF_964204655.1). NCBI lineage: Eukaryota > Metazoa > Chordata > Amphibia > Caudata > Salamandridae > Triturus > Triturus cristatus. The sequence goes on from NC_140591.1 coordinate 1,451,441,582, forward strand.
GTGCCTTCTGATGTACAAAAACACTGTATGAATGTGGAATGAGGTGAAAGAGCAATCGAGGTTGAGAACTTGGGCAGAAACTACACAATCTTTATTAGGAGCAGGATATGTAAACTGGATTCCTCCTACACCTGCTATGCGGGAGGAAGCTAGAACTTTGAGCAGAGGTTTCTGCCTCAAGCCCCTTTCACGCTCCTGGCAGCTCTTAAGGGCAGAAAAGCACAAGCAGGCCACACTAGTGCACTACATGTAAGAATGACATGAAGCACAGAAGAGTAGTAGAGAGAGTAGTAGAGAGAAAGTAGTAGAGAGAAAGTAGTAGAGAGAGAGTAGTAGAGAGTGAGTAGTAGAGAGTGGTAGAGAGTGAGTAGTAGAGAGTAGACTGTAGTAGAGAGTGAGTAGTAGAGTTAGTAGAGAGTGAGTAGTAGAGAGTGAGTAGTAGAGAGTGTAGTAGAGCATGAGTAGTAGAGTAGTAGAGAGTGAGTAGTAGGGAGTGCGTAGTAGAGAGTGGTAGAGAGTGAGGAGTAGAGTGTAGTAGAGAGTGAGGAGTAGAGTGTAGTAGAGAGTGAGTAGTAGAGTTAGTAGAGAGTGAGTAGTAGAGAGTAGTAGAGAGAGAGTAGTAGAGAGTGAGTAGTAGAGAGTGGTAGAGAGTGTAGTAGAGTGTGAGTGGTAGAGAGTGGTAGCGAGTGAGTCGTAGAGAGTGAGTCGTAGAGAGTGAGTCGTAGAGAGTAGAGTGTAGTGGAGAGTGAGTAGTGGAGAGTGAGTAGTGGAGAGTGGTAGAGAATAGAGTGAGTAGTAGAGAGTGAGTAGTAGAGAGTGAGTAGTAGAGAGTGGGTAGTAGAGTGATAGAGAGTGAGTAGTAGAGAGTGAGTAGTAGAGAGTAGTATAGAGTGAGTAGTAGAGAGTGATAGAGAGTGATTAGTAGAGAGTAGAGTGTAGTAGAGAGTGAGTAGTAGAGAGTAAGTAGTAGAGAGTAAGTAGTAGAGAGTAGTAGAGAGTGAGTAGAGAGAGAGTAGTAGAGAGTGAGTAGTAGTGAGTAGTAGAGAGTAGCAGAGAGTGATTAGTAGAGAGTGAGTAGTAGAGAGTGGAGAGTAGCAGAGCGAGAGTGAGTAGAGAGTGAGTACATCAGCAGCAATTTATTCACTCACCCATCACCACACCCAATTACGCAAACACACCCACTGGTTAACACACAAAGCGCAATACTAGCACCAGAAGAGTACTTCACTGTAGACACAAACTGAACTAAACCTGAAGCTGTCTTCTGCACCTGCTCAATTTCAAACACTTATTTCAGATATGGAGCCACACTGCTTCTGGCCAATGCAAACATTGACTTTGAGCATTTTCATAAAAGGTACAGTTTAGATCTGGGTATTGCAGTTTCAGGTGTGTGATGAATTCGCAACTGATAAGTCACACTGAAAACTGAGCAGACAAGGATCATCTTTTACTTTGCAACCTGAGTTGTGTTTGCGAACCATGAATTCACCTACTGCTTGGCATGCTCTCTCCATGAGTCCGCACACTGAATCTAACACTTACTTACTAGCTTGAAACATAAGGAAAACCGCCGGAAAACAAAGCGCCGTGAAGTACAGCTTACAGCAAGCGAAACGGCTGGTTGAGGCTGCCCGCGATAACAAACGCATGCGATGTCTTAAAAAAAAAAAGTGCAGCAAGCTTACAATAAACCTACTGTGTCACGCCGCTGGTGAGAGATCCAATCCTGCAGGGCGTGGATTAAAGGAGACAGGGTGGCAACAATCAGCGAGTGGCATGCCTTCAGTGCAATCATTGCACTGCCTTTAGCATAATTTGTGACTCCAAAGGACGCGCACGAATCAAAACTTAAGGCGGAGCTGGGAGGAGGCTTCTGGAATCGTATCGATTCCAAGAAGCCTCGTATGACGAGACAGCGCATGCGCTGCCTACGTCAGGCCGAGACCTAAAAAGGTGAGCAAAGTAGCTGAATTTGTACATAGGAGACAGAATGGAGAGAAACACCAGAGAGAGAAGAGAGACATGCAGACACCTAACGGAGGGAGGGAGGGAGGGAGAGAGAGAGAGGGAGACCAAGGGATGGGCTCTAGAGAGACATATTGGAAAAAGAGCAAAGAGAGAGGAAGTGAAAGAGAAGAAAGGATAAATGTAATTCGGCCCTGATTACGAGTGCCCCAGAGGCGTATTCAGTATTTATTGCACCTGATAAAGTCCAACACCCCTGAGGACTGCTGTTGAATGAGAAATAACGTTTTTAGAAACATGTCAGAGAGAGGCCTTTTCTACGCTTCCTCCACATGGTAAAAGATGTATCTTTTCATCAATTATTTTCATGTATTAAAACATTAATGGTAATAATGTTTGTCGAATATCTTCTCAAAATAAAGCATTGTAATCTATGACATGTTTGGGTGCTGTTATTGCACACGTGCAGAGGGTTTAAAACCCATATTTCACAGGGAACTCCCAAACCACATTGCAGAGTTTTACCACTGTCAGGGTCACTAAACTTATGCGGCAAATTAATCTAAATTATGTGACAACAAAGTGCAGCACATTCTATTGCAGTATTATTGTAATCACTTTGAGTTTGGGACGCATGTTTTGTGAAAAGCTTTCAAATTTTGTGGCATATATACATCAAAAACTAAGTGGTAGAGGCTGCAGAATCTCATTAATTCATTGGCCCTCATCATTGTCTATTGTTTTATCAACAATATATTCATGGGGGGGGAGGAGCCTAGCGCGCATCCAAGATGGTCGCGTGAGCACAGGGCTCCCCGGACCCTTCCTGCTCCTCGGAATTTATCCTGAGAATATCCTGATGTGGTTTATGGAATCTGGGAGATGAAGACCAGCTGAGCACATATCTCTTTTCAAAAATCAAATCGGACCTGGGAATCCTGAGTTGTCGTCGTCGGAACTTTTGGGACCCACCCGACGGAGGTGACCGGGGTGAAGGTGACCCGTGGGGCCGGGCTGCAATTGAACAACAGCGGCTTCAGCGCGGTGCCAGTTGCCGATCCACCACTTTCGGTTTCGGTTTTGGACTTCAGGAGACCAGCTGGCGGGTGCGCTCGGGGTGGCGAGGTGCTTCCTGGGCCTCTGCACGAGGTTTTCCTCCACCTGCCACTAGAGTGCCTATCGCCTCGGACCCCCTATACCGACATTTTGTGGTCTTCTTGCTGGTGCCCTTACACCTCTTGATTGGAGGTCCCCTTTAGTGACCGTGTTCACATGGGGGGCAAAGGGGGTCCCGAGGGGCGCAAGACCAAGGCCTCCCTCCGCGGGGGAGCGGTCCAGAGCAACAACATGGACCGCTACACCCAGGGCAGAGGGTCCCCTGGCGCTGCTGGCCTCCCCCCGGACGCTGCAGGGGGAGGCACGAACGTCTCTACGGAACTTTCCCTGCAGGACATTATGGGCGCCATTGCTGGCATCAGGGAAACCATCGCCACGCAATACGAGGCCCTGGCCCGTAAGATCGACACTCTCGCGATTGATGTCACCCTGATCCGGGCCGACCTCTCCAAAACTAACGAGAGGGTCCAGGCCCTCGATACACGGACCTCCACCCTCGGTGCGGAGGTGTCGGATCTGCGGGCCGCGCTTGGAGACATCAGGGTGGTCAACGATCATATGGCCCGGCGGCTTGAGGACTTCGAGGGACGGGCCCGACGCAACAACATCCGCGTCATAGGTGTACCGGAGTCCTCCGACAGCCGCCCGGTTGACCTCGTGGTCGAGGAACTTATCCTGCAACAGTTGTCCCCGGCTGGCCTAAGTAAGTTCTTTGCCGTGGAGCGGGCCCATCGAGTTCCGGGCGGCCGGCCACGGCCGGGGGCCCCCCCGAGGCCTATCGTGGCCAAACTATTCCACTACAGGGACCGCGATGCTATTCTGCAGGCCTCACGGACCCACGGCCCGGTTCGTCACGAGAACTCGACCATCAATTTTTATCCGGACTTCACGCAACTGGTCCAGAAACAGCGGATGGGATTCCAAGGGGTGAAGCGTCGTCTCCGCGAGCTGGGCCTAAAGTATTCGATGCTCTACCCTGCAAAACTCCGAGTGGAACATGGGGATCGGACAGCCTTTTTTGACTCTCCTGTGGCCGCAAGTGACTGGCTGGACTCGCTGCCGGACGGAGGTGGCCGTCCCGGACCCTCTGCGGGCACCGCAGGTGACGGGTCCCCTTTAGAATGACTTTTGGTCCTTGATTTTGCCGTTTTGCACTGTTCAGTTGGGTCTTACTTCTTTTGTATATTGTGTTTCACCAGGACCTGTGAGGGGGGCGGGCGGGGACGGGTCCCTTTCCTCCTCCGGGGTCTTTTCGTAGAATGGGGTTAGTGGGGCGACAGGCACACTGCAAGTTGGGGGGGTTTTTTGGCCCGCAGGGGTGCAGGGTGGGGGGAGTTGGACTTGGGGTGGGGTTGGGGGGGAGGAGGGGCTGTTTTGTTGTGTGTTTTTTGTTTACAGGGCGAGGTATTGATTTTTGTCCACATCTGGGAACTGTGCTGCAGGCTGGGGGACCCTTGATCTATTGGAGGGGATGGGGGGGGACGGGTTGAGGCTTATGTCATGGAACGTCAATGGGTTGGGGGACCGTATCAAGCGGGGTGTAGTGCTGCAATATTTGCGTCGTTTGACTCCTGATGTGGTGTTTCTCCAGGAGACGCATCTGGTTGGTAATGTTTGTCATGCAATGAACAGGGGGGGATATCGCCTCGTAGCCCATTCTGGTTTCACAACTGGTTCCAGGGGGGTGGGCATTCTCCTGCGAACCTCCCTTCTGGTGGAGATCACTAAGATAGTCTCGGATGACAGAGGGCGCTATGTGTGTTTGATTGGGAGGTGGGAGGGGCAGCCCCTTACCCTGGTTTCAGTCTACGTCCCCCCGGGCCTCCAGAACTCCACCTTCACTGACTTGGGTCGAATGCTGCTTGACCTTCCGGACAGCCTCCTGCTCATGGGCGGGGACTTTAATTCTGTGGTTTCGGGTGAACTGGATCGACACCCACCAAGGACCCTCCCCGCTGCCCAGGCATGGCTGGGTGGGATGTTGGAGACCTTCGGCCTGGTGGATAGTTGGAGATTAATGCATCCGACCCAATGTCAGTTCACCTTTCACTCGGGGGCGCATGGGAGTCTCTCTAGGTTAGACTACTTCCTTATGCCCGCGGCGCAGACTGGTCGGATTAGAGAGGTCAGGCACCTGGCGCGGGGTATCTTCGACCATTCTCCGCTGTGGCTTCTTTTTGACACCGGGTCGCGGTCTTCAGGGCGGATCTCTCCCATTAACCCATGGTACCTGCGAGACCCTACGACTCGCGACAGCCTGGTTAAGGCTATGGACCAATACTTCCTTGATAACGAGGGGTCGGTGTCGTCTGCAATGTCCCTGTGGGAAGCCTTTAAAACCGTGATCCGCGGACACGCCCTCTCCCAGATAGTGGTGGCTAAGAAGGTCAAGAGTGAGGCAGTGGTGAGGCTGGAGACTGACATCTCGGGGCTGGAGTCGGCCTTGGAGGCGAATGTCACTCCGGACGGGCTCCATGCCCTTAGCCTGAAACAGTTTGAATATAGGTCCCTGGTCACTGACGCGGCCAAAACTATGTATAGGGAGCAGCAGGGTCGACTGTACGACGCCGGGGACAAGGCGGGAAAGTTGATTGCGTGGCTGGACAAAAAGGAGAGAGTGAATCGTGTGGTCCCGGAGTTGCGTGCTGCGGATGGTGTGTGTGTGACTGAGCCGGATGAGATTGTGGAATGTTTCGCCGACCACCTCCGGGCTGTGTACTCCCCAGTGACTGACAGAGATGAGGACGACTCTCGCCTTCTACTGAGGGATATTGCCTTGCCCGGCCTGTCCGTTGAGGACCGTGAGCGGCTGGACGCCCCCTTGTCGGCGGATGAAATAGCGACCGCGATCCGCTCCCTTCGCTCGGGCAAGGCTATGGGTCCCAACGGTCTGCCCATTGAGCTATATAAATTGCGCCCTGATAAGCTTGCGCCCTTCCTCAGTCGCATGTTCCGTGAGTCTCTTACGGCGGGTTCCCTTCCGGCTGACCAGCGTTTGGCCACGATAGTCGTGATCCCCAAGGAGGGCAAGCCGCGAGACCGCTGTACTTCTTACCGGCCTATCTCACTGCTAAATGCAGAGCCTAAAATCCTGGCGAAAGTCCTTGCCAATCGTTTGTTGAGCGTCGTGTGCGATCTTATTCATCCGGACCAATGCGGCTTCATCCCGCACCGCAACACCGCTCTTAACTTGCGGCGTCTTCACGGCGCCCTGGCCAGGGCGGAGCTCCTCTCCGAACCGGCCGTGCTGGTTTCTTTGGATGCCACGATGGCTTTTGACACCATCGAGTGGCCATTCCTCTGGGCTGTCTTGGCTAAATTTGGCTTTGGGGAAGGATTTATTGGCTGGGTGAAGCTTCTTTACACGGGACCCATGGCTCAGGTGGTGGTGAATGGGCGGGTCTCTCGGCCCTTTTCCCTCGGCAGGGGCACGAGGCAGGGGTGCCCGTTGTCCCCTTTGCTCTTTGCTCTCGCCCTGGAGCCACTCGCGGCTTGGCTCCGCTGGGAGCCCTCGCTTAGAGGGATCCGGTGGGCCCCGGGCTTCGAAGATCGGGTCTCGTTGTATGCGGACGATATTCTCCTGTATCTCACCTCACCGCGGCAGTCGCTCAACGTCCTCTTTGACGTTCTGACTTCCTTTGGGAACAATTCGGGTCTCACGATCAATTGGTCTAAATCCTGCGTCTATCCTATCTCTGGTGGTCCTCCTCTCCTGCCGCCTCGGCTTCCGATCCAAATATCTCTGAGCGGCTTTAAGTACCTGGGGATATACGTTTCGCTGGACCCGGTGGCTCGTTATGAGCAGAATCTCCTGCGTCCACTCCGGCGATTGCGAGAGGACACGGCCCGGTGGTGCAGGCTGCCCCTGTCCCCGCTGGGTCGGGCCGCGCTGTTCAAAATGATGTCCCTTCCCAGGTTCCTCTATGCACTCCAGAACTCCTTCGACGTTATCCCAGTGGCCTACTTTCGGGAGGTGGAGAGCCTGCAGAGGAGACTGGTGTGGGACAGGCGGGCGCGTATTGCTCTTGCTAAGCTTACTCTCCCCTGGTACGACGGGGGCATCGCGCTTCCTGACATTCGCAGGTACTATTGGGCCTCGCAGCTATCGGCCATTAACCATGCCACGTATGCGCCTGGCTTGAATCCGGCGTATGAGATGGACAAGTTCCTGCTTCCCGGCGGGAACTATAACAGGGCACTTTACTCCCGCTCGGCTGGCCGGACCCTTACGGGTCCTACTAAGATTGCGGTGCGGACCTGGAGGGCTGCCACTGCGGCCACGGGCTGGAGTGAGCGACTAACATGTGCTACTCCTTTGTTTGCCTCCGACCGCCTGGGCAGCCTCTGGACTACGAAGGGGTTTGACCAGTGGGATACGATTGGTATCAGCAAAGTGGGAGACCTGTGGCATAAGGGCACGGTTAAGACTTTCGCGGTGCTCCAGGCCGAATACGAGCTTACGGACAGGGAGTTCTTCCGCTATGCCCAGGTTCGACATGCCCTGCTCTCGGTCTTTGGGGAGGGGACCAAGATCCCGGTTTCCTCGCCCCTCGAGGACCGCATACTTGACGGACATGTCCCTGACAGTACTATTTCTTTAACTTATAAAAAACTGATCAATCATCGGGCTGACCTCTTTGTGCGCCTCCGGGAGGCTTGGACGGGGGATGGGGTGGAATTGGACGACGAGGACTGGCAGTCTGCACTGTCGTCCCCCAAGGAGGTCGCCATTCCAGCCCGTCTCCGGTTGGTACAGCTTAAGATTCTTCACCGGGTGTATGTGACGGGTCCTCGCCTGGTCTCGATGGGATTTTCCGACGACGGGCTCTGTAAGCGGGGTTGTGGGCTCAGCGCCACCTTTCTCCATATCCTGTGGGAGTGCCGCGAGGTGGCGGACTACTGGCGCCGGGTCCATACGGTTATGGGACAGGTCACTGGGGTTGTGCTGCTGCCGGAGGTGCGTCGCTGTGTCCTGAATGTGTGGGAGCCCAATGATTACAGCGCGGCTCAGACTCGGTGGGCGGCCCTGGGGAACATGATTGCCAAGAGAGATATAGATCAGCTTTGGGGCGCCCAACGGCCGCCCACCGTGTCAGTATGGAAGGAGAATATGGACTGGTGTATGTTCAGGGAGAAGACTGTGTATGTGGCCCGTGGTAAGCCGGGGGCATGGGGTAGAATCTGGGGGCAATGGAATGCGTATCGCGGGGGTATCTGTACGCCCCCCCTGGTGGACACCGATATCGCCATGTCCCCCTGACCCTTGATGGTTCCTGGCACCTTTTGGAATAACTACATATGGACGTTCATCTCCCTTGACCCCCCCCCCCCGTCCCCAGCCTCCCGGTACTCCTTCCTTTTGCCGGCTGCTTAATGGTCTGAACTGGAGTTCCCCGGAGGAAGCCTGACCCGCACTGTTTGCCCTTATGCCTCGCCTTTTGTTTTTCTTTTAGTTTTTGTGTCTGTTGGACTTAAGTCTCCTGTTCCTTTAGAACTATCCGGAGCCACTACGGGGCTGCGCCCCGGGAATTGACTGCAGCCTTGATAAATGTATATTTCATTCTGTACCTAGCGGCCGGCCCTGGTGGTTGTAGGCCCGTGCTTGTAACCGAATTATTGTTCAATAAAAATTTTATAAAAAAAAAAAAAAAAAAAAAACAATATATTCATGAAAGTTAAATCTAAACATTTTAATTCCAATTAGTGTCTGTTATCCCAGACTTTGACGAAAACAGCCTTTTCAAGTTAACTACCTTAAAATAGACGCGTAATGTAAAAAATGTGAATGAGTAATGTATAATACGGTTGCATATTGCCATCTCACAGTTCTAGTGACATTGAAAAACTAATCCGGCCTTCAGCTTTGTAGTTCTTGATGCCACCAGAACACCTCAATGGCAATATTGGACCAATTTATACGGTTATTGCCTATGTATCCTCTATGTACTGGTATTTATATTACACTCTCCTACTTTTTTTTTTTTTAACAAACTTTATTAGGTTTGTAAATCAAGACATTAGCAAACTGTCGATTCCTGGGTCTAGCATTCCCCCCCTATTATACCTTACATACATACAATGCTAGGTACTTTAATGTAGGCCCATGAATCGATACATTTCAATGCAACATCGCAGAATAGTTGACTGGATTATCAAAAAGAGTCTTTCTTGTCTCAAGAAAAAGTAGACGCGGATCAAGGAGAATAACCTCTAGCGCTTAACAGTGCCCTTAAAATATTTCTACTTTCCTAATCCTAACAAATCTAAACTAATACACTCCCAAACTTCCCTCCCCCACCCACCCCCCAGGCATGTCACTTCCAATTATATGCTGTACTATCAACAAACATAGCTTTACGTAGTTGTTGGGATTCATTATTCTAACAATGCGGGCATGTGCAGGTTGCCATTCCAGACGCACGTATCGTGTATGTAGCTAATGTGGTTTTATGATTACAGCTATGTGCCGTTAAGTGTCTATTCTGTCTCCGGTGCTCCCGGTTCAGTGTCGTCCTCACTATCCGTGTCTGGGTCTCTCAATAAGCCCACCAATTGCTCACATGCCCTAGCCGCCTCCAGCGCCCTCTCACTCCCCGTTCTCTTTGCTAATTGTAATCTAACTATCCCGTTGTATTCTGCCCATTTGATGAACTCACTTTTCCGTCTAGCTACGCCCGGGGACCTACTCGCTTTCCAAAGCATCGTGATTTCCCTCTTGGCCAACACCAGCCCCATATCTATAAACTTGCTGGTGACCTTGGTTTTGGCCGTATGGGGGAACCAATGCAGTATACAAGTCCCCAGTGCCAGATCCAGCTCTCTTTCCGTCACAGCCTTCAATAGTGCAATTGCCTCATTCCAATAACTAGCTAGTAATGAGCACCCCCAAATCATGTGATGAAAGTCCACCCCCTCTCCTCGACACCTCGGGCATTCATCTGTATCCGTATTGAAATATGTTTTAATTTTTGCCGACGTGAGGTAGGTGCGATGTAAGATATAAAAATGAACCAGCTGAAAGCGAATATTCCTAGTGCTTTTCCACAATCGCGCCACCACCTCGGCCCAGGCCCTAGCAGATATCTCGCCTCCCACATCCACCTCCCACTTTCGCTTAAGTACGTCCAAAGGGGGCATCTTCTCTTGAGTAATACGCTTATATAGACATGTGACTGCCTTATACTTCGCCGCTGCAGTTACAATATATTGACATCCTAAAGAAGCTCTACGTTCCGCTTGCCCTCTTTCCAGTGGCAAGGATAGCCACAGTAAGCGCCACGTGGAGCAAGAAGTCCCCCCCCCTCGTAAATCAAATCGCTCCTGCAGAGCACCAAAGGGCAGCATGATCCCGTCCTCGTATAAATCCCCAATAGTGGTCAGCCCCCTCTCATCCCAGTCACTCAGCTCCCGCCAGGAGCCCCGGTTGGGGAGTGTCTCACACATAACGAGTGGTATATCAGGGGCATATGGCACTTTCAGGCCTGCCCTCTTGAGATTCCGCCTCCAACATTGCCTCGCTGTCTTAACCCCTTCGGTGCTCATGACGGAACGGTTCCGTCATGAGCGTCGGTAGAGCTGTGCTCATGACGGAACCGTTCCGTCATGACCACGCCCGCGCAAGCAGCGCTCAGCACAGCGGGGGAATCCGCCCCGCATGGAAGGGGTTAAGGTCCTCCGGGAGAGCACCAATTCGAACCGGGTGGTCCAACAAAATTTGAGAGAGCAGCTGCAGCTCCGGGGCTCCCCCTCTTTCATCTTCAGGGCCACGCAGCCTCAGCGCCACTCTTGATATTCAGCTTCAGATACCATCCCACCCGTTCTAACCGGCGCCGTAGAGGACTTATAAAGTAGCGCCGTCCATGCTATAAAGTTGTCTCTCTGCCCAAATCGGGCCATGACCTGAAACTGGTAGGGCCATTCCAAACTGTCAAATGGCTTTTCTATATCAACAGCAGTGTCTTTGGGGTAAGAATCCACTTCGAGTATCTGCAGCAATCGCCGAACGTTTAAGGACGTATTCCGAGTAGGAATAAAGCCTGACTGATCCCGATGGATTATGGTTGACATGTGGGGCAAGAGGCGGGTAACTAGGATACGACTCAATATCTTATAGTCTGTAGTGAGCATGGAGAGCGGCCGGTACGCCGATCTGTCCCATGCCGATTTACCAGGTTTCAGGAGTGGAACGATAACCGCCTCCCTTGTGGATACAGGGAGATGGCCCAGGTGTCTCGCCCTGTTAAACAAAGCTACTAGGCGCGGTGCCAACTGTTCAGAGTAAGTAGAGTAAAACTCTATCGGAAGGCCATCCATTTCCAGCGTGCCATATGTTTAATACCCGCCCGCACTTCTCTCAATTCAATATCCCTGTCTAGTGCCTCCGCCTGATCGTCATCCAGTTGTGGCAGCTGGAGCTCGCGTGTAAATCCGCCTAGGTCATCCCCCGTTCTGACTGTCTTGCTCCTGTATAACTCCTTATAGAAGTAATGAAACAGCCTGTTTATACCTACCTGAGTGAAGCAAGCGTTCCCCCGAGCGTCCCGGAATAACACTCTCGTACTTGAGCATAATTATCTGTGTTCGCACCCGACTAATTCCAGTAAAATGGGTCTGAGTGGGGAACACGAAGGGGTAACCAATTAGTTGAGGGCATTCCCAATTTGGACTTATAAATCTATAGTCTATAGTGTCTGTATATGGTACAGGCTGCATAACGTTTACACATAACAAAGGCTTAAGCTAAAACATGTATTCTTGGTAGAATATGCAATATTCATATTGAACTAAAATGTAAGGTATATTGTATCATGTTCGAAATGGTGTGAAGATTGCTGCAAAAAAAAGTAGCTTTGCGATCAGGTAAATGAAGTAGTTTTTTTTATAAAAACAAGTAGTTAATTGCCAGTCCCTTTTGCATTCAGTTGGGGTAACCTTTTTTACAGCATAAATAAATAAATATATATATATATATCACAAGTATCCTTCCGTTTACTTGCCAGAAGTCCTCCTGAAAAACGGACACGGACCCAAAGCATTTGTGGAGGTTCATTTTTTCCTCATTCGTCGCCATTACGCGTTTCGGCTCGCTTGAGCCTTGATCATATATATATTCACTGAAAAAACCATAGGTTTCACACATGTTATAGTTAGCTGGACATTTTACTGATAAAAAACCAATGAAATTCCCGCGTTATAGTTAGTGCAGGCAACTATAACTCACGCGACCGCAATCCTCTGCTGATGCTAATACTGTATTTAGACACTTATTTGCCTATGTCTTCTTCCATTAAATTTTAGCTATACATATATTACAAATATTTTTTTTTCATAAAGACACATATGTCATCAGCAGAGGATTGCGGTCGCGTGAGTTATAGTTGCCTGCACTAACTATAACGCGGGAATTTCATTGGTTTTTTATCAGTAAAATGTCCAGCTAACTATAACATGTGTGAAACCTATGGTTTTTTCAGTGAATTTGCAAGGTTTTTTAAATGCTAATTCCTAACTATAACGTGTGTGAAACCTATGGTTTTTTCAGTGAATTTGTACGGTTTTTTAAATGCTAAGTTACTTTACGCCATTCGTGGCGTGCGCGCCCACTTAACGCAGTTCGTTCCGTGCGCGCACGGTGCGCTTCGCGCACCGTGCGCGCACAGTGAGCACGCGGTGCGCTTCGAGCACCGCGCGCCCACTTTACGCAGTTAGTGCCGTGGATGGGCCATGTACGCTCGATGCGCTTTGCGCACCGTGCGCACGTGGTGGACATATTATGCGCTTCGTTGTGAAAGATAAACATTTATATTCAGTTTAAATTATATATAATATGCCATGCACAAATGGTGCCCTTCGGGCATCATTTGCACACGGGGTGGGGAGAGTGTGGATAATTTTTTTTTTTATTAATTATTTTACCGTACGCGTACGGTAAGCGTAATCGGCGAATTTTCGTAAAAAAATAAAAATGAATTTTTGGCCTTGGGGGTTCTGTGGGGACACATTTAGCAAGCCGAGGTGGTTGGGAGCTGTCTAAACAGTCCCTTTACATGTTTATTCTCTTTGTTTTTCATCCCCCCCTCAGAGTCCGAGAGAGAAAATGGCGGCCGCCGCTTCCTGGTTTCGACCGATTCGAATGTTTACTAAGATCTAACAGCCAATCAGAATCGCGCTCGCGCACGTCACCGTACGCGTACGGTAAGCGCACCGTAAGCTGACTCAGATATATATATTGATTTAAAGGCTATTTTCTCAGAATCTACTGAACAGATTTACACCAAACCTACAAAAGGCACTTCCTTGACCTGTAGACTACCTCTCTGCCAAATTTCAAGGAACTCTGTTCAGCCGTTCGGGCTGTAGCTGTGTCTAAAGGTCCTATGGAAAAATGTATGGGAAAAACGCGTTTTGGGACCCCCCTTTTATCTCAGCCCCCGCTTGACGAATCCCCCCGAGACTTTCAGGGTAGGAGCGGAGCGTAGCGCCCCACCTATTTTGAAAATTTCGCGAGGATTCGTTGACCGGCGCCAAAGTTATTCAAAATAGAATGTTGCGGTTTTCCTATGGAAACAGGGTCCTAACTATAACTACCTACTGGCGACCGCCAGTAGGTAATATATATATATATATATATATATATATATATATACACACACACACACACACATATATATGTATAGTATACATGCAGATGCTCACGTTGTAATATGCTATTTGAGTGTATGAAGGGGCTACGCCTCGCGAGAGGCGAATCCTCGAGGGAATTGTGATGCCGCTCCGCCTTCCTGAACTAAGGAAACAAATGGCATATTATACTTTAGTGCATCTGCCTACGTGGTTTATGCTATGGCATTTTCCATGGGTTTCTGTTCGAACAAATGTATTTAACCAAAGCCAGGATGCAAGGGGTTAAATTTGTGCCGCAGGTAAAACCACACTCATGTGACTATTGGAGAGTGGTTTCTGGCGCAAAGTAATTGTTACATGCAATCTGTGAGGCAGTACGTTTTTTGTCATACTGTTTTGCAGACCTTGAATTTGACCTTTGCACTTTATTAATAAGTGTGTGAATGTGCGTTTATTAGTACAGTTGTTCTAAAAAAGTTTTATTTAGCCACATCTATTTTCATTGCTGTGGGATATAAATATATGTCTTTACAGCCCCTGGTTAAAATCTGTTTTTCCTTATTGATCCTGACAATCTATTGAAGGGGCGTCCAACATAGACCCAGGAGTGTCTGCAGATCCAGCCCTTATTTTCAGGGTGTTCGGTGGTTCTCCTGAAAATCTGGCGTGGATCTGCCCCTTCTGAGGATTCCTTTTGGGACAAAAGCTTCCACTTGATTAAACACTTATTTATGGAGTTCTGCAGGACAAAAAAGAAAAGCACTCTCTACCTAATCATTATCCCAAAATTGTGGCATGGATCCACCCCTGATGTAGAATACATTTAGCAACACGTTCTTTCTAAGACACTACAAGCACTTTCAGTACAGAATGTTTACTTTTCCTCCTTGACATTTAGTGAATACTTTCCAAATTACGCTAATTTAATTTCTTAGCGCAAAGTGCTTCAGAGATGGTCTTATTTTGGTACAAATTCAGTCACCACCAGGAGAGCCTATATTTAGGCCCATCTGCTGGTGCGCCCTATTGATCGGTCAATTAGAAGACTGCATGGGAGCTTCTGGGGAGGGGGAGGCGCTGGAGTTACTCTGTAATGGAGAAAACCATAGAGGATACGTAGCCGTCCGCGAGCTCCCATGGGCCAGTAAATGCATGAAGCGGCATCTGTGCAGGCTGCACGCCCCACATCACATAGCCTGTTTATCTCTATGACCGCTACCAGCCTGGTTCTTGCCTGACCTCCATTTTCTAACAAATCCCATCAAACCAGTTGTTCAAGGCCAACATTGGGAAGGACACACTATTGGTTTGGGAAGGACACACTATTGGTTTGAGTATGCGTCTGATGACGCACCACAAGACATTCCTGATTATGCTACTATTAATGAGGCTGCTGAAGAATGGTCATGTGAGGGTGAGGTCCTCAAACAGATCACATTTCAGCGTCTTGAGACCCTCCCGTGTGAGTAGCTGCGCTTAAAAAAACACTGTTTCATTGATTTCATACCAGACTTGCTGAGAAAGGGAGCTCCTCCCACAGTGATGTCAGAAATCAAATTTGTATTGCATAGTCGCGCCATGCAAGCCGGGCCCACTGTAGACATTTCTTTTTGCTTTCTGGTTTTTGGACAAAATCACCCGTCCTTTGGTAACTTGGGAGACGAGGCCTAAGTTAACCTAACTGCAACATAATTTTATCCTTGGAGAGTTGAAAAATCAGTGTCAAAGCAAATTGCAGTGGTTTTAATGCTTCCATTTTACTAGCAAAGAAATAAATGGCGGACATTGGCTTATATGTGCAGTTTCTATAAACTACGCCTTAAAGACATCACGAGCATAGATAATGGGTTTCAGTTTTTAAATACTGAAATGACTCACAATGACAAGCACATAACTATGTTATACAAAATGGTAGCAGATGACCTCATGTTGTCAGGGTCACCAGTGCTATGCTTTGCTTTTATGAATCATTGCCCTCAGGTGGCCCATCCCAGTTGGTTGGTTTGCCGCCGCACCCTCCGCTTGTGGCATGTGGGCCACATTGGTTCCTTGTGTGGTCAGTTTTGCTTCTCACATTAATGGCACCCTAGGAGGAATGCCCTGCTGTAGAACTCACCCTTTCCTTAATCTGAAAATTATGTTGTCTCATCACTGAATTGGGCTCCTCCTTGCAGTAGGTGTGGCTGATGACGGGTAGAAGATTCCACCTAATACGCAAGGTGCAGTGGTGACCAGCGGGGCCTCCGATGGTAGGAACGCTCTGCGACTGGAGTTTCTGCTACTTACAGCTACTGGGCTGATGGGACCACATCTGCAAGGGAGCATTCCCAGCGCTATTGTATCCCACCAGCAGCTTAGATTACTGGTCGGCATTACTGATCTCGTGGTATAAATATAAGCCAGCGTTTTGCATTCTGAATCGGGGGAATGTCCATAAAGGACTGTTATGTTATACAGATTTGTAGAGGGTTGTATCACGTTACAACGCATGCCATTACCTCGCATGCCGTTGCAACGCAAATCTTTACCCTGACTTGCTGTCGGGGGTGCGCTGGAAGCTGGAATAGTATCATTTACTATTCCAAATCCAGTATGTGCAACAGTAGGGAAGGTGTTGGAGTTAAATCCAACACCTTCTACCCCCTGCAACAAGCCTTTCGCGTTGTAACGACATGCAGGGTAATGGTATGTGTTACAATGCATCCGTTGTAAAGGCTGTTTCCCTTGTAGAGCACACCTTCACATGAGAGGGTATTCTGGTGCTGAGCAGGTGTGAGTCTAGCCACACCTAAGGTCTAGTGGGACTACTCGAAGAGCCAGGACTTCAGCTTAATGCAAAACTCAAGAAGTGAAGAGTAGGCTCTTATGTGTAGCAGTAAGTTGTTCCACGCTTTAGGAGCAATGACGGCCCGACCGCCAGATCCGGTTTGCCGTATGTGTGGGATTTACGCAAGTAGCAGTCTGGACGAGCAGAAGTGTCTGGAAGGTTTGTGCAAGCAGATGCGATCGCTGAGGTATGCTGGACACGTGTTATGTAGTGCCTTGAAAGTGGGGGAGGAGTTTGAGTTGTGCTCGTTTGTGAATGGGGAGCCAGAGGGGCTCCTTCGGGTGGGGTGTGATGAGAGCGCAACGTGGGAGGTTGGGACGGATTTTGGCCCTCTGAATAGTCTGCAGTTTTCTCGGGAGTTTATTGTCAATCCCGGCATAAAGGGTGTTCCTGTAGTCCAGTTTGCATGTGACCAGGGCGTGCATGAGTGTTTTCTGGGTGCTGATCGGTAGCCATTTGAAAATCTTCTTCATCATCTTCAGGGTATGGAATCATGAGGTGGGGACGACATTGACTTTGGCGGTCATGTCGAGTTTGCTGTTGATGAGGATTTCTATGGCACCCCTCGTTCGTCAGAATGTGGGGGAGAGCTACAAGTGGACCTATGGCTCCTCAGGGAGAAGAAACATATGATGTCATATGACATTCCGCTACACAATAGCTGGCTTGACGCGTTTCGGAATGACCCTTGTTCACAAGCCATCAGCTAAGGACAACAGGACGGTTTATGCCTAAAAGTGAGTGACTTGCTACAGCAGTGTTTTGACAATTTCCGCTGGCCCACTGAGGATTTTAATGCTTGAATATTGGGACACATGATAACACCCACTTGGGAAGTAATGGGGTGTTGAGACTGCAAAGACCACAATGCTTTGTTGCATACGCCCACTGAGGCAAAGGACATGCCCATCTGGGCTTGGTTCGTTTAAATAAACGCAGGTGATCTACACTCATGTTGCCGTGTTGTCCTTAGCCGATGGCTTGTGAACAAGGGTCATTCCGAAACACGTCAAGCCAGCTACTGTGTAGCGGAATGTCATGAATGCTGCAGTCTTCACTTTAAGAGGCTCCGGGAGGGCCTCCTCACACTGGGTAACCTTTTTTGACTATATATATATTCACTGAAAAAAACATAGATTTCAGGGGCGTTATAGTTAGCTGGACTTTTCACTCGTACAAAACCATTGAAAATCCCCCGTTATAGTTAGTTCAGCTAACTATAACTCACGCGCCCGCAATGCACTGCTGATGACGTCACATATTACATCACTCATGACATGTGTGACATCACTCATGACATCACTGATGACATCTCAAATGACATCACTGATGACATCACTGATGACATCATCCTTGTGATAGAGTGGCAGACCTCCTCTCCCCCTAATATAACCTTTGATACACACATTCAAAAATAGAAACTAAAAATTTCAAAACAATGGACATACCAATACCAGTTTCAACAACCTATTCAGTAATTCTAAGATCCACATACACATCCACTCATTCACCAACAGTCCTATACAGTCACTCATACATGTACTCACTCATCATATGTACTCATACACCTATACATCCTGTTACACAACGCCACTCATCCATAGAGTTACTCACACACATAGTCACTCATGCTAATAAAGAATCAAACATCCATTTATTTGCATATACAGTTATACACACACCACCACACTTACTTCTACAGAAACTTACACATACTTAGTCTATTAAACAATCACTTATAGAAACACATACTTATTCATACAGGAACTCTTCCAATCTCTCACTCTCACATATACTCACTTACATACACCAATAGTCAGATATACTAGTTTAAAACATATGTAGTTACTCATAAAGACACTATTAAGACAGTCATTCACTCACTAACACACTCATGCACACACTCATCCACCCATACAGTCCTGCACACATGCTGTCTTCAACACATACAAACAGTGAGTCACTCATTCATGCACCTATGCATTACGTAATACCCCCCACAGAACCATACAGACACTCAGACACTCATACTGATACTCAAAAAAACAACTAATAACCTATATAGACACTCATGTAGCTACTCACCAACCCATGCAGCCACTTATACACAAAGTGAGAGACTGATACAGATATTTACATATTTAAACATTACTCACTAAGCCATGTATTCACTAAGATACACTTAATCAGTCACTTATACAATCAATTTTTCAAAAACAAATCATCCATTTAGACACTATATACCCATTTATTCTTCCATCGACCTTGAGATATACATATATAAAACATGTGTAATTTTCAGAAAAGCACACATTCACTGGATGATGTCATCAGTGATGTCATTTGAGATGTCACCAGTGATGTCATGAATGATGTCACTGACCATGTCACGAGTGATGTAATATGTAACGTCATCAGCAGTGCATTGCGGGTGCGCGAGTTATAGTTAGCAGAACTAACTATAACGGGGGAATTTCAATGGTTTTGTACGAGTGAAAAGTCCAGCTAACTATAACGCCCCTGAAACCTATGGTTCTTTCAGTGAATATAAATAGAATGTTGCGGATTTCCTATGGAAAATAGGTCCTAACTATAACTACCTACTGGAGACCGCCAGTAGGTAATACGTGTGTATATATATATATATATATATATATATATATATATATATATATATATATATATATATATATATATATATATATATATTCCACATTATAGTTAGATCGGGTAACTATAACTTGCGCGCCCACAATAAACTGCTGATGACGTCACATAGTACATCACTCATGACATGGTCAGTGACATCACTCATGACATCAATGATGACATCTGAAATTACACATTGTGGATTGCGGTCGCGCAAGTTATAGTTACCTGATCTAACTATAAAGTGGAATTTCATTGTTTTTTTACGAGTGAAATGTACAGCTAACTATAACATGTGTGAAACCTATGGTTTTTTAAGTGAATTTGCAAGGTTTTGTAAATGATAATTCCTAACTATAACGTGTGTGAAACCTATGGTTTTTTCAGTGAATTTGCAAGGTTTATTGTGGGCGCGCAAGTTATAGTTACCTGATCTAACTATAACGTGGAATTTCATTGGTTTTTTACGAGTGAAATGTACAGCTAACTATAACATGTGTGAAACCTATGGTTTTTTAAGTGAATTTGCAAGGTTTTGTAAATGATAATTCCTAACTATAACGTGTGTGAAACCTATGGTTTTTTCAGTGATATATATATTCACTTAAAAAACCATAGGTTACACACATGTTATAGTTAGGTAGATATTTCTCTCGTAAAAAACCAATCAAATTCCCCCGTTATAGTTAGTTCAGATAACTATAACTCGCGCGACCGCAATCCACTGCTGATGACGTCACATATTACATCACTCATGACATGGTCAGTGGCATCACTCATGACATCACTGATGACATCATCCTTGTGATAGAGTGGCGGCCGCGCGAGTTATAGTTATCTGAACTAACTAAAACGGGGGAATTTCATTGGTTTTTTACGAGAGATATATCCACCTAACTATAACATGTGTGAAACCTATGGTTTTTTTAAGTGAATTAGCAAGGTTTTTTAAATGCTAATTCCTAACTATAACGTGTGTGAAACCTATGGTTTTTTTCAGTGAATTTGTACGTTTTTTTAAATGCTAAGTTATGTTATGTATTTTTTTTTTATATATTTATTTTACAATAAACTACGTATTTAAAAAAAATGTAATTATTTTTTTTGGTTTTTCACCATGCGCGTACAGTGCGCGCACCCCCGCGATTTAAAAAAAAAAAAATTACAATGTTTTTTTCTGCCTTCGGGGTTCTTCAGGGACCCCCTGACAAAGGCTAGGGGCTCAGGAACTCTCTACCCTGTCCCCTTTTCACGTTCGTCACCTTCCTTTTTCACTCTCGCACTGAAAACAAACAAAATGGCGGCCGACACTTCCTGATTTCGACCGATTCGAACGTTGACTAACATGTAACCACCAATCAGAATTACGCTCGCGCACGTTAGGGTGCTCGCACGGTGCGCGCACGGTGCTCGCACGGTGCGTGCACGGTGCGCGGCTATAGATATGTATGTGCTTTTAACTGCAATTTTCTCAGGAACTACTGAACAGATTGACTCCATATATGCAAAAGGCATATCCCTGAGCTGAGGACTACCTCTCTGCCAAATTTCAAGTAATTCTGTTCAGCCATTCGGGCTGTACCTTGGACTAAAGGTCCCTATGGAAAATTGCATGGGGAAAACGCGTTTTGGGACCCCCCTTTTTTCTCAGCCCCCGCTTGACGAATCCCCCCGAGACTTTCAGGGTAGGAGCGGAGCGGAGCGCCCCACCTATTTTGAAAATTTCGTGAGGATTCGTCAGCCGGCGCCAAAGTTATTCCAAATAGTATGTTGCGGATTTCCTATGGAGACACGGTCCTAACTATAACTATCTACTGGCGACCACCAGTAGATAATATGTTATAATAAACCTATAATGAACTGAATTTGGATATAAAATAACAATACATTTTACGTAAGTCAGTAGTAAAAGGATGAATCGTCTTTCTTAAGCACAATAACAATTCTGTTAAGTACAGAGACCTGTGCACTCTCACCATGAAGGTCATGACACATTGTCCTTGATAATGTTGGTTTCATTTCTGGCCACCAAAGCAATCTTTAAAGATGAACAATTATTGAAAAGCAAATAAATTATTGTATTTTCTGTTGCGTGGATGGTACTGGCTGAATTTCTCTTTATAGAAGTTAGTATTTGCTGCCTAAACACGCAAGCAATGTGCTCCCAACAGAGGCCTTCTCTTTTAGCCTAGATTGTTCTAGATTGGCCACACCTCTTCTTAGTTCACCCACTCCTAATTGTAGCTTTAAAGTCAGTGCAGTGCCCTGTATAACAAAAAATCCAAAAGGCCGCCCTGTGAGCCATGTGAGGGAAGCTTGCAAATATTGAGCGGCTTCTTTCATAATTGATTTAAGTTTCAACCTACTGGCAGCATATGTACAACTCTTAACTGTAAGGCAGTATTTGTCATTACTAGTCTATTGTTTATTTGCCAGCACATTAACTAATACACACATATAATTTCAATTAGAACTTTGGAATGTTGAGAGCTCAGTTCGGGCTTGTGGTCTAAGCCTTCTGCTCCAGCATTCCAATGTCTGTCTTTATAGTGCTTCTTTCTAATTTAGAACATTCTATCCTCAGTGGGTGGAATACAAAGTAACAAAGAGTGTTCTGCTAGCAATCTCACCCAGAGAGAACTATCCTCGGTGGGTGGAATGCAAAGTAACAAAGAGTGTTCTGCTAGCAATCTCACCCAGAGAGAACTATCCTCGGTGGGTGGAATGCAAAGTAACAAAGAGTGTTCTGCTAGCAATCTCACCCAGAGAGAACTATCCTCGGTGGGTGGAATGCAAAGTAACAAAGAGTGTTCTGCTAGCAATCTCACCCAGAGAGAACTATCCTCGGTGGGTGGAATGCAAAGTAACAAAGAGTGTTCTGCTAGCAATCTCACCCAGAGAGAACTATCCTCAGTGGGTGGAATGCAAAGTAACAAAGAGTGTTCTGCTAGCAATCTCACCCAGAGAGAACTATCCTCGGTGGGTGGAATGCAAAGTAACAAAGCGTGTTCTGCTAACAATCTCACCCGGACAGAACTATCCTCAGTGGGTGGAATGCAAAGTAACAAAGCGTGTTCTGCTAGCAATCTCACCCGGACAGAACTATCCTCGGTGGGTGGAATGCAAAGTAACAAAGCGTGTTCTGCTAGCAATCTCACCCGGACAGAACTATCCTCGGTGGGTGGAATGCAAAGTAACAAAGCGTGTTCTGCTAGCAATCTCACCCGGACAGAACTATCCTCGGTGGGTGGAATGCAAAGTAACAAAGCGTGTTCTGCTAGCAATCTCACCCGGACAGAACTATCCTCAGTGGGTGGAATGCAAAGTAACAAAGCGTGTTCTGCTAGCAATCTCACCCGGACAGAACTATCCTCGGTGGGTTGAATGCAAAGTAACAAAGCGTGTTCTGCTAGCAATCTCACCCGGACAGAACTATCCTCGGTGGGTGGAATGCAAAGTAACAAAGCGTGTTCTCACCCGGACAGAACGATCCTCGGTGGGTGGAATGCAAAGTAACAAAGCGTGTTCTGCTAGCAATCTCTCACCCGGACAGAACTATCCTCGGTGGGTGGAATGCAAAGTAACAAAGCGTGTTCTCACCCGGACAGAACGATCCTCGGTGGGTGGAATGCAAAGTAACAAAGCGTGTTCTGCTAGCAATCTCACCCGGACAGAACTATCCTCGGTGGGTGGAATGCAAAGTAACAAAGCGTGTTCTCACCCGGACAGAACGATCCTCGGTGGGTGGAATGCAAAGTAACAAAGCGTGTTCTGCTAGCAATCTCTCACCCGGACAGAACTATCCTCGGTGGGTGGAATGCAAAGTAACAAAGCGTGTTCTCACCCGGACAGAACGATCCTCGGTGGGTGGAATGCAAAGTAACAAAGCGTGTTCTGCTAGCAATCTCTCACCCGGACAGAACTATCCTCGGTGGGTGGAATGCAAAGTAACAAAGCGTGTTCTCACCCGGACAGAACGATCCTCGGTGGGTGGAATGCAAAGTAACAAAGCGTGTTCTGCTAGCAATCTCACCCGGACAGAAAGCACATTGGGCTGAACACCCTGCTGCTGCCATAGCACAGTACTTTAGCATGTTTACACCAAAGGAGGAGCAGTTAAAGCTATTGATGGGTAAGTTGGGGCAAGATATAGGTCATAAACACACCGCTATTATCCTGAATTATACAATATTGCTCCTACGTCAGTTTGCTGTGTACTCTCCCTGTTGTACGTTGTAATGCCTACAGCCCTCGGTTGCCATTGGCTGTCAGGCCGCCCTCTTTTGTGACTTATGTGACTAAACCAGGTCACTGGCAGTAATTAAGAAGATAGGCGTGCATTATTTCTTTTTACATCAAGTTGCTAACCACGCCATCAGTTTAAAGCTAATAACATCACACTGCATTTTCTTTTCATGGTTGACCCACCATGCCTTAAAGCAGTAGTGCCCTTTTAATTTCAGTTTGCATTTTCATCTACTATAAAAATATAAGTAAAGCATTGTGTATGTCTTTTGTAAAGTGCATATTTCTTTGCTAGATTAAGACCTGAATTTAGCAAAAGCCACGCAGCACCGAGCAGCCATTTAGGTTGCTGCCCTGCGTTGTGTGAAAGGGAGAGAGCACAACAGTGTCTAAGATGTGGTGGTGTTCACTCTCTCCCGGCTTTGGTGCTCTTTATGCAGCCATGCGCCAAAACTGACACCTTTGCACTAAGGGGTTCCCTTCCAGTACAAAACCTATGCTTTTTACAATCTCTGTGTGTGACGTACAGTGCAGCACACATGCAAAGTTGGAAAAACGTGGTGAAATTTAAATGTTTCCCCTCGTTGTGCCTGGCTCGAGGACGTGCGGGATTTTGGTACAAATCCCTGTCTACAAATCTTTGTCGAAAGGGATTTGCATCAAAACCCATGGGTGGGTGCATGGGAATGTCCATGCACCACCCATGGAACGCTCCCTTGACGCAAAGTAATGCAAGGCAGCGCGTTACTCAACTTTGCGTTACTTTGGTTACTGTCCAACGTAAATCACAATTTACGATGGATAGTAAATTTCACCTGAACACCTTGCATCAGGTTAGCATTAGAAAAGTAATGCAAACCCGATGCAAAGCATTTGCAAATCTAGGCCTAACCTTTTTTACATATGAGTCACATAAACTTACGTGAACGTAGGTAAACGGCAAAAAGTGACAAAGAGGGATTGAAAAAAGAAAGAGGACAGTGTTAATTGGCCACTTTACGCCCTGTCATTATCAACACCCCCTACTCCACTTTACTCCCTTTCATCATGACCACTCACAAATGATTGTCATCAGGGGCATTCGTCTGATTACTTCAATGGAAGCAAATTAACACTAACACACCCAGGCTATATCAGGTTATCACATAAAACCCCAGAATTGGAGACAATATCCATAATATCTTGGCGTAAGGCGGGCCCCCTAACCACGCAGAAATACATGACTGAATGGCCTGGCGCTTCTACAAATACAGAAGTATTTTGTCAGCTTGTTTAATTTCTCTGACCCACTGGTTTTCTAAAAGATGCTTGATTATTTTATATCTGAATGCAAGTTTTTGTACAGAAGTTTTATCTGTTATTCACAGTAACAACATGTTTTGAGTACTACGAGGTCCTGTGTCATCGATAAAATTGCTGCTCTGAGTCCTAGCAGGGTAATTGTTATACTTAATGTGATTCTTTGTATAGGTTTGGTTTTTTTGAACCAGTATTGAGCGTATTCTTTCAGAGGTTACAGAGCCCAACCTGTATGGAGCTGAGGGACCTTCCTGGGTGTTACATGAGATCAATCCTGGAGGAGGAATCTCCTGGGTTTCCTAGGGTTCCTCCTGTGCGTATTAAGCACTTGTAGTTCTTGTAGTTGGAGCACCTTATGAGGTGTAGTTTTCAGTTCTTCCTGATTGATGGAAGTTTGTTATAGGAGGGTATTGTAGATTTTTGGGATTGAAAATTAGAGCTGTGGGTGGTTGGTTCAAGAATAGTACATTTATGCAGTTCAGGTTTTAGTCCGGGGAACATAAAACTGCTTAAAATTGGGGGGGGCGGATTGAGTTCCTGGTGGTGAAATGGCTTTTGTTGTGGTGGTATCACAATGTGGTCAGAAGACACTGACCTCCATGTTTTACTTGTCTGCTGTTTCATTAGGTACTAGTCAACTTCACATGAAGTTGTGAACCTCTTTATGCAAAAAAGCTATGTTGAGTGAGATTTGTGAAAGGCTGCCCTGCTGTTTCCATGGCTTCACGGCGATGTTGTGTTCAGGTACCTTCACACCCTGGTCTCGAAGATGCCTTCGCACACTGGAGCCTGTTTTCTGTTTGCATCAGTAGGATCATCAGTAACACGGGTGTGGTTAAGATTACTTGTATATGATTGCTAGCTGGAGATCTTCAGCAGTTTGGGTGTATGCCATCTGAGCTTCAGGTGTGTGTATGAGGTCATTTCGACTATGATGTGCTTTGGGGGTTTTACGCTAAGTGTGTTTTTTAAACAGGATGGGTTGTTACTGACTGTGTTAATACATGATTCGTCAACGCACTCTTCATCGACTCATGAAGCATCACTTCCACTTTGAGTTCATTGAGGGCATTCTTACGTGTGCCGAAGTATAGCAAAAGGCTTGGTCTTTTGCAGTCTTTGATTTCAGGGAATTGGTACCAGATCTTCCCTGGAAGGTTGTGCTGAAAATGCGTGCATTTTTCAGGTTCTGCAAGTGTTATCCCAGGAGTTCTGACAACAATCTGCCTTACTCCCCAGTGTGTGGACCAAAAAGGATGCATCAGAGAAGGTCAAACAGCAGAGAGGTAGGGGAATGGCTGAGAGAGAGACAGAAGCTGCACGTCCAACTCTTCTTTTGTATGTCCCTCTCTGGTGTTGCATCTCTGGGCACCGTATGGATATTCATGGAGACTCTCAGGAGGGAGAATGACCCAGCAACCAAACGAGCATTGAAAATGCCAATAGGTCCGACTTTAAAGGAATGTTGTATGGTAATGTGAAGCATTATAAGTAGACAACATAGGAAAGTGTATGTATTTGTGACACTTTAGTAGCATAATAATGCCATGTGTGTGTCCCTGAAAGTTCAAGCTGAGGCAGCTGGATTGATAAACAAAATTATCACAGCTGTGTGGAGGGTAATCAAGTTTGTGTGGGAGCACACAACTTCTGCCCAATCCAAACCTGTACTCCTGGCTCCCAAAATGTGGGCGGAGTCAAAGCTTTTCTCAGTGCCTGACAACAGCTGCACTATCACACCAGACCGTAAAAAAGTACTGCAGCACTTCAGTGTGAATCAAAAATACTCGATGTTCCAATACTCAATTGTGTAAGGTGAGGGTATCCAGGTACGGAGGTCGAAGAATGGAGGAACCGTAAGAGGAGAAAATAAGAAAGGTGTGGAAGGGGAACTGTGGACAGACTAGCGACAGCAAAGACCCAATACAGCACAACGTTGCCCGGCAACTTGCTAGTGTCTTCCTGAAGTTGAAATACTGCTACTGCTTGTCATGACCCAGTAGTCCCGCCCTTGAGCCAGGCTATTCATGGTGCCCCGGAAGCCAAAGGCTGGTACAGCGAAGCCTTAAAGGGATATACCTCACCAGTCATTGTAAAACCCCTGACACCCTGCTGATTCCTGCCAGTATCAACACGTTTTTGTTTCTGTTTCCTTCATTGTATCTTGCTTGTTTTGTTCTGTGCCTAGCTGCATGTAGGCACAGTAAATCCATGTTACTTGACTGGACAATTCTGCCCTCATTGTGTACCTTCAGCACACTGCTGTAACTGGCAGACCCTTTTTTATTATTTCCCTTAGATGTTACATGATTTTGTTGATTCATGCCCTGCACATTATTTTCTGATTCTAGAAGTTTCACTTTAAATAAAATATTTTTACTAAGCATTGTCTTCATTGAGGCGCCGAACTTTGGGCCACTGCAGCCCTTTCTGTCTCTTGCAGCAATAGATCCTGGTCAGTGTTTTCATTGGTGCCAATATGTCGAGAGGAGTTAATATGTTGCGTTTCCCACATTGACTGTCATCATTCGGCCATCTTGATCTCCACGCCTCACTATATGACTTACTACTGCTCTACCATAGGTTGGTTGTCAGTTTTATCTCAGGTATTTTACTGGCCTTGATGATGTCTTCTTTCAAACCTTCAGGTCTTATTTCTGATCCAAGTGACATATTAGCAAAAGTGGACAAATAAGAGAGAATCTACTTTCTTTAATCCTTGGAACTCATGCTCAGCATGGATCCAGGACACGTGGCTGCAGAAGTTAAAATACTCCCTTATAGTAAAACTGTGTGGTGGATTCTGAAAAATGAAATATCTTGAGAATGATCTTTTGATTCAAGCTATTAATTAGATTTGCCTAAAGCATAAAAGCTTCAGTTTTTTCATTATTGAGAGTAGTTTTCGTGAGAGGCTTTAAACTTCTTCATTAGGAATTTTCGTACATCTTTTGTTTTTTACTGAGTGTGTCTCACTAATTCGCTTTTCCTATGCAATCTTTTTGGCAGATTCTTCTCAGTTCCTTTGCCACTGGCACTAACTGTGCAATACATGTTTATTTCAGCTATGCTTTTATTGTTTATATTTATGTTTGGGGGCTTTATAGAGCGCAACAGCTAATCATAGAGTGTCCCAGCTCTATAGTGGGCACAAATACTCGATATCGTGGACCGCAGTACGCAGAACTGAAAAGCCAGGTTTTGAGCAATCTTTTAAAAATGAAAATATCCTGTGCAACCTGCAACTACTGTGGAAGGGCGCTCCAGTCTTTGGTGGCGAGGTTTGAGTAGGAGCGGCCACCCCATCTTTTCCTTCTAAACTTGGGGATTGCCATCGAAAGAGAATTCGAAGATTGAAGGGATCTAGGAGGAAGATAGGGGGTGGTCCTTTTAGATAGATATTGGGGGCCCGAGTGGTAAAAGGCTTTATGGGCCATAATAAGTCCTTTAAACCTCACACGCTCTTTGATGGGTAGCCACTGGAGGTCTCTCAAGTGTGGTTGGGTGTGAGTCCTTCTAGGGAGCTTTAAGCGAAGATGCGCTGCCGTATTCTGCACCAGCTGTAATCTCCTAACAAGATAGGCCAGTAGACCTAAATACAGGAGCTTGGCGTACTCCAGCCTTGAAGTAATCAATGCCTGGATCACGGTTTTCTGCTGCTGGGTAGGAAGAAGCTCTTTGAAAGTCTGGAACAAACCCTGACAACACTCTCTCCCTGGGAGGCAGTTCTGACCAGTGTGGACCATCGAGTGTAGGAAAGCAGGTCTCTAAGAGGGCTGCTGGGTTGGCAGTCTGCAGGCCATTTCCTGCTGGTCAGCGGTGTTCTAGAAAAACTTTCAGTCAAGCCTTTGGTTATGTAGTCCATTGTAGACACCATGCATGACCCTGTCAATCATACAGCACTCTTGTGCAAATCCCTTAACAAGCTTGCTGTTGATTGACACCTGAATTTAGATAGAATTAGTGACAGTTGCAGCCAAACCACTGCTGTTTGCAGAGATCCTGCATCTGCTGCATTTTCCAGATGATCTTTGTCAATGATCTAGACATGGGGGGCACGGGGGAAGGGAGAATCTTCAGTTTACCCACAGGGTACCCTGGGGCATGAACGAATAGTACCCCGCTCGGAGGTGGGCTTTTTGCCAGTTTTGATTGGAGGGGACGGGTACCTGGCTAAAACAGCGATTGGATGCACAGCACATCTCTTTCCAGCGGTTGGGATGTGAGGCTAAGACGCTGTTCTTTGTATCTCAACCCGACACGATTGCTCAGTGAGTTGAAATGTTCACCTCTGACCTCTGCTTTGACCTGCAAGCCCTGATTTCGAATCCCAGAAAGGACGGCTCATCCTTTCATCTTTCAAGATTGGCCGGTTGGATTCAAATCTAAAAAATAATTATTGTGGCAAGTTAGGCTTCTGACCTGTAAAATAATAGGCCAAGTTTTAAACGTCGTGTCATTTCAGGCCTATTCTGAAAAAGCATCCATATTCACGTCCCAGAAGCCAGTGTCCTTCTGGGTGATTTTGCGCAGTTCCTTCTAGAGCAGCTGCACTCCATAATTGTGACTGCTACGACTTGAACAAAACACGAGCACATCTTTAACTCATAAGCAATTGGTAGGAAACCACACACCAAAGTGTTCCCAGAGCAGTTTAGTCCCGGCTAGAGCCGTGCTTTGTGCTTGTCCCCAGCAAAATGTAAGAAACCTTATGATCGTCACTTGCAGCAAGAACCTTGGGACACTTATAATCACCATATACTCCGCCTGCCGTGGGTGATGCCATTGGGCACAGAGGTCATGATGTGAGCCGAGGTCTGAGTATTTGTATTTGTATTTGTATTTGTATCTGGGTTTTGTATCGCGCCAACTCACCGACAGGTCTCAAAGCGCTACTGACCAAGTACAGAACAAAAATGGTAGAGATAGAGGGTGGCGGGTCTAGCAGTTCAGTTATTGAAGTGGGAACGCGATCTTGAAGAGTAGAGTCTTCAAAGACTTCCGAAAGCGGAGGAGATTGGGCTCTCTACGAAGTGCCTCTGGCAGCTTATTCCAGTTGATAGGGGCCTGCACTGAGAACGATCTGCCTCCTTTGGTTGTTAGCTTAAAGCGTGGTTGAGACAGTAAGAAGGAACCTGACGATCGCAAGATACGTTTAGGTTCGTGGAGCTCGAGCCTTTCCTTTATATAGGCTGGCGCCTGTCCGTGTAATGCTTTGTGGCAAATACACATGCTTTTGAACTCCACTCTCTGCAGCATGGGTAGCCAATGTAATCGATGGAGCAGGGGGGAGGCATGAGTCCTCCTCGGCACTCCAAAGATCAGGCGTGCTGCGTCGTTTAGAATGACCTGGAGACGGCTGATGGAGTACTTCGGAAGGCCGAGGTACAGCACATTTCCATAGTCAATTCTAGACACTATTGTGGCTGACACAATAGTTTGCAGCATATTTCTCGAGAGCAGGGGGGCGAGTTTGCGTAGTTGCCTGATTAAGTTAGTGCAGCAGCCAACTACAGCAGAAACTTGATTAGCCATTGAGAGATCTTGATCGATTTTCATCCCAAGACTCTTGACATTGGGGCATGATTTTGGGGCAGGGCCTAGCTCTTGGGGCCAGTATAGATCGCTCCAAGGGGACGCAGCAGTTGAAACAACCAGGACTTCCGTTTTATCCGGATTGATTTTCAACAGATTAGATGACATCCAGTTCACTGTGAAACGTAGGATGTCTTTAGCCACTGATTGTGCCGATGAAGTGTTGTCGATGCTCAGCAATAGCTGAGTATCGTCGGCATAGTTAAATACTTTGCACTTCATCTTTGCCAACGACTCTACCAGTGGTTGCAAGTAGAGGTTGAATAGGAGTGGCGAAAGCGCTGACCCCTGCGGAACCCCACAAACTAACCTGCCCACTTCTGAGACCTGGTCTGCCAATTGGATCCTCTGCGTCCTTCCTGTTAAAAAGGCTGTGAGCCATTTTAGAGCCTGTCCCCCTATCCCGAACCCGGCCAGCCTATCCAAGAGCAGTGCATGGCTAACAGTATCAAACGCTGCTGAAAGATCTAATAATATCAGCGCGCATGGCTTTTTACTGTCAGCCATGCATCTTAGCTCATCCAGTACCGACAGCATTACTAGCTCCGTGCTATGGTGTGCACGGAAACCTGCTTGCCGGTCATGGAGAAGATGGTGACATTCCAGGAAGGCTGACAAGGACTTAAGTACATGTTGTTCCAGTACTTTTGACAGGAATGGCAGCTGGGAAATTGGCCTATAATTCTTCAGGCTAGATGGGTCGGCTCCCGGTTTTTTTATCAAGGGTCTGACACATGCCTCTTTAAAGGTGGATGGCAGAAGTCCAGTGGCTAATGAGGTGTTTAAAAGATCTAAGATCTGGTCTTCAAGAAGCGGTATTGCCATCCGAAGGGTGTCAGGTGGGCAGGGGTCCGCGGGGGAGCCGGATTTAGTAGACGCTACTAGTTTCCTCAAAATACTAAGGTCAATGTGGGGAAAGTCAGTAAAGTTAGAAGAGGGAGAGTCTGAGAGGGGAGGTTGTTTGACATGAGAGATTGGCATGTTCTTCTTAATCTCAGTCAAGATGGTCGCTACCTTACCCAAGAAATATCCTTGAAAGGTGTCGCAATCAATCTGGGTAACAGTCTTTTCCTCTTTCTTACTTAACTCTTTCAGTATTTGAAAGGTCTCTCTCTGTATATTGGTGGCGTTGTTAATACGCGTCTCATAGTACTCCTTCTTTGTTATAACAATAAGCTTTTTGTATGCTTGGAAAGACTTTCGGTATAGCTCCCTTTCAATGGCCCTTTTAGATTTCCTCCAACATCTTTCGAGGTAGCGAAGCTTTCTCTTATTTTCGCGTAGACCTTCAGAGAACCAAGGGGCTCCTTTCTCTACCCCTTTTATTTTTTGTACCTTTTCTGGAGCTAGTTCGTCAATGGTTAACCTAAGGGCAGTTGTTATTAGATAGTACTTGGAGTCTAGATCGGTGCTATCAGCAGGGGATATAGAGTTCTGTATGTACTTGGGCATGGTCTTGGATAGAGTCTCGATGTTCACCCTTTTCCATTGGCGCACTTTTTTAGTTTTAATGGGTAGTTTAACCTGGCAGATGTCTTGCGGTAAATCATATAAGATGAGGTAGTGGTCTGACCAGAGGCAAGGTGAAACGCTGGTGATACATGCTTTTGGGGATGAAGACCAAACAAGGTCTAAAGTATGGCCTTTTATGTGGGTTGGAGCTTCCACTAATTGTTTCAGTCCAAAAGTAGTCATGATGGTCTGTAGCTTCTGAGCTGATAGGTCTTGAAGGCTTTTATCCCAGTGGACATTAAAATCACCAGTTACCAGAATGTTTTTGTAACGTGTGCAAAGATCAGAAATAATTGGATGGAAGAGATCGTTGAACCCAGGTGTGCTTTGGGGGGGGCAGTATACCGTTAAGATGATGAGACAAGAGTTATTCATAGTGATTTTTATACCCAGTAGATCAACGGTATTAGTTGTCTCGGCTAGGATCTTTGTTACCCTAAATTGCTTTTTAAAGATCGTTGCTACCCCCCCACCCCGGGTACCCTCTGGTCGGTTGTGCCAGACCATGTCATACCCGCTGGGAAGGGCGGCGATGATATCCGGGGAAGAGGCATCACTCAACCAGGTTTCAGTGAGTGTCAGGATATCAATGGTCTCATCCTGTAGCAGGGTAAAGATCTCTAAGTAATGTTTCTGCAGCGACCTGGTGTTAAGGGTCGCTAGCTTCACAGGGGCTAAGAGGCTATGGTTCTTATAACTAGAGCTATACAGGATGTTAAGTTCCTTGAGGGTGGCACCTGTACTCGGGGATAGGATATACCTGTCGGAGTTCAGTCCGAGAAGGTCCGCTGATGTATAACAGGTGCGTGTGCCAGAGTCCCTAAGCCCTAAGCCCGGTCGTGCGCGGACGGGCGCAGACGGGCAGGACTCTGGCACGACTCCGGCGCAGCTCCGGCGCGTCCGCTGATCGCGTCCGCTGCGCGGAGACATCCTAGCCCGTTTTTATAGCGCTGACGATGTCCTGGCTCACCTATCCCAACCCAAGATGGCCGCCAAACTCGACGCCCAGCGCTCTCGGCCTCGAAACTCAGGCGTGAGCGGGACAGGAGCTGGAGGGAGGGGGTAGGGGTGAAAATCCAGGCGCTGCTGAGCTCTCAGGGGTTATGGCTCATCAACAGCACGCCCGCCGCAAAAACATAAAAATTCACGGGACCAAACAATATCCCAAGGTGAGCTGTTAAAAATGATTCAAATTGTGGCAAGAATAGATAGGAGACCTCCCGGCTTCCGCCTCAGGAGGGAAAGGGGCGTACAATGTCAGGAATTGCTGTTGCTCTCTGTGGTGCGACACTGAGGTTGTGTCTGCTTTTAGGACTGTGAGGCAAGGAAATGTTGTAAAAAGTCTGATAAAACCAGGGCTTCCATGGACCAGGGCACTGCCACAGTCCATGAAAGATGAAGCCAAAATGTCGAGCTTTTAATAAAAACACTGTCCAGGACCTCCTCGAATGAAGTGAAAATCTGTTCCCACTAGCAGAGCCAACGTGTTGAAGGCGGGCTGTAATGACGGTTAATGTGTTTTTCTCCTCAATTGGTATTAGTCATACAGTCACAGACGAGAAGTCTGGGCCCAAAAGTTGCTGCTATCCCATATTTCCTATTAGTTCAAGGTTGCACAAGCCACACAAATGCAAGCATTCCCCTTTCAGTAAATAATACCTTTCATATTGTTTTCTAAATAATTTTCCAGAGTAGAACTCCTGTAAAATAGATTCTCCCTTCCTCACTATCACTTAAAAGAAGGATTTTATTCACACAAATAGAAGTAACATCACTTGGGCTAGTGACCTATTAAAAGAAGACCATCTTCTGGATATAAATAATGGTTTTAGAAAAGCCTCTTTGTCCTAGAGGACTTGGAACAGAAAGTCTTAGTTTTGCACAAGGTCGAAGGTCAGACGCAATTAGATGTGGACCAATACCCCAGGCAAGCAAAGCGACAATTCAAAAAAACTGGTGGTCGTTGCGTCTCCACAGACTGAGTTTTTCCGGATCCTTCTTGGGGGACTTTTAAGTAGCCGTGAAATCCGTGGCTTCAAAGGTCAGCTGGAAAGTCTGAAAATGAATGATTCTTTTATTCCTGCCCCCGCTTGATGATACGCAAGTGCGTGCTGTCAAAATGGCCGGCCTGATCTTCAGGGACACAGGATTATGGGCACTAGGTACTTGCCCTGTTCTCTTATAAAAGAGACAGGTTTGCCAGTATTCGTTCCCTCCTTGCAAGATAGTGTTTTTATTGATGTATAGTGTAGTTAGTCGGTGGGGGTAATAAAGCGCCTTGTTATAAGGAAGCCCCGCTGGTCATTCGATGTAACAAGAGAGCATTAATCAAATCTTCTCTTCCTTGTCCATGGTGATTATTCCTAGCTCCCAACATCAAATATTCTTTAGACTATTAAAAATCACACAGCTTGTCCAGCAGCCACCAGCTAAATGCACAGCCTGTGAGATGTTCTGATTTATGCACAGCCAATGCACAGCCTATGAGATATTCTGATTTATGCACAGCCAATGAGATGTTCTTATTTATGCACAGCCAATGAGATGTTCTGATTTATGCACAGCCAATGAGATGTTCTGATTTATGCACAGCCTATGAGATGTTCTGAATTATGCACAGCCAATGCACAGCCTATGAGATGTTCTGATTTATGCACAGCCTATGAGATGTTCTGGTTTAGACAGTGTCCCTATCCAGATTGCATTTTACTGTGACTTGACACTGCTTGCGGCTGGGTATCAGCGTGTTGTTTTTTTTTTTTTAGATTTAATAAGGTTTTATTTTGTGGTAAAGTGCAAGAAGCCTCTCTATGCGTGGGTCTCATCCTTTAAGCACTATAATTCTTTGTATGTGGCACTGCTGAGTTTGGAATGAGTTTCAGAGCTTGGCTTCGTGCAAGCAATACCCTATTTTAGCTACTCTTAAGGATCACGTCAGCACAAAAGCCAGGGGGTTTGTGTGATTTACATGAGATCACACGACGTCAGTGGAGAACTGGAACTTGAATTCGCACCTCCTTGTTCTACGCCTAGTGACTCAACCAAACTGTTGCGCACCATCGGTCTGTCTCATGCATGGAACACAAAGACAGGCTGCAGTGGCTACATGGGCCACCCCCTACATGCATCTAGCAGTCGAGTATGGAGCAGTGGAGTATGGATTGCATGGATGCAAAGCTCAACCAGCCCCAAGGTGTCGCAACCAAGATGATTCACACGTAACACAAACAAGCATTGGCATAGCCAGTTAGGTCTGAAGCTCATACTTCAGCTCTGAGAAAGACAAAAGAAATGCCTGATGCAGTGGAAAACAATGAATAACAAGATTTGGCAAAGCCAGTAGGTCTGGCATTGGCTGCCAGTCTTTTGTCATTGGTCAACACTTGTTTTGTTGCATCATTGCTTTTGTAATACTTTAGCTGCCGGGCACTCACCACTATTAAAAAATATAGTGTCTAAACGCAAAAATAGATTTTTGGTCTCAAAAAGCTTATATTCCCGTTGGAGCAGTGGTGTAACGAAACTTGAGGGGGCCCCTCTGGACTCAATCAGAAGCTCTACAGAGAAATTAACCAATGGCTGAAGTGGGCTGACTAATTACCCCACGACTCCTGGTGGCCGACTGCACTAGGAACAGTCCCAACACCCACCAACTACGCACGCAACCTAGGGGTCATCCTCGACTCCTCCCTCTCCATGACGAAGCAGGTCAACGCTGTCTCCTCATCCTGCTTCAACACCCTCCGCATTCTCCGCAGGATCTACAAGTGGATCCCCACCGAAACAAGAAGCACGGTCACCCAGGCCCTCGTCAACAGGAGACTGGACTACGGAAACACCTTCAATGCAGGAGCCTCGGCCAAACTCCTGAAACTGCTCCAACGCATCCAGAACGCCTCCGCACACCTGATCCTCGACATCCCTCGCCGCAGCCCCATCTCACCCCACCTGAGAGACCTGCACTGGCTCCCCGTCAACAAGAGGATAACCTTCAAACTCCTCACCCACGCACACAAGGCACTCCACAACACCAGACCAGCGTATCTCAACAGCCGACTCTGCTTCTACACCCCCACCCGCCAGCTCCGCTCCGCAGACCGCGCCCTCGCCTCTGTTCCCCGCATCCGAAGAGCGACCGGCGGCGGCAGATCATTCTCCCACCTCGCCGCCAAGACCTGGAACACCCTCCCCATCCGCCTATGACAGACCCAAGACCTACTGACCTTCAGTAGACTCCTCAAGACCTGGCTCTTCGAACAGTAGCAGCATTCCCCCCCCCCCCCCCCTTAGCGCCTTGAGACCCTCACAGGTATGTAGCGCGCTTTACAAATACTATGATTGATTGATTGATTGATATAACAGTATGTCTGTTTGCTATGAATGGCGTAAGCCCCATTAGAATTTGAACGTAAAAAGGCGTTTTTGTACTCTAAGGCAGGCGGTTTTCTAGGTAATACTTTAAAGAATATGCTGAACTGTAGTAGTCATGAGAATCGAGAGACTTTCAGAGAATTTGTTGTTTTTTCGTTTCTGTAATTAATTTATTTTCCACTCTGGAATTTGCATATTTAGACAGCCAATGTGTGTTCCGTCCTCCTGGACTTTGTCAAGGCTTAAAAACCCCATGCTATCTAAAGTTTCAGCATATAATTAAGTTAGATATTTACCACAAAATGCTGCCTACGTTTTGTTGGACACATCAGATTTAATGTATAAGAACTTTTGGGAAATGTAAATTTCACCAGGCTATTCCAGTTATTTTATTTTTTTCCAAGCAGTATGCAATTTCCTAGGTGACTCCTTTACCAGTGTGGTTTGCCTCTCGTCTACCCAATAGATGTTTTTAAATGCAAACAATACCTACAGTTCAGCTCCCTACCTTTTGTTTCAAGTGTACAGAGCTTTCTTTGGTGTCATTCAAATGCTTTCTCAAAATTAGATGGGTTACCACCAACTTCAAACTTGACATACCGCTCGCATGGACCTTTAATACACAGTTGTATCATTATAGGCCAGTAATAGGACTACAATCTCACCTTGGAGTTACGGTGTTAATGTTCACTCAGTGGCTCCGCCCCCACCCCTTTCCAAACCCCCATGCACCCCGACCCCTCAAAAACCTTGGAAATCACTTTACTGCTGCAGACTGGTTGGCCCAACCTTGCTTATTCTGCTATGAAGTCAGTGCTTAATTTGAGCCAGTGACTTCTGGTGCTCAGCACCTGTACTTAATTGTCAGCACCAGCACTTATGAAAATCTGCCACATGGTGACGTCTTTTGTCTAAGTTAAAGCTGTTTATTAATTCAGTATACTTTAAAATGACTCATTACTGCCACCCTTATAGCTTTGGGGGCCTGGAAAAGACTAAAATGTTACACTTGTAGGAGTGAAATGGTTGGTACTGTCATTGGGAGTGCTGGTAGAGGAAATGGGTGCTTCAAGCTGCAGTGGCCTCCTGATGAGGGCCCTGGCACTTATTTATCTACAAATTAAGCACTGCATGGAGTCCATAAACTGCAGGACAAAGATGTACCCTTGATTCTGCTGCAGAATGGCCATCAGGCGAGTGATTAACTTATGATCCATGTGCTGCTAATTAGCAGAACTCAATTGAGCCCTTATTTAATACAGCATGAGGGCATCACATGAGCATTACCCTGCTGCCGCCTTTTTGGCTTTCGGTTATTACCTGTAGCCTTCCTTAATCCCCAAACCTCCAGGCCATTAGGAACCTTTAAATTTAGAGCTGCTAAGGACAAGTGTGAATTTTACATTGTTTGTCATAGACCTGGGCGGCTTATTATTTATTCAGAATTTTCGTTCTTCGGATTGATGTTGATTTTTTAAATTTCATGAGAGTATTCAAAGCAGGTAGCGTATAGGATCTCGGAACTGTTTTATCATTTGTATGGATATTTTTGTGAAAAGCTGCTAACCAGGGCTTTGGGGCACGTTCACGGTTTACGTGAATGGATGAGTAGCCTGTAATGTATATTATACCTGGTTGTGTGTGGTCATTCGCCAGAACAATGTGCCAGGGTGCGCTGTATCCGTGCCTGGCCCTCACCCGCAAGGGTCGTTTCCCACTGTGGACACAACAGTGATGAGCGGAATAGTCCAAGATGGCTGCCACTCTGTCTCGCCTTGCCCAGGTCACCACAGAATAAAGCTGGCATGGGACGTGCTTATTATTTTGCCATGGACCTGGCCTTGATCACATGAGTGCAGAAGACTCCTGGTAAAGGGCTCTGTTCTTAAGGTATTTTAAAATATTTATGACCATTCTTAGGTTGAATTTTATTCGTTTTCCTTGGGATGGGGAAAATTATACTCTAATATCGCCCACAACACAAATCCTGGATATACACTAATGGGGTCTTTTACTTCCAGGCGTACGAGCCGTCCCTGCTATGTCCGCTTGTAAAACTTGTGCCAAGGATGTCCTTCTCCCTTCTTAAAAGTGGTTGCAAAATTCCCTATTTTGTTTGCTTTTGCAATATTAGTGTACAGCACTAGGATACTAAGATGCTTTGATGACTAGAATGGGACATGGTCTTTCTTTTTAAAGAGTGGGCTAAGCCGCACTCTACCTTAATGTGAGGTATACTGCTGGTGGTGCGTTTCCTTCCGTTGACCTTTGCAGCACTACACCTCTGACGGAAGAATCTGACAACCAGCGGCGGATGCTGCCAACCCGACGTGGGGGGTGGGGGGCAATCGCGGGAGATGCAATAATTGAAAAAATGAAGACCTTACCTTTCACCGGCCTGATCTCTTCCCGCGACACGCTGCTCCTGGCACTGTAATTCCCATGAGCCCAGGCTCCCAGACTCCCCACGCAATCCCAGTGCTGCCTTATGCTATTAATCCCATCATGAGAAAAGCACCGGGATTGGGCAGAGCCGGCTGGTTCCACGCTGCAGCACGAAACAGCTAAGAGATGTCCAACTACGCATGTCGGTTTGGCTGTCCTAAGACAGCTGGCCAAAACAAAATGCACACTTTCAGTGCCTACAGAACCTCCTCCCCCTGCTGCAGACGCTATGACGTGGCCCCGCCCTAGACTCGCGGACTGGAAGCGGAAAATAAAATTACAATAAAATAGTTTTGTCATTTTATTTTTCTTCTGTCTGCTGCCTTTCAGCAGTGAGGCGATGCTCCGCCGCCAGCGCGGAGGAGCTGCCCCTGCCGACAACGGTGAGGTGTAGACCGCGTGATGCAGCTTGTGTCCTTTTAACGGAAGGGTGGTGTAAGTCCCTCTGGGTAGTACCAGTGGCGTAACGATAATTCAGGAGCTCCCCGCCCTCAGTGCTGAGGGGGGCCCCTGGAGCTTGGGGCCCCCCGCACTGCGGGGGATGCGGGGGCCTGTGTTACGCCCGTGTGTAGAACCTCTTAGAGCCTGCATGTCAATGATAAAGGCATCTTTCTTTACTCTTGTTACAGGTATTCAGCATCATTTAATATGGCTATAGCTTTGGGGGGGAAACATCCTTAACCACGAAGGCTTTTCTACGCGTTACGTTTACAACGGTACACTTACCACGTAAACGTCTTTACCACGCGTATGCCTTCAACGACCGTCTTTACCACGCAAGCTGGACTGGATCGTCTTCATCTTCGTCCGGTTCAGTAGATTTTTTTATGTCGGCGAAGACGTGTGTTAAAGGGTAACATTAGAAAAAGGGGGTTTGGGGGGTCGCCCCCCCCCCAAAAAAAAGAAAAGAACCAGTTGAAACATCGGGAAGTGGTGACAATCGGCGTCATTTTAGAGGAAATGGAATGACGCTTTCTCTTTACGACGTAGGACGTCAACCAGGAAAATCGAGGAGAGGACGTGAAGAGGTAAGGGGAATAAAAGTATAAAAAATATATATATAGATTAAGGGTAACGCGCAGGGGTAATTATAATAAGGATTGGGGGGTCACATAAGGGTACAGGGGAGGGCTATAACCTTTACCAAGAGTATGCCATTACCATGCAAGTATGCGTGGTAATGGAATATTTGTGGTAAAGGTTGTCCGTGGAAAAAGCATTCCATTGTAACGCATGCGTGGTAAAGGCATGCGTTGCAACGGAATGCGTAGTAACGACATACAACCCTTTAGGGCAAATACAGTTTATTCTTTAGTTAGCCTTCCCTGAGAGAATGCTTCTCTCGTGCATGTAGGTGGTTCATACTCTCCTGAAACATGGAATAAATCCTACTGTTAGGCACTAGTTACTGGGCAGCCATGCAAGAGTCAGGCATTGAGCGAATGGGAGCGGCCTCCTGAAGCCAAAGGTCTTCGAACCCGACAACAGAATCGCCATCTTTGAACAGGACATCCACGGCCAGGTTCTCAGGGACATTTTGAATTGGACATTAAGTGAACAGTGAGTGTTCTGGTGTCCCCCACACCAGCCGCGCGAGTTTAAGATGCTATGAGCATGTAGTAAACAGCGATGGACACACAAACAGATGTGGTCTCTTTGAGGCTTGAAAGAAAATTCCACCAATCACAATTCACTGTAAATGCCAATTTTCAGCACCTAGAACTCTCTGCCAACATGGAGCGGGCCTGCTTATCCACAAAAGGAGGTTTTTTGAAAGGTAAAGGCCAGATATACGGAGCTTTATTCTATGAGTTAGTGTTAGTACGTCACACCTAAACACAGAAAAATATTTGTGAAACTGACTCCGTGTCCCAGGTGTGCACATAGGATGCAGCATGCTAGACAGAAATACATCATCAATTATGCCCCTGAACTCTATACATCATGTGAGTGAATCTGCTAAGTACATGTTCACCCAGAAGGTTATCTTGCCACCGAATAACAGATATTTTTTTTGTTATCCAACTGAATGGTACTGATGTTATTCACCTCAGAAGGATGAAAGGCTGAATTGACCCGTCAGTGTTTCTACCAGTGACGTGAAGACAAATACAGGCCCTTCAATGGATGCACAAGTCCACTGAGCTACCAGACCCGGCGATACTGTTGCTGTTTGGCTGGCTGCATCGTATCTGTGGCACACTTCCCTTCTGGACACACAATACTCACCAGATTACCATTTTAAAATCAATATTTTGCAGTCCGAGTTAAGTTATGCAGCGGGGTTGACTAAATTATGCTGCAATAAAAGGCAAATGATGCGGCATAATGAGGCACATTAATTACCAGAGTGTCTGTAAGAAACTCAAAAAAAAAATGCTGTCTGCGCCAGCCGCCCTTCACAGTTCACTGGGTGCGTGAGAACCAGGAAACCAGCACAAAAACGTATCATCTCCCGCACACGAAGGCAGCGAGCTGCGAGGGCAGGCAGCACGTCTGTCCCGTCACTTACCTCAGCTCTCTGGAGGTACCCGTCACGCTGAGTCATGTGCTGCTGCTGTGTGTGGGCATCCCTAGGGCGCTGCTGCCACACACGCAGGAGGGGTGCGCGCCTCGCGCTCCGCATGTCGTCACTTGCACGTGCGCCTGGCACGCTGCTCTCCTTGGTACTGACGAAGACTCCTGCGCAGGTTTTCTGATCCCACAGATCGCTAGTCTGACACACAGACAGTGGCGGTTTGTGGACTTGTGAAATAGTGGGGCGTAAACTGCCACACCAAACTATAAAAAGTGTGCAGGATCTAACCTGGTCATGTTATCACTCATTGGAGGCTGCTGACAGCCTCCAATGATTAACCTGAGGACCACAGCCCTTAAATAAACACGGCCATCACATGCGACACAACACCATAATGTGTGCAATCCTGAGATTAATAGTCTGAGGACATTATGGGTAAAACGTGCAAAACAAGGTTTGGCAAACACAGGAACACAGCATTAAACTTGGAAACCCAGAAAATAAGCACACAGAGCTACGTGAATGCAGCACACACAAACCAGAGAATACGTGTCAGTGGAACAAAACACTGCCACATACTAGTGCATTTGTAGTATCATGTTACAGTATAAACAATGCATCAATTAGCATATGAGCACAATACGTTTGTGCTCCAAATCCCCCGACTAACCATTACACTGCAGCACTTTAAATCCAGGGATTACTGCCGGCTCACCACACCGGAGAGACCCAAGCCCAGGTCTTCTATTGCAACAGAGATCCGGCAGGCTGAAGCAGGGCTATGCACCGCCGCGGCACTTGTGTGACACAAACCCAGCCCCAGTGTATGCTGAGCGCGCAAGTACACGAGTCATGACGCCTAGTGAAAACATGGCCCCGAGTAGTGCTGCAAGATCCCCGGCATCCACTAGTTTGAGCAGTAGGAGCAATATCTATTTGTATTGTAACTACCCTCGAACTTTTCAAACATTTCACTCAGCACTTTTCTACATATAGTAGTGCTGCGAGGCAGTCATAAAGCAAAGGACGGACAGCGCCATAAAAAGTCGCGGCCGGCATTATGGGCGGGTGGGGGGGTGGAAATGGGTTTGTCGCGCCGCGGGGGGAAGGCGGGAGTGGTTTAATGGAAAAAATATATATAAAATAAAAGTTACCGTCCCGCGCCATCTTCTGGATGGATCCTGACTCCTGCGTTTTCCAGTTCCGGGCCGGCTGGCTGCAGCTCTCCTCGCGTCATCAGGAAAGGCAGCCTCCCTCCCTCCCCTCCGCCACTCGGAACTGGTGAGGCGAATCTGAGAGCGCCCCAGCCGGGCCATTTTCTCTATGTAGGCTGCTGCATGCAGCAGGCTACATAGAGAAAAGGGAGAGTGGGCGGTCCTGCTCGAGGGCGGGGGGGAGTGGCTTGCCCACTGTTGTGGGTATTGACTGTTTGGTCGGCCCCAGGGTCGACCAAACAGTCAGTATGCACAATAGTGGGCAAGCCACTCCCCACCTGCCCTCGAGCAGGACCGCCCACCCCCAGCCAGGCACTTCTGCTTTCTCGCAGTGCGAGAAGGCAGAAACATAAATGGTAGTTATTACCATTTATGTTTCTGCCTTCTCGCACTGCAAGAAAGCAGGGGGGGCGGCGCCACTGCACACAGACCTATTTAAAAGGCCGGAAAATGACGCGGCCTAGATTTCCTCCTCAGATATGTATGGAGTTTTCAATTTTTAGCAAGTTTGCAAAAATCTCCAGGAGCAAATCTGGCCTACTAGGGTGGGCACTCAGCAGGAGTAAGTCTAGTGGCCCCGTGCAGAGATTATTTTCATAACCCCCATGAGATGCCACTTCCTAGCCTGGAAATGCATCTATTTTTTTTGTAAACAAATTTTATTAACTTTTCCGTTAAGCAATACAATAATATAACAGCGTGACATCACCCGCATCTGACTTTACCCAAATTAGCTTATAACATATATCTTTCCAAGGGCGATCACGCCAGAAACATGACTTTGCAACCTATTCCCATGTCCCCACTGCTAACTCAGTTGTATCTCACATATTCTCAGTATCCACTGTAACATTGCATACATATAAGTCTCATCACTCTTACACATTTTCTAAAACTTACCCCAACTGCACCCCTCACCCTACCCTCCCGCCCAGGCGTGTCCCTTTAGTCTTTTACCTACCCCGTCAGTCGCCGGGTATCATCGTTTGACTTGGACAGTTGTTAACAGACACTCGGGGGTCTTCCTCCCATCCCGTGGGAGTTTATCTAACATGGGGACTATGCGCTTAGTAGGCCGAGCGCAGGTGAATCAGACATCCTCATCTTGCTCTTCACCCTCCTGGTCACTTTCTCCCACAGCATCAGGGTTTTTTAATAAATCAAGCAACGCTGTCCATGCTCTAGCCACCTCCAGCGATTTCTCACTTCCGGTTCGTTTAGCTATTTGCAGTCTAACAGTATTTTCACATTCGGCCCATTTAATGAACTCTTTTTTCCACCTAGATAGACTAGGGCCAGTTCTCGATTTCCAATGGCTGGTAATATCTCTCTTAGTCAATACTAAACCAAGATCTTGGAACTTACTCGTTATCTTGTTTTTAGCAGTATGGGGGAACCAATACAACAGACAGTAATCTGGAGTATTCACTATTTCCTTCTCAGTTACTTCCGCCAATATTATGGTTACCTCCTCCCAGAAGTCCCCTCTGTTCGGGCATCTGCAGAACATATGCAAGAAATCAGCTCCTATTGTATGACATCGTGGACATGCTGCTGTTTGCATATTAAAATATTTATTGAACTTATCTGGGGTGAGGTAGGCCCTGTGTAGCACATAAAAGTTTATCAATTGAAACCGTGCATTTCTGGTACTCTTCCACGCTCTTTCCACCAGCGTCCTCCAATCCTTATCCAGGTCTGTGTCCCATTCTCTATGGATCTTAGTCAGGGGAGGGAGCGTTGTGTATGTATGACGCCTGCACAGACATGTGACTGCCTTAAAGGTGCCCGCCTCTGTGACCATATATTGGCATCCCATCGAGATTCCCGGCTCAGTGAGACCCTCCCTCCAGTGTTTCCTCATGGCTGCCATAAGTGCTGTGTGCAATAGAAAGTCTCCTCCCGGTATATCGTGACGCTCCCTGAGGTCAT
Source organism: Triturus cristatus (assembly GCF_964204655.1). NCBI lineage: Eukaryota > Metazoa > Chordata > Amphibia > Caudata > Salamandridae > Triturus > Triturus cristatus. The sequence goes on from NC_140591.1 coordinate 1,451,485,896, forward strand.
TGAATGGGATCAGGGTGCCCTCCTCATAAAGGTCCCTTCTCGTAGATATTCCCAGATCCGTCCATGCTCCCAACCTACGCCAGTCGTCTCCATAGGGGAGTGCCTCACACATAATCAATTGGATTTCCGGCGCATAGGGATGTTTAATTTTGGCCCTTTTCAGGCTTCTATTCCAGCATTTACGCGCTGTCCTTGGGGAGGTCTCTGTCTCGGCAAGGAAGTCTCAGAATTATTCTCGACAGGAGTCGCAAGTCTGGGGCCTCTCCTCTCCTTTCTTCTGGACCCCTAAGTTTATCCACCACCCATTATGTGAGCCATTGCAATTGCGCAGCTATGTAATAATGTTCAAAGGCAAGTGCTGCCAACCCTCCCTCTATTCTCGGTCTCATAAGTGTAGTGAGTGCTACCCTCCGTCTGCCGGGACCCCATATGAACGCCGTCACCAGTGAACTCAGTTGGGCGAACATTCGGGTTGGGATCCAAACTGGTAGCACTCCGTAATAATATAGCAGCCTCTAGAGCGTCACCATCTTTAGGTGGATAACTGTACCCGCTACCAACAAGGGCAGAGTCCCCCAAAACTTAAAGCTGCTTTTAACTCCCCGTAAGGCCCGTCCTATATTCCCTTCTAATAAGTCTTCAGAAGAGTGATAGATCTGGGTGCCCATGTAGGCCAAACAGCGGGATTGCCATTGTACCCCCTCTGTTGCTAATGGGACATCCATACCCGCCCTGATCGGCCGACTTTGCCCAGTTCACTTTTAAGCCTGCTACTTCCCCTAAACCATGCAGAAGACTCTTCGCCCCTCTAAGTGCCTCTCGCGCATCCGCCAGAAACAACAGAAGATCATCTGCATAGAGTGCAATGTGGTGAACCTGTCCGGTTACCTCTAACCCCTGAAAGTATAGCCCGTACGGGCTCTTGCTGGCAGTGGCTTCATGGCCAAGGCAAACAGGAGAAGCAACAAAGGACACCCTTGTCGCGTGCCCCTTTCTATTCTACAACTTCCAGAAATCAGTCTGCCGTCTTGACCCGGGCAGTAGACTCTGCGTATAGCAGGGCCGTCCTCTTAATGAATACTGGGCCGAGTCCAAATTTTGTCATCACCTCGAATAGGTAAGCCCATTCAAGATTGTCGAAGGCCTTTTCAATATCCGCTGCAAAAATGGTCTCACCACCCTCGCAGTCGGAACTCGCTTCTAGGATCCGAACAAGATGTTTAATGCAGTGTTTCTGGTGTGGACGAAGCCCGCCTGGTCCTGATGGATTAAAGTGGACATATGGGGGAAAAGCCGAGTCGCCAGTATCTGGCTCAAGACCTTATAGTACAGGTTTAAAATGGACAATGGCCGGTAGGCTGCCGTGTCCCAAGCTGGTTTCCCGGGTTTCAGTAACGGAATAATTACCGCTTCTCTCGTTGTACAGGGGAGGTGACCTTCCCATAGCGCTTGGTTATAAAGTTCTACCAGTTTAGGAGCGAGTAAATCAATATAGGTCAAATAGAACTCCACACCATCTGTACCTGGTGTCTTGTTTCTGGCCATGGTTTTCATGGCCCCTCTCACTTCAGTTAACCCTATTTCACCCCCCAGATCTTTTGCTATTTCTTCCGACACCACCTGTAGTTCCACAGCATTGACAAAGTTAGCCAATTCATTGGGTGTTGGCGACTGCTTGCTCTTAAAAATTCGAAGAATCATTTGTTGATGCCCTGCTGTCGGTACAGAGGTTCTTCACCTCGTCCCCTTAGTCCTAATATCACCGACCCACTCGAGCCGGATTGGCCAGCCAGGCCAGGGAGGCCCCAGATTTCTCCCTTTCAGCATGGGCCCTAGCTATATAGTATCTGGAAATGCACTTATGCTATGAATATGTGTATAGCTCTCTAATCCCCCGTGAGGGTATTGAGGCGCTTTGCAGGGTGTTAGGCAACTGTCTCCTTGGAGAGGTTATTCAAAAAGTCAGGTCTTCAGATTCTTGCAGAGATTAAGCAGCGAGGAGGTGAATCTGATGTGGTGTGGATGGTCGTTCCTAGTTTTGGGAGAGATGTAGGAGGAGGCGTGGCCTCCAGTTGTGGCTTTGCAGATGCAAGGTACGTTTGCTAGTGAGATTCCGACTGACCAGAGGTGCCTGGGGGTTGGGTGGAAGTGTATGGGTGCAACTGTTGACGTCGGACCGGCCGATGTTATGGAGTGCGTTGTATGTGTGTGTGTGTGAGCAGCTTGAACTAAGTGCGTTTGTGTATGGGGAGCCAGTGGACTTCTCTGAGATGTGGGGTGATGTGGGTACGGCGAGGTAGGGTGAGAATGAACCTTGCTGTGGCATTTGGGCTGGTTTAGAGCCTGTTCAGGAGCTTCTTTGTGATTCCAGCATAGAGTGTGTTTCCGCACTTAAGTCGGCTGGTGATCAGGGACTTAGTACACATTTTCCTTGTGTTGTCTGGTAGCCATTTGAAGATCTTTCACAGCATCCTCAGGATGTGGAATCAGGTGCAGGTCACTGAGTTTACATGGGCTGCCATGTCCAGCTTGTCATCCATGATGATTCCCAGATTCCTGGCATGGGTGGAGGGGGTAGGTGTGGGACCAAGGTCAGCTGGACACCAGGTGGAGCCCCAAGCAGAGGCTTGCCTTCCAAAGATCACCACTTCCATTTTGTCTCTGTTGAGTTTGAGGCCGTTGGATTTCATCCAGGTGGCTACCGCGGTCATGCAGGCGGCGATGTTGGTTCTTGTAGTGGGGTTCTTGTCTAACAGGGAGACTATCATTTGGGTGTCCTCTGTGTAGGACAGAACGTTGATTTGCTATCATATGGGGTCCACCAACGGGTAATGTAGATGTTGAATAACGTCGGACTGAGAGGTGATCCTTCGGGTTCTCTGCATAGGAGGCTCTTGGCCTCCGACATAAAGGGTGACAGGTTAACCTTTTGTTACCCTGCCCATTATGGAAATTACTTTAAATGTGTTTCCAGTATGCGAGCACCCATGCAAAGGGACTGTGAAAAACCACAAAGTTCCAGCTTTGTTGACATTCCAAGCGTTTGCACCTCCCTTTCTCTGCTCCCTAACCTTTAATGTACCACTGCAGAAATTGACCAAACTGACGTGTTACATAGAAGTGCATGGAACTCACAGTTGTAAAACTGTGCATATCTTGATTCGGGTCTGTTTTTAACCTTGCTTCTGCAGGTGGCGGAGAGTCTGCCTAGGGGCTAAGTTGCCGACTTTGAACCTGTGGACCTGGGTTTGTCTCCAGCGTTCTTTCTTGATTGTAAATAGTGTGGTTCTGGGCAAATCACGTATCTCCCTCGGTGCTTAATCTGGAGAAAAAAAATAAGTGTCAGGGCTCTCGTCGGGAGGCCACTGCAGCTTGCATCACACATTGCCACTGCCAGCGCTGTCAATGACCGTAACAACACAACTACTAACCATCACACTCCTACACGTGTGACCGTTCAGACTATTTCAGGCCCCCAAAGCTATGAGAATGGCTTGGGTGGCTGGTAATAGTCATTTGTAATGGGGGGGATAAAGAGATGCGCGTTGGTCTTTTGTGGAGCTGAGATGGTGGTCGACTAAATGTCTGTCTGCCAGCAGAACTGTGGCACTTTATCACCGAGAGCCCTCACCAAGGAGTATGCTGGCCTGATGGGGCCCCTTCTGGTAGACCCGCCCTCTGGAATGTCCACTGAGGCCCCAGCAACTCTACTTTACTTCTGCCTGCATGCACGACTCCCCAGCCCTCCACTTGTGTCACGTAGACCCGGCATTCCTGATGGGCTCCACCAGGCATTTCACTTTCCAAGTCAACCTGCATGTGGGAGAAGTTCACACTCCTTTCCTCTTGGAGCTTAAAGTCCCCCTGGCCACCAGGTACAGGCTAAAGTATCGGGATGACTTGTTTGTACGTATTGTGAGAAAGTGGGTTTCTGTTGCAGTAACCCCCCCCTTTTTCACACAATAGCTGATGCACTTTTCCTTGTTGTGCCCTGGGCTCCTGCCAATCAGGTGCCCAGGGCCTGTGTTCCTTCCCTAAAATACAAACTCCCAATTGGCAAACCCTGGCCACATGTCAGCCCCTAGTAAATGGTACCCTAGGTACCCAGGGCCTTGTGACCAGGGAAGGCCTCTAAGGGCTGCAGCACTCATTGTGCCACCCTTAGAGGCCCTGTACCCTTACACACACTGCCTTTGCAGGCTGAGTGTCTGGGCGCAGGACAAAACAAAGAGTCGACATGGCACACATCTCTGTGTGCCATGCCCATCACCTACACTGCCAAGGCATATGTCAGCCACCCCTCTGGCTGGGTGCCTTATGCCTATGGTGTGGGCACAGGAGCAGGAGCCCTGTGCCCCTACAGTACCCAGGTCCATTCCTGGGCACTGTAAGTACAGTGCTGCCATTTACAAGTACATGGTGCTGAGAGCTCGTCAAACACGAGCTCCACAGCACCATAATGGCAACACTGAAGACTGGGAAGTTTGGTATCAAACTTCTCAGCACATTAAACCCACACTGATGCCAGTGTGGGATTTAATGTACTAAGCACCCCAGAGGGCATCTTAGAGATGCCCCCTTACAGCTAACCTACAATCCACGTCTGCTCTGAGGCTGCCCAGGCTGCCACACCGCAGACACGTTGCTGGACCCCTGGGTGGGAGAGCCCCTGCTCTCCCGGGCCTGCAACAATGCACGTCCTGGGTGAGGTGATAAATCTCCTCCCCCAGGATGAGCCAAGGGAAGCTTCAAAGGCATGCCGCCTCTTGGAGATTCCCCAGGCCTCTGCAACCCCCCACTCTGGAGGGAAGCTTGGCCGGAAACCCCATACAAGGACAGGGAATGTGCCAGCCTGCCCACCCCACCCCTCAGGTGGGGGAGGCGAGGTGAAGCACATCTCCGGGCTATCGCCATCTTGAAGATGGGGGGCCCTACCCTATCAGGATTAGGCTACTGCCCCCCTCCCACAGGAGAGAGGCAGGATAGGGGGTGTACCCACCCCAGGACAAGGACCCATTGGTCCCTGGCCTTCACCTACCTGTAACGCCCCTAAATCTAGTATTTAGGGGCACCCTGAACCTTCCTTCGACAGATCCCAGATTTGAAACTACAAGAAGAGCAAGAAGAACAAAGACCTGCCCTGCAGCTGCTAAAAAGAGGAAGACACCAACTGCTTTGGCCCCAGCCCTACCGGCCTGTCGACCCTCGAACCTGCTCCAGCGCGGCATCGCTTGTGGCCAGCAACCTCAAAAACCCCGGAGGACCTGGCTACCTTTGAACTCTGATTCCCTGGGACTCCCATGAGTAGAGGCTCTACTCAGAAACCTATCTCTAACCCCTGGCAGCAGCCCGGAACCGCGAACCCAGCACACTCTGCACCAGCCAAGCCTGGCCAGTGCCGGAGTGAACAAAGACCCTGAGGACGACCCCACGGCGACTGTGACCCCGAGTCCGGCACCCAAGGACCCCCCTCGACATTCCTGAAGAAGCCTGCAGCCTCAGAACCAGGTGCCCCCCCCAACCGCGATCAACAGAGGGTAAGATTTCCCGACACCAAAAGGCACCCCTGCACGCGGCGCCCTGCGGCCCCCTGTGCCCAATCCCGGGGTACCCACCTAACCTACAACTACCCAACTTACCTCTCAAAGTGGTGGTGGCACCTGAAGCATCCTCGTCCCCGAGCTTGCAGCCTTTTTCCTAACCGGAACATTCCCATTGATTTCCATTGAGCGCCCGAAGGCTCAAAAGCACCCTGCACCCAGCCGCCCGAGTGGCCCTGGCAGTGCACTCTCTACACTAACCTACTGCCCCACTTGCCCTGAGTAAGTGACCAGGAGCCCAGCTCCCACAGCCGCGTGGCTTGCCAGACAGCAGCCACCAACCAAGGCCCCCCTATCCCTCATAGGATAACATTGGGCCTAACTCTCTCTGCACCCGGCCGTCCTGAAACCGCTGAGGGTGAACCAACTGTACCTACCTGACACTGGGGGACCCCTGAGTCTATGCCTGGAATTTCAACTCTGCCAGTCAAGTACTTACCCTTAAACCGCTAACTTCATTTTCCTCATAGGGTAACATTGACTGGCTTTTTCTTCAGAAATCTTCTAAGTGTGAACTTTTCAAAACTGCAAATATTCACCAAAAATCAGCCAAGTGACAAAAACGAATTTACTCACCTGCTCCTAGGTGAGCTCCCAGTGCTGGATCTTGGTGCCCAGCCCTGACTCTGAAAAGTGTCCACAACTATACTTACCTCTAACTCATTTTTCTCCCATAGGAAACCATTGTCTGCTTTTCTGTGAAATTTCTTCTAAGTGTCTACTTTTGCAAATTTGAAATATTCTTTTAAAATCGTACCATTTCTGCAAACGAAATTACTTACCTGTTTTTGATAAGGACCCCAGTCCTGGGTCTAGGTGCCCAATCCTGGATTACTAAAGTAACGATAAAGTACTCTACCTGCAATTTGAATTTCTTGCCGTAGAGATCCATTGAATGTTTTCCTTGAAATATTTTCTAAGTGCTAACTTTTGAAATAGCTAAATATTATTTAAAAATCATTACAGTTATTAAGTCGACTTTCATCACTTGATTCTGAATACTGACCCAGTGCTGGATCTAGGAGCCAGACCTGGAATTCCAAAAGTAATCTGAAAAGTAATTTATTACAAATAACCTGAATTTACCATTGAGCTCAGTGCATTGTTATGTTTAGGAAATAGGATTGTTTATTGCAACCAACTGTGACTGTTTATAACAATTTATTGCTCAAGACACAAGTATTTGTATTCAACCTCTCATTCTGAGAAAGTATATTTTTATCCCCTTTGTGGTTCTAAAAATAAAACAAGCATATATTTTATATATATAAACCATTGGCCTAGAGTTCAGTTATTGGGTGTGTGAAACCGTTTGCTGACTGAGTGTGTACAATAAATGCTTTACACTGTCCTCTGGTACTGCCTTACTGCTCGACCAAGCTACCACTTTTGAGAGTAAGGTCATACCTAACTTTGACCTCTATCAGCCTCTGGGGGACTGTGGACTCTGTACACCCTGTACCTATTAGGGAACAGTATATACAGAGCCACTTTCTCACACGTATGTATGGGTGTTAACATGCCATAACTAGTTAGTGAAGAGTGGAGAACTGTGGGTAACTGTGAAGGGTAAGGGAGTGAGTTGTGTTTGTGTACACTGTCAGAACCAATGTCTCTGCAAGGTATGGACTTTCCAACATTAGGTCACTGTGACCTCATATATCAGCGTAAGTTTAGCCGTGCAAGGAACACTGTGGACTTGATTCACAAAACTTTCTCGGTCAGAATGTTTTACTCCCGATAACACATGAGCGAGACTCACTAAAGTCTGGAGTAAGAACCAACTACTGGTTTTGTGTCCCCAGTAGTAAGTCGCCCCTAAGACAGGGGTAAGACATCTACTTACACAAACACATTTGAGAATTGTTCCCGAATCCTTTCCGATCTGTGTGTGAACCCTCGGTTGTTGACGTGTAGGTGTTCCCCTCCTCTCCACTGCATGTGTTGACACTCACCTGAAAACCCACACTTCTAAACGTCTCAATTAGTCATAGGAGCCCGGATGTTTTATCATGGATGACACACTGCCCTTCCCCATTTTCCAAGTCTATCAGACAGATCCTAAGAAATTCTTCCTTGCTTAAGTCATAGTTCACACCTACAAATATTTTCAGACCTGCTGCGGCATTAGACCGTATTGCTCATTGGTGTCTCCCCCAGAGTCGAAGGTGTAGCGTCTGTACCCCCAGGCCGGTCCTGTGACTGTCGAGCCCCGGGGTTTGGGGTGGGGCACCGGGGGCGTTGGTAAGACCCAACTAGAGGGGAGCATATTATGCGTGCTTGGCGAACAGGGCGTGCCTTAAGGCCATTTGTTTGCGAAGAGAAAATCGAATTTTGCTGCTAATTAAAAACAGACGTCTAACATCACTGTAGCGGATTACTTGTTTATGCCATACTGGAGGGGCGTGGCTCCGTACACGCACGAGCCCCGTGGGAGGAGTACGTACACATCTTCATGGACACTTCGTGTTCTCCTAACATTTACGCCTTTTTTAGAGGCCATCGCCCTACATAAAGGCTTTTAAATGGAGCGCCTAGAAACAGGACATAAACACGAACAGAAATGTTAGACATGGTGTTCACGGGGTCCTTTTCTGATATAGAATTAGAGAAAAGCTGAATTGGGAACTGGATAGAAAACAAAGCCTCCTAGCACTGTGTGTAAAATTTGGTGAGTGGTGGTGGTGTTTTCGCAGCCGCCTTTCTGACACCCTACCTTTAAGATGCATTGATTATGTCTCGGAGTAAAGACTGGGTTTGTCCATGTTGCTGCCCCTTATTGATGGCGGCACCTGTATCCTTTCTGCATGGCTTGCCCACGGGGCAAAAGATGTGGGCACTAACCAAGTGAGGCAGTATGTATGTAAGTGACATCACAGTGTATGACATCACGGTGCTTGACATCACACGCGGCATCCCAGGAGAGGCATCACAACCCATGACCTCAGAGGAAGTGACATCAGATCTTAATACCTCAAATATGTTTAGCAGTACTATCATGGGTACATTTGAGTGCATTACAATATTTCACAAATTAATTTTGCATTGGGGTTTTGCCAAGAATGAATTGACGCAACCCGTATGCACAATCTGGGCCTCAATTTATACATTTATTTTTGAAGAGCCTGCCACAAAGAGAAATGTGTTTCAACCAAAAAGGGGGGTTTGCCCTAATACTCCACACGCACCTGGGCAATATAAACAGCAAAAAACATTGAATAATGCGGCGGAATCGATCAAACAAACAAGGTAATTCTTAAACCTGAAGGAAACCTTAATTAATCCCTCAAGCGAGAAAAATTCTCTTCAAAACCATTTATCTTGTTAGAAAAGCACTTGCACCGGTCTGGGATCCAGATGTTCATCTCTGTGTATATATTTGTCAAAAAGCACATCAAATATCTACATTTACATACAAACAAATAAAAGAATAATACAAACAAATTAATACACACAAAAAATATGTACATATACGTTCAGCATACACAAATAATCATATAGTGTCTTCTGTCTCACAAACAGAATCCTTGTTGCCCAAATTTCTTAAGGGGCTGCGATAAACAATTTTTTCAAACAACTATAGTTCTCAACCCATATCATTAGCCGCTTCCGTGCTCATGACGAGCCCAGCTCGTCATGAGGCACAGTGGAGCTGTGCTCATGACAAGCTGGGCTCGTCATAACGGTCGCGGCCCGCTCACGCATGATTGATTCTCCCGCCTGTGCGGGAGAATCAATCAGTGGACGGGGTCGTGACGAGCTCAGCTCGTCATGAGCACAGCTCCACTCTGCCTCATGACGAGCTGGGCTCGTCACAAGCACAGCACCCCCCCCATGCCGCAGAGGATTTACCCCCGCGGCAAAGGGGTTAAGATAGCCCTTATATCAACACCAATCGGGGTAGTAATGAGTCTCAACACCTTTCTATATTCCATGGTGTTGTGAAATTCCTTTTTGTAAGAGTCAAAAATTGTAAGGGCTTCTTTCATCTATCAGGTCAAAGAGAAATGTGGCAGTATATCTGTTCTGCCTAATTGATTCCTAAGTCTGTATTTTAGAATATCGTATGGGGTGAAGGACCTGCTGCTGAGCTCTTTGTGTGGCAGCTACATCTCAGGGAATATTAATGATGGTAAGATAACTCTGAAGAGTAATGTATTTGCTGGAGAGATCCGTTTTTTGTCTAGTCCAAGTTTTAAATCAAAGTAGCATAGAGGGTTAACAAAGTCTCCTGCGAAGTACATTATGTAACGCACAGATGACAGATTTTTACTTTATGTAAATGGGTAAGTGGGTTACTACTTTTAACGCGGAGATTCTTTTGTTACTTGCAGTTCATAAATTGTCATCCTACTGCTATACCACAGTAAGCCATGAAGGACATGTGGCTGCTACACCTTGTAACCCTCACTGTCTAATGTAACACACCCTTTACTATAATTTATTGTCAGTTGACGGGTACGTGTGTGGTAAAGTGCTCCGACACCCTGCATTGATATGAGTAGTGCTAAAGCGCTATAAAAGAAATGAAACAAAATAGTGGTATTTCAGTTGTTATTTGCGTAAGTACTGGGACAGACCAACACATCTGTCAATCAGGATCTCTTATATACAGCGCTGAACAAAGTCAACTGTGTGCCTCTCTTAAATATCTGTGAAGTGATAAGCTGTGTGCCTTTGTTTCCCCACCATCGCATCTAGGTGTGAGGTGCCCCATAGCTCCCAGCTGGGATACTCCAGCTAAAGGAGGCCTGATGGCCCCTTAACGTTGGCTTTTTTTATGGGCGCAGCTGGAATCCGATAAGCCCCTTCCCCCACCTGCAGGCAACCGGTAGGCACTGCTGAAAGTATCCTGGTGTCTGAAAACTACACTGGGACAAGTTTAGCATATTACTGTGGGACCCAACCTGTTAGCCTTCCCCCTGTGAAAATAGTGGGTACACATCATTAACCCTTGTGTACCAACGACGTGGGCCCTGCTTGTATACCTGTGAGACACATGAGGATGTATCGTCCTTTCCCATTGGCTGACAGGATTGAGCTGTGCCGGTAATTGGACTCCAGGGCACTGGCATTATGCAGCAGAGGAGGACTACATTATGCGTCAAGAAAAGGCAAATTATGCTGCGTAGTGTAGCATTACTTGTACTAGTATTACCTCATTATTTTGTCATTTTTAAATATGTGAAGACTTTGTGGGCATAGGTTTTTCTTCATTATTGCTAGTCTGCCACACAAAAACAGCAAAAAGTAACAGAAAGATTAACAGTCCACCTTTGCGAAAGGCATTCTTCTGTTCGTCCACACAAGTTGCTGCTTTTTTAATAACGTTTGGACCATTTAAGGTAAAAAGTAAAAACCCCTGTTTTTGTTGAAACCTGTAGATTATACAGCAGATAATAGATTATGTGGCAAATGCAACATATCCATAATTATGCGGAAAATGCTGCAGCTGCAAAATTGCATAATTCCAATGGCCCTGGAGGGGACCTAGGCAACTGGTGGATGTGCACAGCTAAGTGATATGAGAGTCACCGGTGGGGGTGTCCGAACCACAAAACTGCAAGGAGCGAGGGTGATAGACGAAGGGTAGCATGGGAAGCTGGGTAATTGTTGTCTTCTAGATGAACCCCTATGTCTCTCTATTTCTTTAGAAAAGCCAGCAGAGGAGCAGTAGAGCACAGGCTGCATGGGCTGAGAAGAGCCACCATCGCCAGTGATGAACATATCATTGAGGCAGTGCTTAATTTGTGCTGGTGTTTGCCGGTGCTCGGCACTGGCACTTTTTTCTAAACACCAGCACTTATGTATCCACCATATGGCTGTGCTGTGTTCCTATTTTCTTATCAGAATTTTTCAGTTGTGATTTAATATTCTTTTTTAAAACCTGGCACATAGGTACTACTGTCACTGGCATGTGGCAGTAGTAGCAGGAGCCGGGGCGGCACCAGCTGCAGCGGACTCCTGAGAAATACTTTGGGACCTGGCATTTAAGTTTTTACAAATGATTGACTGCTTCCAGGATGATTTACGCACTCATCTACGTGGCCTCTTTTCGGGCATAGGGCCTCCTCGTGAATTGATAGAGCGACCAACTTTCCCCTCCTTGTTTCTGATGTTGATGGAAATCTCTCAATCAGAAAATGCAAAATGCTCTCCCATGCCAAAACGTAGGTTTCCAACAGGTGCCTGATACTGTTCCCGCTGACGGGGCTGGTGCTAGGACTTTCACCTTTCTATTAAAATGAGCTTTTTGACAGATATTGGGAACCAGGTCTGGTGGCTTAGTGGACTAATGTGCCCACTGTAAGGGCCTGTGTTAGACCTCATGATCACAGGTTCAAATCCTGATGGGCCCACTCTGCCTCTCATCCTTCTGAGGTCGATAAAATGAGTACCATTGAGTTGGGTAACATTCAACGTCTGTTATTCAGCATTACAAATATCAGCAATAACCAACTGAAATGTGACCACTCAACCTTTGCGAAGGGGCATATAGCAGTGGCCCATGCAGGTAAGAGCGATGGGGGGATTTCGACGAGGGAAAATTAATTATTTTATTTAATTTTCCCTAGTTTTCGTCCGTTGAAATCTCCCCCACCGAGCCCACCACGCTTACCTGCACGGGTCTCGGCTGGGGACATACACTGCGGGGCAACATATAGCTGCTTTTTAAACTAACTTTAGCTCCTTTGAGTTAGATTTTTTTTGTTGAAATATTAAATTACATAGCAGATCGTGGATTATGTGACATGTGGTATTTCCAATGCGGAAAATGCGACTGTCGCAGATAGGGTGACCAACCGTCCGTAAATTTCACGGACAGTCCGTAAAATGGACCTCACGTCCGTGAGGATCCTTTTTACGGACGCCTTTTGTCCGTAATTTTAGGCATTACAGAGAACTGATCAGTTCCACTGCGAGCGGCCTCAGCTCCCTGATGGGGCCGCTTCGCACTCCTCTGAGTGCAAGAGCAGCCCCACCCCGCCCATTGTCATTCTGTGTGGGGCTGATTGCCACACACAGAATGACAATGGCTCAGTCTGGGCTGGCACAGCATGCGGTGGCCTCCTCCAGCCTCGCTCCAGGGCAGGGCTTTCTGTCACCTGGAAGTGCAAAAACGCCCGAGCTACTGCTAACTGAGAATCCAGTTAATCGAAGGAAGGCAGTGAAAGAAGCTCAAAGGAAAGGATTATAGTTATAGTATAGCAGCCATGGTTGCTGCTTTTTTATTTTATGCAACAACCATTGACAAAGCCAATAGTTCTGGCTTGTTGTAGGTGTAACGTTACTTGTTCTAAGTGTAACGTTACTTGTTGTATTATATATCTGGATGCAATGACACAAGCAACAAAAATACCAGTCGGCGGCACATTATATTAAGCACAGATTTTTAGCTTATGTGTTTTAAGCCACGCATTTTATTACATTAAACACCCTTTTGGAGAGCCCCCCCTAGTTTTTACATCCCACTTAAAGCTCTGGAAACAACACCATGTCAAAGTCGCCCCACGTCCAGGTACTGTGCATCATGCATGACTCATGCCTTCCACTTTTTCAGATTGCCTAAGTGCAGGGGCATAGTGAACCCTGCCCCACCCCACCCCTTGCTTTAGGAACTGCAGCGAGGGTGGAGTTCTTGATGGGTCTCATAATTAATGTGAAAAGGTGAGTGAGTGAGTAAGTAAGGGATGGGTGGATGGATGGCTGGATAGATGAGTGAAATGATGGATTGATGGATGAGTGAAAGGGTGGATGACGGGCAAGAGAATGAGTAGATGGATGAGTGAAATGATGGATGGATTGATGAATTGATAAGTGAAAGGGTGGATTGCTGAATTGATAAGTGAAAGGGTGAATGGATGGACGGATGAGTGAAAGGGTGGATGTAAGGCTGGATGAGTGAGTGAAAGGGCGGGTAGATGGACAAAAGGATGGATAGATGAGTGAAGGAGTGAAAGGGTGGATGGATGAGAGAAAGTATGAATGGATGAGTGAAAGGATGGATGAATGATAGGTTCAATGGATGGATTCATGAGTGGATGACTAGATGGGTGGATGGAAGGATGGATGGCTAAGTGAAAGGGGAATTGAAAGTGAAAGGGGAATGGGTAAATGGATGGCTGAACGGGTGAATGGGTGGAAAGATGAGTGACTGGATGGATGAATGAGTAAGTGAAAGGATGGCTGGATAGGTAAATGGCGGGATGAATGAGTGAATGGATGGATGGGTGGAAGAGTGGATGGATGAGTGTACGGATGGATAGGGTGAAAGGGTGGACGGATGGATATTGGATGGATGAGTAAAAGGGTGGATGGAGGGATGGCTGAGTGAAATGATGGATGGATGGATAGGTTTGTAAATGGTTGAATATGGACATGGAGTGGCACACAGATGGAAGGACAGAATGAATGGTGAAAGACTGAATGATGGATGAAAGTATGATTACACATTGTAAGCCCCATTATCTTAAGCAACATTTCCTATACATTGACTTTCACATTTATGAGTGATTGTCTCTGTATAATATGTGTGTGTTGCAACGCACTCCAACACTCTGCCCCACAGACTTGGGATGATTAGCACTATAGAAGAAATTAAATACACATGAGAGAGGGTCTATGTGAAGATGAGGGGCGCCATTGGAGGGTGGTATCAAAGCCGGACTGGCCGGACCGGGCATCAGGCGTTTTCTCTGGGAGCTGGAAAGGTGGGGTGGGGGCGGTTTTGTTACCACAAAAAGACCTGCACATTTGCTTAAAGCTGCGCGCACACTGACAAACCATAAAGTGCACAATTGTCTCAACCTAATGTAAACTTATTTTCACTTGTACTTTAGAAGTTGTCTATTTACTTACTTATATACTATTGCGCAACCTTCTCTGATGTGTCTATAAAACGTACCTTTTGTCCTGAATTTTGACCTCCTGTCCTGAATTTTTGTCCTGAATTTTGACCCCTTGTCCTGAATTTTTACACTCACTGTCCTGAATTTGCACCCATGTCAGTTGGTCACCCTAGTCGCAGAATCGCATTAAGCCATAATGGCCCTGGCCTGAATGCACCTGCTTTGGCCTCATCTGCAGCCTCCCGCAGTTCTTGGGCGCACTGCTGCCCTTGTAGTAAAGGAGGCCTGGCTCTGCCCAGAGCCTAGCAGCGAGCTGCTGGGGGGCGCGTGCGTCTCACAGGGACGGATCATAAACACGGAATATGATATCCCCCATCACGGTGCAGCGGGTCCATTTTGAAGACCAGGCCGACATTAAAAATGCAGAGGCCATTTGTTTAGTCTGAGCAGGGTGGTGATAGGGAGTGAGGCGGCAGGACCCGCTGCTTGCTGGGAGCATGACTGCGCGCGCGGTTCGCGGAACCTGTTGTGGCCGCTGCTGCGTGTGACCTCACCGCGGATATAAATACTGAGGCAGCCGTGGCATGTGCTGAGAAGCCGAACCGGTCCGTCTGCTCTCGGCGCCTCGAAGGCTAGTAGGGCGCGCAGGCCTTCATGCACGGTAAACAGCAGGCACCTAAAAACAGTCGTTGCATTCGCCCCACCCACAGCAAACGTAATCATTATTATTATTTGCGGTTTAGTGCTGACATGGTCGGGGAGCTTCAGAGCGCTTTACAGGAGAGCAGTTACTAAACAATCACAGCAAAGGTAATCTTCCGGCACAGTACTCATCTTACCCATGATCACGAGATGTTTTTAAGTCACCAATACCTTGTCAGCAGTTTCTGTTTCAGAAAAAAATGTTTGTTTACTTCACGGCTACTTGTAAACCCAGCGCGTGTTTTGATTATTGGGACCTAAGCCACGCCCACAGCCACGCCCACACTCGTTCTGCTGGAAGATTGGACCTTAGAACTTCTGCTGTTCCCACGGGGAAGGGTGTGTGGGTGGCATCAGGGCCAACGGGGACAGCGCATAACAGCTGTTGACCGGTCTGAAAAAAAATATTATACAACCAACTCGAAACCAAATGTTCAATACAGGGGAATAGTTTGGGATTATTACATAGGTAGGGAATATCGTGTTGTGTTTAGTATTGTGCGTAATTGAAAAGGAATGCCAGATATGAAAGTACCTTCATTAACATTCTCTTGTGTAGTTACTGCTTACAAGCAGCAAGGGGTGTGTGTCAGAGGCGCAACTAGAGCCAAATTTCGGGGGGGGGGCTGAGCAAAAATTTCGGGGGGGGGGGGCTGAATCTTTAAGCAATAGGCAGAGTGGAGCTGCAGGGGCTCTTAGAATGGGTGAAACAACAGCAAGGCCTCATTAACATGCAAATGGTCTTTTAAAGACCTGTGAACTGCTCGGGTGCGGCTTCTTTTTTGCCCGGGAAGGTGTCTCATCCTGGGCTGCCACACACGAGGGGGGGGGGGCTGAAGCCCTGCGAGTCCAATGGGTGTTGCGCGCCTGGTGTGTGTGTGTATGTGTATGTATGTGTGTGTATATATCTATATGATATATGTAAGTAATACCCTTTCACCATGTGTGTGTGTATATATATGTAAGTAACACCCTTTCACCAGGAAGCTGCTTTACCTTTTATATGCATAGGATTTAAATAATGGGGCCCTAGCCACATATGGTATCAGGGCACTCTTCAAATGCATACCACGAGAATGCATAGAGCCACCGCACTATAGACGTCCGGCCATGATTGGCTGAAAAGAGCATGATTCTTGGTTTTAGCAGAATAGGTTCTCTAAATATTCCCTGATCAGGATAGTTTTTGGACTTGCCACAAAATTAGTTACTTTTATACTTTACTTATCCCTCAGCTATTTTATACCTTAGGGTACGACTTGTTATTGGGACGTAAACATATAAAGTTATTTATTTCAGAGTTTGAATGCATTGAACCAGATTGGTGAGCTATCACACAGTTATTACATTACTTGCGTTCAGATAGTCCCTAACGGTGCCCCAATCAAAGGCCTTCTTGCTGTAAAGTGCTATCTTGTCCCTCCTTCCTTTTGGTTGGAAGTGGACGTTGAACTCCGTTCCATAAGTGCAGTAGCCCAGGAGCAAGTTTAAGTGGCTTCTTTCTTGCTGCTCCGTTGCACACCTATTTGGTCTCTGGAAACAAAACCCAGTCTTGAACCTTGCAAGAATCGGTGGACAAGGTAATCTCAGGTGGCTTTCTAAGGCATCAGCAGACGGGGCGCCAGGTTGTCCACAGTGCATAAATATCAATCCATCGTTTTTTTTTTTCCACCATGCCACCCCAGTTTGGACCCAGTCATAAGCAAATCACTCTTGACCCTGCTACCCATGGGAACAGTCCATCCCAAACTGCCAGGCCTCCCCCTGGACCGGAAACCAGCATCGTGGGACCGGGTTTGAAGATTCACCCCTCATCAGCCAGGCTAGCTTAAACCCAGTGGCACGGTTAGCCCGGAACCGTGCCTGGGTAAACCCAGTGCACTTAGGGTAGCAAATGTAAAAACAAGAAGGTGATGGATGGAATGCTTGATGCTTGAATTATCCCAGCCACTGGCATTCGCTCAGGCCACACCCCAATCCATTGTTTTTTTACTCCCCATTCCACCCCAGTTTGGACCCAGCCATATATGCAAATCAGTCTTGACCCTGTTCCTCATAGGAACAGTCCAGACGGAACTGCCAAGCAAGGTCCTCCCTGGACCAGAAACAAGCAGCCTGCGACCAGATTTAGGGCGTCACCCCTCATCAGCCAGGCTAGCTTGAATCCAGTGACATGGAGAGCACGGGACCCAAGTCTGGGCATACCCTTCCGACTTAGGGCGACGAAAGCAGAAGGAGCAAATGATGGACGGTGATGCACCGAAACCGGTCCCAGAACGCTTGCTTCTGTCCATGGGAACAGTCCAGCCCGAACTGCCAGGCAAGGTCCTCCCGGGACAGCAGACAAGCATCCTGGAACCGGTTTACCATAGTACAGTAAAAATGTAAGCAATGCTTTGGACAAACAGTGCACATCTAAAATAGCTTAACTACTGTAACACTATAGTATTCATATCTAGTTTAGTAATGTTAGCAATAATAGTTTAAGGAGCTTTAAGGGGTGGGATATGAGAAACGGATCACAGATACAGAAATGTATTTAAAAAACAGAGGTTTCTACATTGACTTTAACTCCATAAAGAGTAATCTTCTTTGCAAAGTGTCTTTCAAACCATTGCAATTTTTTTAGAAAAGAAAGTGATTGTGTTGGCCCTTTAAGTGGGCGGGCCGTGCTCACCCACGTAGAAAGATTGAAAGCTGCCGCGGGCACGTGCAGTCATGTTTCCTGACCGCGGTATTGGATGTATTGACATTTAAGGCGAGAACTGGGGCTGAGGGCTTGGGGATGGAAACGAGAGAATGAATACCTCTGAGCACGAGCTGACAGTATGAATTCCAAACGCGAACTTGCATTCATAAATCCTGCCAGTTGCCCACCTACGTTGGATGTGGGCAGGCAAATGGCGGGGTGAATCCAGCCCACAGTTTCTGACTGCCGCGTGGTCACCGAAGCAGAAGAAAGATGAAGTTAGCTGTATGTAGTGGTCAAAGTGCATAAAAAAGTAATGGAACTGTGATAATGTGCACAATGAGGGCGGGGGAGTAAGATTGGGGGCAGGGTCATAGGCGTGGCCAAAAAACCAAATATTCAGTAACTTTTTTCGGTCTTTCACCTCCAGGTAGCTGTATATAAAATTAGGCATAGGTTAAATGTAAAATAAATGCAAGTTAAGGTAATCAGTGGGACATGCACTAGCCTACTTTATGAAACCTCTATTAGTTAATGCACTGCAGAGGTCTGTGTCTGTAACCAGAGAGCAGGGCCGGCCTTTAGCATAGGCGAGCTGGGCCCAGGGCACCGATATTCTGAGGGTTTCATGGAGCTGTTGCATTAAGGTTATGCCAACAGCAGTGCCCCTCTCGTCTTGCTCCAACCATGTCCTTGTCCCTGCCTGTTTGTTTCTTTCTGATTTGCCAGTTTAAAGTGGTTTTAGTCCTTCATTATCATATGGCGGGCAATGTTTTTAATACCCCTTTCGCCCCCTTCCTTGCCCCCCCCCTTTAACCCCTGGCACACATCAACAAAACCATCATCTACGTGAGGCAGCTGAGCTATCAGAGATTGAGGTGAGCTGGGGGAGGTTCTGGGATGTTTGTGTTCAAGAGCCAGTCCCTGCTCAGCCAAGTACTGACCAGCGAACACAAAAGGGACCCCCTGCTGCCTCATTTAATTCACCGCCATCAGCAGGGGCATCACATTTCTCTTCGCCCATGCCCAGGGCGATATCTTAGCAAAGGCTGGCTCTGCCATATAGCAAGGGAATTGAATCCTAGTCGGAGAAGTGGAGAATAGCAGAGGCATAACACAGGCCCCTCCAGCACCTGCGGCTGCTCTCACACCAGCTCCCAGTGGTAGTGCACGCAGCTGCTCTCACACCAGCTCCCAGTGGTAGTGCACGCAGCTGCTCTCACACCAGCTCTCAGTGCTAGTGCACGTAGCTGCTCTCACACCAGCTCCCATTGGTAATGCACGCAGCTGCTCTCACACCAGCTCCCAGTGGTAGTGCACGCAGCTGCTCTCACAACAGCTCCCAGTGGTAGTGCACTCAGCTGCTCTCACACCAGCTCCCAGTGGTGGTGCACGCAGCTGCTCTCACACCAGCTCCCAGTGGTAGTGCACGCAGCTGCTCTCACACCAGCTCCCAGTGCTAGTGCACGCTGCTGCTCTCCCACCAGCTCCCAGTGGTAGTGCACGCAGCTGCTCTCACACCAGCTCCCAGTGGTAATGCACGCAGCTGCTCTAACACCAGCTCCCAGTGGTGGTGCACGCAGCTGCTCTCACACCAGCTCCTGGTGGTAATGCACGCAACTGCGCTCACACCAGCTCCTGGTGGTAATGCACGCAACTGCGCTCACACCAGCTCCCTGTGCTAGTGCACGCTGCTGCTCTCACACCAGCTCCCAGTGGTAGTGCATGCAGCCGCTCTCAATCAGCTCCCAGTGGTAGTGCACGCAGCCGCTCTCACACCAGCTCACATTGGTAATGCACACAGCTGCTCTCGCACCAGCTCCCAGTAGACGTGCACGCAGCTGCTCTCACACCAGCTCCCAGTGGTAATGCACGCAGCTGCTCTCACACCAGCTCCCATTGGTAGTGCACGCAGCTGCTCTCACACCAGCTCCCAGTGGTGGTGCACGCAGCTGCTCACACCAGCTCCCAGTGGTAGTGCACGCAGCTGCTCACACCATCTCCCAGTGATAGTGCACGCAGCTGCTCTTACACCAGCGCCCATTGGTAGTGCACGCAGCTGCTCTCACACCAGCTCCCAGTGGTAGTGCACGCAGCTGCTCTCACACCAGCTCCCAGCGGTAGTGCACGCAGCTGCTCTCACACCAGCTCCCAGTGGTAGTGCACGCAGCTGCTCACACCAGCTCCCAGTGGTAGTGCACGCAGCTGCTCTCACACCAGCTCCCAGTGGTAGTGCACGCAGCTGCTCCCACATCAGCTCCCAGTGGTAGTGCACGCAGCTGCTCACACCAGCTCCCAGTGGTAGTGCACGCAGCTGCTCCCACATCAGCTCCCAGTGGTAGTGCACGCAGCTGCTCACACCATCTCCCAGTAATCGTGCACGCAGCTGCTCTCACACCAGCTCCCAGTGGTAGTGCACGCAGCTGCTCTCACACCAGCTCCCAGTGGTAGTGCACGCAGCTGCTCCCACATCAGCTCCCAGTGGTAGTGCACGCAGCTGCTCACACCATCTCCCAGTAATCGTGCACGCAGCTGCTCTCACACCAGCTCCCAGTGGTAGTGCACGCAGCTGCTCTCACACCAGCTCCCAGTGGTAGTGCACGCAGCTGCTCTCACGCCAGCTCCCAGTATTCATGCACGCAGCTGCTCTCACACCAGCTCCCAGTGGTAGTGCACGCAGCTGCTCTCACACCAGCTCCCAGTGCTAGTGCACGCAGCTGCTCTCACACCAGCTCCCAGTGGTAGTGCACGCAGCTGCTCACACCAGCTCCAGCTCCCAGTGGCAGTGCACGCAGTTGCTCACACCAGCTCCCAGTGGTGCATGCAGAAGGAGCCACCTGCCTGCTGCTGCCACAGACAGAGAATCCCCATCATTGACGTTATGTAATATCAACAAACAAATCCAGGTCCCCGCAGGCGCCAAGGCAAACAGGACGCTGCCGCTAAGTAGAGCAGGTTCTATTTATTTCAGCGCGTAGTAGCCTTGTGTCAGTCTGCTTTTACCGTCTGCCCTTCAAATGCAATTGTTTTTCCTACACAATACTACCAGGGCTTTCTTGTCCACGACGGAAAAGACAGAAACCAGCAGGCATGGGAAAGCGAGAAGGATGTGTTTGAGTCAACGACACGTGCTGGCTGCTCCACGTTTACAGATCGGGTCACCCTGGCAAGTATTTGTATGGCATCGGGTGTCAGACGCCTCCCCGAAGTGGGGGCATGTGGAAAGGGCATGCAGACGTGCTGAGCACAACTGTTTCATAGCCTGAGATGACCTGTAATGTGCTTACTCCAGACCCCATCTGCGCTGCAGTGTGATATTAGTATGGAAGTGAAATACTAATACAGACAGCACAGTGTAAACAGGCGTGTTACTGCTAAGACCGCACACAAGGCGCTTAGTCATGCTGACGGTTCTGCTAGTCCTGGCCCCTTTCCATACCGCCATAAAAAAAATTGTTGTCCAGAAATTTTCATTTTTGATTTGGGTTTTTGTATCATTAGAGAAGTAATTTAGCTTGCGTAGATATTGCTAATCCAGGCCAAGTTTTTCTTGGACGACATTTCTAAAAATGGCGGATGCGTTAAGTGATGATGTAATATTCCAGGAACCATCGGAGCTATATACTTCATTTTGGTATCAAAACATAGGTTCTGGGGGTCAAGTAGTCTTATAGAGACAGAAAATAACTCATCAGAGCAACCCTTCTGCCATTTTCCAAAATGGTGGCCCCGTAGTGATGCTTTCTAGCCATCATATTTGTAATTTATTTTATTATTGTTTTTGTTTCAGGTTTTCCGTTGATTCCAATTTGTAAACATGAGCGAAACAGGTGGTAGCAAAGGATCTTTACCTGGTGACAGAGTGTTGCTTACTTTAAAATCTGAGGACTCCTTCAACAAATTAAAATGTATCATACCCGGACTGGGATCCCAAAGCAGCCCTGGCAAATTTTGTCAGACCAGTCCCCATATGGTGTGTAGCGAGGGAGCGCACCCAGCAACCCTGACCACTACAAGTCGGATTGGGGGTTTTCTCGTCTCCCCACCCCCCAAGAAAATGTTGGAACAAAATTACAAAAATGGTGGAACACATTTTCATTATGTATTCAATTGTATTGGCTTTTAGCGCACAGTAAATGAAGACTTTACAGGGCACCAGGGTACGACAATCTTTGTTGGGGCCTTTCAATGATTGCCTCACCATCATCCTCCAACAGTGCCTCTCATCGCTCCATAGCACCTCTTACGTGTATTTTATTTGTTTTATAGTGCCTCTCATACCAGTGTAGGGTGTCACAGCACTTTACATCACACACACATACAGAGACAATGAATCATACGTGTGTAAATCAGTGTTTGGAAAACCTTACATAAGACAAAAGGGAATACAATGTGTAGGATTTACATGTATGTCATCGATACTGGTAGGCATTTGTTATGAGTGCTTGGTCTGGAGAAGCACACACTCACTATTCAAAAGATAACACAGTAGTTGGATTTACCAAGAATATATTTCTTCCCAAAACAAACCTACCTTAGCAACATTAGAATAATGAAAGACTGGGGAAAAAACACAATGTTCGAACCTATACCATGCACTTTGCACGCAGCTCTTTGGGGGCAGTTCACAGCTCACTGTGCTAAATTTATTACATTTGCAAGTTATGATTTGCAAGTAACTAAAGGATCTCTGTGACAAAAGCAGGAACCCACTGAGCTATGCTCATTAACTACAGTTCTGTGATCTGTATGGTACATGTTCTTTGCTGCAAACATATTAACCCTCTGCGCTGCAAGTGAAAACAAAACTCTGCTCTCTCCAGCAGGAAGCAAAACCAACAGAGATATCAATCTTTAAAAAAAAATATTCCACAACCAATTTTTAGTATGTTTTAGCAATGAATCAAGGATTGTGGTAAGAGCCCCCTTGAACATTAACAACACAAACTTGCACAGTCGGTTCCAATTATCCCACCCAAGTACCACATGCCACTATGAATGCCCTTAATCAGTACCTTGTGTCCTGGCAATTTTGACACTTGTATTGTTGCCTGAAAACTGCTGGGTATTCAAGGAACTCTGCAGTGAAAGTCAGAAGTGAGTCATTATGCTGGACAGTCCAGATGATTTAGTCACTGGAGGCCCCTAGTAACAAAACCAGCCTGCCACCCCTCCAGCCTCTCGGGGAAGCTCCTGATGCCTGGTATGGCCAGTCTGGCCTTGACCCAACTGCACTAAGGCGCACTGCGGTTAGCGTCACAGTCCGCACGCTGCACAGTGCTGAATCATGCTGACGGATACACCCCATTGCACTGAAGATTGCCAGAGTTAGCGTCGGTGTCGCCCAACTGCAATGTGCAAAGTCCTTCTGACCCATTGTGCTGAGGTGCACCTGGGCTAGCATTGCAGTCTCCCAACTGCAAAGAGCTTAGTTGCGACAATAATATTAACCCATGGCGCTCAAGCACACTGGGGCTAGCATCCCCATCAGCAAACTGCAAGGGGGTTAGTCCTGCTAACAGGTCTCTCCCACTGAACTGAGGCCCGCCAGGGTTAGCATCTCTGTCAGCCAACTGACAGCCGCTCAATCATGCTGACGTACCCACCCCCATTTTGCTGATGCGCAGAATGTTTTGCATCACCATCGCCAAATTGTAAGGTGCTTAGTCAGCGGTGTAGCCAGGAAATTAAGATACCCCCCACTTTCAACTTAAGCTCTGATGGCACCAAAAAGTGAGGCATGTGAGCCCAAAACTACCTAGAAGTGCTTCATTGTCTTTTCCATCCAAGATTCATCCTTTCACACTTCCATTCACACGCCGATATCCACCATTTCACTTTTACATTCTCTCATCCATGCATTCTTTCATCCATCATTCCATTTTTCAAGATTCCATCAATCAATCAATCAATCAATCATAGCATTTGTAAAGCGCACTACATACCCGTGAGGGTTTCAAGGCGCTAAGGGGGGGGGGCTGCTACTGTTCGAAGAGCCAGGTCTTGAGAAGTCTTCTGAAGGTCAGAAGGTCTTGGGTCTGCCGTAGGCGGATGGGGAGGGTGTTCCATGTCTTGGCGGAGAGGTGGGAGAATGATCTGCCGCTGGCGGTCACTCTTCGGATGCGGGGGACAGTGGCGAGGGCGCGGTCTGCGGAGCAGAGTTGGTGGGTGGGGGTGTAGAAGCTGAGTCGGCTGTTGAGGTACGCTAGTCCGGTGTTGTGGAGTGCCTTGTGTGCATGGGTGAGGAGTTTGAAGGTTATCCTCTTGTTGACAGGGAGCCAGTGCAGGTCTCAGTTAGGTGGGGTGTGATGTGGCTGCGGCAAGGGATGTCGAGGATCAGGCTTGCGGAGGCGTTCTGGATGCGTTGGAGCCGTTTCAGGAGTTTGGTCGAGGCTCCCGCATAGAGGGCGTTTCCGTAGTCCAGTCTGCTGCTGACGAGGGCCTGGGTGACCGTCCTTCTCGTTTCGGTGGGGATCCACTTGTAGATCCTGCGGAACATGCGGAGGGTGTTGAAGCAGGAGGAAGAGACGGCGTTGACCTGCTTCGTCATGGAGAGGGTGGAGTCGAGGATGACCCCTAGGTTGCATGCGTGGTCGGTGGGTGTTGGGGCTGTTCCTAGTGCAGTCGGCCACCAGGAGTCGTCCCAGGCTGAGGGGGTGGATCCGAGGATGAGGACCTCCGTCTTGTCCGAGTTCAGCTTCAGTCGGCTGTTCCTCATCCAGTCGGCGACGGCCTTCATTCCTTCGTGGCGGTTGGTTTTGGCAGAGTGGGGTTCCTTGGTGAGGGAGAGGATCAGCTGGGTGTCGTCTGCGTAGGAGATGATGTTGAGGTCGTGCACTCAGGCGACGTGGGTGAGCGGTGCCATGTAGATGTTGAACAGCGTTGGGCTGAGGGATGAGACCTGGGGTACGCCGCAGATGATCTCGGTGGCTTCGGAGCGGAAGGGGGGTAGGCGGACGCTCTGTGCTCTACCAAAGAGGAAGGAGGTGGTCCGGTCCAGGGCCTTCTCTTGGATCTCGGCGTCATAGAGGCGTGTTCGTAGTGTGCAGTGGCAGACCGTGTCGAAGGCAGCTGACAGGTCCAGGAGGTTGAGGGCCGTGGTTTCTCCGTTGTCTAGCAGGGTCCTGATGTCATCGGTGGCGGCGATGAGGGCAGTTTCGGTGCTGTGGTTGCTGCGGAACCCGGACTGGGAAGGGTCTAGGATGCTGTTCTCCTCGAGGAAGCTGGTCAGTTGTTTGACGGCCTTCTCGATGACCTTCGCAGGGAACGGGAGCAGGGAGATGGGTCGGAAGTTCTTGAGGTCCTTGGGGTCCGCCTTGGGTTTCTTGAGTAAGGCGTTGATCTCTGCGTGCTTCCAGCTCTCCAGGAAGGTCTCTGTCTCGAGGGAGATGTTGATGGCTTTCCGGAGATGGGGTGCAATGGTGGTGCAGGCTTTGTTGAAGATGTGTTGTGGGCAGGGGTCTGACGGGGATCCGGAGTGGACGGTGTTCATGCTCTTGATGGTGTCGTCGTCGTTGATGTTGGTCCAGGAGAGCAGGCGGTTGGTGCGGATGGTGGTCGTGGGGGTGAGAGTCTCAGTGGTTGCCGGGGCGGTCGCGGCGTTGAAGCTGTTGTAGATGTCTGCAATCTTGCGGTGGAAGAAGGTGGCAAGCGAGTCTCATAGGTCTTGCGAAGGTGGGACGTCGTTGGTGTTGGAGATGTGGTTTGGAGAGTTCCTTCACGATGTTGAAGAGCTCTTTGCTGTTGTGTGTGTTGTTGTCTAGGCGGTTTTTGAAGGAGGCTCTTTTGGCGACTCTGATGAGGTGGTGGTGTCTGCAGGTGGCGTTCTTGTGGGCTGTGTAGCTTTCCGGTGTTCGTTCACAGATCCAGTTCTTTTCCAGCTTTCGGCAGGTTTGCTTGGAGGCCTGGAGGTCTTCGGTGAACCAGCTGACTTTCTTGCTGGTGTGGCTGTTGGAGGGCATCTTGAGCGGGGCGAGGGTGTTGGCGTGGTCATTGATCCATTGTCTGAGGTTTCGAGCGGCGGCGTTGGGGTCGATCGGGGCAGTGGGTGGGCTCCGGGCGAGGGTGGCGGATAGCTGGTCTTCGGTGATCTTGTTTCAGTTTAAAAAACCTGCCCTGCATGCAGAGATACACTCTGGATAGGCATGCAAGACTCCCATCATTCCTAAGCAAAATTTGAGTATCCTCTGCATAGATGAAAATTTGTATTCCGGATGATGCAAAATAAAATGGATTTTTGGTATACAGGTAATTTTATAACAACTTGGTCTAATAGCTTTGGGAGTGGAGATGACTTGGGGAACAAAAATGAAGACATGTCCAAATATGTGTATCTAAGGTGGAAGGGAAACTGGGAGAATGAACGGGAGGTCCGATTCGTCAGAGAGTATTGATGGTGACATTGGTATTACGAAGGTAGTATTAGTGGTTGTAGTATTGTACTGATGGCGCTATTGGTGATGGTGGTATTAGTGATGTTGGTGGTGATGGTATTAGTGGTTTTGGTGGTGCTGTGGAATTGGTGGTGGTGGTATTGGTAGTGTTATCGGTGGTGGGTTTGATAGTATGTGGGACTGGTGGTGGTGTGGTATTGGTGGTTGACTGGTATTGGTGGTAGTTTTTATGGTATGTAGGTTTGGTGGGGGTGTGGTATTGGTAGTCGTGGTCCTTGTGGTGGTATTGATGGTGGTGGTATTATAGCGGTTGTATGTGTGTTGGTATTGGTAGTGTTATTTGTGGTGGTAGTGATATAGTAAGTATAGTATACATAATTGAATGTGACAAAAAAGTTATGGTGAGTGTACTCTTTAGATGTAAAATAGTCCCGAGATAAGTACAATGTAAGCAATGCAGGGGAGGCAGAACGATTCCTAATGTTAAATTCTGCTCTATGCATATTTTAAAGAATTGCTAAGGTCTGGTATGGAGATCAGGCTGTCCACAGGTAAACCTAAAATGCAGTGACCTGTAAAGTGAAATATATCTCAGGCATAAATAAGGAGAGCACCCCCTCCTCATCAGCTTCCTTGTGGAAAGAAGTGGGCTTGTTCCCACCAATGTGCTGCACTTGAGTGAAGACAATAACATAAAAAAGAGTGCTTCATAAATAATAAACAAAATGTTCATTACCAACATGGCACAGTATGGCAACTTTAAACCCAAGGAGAGGCAGGCTAAGGACCGTCTGTAGGAAAAGAGTGGAGTTGCAGCAACTCATTTCCCAAAAGGCACCCAGAAGTCTGAATCCGTAGGATCAGCTGTTGTAGGAAATGTCTGTTTTAGATTTTCATATGAGCTGCTGTGTTATTACCAGACCATATGCACTGGCATGTGGAAGGAATGGCAGCAGAGAGACCTGGGGCACTGTCAGCTGATTGTGGAGATGATACCCTCTGAGATGGGTGGACAGACTAGAGAAAGATACAGCCATTGAAAGTTATAATTGTACCTGCTACATGCGTCATTATTTTTTTACTTTAGATTTAATAGTATGGACTGTAGCTAAGTATAACTAAGACCATCAAGTCTGCTCCTGTCCACGCCACCTGTAAGATGCAGACCCTAGTTTCTCCCCTATTACATGTGAGGCAGAGAAGCATCATGTATTTATAGGAACCGTTAAACAGCGGTGGCTACTACGCTAAGGTGGAGGAGTGTCGCCCCCTCCTGCCAGCACCCTCCAACACCTGAAAAATAAAACGATAATTAAACGGGTTTTAAACCCGTTTTAATATCGTTTTATTCTTCTTTGAAGTGTGCCTACTCAAGTCTTGGGGGTGGGGCCAGGGGATGACAGGCACTGAGGGGGGAGTGGTAGGGGCACTGCCTTCAGTGGGCATGTGGGTTTGGCTGGCCGTTCCAGGACGGGCAAACCCACATGCGCACTGAAGCTGTCTCCAACCCAAACTGCATTGCCGAGATGGAGGCAGCAGTCACAGGCTCCCTGAGAGCCCAAATCGAGGGCGCTCAGGCCAATCCTGATGCTGCTCTCATGCTGTGACAGCAGCGTCAGGATTGGCCGCAGGGGATTCTGGGAGCCTGTCTGCAGAGGAGGTGTAGAGCGAGATGCGGCTGAAGGTAAGTTCTTATTTTTTATTATTCCGTTTTTTCCCGACCTAGACCACCCCTGCCCTGCCCTGCCACCTGCCACCACTGCTGTTAAATGCTGACTCCTCGGAGTGAGATATTTGTTGTGTCTTGTGTTGATGTGCATGAGGCCTCTAATGGTCTTTAGGAGACTCCTTACAAGTATTATGTAATCTGGTGGGTGAGTCTAGGTGTGGTTAATAAAGTTTGTGACGCACTTAACGGCTGCATGCTGAAGAATAAAGACGTGCAAACCAGAACTCCGTGAGTGGCATCGTCTGTTGCATGCTGCTGGGCTGGGGAAGACACTACAGTATTTACTGCATCTTGTAAAAACCTCTTATCCCGAGTATAAACTCTGAAACAGAGAAAATTCCTCATGTTATATCCCATTTCAGAGCTCAAACTTAATTACACTTGACAAATTTTCGGGGGGCATTGTTTACACACCCGATAATTACTGGTTGCAGTAAACTCTGCATTACTTGGAATTCCCATCTTAGTACAAACAGGGCTTGTGTAGGGATCAGAATTTTAGATCTCACTGGCGATGAGGACCAAAGACTCCAGTACCTTTTAGCTCCCAAATAGAGCAAGATTTTCATAAGGTCATGTAGGCAACCGCCTTAGGCAGTCAACTAGTGAGGGGGGGCTAATTGCTCCACAAATGTTTATTAATTGAAGTAAAAGTATGAAATATGGGTAGGACCAGTGCCTGCTGACTAGGCCCGGGCAAAATGTAAATTATGCCAGTGCAATTCATGTAATTTTAGAGATTTGGCATTATACTGGTTACGTAAAATTCCAGAAATTATGCCACGTAGCGTACTTACGCCACTTTTGTGGTAAAATAATGGTGCCGTGGACAACCGCTCTATTTATCAGAAGATAATTAGTCCCACAGATGTCCAACTTCATTTCGCGAAACACTGCTTTGAATTATTGCATGTTCACCGTAATTTTCTTTAAAAAAGGAATCATTTATTAATTTTCAATTTCTTTCAAGCATTACTACTTATTTTGTCATATTATGTGACTCAGTCTTCATAGTCCATATTTGTTCCATCACAAACATAATCCTTGTATAGTCCAGCTCATGGACTTTCCCCAATGCGTGTCCTTCTTTAGAGAGTTTTTATATTCCAAAATCTAATGTGCCCTGCTATACCCATTGGACCAGGTGAAACAAACGGAATTCGCCTGCTTAGGGTTAATCATGCTCAGACTGGTCTCATCTCTGGTTGCTAAATTATAGCGCTAAGATGCAGCAACAACACGAATGACCGGAACACGAGCTGTAGTTGTTCATGATTCTTGTGGGGGGGTTTTTTAGCACAAAATGCGCATTTTGTGCTAAAATGTAGCTCTAAGAGGCAGCTTTGCATTTTGCATAATTACGCGCAATTTCGAGTCATTTTTGTGAAATTTCACTTAGTTGTATGAAAGCACGAGAGGTGGATTTTTCACACCCCTATTGTTGACCCTGCCATCGGGTAGCCAGTCTGAAGCCTCTTGCCTCTGTAATCCACCACCTTAGTGCGCTAGAGCCTGTTGTGCGGTGCTAGCGTTATAAGTGCCTGCCTCCTAACTGTTCGGTTCCTAAATAAAAGTGGATAGAAGGAAAGCTCAGGCAAGGGTGGGGCTTCTGTGTAAGGTGTGAGTTTGACCCAATCAGCCTTCAGCTCCCTAACTAATCGCATCGACCCTGTGACTGCGCCATTCCTAGAGTGTGCAGAGCTGAGAGCCGGGGGCGTTTGTTTATAGCTGCCAGCTAGGTCCTGCTTTGCAGTGTACTGTGTACATCTTGTGACTTGATGCAGGCAGTGTTGCTGCTTTCTGCGTTGAGTTCTGTGGTAAAGTGACAGGCTTGGGCTGCACTGTTGTGATGTGCATGCCATGAATGCTCTATGAGCATGGCTGGACAGGCCTTTTATTCCACCAGGCATTTCCCCAGGGGGCTGGAGCTCTCAAAAGCCCATTGTCACTCCTGGTGCCTCTGTCACTTTCCCCAGTTCACCGAGGGTAATTGCAGCAGGCACGGGAGGCTTCAAGAGTGAGAGAGATGGATGGAGGGGGGAGTGTAGATAGAAAGCTGTTCGAGAAGGAGAGGAAATGGATGGAAAGAGAGAAACTGTGCAAGGAGAATAAGGGAGCTCAGCTGGTTTCAACATTTTTTCCAGGCCTTCTTTGGGTTCCTCAGTCCGATCCTGTCTGAGTGCCTGAGACGGGCGTTGCACAGACACACAGCATCTCCATCTGCCTATATTCAACCCGTCATGTTGGATTTGCTCTGGCTGGCCATTCACATACTCATTCCGTCCCATGCAGGCAGTCTTTGTTGTGTGCCAGGGGGCGCCCCCTCGACTTTCTTCCTTGTGAGCTCATCGTCTGTCCTTTCATTGCTTCCAGCATTAACTCTCTGCTGGGGGACCGATTCAGTCACCTGTTTCATCCCCATGTCCCACAGCGCTCCCTCTCTGGTCCCATTCTGGTGGGGCAGGCTGATGTGCTTGAATTAATGGTAAACGAAGACTGAGAAACCACATTGGAGGAACCCAAATAACGGGAACATTTTTTTAAGGAAAGACAAATTTAAGGAAATACAAAAAAAAATAGAAAATTAAAAGAAACCTTTTAAAGGAAAGATAATTTTAAGGAAAAATCTAAAATTATATTAAACTTAGGTGGAGTTTAGGACTACTGTGCTGTTTTTGGGTTCAGGGATGGATACCGTTTAGGGTGATGAGGGGTTTTTAGGGCTCAAGAATAATTGAAGTTCAGGCATAGAAAGGAGTTTTTAGGGTTCGGATATGAGTGGTGTATAGGGGTGTGAGTTGTTTTTAGGTTAAAGGGATGGGTGGTTTGTAAGGGTATTGTGGTGTTTTAGGATTCATGGATGGGTAGAATTCAGGGCTGGTGAATGTTTTTACGGTACAATAATGTTTAGGGGCTGGGGTGGTGAAGAGTTGTTAATGTTCAGTATGGAGTTTAGGGTGCTGAGGGGTTTTAAGGATTCAGGAATTGGTGGAGTTTAGATGGAGAAAGGATTTTTGTAGAGTTCGGGGATGAATGGTTTAGGGTGATGAGTCATACATGGCTGGTGTTTAATGGCAGTGAGGGTTTTTTAGGATTCGGGGATTGGTGGAGATTGGATGAGATGAGGTACTTTAAGGCATATGGAATAGGTGGGGTTTAGGCATAGAAAGAGGTTTTTAGGGTTCAGTAATGAGTGGAGTTAGGGATAGTGAGGGATTTTATGGTTCAGCGATGGTGGATCTTTGGGGTAGAAAGGGCTTTTAGGTGTCAGGGGTGAGTATAGTTTAGGTGTGGTGAGGGATTTTAGGGGGAAGGGATTGATGGTGCTTTGGGGTTGTGATGGGTCAGCGATGAATGCTGTTTACGGGTGGTGATGGGTCAGCGAATTAAAAAGCATCCAAAGTAATTGACAATGTAAATGATATAAATATGAAATAATGTCCTCTGAAATAGCACAAAAATAAATATCTGCAACAAAACCGTTACTGAAAGTAAGGCCTGCAACCATTGTATTTACACTTAAAAAATAAACAATCAAAAGCCACTTTGGACCAAAATGTCATTCTATGAATTAGTTTCTACGAAAAGGTAAATGCCATTCATTCTGAAAATTTCCATTAAACAGTTTAGATGAAATGGTTTCTCAGTAATGGTATTCCATGAAATCGCTTTTCTATGAATTCACATACAATTCGCACACTTTTACCCGATGCAGTGAGACTGCATCTCCAAGCCCATATTGCTTTTCCCTCCTGCATATGTGATTACATCTCATTCATTACCAAAAGGCTGAAGACTCAGTGTGTGCCCTCTGACACTAAATTAATACCTCCGCCTTTAATAGTAGGATGTAGATCAGCTACACATCTCCCATTTGGATGATCAACCTGTAACTGCTTATGGGAAAAGAACTATAGTAAATATTAGTGCTATTTTCCCTCTTTTTAAATTTTACAACACAATGCCCCTTTCTATGACATGTTGTATCTCTTCCTTTGCCTCAATGGGAAGTCTTTGCTGCTGATTTTTGTGTTGTACCTGCTGTTTGTGTCAAAATGTCAGCCCAGCAGTTTCTCTTCAGATGTTCCATGGCTCTGCTAACCTGGATGTAGTCACATGAGGGGTGGGCTACAGAGAGGTTGTTTCTGGACCCAAACCTCATGGACTGCCCTCTTGGAGTTTATCCACCGGTTCATCTTCTTCAGACCCCCGTGTGTCCTGCCATTGTGCTGGGCAATAGGACAGTGGAGCATGCCTGTTATTTTAGATGACTGTATTACCACTTTGGTGTGAATGTCTTCATTTGAGATCAGATTTGTTTGGGCAGTGTTATATAGTGCGGGCATTGGCACTGGAGCACTTTACTTGGGCACCAGTTACATTACACAAGGTCAAGTGTATGTTTGTATTAGACATAATTAGTTAAAAATCATAGCATGTTAAGCTGATGCCATGATTCGGAACCTGATTCCCCAGTTCCAAAGTCTTCAGCTGTAGCCGCTAGGCCACATCCTCTCCTGCATTCTACTCCACTCTCTTCCTCACCTTGCCAATTAGTCTTTGCCTCCTGGATACATGCATTGGCAAAGCGAATTGGCTTTGCCAATGTCTTTTAGCCATGTTGTACAGCAGCGTGACTGCTATTCAGCTTGGCTAAATGTTGTTGAGGTGGAGTGGAGTAGTGTAGAGAGGAGTGGAAGGGAATAGAGTAAAGTGGCGTGGAGTAGAGTGGTGTAGAGTGGTGTAGACTGGAGTGGCGTAGAATGGAGTGGCGTAAAGTGGAGTGAAGTAGAGTGACGCAGAGTGGCGTAGAGTAGGGTGGAATAGAGTGGTGACTGGAGTAGAGTGGCATAAAGTGGTGTGGCACAGAGTACAGTGGAGTTTAGTGACATAGCATAGAGTGGCAAGGGATAGAGTGGAGTGGCTTAGAGTGGCATGTAGTGGCGTAGAGCAGCGTGGTGAGGAGTGGCATCGAGTATTGTGGAGCGGCACAGAATAGACTAGAGTAGAGGTGAGTAGAGTGGAGTTGTGTAATGTAGAGTGAAGTGACATGGAGTAGGGTGGGTTAGAGTGACATGAAGAGGCGTAAAGTGGAGTGGCATAGAATGGAATGGAGTGGTGTAGAGTAGAGTTGTGAGGACTGAAATAGAGTAGAAGGGTTACAGTGCAGTGGGGTACAGTGGAGTGGCGCACAGTTGTGGGTGTAAGTAACTTAAACAAAGAGCCAAATTAAAAATCAACGCAATGGGATTAATGGCTGGAAGGCAACAAAAATAGGCGCTCAGTGGCAAACATCATGAAGATGCAAATTTGTTGTTAGTGTGGCATTTATACATTAGACCACGTAAAATGCCATTTTATTTTAGTTGTACGAGTAAGCCAAAAGTTACAGGCATGGATACACAATGTCCAAAAATGCCTTTGAAAACAGAACAAATGGAACTTGAAACAGAGGAAGTGTCTCGAAATGTTTAACTCGATCACAGCATGATCGGCGGAAGAACCCTAATTAAGTTGAATCAATCTGTGCTTGGTCCATGCTCCACAGAAAGAAAAGATAGTTATGCCTGGCGTGCGCTGGCCAGTTAGGAGGCAGCAAAGAAGTGTGACAATGAAGCCACTGAATGGTTAGCAATGAGTGGGCCCCAAGCCTTTTATTGTAAACAGTACCCCTTGCAGGCGAGAACGCTGTCACAGGCGCGTCACATCTTGAAATTTCGTTTAATTTCCACATTTTACAAAATTATCTAATCAAAACTGTGTTTGCCTATTTTATACGCAAAACCTAAAATATATACCAAACCTGCTGAGAGGGGCTCAATTAACTTCAGACACTTGTGAATATTTAGCTAATAACGCTTTGCAGTCTAGAGCTTGTAGTGTTGCTTTTCATGAAGTATGGACTGTAAAATCCTAGGAGCAAAGTACTGTTTCCCGATGATTTGGGACTAGCTGAAGACATCTGGCATGGAGCCACTAGAAGGCTATGAAACTCTATTTGCATATTTTGTAGGAGCCCATTATTTCATTCTAAAGGTGGGCAAACTCCAGACTCATAGAAGAGCTGAACCGGACTTTGTCTTTACCCTAGGAGCAAAAGAACAAGGCAAAAAAGCCCCAGTCGTAGTTTTTAGCTGGGTGATAACTCAGGGTGCACCCCATTTTTAGAGAGCAATTCAGTCGGTGCAGGAGCTGATTGCCTGAAAGTGATTAATTTGTTAAAAATAGAAATAATAATAACCACATTACCCAATGGGCTTTTAACTTATTAAGAGCCCGTCTACCCTGACCCTGGCTGCCAGAGTTGTCAAATACCAACCCTGTCTCGTCTTTTTTTTATCATATCTTTTTATTGAATACATGACATTAGAGAAGTAACATTCCAAACAGCAGTATCGGGCTATTGTGAACATACATAGTAGAAACAGACTCTTCCCTTTCCCACAAGTTGAGAACTCGACAGCATCACAGATCTACATCACTACATTCAATTGTGGCTACATTTCCGCCCATGGCGATTACAGAGGGTCTCCTCCCCAGCTCCTGCACATAGGCCACCCCTATATTCATTCCAGCGGCCCCAAATCTTTTCCCACTTACGGGAACAACCACGACTTTCATAGATTACCTTTTCCACCACCATACACCAGTCCATATCTCGTTTCCAGTCGGTGAGCTGTGGTTTGTAATTAACCCGGCCTAGTCTTGATTGCTTCTCATGACTCATTCTTCTTCCACCCTCCCCTTTCTGTCACTTAATGAAAGTGATGTATGTTCTCTTTCATCTCTGCTTCTCTTTTGGTTACTCCTTTCCTACCTTCCTCTTCTTCCTTATTTCTCCCCTTTCTGTCTTCTTCTTCATTTTCACCATTAAGATTTTGTTCCAGAGCAAAAAGAGAAGTACTGTTCCCCCAAAAAGAGTGGCCGTCCCACCCCCTGCGGCCGTCAGCACAAATTGAGCACTTTTGCCTGCCACATAATATATGTGCAGAAAGTAGCTGACTGTAGCAATGCTGTTAAATGCCTTAATAGCCTGTTAATTGCATCATTAAAGCCTTTCATCTATAACATCTCATAAACTGCTCACCAAATTCAAGAATGGATAAAATGCAAATTGAACTAACAAGGTTTAGAATAGACCGCTGACCTCGAGGCACTGCAAGGGGGAGGAGAGAGCCGACAGCTGTCAAGTGAAGTAGACTGCAGCAAGCAGTACTTAATTTGTAAAAAATATTAGTGCCAGGGTCCTTGTCAGCAGGTCATTGCAGCTTGTACCACCCATTGCCCCTACCAGTGCAGCCAATGACATTGCCAACACAACTCCCAACCATCACACTCCTACAATTTGTGACAATTTAGTAATCTACATTAAACAGGGAGCTGCTATACCTTGAAAAGCTGGCTACCCACCACGTGCCCATGAGGAACTTGAGAGGCAAGCGTGCCGGCCAATATGTGCCAAAACCAGTTGAGAGGAGAAAGGTTTGTAGGATGAACTCTCAAAGTCCTAGGATCCCACCTTTGAGACATACCGCATCTCTCTTGAGATGCCCGCCAAGTTACTACTGGTTTAGAAAAGACCAGAATACCAAACATGCTCTTCAAAGATGATTTGGCGACATTAATGTTGGCACAGGACCATCCCCTACCACACACCATTGCATTTAAAGGATAATTCCCCTGAACCTAGTACCTGCAACTTGAACACCCCAACTGGGAGGAGATGAGTCAACACCAGATCATGAACACCTTGAAGCCAAATGTCAGAGTCTTGAGGAACCATCACTAACTCAACCACGCTTACGGAGTGGGTTTTCTTGCAACGAAGGGAAAGATCCTAAACGTATCCGACACCCAGTGCTCTCATTTGGCACTGAGGTGCCTTCTAGAGATGATATCCAAAGCCTCCTAACTAATACATACATTTTTTTATTAGGTACTCATGAATGCCAATGATAAAACTCCGATTTACGCTTACCTAAAGGAATTAAGATGGATCACGTATGTTGTAGATTTAACATTTCTTTTGCAAAAAAGCATAATTGTCTGAGTATCACATTAATAATAACTCGCGGAGTTTGCAGACTTTCCACACTCCGCGTTACGCGGAGCTTGCAGAGTTTTTTTCCTTGCTCACGTTCGTTAACGTCAAGTTGGCGAGCAAAGGAAATCAACCTCCTGGCCAGAGTTTTCCTCGTTCGCGATCGTCAACATCAAGTTGGCGAATGCGAGCGTGGCAAATCAACCTCCCAGCGAGATTTCTCAACCCAAGGGGGTGGGGGGGTGTCAGGTTTCTCATTGCGAGTGGTCGCATCTGCTTGCGTTGAGAAACTGCCCGTTCGCGTTGAGAAAGCTGCTGCTCGAGTAAAAATCTACTCAAGCGGCAGAAAAGGAAAGCAATGACCGCTTGTGCTGTTCAAGGTGCCGTTTGCAATGATTGCACAGTGCAGACAAGGATCCGGCACTGTGCAATCACCGCAAACGGCATTTTTCTATCGTACTCTGCCGCTTGCGGAGCTCCACATAGTACGGCGGAGTATTTTTTGCACTTCGCAGAGTTCCGCGTAGTGCAACTCCGCGAACTCCACCCAGGGTTAATTAATAATATTTCCTCATCTATCTATAAACAACAGGAGGGCACCATGAAATGCGCATTAACTGAAGCAGGTGTCTGTGTCTGAGTGCAATGGTATGTCCTTGAGTTTAACCCAATTTGCTGGGACATCTTTAAGTTGAACCTCAGTTACTCAACAGCTGTCTCACCCTTGTGCCCTCTGCGGTGCTAGATGGCTCAACCTGCTTTTGAACCCGGGGTTTCAACACAGAGTTTGAAGAGTGGTTGGAAAGCGAAATCTACCTTCTCTCTCCCTCTGATTGCTGACAGTGCTATTAAAGCATTTAAGGAGCTGGTTAAAAGGAATTTGGCCAAGGAACTAGTTAGAAAGGATATGTGCCCAACAAAATATGTGGAACTATGTGCAGGCTACATCACATCCCAACTCATACCGCCAATCCACCACAATTGGGTACTTCCAAAAGCCAAGCCTTCTCAAACTCTTTCTTCGTTTCTGCCTGAAAATGACTTCACCCAACACTCAGTGAAGCCTGCGAGTATCAAAGGGGCCACTCTGGGTTTGATTATCACTGAAATAAGACCTTATATGCATTGCTGGACCCATCACTACCAAATCCCCTTTGACTTCTCCTCCAAATTTATAACATGTGGACAGGCCAAAGGCTACTAAATCTTGACTAGTGACAGTGAGAACATCAATGAAGAAGTCCTAGCAGTCAGGCTCTCTCACTCGGTGGAGCAGCTGGGCGTAAATACAGCATTTAATTACTCCAGAAACACCTTAACTACAATCATGGATGATGTTGCATCGCAGAGAAAAACAATCAATAGAAAAATATTAGAGCTTTTGTCCACCACTGAACTATGACATGTTTTAAGCTTACGGGGACTCTCTACTTCCTTTGACGAAGGTCGTGGAGCCGACTGAACGCATCAGGCTTTTCTGCACTGCAGCTTGCACCAGCACTTTATTGGACAAATGTTTGAATTGCTACCTTAACAAGGACTTCATAAAACTGGATGTATTCCTTTATATCCTGGCTTCCGGTGTGATGTTTGCCTCAATTACTGTCTGTGTTCTGGGGCTCAGAGCTTTGCCCATTAATGACTGGGTTGCCCTGGGACCATTGTTCTCAGGTCTTGAAAGCCATATACAGCAGGAATTGTGTTTGGCCCAAAATCTGACCCATCTTCTCTTTCCTTGAACTAAGTTTCCAGCTCTGCTTCAGAAGCTCTGGAGACCTGTGTGCGCAGGTCTCTGCTACCAATCTTAAGAGCTGCACAGACACACACACACACACACAAACACACACACACACGCATTCACTCACTCACACACTCACACACTAACTCACATACAGTGAGTTGTTCGATATAAACGCTCATAGAGCAAATCCTTGTAGCCGCACACAATTGACATAATATTGTATGGTACCTTAGAGTATGAAACTGCAAACTAGTCATCAGGTCACTCGACCAGATATAACATTCAGTTGATGTTTCTGAAAAGCAGCTACAATGCGGGCCACAACTCTCTTCAGGCAGTCGCGCGATTCGCCCACTTCTAGTCTGTACTGACACTAATTCTACGGGGATCCAAATTAAAAATGAATATTGAGAAGGGCAAACTCATCGCTCATTAGTGCTAATTATATCAGTGTTGCATAGAGGTGCCCACTCTCTGTACACGAGGGAGGACATGGCCTTTGAGAGCCAGGAGGCACTAGAACATTGCACTGTAAGTATTTCAGGCACTGAGCAGCAAGTGTATAAAGAATGTAAGATGAAGGCAAGCAGCTGATGCATCCTGGGTCAATAAAATAGCAACAATAAACATCTGTCATAATTATTTATTAGAGGCTTTTGTAGAGTGCTAGTAACCACTCATTCGGGACCTCAGCTCTTATGTAGTGCTTTAAACCCCATGTAAACCTATGCTTTACAAATACGTGTTGTGTTATGATATGTTATATTATCTTAACCCCTTCAGTGCCCATGACGAGATAGTCTCGTCATGGAGTGCGGTTGCGCTGTGCCCATGACGAGACTATCTCGTCATGAACCCCGCCCGCTAATGCAACGCCCGGCACAGGGCGGGGAAAGGGCGGAGCACTGAAGAGGTTAAAAACAGCATATTGTATTGTGGCGCCCACTTGTTGTGGTATGTTTTAATAGTGCAGGAGGGAAAACTTGCATCAACATGCTTTGCAGATACACAAATAGGAAGTGGTAGGGTAAGGGTCTGCTACCAGAGTAGAAAGGTTTTCTGGGAAATTCTGTTTCAATCAGACTTTTAAATGATGGTAGACTGTCCTCAAACCCCATTAAAAGGAGCATTTAGTTGCAAATTACTTACTGTTCACTAGAGAATCTTTGTTGCACCTTGTGTTTGGCACACACCCCAGTGAAACTGGCATTAAGTTCCAAGTGAGTTAGAATCTCTTTCCTCTGCATGTTGTACATGATGGGCCTCTCATTTTAGATGACCGGTTCCCCTCCACGGCACTGTTCAAGATGTTTCTCGACAGTTGGTGAAAGGGATATTACATTCCAAATCGCTGACCCCTTGATGGTCGATGGAGAACCTCTCTGCTGTTTCTGGTCCTGTAAACTACTAAAGCATCTCCTCAACGCTCGGTGAAAGAGGCACGAAGTTCTAGATTCTTGACTTTTGGATGGGGAATCCATTTTTTTACAGGTCTTCTTTTGTGGACATCTCAAGATGCTCAAAGGGTATACTCTCTGGCAGAACATAAATCTGGTGCTGAAAAGGAACGTCCTGATTGGCCGTTTTCTCCAGTTAACACTTACGCCACAGTGCTATGGAGAATTTTCAGGAGAGACAGATATATTCCCTTCGATCCGGCCAAGGTGGCAAAACATAAGAAACATGCGACAAACCTAGAGCGAGAGTTAACATAAGGTCACCATATTGCCAACTTTCTCACCAAAATGTCACCTTTCGTAGTCATTGCAGCGTTTGTATCAACCAGGGGCGCAGTTGGCAGTGATGTCAGAGTTTAAAGTTTGGACTTTGTGTGTGTGGCAACGCCTGTAGAATGTGACCTGATCTTGCTAGCATCAGTCAGTGTTGTTGCCCTTAGCTACAAGGAAAAGATCTCCTTCTGAAATGCTAATATTCAAAGAATTCGAAGAACCCTATTGCATTCTCTCCTGTGTCTGAGTGAGAGAGACCTTTGGTCTGCTTTTGAAAGTGGCGACCTCTGCAGAGAAACCAAGATGGAGTAGAATTTGTTGTCCTACTGGCTGTGGAACAGATCACATAATACACTTTTAGCATCACTGTATTGGTGTTGGATTTTTTGGAGGTGTTGGATTTTTTTTTTCTTTCGCTTTTCATTGTGCTTGGGTTTGTTCGTAGTTGTCAATTCTTGGAATCTTTCTTTATGAAGAGTCCTTGTTTTCTACCTGTATATCGTCTGATGCTCCCCTGCAAAGGTCTCACTAGCTAAATATTTTTTAGATAGAATGTAGTCTTTACATGAGCATGCCAGTGGAGTGGAGTGATGATTTCAGGCGTTCATGTAGTCATTAAGTGTGTTTCTGCTGTGGTGAGTACTGCTAGTTCGCCTTATTGTATATGCTGTACTTTTGACTCCAAGCCAATAGCTCCCCAAACCAATTAATGGACCTCTGAGCAGTTATTGAACTGCTTCTTGCCCAAAATGTGCTTGATAGGTTTATGGGTGACTCCAGTGTTTGCTGACACCATCCTCCTCCAGCCCTGATGTCATCGTTCGCCAGGGTTGAGATCACACTTCAAGAAATTGCTTATGTTGCTGTGTCCTGCTCTGATCTCATCAGTGATGAGCTAATCTGGTTAAGTGACTTCGGCTTGTGTTGTTTTTTTATCCTTAATTGATCTAATGAAATTGCCTTTCCTAATGTTCTGTCCTTTTCCTGCACTTAACTTTATTAGGTATGATGCTGCACCTCCCCATAATAACAATACCTGTCCCTGTCAACTCAAAGCATACCGCATAGCTTTAGACTGTTTTTAGATTTCAGTAGCACACAGTGAGTGAAGGTTGTTTCATCTGGTGCCTTGGAAAAGGGGAAAAGATTAAGTCTTAGATGCCTTAATTCAGAGTTTCTGTGGGATTCTCTCTCATATGTTTTTGTGTCCTCTTCTGATTGCTCACGGCGATTTATTTATTTGCTTATTAATTTATCGTTAAGTATTTGATATAGTGCATATCTGTTTCAAATGAGCACTTTATAGATAAGGTTGTCTCTTGCAGCAGGAGCACCTTAAAGCTGTACATTAAAGGGTGTTTTGGGGTGTATTTGAGTTGAAACATAATTGCAAAACCAGGATATGATTGGGGGACGAGGTGGGAAAATTTAACTGAAGTGCACAAGGGGGGCGGGATAGTTACTTTTACATTCTTCTTATTTATATAATTCCAACTTGCATCACAGGGAGATAAAATGATTCTCCCAGATTCACATGATTTTGGGCATAATGTCGAACTTAAGATTAGAACTCAGGTTTTGTAACTCTGGTCTTCTTAACAGAAGGGGAACAAGTAAGCCACTGTACCAAGCAGGGCCGGCTTTAGGGCAGTGCGACTGGTGCGGCCGCACTGGGCGCTGACCTGTGGAGGGGGCACCAACCTAAGGGTTGGGCGCTGTGTTTAGCAAAAATGTATGATTGGAGAGATGAGGGGCACTTATGCCCAATCGTAGTGAGAGAATCCGAGGAGGTGTTCATGTGGTGTGGAGGCGCTAAAAATTATTCTCGCACCGGGTGCCACCAGCGCTTAAGCCGCCCCTGGCACCAAGTTCCGGCCCTGCCAAAGTGGCTCCTTAGCGTTCCCACTTTCTTAGATGGTGCTAGACCTATGGGACACATAGATTTTCTGTGGTCTTATTAATGCTGAGATTTAGAGCTGAGGTTCTCAGTTTTTTGCTAGTGGTTCCGTTATAATTAAGGCTGCCTGTTTTCTGTTTTTACTGATTTTTACAGATAAATATAGAAATTGGGTTGCTTTTTGAGTAATTCTAAATACTGTCTGCCATGACTGCCAGGCCAAGAGATGTGTTGATTGATAGATAAGGGGGTTAAAAAAAAAGGAATTTTAGTAAAGAGGCTTTAACAGCAGTAGATATGCACAAGGTTGATACTGAAATTTGCATATTTTCATATAAGTGCACTGATTTATCTTCTGCAGGTGTTCCCAGCACTGGAACCAGGTAGACATTCAAGCATGAGCGCATATTTATCTGGTAAATAAATGTGGAAATATACTAATTTCAGCTAAATTTTTCCACAAAACCCAAAATAAATATGGATAAATACAGATGAATTTACCATAAAATAGATATGGATAAATACAGACGGAAATGGCAAAAAAATAAATACAATAAAATCGGGAGCCCTAGTTATAATCCCGTCTTTCTGTCTGGCCAAACTGTGTGACCTTCACAAGTTGCTTTATCTGCCTGTAAATCACTCTCCTTACTTGCCAGTGTAGGAAGGCCTAGAAACCAGATACGAAGCTGCATTTGGCCATGGCATGAGGGTTATCTATAGACTGTCTTATTTTCACAGTTAACAGCACCAAGCCTGCTGAGACTTGCAGCTTCACTTTTCCCATCAGAAGTGTGTTCCTACAAGTTCGAGCATATGTAGTAAAGTTGGCTCAAAAAACAGAACTGGATAAAAGTCATGACACACA
Source organism: Triturus cristatus (assembly GCF_964204655.1). Lineage (NCBI taxonomy): Eukaryota > Metazoa > Chordata > Amphibia > Caudata > Salamandridae > Triturus > Triturus cristatus. Next base: position 1,451,528,135 of record NC_140591.1, read on the forward strand.
GCCAGATGACCTCTAGGTATATGAAAACTGGATAGAGAAACTGCTCCTCCATCAGTGTAAAATTAAGGAACAATATAGTTTTCGGCTACACCATTCATCCTATCTCTAACCTTTCTTCTGAATTATGGAGTTATTAAACACTGGTGGGTCTACTCACAAAGATGTTTGTTTGTTTAAATTTGGCATAAATATGTCAATAGCCTTTTCTAAATGTAAAAAAACTTATAAAATTCTCAAAAGTTGATTTTATAGTTGATCTTAAAAGTATTTGTTCGTTCAAAGGTTTCATGTGAGCAAATCTTCTCACAGTAGCGGGGAATGAGCATTCCAGACCTGGAGTGTCCTTAAGGGTGTGCACAACCACAAACCTATACATGTGTGGGTACTATCAAATTTCTCTCCAGCCCCTTACCACAGTGGAAAATTTGGAAATTTTACTTCTAACAAGGGCAGGAGTAAATCTCTTGAGTGTGAAGGGGAAGAGACTGCCCTAAAATCTATCTGGTGGAGGTTTATAGGAAGAGGTTGCTTCATGGAGTAAAAGTATTTTCACGGAAAATTAAAAAACAGTTAGTGTGTGCATTTGCACTTGCGAACCAAATTTGAGTATGAGAAAATAAATATGTGTTGATGGTAAGGTGGGTTCACAGCGGTCTTCCGGAAGTACGCTTTGAAGCTCGTAACTGTCGTACGTTTCTAGTTTCACTTCCAGAAATGTTTATGAATTCCTGAAAGTCACCAATATGTAGCATTCAAGACAGTTGACCTGTGACTGCTGATTCATGACTTTCTTTGAAAAGCTGAACCCCGTGTGCCAGGCGGTGCATTGGCAGCTACTTCTTCGGCTTTCAATGCCTACGTCAGGACTTCCCAAACTTTTGACTCTAGGGACACGCATATATTCATTGCTAGGACCCAAGGAGCCCCACTGAATCATTATTAGAATCCGGGGACCCACATTGTCGATGATTTGAACTGCAAAACAATACACAAAAAAGCATTCATCAAACAAATACACAAATGTTGCAACATTTGATTTAATTTGCAAACACATACAAATAAAATGTAACACTTTTAAGTTTAAGAGAAAGGTTGGAGCATTTCTAAATTCAATTGAGGCCACTCATCGTCCATACTATATTCTGTTTGATGCACCTCCACTGCTCTCACGAATCAATCTGAGCTACTAATTTAATTTTTAGTCTCCAGTTTCAAATTCCTTTGTGTTTACAGTATGTTTAAAAATGTTCAATTGTACATTTAACTTCTTTATTTATATACACTTTATTATTCTGTTCATATTACGTAATTATCTAAGTAGTCGGGGACCCCCTCAGGAGGCTTCGCAGACCGCTAGGGGTCACTGGACCAGAGTTTGGGAACCACTGGCCGATGTTATTTTCACCCTTGAAATATCTTCTGTGATGCTAGACTTCTTTTCAGCCCTGTTGATAAAGCTGAGAGCCACTCCGACCCCAGAGATTCAGCCATGATGGAGTCCTAGCAGGGTGCTTTTAATTGGCCTATCCGTGTAGGTTATACTGCATATATCAAAATAAATGAGGAATGTTGAGTCTTTGAATATGATGTTGGCATGGAAATTAAGGTGGACCTGGAGAAAGATTCATTTGTGTTAAATGAGTGCTGGCATGGCAAGGGTATTTTTGTTTCAAACAGGCATGTCAACGCCACCAATCAAATAGGGTAAAAAGATCAGTGCTTCCGCATGCCATTCGCTTGTTCCCGCCTCTTGTTCAAAATGTTTTCACTTCCTCTTAACCCCTTCTGTGCCACGCCCTTTCCCCCTCCTGTGCCGGGCGTTTCATTAGTGGGCGGGTGTCATGACGAGATAGTCTCGTCATGGGCACAGCGCGACCGTGCTCCATGACGAGACTATCTCGTCATGGGCACAGAAGAGGTTAACCTTCTTTAAGGCGCTGTCTTTGACTGCCCCTCCTTTCTGCTGTTATTGACTTTAAAGAATAAAGGCTCGTTTTAAAAGCTGACTTTTTGCAAGCCTCATTACAAATTGCTCACACATTGACAATGACAGCTAGATGGGGAACACCCTAAATTGTCCCTGTGACAGAATTAACTCCCTGGTTACGACACAGAGATGTACATGGTAATGGAACACTACGTTTCGTTTGGCAGGGTGTGTGCTGTGCTCACATTTTGTGTTTTTTCCAGCTGCTGATTTCCTAGAAAGTAGTTTTTGGGTGTGTCCTTATTTTATTATTAGTTTTGTTAGGAGTGAAGTGGTGTGGCTTATGGCACATGTTGTTAGATTCATAGGGTATGACCCACAAAAGCATTCCTGAGTAAGGGAAGTGCCTTTTATTTTGTGCTCTTACGTGCCTTCCAAATCACCCCAAAACATCCAACTGCCCATAGGTAAAAGGGCAAAGATTGCCCAGTCCTTTCTATCTGTTCTAATTGTATATGAATATTCCGGGAATATTGCCACAGTACTCCCATTTTAGATGTATTGGGACTAATTCATAAAGGCTTCTAAGAGGACAGTAAAAGTTACGTTAAAGAGTACTTCAGGAATACTACTTAAAATACTATAAAAAGCTTTTGTGAATAGGCCCCAAAGTCATCCATTTGTACAACACCTAGTGCTTATTTTTTTTTTTTTTTTTAAATGACGGGATCTCGTCTGGTGGCCACTGCCTCTTGCACCACACATTGCCCCTGCTATGCTACCAATGATAGAACCAACAAAACTACTAACCATCACACTCCTACACGTGTGACAATGCAAATTATTTCAGGCCCCCAAAGCTGTACGAATGGCTTGGGCTGCAGGTAATAGTCATTTTTAATGTATGTTAAATTAATAATTAACTGTTGTTGTGGTCATCTCTAAAGTAGCCAGACAGTGTCACCTTGTGGCAGATTGTCACAAGCTCCGGTGTTGACAATTAAGTGTCGGTTCCGAGCACCGGAAACCACCAGCTCAAATTAAGCAGTGACAACACCTTGCAGTAACTTTGAATAGGTCGAGTCAAATATGCCCACTTTGTTGGTTCCGTCCCTCTACAAATGGGACTCAAAGTCTGAATTAAAATCACAAAGTCAGTTGGTGTCCCCACCAGCGACATGTGGCTAGCCCTTTGTTGCTCTGGCTGTTGGCCTCATGGGCCATGGAGTCTGCATTTAGAGAAGAAAGTAAGCAAGGCTTTCTGTGTAATGTTTTCTTTCTAGAGTTCCCACTTCATTTCCTTACCTTAGACCCTAAGCAGCAATGGAAGGCTGTCAAAGGGTTTGGGGTGGAGTCAGTAGTCAACGGTGTGATGTCAGCAGCACTGGTGTAACGAAAATTGAGGGGGCCTCCCTGCACGGTATGAAGAGGGGGCCCCCTCCAGGCTCAATCAAGAGCTGTCTGGCCAGAGTGCAGTGCCGAGGGGGTCCCCTGGAGCTTGGGGCCCCCCTCACCGCGGGGGCTGCGGGGCCTGTGTTACGCCCCTGGTCAGCGGGGGTCAAAGTGTGCACAATATCACTTCTGCAAGCCTGGTATTTTAGTGTATTGACAAAGGCCGACTCAGTTACATTCAGTTATAAAACTAGTTGTAGGTAAATGAGTGAATGTATAGCATAAGGCCCTTTTCTCGTCTTTCCCTCTAGACTGCTGTGATACGATGCCTTGTAACTTTCTCCCTCTTCATTGTAAAGGAGGGAGATGTTGTAATTTGACACTCAGCCATTATGAAAGTAGTTTAGAAGGTTGGGATGTAGAACGTTAGAAAGTAAGCTGTTGTCAGTTACTGAAAGGACTGAGCACCATACAGGCTGCTCCTGGTGGGGCTCCCACTTATTCCTTATATAACTTATCTCCTAAATAAACCTTCCTGAAAATACCTTGACTGAAGAAACTTCATTTCATTACATTTGGTGAAAGACAGCCGCAGACAGAAAAGTTACAAGGCATCACATCACAACAACTGCTTGTCTGGAAGTGCAACGATACTTCATAGTCTCCATGCACACAGCAAAACCCGCCAGGTGATGATTAGATTAATTCAATAGATCACACTGAAAAATAAAACATTTACCAGGCTGTGTCTGTTATGCTATTTTCTGCCAGGAGTGTGGCATCTCAGCTTCACATCTGTAGGCCATGAGCCCCATAGCGGGAGATTTGATAAATGCCACCATGCCTGATTACAGTCACTGGCTCTCGGTCACTGACTTCGCAACTCATGCATTCATTTGTCCCCACCCGGGATCTCAAGCGCACTACCAAATACTTTACATTTGTTACTATAGCACTCCTAGACAATGTTACTTTTATGATCGATTCTCGGTTTTTATTACAGCTGCAATTGAAAGCCCATGTTGACCAGTTACAAATACTTTATTCCAGTGCAGAATGTATACATCGTGTGCTATTTAGAAAATTCCAGTTACAACTTGGAACCAGATATTGGAACCTGGTCCATTTCACTTGGTAATTCTATTTAATCTGTAAAAATTTCCACTTGATTTATACAGCCTAATGTCTTGAAACCTATATGCCACATCGGAATCCTCGAGAAACCATTAGCAATTGACCAATGGGTGTTTCCATCTGGAAAGACCAGCATCTTTAGAAATAAATATATAATGTCCATTTTTTTCATCAGGCATATTCTGTAGCTGCAAATAGAAAGGCACTTCGGATGAATGGACGTCTCGGGAGCTGCTTTATGCACAGCACAGACGGCCCGACGTACGGCTTCATTTTCCTGAGTGGTTGTACAATTCAATCAGCCCCTATAACAGGAGAGCGTGCATTTGCTTTGGGCAGAGTTCATTCACAAGTCAGTTTTCCCTCCCCCTGTCTGGGGAGTGATCTCACGCAATTAGCTAATTGGTTTTGGGAGGTGACCTGTCAGTGACTCCAGAAGGAAATCTCGGCCCCACTCTTGGACATAAAGAACATGTTTCAGGCCGCGCCTGACAGCTGAGCCATTACGTCATTTAATCGCGCGTTCGAAATCTTGTACAAGATGGGGGGGGCATTTTGGCAGGGCAAGAGCCATCAGGGTGCTGCAAATCCTAACCTAGGACAGAACAAAGTCTGAAGCGAAATTAAATATATCCATATTTTAGGGATTGAAAGCAAGGGACTTCCTGAATTAAAGAGCCTTCAGCCTGGCCTCGCCAAGAATTCTGGATTTTTGTCAAGTATATATATATGTTTTAATTATACATCTAGTTTGAAAATTAATATTTCATATGTTGCGTTCAATATATGCGGCCTGACTTTCTTTTCAGTTTTTCGTGAGGATCTTGTGTTTTCCTCGACTGCTCGCATAAGAGTGATATATTCTAAGCACTCATTCTGTGCCTCTGTGCATATTTGATTACTGACATTGCAGGGTTCAGTTTTCACTGGTTGCAGTCTTACTGCTTCATTCCATGTTCCACTCCTTAGAATGGTCGATTAAGTAATCGTTTTCCCATGTTCTGAGTTTTTTCACAATATTTGAGTTTTTCCATGCATACATTGTGTCAGTTTTTATTCCGCTAATTTTTTTCAAGGGGTGGGGGAATCTGCAATTGGGAGCAAGGTCAAGTCTGATTTGCATATCACCGGGTCAAAACTGAGGGGGCATGGTGGGCAAAAGAATGATGGGATGGAATGCTACCCGGAACAATTACCATTGGTTAGACTTATTGGAAGCATTCATCCCATCATCTTTTGCGTCTTTAAAGTTACATTGCTACATATCCTACTTTTAAATACCATGCACCCTGCCTTATGAGCAACAAGGCCTACATATGGGTCACTTATAATTATTTAAAAAGAAGGCTTTGATCTGTCAAAAAGGGTTATTTTGATGGGTTGAATTTGCAGTTTAAAAAAGCTGGGCTAGAAATGGTAGGCCTGCCGTCATGTTTGCACTGTCACTGCAATGGGTGGCACAATGGGTGCTGCATTCCAGTAGAGACATTTAACCTTCAGGACTTGGGTACACTTTGTACCCTATACTAGCGACTTACAGGTATGTTAAATATGTCAATTAGGTGCATGCCAATATCATTGTGTTGAAAGGGGGAGTGCTGGCACTTTATCACTGGTTAGCGGGGTGTAGTGCACGTGGTTCTACAGCCAGCAAAAATATAGGGTCCAGCAAAAGGCGAAAATCCAGGGTGACCCAGCAGAAAGGGCTAATGTCCTACAGTATTGCATTGAAATAGGATGTATATAGCGCTTACTACCCCTGATGAGGCATTGGAGTGCTTTACAGTGTTTAGCATGCTGCTCCAGAACCCAAGGTTAGTGGTTATCATTAGTTATTGGTTATTCTTGGTTAATGGGATTAGTATTGTGCTCTCAAAGAATTCACTCAATGAATTTGCTCTAGTTTCTTCGTGGTAGATTAAATGAATATGAGTTATGTGTGATAGTGGGTGCTGTGTGTGTTCTTGTAAGTGATTGGTGGGATTAATAGATAGGCTAGAATAGAAGATATTAGGCATTATTAGGTTGCATGAATATGGTTTAAAGAAGGGGAAGCTGTGACCTTTGAAATAATGTGTGGGCAATTTGCAGAAATACCATGAAAGGATCAGAAGAGAGACAAATATGTGAGTTAGAGAAGGGTATACTTCGAAAGACGAAGCATGCGCAGAGGGTGGAGCTAAGGAGAGGGCCATTCCAAAGAAAGAAGATGGAACGGTTGAAGTTTTAATTAAAGGTCAGGTTTTCATGAAGGGGTTTAGAATAAAGCAGGAGTTATTATGGACTCCAAGGAAGTCATTTACCTGGCCTACCCTCAAACAACCCAAACTATAGTTGTCTTGATTTGGTCACAGCTTGATTAAGCAAAGTTACTTTTTCCAAGTTTTCATTGTCCAGACTACGGATCACATCAGTAGAGCACTTCGTATGTGACCTCATGCTAGGTAATCTCACCCGCTGGCACATTAGCCTATCCACCTACTTCTTCATGACACCTACCTTCAGATCCACAGCCATTGCCAACCTTAAACTTGCCAGGGTTTGGTGGGTGGATACAAGTCCTACCCAGCGGCAACACCCTCAGTAAGGTCTATCCGCAGCACTCCTGCTGATCGGCCCTTCAGGGTTCTTCCAAGCGTTAACGCGCTGTGAGTCTTGCTCTAAACTGATGGCGTCTACTACAAAGGAGTCTGCAGCTCACACCACAACTACACATGCAGGGCACGGTGAAAAAAAGCTGTCTGTAAACATTTTATTTTTTTAAATAAAACAAGAAAAAAAACCTGCAACATAACGTTTTTTCTTCAAATTAGAAATACTTTTATAATATTCTTCCATGACGCAAGTTACATCTTTGCTCCCTCTAGCTGTCTCTTCTGATTTGTCTGCCTCCATAAGTCCTACCTCACCTGCTAATATTAGAAAAACATGGGTAGTTTCTGGGTGTGGTGCTGTACGCATTCTAGCCTACTCTTGTTTTCTGCGTTAGCTGATGTACCAAAGATCTTTGTTAAGGATATATATTTGTGTACAATTGAGTGAGTTTCAGCAGGTTATTTTATTTTTAACTTCCTCAAATGCCACAATAGATTATATAGAAATTATAAAGAGATATGACGGAAGAGCAGATGGCAATACGTGCTAAATATATGCGGAACTAGTTAAACACCAGTACACAGTTTTCTGAAAAATGTGCATGCATAACTTGGGTGACTGTCAAGTGTCATCAGATTTGAAGCGTCATCTGTAGAACATCTCGTCTCGCTTACCGATAAGGCATTCACGGCTCTTCCTAACACCACATTTTCAAAAGTGCACCGAAGACACGTGACCAGGAGGTAGGGCTTCTCCACTGAGGTTCATGAGGCACGAAGTACTAAAGTTGTTCTTTTTTTCGCTCTGGTAACACCTCCTTGAGACATGCATGGAAAGGGGCCATCTTTTGATAAGATGAGATATATGCAAGTGAGAGCAGATCTGGGGTCCTGATTGCCTCCTGTAAGTTTGAAGTGTAGGCAGATGGTGTGGTGACCTTCAGGTTAGCAGACCCAAGTGGTGTTCTTCTGAGTGAACATGACAAGTTTGGCTTCTTTGTACAACAAGGGTTTACTAGGGACACTAAAAGGTGCAGTGCATTGTGTATGAATATATTATTGACTGACTGTAATTTTATTTTTGATCATCTGGTTTATTTGCTAAATCTATACTGGGGCAGGGCACTGTGATTGAACAGCTCATTGACTTACATGTGTTGTGAAATATTCAAAACACAATACAGAATATTAATGTAAAGCTGTGACTATTGTAATGTGAGTTTGCGGTCAATCTCCAGAGCCAGGCAGAGAACCAAAGGAGACACTGTACTTGTCGAAACCCTCATGTGAATAGGGTCTCTCCTGGATGTATGACGTTACAACGCACACTTTTACAACGCATGCACTTACAACGCATTTTTTACAACGCATAATCCATTACAACGCATGACATTACAACGCATGACACTACAACGCATTTTTAAAAAATACCTTTACAACGCATTTCCATTACAACGCATACTACCTTTACAACGCATACCATTACAACGCATAATATTAAATTACATTTAAGGTAAGTATTAGATAGTATAGGGGTCAAAGTTACTTTTCTAACTCCAGGGGGTGCAACAGTAGGGTAAGTGTTGGATAGTATAGGGGTAAAAATTACTATTCTAACTCCAGGGGGTGCAACAGTGGGGTAAGTGTTGGATAGTATAGGGGTAAAAATTACTATTCTAACTCCAGGGGGTGCAACAGTAGGGTAAGTGTTGGATAGTATAGGGGTAAAAATTACTATTCTAACTCCAGGGGGTGCAACAGTAGGGTAAGTGTTGGATAGTATAGGGGTAAAAATTACTATTCTAACTCCAGGGGGTGCAACAGTAGGGTAAGTGTTGGATAGTATAGGGGTAAAAATTACTATTCTAACTCCAGGGGGTGCAACAGTAGGGTAAGTGTTGGATAGTATAGGGGTAAAAATTACTATTCTAACTCCAGGGGGTGCAACAGTAGGGTAAGTGTTGGATAGTATAGGGGTAAAAATTACTATTTTAACTCCAGGGGGTGCAACAGTAGGGTAAGTGTTGGATAGTATAGGGGTAAAAATTACTATTCTAACTCCAGGGTGTGCATCAGTAGGGTAAGTGTTGGATAGTATAGGGGTAAAAATTACTATTCTAACTCCAGGGGGTGCATCAGTAGGGTAAGTGTTGGATAGTATAGGGGTAAAAATTACTATTCTAACTCCAGGGGGTGCAACAGTAGGGTAAGTGTTGGATAGTGTAGTGTAATATTATACGTTGTAATGGTATGCGTTGTAATGGTAGTATGCGTTGTAATGGAATGCGTTGTAAAGGTAGTTTTTAAAAATGCGTTGTAGTGTCATGCGTTGTAATGTCATGCGTTGTAATGGATTATGCGTTGTAAAAAATGCGTTGTAAAGGTAGTGCGTTGTAAAAGTTGCGTTGTAAAGGTTGTTCCCCGTCTCTCCTATATACATGCGCTTTGATTTTTGGTAGGGTTTACACTGTGGGCATCTAATTCTTAAATGAATCGCGAAAGGAAAGCAGCAGATATCTTGCCACGTCTTAATTCGCTCGCCAACAATGAGCGTTCCATAATGCTCCTTTGTTCCGTTACGTCTTCTTGGGTTTTGATATATAGTGTTACATCATTCATCGGCTGAGCCCTTTAAACAATGCCTCTATTCCATTCGAAGATCTAGTATGCAGCTACATGCATCGCCCATGCACATGGATACAAGTGCAGGTTGTATTGTGCACACAAGTGCCAAGTTTATTAGTGTAGGTCACTTTTCTGAAAGCTGCACTTACTTACACACTTGTAAATCCAGCAAACGGAGGATGCTGTCATTCTAGAAGCTCAGTGGGTCCCTGTTGGATGCATATACACCAATGAGTCACACCTCTCTGGCGGCCTATTTGAGAAGGTGCCTCAAAGTAATTCTCTGCTAATACGCACATTCCCCTTGATTTTGGGCTGTTTGTAGTTGGTGTGGTTTACGTCACAGTGGAACATTATGCTGCACTTTAGCCAGTCGCCTCTTGCCTCCTAGTATGAGAGAGCTGTTGAACCCTCAGGATGCCAGCAGCCACGTGGGCCGCAAAGTCAATACTGTTGGGTTCCCGTCAAGGTCAACTTGGACAGATGTACCACATAGGCCATGGCAGGAGCTCAGCGCAGAGGTGTAGGAGGAACATACATGGCTGCTTCCTCCAAACATTGTACAGAACAGAGCCTGTGAGTGGCCAAATGCAATAGAATGTGTGTCCCAATCCTGGGAAAGCCGGCACCTCGAGTGGACAGACCAAAGGTATCCAGAGTAGGCTTAGGGAAATAGTATCCATCCCACGTTAGTAGAATATCAATTTAAGATAAACGTGGATAGACTGAGTCCAAGTAGACCTTTTGCTTCCCTGGCGTAACAATGTCGGTAACTGAGATGGTGTCTGGTACGCCATAAGGTGACAGAGAATTTAACTCCAAAGCACCACGCTTACTGTATGCATCAGGAAGATGGAGCTATGTTTAGAGCTGAGAATAGGCAAACTTTACCAGAGGAAAAAAGCCGTATTAAAGCCAACATTTTAAAAATGTTTGTATAGCAGAAAGGAACCACCCAATGGTAATCACTCTTTGCACAGGCCCCCAAAATGGGCGGTGTGGCCCGAACGAATAGGCCAGACCCCCTGCTAAAACATGCTTTTGGTTGTTTGCGGTCATATTTAGGGTGGACTTAGCTCAACAGTTCCGGCTAGGATACAGGCATCCAAAATGCGGTGCAGCTAGTAAATCAGTGTGTTTCTCATAGAATGCTCTGTGCTACTAATGTTGGTTTTCCTGGACTTCCGGGTTCATTTGTCTCTTTTGCATGTTTTAGGCGGGGCGACGTGATGGGTGCCTCAATGTTCAACCTGGATCTCTTAGGTGCCCAGTACCACCTGCTTGATCTGACCTCCAGCATAATAGATAGGTGTGCAGGGCATGGGATCTGAAGAGGGTTATCTTTAAATGAGGAAGTTGGCAGAATAGTCTATTTCATTACAGGACTTTTATACCCTGGTGGCAGCACCCCACATTAGAGCGGCAGGACTTTCCTGTACGCACCTGCTTTCGTGTCTGCAGTTTCCACGCGTTGACCTATATACTACGACTTGCAAATATATCTAGTACTGGTACTAGAGCACCCATCACGTGATCGGGACATGATTGTACGGAGGGTGTTTTAAATAGAAACGTCGAGCTGATTCTGGCGTTTGGTTGATCGGACGGGAGATAATGCCTGCTTCAAGTATAAGCTGAATTGGACACTGCTTGTCTCTTCTTTGCTATATTTTCATATTGGAATTGCTTGGCTATACATTGCCCTAAGAATTTGGTTATCAAGTAATTTTTTGCCTTCGGATAGCAAAGTGCCAGTGTAGATGTGTATCTGACATCCTTTATTTATCTATGGATCTTTTGAAAGTATCCTCAATAGAAACCACTGGGTTATTAATAGAATCTACGCATAAAATTGCTGCGGTGATATGGATATACAAATACTTTGAATCAAGTGTGGCAGGTGTGCCACTATTTTGCTCTGAAGAAGTCCTAAGTCAACAGGACAAAACGTGTCGGCTGATGAGAAAAAACACCGTTATTGACTAAAATGAAACAATAAAAACAGAAGAACGAAATGACAAGAATTTAATTTACTCTTACTATTCCTGCATGATCACAGATTTTGATTCTCTGTTCTGTGGATGATTTGTGGTGCTGAAACCATATTTGTGGTTGTTAGTACTGGAACCTGTCTAAATATCTGGGTGCAAAAAGGGGGCCCGGAAATGGCTGGAATGGACACACATCAGAATTTACTTTTCTTCCTACTTCTGGCGGGTTGGATATACCCCTTGACAAAGTCACCAGGACAAAAAACATAGGATATTTCTTGGTTTACTTAAAAATTCGCATTTCACTTTTTTGAACCACTTATCCCAAAAAACAATTTCCTAAAATCTTTCTGGAATCGGGAATGCCAGTATGGAATGAATCCTGATTTTACTTACCTTCATTCTCAAAATGATATGCATGTCTTCACTGAGGCTTCTGGTTGTCTTGGGTTTTGTTGTTCCAAGAAACTTTTCTTTCAAGATTCATTATATTGCTATTGCGTTGAAATGCATGCTAATTTAAAGTTAGTTTTTTGCTTCAATATTATCAATGCAATAGATAGGACAGGTTTACATATAACCTATCTCACAAATAGGCAAAGCCTGCACAGAGTACACCCAAGAGGGCTCTCGTCCTCAAAACTCTATGCACGGTAATCGGAGGACTGGTAAGGTTATAAGACTACATTATTTACTTTTATCTGCTGTTGTATCCTCTATTACAGCGGTTCTTAAATTTTGACTCCGGTGGATTCCCATTGAATCATTACTGGAATGCGGGGACCCCCACTGAGTCCTTATTAGAAGCCAGCCCCCCACGTAAACCATTTCGATAACTTGAATCTTGTCATATTTGGTATGTGTTCAAAGACAAACCAGATGTCAGGCTAAGTCTTCTGACAAATTTAAAATAGAGAGTGGTGTTTACTTTTCTTTCTTTGACTGCAAAGTTAGTAGATTTTGTAAAGCAAACCAGCTGACAATCTTGCTGGCACACGGAATATGAAAGGAGATGCAATTTTTTTTAATAACGTTTATTACACAAAGACATTTAAATGCCTGTAAATGAACTGTACATATATTTTTAAAACATAGCAGTTAGGAAAGCACAAATGTAATTCTGTAATTTGTTTTATTCTGAAGTGCGATGAAAATAAAGATTCAATAGGATCAAAGCAAACCAAGACTTGGTAATGCACAAATGATAAATATTTGCAGAAACTCGATTTTGACACGTTATCATTTATGCGCTATATAGTTTTATCAGAAAAACTTCGTCTGTGTGCATTTTTCACAAGCACTATAAATTTGGTGATGTAACATTGATGACCGCACCCCCACTCTGATAACTGGCCCTGATGTACCAAAGGGGATATGATGTGGCTTAACGGCTAGAGTGGCTGACTCTGAAGTTGGGAAACCATGTTCGAGTCTGGCGGGAGGCTCAAATATCCTGTGATTCTGGGCAATTCACTTAATCTCCCAGTGCCTAAAAAAGAAAAGAAAAAAAACGTGTCCGTCTGTAATGTAACTGGTGCTCATGTAAGTGCTCTGATACCTTCGGGTTGAGTTTGCGCTATATTAAACTGCAACAAAAAAAAAAGGTTTTTACCCATTTTTTGTGTATGGGCAATGCCCTGATACTTAAGGGCATAGGTTGTTTCAGGGCAGAGGTGAGTCCGTTCCAACAGAATATTGTGGCCGTGGAATGAAGTTGTCAAATTTTTATGGAAGTAATATAGCTGAAGAAGTGATGTTGTAGTAGAAATTTGCAAAGGGCTCTGATTTATACAATTGTGTACTCTAGTTAGGTATTTATATGGCTCAGTGGTTAATTTGTAAAAAAATAAGTGCTGGGGTTCTCGTCAGGAGGTAGCTTGCACCAGCCCATTTCTACTGTTAGCGCCACCTAAAACAGAAACAGCTACTAACCAGCAAAGTGGGGAGAGGATGTGGCGTAATTGCCAGAGCTGCCGGAGCTGGGGAGCTAGGTTCGAGTCTCGGTGTCTGCTCAACATCCTGTGATTCTGTGCAAACCAATTCCTTTCCACAAAAATGAATGTGTCCTTAACTGGTGCTCATGAAAAGCACCGTTTTTGGTGATTAAGTGCTGGTGCTGGGCTCCGGAAACCACTGGCTCAAATTAAGAACTGATATGGCTGTATCTTTTTTTATCTATTGATTTTATTACAAAAAACTCTACTTTACTTTGGGTCTGGTCAGGTGGGGGGAGCCTGTAGGCTCTTTGAAGAGTTTTAGCATACAGCCTGATGTGCAGAAGGACAATGCACACCTGTTTTCTTCCCCTTGGGCGACCTGTTCATGTTGAGTGGGTTGGAGTCTGGGGAAAACTTTCCTCGATACCGCGTCTCCTCCTCGTCTGGCGGCCAGAATACCCTCTAAACACAAAATGATTTTAATTAAATCAATAGTAAAAGGCCGGGATTCTAGTCACAAGCTTTTAGGAGACCGGTTCTCGGAAATATAGAATGTAAATAGAAGAACAACTTATAAATAAAGATTTCCTCTGCCTTGCCACGTCACTATTTGTACTTCAATCTTAATTTGATTATATTGAGAAGATGAGGCTGAAACCAAACTAAGTCAAACTGTGAGGTGGCAAAGTAATTTTCACATTTGCTGTATAGTGAGTAGTAGTACTATTCCACTACTGAGTAGTACATTTCCTGCTCAGCCTTCCTCGCTGCACTCTTTGACGCCGTCCACTCCTGGTCACTTGGTTGAGGTGCAAGAAAACATACAAACATGGTAAGGAGGATAAAACTGCAGGTAAAGGCAAATAATCTCTTGTAACCTTACTGTAGAGTTATGTGTGTCCTTTGTGCTGGCTTTGCCCATTTGTGAGATGCGTTGTATGCAGGGCCACTGGAATTATGCGATTGTATGGTACCGAGTGTTTTTCGCATGATTATCGATTTGCCACATAATCCATCATCTGCTGTGTAATCTGAAGATTTTAGCACACAAAAAAACCAATTTTGTTTCTAGCTCAAATGGTTCAAAAGAAACTAAAAACGCAGTGAAACGTGTTGCCACACAGGCCCTTTCTAAAGGTTGACAGTTCACCTTTCTGTTGCTTATTGCTATATTTGGCTGTTGTACTGGTACTGATAAGGTGCAACTTATGCTCAGACAGTGTTAACAAGTGTAAAAATTACAAAATAATGGAATAATACTATCACAAAATGTGCCACACTATGTCGTATAATTTGCCTTTTCTCGCCACATAATTTACTCGACCCTGCCGCATAATTTGGCCATCCCCTGCCACATAATTCTTGTGGCTCTGGTTATATGTAAAAATCTCCTAGCTGTGGCACTGATAATCATAGGAAAAAACGAAGTTGAAATTAGCATGCGTTTTAATGCAAAAATAAAAAGAATCATAATGAACCTAAAAAAAGAGTTTCTGACAACGGCAAATACCAAGACAAACAGCTATCTTAGTAAAGACATGCATATGATTTTGACAGTGAAAGTAGGTCAAATCAGGGAATTCCGCAACCCGTATACTTCTGTACTTTCATAAAAATTAAGATGAGGAAGTATCCCATCTGGGCACCCACTGTCGCAAACACTGATTTTTAAATAGTAGTAGTTTTGGCAGAAATGCAGCGGAGCAGAAAAGAAGTAGCTTCAGACCAGGAATCATGGTGTCCCTCTCGCCAGCCAGCTCCTAAATGACAAAGATGGAACCACACTAAGTCAGAGTAGAACAGATATTTCAAGAACTCTTCACAAGACCTACCCTTACATGTAACACTTTGCACAAGCATCAAAATAAAACAGGAAAAGTTAAACTTCCCAACTCCCTCAAAAAAATAAGAAACCAGAAGAAGCAGCATGCACATCAACCCACAGGGTTGTTTTACACAAACCCCTCGTTTTCCTGTCGCTGTCACCTAACTTCTGTTTTGCTTCTGACCTATCCCTCTGTGCCCTGGAAGAATCTTTTTCTCAACTTCTGTTGGCTGGAAGAAGAGAGATTTCCCTTGAAGACAACTATTCACTTCAGCCTCTGCGATGACTCATTGAAATGCATAGTGGAGGAGAAGGGAACCCCTGCTGGGAATTTATGCTGCAGGTGTGCTGGTTGGCAAGGGGACGTGGGTCTCCCCATGGCATCCAGAAAGGGTTCCTGTTTGATTTTTTTTGGTCTGGCTTGACTGCGCAGCTCTCGCCAGACAATTAATTGAGCATCTCTAGAGAAGGGCTTTGACTCTGCCCCCATATTGTGAGCCAGGAGTACAAGTTTTGATTGGGCAGACGTCATTTCCTTCTATCAAAGTGCTTTCCCTCCACACAGCTGTGATCATTTTGTTTATTTATCCAGCTGCCTGAGGTTGAACTTTCAGGGACACACACAACAATATAATGCTATTGAAGTGTCTTAGATAACTAGATAATATATGGTGTTTTTCTCTGGCAGCAGAACAAATGGTAGAAGGGCAGTTCTTAACCTACATTGATTTTTAGGTCTGGATATATAGTGCATTCATAATCCATACCTATTGACATCGCCAATGTTTTTTCTTTTTTAGTAACGCAATTCTAATATTTTTCTTATCTAAATAAAGCTGACTATTTTTTATTTAGTATTTTGTTGTTTCCTTACCATTTCCATATTCTATATCCCGTGAAAGGCTGGATATGCTCTACTGCGATTAAGTTTCTGTAACTGGCCTCTGCACTACTAACAACATAGAACAACTCAAATAAATCCTGAATCCTGGTTGAGAACCTTAATTCCATAGGCCCTGATTAGTAATAGGATAGATGTAAGTGCAGAAACATTTGGGACCAGAATTTATGATTCCGGGCATTGTCTCCACACCTAAATCCATCTATCAAGAGATAATCTCCATGGATGGTGATACCCTCGGGTCTGGCTAGCGCTATATAAAACTCCTTAATAAATAAATAAATGAATGGTGAATTTGAGGGTTGTATTGCCTTTTGCATGGGATCATTTACTACTTGGTTTGAGCAGGTGGTAAATGAGGCTGGGTGGGCTTGTGCAGGAGGTGCTCTTCTGTGCCTTCAAAGTGGGTCAGGCAAGACCAGAGCTGAACTGCCCTTTCAGCGCAATAACAAAAAATCACTTTACCTGTTTTGTGATGTTAAAATCGGGCCCAGCGTTCCTTCACCTAGAAAATTGAACCCTACCCTGCTGTGCAAACGCTGCATCATTCATTCTTTTCACTCTGAATACAGATGATAGCCAAGTTTTTGAAGGAGAATTTCCTGAAACAGGAGAATAAATGTGTGTGCATAAAGCCAAGTCACAAATTCTATTTATCAATTAAAATTCAATGATAGAATTATAAACAGGACATCTGGTAAAGGAAATGTAGTCACCATTCCCTGTGTTACAGCTTCGTGATTCATCACTTGTCGCAGCAGCAACAAGGGAAAAAACATCAGATCTGTAGAGAAGAGATTTAATTCAAACAAATAGGCAGGTATCTTTGCACTTCTTTTCTAGAAATTGTTTACAGATCTCTTTATGCATCGTCTAAACTGCGTGAGTGTCACTGGTCTGGATGTGAACTTGACCTAAATGCAATTAAAACTCTAGCAACCTTGCCCACATGCAGTGTATCAGCCCAGAATTGAACATTTAAATAATACTGAATTGTAACTGATAATCTCTATCAAAAGAAAATATTTGTGTGAATTAACCAGTTTAAAACATGTAGTGTGAGAAAATACCAAGACACCTTTGTGATTTCTTGAAGGTTTACTGTAGGGAACATAAATCACAATTTCCCATTCTTTTTAACTTCTCCTTGCCATCTCACACTATCTAACCTCCACCACCCTATATACTCACCCCTCTTTTTACACGTGCATTACCTCATCTAACAATTATACCTCATTTCTATTAATTTAATGCACCACCACTTGAAAACGGAAGAAATTCTTCAGTTTCTTTAGATCACAAGACTAACTCAATAACCAGCAAATATATAATAATTAGCAACCACTAGATTAACTACTAACGTTAGGCTGCAGAGCACCGTGATACCCACCATAAAGCGCTCAAACGCCTCATCAACGTGAGGAAAACAGATTAAGCAGTCTCTACCCACTTAAACTAAGATTTCAGTTAACTTTCTAAAAAAATGTTGGCCTTTTTATCACTTTAATACAGTTATGAAAAAGGATGCTCTAACCAGACAAACAACAGATTCAAATGACAAATTTCACAGCAAAAGCAGCCTGCCCTTACCAACTTTTCTCTGCTCTCTGGGCTGCTTAGATCTGGGGGCACAAATTGAAGAAGGTTACCATTGGTTCCCTTTTCCCAAACCTAAGGTAAGGGATGCTCAGAGCCGAGGGCATCAATTGAAGGTTCCCTTTCCCACACTTAATGTAAGGGCTGCTCGGAGCTGGTGGCATCAATCGAAGGTTTCCCTTTGGTTCCACTTTACCAAACTGTAGGTAAGGGCTGCCCAGACCTGCGGGCATCAATTGAAGGTTCCCCCTTTTCAAACATAAGGGAACATGAAAGGGGGTAGGAAGGAGGAAGGCCTGATTAAGGTGACTCTGGGCCCGGCTCAATGACTTGGCTTCCAACTGGTGTGCTAAGGAGTATTGTTATACTTTTATTGGAAGAGTACCCATCCTTCTCATCAGCACCGCTTACACTCTCCGCATATGATGGTTCTTTCAGAAGGTAGTGGGGTGCGGCAGAGTCAGTTACAACTCAGGTACAACTTGCATCAGACAGAGGATCTATCAGCACTAGGGTGATTAAATGGACAGTGGTCTGTCGCAAAATACGGCATATGGAGGTGATGTGCCTGCTGCAGAGATGTTTAATCTGCTGGTACAAAATGTCTGCACAAATGAGTTAGTGGAGTCGGTTAAGGCTCCTGCTGCAGAGAAGTCTTAACGTTTCACATCGCTAGGTTGGTTGTAATATGTTCAGGGAGGCGGTGACCACACAGGGCTGCTAGACGGCTTCACTGAACAGCAGCTAAAATTGTTATGGGGCAGCCCCCGCACTTCTTGTCACAAGTGATTTGCTGCATAGTTGAATCTTTCCTTGGGCTGAAAATCTCATATTTAAAGAATGAGCTGGAAGGCAAGATGTTGTGGTGTCAATAAACCAATAATTAATTGAATAACAATCTGCCGCATAGCTGAATTTCTCACTGCCACCGGGTGCGCGTGTTGTTGCTCAATACAAGTGACGAGTGAAGCCTATTGGATTTTCGGTGATTGTTTTGATTTGCTACAGACTGTTCCTTTCTTATATCATGTGCCTGCTGTACCCTTAAATCACAGAGCAAGGACTCCACACACACATACATATTCTCCCTTCCCCTCGGCTGCTTCTGTAAAGGACAACTGGGGATCAGGACAGAGGCATCTGATTTTGTCCCCACTTCCCCCACTCCAGGATGATGGGCATAAAATGGTGTGGTCCTAAGAGGGTGAACTGTGGCTAGATGTATGGATTTTATTTTAGGTGCGGACAGGTGCTGGTGATCTATTAATCGTTAGGGAAGTATTTAAACATTTTGTTATTTTTGATTGTTTCGGAGGGAACTGGAGGGCCTATCTTTTACCAACTAGCTGGTGGGGCATGACCCCCTTTGCACATAGGATCTTGAGGACTGGTAGGTCCAGGATGGGCAAGAAGCACAGCAGATCTTGGATACTTGACCAGTTGGTAACAAGTCAATTGAAAGTCACCAGATGGGGATAGTAGGTCTGGGAAGAATGACTGGTAAGTCAGATGGGGTGGGATGTCCATTTCAGTGGCAAGGGAAGAGAATTACTGCAGTATGTATCAGTTTCCCTGACCAGGTC
Source organism: Triturus cristatus (assembly GCF_964204655.1). Taxonomy (NCBI): domain Eukaryota; kingdom Metazoa; phylum Chordata; class Amphibia; order Caudata; family Salamandridae; genus Triturus; species Triturus cristatus. The sequence goes on from NC_140591.1 coordinate 1,451,547,640, forward strand.
GTTTTATAAGCAATGGACTTGGTGGTAGCAATCTTTGTAAACTCAGACCAATCAGATTAAAACTGCCTTTATAGGTATGTGGTTTGCCAGACGTTGATTATACCCTTTCACGTATCGAGGTTGCCACGATGGTGCACCAGTAAAATTGGTGTTTGAGTGGGTGACATTTCTTCATGGTAAAGTGAAAGCCCATGACAGTTTCTCTTTGTCTAAAGTTTTTTTGCAATAATCCACTTCCTAATCTGCAGCATGAGTGTGAAGTTCCACTATTACCCCTTGTAGATAATAACACCATTATTTGTAATGTGTTTAGGTTTGTCTTGACAGTGGAGCTGTCTGCAAGAGATACTTGGTCTGTTGTACTTGGAGTTTTTTTCCTATCTCAGCCGCTCTAAATTGCTCAAATTCAGGGCTGGCGACACCAACACTCCTTGTACTAAACCCATTGTACAATTCTTAAAAGTTTTCCTTATCACAAAATGGATTTAGAAATGGTCTCTGATTTTGTTTTCGGTGTGCCTTCCAAATACCAGACTGGGAACCTGTGTATCAATAGTTTGCGACCGGAATTCCATTTGCAAACCATTGATAAGTAACTGACTCACAAGGTGGAGTGGTAACTCATTTGCAAAAGGGGAGGGGTCACTTAGAGACCCCTTCCCCTTTGTGAAATGGGGTGGGAGTTTCAGAAGAAATAGGCAGTGGCCCAGGGGACCACTGCAAGTCTCACTTAAGTTTTCAAAACGGATTTTTTTTTTAACGCATGCTCAGTTCCTTTAATGAAATCGGACTGCTTAAAGAAATAGTTTTCAGTTTTGAAATGCAAAAACAGGCATGGTAGTCTGCTGTCCGTTGTGGGCCACCATCCCTACATTTCAGGCAGACAGATGGAGTTGTATATTGCTAATCATTTCATTAGGCAAATCATTCTGTGACAGACCCCCAGATCATTATTTTATTAACTGACCTATCAGTACATAGCTTGGTTGGCAAAATAATTTAGTAGTTCCAAAATGTGGGTATGCAAATTGTGACTGCTTTTTGCAACGATTTTAATACTTAAGCCCCATTGTTGCCAGTTCTTTCAAATATACAAAGTGATCTTTGGCTCTCCCAGAGGAGAATTGCCCTCTCACCTCATGCATTGGCTTTCTGGAGTATCTACGGCCTTGCATAACGATGAAGGGCGTCCTGGACTGCATGAGGGGCTATTTTACATATAAAAAGTAGACTCCATTAACTCGCTATTTGTCACAATCAGTTATTTATAATCTATATGACTTCTATACACAAAGCAATCTGTTTTTTCAACTCCTCCACCCCCGTCCCGTCCCCCCACCCCCCGCAATTTCAAAGTCAGTATGGCAGGGTGTGCACAACATGTCATATCAAGCCAGGCATATTGGGTTTGGCAGTGCTTGTTTAAATCCCGACATGTCTGCAGCTGTGGGGATTGCCAGCACAAGCCAGACTTCAGTTTCGTTTCGTTGTTTGCATACACCTGGCGTGGTGCGTGCAGGCCTTGTCATTCCAGTTACAGGCCCAGGATGGTTTGTGACTGGACTGGTTTTACCAGAGAGCCGCGCGGAGCCAGACGTTGACACAGCTTTGACTTTGCATCTTTTTAAGACGGGGGTTTAGTGAAGCGCTGATGACTATCGGAGAAGCGTGGCTGCTATTGACTGTACACGCAGCTGTAATAGCAGGGGCGGATGGGCAGGCCGGTGTTTCTTCCAGAAGGGTACTTGGTATTCTCTGGAGGTGCCGCAGCTCGCGAGGGTTTCCGATCTTGAATCTTGTCCAGTGCAGCTGCATGGGCGGCAGATGAGTTGCGGCGTGCACGTCGCACGTGCGGCAGCGGCGGCGTGGTGGCGTGCTCGGCGCACGCGGGCAGTGCATTGCCGGGGTTATGCGCTTCTCCTTGATTTTCAAAAATATCTGCAGGTTCTGCAGAAAGGTACATAGCCTGAGACGGGGGAAAGGTGGGCACAAGCAAGTGCAAGGCCTCCAGGTTAGACCAGTTTGATTAAACTTATAAATCGTTCGTTTTTAGGTCTGGCTTGACTCCACGTCTGTGTAATCTATTGTTACCAATTATTTATATTATAGACAGAGGGGGCATTGACTCCACAAAGAGGAGTATTTTATTTCTCTCACCACATGATCTTGGTTGTTTGGTAAATCATTCCGCCGCTTTTGGACTCCTTGTATTGCAAAGCGTGAGGGACTGCTTTGCTTCTGAAAGTACACTGAATCATCACTTTAAATTCTGTATCTCAAAGTTGGAATGCCTAAAGAAAGTAATAATTTCTTACTTTCTTCTTCACTGCAGCAGTCTTTTTTAATGTGTTAGGACAGAATGCAAGCCAGAACTGTTGGCTTTGCCACTGCTTGCTAAAAAAGTAAGCAACTTGGGGTGAATCCGCACTGGTCATCACACATGACATGGAAACACTTCCCACATAGGATCAAAACAAAGACAGCATCCTTCTAATCACACGCCCCACACAGTGTAGCGTGCCACTCATGTAGGAAAGCGCTTCAGCACCCCACTTATGTGTAGTAAGAGCTATATAAATGCTGCAGCACAATACCATACAATACAGTTGATCCTATAAGGATCACTTAGGAGATTGGTCTTTGTCCTTTATTTGGGGATTAAAATGACTGCCATAAAAAGCACCAGGCAGGTTGCAGGTGCCCATCAAAGTTCGAGCTCAGTAAAAATCATTGGAAATATTTTTTGGGGGCGGGTGGGTAGGGTGGGAGAGTTTGGGTGCAATTATTTGTTTTTTCAATTGTATTTATATAGATCTTATGTACATTTGTACAGCGCTTTGCCTCCTTTTGTATGGTCCTGTCGCACTTCCGGAATCTGAGCATCCTTTCCAGTTCAGGGCTATTCGTTAACCCTAGTCAAAGTGGTCCTTTGATGCCTTAAGACCATTTCTGAAAACAGCTAAATGTGAACTTGGCTGCAATTTCCTTCATTTTGTGAAAAATGCCAATGAGTAATATTTGTGAACATTAATAACGGACGTTCCGTTTCGCATTTCTTGTTAAAGTGAATTATGAGCATGGCAGCTTTTTCCATAATAATCATTACTCTGTCCACGCACCTTGTTCCGCAGGAGGTTCTGTAGAAACTTAGTGATGGAGCTCCGTGGAGGCAGAGGTACAGACTGATGACTGTAGGCTCCCGGCTAACGGACGTAGGTGCCACCGACAGAAATTGATTATACCAGATCTCTCCACTGCAGGAACGTGTGATTAACTATTCTAGATTTGGTTGTAAGGTGTTCCTAGGCTGTACATCTTAGATCCTGGTAAGTCCCAAACTCCAGTGGTGGATGGAGGCTCTATGCAGATCAAACGTGGTCAATTCCATCTTGTTAGAATTAAGCTGTAGCCAGATTTCCTCTACTCACATTGTAACTGGTGACTGCCATTCAGACAGTGGCGTAAGGAGAAAGTGTATCTTTGTCATCATATACTTTGCCGCTGGATAGTATAAATGGCATAAGAAAGAAACAAAAGGGGGAATGCAGCAAACCCAGTTACCTTCATATGTCGGTGGGCACCTCTGGACACATGGTCTTTCCCGTTAGGTTTTGGCTTATGGGGCTGATTGATCATACCTCTGGGGACACCCCAAATACCATAATTCCGTTACTAGGCTCTTGCTTACAAAGTTTATTGTTCTTACTCTGGGGACACCTCGGAAGCCGCAGTTCCATTGCTAAGTCCTTACTTACTGTGTCATTCATCGGTCCGGGGATGCCTCCGAACCCATAGTCCCATTGCTTGGTCCTTGCTAGTTAGTGTCTTCATTCATAAGTCTGGGGACGCCCTCAGAACCCATAGTCCCATTGTTTGATCCATACTGATAGATGTCATTGTTTAGACTATGGGGATGCCTGGGAACTTTTAAAAATGTTATGTTTATTTTTTTAATTGGATTCCTCATACATGCACCTTAAAATAAAACTTCTGCTTATTTGCACAGTTCCTTACCTGCCTTGCGCTCTTCCTGCTTTTCTCCCTGGTGCCACAAGGAACCGCCATCTTGGAGAGTTGGCGGTCTAGTTCCTCTCGCACCCGGGGCTATTTTAATGCGCGTCAGCCGGAGGTGAGCGTCGTAGGGGGTAGTCGTGCCTCGCACTCGCTTCACGCTGCTGCTGAACGTTGCTAACTTTTAAAAATTGTATGTTTATTTTTTTAATTGGATTCCTCATACTTGCACCTTAAAATAAAACTTCTGCTTATTTGCACACGTCCTTACCTGCCTAGCGCTCTTCCTACTTTTCCCCCTGGTGCCACGAGGAACCGCCATCTTGGAGAGTTGGCGGTCTAGTTCCTCTCCCACCGGGGCTATTTTAATGCGCACTGTTCGGGCGCTCCAAAGGCGTGCTTAAGGCAAGCCCGTCTGCGTCCCGAAAGTGGCCAGCGCCAGCCATGCTGCCCGGGAGCCCTCAGGGATAGGATGGAGAAATACGGTGGCAGCTTTACGGGCCCTTGACCACACCAAACATTGTCATACAGGGCGCTTGGATCTGGCTGAGGCATCAAAACATGCTTGCTATTTTTGTGGGTTTAAGCTGTCACTGGGTCAGGTTCCTTCAGATGAGACTGGCAATTTACCTGAGCAGCGGCCACAGGCTCCCTTAATTCGGGCTGCCTCTATCAACGTGCGCTCTCTTAGGAAACATCATGCAGAAGTCTTTGAGCTATTAGAGTATCACTCATTGGATTTATTGTGCTTAACTGAATCCTGGCTAGATCCCTCTTCCGACCCGATTGTCACACTGGCAACACCCCTGGGCTATAAAATTTCCCGAGTTGATTGTCCGGTGGGGCGAGTGGGTGGAGTTGTGATTATATATAAAAATAAGTGGGACTTGCGTAGGGAAGAGGCCACTTCTTGGGGCAGCTGTGAAGCCTTAGATTTCAGCATTCGGCTTTCAGCGCATTTTACTTTAGGAGGCTCACTGATCTACAGGCTTCCGGGCCCAGTGGGGCCTTTTCTCCAGGCCTGGGGTGATGCAGTCATTACTAGGGTGGTCAGACTTGTCCACTACATGGTCCTGGGTGACCTGAATATACATTTTGACCAGGCAGATAGTAAGGACACGCAAGACCTGCTGGATGGGCTACAACTGGCCCAGCTTAATCAGCATGTCAGCTTTCCTACGCATCAAGCTGGTCATGTTCTTGATCCTATTTGCACTAAGTTCCCGATTTAATTAAAGGACCCTTGTCCATTCACCTGGTCGGACCATTTTATAACCCACTTCTCTTGGTAAGTGTCCAAGGCGGAGCCTTTGGCACACCCTGGCTACAAATCAGCCTCTGGCAAAATTGACCCTTTTGAGTTTAATTTGGCCTTGGCAGCCTCTAAACCTAGACTGGTAGAAGAGCTTGAGGACCAGGTTGCGGGGTTTTCCAGCTGGGTCTCGACTGCAGTTGCTACGGTGGCCCCCCCCACGCTCTACCAGGCTGGCTAGAGAATCTCCGTACAAACCCTGGTTCAATTCTTCTCTTAAAGATTTGAAGCACAACTGTAAAATCCTTGAGCGGGCGTGGAGGAGGAGTGGCTACTGCCCAGTTGAAAAGAGCAAGCTTGGAGATAAGCAGAAGACATATTATGCAGCGATCAAGTTGGCTAAAGGGCAATTCTACTCAGCCCGTATTGAATCTGCCAACAATAACTCAAAGGAAATGTATGCGATTGTCCAGAGTTTCATGCCTCCTGTGGCCCAAGCAAGCGTATTGCCATCTTCACCTTCTTGGTGCAACACTCTTTCTCGGTCTTTTAGAGGTAAGATTTTGGCAATTCAAACAGCCTTCATCCCCTGCAGTATCTACTCGGAGGCATCTCTGGAGTGTCCACCGGCTGATATAGGACCCTTACTGTCTGATTTTAGGCCAGTTGATCCTCTGGAATGTTTCAAAATTCTTAAAGGTTTAAAATCAGGTTCACCTTCTGACCCTTGTCCTGCTAGGATTCTGGCAGCGGTAGCTGAGGTTGCTAACGCAGAAGTGAATTCCATCATCAATCTATCCCTCCAGAGAGCGGTGGTCCCTTTGGCTTGGAAGGAGGCCAAGATCTTGCCTCTCTTGAAAAAACAGTCACTTGACCCCCTTTGCCCGGGGAACTACCGGCCTATCTCCCTCCTCCCTGCATTGGCAAAGGTGTGCGAGAAGGTGGTAAACAAACAGCTCACCGATTTTGTGGAAAAGGAGGTGCTCCTACACCCAGCTCAATGTGGGTTCCAGGCGTCAAACAGCACTGAAACAGTACTGGTTGAGGTGGCGGAAGCTATACAGGACTGTCTGGACGCGGGCAGGAGGGCGGCGCTAATCTGGTCTGTCGGGTACTGTGTGGGGTTGATTCCGTTCTTTCTTGGAAAGGCGGTCCAAGCAGATCTGGATTCCACCATCCTCCTCCTCTCCTCAGCCGGTAAAAACGGGTGTCCCGCATGGTTCTTCCCTTAGTCCCCTCCTATTTATTATCTATATGACACCTCTGATAAACCTGGCAGAGGAGCTGGGGGCTAAGGAGTTGGCTTATGCGGATGACACCCAGCTGCTTTTTACCTGGGTCAAAGGTGCAGACTCTGAACTTCTGGCCCAACATTACCTTTCATCAATCTTTAAATGGCTGGCGGAGGCACAGCTCAAGTGCAATGAAGGGAAATCGGAGATTCTGCTCTTCGGCACATTTCCCTTGAACTTCAGAGAGCAGCTCTGGCCTCCTGAGTACCCACGGCTGACCTCAACTGGGAAGCCAGCAAAAAATCTGGGGGTCTGGTTTGATGAAGACCTTTCCTTTTCAGTACACATCAAGAAGCAGGCCGGCGGCTGCTTCGGCCTGCTTAAATCTTTTAGAAGATTTTTTCCCCTTTTGCCACCTGCGGCGAGGCAACCGATCACGTGTGCGTTGATCCTGTCTCGGCTGGATTACGCTAATGCCCTTTTTGCTGGCATCCCGGGCTACCTGTTGAAGAAGTTACAGGTAGTCCAGAACACTGCAGCCAGACGGCTATCGGGCCTGTCGGCCAGGGACAGTGTTCATCACTAGTTGCACTCTTTTCACTGGCTGCCCTTGGCAGCCAGAGTGAAATTTAAACTACTGATCTTGGCCCACTGTTCACTTCATGGGTGTGGCCCTCTTTACCTGCAGAGGCGTGTTTCCTTCTATGTTCCTGCGTGCTCTTTGCGCTCTTCGTCCCTATGCTTTGCCCAGGTCCCATGTTTCAAGCGTCAGAGGATAGAGGGCAGTTCTTTTTCAGTTAAAGCAGCAGTTGCATGGAATGCTCTTCCTCTGGTCCTGCGTACCATCCAGGATCCAGTTGTATTTAAGAAAAAAATGAAAACTCATTTATTTATCTGAAGCCCACTGCCGCACCCTGCTGGTCTTGCTCCGGGACACTCACAAGTAGCCGTGCGCGTAATAAATTCATATAACATAACTCATAGTCCCATTGCCTGGAACTTGCTTATGGTGTCATTCATAGGTCCCAGGATGCCTCAGAAACCATAGTCCCATTGCCTGGTCCTTGCTTATGGTGTCATTCAAATATCCCAGGATGCCTCAGAACCCATAGTCCCATAGCTTTGTCCTTGCTTATGGTGTCATTCATAGGTGCGGGATTGCCTCAGAACCCATAGTTCCATTGCTTGGTCGTTGATGATAAGTGTCATTTTTCATACGTCCGGGGTGCCTCGGAACTCAGTCCCATTGTTCCGTGCTTATTCGTTATTATTATTCATTGCTCCTTGCTTATAGATGTCATTGTTTATATGTTTGGCGACGCCCTCAGAACCCATAGTCCCATTGCTTGGTCCTTGCTTACAGATGTCATTGTTTATATGTTTGGGGACGCCCTCAGAACCCATAGTCCCATTGTGTGGTCTTTGTTTATGGATTTCATTGTTCGAATCTCAGTGGATGCCTCTGAACCCATCATTCCCAGGTTAGATCCTTGGTTATGGAGCTCATTGATCAGATCCCCTAGAACACCTCAGAACTCATAGTCCTATTAATAATTAAAATAATTAGGTTTAATTTTCGCCTGGTTACTTCTTAACGAAGTGTCCCTGCGCTAAGGCTAATCACTCAGCTCAATCTCAACGACCCATTTTTTAACTTCCTGCAAAAGAGTAGTTCCGATCTTTCCTGTCTGAGTGATGAAGGTAAAAAATTCTACATTTTATCGGCCAGAAAGCTAAAGGAGAACCCTCCTGTGAGTACTTTTTTCACCGCAGGAATGCAGGCTAAGAGGGGCCCTGCAGACCTGAGATTTCTGCTGGGGAGATGAGGTTTAACAAAGGAACGCAGATAGCGAGGACCATTGTTATTCAGAATTCTATGACAGTAGCACATGGCTTTGAAAGACACCCTTTTTTCCAAGGGGAGCTAGTGCAGTTTAGAGAGGACAAGACCCGTGGGGGATCGCCTCATAAGATTCAGCAGCAAACGAGCTGCCGCATTCTGCACTCTGGAGTCTCATTAGTCTAGATCGTGAGACTCCCAGGTACAGGGCGTTGACATAGTCCAGTCTGGAAATTACCAGGGCCTGGACTATTATTTGGTCCTTGCTTATAGAGCTCATTGTTCATGCCTCGTTGGATGCTTGGGAACCCTTATATGCCTCATTAGACCCAATGCAAACTGGAAGACTGATGGGCACTACCCATGCAAACTTTTTCTTGAATGTTTAACCCTTTCTAGGTCGCCAACTGTACGTGTGATATTCAAACTCCCTTACACTCTAGCTTGTCTCGAAAATCTGTTTTGGTCACCAATAAACTGAGCCGGGCAGTACTTTAATACAGCCAGTTTTGTTCTCCCTTCTTAACGGTAGTTCCCAGGGACACAGAGGCACTTTGTGTATGATCGATGCATCTGTTGGCCCAGTGCTCTACCAACCCATGAGCTGGTGCAAGCGGAACTCCATGTTAAAGCAGAGGAAATATCATGGCCTTTGACTTAAAATTGTAGGGCTCTAGACTTTCAAAGATATGCAGCTCTGCGTGGGATTGATCTCACGCTGTTATTCTAAAAGTTGACCTGATGCATTTTTGGGGGGGAGTTTTATATAGCGCAAACTCGACCCGAAGGTATCAGAGCGCTTTACATGAGCACCAGTTGCGTTACAGACGGACACAGACATTTTGTTAGGCACGGGGAGATTAAGTGATTTGTTCAGAATCACAGGATGTTGAGCGTCCTAGCCGAGACTCGAACCCAGTTCCCCAGCTTCGAGGTCGACCGCTCTAACCTTAATTATGCTGTAGTTTGACGTGTAGTTTCTCTGTAAAGAGTAGAAGAGGTTATCTGAAGACAGTTCCCTGATGATTATGTCGAGACTTCACCATTCCCACCCTTCTCAGTTATGCCAGAAGAACATCACTGAATCCTCTTACGCGAGATTCGGGACCACAGCCCATTACACGAGGCCGATAAATCACCCACCCATCTCATCCATTATGGATGATACATGAGCTCATCATGTGCCTGAGCTCCCATAACCTGGCAGTGGTTTCTTCACAACCCTGGCTATAGTTTGTCAGACATAGAGACTTCCTTGTGTGCTGGTGATCAGAACCAGACTGTGCAGGGTGTGCAAAGCACCACGATTCCGCCATAATGTGGGAGCTTCCTAGAATAATGAGGATATGGTCCTGCCTATAGGACTTGATGGTCATGCATAAAGGAGATTTGAGTTAGTACTGCTGTTTGCCCGAGCTGCGGGGATTACCCTGACTGCCTTGTGCCGTCTTTACAGCTCGAATGCCATGAATGCAGATGCGCTGCTGCTACAGATTCCTGGTGCCTTATTACACATAGGGCCCAGGAGTGCGACGGGCATCTGCTACCACTTTTTGTTTTCCCAGGGCACTTTGGTCTTACAGAAGGGGTCACTGATGCTTCTGAGGCTCATGCATAATATATATTGCACTGGTGCAAAATTAGACTTTGCGATGAAATTTGCATGCGGTTGACAGAATACCTTCGCCTCTGCACCCAGATCATAATACAGATGCACACAAAAGGAAAAACAAGTCATTAGCTGGTACACTGAGGTGGCACAGTCAGTGCTCCTTCTGACAACTTCCATTGTCAGAGGGGCACCAGTCTCAGCGGTCCCCTAAACATCCTCCTGCAGACGGGTGCAGTCAAGTAGTGTATACGTATGCAAGGGAATCCCTGCTTCCTCTTAAAAAGTGAGGCCTGGTCCACTTCCACCGAAAGACAGACACACAGTTTCAAACTGCGGATTTGTCTTTCGCTGATGGTCTCTCTCACGGCCAGGCGCAAACGGCCTGCATTGGGATTCAGCATGTTTTTTGGCATCCGAAACACTCAGTGGCGGCTCTACCATTTGGGCGTGCGGGCGTCGCCTCACTGCTTTCTCGCCGTGCGAGAAGGCAGAAACATAAATGGTAATAACTACCATTTTATGTTTCTGTCTTCTCGCACGGCGAGAAAGCAGAAGTGCAAGTGCCTGGTTGGGGGTGGGCGGTCCTGCTCGAGGGCAGGGGGAGTGGCTTGCTCACTGTTGTGCATACTGACTATTTGGTCGGCCCTGGAGTGACCAAACAGTCAATACCCACAACAGTGGGCAAGCCACTCCCCCCCGGCCCTCGAGCAGGACTGCCCACTCTCCCTTTTTCTGTATGTAGGCTGCTGCATGCAGCAGCCTACATAGAGAAAATAGCCCGGGTGGGACGCACTCCTCTGCTCCTCACCAATCACAACGCTGCCATTGCAGCGTTGTGATTGGCGAGGGAAGGGAGGGAGACTGCCTTTCCTAGATGACGCGGAGAGCTTCAGGTCGGAATTTGAAAATGGTGGACGGCAAGTTTTATTTAATATTTGTCTTTAATTAAACCCCTCCCGCCTCCCCCCCCAATGAACCCAATTCCACCCCCACCCCCCACCCACCCGTCAGGCTGGCCACATGGAAACATGTTCAGTGATAACGTGCTGCGCCATTATTAGATGATGTGCTTAATGGGATGAAAGAACGAAGCAAAGTGAATTTAATGTACTCTGTGTGTGATTATAATGCTTCTACCATCTCCAGGATTCGGGGAAATTGATTGGTTGCACCATCAGATGATCCGCGCCGCCAAGAGAACTGCATTCAAGGACCGGCTGGACAACAACGCACACAACTGCAAGGAACTCTTCAACATCGTGAAAGAGCTTTCCAACCCCAGCGCAGGAAGCAACGACATCACCCCATCGCAAGACCTCTGCAACTCCCTCGCCTCATACTTCCACAACAAGATCACGGACACACACAACAGCTTCACCAACCAACCAACGCACACCACGACCGAACAACCACCCCCCACCTCCACCCTCCACGCCTGGACTCCAATCAGCACCGAAGACACCATCCGCACGATGAACTCCATCCACTCGGGATCGCCGACCGACCCCTGCCCTCACCACGTCTTCAACAAGGCCGACGCTGTCATCGCACCCCACCTGCGAGACATCATCAACACATCCTTCGACACCGCCACCTTCCCTGAGAGCTGGAAGCACGCCGAACTCAGCGCTCTACTCAAGAAACCCACAGCGGACCCCACCGAACTCAAGAATTACCGCCCCATCTCGCTCCTCCCGTTTCCAGCCAAAGTCATCGAGAAGACCGTCAACAAGCAGCTGGCCGCCTTCCTTGAGACGAATGGATCCCTCGACCCCTCACAGTCTGGCTTCCGAGCCAACCACAGCACCGAGACCGCCCTCATCGCCGCCACCGATGACATCCGAGCCCTGATGGACAACGGAGAAACAGCGGCCCTCATCCTCCTAGACCTCTCCGTGGCATTCGACACTGTCTGCCACCGCACCCTAGTACAGCGCCTCAGCAACGTCGGAATCCAGGAGAAGGCACTGGAATGGATCGTCTCCTTCCTCGACGGAAGAACACAGAGAGTCCGCCTACCACCGTACAAGTCAGAGGCCACCGAAGTCATCTGTGGCGTCCCGCAAGGATCCTCGCTGAGCCCCACCCTCTTCAACGTCTACATGAGCCCCCTCGCGGCCATCGCACGCCAACACAACCTCAGCATAATCTCCTACGCCGACGACACCCAGCTGATCCTCTCCCTGACCAACGACCCCGCCGCCGCCAGAGCCAACCTGCACGAAGGGATGAAAGAGGTAGCAGAGTGGATGACGACCAGCCGCCTGAAACTGAACTCAGACAAGACGGAGGTCCTCATCCTGGGCTCTTCACCATCCGCCTGGGACGACTCCTGGTGGCCTCCCGCCCTGGGCACCGCACCCAAACCGACAGACCACGCACGCAACCTAGGCTTCATCCTGGACTCCTCCCTCTCCATGACCAGGCAAGTCAACAACGTCTCCTCGGCGTGCTTCAACATCCTACGCATGCTACGGAAGATCTTCTGGTGGATCCCCACCGAGACCAGGAAGACCGTCACCCAGGCCCTCGTCACAAGTCGACTGGACTACGGCAACCCCCTCTACGCCGGTACCACCGCCAAGCTCCAGAAGAGACTCCAGCGGATCCAGAACGCCTCAGCCAGACTCATCCTCGACATCCCACGAACCAGCCACATCTCCGGACATCTGAGAGACCTACACTGGCTCCCCGTCAACAAAAGAATCACCTTCCGCCTCCTCACCCACGCACACAAAGCCCTACACGACCAAGGCCCGAGCTACCTCAACAACCGAATCAACTTCTACGCTCCCAAACGCCACCTCCGATCAGCCAACCACGCCCTCGCCGCCGTCCCCCGCATACGAAGAGCGACCACAGGAGGAAGGTCCTTCTCCTACCTGGCCGCCAAGACCTGGAACTCCCTCCCGACCAACCTGCGCCTGACCCAAGACCACCTCTCCTTCAGGAAGAAGCTGAAGACCTGGCTGTTCGAGCAGTAGCGGCAACCCCCTCCCCCCAGCGCCTTGAGACCCTACGGGTAAGTAGTGCGCTCTATAAATGTCTTTGATTGATTGATTGATTGGTTTGTGGCGTACTAAAAAGCGTACTTTGGGATCTCTAGAGCAGTATTCCGTTTTTTTTTTACTCTAAATACACAAGGCTTTTTCTGTCTTTCTTTTGTTGGAACGGTTCCTTAAATTAACATTTTATTTGGAACACTATAACCGACACCAGTGTGTTTGATTAATATGGATACTACAATCCCGTCGTACAAGACATATCTCACACTTCGGCATGCTGCTCCCACAGCAAGAACACGATAATGGCGTCACAAGTACATTCCTAAAATATTTGAATTTCGTACTCCTATGATCTGTGTCAAGGTTTTAGATGCAATAACACATATTGCGATTGAAACAATGCGTGGACCATTACGTCAGTACGTACCCATATAGTGATTCATGTGTCTTCATTTTACCACCTGTGCATTTCATGCCCTGATGTCGAATGTGTGCCGTTTTTAGGTCTCGCCTGACCCAGCGCATGCGCTGGTCTGGCGAGACTTATTGAGAGGGCTCCAAAAAGTGCTACCAGGCCAGCCTAGAGCTACAGTGCATGTGCGCGGGCGCGCGCGCCGCGATTTACCGCGATTACTTTCGCTTTGATGTTTGATCACGATCACTTTTACTTTCGCAGCTGAACGGCCGCTTTGCATAGCCAATAGGTCTCGCTTTTGGGACCTTATAAGTATTTAGTTATGCAACTGTTGCATGGCTAAACACTAATAAGGTCCCAAAGGCGAGACCTATTGGCTATGCCAATGCTTGTTTATACTTACCTGGTAGTGCCGGCATAGTGTGCACAATAATATTGTGTCATGATGTCTGACTGAAGCATAGGCCTTTCTCTTATTGCACCCGATGTGTCGTGAGGAGAAAGCTATGTAGCATTATGAGAACGCACTCAAAGTCCTGGCGCACGCTTTACATTGTCTGCACTTCCTTCAAATGCGAGAAAAGGCGCAGAAGACCTCAGTAGGAATGACGCCGTGGATTATTTGAGGTAAACTAGCTAGTGGGTTGTAAGGTCTCAGTCAACATCCTGTGATTCTGGGCAATTTTAATAATCTTCCTGTGCCTTTAAAAAACTGGTGCACTACTGTGTGACTGCAGATAGAAATGTTTCCGAAGGCAGTTGTTGGGCCCTGCTGGCACGCACGTGCACCTCCGAGAAGCATTGCAGCAGCGTGTATGCTTCTCGGTGCGTGCCAGCAGGGCCTACCTTCAGAAGCATTTCTATCTACAAGAAATGTTATGTACTGAAGCTATGGCCCTGCTGGCTGGCACGCTGAGAGGCATGCACGCTGCTGCAATGCTTCTCGGAAGTGCATGCCAGAAGGGCCATAGCTTCAGAAACATAACATTTCTTGTAGATAGAAATGTTTCTGAAGCCAGGTCCTGCTGGATGTGGCGTGCCGATATAGAATCAGCCACTACCTAAAAGAGATGTTTGCAAGATAACTGGCAACATAAAACATAACAGAGACTAACCCTTTCTTTCATGGTCCAATTGTTCAGACAGTCATGGGAGGTCCGAATTTACAACAGTTTTACTAGTCCTTGGCACAGAAGACCCTCCAAAAAAATCTAGTATTGCCTGTGTCCGGTCTTTTCGAGCTTGTATACCAATTATGCATTCTGTTGAAGGATATGAGAAACTGAGGTATCGTGATAGGCAGATCTTTAATTACATTTTTTAAATGCATAGGAGTGTGAGATCTCCCTATAAAAGCGTGTCACTTTTTAGGTCTGGCAGCTTTTATTTGTCTATTGTCAAAGCCTATTCTGCACAATACCAACGCTTAGATTGGTTTAGGATGAGCCTGTTACATTTTAGTGGTTGCCTTTCTTGTCAACTTAATTTGCCGTAGGGTTGTTCTGGCTCACTTGCCGCGGTGCACTCCTTCACAAATTTTACGCCCTACCACTTTCAAATGACACCAGCTGCCACTGGAAACACTGTCCGACTCTTTGCCAGGTGCATCAATTTTGGCATCTGTTGCGTCACAGTGTGGAACAGTGTGCTTCACACGTAATTCTTTGCCTAGGGTCTTTTTGCACTAATCAATATAAACGTCCGTGCATACTGCCACTAGGAAGAACTCAATGACCAAAGAAATGATGGGTTAAATGCGGTCAAGAGTAATTACTAGATGGATGAAAGTAACTGAAGCTTTCCACCCATCACTGTTTTTATTTTGCTAAGTGAGACGCCCTATGACTCAAGCTGCACCTCACTGATGAGACCCAACTAGGCCAAAGCTGATCTGAGGTCGGTTTTGTTCCTGTCCAGACGGGAGGTGGCTCGCGGTTCGCATATGATTGCTCTTATTGGAGCAGGACCAAACCTGTTTTGCATGAAGTTTATCCCGGTCTTTAGTAACACACTGAGACAAAAAAGATGGACAGGAATTCGGCTGTGATTCATACAAGATTCCACCCAACACTTTTATGTTTTTCTTAGTGGCCCACAGCGGCACTGCACTACTTTGCGCCTTATAAAATCTTGCCCCTGATGCCAGCCATAGTGTGGCACTGACAGAGGGCAGTAGACTGAGTCTGCTTGAAGTCTAGTCCCAGTCTTTTTTTTTTTTAAACAAAGTTTGTTAAGAAATTTGATATTCAGAAATTAAAATACATGCTTTATCTGTATTTTCAATGATTCAAGCTAGATCCTGATGGGTGTTGGTATAGCTGCTGATATAGCTGTTGAACAGGTTCCACATGCATTCCCTGGTGATTGGAGGTCGGTGGAATCCATATCCCATCTCGGGGTCTTCATCATCCGAGTGATACCCTAACATGGACAAAAGTATCAGCCTTCCAGGTTTTCGGATAAATGTGTGCTGTCATAAGCCACAATATCTTGTACTTTATAAAGTTGTTCCTTCTAGTGGGCATCATCTTATCCATCATGGCCATTTTTACCCACCTGAGGTGTAGGAAGGGATTCCGTGATGACGTCAGGTGTGGGCCAGAACCCGTCCCACTCCTAAGAGGCAGTAAGTACGTGATGCTTTTGTTTGTAGGTGAGCCTTGTGGGAATTTGTTGTTACCATCTGGGAAACTCAACAGTGGCATTAGCAGATCAAGTCAGATGGAAGTACTGTTAATGTCCCTTATCAGGGAAAGGAGTTGACTCCATGACGCCTGTGTGGGTGCGCATGTCCATCATACGTGGCACCAGGGTTTTTTAAGCCACCACTGCAAAACACACACCACACCCCCAGACACACAGTTACATTCTCAGCAGCATAAATGCTAATTTGAAAACTTGAACAGAAGTGGAGTTCTCAAAGGGATCCTACCCTTAGCCACTCCAAGCAGACCCTTAGGATGTTGGCAGTGAGGAGGCAAGAGTGGTGGGAGAGATGAATCAAGCTATCTTAATATGGCATCAGTGGCATCTAGTGCAGGCCAGTGATGGTGTGTTTTCATCCTTTGATTTTGTTTTGTAAGTGTTCAATTGCAAGATTTTGTCTCTGATTAGTACATCATCACAAAACCTCTCCACCAACTGAGGGGATAAACCGACCTAGGGCCGCAGAGACTTTCACATCACAGGGTGGGTTATTAAGGTAATATATGAAGACTAGGAAAGGGCAGTGGGTAGGTGACAAACTGAAGAGAAGGCCATAGCTCAGCATGGGTGTGAAGCAGAAGTTGCCTGCCTCCTTATCCCACAACATTTGAGATCAGATCCTTCTGCTGGCATTGATCAGCCATTTGTAATGCTCTACAGGGTAGATAGGAATTGATTATTGTTCTCGTAAATTGCTGCATTACCAGGAAGGCGCTGCAGCATGTTTATGAGCTGTGTGAGGAAGCGGGATGGAGAGGGGTGGAAATAAGGCATGTGTGTCTTAGTTCCGCATTTTTGTCTGCTATATGGGGGATATGAGCATCTCCCTCGTCTTTTTGTAGGGTCCGAAAAAGTACCATTGAGAGCCTGACTGATAAAGTGATGGTTGGTCATGAAAGCTTTCAAACAATGATGTTGTTAGCTTCATTAATGTATCTCTTAGGTGCTTTCTTTCGATAAATGATACACGTGTATATAAGAGAGAAAGCAAACAGGCACTTTTGCTGTTGCTGCTAACTGGTCCACCAGGACTGAATGAGCTATGGGGTCAGAGGCTACGAAGAGCGTGAGTGGTCAAACAATAACGAGAAGTGGACCATCGTCATCTGTCTGGACCAAGATGTACTCCAAGAGAGTCATGGTCCAAGTCCATGTTCTGGAGTCCACTGTTGTTAGTAAACCACAGCAGCGGGGGGAGGACTATCACTTTCCTTTACATTTTGGAGACAAGAGGTAGGTTATCAAAGGAGAAAAGGGGGGTGGGTAAGAAGTCGCAAAACCAGAGCTTTGTTAATAAGGACCATTTCCCACCTCTTGGTAATGGTCACGCTTTTCCTTCCTATGGTGGAGCCTGACTTTGATCGTAGAGTGTGGGTCAGCTAACATGGTTTGGGGGCGTTCTCCCACAGATGAAAGGTTTTTTGCCACAGGAGCTTTGTGAAGTAGGAATGCCATCGGAAATCTAAATCCTTGCCTTAAAAGTCTTGGGCTATGTACAGATTGCAGATGTGTTCCCTGTAACTTTTATACATCTGGCACAGTCATGCTCACTGATCGCCACATGGTGGTCGAAGGTCTATAAAGACCTCTCTGACCTGATACAGGTAGACAACAAACGAAGCCCGTTAATAAGCCTATTAGGATACATACTGATGCTACCGAAATAGTTCTGCAAGTTAGCCACAATAGCCCTTCCCTTGGCCAAGAGTGGAGTGGCTTATAGATGGACTCGGGGTCCATCTCTAAGTAGCATAGACTGGCATAATCATTTACTCTACTGTAACGAAAACAGTCCTAACAGTGCTAACCTACAATCTCCTACATCTCGAGCTAGAGATATATGGGACCCCTTCCTTACTACTTTCCTCTTACGAACGAATTCTCCGAGCTCTATCCATGAAGATAGACTCCGGGACTCGGCTTGGAGAGCTGGAAGTGTTGCATCCCAATGCAGCACCCCATCGTTTTACTCTTGGAATAAGTTCAGAAACTACAAATTGGATTTTTGGGGGGGAGGGGGGGATCTGGGTGGTTGTATTTGCTCAGGAGGTGCATGTACATTGAAGAACCATACTCCAGATAGCGATGGTCAAAAAACGTAAGACTTTAAGGTCCATGGAGGACCCATGCACTATTGAAGAAGCATCTCTCTGGCGCCCCGCCATCTCTGCCCAGCTGCTGGGCTCACTGTGGTACCCTGGCATCCATACACCAGCAACTGTGTTACTCAATTCAGAGGTACAGCTGATGATGGTGCATGAGCCGCGGTCTCTCTGCGGTGATGAGGCAATACTTGCGAAATTTTCAAAGTTTAATCCTGAAAATAAATCTTGCGAGTACGTTTTGCTGTGCAGGGAAAGTTTTTTATTTCATTGACCTTTTTTGACTTGTAGGGTTATATTTGTCAGCGCCTCTCCTCCCCATGTTATTGTCAATGATTTGCTCAACTCTGTAGAGATTTCTTTAATAATTAAAAACAGTTCTGTTGATATTGAGCTTGAGAGTGGTGTGCAACTCTTGTTGCTTTTGCTCCACCCGTCATAGTCCCAGCGGTTGATGCAATCTCGTGAAGTTCTAAAAGCATCTGTATTTTAGTGAGCACAGCATTTACCTCAGGGATGTCCCGCCTAGCTCCAGGAGGTCAGGATCCATGCCAGATGTTGACTTTAACCACAGGCTGTGTGAAGACTTTCTGTTTAGCTTAGCTCCGTGTATTTTGAGTGGAGTTCCTAGAAATCTGTTGGGTCTGGCCCTCCTGGACTTATACTGGACTCCACTGTGTTACCTAATTTACCGAAGGATGTTTTATTAGAGCAGCCCACCCGTCTGGTCGGTCCCTGTCTGCCCCGTTCGTTGAGTCAGTTGCCCTCTGTCCCCCCCACACCGGAGCCACTTCTCTGCGATCCACATCTACCCTTCTACCTATCCCTCTACACCACTGTCTTCCATCTGCCCTTACATGCAATTTCCACCTACCCTTCTACCTCTGCCACTGCCCCACCATCTCCCACCTGCCCCTTCACCTGAGACACGTCTCTGCAATCCTCTCCTGCCCTCCTACTTATGCCACTCCCCCATCTCCCCCTCACCTCAGACACTTCTTTTCAGTCCCATCTACCCTCCTAACAATGTCTCTTCCCCACCATCTCCCATCTGCCCCCTCACCTCAAACACTTCTCCACAGTCCCATCTACCCTCCTACATATATCACTGCCCCTTACCACAGACACATCTCTACAATCCCCGCCTGCCATCCTACCCATGCCACTCCCCTATCTCCCATCTCCCCCTCACCTCAGACACTTCTCTGCAGTCCTATCTACCCTCCTGCCAATGTCATTCCCCCTCACCCATCTGCCCCTTACCTCAGACACAGCTCTGGAATCCCCACCTGCCCCCCTACCTATGCCACTCCCCACCATCTCCCGTGTGCCCCTTCAACTCAGACACTTCTCTGCAGCCCTATCTACCTTTCTACCTGTGCCACTCCCCCACCTTCTCCCGTTCAGCCCTCACCTGAACGGGAGTCCGCCAGTCTTCCTCCGCCCCTTACCTATGCCACACCCCCACATCTCCCATCTCCCCCCCCTCACCTTCTCCCCCAGTTAACTGGTGTCCATGCACATACAATAATTTGTGGGCTAAAATAGCTCAGTATCAAGGTATATTTTACACGTTGCCTCAATGTAAATATATTGCATGTCGAACAACATATTAAAGGTAAAGAAAAAAGTAGAAGTCAACAATTGAGAATCTGTCTGTTCAGGGTCGGCTTTAACGCTGGTGGCGCCCGGTGCGAAATTGTTTGTTGGCGCCCCCCCAGTAACCTCTTCGCCTTTGATTACCTCATTACCTAACAGTGCCCCTCAAGTCTCCATAACCACCCTCTCTCACATGCTTTTCTTTTGTTTTATAGCTCCACATATGCCAGTGTAGGGTGTCAGAGCACCTTACATCACACACACATTACACAGAGACAATTAATCATACGAGTGTGAATCAATGTATAGGAAATGTTACATCAGACTGAGGACTACAAGGTGTAGGAGTCACGCATCATCCATACTGGTAGGCAGTATAATGTAAGAGTGCTTGGCCTGGAGAAGCATAAACTCCGAATTTAAAAAGTAACACCATGGTTGAGAGTTGTCCTTACTAAAAATTGATTTCTACCCAAATTAACCCCTTTTGTGAAATTAGGATAATGAAAGGCTGGGGAAGAAAACATAACTTTCCAACCTATACCTTGCAGTTTGAATGCAGCTACTGAGGACAGTTAATAGCTCACTGTTCTATGTTAGGATTATAATTAGGGCTCCCTGTTTTCCGTTTTTACTGATTTTTACAGATAAATACAGACAGAAAACACTGTCTCTACTGTCAGTATTTATTGTTAAAAGCGGAAAAATACAGATAATTTAGCTTCTTTTGAGTGATACATCATGCTGAGATTAATGACTTTCAGGCCAGTAGCTGTACATAATGACAGCATGGGGAGCTGCAAAGCTCAATGAGGTACTCAAATTACTGCATATCTCAACATGTATATGTGTTATTACACTATTTTTTTTAAAGTGGATTTATTATTTTTGGCTGTGTAATGTGCTAAAACCTGACAGACATCAAAGTATGAGTTCACGTTTATCCGTTAAATAAACGCAGAAATATACAAGTTATCACCTCATCTGTTTACAAAACACAACATAAATATGGATAAATACCAATAAGATGGCCAAAAACGAAATATGTATAAATACAGATGGAAATGTTCTAAAAATAAATACCATAAAACCGGGAGCCCTAATCATAATTTATAAGCTGCACGTAACGAAAGGGTCTCTCTGACAAAAGCAGTAATCCACTGAACTATTTACATTATAGGCACTTTGTGATCTGCAGGGTACCCTTTCTTAGCAGCAGGCATATTGACTCTCTGCGCTACCTTATGATGAGTCAAAACTTCTACTAGATAAAACTCCATCCCCCTCCTGGAAGAACATTAATCACTGGAGTTGTCTTGACATTTTTATTGTTGCCTGGAAATGGCTGGAGGCAAAGAAGCTGCAGCAGGTACTTTTACATCCAGAATATATTTGAAAACGGGGCACCACCGAAGCCAGCACCCAATGCCCTGGCACTGGTCGCACAGCCCCAGGGCCGGCCCAGGCTGTTTTTTTCTGCAGGGAGGCTATTGGTTTGAAGACACCCTGAAGCTGCCTCCTTGGTGGTTTGCTGGTGCTATTTCAGAATCTCGCATACATAAATACCTGTGAGTAAGCTTTGAATAATTCGGAATCTTAGAAATGTTGGAGCAAATCCCGTAAGTAGGCTTCATACAGAGCCTTTTTGTCCAGCTGATAAAGCTCCGTGTATTAGAATTCTCAGACACACTCTGAAGATTGCATTTGCTTGTGTTTTGGTCCCTGGCCTGGTGCTTTGTGCCTTTCTGTCGGTTGTATCTTTTTCACTACACATCTGCTGTGTCATGTTGAATGCCAAATGTCATTGGTAGTAAGCATTCACAGGGTTAGCATCATACCTCGTGCTCACATGTTTACTGTCAATCTAAAGGTAACACACTTGTTTTCTGTTCGAAATTTCTGTTGCATTTTGTGTCTTTTTTTTTCCCCATGCATGAGCTTAAGGGATCATCTACAAATAGACTTCGCTCTTACTAAAACTGATATTAACCAAACGCTGGGACTGGATTACAAGTGCTGGTGCAATGCTTGCAGGTGGATCAATAAACTTACTGGAAATCTGCGAAGATCTATATTTAGCTCTGAGAAACACCCCACACATTGAATGATGTGGAACTCGCTTCCTCTTTCGCTGCGCAGCACTGTCAATTTGTTCCAGTTCAGGAAGAGCCTGAAGACCTGGCTTTTTAATCTTTAGGCTGTTCTTATTGCTTCAGTTTCAGTTCTTTTTTTCATTTTTTTGCTGTGTTGTGTTATTTTTATTCTGAGATGCAGGTGGAAAGCGCCGGGACACTCTTTTCGAGTAGCCGTGCGCTATAAAAGAATGCTGTAACATAACATAACATAACATGTCTCATCAACCAATATCATAGATTTGTAAAATCCAAATGTATTCCTTCCCGTCAAGAAACTAGCGATATTTTATAAGAGCACCATGGAATTGTAATTTAGGGCCCTAATTCAGTCATTATGCAAATGTGAGAGATATGTCTTGCTCATTATGCCATCTTCCCGCGCATTTCCCAGCGGCCGGAAGAAATATTTCCGGTAACCAATGTAAACAGCGATCTCTGGAAGGTCAGCCATCTTGTCTGTGAACCAGCGCGCTAGGGTATAAGCTTTTTGCATACATGCCAACATTTCAGAAGAGCAAAGTGGGAGATTTAAAAAAAAAAAATCGGGAGGATGGGGCCTTCAATTGGGTTTCAGTCATGTATGGACTTTGGAAGTGTGCTGCTGCAGGATCGGACATTTGAAAGCAAATTCACATGTTTTTTTTATCACCTTTCAGAAGCATGGAGCGCAATGGCAGGCAGAGAAAGAGGGGGATGCAAGAGTCGTGCACTGGCCTGGCAGGTTGCGGTCAGTGCAAACACCCCCCCTCCTTCCCCCGTCAGCCCGGGCTGAAACAGCTTCCGGGCACACACACAGCCGCCCCCCCAGTACTTCACAGGTGTTTAAAAGACCATTCGGTTGTTAATGGGGCTTTGTTGGTTTTTCACCCCTTCTAGAGCCCCTGCATCGCCATTCTGACTATTGCTGGAAGAATTAGCACGTTACACATTACCAAGCCCTGTCAGCTGAAACCCCGTGGAATCGGGTTTTTGCTTGCAGGAATCGGGAGGCGGGAGACTAGCCTTCAAATCGGTAGTCTCACGCCTGAATCGGGAGTGTTGGCATGTATGTTTTTGTGATGCTATATTTTCTTTTAAACGAGATGATGAATGAATGTTGGTTCCCCCGTGTGCATCATTATTTCAAGTGGCAAGCCACTCTGTAACCAATTTTTTTTTAAGTTTGTCACAAGTATCTATTAAGAAGATGGTTTTGCATAACAGGTTTGCGAAAAATACTAGTGTACTCTTGTGCTATGCCATTGTGCATACACATATGTTGCAAATGTAAATTTGCAGTGAAGAATTGGGCAAACTTTTGCCAGTTTGTATAGCAAAGCTTTGCAAAAGTTAAACTTGAACAAGAATATTTCCCTATGGTTTGTTCTCCTTGCCTCTGGACGCTAGAGTAAAAGTTATCTCCGATGTGCAGCCTGCCAAGTGCCACGCATTGTAAGTGACACTAACAAATTTCAGCGTTGGTTCCCACATCACTGCATTTAAATGCATTATCACGCGTTTACAGCTCTTCTTTGCCCCTCGGAGTTGCTTAAGGCCTTCTTAGCCCCAGGGCTGGACTGGGAATGCAAACCAGCCTTGGCAATTGGGTCAGGTTGGCCGCGAGTTGGGATAATAATAATAATAATCCACATTTGTAAAGCGCAAACAATCATCCGTAAGGGTCTCTAGGCGCTGGGGGCCGTCGGGAAGATTAAGCAAGCTATTGCCCAGAGTCACATGGTGATGGGTTTATCTGCTGCCGGCGCCGGGGATCGAACCGTGAGCCCCCGGGTTCTGGAGTCAGTCACCCTGGCTGCTGCGCCACACCTCTTCCCTTGGGGGGCGGGGGCAGGGAGGCGCGTGGAAAACACTGCAGCTGCTTTTGTTTCAGGGGGGCGATATTGCAGCTGTGCTGCAAACCGGCCCCCGGTAACAAAACCGGCCCCCACTCTGGTGGTCCACCTGGGAAACGCCCGGTGCCCGCTACTGCCAGTCCGGTCCTGCTTGGCGCGTCGGTGTGATTCCCACTGTATGGTATGATTCCCAGTATCAGTTGTGAGCCTGCAGCCCTGGGTACACTGCCTGAGCCTCCGAGCTCCAGAAAAGGAGAGGTTGCCATGGATAAACTGACACCTTGTCATGAAACGTGGTGGTGGCTGAGATTTTGGCTCAGTTTCTCCCTCTTCGCTTTATTGCTGGCCAACTCTGGCAGTAGGAATTCATAAACATTGCAGACTCCTTTGGCCTTTGTGCACACAAGGAACCTGTGCTCTATCCCTTGACTGGCTGCTACAATCCTAGGATCCTTTGTTATACGTGTCCTCCAGCAGTTACAAAAGGCTTATACTTAAAGAGGAGACTTCTCATGTAAGTGGCCTAGATTTTTATTGTAGATGGGGCAAAATGATATTCCATTAAATAAAACCAAGAACGTTTTTGTACAGCGCAGATTATGAACGCACATATTTGAAGAAGCTCGAATATGTGATCATGAAGAAAAAGGAGTAACAGTGATATTAAGTATTTGCTTAGGATCACACAGTTTGGTGAAGTTGGGAAGCCGGGATTTCACATTGCGTAATTTAGCCACTAAACAGGGCTCATCCAGTGCTTCATAATGCTCAAATGGGGGGAGTTTACACTGTGTGTCTGTTTTAAGAGACTTCATAGTTTGGTTTACTTGTGTTAAAATGTCACTTGACATGTCACACATTCGGCAATGGACGGTCACTCATATGTACACTGAAGTCATGGAAATGTCACACATGAGCAGTCTGAATACTTGGCAGCTGTGCATGTGGTGAAAAGTAAGTCAGAAAATAACTTGCCTCGTGCAAAGGTGAAACTTTGCAACTTTCACATAAACCGAAAATCAGGAACTTCTGAGGGGGAAAAAAACCAAACTTTGCGCACCCCTAGACATAACCCCTCACTGAAGAGGAAATGCCCTTATGGATTCATTAATCAATAAGGAGTGGCCGAGAGGGAGGGAGTTTCCTGCGAGCTAATGGCTGGCTTGTGTTGCTGCTCTGGCCGGGCATTAATTAACAGGAAATGCCGATCGTGAGGTCATTTTCCGTAGTATTAGCATCAAAGCAGATATGAAGCAGCTATTTGTGTGTGTTACAAAGGGGCTGGCAGGAAACCCTGATCTCGAGCACGGCGTCTCGCGGATGAAAAGACATTGCACGCTGTGCTGTGGGCGCGTGAGGCTGAGAGCGGAAACAGGCCGCTGTCCTCGCGCGCTTCCTACTTCCCATGGACGCGCCAAGGGCCCCCATTCCAGGTGCGGAGATCAATTCCAACGAGTTTGCGCAGAGATCAGAATTCAGAGCTGGGTGTTTAAATTGCACTTATATTATATAGCGCTTACTACCCATGACGAGGCGCGATAAAGATAAGAAACCTGACCCATTTCACCAGGAGAAACACGGCAAGCCTTTGGAGAGGGTAAATGGCCGATAAAAAGGAGAAACAGGCAAAATTCAGTTGTGGAAAATGTCAATTTCAGACGTTATGCCTCATTCAAGGCATAAACTCAGAATGGACATCATATACCGCCCTGGGTAAATCCTACAATTCCATGGTCATACTATTTACAGGTTGGAGTAAATACAGCTCCTGTTTCGCAGGGCCTACAATCAGAGGTTTCCTCCATTGCTGAATTCCTGTGATTATTTCCCAGTGTGATTCTGGAATTCTGGATAATTTCGAAACAACGGCCCTTACCAAAAATTGTCGATTACTCTGAAAGTTGTATGGAGAAATCGTCAAATCAACAGTTATTGATAATGTTGCAATCTTAAAAGTTCTTTGGAGGGAGGAGGTTATTTTTAGAAATGGGCTGTGACTGCTAATAATGCTTATGAGATTTCAATGTTTACTTGAGCATATATACACCTGTATATTTGCTCATGCGAAGAGGCCTGCTTTGTGTAATTACTAATTTTTTTGTTTTTTTCTCAATTTTTTTCATGGACAAACCCCTTCCCCTAAATTCCACTAATTTTGGAGGTAGGTGTTCCCTTGCTGGTCCCATTCGAGATGCACATTTACTTCCGCCTTTCACAGGAGTAATGTTCCTACAGTGTCCAGCGCTGGAATGGGCTGTGAAAAATGTTCTGAATGGCTTCAAACATGTAGGTTTTTGGAAGATCTCAAAGTTCCTTGGTCATTACCGCCCGGCAGCACACATTCCCTACCCCTGGGAGCATATTTACTCAAATGCACAAATACATATGAGAAATTATTTTTACGCGTGCGAACCACGCTTTGTGAACCCCAAACACGGATTCCTTTACACTTGTAAAACTGGCCATTTATTTGAGTACTTGTGTCCTAGTGCGATTAAGGTCGGTGAACAAATGTAGCCTTTTGTGAACTGTGCCCTTACGTTTTGTGCTGGGCCGATTGCCAGTTCCCAAGCTTGCTGCTCCAGGTTTAATAGTAATCCTGCGTGGGCGTGGAATGCTGTGCCATTTAGTGGTCGTGCTTTGCACCTTTCCTTGTGAGAGATGCAGTTTCTGTGACTCAGGTGTCTCAGGTGAGGGGGCAGATGGGAGTTGGTGGGGCAGTGGCATAGATAGGTAATGCTAAAAGTGTCCGAGGTGAGGGGGCAGGTGGGAGACGGAGGGGCAGTGGCATAGGTAGGAGGGTAGATGGGACTGCGGAGTGGTGTCTGAGGTGAGGGGGTGATGGGAGATGGTGGGGAGTGGCATAGGTAGGAGGGCAGGTGGGGATTGCAGAGAAGTGTCTCAGGTGAGGGGCAGATGGGAGGTGGTGGGGAAGAAGCATAGGTAGGTGATGCAGAGAAGTGTCTCGGGTGAGGGGGCAGGTGGGAGACGGTGAGCAGTGGCATAGGTAGTAGGGTAGGCGGAATTACATGCAGAGGCGCAACGGGGGGGGCTAATAAAAATTTGGGGGGGCTAATTCTTCCAGCAATAGTCAGAGTGGAGATGCAGGGGCTCTAAGAAGGGGTGAAAAAGCAACAAAGCCTTGTTAACAAGTAAATGGTCTTTTAAAGTCCTGTGAATGACTCAGGTGCCGCTGCGATAAGACGGACGCCAGGCCAGCCCACAGCAGCTCAAAAACGATCCGCGTGTGTGCCCGGGAAGCTGTCTCAGCCCGGGCTGACACACACGACGGGGGGGGAAGTTGAGCCCTATGGGCGTTGCACGCCTGATTGCATGTAAGGGCAGATGGGAGACAGTAGGGTAGAGGAATAGGTAAGAGGGTAGACTGGGGTTGCAGAAGGGTGGCTCAGGTGTGGGGGACAGAGGGCAACTGACTCAGATGACGGGGCAGACGGGACTGACCAGAGGGGTGTGCTGCTCTTATAAAACATCCTTCAGTAAATCAGATAACACAGTGGAGTCTAATGTAGGTCAAGGAGTGCCGGACACAACAGATTTCCTGGATCGCCACCCAAAATACATAGAGTTAAGCTAAACAGAAATCCTTCTCACAGCCTCTGGTTAAAGTCAAACTCTGGCATGGATCCTGTCCTCCTGGATCTAAGCGGGACATCCCTGAGGGAAATGCTGTGCTCATCAAAAAAATAGTGAGGCTTTTAGTACTTTATGAGATAGCATTAGCCACTGGAACAATGATGGGTGGACCAAAAGCAGCAACGACAAGCGTTGTACCCCACTCTCAAGCGCCATGTCAACAGAGCTGTTTTCATTAATTCAATAAATCTCTACAGAGTTGAGCAAAGCATTGACAATACTATGGGGAGGATGGGCGCTACGGAATAGAGCCCTACAAGAAGAAAAAAGGTCAATGGAATGAAAACAATTTTCCAGCACAACAAAACATACTCACAAGATTTATTTTCTGGTTCAAACTTTGAACATTTCGCAAGTATCTGATCTGTATAGCCAAAGATCCCATGGGGAGGGGGGGGTGGGTGAGGGGGGTCCAACTTTGGTATAAGAGGACTAGGTCCAGGCCACCTTTTCAAGCTAACCATACAGACTGTTTAAAGATTCTGAATTCGTGTATATTATACTATTTCATGTGGATATCCTGAAAATATGGTGTGGACCAAGGCTGTACACCCTTGGCTTACATGTAATTAATTTAATTATCCACCTTACCGAAAGGTTTCAGCCTTTTCCGGTAACTACAGGGGGTGAGCAAACACATTAAAAGGGAGATCTGAGCCAAGGGCCTGGCTTGGCTCTTTGAGTTTGTGCAGGAGCCAAGCCCTGAAACGTTTGGCATGTAAATCATGCATCAAACATCATATAAAAATAAGATAAACATATCATGGTTCAACCACTCTATGGGGATTAGGGAAGCGCATTACAAGATCGCATATGACTGGTGCCTTTACCCCACCAAGCTGCGGACGATATTTCCAGAGACCTCAGATTTGTGCTGGCGGGGCAGTGGACTGCAGGGAGATTTCGGACACATTTGGTGGGACCGTCCAGGGATCCGCCCGTTCTGGGAGGAAAAACTGGCCCATATAAAAGACATAGGGCCCGATGTAGGTAAAACCGAAATACTAAGTCCTTAATAGCGAATTTTACCGATTCGCTATTAAGGACTCGCAAAATTGAATGTAGGTAGGTATCGCTAAAATATTAGCTATTCCTTAACATTCCTTAATAACGAATCCCTAATTGAGATTAGCTAATAAAGAATACCTACCCATTCATTCCTATGGGCTAGGAGGCCCATAGGAATGAATGGGAAGATATTCACTATTTGCGATTTTGTATTAAAGAATGGCAAATATCGGACGCTATTTCAAGGGTGCCAGGGTGTCAAAGCACACCCTGTTGCACCCCAGAAATGTGCATGTGTGCACATGTGGCGCACATACATGGCCTAAGGGCATGAATGTGTGCCACATGGCACTTTAAACAAGCATTGGCATAGCCAATAGGTCTCGCCTTTGGGACCTTATAAGTGTTTAGCCATGCAACAGTTGCTTAACTAAATACGTATAAGGTCCCAAAAGCGAGACCTATTGGCTATGCAAAGCGGCCGTGAAAGTGAAAGTGATCGCGATCAAACATCAAAGCGGCCGTGCGGCCACGAAAGTGAAAGTAATCGCGGTAAAGCGCAGCGCGTGTGCCCGCGCACATGCACTGTAGCTCTAGGCTGGCCTGGTAGCACTTTTTAGAGCCCTCTCAATAAGTCTTGCCAGACCAGCGCATGCGCTGTGTCAGGCGAGACCTAACAAAGCAACAAAGAGCTTTTTTAAAGGAAATCGCTAATTACCACCAACTTGAAGTTGGTGGTAATTAGCGATTCCTTAAGGCTAAAGTGCACTTACTTTTGTGCTACTTACATTGCATTTAAGGAATCGCAATTACTGATTCCTTAAATGCAAGAGCAAAATAAGGAATTGCAATTTTGTGATTCCTTATTTTGCTAGTAGGTTTGAACTCACCTACATTGCACGCAGCCAAATAGCGATCGGTAATGCTGGAATTCTGCTAATTTCAGCGTTACCAATCACTATTTGGCCACCTACATGTGGCCCATGCCGGATTATCCATGACCGGATACAATAGGGTGCAAACTACTGGGACTTTGGGATGACTCTTAAATACCAAACTACTGGAGATCGATCTATCCTATGGCTCTGTCTTGGGACGGTGAAAATGGCAATAGCGCAGGCCTGGAAAAAGAAAGAAGCCCCATCATTACTTCAATGGCACGCTAGATTGTGCCAGGCACTCGCAATGGAGAGAAGGGCAAGCATTTTTATCGACAGCTATACGAGTTTCGAATATACTTGGGGTCTCCAGAGGACTGCCTTTCACGGCATGCCCCCCTCGCAGAAGAGCGCTTCACCTCTTCCAATACTGAGAGCCTCCCCATAGAATCATCTTAGACCTTGTGAAGCTGGTAGTCTTCCCACCACATGACCCCGCCAGGCCTAGGCTCCCACATCGCTCCACACCAACTTGATATGTATAGCTAGACCATCCCACGAACCAACTGGTTAGGACTTTATTTTTAGGTCTCGCCTGACCCAGCGCATGCGCTGGTCTGGCGAGACTTATTGAGAGGGCTCCAAAAAGTGCTACCAGGCCAGCCTAGAGCTACAGTGCATGTGCGCGGGCGGGCGCGCGCGCCGCACTTTACCACGATTACTTTCACTTTCGCGGCCGCCTTGCATAGCCAATAGGTCTCGCTTTTGAGACCTTATAAGTATTTAGTTATGCTACTGTTGCATGGCTAAACACTTATAAGGTCCCAAAAGCGAGACCTATTGGCTATGCCAATGCTTGTTTTATTTTGGGAAGGGGGTAGGAGGGAGGGAAATCTGAAGACATACAGATGTATTGATCACAGTTGCCACACTGTAAATGCAGGAATGCCCACTGAGACTTGTAGAAACTGTATCTGGAAATGGACGTGTGTGCCATCTGAAGAGGGCAATATATGATTAAGCTGTGACGATATAGCTATGGAAACTAATAAAAACAAGTTTGACAAAAAAAATAAGATAAAATCTCTTCCGAAGTTCAGTTTAGAAGCTTTACATCTTAATATATCAGACTATAACACAGCATTGAGAAGCATTTATTAAAAGCATTGGTTTTAAAACATGAACTTGCAAAACATGACCGTGCACGCTTTCGTGTCCTGCCCTAAACACCATGCCATTAGTGAATCAGTGGACAAGCCAGTCGTAAGGTGCACCCGATTTGTGTCCTAGATTCTTCGTATACATGGAGCAACATTACAGTCTACTAATTGAAACACACAAGATATTTTGTGCAGCACACCCCCTGAACTCGTTATTTCAAGATGCTCTCATATGCAATAATGAAGAAAAAAGGCAAGGTGTATAATATATTTGCAGAGGGTCACACAGTTTGGTAAAGTTGAAAAGCCGGGATTGATCCCAGGTTTTCTTGCTTCACATTGTGGAATGCAGTCACTAGAGGGGTAGGTATTTAATTCTCTCTCCTATTTTTCTTCAAAGGTTAAGGTTTGTCTTCAATTCTCAGTGCAGGAGGTTAGAGCGTGGGTGGCAGGCAGAAGCAACATACAAGCTCGGCTCGTTTTGTGCTTGAAAGTCTAAGAGGAGCTCGAGCTGAGAAAGAGCCAGGCAGCTGGCTGGAGCCTTTAGTGGTTTGCCCACCTCTGATCACAACAAAAAGATGCCATGTCTTTCTATGTAACTGGTTGTGTGTCCTTAAGAAGATGAGAATCGTCTTTATGTTCTTATCCGCTGAGTTACATTTAGGGAAAATGTTGTGTGTTATATTTTGATCCTTTTGTAAACTACATGCAAAATATCAATTCTGCACAGGGATCATCGGCTGAAGATGGCGCGACCTCCTCTCAGCCGTGTCGCACTGGGAAGCCGCCAAAAATTGGCATGTGGCGCTATATACAATGTCCACGTGAAGTAACTATTAAGACACACACATTCATTTTGTGTGCAGTGTACCTTCACGCAGGAAACTGTTATTGTAATCTACCTGTTCATGTAGCAGTATCAGAATGCTGAAAGTGAGTGACAGGTTGAAATGAACCTTCAAGAAAGTGCACAGCTCCATGAAGTCATAGCAGTGACAGACGTGTGCTATATATAGAAATACAAACCCATAGAACAGCGTGATTTTATCATACGAAACCTCACATACAATATGCTTTATATCTGATGGCAATGGTTAGCAAGACCATTTTCTCATTACACTGCTCATAATTGTCCTTTAGGCCTCGTTCTGTTGAATGGGCAAAGTGAAAAACGGGGTGCAAACACCCAGTTTTTCACTATGCACACATTGCACGTGTATTTTCCTCCAGGTCCTATGTGGAGGAGGTTGCACAGGCACTCCCGTAGTAGGCAGAATGCACAGCGACAGCCCTAAAGTTTCCTTGCCCCACGCTTGAGTAGCTCATCCAGTCCAGGCGTTTTAAATCCATTCTGTGATTTTGAGTCCCTCCCTCTGGACTACAAGTCCCAGAATGCAAAGCGAAAAAAGCTGGTCTGGATGAACTACGTCTACGACCATGGAACAACTTTATTCATTTATAAATCCGGGAGCACCTGGTGATGCAAACCATAGCTAAACTCAAACAGAGAATGCGCTGTGATGCCATAACCAATGGTAGATAGCGCTATACAAACGCAAATAACGTAAGTGATCAGTGTGAAAAGCAGTCAGACCCAATCAGTGATTCGATTGGTTGCGATGACAGGAACATAGAAAACGCGAAATGAAAACAAAAATGCGCCTATTTTCGGATAAGAGTGTCATCTGCTTTTGACCCAGTATTGCAACATGCCTTCGTGTGGAAGCAAACCGAGGGCAAGAACACGCCAGCTGAGAGCCAGACTTCTGCTTCAAAACAGGTTTGAAGGCTGCCAGGAATGAGGCCCAGTCGCTTGTGGAGGCCGCTGGCCGGGCCTGTGGTAATCTCGGTCTCACGCGCCGAGCCTCGTGAACCCGGGTCCCCTCTGCCCTGACGCCACATGGTCAGTGACTGGCTACCGCCCTCCCCCTATGACCACACCACCCCCGGACACAGCACCCAGACGTGGTATCTTTGGAAGGCGGGGGGTCGCGAAACCCCCCGGCCGTATTTATTAAGTACAAAAACAATAAATTTCAAACTTGCATGATAAACGGTTATACAAAATTCAGCAGGACATTAGATACATAATTGTCAACAGGTGTGAGTGTCTATCCTTAACAAAGACTCTAATACAAATTGTTTCCTAACCGAATCTAACATCCTCCTCTGCAATTTTGTATACTAACATTTCTGGGCCATATGGCAAGGTCGCTAACCGGTGTCAGGTCCTACTAGCTGCGCCTCCCCTACAGGTGTGCGCATGCGCAGCCGGGCCCGGTAATTACCCGGTCCACGCCGTGAACTTCATTTACCCACTAAAGGAGGGCCCTTACTCTGCGCCATCCGGTGACGTCATGAGTATGCGCGCGCGGGGTGGCTACCAGCCTAAGGAAAGCGTGACTCCCCAACCCGCGCCCCTTTGAAGCACCAGTTACCTTGCCCCTGAAGTTCTAGGAGGGGCCAATGGCCCCTCCCCCTGGGCGGGCACCTCCGTAGGATGATGCCCGCCCCCTCAGACCTTCAAATAGTTGCTCACCGGTCATGACCTTACCGCCACGGGCCAGCATTGTTAACCGACGATCTGGCCTCCCCCTCTACCCAGACATAAACCAGGAGCGCGCCTATTTTTTAAAAACCCCTCCAACCAGGCCCAGACATTATTAGACCACAGGACATTAGCTGACTCGGTCAAGTGCACCCCGTCCCTCAAGTAAAAATGCTCGCCCCAGATACACCCATGTGGAATCGTCTGCAACTGGGGGGTCCGAAATAATTTGTCCAACTGTGTGTTGACCCTCCGTACCGAGTGATTCAATGCCCTGACCGAGACCCCCCCTCGCCACTGCCACCGAGGAATAAGTTGCGACCAAACTACTGTGGAACCCGGGCAAGCCCTGGCCACCCACCCCGCAGTGGAAATGATCTCCTCAATGAGCACGCGCCTCCCCAATTTCGCCAAATCATTCTCCCCCAGGTGAAGTATCACCACTGACGGGGGGGGCCGCTGCTGAGCTAAGATTCCCTGGAAGAAACTCCGAAACTGGCTAAGGCATAAACCCCCCCTCCCGAAGAATGAGATATCCAACCCCTTTTGCGCTGCGCTCATCCTACGGTCTCCTGAAAGAAAAACATGTTCCGCGCGCCTAACATAAGAATGGCCCACAATCCAAGTCACCAGCTTCTTGTGTCCTCCGTGCTGTGCCGATGTCGACCGTTGTCGCCCGGTGACGAGTTCCTCCCCTGCGTGACAGGTTTGAGAAACTGTAAACAAAAGAAACATACAGGGCGTGAGCACCATCATGTCACAACATGTCAATTCGTACATAACTCTTGTAACGTTCAGACGACCATCTTCCCAGTGTCTTCACACTCTCCACTGAGAGACCCCTCGCCACTGCCTCGGTTGCTGCCCCAATCCTAAACGAATGGGTGCCAAATTCCTTTGGATCGAACCCTGCCAGACTGACCGTTAGCTCCAAAACTCGCTTAAACTGGTACCTAGTCAATGGTGTACCATCGGCGTGACACAGCAGTGTGTCCCCCGCCGTGCACTCCCGCTGCCTACAGAAAGCCTCCACGTGGGAAACCGGGCAGCAGGGGTTGGCCCGCGCCCGATGGAGCACTATGGTGTGACCCCGAGAGTCCTGATCGGTTTTTGATTTCTGAAGTGTTATTCGCATAACGTCTTCCTTGATCTCAACCCCGGCCCGCTGTAGTCCCCCCACTTTATCAGTTTTTGACCCAGCAACTAACTCCCCAACCCTCAAAGCCCCATAAAAGGCCAGGGAAAATGCCACCTTGAACAAGATAACCTCCCACTGGGAGCTACAAACCGTTTGCAGTGCCCCCAATAAAGCCGTCAGCCGTGCCAATCCAATGGGCCTTCTCCTATCGCCCCGGTAACCCTGTACACGGCGCCAACCCCTCAATGCCTTGCGCACCAGAAATGTGTTAGTGGGATCCCGCATACCCCTACTCTGCGCAAAGAAGGAGATTGCCGCCCTATGTCTGTTCGCAGTCGCAACTGAGCGCCCTTCCTTGTGCATTGATTCTAGGTAAGCTGCGAAGCTGTTCTCCTGCGCCCACCTAGCCTCCCATTCCCGCCCCAAGAAAGCCCGATAAGACAAAAACGCCCCTTCGTAAGCTGTCTTGGTCCTGGGGGCTAAGCTAGCGACCACGAGGTCCTGTAATCTGGGGCACCAATCTGCCAGAGTACTGCCGGGAATTGCGCCGGCTGGGGATCTGCCGCCGGAAGGTGTTCCCTGAAAACCTGCATTTTAAAGCGAGAAAGGGAGTCAGCTGCATTATTGAGGATGCCAGGGACATGCTTGGCTCTGAAAATTACATTCCATTTTAAGCATTGCAACACAATCTCCTTCAGTAAGCGGAGTATGAATGGACAGCGTGCCCCCTGCTGATTTATGCATTCCACCACCGTCATGTTATCCGACCAGAACACCACGGATTGGTTGCGCAAGTGTTCCGGCCAGACCATCAACGCTACCCATATCGGAAAAAGCTCGAGAAAGCCAATATTGGTAGTCAGACCCTGTGTCCTCCATTCCGCTGGCCACCGCTGGGCGACCCACCTGGTACCCAAAATGGCGCCGAAGCCGGTACTCCCAGCAGCGTCCGTCCATAGGCCCAATTCCGCCGATGTGGAGGGAGGACCCGGCCACACTACTCTGCCATTAAAATCCTCCAGAAATGCCATCCAAATGAGCATATCCTGGCGAACCTCAGATGACAACCTCGTGTGGTGGTGTTTCTCCCGTAGTCCTCTCATTGCTTGGGCAATAGAGCGTGAAAAAGGGCGTGCCATTGGGATAACCCGAAGCGCAAAATTCAATTGCCCCACCACCTCCTGTAGCTGTTGCAATGTAACCTTGTCTTTGCGTAGGCATTGCCGTAGGGCTGCTCTGAAGCTAGCTACCTTAGCCCTGGGTAACCTGAAGCATCCCTCCACGGAATCAATTTCGATACCGAGGAATTCCAAACAAGTGGACGGGCCCACCGTCTTCCCCGGGGCTAGCGGGACACCAAAAGCCCGCATGAGCGCGCAAAATTCCTGCAACGCCCAAGCACACTCCTGAGATCCCGCCGCACCCAAGAAAAGGAAATCGTCCAGATAATGCATCACCTGCCGATGCCCCGTCACCTCCCTCATGACCCATTCCAAAAATGAGCTAAACGCCTCAAAGTACGCACATGAGATAGAACAGCCCATGGGCATACATTTGTCCATATAAAACTTGCCATCGAAAGTGAAGCCTAAAAGGTGATGATCCAGAGGATGAACTGGGAGGAGGCGGAAGGCAGATTCTATGTCAGATTTTGCCATCAATGCCCCTGGCCCCAGTGCCCGCAATAAATCCACTGCCTGGTCAAATGATGCATACTTGACGCTACAGATTCCCTCATCAATCGCATCATTCAGTGACGCACCTCTCGGAGCCGACAGGTTGTGGATCAATCTGAACTCACCCTTCTCTTTTTTGGGTACCACCCCTAGTGGAGAACACACAAAATCGGGGACAGGCACCTCCTGGAAAGGACCAGCTATTCTACCCAGGGCCAGTTCCTTGCTAATCTTAGCAGCCACCACTGCGGGGTTATGTTGCACCGACAGTTGGTTCCTGCAATGCGTGCTACCTGTGTAGCCCCCTGCCGGGATCCTAAAACCGTGAGAAAAACCTTCTTGCAGTAGAGTGGCCGCTGTGTGATTCGGGTACCTATTCAACCAAGGGATCATTGCCAAAACATCTATAGGGGTTACGATATCCCGAATATCGGCCCTACACTGGCTTCCCCCTCCCCCTCTGGCTGTGGTTGCCCTGCTTGGACCTGCAAGATGACTCGGGGTGGGAGGGATGACCACAGATCGCACATGCATGTCTAAATTTACAGGTGCCCGGGGCCCTCGTGCAGGTACGCTTATTAAAGTCCCAACACACCCCTTTTCTCTCGAACCCCCCCCCCCCTACCCCTACCCGGGACCTCACTCCCCTGAGCCGCCCGAAAGGGGTGCTGAGGTCTGGTGAAGTATCCCCTGCCCGCAGTGGCAGACTGTAGTGGGGCAGAGCTCCCAGAGAACTGCCTATGCCATGACACAGAGTCCACCTTATCCCATGCCAATGACGCGTCAAATTCCCTAGCTTTCCTGAAATTCACATCATACTCCTTCCAGGCATCCCCCGGGTACTGCTCGCTCCACCCCACGATTCTACTCTGGTAGCAAGCCAATGCCGCCTGCACATTAGGAGGCCGCTCGGCCATGATGGTCGTGAACACTGCAAAAGCCCTAACCCAGTTGAGCAAAGATTCTTCAACCCTAAACCTAGCACACTGTGCCCTCCACTCACTTGGAAGCATCCACTCCTTTAGTGTCTTTGCCTGGTCCATCTCCCTGTGATCCAGTAGTAATGAAAAAATGTAAACATATTTCCCCGCCCAAATGCATTCCTTCGTTGCCTGGGACACATGTTGTGCCAAATTCTCAGACCTAGAGGGCAATGACCCATCGCCCAAGAGGGGCAGTGCCACCTCCTTACCCTTTTCCTGCGCCGCGACCGGTTGACCACCATCTGCCGTTGGTTGGGCGGGGCTGGAACCTGTAAGTGAAGAAGAAGGGGGAACCGCAGCTCTATCCGCTGCCGCCGCTGCTTTAATCTTTTCAACCAACTGTGCTGCTTCAGCTGCATGATCTGATGACGCTGGTAAAACCCCCCCCTTTTTTAGCCAAGGTAATAAAGCCGCTATCTGAGATGCCAATTCAGGCGGGACCGAGTCTGGGCTATCTGGTGGGACTACGGGCCCCCCGGGAGGCATAGCCGGTGGGGCTGGCCTGGTAGGCGGTGGAGAGACCGGTACCGGCAGACCCGGCACTGGGATCGGTAGCATGGGCGGGGGGGTAAGCCCCCCAGGAGGTGGCGGCAGCGGCATGGCAGGAGCCAATGTAACGGGTGTCGGGACAGGTACCAAGGGTACTGAATCAGAAACCACGGGTGTGATTGAAACCGGTACCACTGGGGCTGGGGCACTGCGCCTTCGCTTCTTAGCCTTGGATGACTTGGGCGGGCTAACAAAATCCCCCCTGGACAAGGGTGCCTTCCGCTGCCGCGCGGGCCTGCCTGCAGACGCTGGGGGGTCAGTAAACCTTTCATTCAAGCGCGCTTCCAATTCATCCACTTTACTCAATCTCTTATTGATGCTAGTCATCTCCTGCATCATGGCCTGCAACATGGCCTCCATCCTGGACCCACCTTCGCTACCCACTGGCCCCGCCATGACTTGGGTGCACCGACCTACACTAATACCTTAATACAGGTGTCAGTACGCTTA
The DNA here is from genome assembly GCF_964204655.1 of Triturus cristatus. Classification (NCBI taxonomy): domain Eukaryota; kingdom Metazoa; phylum Chordata; class Amphibia; order Caudata; family Salamandridae; genus Triturus; species Triturus cristatus. The sequence continues at coordinate 1,451,585,425 of NC_140591.1, forward strand.
TTACCTTCACTAGATGGAGGATCTACAGGGGGCTGTAAGCACCATGCAACCGTAACCGCAACGCCCCGGCTTATCCGGTTTGTCAGGGGTGAGTAAACTCTAACGTAGACCCACCCGGCGGCTACCAGAAGCAATGTAATGCGAGCCCCCCGCTCTCCTCTTACCGATCGAATCCTGCGTACTCCCAGCCGGAAGTGAAGGTACCTGCGACCACCACCGCTGGCCACCACTCGGGGCTTACCACAAGAAATTACAGGGACGTAGAATAACACCTGAAATAGAAAATGTATTAAATCCCGGTAGGTATGAAAAGCAGCACCCACTTCCTTTAACTGCCTACCTAAGCAACCACCGGGCGCTTCAATATTAATGTGTACTACGAGTACATAAAACTGTGCTCAGTAACAGACTTATTGGCACCTATGATCGACCAATCCTTGCTTTTGTTATGCACGGGGAGATTAAGTGAGTTGCTCAGAATCACCAGAGGGCCTGTCTTCAAGTCGAGGCTAGGTAAAACCACCTTAATATATAGCTGAATGGGGTCCTGGTCGAGTAATGCGTATCAAACCTCCCCCATCAAACTCGACATTAATATATTGTCCCTCTCTTTCAGGCTCTCTGTACGTCCATTGCCCGCATTAATTAATGTATGTGAACCTCAGATTCAGGCCTGTTGGCTATGTCAATGCACGTTTAAAAAGAGGGCGTGTAAACTAACAAAATGTGCTTCCCACCTCTCTTCACATGCAATGTTACGGGGAAAATGTCCTTAGCTTTTTTTTTTTTTTTTTTTTTTCAAGTACACGTTAATTATTTTGCACCAGTTCAATCAATTCTCATTTCATAAATTTAAAGTAAACTGTCCTTCCCACTAAACATCAACATCTGCTCTGCGGCGTAACATTCAATTAAAAACTTATCCGCCTGGGACCTCACACGCACAGCGCACGATCGCAGGAGGGGCGTGCCACCGCCTCCCTGTACCTGCTACCTTCCTTGCACCCTGCCGACGCCGGATCACCGCTCGGTTCCCCTCTCGCGGACCACAGAATGCCTCCGTCGCTTCCGGATCGCGAGTTCGTCTCCCAGCAACACACGATGCCTCCTGGCAGACCGTACGATGCCGTCCGGCGATTCTTCAGGGCTTCCGAACGCTTCCTCTCTGCGAACGCGAATCCTCAGCTACGAACCTCCGTACCGGCGAACCTGCAGAGTAAGAAAAAACAAACGAAAAGTTATCAGCCCCGAGCGCCGGGGCACGTCCTATGTGGGGGAGCGTCCAGGGAACAAGGGGGTCACCTGGGCGCTCCCCACCGCTTTATCCCCCCCCCAGTGGCCCGCCCCCCTCCCTTCCGACCCGGATGTCGATTAACGACATCCGGGTCATCCAGGCAGCCAATCGGCGGTAGGGCGCGCCCCCTAGTGACGCGCCCCACCACCGAGTAGTCCGGGGGGAGGTCGCCGCACAGCCATGCAGGCGGGGGGGCCAAAAGCCCCCCCTTTCCATTTGCTCTAGTTTCTTTCTGCTTTGTTTTTGTTGTTGTCGCGCGCGCCCAGCTCTTGGCGGGAACTTGCCTGGCTCTGTGCTGAGTTTAAAGCCTTTCTCCCAGCACATTCTGAGTTTCAGTTGTTTCCCTGACATGACAGTGAACCGCAACCAAGTAACGCAAATAACGTAAGTGATCAGTGTGAAAAGCAGTCAGACCCAATCAGTGATTCGATTGGTTGCGATGACAGGAACATAGAAAACGCGAAATGAAAACAAAAATGCGCCTATTTTCGGATAAGAGTGTCATCTGCTTTTGACCCAGTATTGCAACATGCCTTCGTGTGGAAGCAAACCGAGGGCAAGAACACGCCAGCTGAGAGCCAGACTTCTGCTTCAAAACAGGTTTGAAGGCTGCCAGGAATGAGGCCCAGTCGCTTGTGGAGGCCGCTGGCCGGGCCTGTGGTAATCTCGGTCTCACGCGCCGAGCCTCGTGAACCCGGGTCCCCTCTGCCCTGACGCCATTTGCTCTAGTTTCTTTCTGCTTTGTTTTTGTTGTTGTCGCGCGCGCCCAGCTCTTGGCGGGAACTTGCCTGGCTCTGTGCTGAGTTTAAAGCCTTTCTCCCAGCACATTCTGAGTTTCAGTTGTTTCCCTGACATGACAGTGAACCGCAACCAAGTGACGCTATCCCACAAGTGACACCTTCAACCAGTCCTGGCTTTTGAGGCCTGCACGACCAGGGCATGGAATTAACTTTCTTTCCACATACGATCCTCTCCAGAACTGCTGTCTTTTAGGAAAGCACCGAAAACTTGGCTTTTTAACAACTAGTCTAAATTCTGGCATTTTATTTTCGTCCTTCTTTGTTAGACTGACTACTTTTTTTTTTTTTAACATATTTATATAGCGCGAACTCGACCCGGAGGTATTGGAGCGCTGTACATGAGCACCGTATTTACATTACACATTCAGGCACAGGGAGATTAAGTGATTTGCCCAGAATCGCAGGATGTGGATGCGACCCCGAGGCTCGAACCCTGGTTTCTAGCCGACCGACCACATCCAGTCACCTTTGAGCTAAGCGCCAGGACTCCTTTGGGTAACCGCTGCGTTCTATAAATTTATATAACAAAACATAACACTGTACATTTTAGTGAAGCTTTAACAGACCTGCCAACTTACACACTGCCACTGTGTGTCACAAATCAGCAGTCTTGACAGGGTCACCCAGCAAAGAGCAGATATCACATGGTAAACATAAGGACACCCCTGTTACTTGTAGTTTATAAAGGTACAAAAAGTGCTGCAAGTACCAGCATGCAAGAAATCTGGCTTCGGTGAGCTACCCATGAATGGACCTGAGAAATTTTAGAGCTCTGTCAAAAGCGGCATATGACCAAGGACCTCTGGGCTGTGACCGCAAAACAAATGCAGAGTATAGGTATTTTTTTTTAGTTCTGGGTATTGTTTGTTTAAAAACAAATATATCCATAATATACATACATAAAGGAGCTTTTGTTCAGCTGGCTTCATTCATTGATCTGTTAAATTGTCATTCACATTTTGCATCTGCCCGCCTCAGCATGTATTGAGGGGAAATGGGTCAGCTTCCTTGGCTTGGAGCGAATGCACAAAGCCTGTACACATTGTTCGCAGCCACTGAAAACAGTTAATTTCTCTTCAATGCTAAACCCTGTTCCACGTTTGCTTTTCAATTTGTTATTTTTTTTGTGTTAACTTTCAAAATTAGCTATTTATTTTTCCTGCACTCAGGTGGCCAGATAGATTGTCATTTATTTTGTGTCTACTTTTTTAAGTTGTTGAGGGCCCGATTACGATGTCAGGTGGATCGCAACCGAGCGACCGTTGTATGTGGTCCGCCCGACACCTGCCATTGCGTTCTGCCAACTGCACTACGATGATGCGGGCGGATGCATCGGGCCGGGGGACTGTCCACCACGCTTTGAGCCCTTCGGAGCATCGAAAACACAGATAATGACGGCGGTGCCAGCCTCGGCTCCGCCGTCAGGATTATGATGTCACTTTCCGACAGCCTTTCCATGTCGGCCTTTCCGACATGGAAAGCCTGTCTGAAAGTGACTTTGGGGGCCCCTGGTAGGATCCCCGTCCCTCCGAGGCCTCCGCAGTGGGGGCCCCCATAAACATCCCTGCACCATGTGGCACACGGTGAAGGGATGTTTAACATCCATTTTACAATGGTAGCTTGTGCTGCGAGCCTTTTCTGCCTGCCGCACAAGCTACCATTGTAAGATGGATGTTTCCGACCTCCCATAGAGCGGTTGCATCCAAATTGTGTGGTCGGAACCGCCAACCTGTGGTCGGGTGGTTCCAGTCCCCTACGGTGTGGGGCGGACACAACTCATCCTGACATCGTAATGATGTCCTAAGTTTAAGTGGCATTGTAACATTGCAGCTGCCTGTGATTTGAGGACTTGGTTAGGTGGTGATTTATTTTTGTCTTTTTCATAAATACAAATAATAAAATTCCTGGCACAACTGAAAGGCTTTTTATATTTATTAAAAAAATCAGCACTAAAATGACCATATTGGTGAAATATTTTAAAATTAAACAATTCCAATGCATACTTATGGTGGCCACGTTTAGATGGCCACATGTTTTCTTTTTTTCTTTTCTCTTTGTAGCACATTCTCTCCCCCCCCCCAAAAAAAAACCTAACCATTGCATCAGTTTGCCAAGATCAGATCTTCTGAATTTACCGGTGCTTGTTTAATTTGTAGTGATTTAGGCCCAGAAGGCTTTCATGGACAGACCATGTATCTGACTGGTGCTCTTGTTGTGTAAGTCGTATATCCACCCTAGAGGAAACAGAGCTGTCAGTCGGTCAAGTGGTTTGAACCTCTATTTTTAGTCTGTTTCCTGCAGCACTGGCTGTCAGGAAGTCTTTTTGTTTTTTAGGACATGTTAACTCATTTCCTGGACCTTTCCTTTGTGTGTTGTTTTCTTTTAGATGAACCAAACCATTTTTTCACCATTACTTTTCTTTATTTAGTGTCACTAAACTGCTTAGCACTTCTTTACTTAAACGTTTATTGGGCAGGATTATGGTTTTGTGTGTTACTGTGAGTGTCAATGACCGCTAGTACTGCTCAACTCTAAACCCTCTTTAAAAAGTTCAGTTTTAATGACAATTGGCTTCTTATGATGTAATTTTGGGTTTTTTGAATATTAGTAATGTTTATGTACATAACATTTATGAGAATGCCGTAGTCTTGTTCATCGGCAAAAATAAGGAAGTACTTAAATGCCGCTAATATAAAGGGAGTTAGTGGTTTTCCATTCATTTTGATTGGGTGAAATACTGCATTTTAAAGCATGCAGGGCCAGTAATATTAGTAAAACATCTAATAATGTTCATTGGTTAATATAAAGTACATTAAACTCATCTTCATTTCAAAGCTCAGTAGTCAATAATTTGGTAAAATGTGATAAGATTTAAGAGTAACTTTACAAGGATAATTAGGGATTCCTCACATTCCCCAGATAAAGCCTGGTGCCCGGCAACAGCAAATTAATATTCAGATGCCCATCCATAGGTATTCCCTATGTCCATACACCCAGCAAAACATAACGTTAGCCTCACACGACCAGCAGTAGGTTTAGCCAAGCTCTACATGCTCTGTACTATGTGTCGCGGCCTTCATATGACCTGTATCTGGATATGCCACACTCTGTGCCCAGCTACATGTAATACCACACACCACATGCCCAGCAAAAGGTAATGCTAGTCTCATAATACGGTCAGCAGTAGGTTTAGCCAAACTCTACATGCTCGGTACTATTTTTCAGCCTTCATATGACCTGTATCTGGATATGCCAGTCTGTGCCCAGCTACACGTAGTACCACACACCACATGCCCAGCAGCGTTTAGGTCCTGCCTCCTCATGCCAAGCCACAGGCAATGCAAGTGTCCTCATCCAAAAAACAAGTAGTGCCCAATAGTCTGAAAATGCCCAGCAACATGCATGGTCAGCCTCCACATGCCCACTAATATATGTGGTGGCAGCAGGACAGCAACGGGTAATGAGCAGTATGCCCTGCTGTTGATGTACCCATTACAAACTAATGGGGTAACCCAATAAACGTCAAAGGACCTGGGTATAATGCAATGCGAACAACAAGTGGTCCTAACCTACCTCCTCGGACAGACCCAAGAAGTTGTGACTCTCATAATTGAATTAGCCGATTATAGGCCATGCTTTGTCAAAAGCAGCACACACCTCTGAATGAAGTACATCAGAACATTTCAGCGTTATAATGTGGTAAGGATATTTCATATTTTAATGTGGCGCTGCTGCTATCTACTTTTTATATCCAGACTTGTACAAAAGCAGCACCCAGTCCATCAGAGTTGCAAATGAGGCACTACACTGTCTACTTACACTTAGTGGGCATGCTCCTAGTACACTGTCCACTTACTAGTGGGCATGCTGCTTCAATAACCCTGAGATTGGTGCCACTTGGAAGGCAATAGATTTGCAACAGAAAATACTGCAAGACTGTCCTTTGGTGCTCCACATTTAAAATAGCCTTCAGCACCTTCCATGTACTGTAAGCAAATCAAAGAGACATTCCATGTCAAAGAGGAACTGAAGAGAGATGGGTGTCGGCTAACTAATTTGCATACGAGAGCCCATGATCCTCTGCAAACATCACAATGTGATCGCTTCCTAGCAGTGCATGATGGTGTGTGTTATTGTAATGTAATGTGTGGGTGTCAGAGCGCGATAGCTAGTGAGAGAGTGTCTGCGGTGGCAGTGTGTTTGATGTTGCTTACTCTACGTTGGCAGGGGATTGCCTCTTAAGACTAGCTGGTTGTGGAACAGGTTTGTCTAGTCACATGTGTGGTTTTTGGGACAACAGCATTCTTTGCACAGACTAAACAACTCATTAGACAATTTTTCAGTCTGCTTGCCTCATGGGTGAAGGACTACCTTCTTATGAAAGCGCAGAAAGGGCGACTGAGCGGAGGCAATTAATAAACATAGAGTTAACATGATTGAAGACAATTTCTTCTCAGTGTTAAGCATGATTTTATTTAGGTCTGACCTTTCAAATGCAAAAATCTTAAAAATCTCTCTCTCTCTCTTTCTCTTTCTCTCTCTTTCTCTCTCTTTCTCTCTTTCTCTCTTTCTCTCCCCTGGCCCCCTCCCACCTCTTCATCCATTGGTTTGTTGTAGTGTCATTTATATTTTGTTTCCGCCTACCACATCAGACCGCATGGCACAATGGGTCAGTCCACTTCATCCATTGCCTCTCTTCACTTTAAATGATAGCATTTTGCCTGTGTAGGTGTGCGCAGCCACTCAAAAAAGAATACTCTTTTTTGCCAGGACTGGTGGGCCATGCCATTGTGTTTTCAATAACTGTTATGTGTGGATTGACAGCATATAATGTTGCTTTTAATGCAGACAATGCAGCTTTTCGACAAGATGCCATAACCGAGTATAATTAATGATTCTCCTCAAGCAACAGTTCCGTGTTTTGTTTGCCCATGCAAACGCTCGCATGAATTTCTAAAAAGATATTTCATTAAAAAACCTGTTTTAAATGTTCCTTTATGATGCTATATGGTGCTTTTTAGGTCTCGCCTAAGACAGTATATGCTCTGTCTGTTGCAGCACATGTTGTTATCTTACAGTGGTCTTACAGCCCGCCCACTGCTTACTACTGGTTGGCTTCATTGTCACTCATCTGCTTGCTTCTCATTCGTCAGCTTCCGAAAGCTTTCCTTCCTCTTCTTGACTTTATTGGAGTGTGGATGCATTACCTGTGTCCTGCCACTGCTATTTTTTAGGGCTCTACTTTTTTTGTTGTTGAAGTGCTCTATATGATGGTGGGTGTATTCCAGCTATCTCCCTTGTGTACTTCTCCCTCCCTCCGTGTTCCTCTTCCTTGCCCTCCCCAGATGTCATTCCTGTCCCCTCCTCGCCCACTTTTTCTTGATTGCCCATTGCCCCCTTGACTGTTTGCACCCCAGAGTTGTCCGCCCTCCCACCTTAGATGTCCGTTTGCTCACCAGGCCCTCTCGCCTCCATTGTTTGTTTCTCCGACCTCTCCCAGCCTCCCTCTGTTGTCTGTGTGCTTCCCAGCCCCGCCTGCCTGCTGTCCTTTGTCAGCTTGCTTCTCCAGCCCCAAACACCCACCCACCCTTGTGTATCTTCATTGTCTCTTGCATGTCCTCTCCCCCACCTGCGTTCTTTTCTCTTGCCCCCGGTTGCCTTGTCCTCCAACCACTTTTGTTTGTATTTTAACGCTAGCTGCATTGTATTACTTTAATAAAAAGTATTTTTAGCCATGCTGCGTGCGCAGCATAGCTAAAAATCATTGCCAAAGGAAATAGCTTTCACAGGCGTGACCCATTTGCCTTGTCAGTGCATGTTTGATATTGTGATACAAATATGATCTTTTATGTTTATTTCTGTCCCACCATCATTTCCGTTTTTTTGGTATTCATCGCTATTCACATTATTGCTTCGATCAATTGGATTACAGTTGAGATATATGTACCCTTGAAAAACCACTTGACACTAAGCACATTTTGGCTCCATTGGCAAATAAATCAACAAATATGTTTCAGAATAATTCAGCATTGCTTTCCTGCCTTTTTCTGAACTTTGCCATTGTTCTCTATGGCCCATCACTCCCGACACTCTAATTAGGCAAGTAAGGTTGAATAACAAATTGTGTTGATTTCTGTAGGCATGTGTAGTAGGGGAAGTAATGTCACCGCATCCTTGTCTGCCACAAGCAGGGGTTGTGTTAGCCATCCAATAAGGCTGATCCCATTTTTCTTCTAGATCAGAAGTCCGACTGCCAGTCAACCAGCAGCTCGCATTCCCGAATGTGATTTATTTGCTGTTCTGCTGCTGCCTTCTCACTGGTTTTTGGTAAAAAAGGTATGTTACTGATGGACAGTAGTTGGTGTTGGTGGCAAAGGCTGGGTATTCTGCTGGCTTCAGCTTATCCATATATTTTTGCTGAAAATGTCTTTCGCCTTTGGCAGAAGTCCTGAAAAACCTATCCGAACCTTTAAGGCAGGCATCCTTGCTTCTTTCTGCTTACCTGCAGCATGTATGGGGAGGCGTTGTGGTCAAGAAGAAACATTCACTTGTTTATCTATGGAGTCTCCCAAGCTGGAGAAAGTGCTCCCAGCCTCTATAACTTAAAGGCTTTCCCTCCATTTAAGATATTTAAATCTTGCCCTAGAAGCACCATCAGCACAGTCCTGAGACATGGCTGACAATCTAGACCTCTGGAGTAGCATACAGAAGAATCCAAAGCGAAATCCAAGCAAACAAGCATTTGTAATGCAATCAGTCACGCCTTTGGGACGTTATATGTATTTAGCTATGTAGCACATTAGCCTGGGTGTTGAAACATCTACTGTTCTTCAACATTGATGGAAAGTAAGCACCAAACGGCGTGACACGCCAGGTATGGGAACACATGGAGAGAAATATTGCCTTTCAGCTGGAAATGGTATAGTCCAAAGCTCTGTTTTTAATATAAAATCAGGGCCTTCGGTGGTCATATCACTGAAAATACAAGATTTGAAAAAAATATTATTGACTACGGGTGTTCGTGGAAGACAATTTCTATGGACTGGAATCTAGAGAGTGCTAAAGTGATTCTGGTATTTTACTGACCTCTGCTGGTCGTTTTCTATCAAGAAAGTTAAATAGAGGCAGTTGCCAGAAAAATAAAAAAAATTAAGATCCTCAGCAGAAAGCAGTTCTGGTATTTTACTGAACTCTGCTGGTCGTTTTCTATCAAGACAGTTAAATAGAGGTAGTTGAACTGAAAAAGAAGTCCCTAAGTGGAAGCAGACAAGTCCTGATCTCCAGAGCCCACAAAGTTCATATACATACAAGTATATAATAAGTATAGTATATACAGGAGGTCTCGATGCTCGACCTAAAAATGAGATCAGAATAAAACAGAAAGCTGGGAGCGATGAACCAGTTGAAAAACGACTACTACTGCATTTCGACGCAGAACGGTGTTCTAGAGGCATTCTTAAATAGGGCTATAGAACTGAAAGTTTCAAACAGAAAATGTGGCTGACATCTTGGATTGGTTTCATAACCTAGAAAATATAGCAAGACATCGAGATAGAATGGTTTGTTAGAAAAGAAAAATCTGGAATGGATTTAGAGTTCCATTGTAGAACTCTACAAGCTGCAGCTGCAAAATAACCAAGAGAACCCTCCCACTTTCCCTGCCATTGTTCACCCAGGAGTGACATTCTGCAAGAAGTGACATTCTCTCGAGGTCACAGTAGGCCACAAACCCACCCTAAGAGGAGGAACCAAACAGACACCATACACTTGCAGAATTTGGGGCAGCAGCAACAACCTGCTCCCTAGCTCGAAGAGCAGTGTGTCTTCTTTCTGTGAGGGTAGCACATCAGGCAGTGGCCGTGAGCCACCACCGCCGAGGCTTGACAGTACGCTTCCTCTTGCATAGTCAGTTGTTGCAGCAAATTAGCATGTAGGGCATACTCAGTCAAACAAAGTGTGAGTTTCTTGACATTTACCTTTGAGGACACAAAATGGGTAAACCCTTTGATACACCAGGCCTTTGTACACACTGCTTTTGTCCAAGAGTATGCCTGACAGTCTTTGAAACTGAGAAGTAAGTCATGAGTAAGTCACACCTTTCTACAGGCGTTATGAATCAGTCCCTCAGTAATAGGTCTCAAAATTCATTGCTCAGAATGGATTAATAATATGCAGAATTCCCTCTGTTCTGCTATGAAGATGTATATATAAAAACATCTGAACTCCACTGGAGTTCACTACGAAGTACCTGGAGACACTCGGAAAGCCTCTCTAGCGTACAGCGTGTTTGCAACAGGCGCAAAGTTTTGCAGAGCTATTTTTAGGGTTGATTCATAGTTTGTCTTCTGATGTCAGCCGCACAGATGCATTTCACTGTTGAGTTTAATACACCTAATTATTAAGAACCTAAATCTACAACTGACGTATGATGCATCAGTTACACTCCAATATCTCAAAGAGTGTAAACCGCATTGGGAGTGAAAGGGTTAAAAGGCAACGAAACATGGCATGCAAGTTGCTGTCAATTTGTATGCAAGAAATAGAAGGGTTCCTGAACTGCAAGTATTCAGCACAACTGCATGTACTTAATTAGTAAAATGAATGAACAATTAAATTAAAGGGGCCCAAAGTTTTTCTTCGGAGTCCATCTCCCATGCTGCCCAATGCCAGGGCTGCGGATTCCAGGGTTTTCTTGTCTTCATGCCACCTCGTGCCACTTTCTTCTACTGCCCTAGTCCTCCTAGCTCTTACTCTTGCCTCATTTTCATCCTCACGCTCTCCCTTTGTCACCGCTTTTCAATCTTTCTCCTTCGTTCTCCATTGTCTGCCTTTTTCTCTCTTACTCCAAGTCAATGTCCAGGTCCCCGAGCAAGTATGCCGGTACATCCCCGTGTAACCACCGGCTCAAATTAAGCAATGCAGCTGTACTGTTGTCAAGTGTTTGTTTCAGAAGGGCTAGGAACAAAGAAAGAAAATCCATGTTTGAAATGTGTCTTCTATAGGACAGCAGCGTGATTAGTGTCAATATGTTTGGGTTAAGTGCGTCAAGAAGAAAATGATGTTTTGTTGCAAAAATCTTATCTAACACTCCTATTGGCTGCTTGATTGATACATACTCATTAATAAGAAGGTATGGAAGCTGTGATGCAATATCCTTATTTCTGGAGCATTAAACTGGCGACTAATGCACATTTTAAGGATCTCCCGTTCTCCGCCACAGCATGATTAACTAATGAAAGCACGGCACTGGGTAGTTGAGGTAGGCAGTGATAGCCAGAAGAGGACATGAGATCACGAGTATATGTAATGCAGGATGGGTTAGCAGTTTTGGGGCCTGTTTTCGATCTTGGCGGACAGGTTGCTCCGTCACAATGGTGAAGGATACCCCGTACGCCGACATATAAATCCCATAGGTTATAATGGGATTTAAATTTCAGTGGATGGGATATTCTTCACCGTTGTGACCTAGTAACCCGTCTGCCAAGATCGAAATCCGGTCCATAGTCATCAGAATTAGTACCTACAAGCATAAGTGCCCTTGTTGGAATCTTTCTACATGTCAATAAAACAGGGGGTGGAAGGAGAGTAAGTGCATGATGAGTGGGAATAGAGTGGACTCAGTCATAGGGATGTGAGCTCCTGGTCTGAATATCATATCCGGTTTAAGCTTGCATAGACTTCAGATTTCAAAGGACAGTACTGCTCTCAAAACTTTCATTATTTGCAAACATTTGTTTCCTACTCCTTGTGTTCAATTTTCAGTATATATTTTCTCAGTCTTTGACTTGAATAAACACGCCGACTAGCTTGTACTAGTTGAAGTTGTTTAAAACAAATGTTTTGCATTGATTTGTAAACTGTTTTTAATTCAATTACTATTCTTGTATTGTGTGGTGGAATCATGTGACAGGACACAGGACATACTGCACATTCCACGCTCTCTGCATGGAGTCCATTCTGTGCCTCCCCTGCATTCCTCACGTCATTTGAGATTCTTTCTGGATAAAGTCTTTCCAATTCTGCTTTTTCTGGTGAGCTGTTTGCATTATATAAAATCAGATGTTTGAAAATACTGCATCTTGGCAGGCAGGCATCCAACCTTGCCAGCCAATATTCTTTACCCTCACCCTAAACAGGAGAATGTAAAGCCATGCAGCTGTGACGATGCCTTCAGGAGTTTAGATCAATTGATGAACTGAAATGAATTGAAAGATTCCATACTGGCCTCTAAACCAGCCTTAGGAAAGGAGTGGGTAATATTTATAGACCATAACATTGTAAGTCCTTCCTATTTCATTTGATGAAAATGCAGTAATCCTTTCTAATTGGAATTTGAACCCTATCTATTGTGTTTCAGTGAAATAAGGTGAATTATAACCTTTTCTAAATCAGGAGAACGGGCAGCATATTTTATCCATTTAGAGTGCATAACCAGCAGAACCTTTCTAGTTTGATGTTAAATAGTTTTTGTTATAATAATAAAAATTAAAATTTAAGCATTTTGTGTTGAAAACGAATGTGCAGTATAACTATATTCATAGGTGAGATTGATCACTCTTTTATTCTAGTTTCTGTAAGACAGTTACGCTACCGCTGGAAGTTGACGCTTTTATACGATTTCAATGACTGTATATGAAATTATAATGGTTTTAACAAAAAGCAATAAGCATTTATTTAGTTGGAACAGACTTGTCTTTTGTTAGCAGCTATCCAAAGGAAGAACATCAACAATCATACCATTAAGGACAGGCCTCTGCCCTTAAATACAAATCGTTTTTAATGGGAATGCAACAGTGTGAAATGTGTCGGTGTCTTGTGCCTTACTTGTGTACCTCAGTTGGAAAAGAAGAATTAAAGATTGTGATACATAAAGATATCTTACATAAAGGAGTGTTCTGCCTCATCTACCACCAGCCCTCCTTGGAAAGGTGGTAACATCTCCTACTCTCATTAGATCCTATTAAATTTATCTCCAAGGAGGTCTACCATCCCCGGGATATTTAGAGGCCTTGAAGCTCGGCGGGCATGGAGTTTAGTGTGGAGGAAATAAGTACCCCTCCCTGTTGTTGAGCATCACACCAAGAAAGCCCCTCCCAGGCCTGTGGTACAAAACAACAACTTAATATAGTTTTACAAAGTGATCAGGATTTTATGTTTTTAACAGAAAACTGGTTAAGGAACTACCCAGCACCTGATGTAGCAAATGCCATTCCACGAGGGATGTAAAACCCTTGATCTCGATCGAGCCAACTAGTTGAAGGGCGAATCGCTATATTTTATTACGAGCATTGGCAAGTTTCACTGTTGAATGCTATAAGGAAGAATAACTTTGATGCCATGGTGTGTGGTTGTGCTGTCTCGCCAGTGAGGTTAGTAAAATGCCCCCAGTCATGATATAGAGACCATATCTGAATTGACTGAACACATTTGCCAAATATTTCTCCTCTATTTATTTATTTGAAAGATTTTATATAGCGCGAACATGACCCGTAAGGGTATCTGAGCACTGTACAGCAGAAAGAGGATACGATTGGTCACTAAAAAGCAAAAATAATAAACTTTTGTAGTTAACCAACCCAGTTACAGAAAGAGCAAACCAAACATGTGGAAAAAGTAGCGTGAACATGAGTTGCATACAGAAAATGCCTCAAAGAATGAGATAATCCTGTTGTCAGTAAGATATTAAAGTTAGTTATGTTGTCATCAGGACTATTGTTACAGCTGGTTATTCAGGAGAAACCCGTTGACTTGTTTTTTGAATGAGGAGGTCGAAGGGTTAGAACGGATATCGGGCGGAAGAGCATTCCAAATTCTTTGGGCCAGACCCCAGAAGGCGCAGTTGTAGGTTCTTTTCTTTTTTAATGTGAGGTTTCAGCAAGAGGGTGCTGGAGCGTCTCAGAGTCCGATGCCTACCAAAAAGGTTGAGCTTTTTTGCCAGGTATGTGGGGATCATATAACGAAGAGCTTTGTGTGTCAGGCAGGCACTCTTGAACCTCATCAGCCAGTTAAGCAGTGATAGCCAGTTAAGCTGAATTAGGTCAAGTGTGATGTGACCATGTTTTCGTGAGCCCGTGATGAGTCTGGCAGCAGAGTACAGAGTGGCCCTGAAGGGGGGCCAGTCTAGCTTTGGGCAAACCAGCCAAGGTCCCAATTCCATATTACACTCTGGAGATAACTAGGGACTGGACTGCAAGGTGTAGGTCCACAGGAGGCAAGCACGGCTTGATTTTCTTAAGTGTGTTGAGATGGTGGTTGGCTCCCCTAGTTGTTGCACTGATGTGATCTTGCATATTCAGGTATTTGTCCAGCATTATGCCTAAAGATCTTGTGGAATCAACAACATGTGGCTCGCAGTTGAGAACTGTAAGTTGTTTGAGCCAACCTTGAATGGGTGTGGAGTGGGTGGGCGGGGCAATCGGGAGGAATTCGGTCTTGAGAGTATTCAGCATAAGGTGATTGTGAGTTTTCAGAAGAACACAGTTCAGAGTGTTGATGTCTTCCAGAGATGCCATTTTCATATAAAGTTTGCATGTCATCAGCGTACATGTGGTATTTTATGTTTGAACATTTCAGGATTTCTGTGAGGGGTTCCATGAACAAGCTGAAGAGTGTAGGTGAGTGTGGAACCTTGAGGCACTCCAATTGAGACCGGCGTACTGTTAGCAAGGTAATGGTTCACTTTGGTTCTTTGCGTTCTGTTCTGTAGGAACGAGGCAAAGCAATTTAAGACCAGACCCGCTATCCCCATCCTTTTTTCCAGAAGATCAATCAGGGTTTCGTGTGTGGCCGTGTCAAACGCAGATGATAGATCAAGAAGGATAAAGTAGGAAAGGATCGTTCTGGTCAAGTAGTCTCTAGGCGTCATCAACAATGTGGTTCTAAAACCAGATTGGTATTGGTCAAGCAACTGACACTTTTTGACGTGATTGCACAGTTGTATGTGTATGCATTTCTCAAGAAGTTTAGCTAGAGGCATGATATTGGAGATTGGACGGGAATTGTTGGGATCTGATAGGTCTACATTAGGCTTTTTTGGAATGGGTGTGACTTGTCCTATCTTTAGGCAGTCAGGAATCCTACCCTGTAAGAACGATTCATGGATAATCAAGGGCCAGAGTGGGACAATGGCAGATCTAAGCTCTTTGAATAATTTGGCATGCAAAGGATCAAGGAAATGATTAGAGGGTTTTAATGATATTATGATTTTTCGAAGCTCGACATCGTCAGGAAGTCTGAAGTTGTTCCATGATGCATTATTTTTTGGAGTATGGTCTGTGGCTCTGGAGGATGGAGCACTCTGAGTTTTGCCATGTCGATGTAATGGGCTTTATAAGAAGATTATCATTTTGGGGGATTTCAATGTACATATAGATGAGAAACATGATCACTTAGCTGAATGATTCAGGCCTGGCCTAGCAGCATATATCTTAGTAGAGCTAGTGGGCTTCCCAACCCACAGGATGGGGCACAATGTTAGACCATATTTGGACTTAGGAAGACCATATTTGGACTGTGGGAGAGATGCTGAAATCATGTGATGTTCTTCCACTTTCATAGACAGATCAATTTCCAATACATTTTGCCAGGGAATTTAAGAAAGCTAAACGGCCGGATCAGAGGACTCATTTAGTTCTGCTTCAGGCCTGAAAGAAAATTAATTTGAGATGGTTCATTGAAAGCCTTGATAGCGTTTAACTTATCCCCAGAGTTTGACGCAGTTACTAACACATTAAAGTGTTCCCACAGTAATCATTCAAATTTGTTGAATTCATTTATTACAGTGAAGGGAAGAATGTAAAATTGCATAAACCCCAAAATTAGTGGTTTACGAAATATCTGAGGGAAAGTCAGCTAGCTTTGGCGCAAGCAGAAAAAAAGCGGAGGTTGTCATATGATCCTAATGACGTATTAGCATATGAGGACAACCTCAAATCATATATGAATGTGTCCTTGTATAACTTATCTGGTGCTCATTTAAAGCGCTCTGATACCTAATACCTTCGGGTCAAGTTTGCGCTATATAAAACTCTGAAAAACAAAAAAAATGTATAAAAACGAACTTTTCACTGATAAATCATCCTAACTGAAATACCATCTTAGACTAATGTACTATCACTAGAGAACTCTTTGTAAAACTGTTGACCTAGGAGGCTCAGCGGTCTTGTTGCTGCAAAATCTATTTACAGCATTTGATAAAAGATTTTTTTGTTATGTTTTTTGTTTTTTTGATTGATTGCACTGAAATAGTAGCCTTTCCACCATTCCAGTCGATTCTTCAAGAAGTATGTAGAATGCCTCTGGCATCTACCCACTCACCTAGTTGTTTAATATCAATATGAGATTCTGCTACAGCTGATAAGATCTTTTGGTTGTTGGGTGATATCCAGCTGACGTCCATTTGGGCCAGTAAGGGTTCGCCACTGTGGAGAATTCAACAAGCTGAATTTCAGCAGTACACATTTGGGTGTCCTCTAAATCCTTCCAATCTAACGGTAATAAAACCAAAATTTTAGAGATGGTTAATAAAACTGAAAGATTGCAAAACTTGCTCTGGCATGGCTGTTTCAGAAAACTTCCCTAGCTGTCATTCAAGGTCAAGTCCATGGGAACTCTCAACTCCTTTTCTCTCTATATATGGAAAAACAGATGACTTGATCTTGTTTTTTCCACCGGAAAATATAAAAAAAGTTACTTTCTTTTTTACCTACTCAATACCACTCTCTAGAGGCTTCTGCCTGCATAATGGCCAGAGTTGACTACTGTAATTTGCTGCCTTTTGGTCTTCTGGAATCCTTTTTGTCGCCTCATCACAGGATTCAAAACATTTTATACGCCTCATTAATGGACTAGAGAAAAGTTAACGTTTCACAAGTACGCATGTCCTTTCGCTAGCTATCCATTAAGCAGGGGATTTTATTTTAAACCCTATGTTTTATGCATAGAGTCTACTAGAAGACTGAAAAATCTCCTTTGGTCTCTTGCTTCAGCCTCTGTAATCCTCGGCTTCATAGTTCCTATTTGTTTTACTCTGAGCAAGGAAATCAAGAACTGGAGGGAGTCCTTTTCTCTCTGCTCAATTTTAAGCTCCCAGTAGGGATTCAAGAAAGCACTAAAGACCTATGTGGTCTAACGGCGAGTGCTACTGTCCTTGGAATTTGGTTCAAATCTATCATCAGCTCAGTATTCTGTGATTCTCTGCATATTACTTAATCTCCCCATGCTCAAAAATGTGTAAGATCAGGTTCTCATGTAAAGCACTCTAACACGCCGGGGGCGAGTTTGTGTTCTATAAAAGTGCAAAGTAAGAAGGTTTGGTATTGTAACCTATGAGTATTCTCGTTTATTTAGCACCCAGATGCCAAGTTGGTGAAGCTCTGCTCCAAAAATAACCTTTTATTGTATTGGCACGTTGTGAAATATCAACCTCATCCACAAGAACATTGATCCATTGGAAAGTATCAGCCGCCTCCCATAAGCAAGCAGATACATACTAAAGTATCAACTCCTCTCATGAGCAGATTTATTCATTGTATAGTATCAATCACCTCTGATAAGCAGGTAGATACACAGTACTGTAACTGTTCAACTATAATTCTGTTAAAATATGCCACAGTAATTGCTTGATGTGTAGTTGATGGTGGAGAATTGTGGCTCATGGGGGTCATAGATTCTTAGCTGTAGTAATTCATGTTGTTTGTAAACTTGTGTGATTAACGAGTAATGGATTGTTAATTTGTGGTCTCTGAGGGCCCAATTCACAAGGATAAATATACCTCATGTATATTTACTTATGCATATACTACTACACCCAGGTGTAACTCCACACTTTTTTTTTACTTTTCACCATTTCTGAGTGTTGATTTACAGCGAGGTGTAGACTTGTATGTCTCCACCCCCTACAAAGAAGTGGGTGGACCCTCCTACAGCAGGATTTCCAAATGTAAAGTTACTTCTAGTAACTTGACACACGTAGGTGGAGATCTCTACCACAGTGGCAAAGATTTCCCCCATAGGAATGTAAAAGAAAAATTATTAATATTTATTATTCTTTAAAAATATGCAAGTATAATAGAATTGTAAATTAAGCTAAAATATTTATTATCAACCTAGAACTAATAAAATTAAATGTTGCCTCACAAAAGCCCATTACATTATTTGTGTTAATTAATTTGAATATAGTAATCTAATTTAAGATTACATTTGACAAAATAATTTTATTTTTGTTTACTATGTAGTACATTGTTTTAAGTAATGTGTTGAACTAATTTAAACAAATTTTAGTAAAAGTTTAAACATCTAGGTTTATTATTAAGTTTTACAACAATTAAAATAATCTATAATTATATGTGTATATAATTATAGATTATTATATATATATGTGTGTGTGTGTTAAAAAAAGAAATATATATATATATATATATATATAGATATAGATATATATATATATAAAAAACTTCAACTCCTTTTCTCGCACTCGCTTTCGCCGCTGCAGACAGGAGCTCGGACCACAATTTGGTGCTTAGAATCTTATTTTATTGTCTGCTCCAAAGCACAGCCATTACGCGTTTCGAGCCCAAAGGCCCTTGATCATATATACATCGTGTGGCTTTGTGTCTGGCTGCCAGACCGCCGGTTGTGCAGGTAAGAAGCGAATGCCACGCACACCCCTTTTAACATCCAAAACCTTCTCTCCAAATCCAAAAGAAGCCCACACTCTCGTTCAGTAGAGGATACCAAATGTATTTGACTGGCAGCATTTTGTTTTACAATCAACAGGAACGCGTTTTGGCTGTGCTTGTAGCCTTTGTCAACCTGAAGAGTGCACAAATTATTTCACATTTTAAATATATATATTGAAAAAACCAAAGGTTAAAGTAACTTTATAGTTAGGTGAATTTGTCAGTAACATTAAGTTTTGAACAAAAAAAACACAGAAATTTACCGGCTGTAGTTAACAGCGCTAACTATAACTTGTGCCCCAGGATGTCCTTTTTATGACCTCACATATTACATCACTCACGACATGTTCTATGGCATCATTTATAATATAACTGATGACATCATTGAGGACATCACTGACATCATCCAATGAGTGTGCTAGTTTGTTTTATAGTTTACATAGTGACGACTAAGACTAACCCTGTGTGCAGGTGACAGCTGGCAACTTGTGTCCATTATGTTCCACAAAAGGTTTTAGGTTCTATAGAAAAAGTTTCAACAGGGCAAAGATTCTACAGACAACATACTAAGGGCCAGATTTAAACAACACAAATCAAGTTTATCTAACACTACCGTTGTATAGTGTAGCCAGTCTATATATAAATGCCCATGTAGTAGCTCACAGGTAAGTAATCCAACAAGTCAATTCAAGTAAAAAAAACATTTTTAAAAACATTTTTTAATTTACTGACAATATTCCATTTCTATTTGTGGTGACCTCATATTTAGCAACACAGTCCAAGTATAATAACAAGCAGTTACAGGTGTTCTTATTTATAATTTCCCGGAGGTCCTGTTCATATAGCCTCTACGTTGTCTTTGATGGAAACAACCTGGCTACACTATACAACGATAGTGTTAGATAAACTTGAAGAGTGCCGAGGTAAATTTGTGTTGTTTAAACTAAGCATAGGAGTCCTTTGGTACTTCTATGGGTTCACATCCGTGGTAGCGGGGTGTTTCATATTCCCCTGAGTGGCACCAACACTGGTACGTGACTAAGGAATAATCTCAGAAAGACACTGTTTTATAACCGCTTCCATACTCTGTGCTTTGCTAAACTAGGGGCCAGATGTAGGATGCGCAAAATAGCGCCTCGCAAATTGCAAGTCTTTTGCGACTCGCAACTTTCGAGGCCTTATTATGCATGTACAACAGTGTTATTACACTGTTTTGCGATTCCCAATGGAGTTGAAAATTGCAAGGCTCATTAATATTAATGAGTCTCTCGCAATTTGCGAGCCCATTCGAAATGCCAGCCCTCCCAGGGATGGTGGCCCGCAGGGCTCAGCAGACCACCATGTCTGGGACTGCTTTTTACAAAACAAAATGCAGCCCGTTTTCCTTAAAGGAAAAAGGGATGCATTAAAAAAATTTAAAAATGAAACGTTTTTGTTTCAATTTTTTAAGGCCATGCAGTGGTCCCTGGGACCACTGCCTGCAAAAATATTTTCCCCTGCATTTGCAAAGGGGAAAGGGTCCCCTCGGCACCCCTTCCCTTTTGCGACCCCATTACCACCCTCTTGAAGAGGGTAGTAATTTGCAAGTGTTTTGCGACCGCAATTGCGGTCGCAAAACATTTGTGCATGGGGTTGCGCTCACTATTAGGAAGGGATCGCCCCGTCCTAATAGCGACTCGCAATTCCAAAATAGCGAGTCGCAAATAAATTGTGACTTGCTATTTTGGAATGGTACATACCCCTATTGCTTTTCGCATGCAAAAACCGTCGTACATCTGGCTCTAAGAATGGTAAGCACCTGTTAGGTATTAGTCAGAATTGTGTCAGCATGACCATTTCTACATAAGAAGAAGACTGTGTGCACCAAGTATTAAGCTATGTGCTCGTGCTTGTTTTGCTTCAGAAGATGGGTTTCTGTGAAGTTTGCACCTCAGTATGAAGGCTGCAGGTAGTATGATCTTTAGCACCTTCGGACCTTGGTCAAGTGAAGAGTTTTCTTTGGACAAGTTCTGCATAGAGTGTGCACTGTGCTTGGAATATTCTTTTTAATACTCTGTGGTGTATTTCTCATGAAAGTTTCACTGTCTGCAAACAATGTGGTACAGAGTAAATGCTCACCATAGAGTAAGCAGGGCCCACTTGTCTACTTAATGTCCACTTCATTTCTGAGTGTAGGTTCAGTAATTTCAGGGGTTTGAGACAGGTAAAGAGTGCCCGTAGTAGGTCATTAGTTATATAACAGAGCTTGAGTATCCTGAGGAAGTTGGTTTCCCCTCAGCAGTTGTATACAGACTGAACACAGTGTTCAGGATAGGTTACCCTTTCATCGCTGGTTCATAGGCAACATGAATTTGGCTACCCATGAAGTGCATGGTATAGGTCAATGTTGAAAATAACACAAGCTTCCTTTACTGCTACCATACATACAATCCCCATAGGTAAAGACAGTATATATTATTCCGAGCTATTTCCCATTTACTTTTATAGCTCTAATAGTGTACCCGTTAACAGAGCAATGTGTATAAAAAGTTTGGATGATGTCATCAGTGATGTCCTAAATGATGTCATAGAACATGCTGTGAGTGATGTCAAATGTGAGGTCATAAGCAGTGCATGGCGGGGGAGTAAGTTATACTTAGCTCTGCTAACTATAACTGGTGAATTTCTGTGTTTTTTTTAGTTCAAAAGGTTAATGTTGTCACTGACATATTCACCTAACTATAACGTTACTGTGACCTCTGTTTTATTCTGTGAATTTCTAAGTAAAAAAAAAAGATATTTTTATCACCCCTAACTACAACTTACTTTAACCTTTAGTTTTTTCTGTGAATTTGCACGTGCCCCCACTCTCCCGACCTAATTCCGCCTCAGAACCCCATCATCCAGAGGCTGGCATAATTGTGTGGGGGAGGGGGCACGCAGCCCGAGGACTCCATTCTCTGAAGCCACTTAATAAAATAAAGGAGAAGG
This sequence comes from Triturus cristatus, assembly GCF_964204655.1. Taxonomy (NCBI): domain Eukaryota; kingdom Metazoa; phylum Chordata; class Amphibia; order Caudata; family Salamandridae; genus Triturus; species Triturus cristatus. Next base: position 1,451,607,168 of record NC_140591.1, read on the forward strand.
GGGCCACGCTGTCCCCCTCCCTAAGCCTTGTTAGACCATGGGGACCCAATCCCGGAGGGCCATTTTGAAACGTTTCTAAAAATAAGGGGAGGTGAGCTGTACCAAAACTTTCCAGGAAAGAGGTGGATCAACTTTTTTGGGAAAGTTTTGTGAAGATTCGTCAAACGGGGCAAAAGGTATTAGCAAGCAAACCAAAAAATGCTCCATCTATGGAAAAACAGACCTAACTATAACTACCTAGTGGCGACCGCCACTAGGTAATATATATATAATATTTTAAATGTCAAAACAATTTAACTAATTTAACATTCATTCCTATGGAGTGTTATTTTATTCTCTGCCCCCTTGTTTTGCCTGGGAGTGTGTTGCAATACCAGTGGTTGTCCATGTGTGATGCTTGACTTATACCAAGGCTGGTATCTATTTTGACACCTTTAGTTCTTTGGTAGTTTGTGAATGGCAGTGATCTTGCTCTTTTGTTCCAGTGTTTGCAATACTATGTCACTCTCTAAACTCCTTACATTTTCCTGCCTCCCGTCCATTTAGTAGTAAGTATTCCCCATTCCCAGCCACTCCTTCTTGTTCTCCCATATTTACAACAAAATGTATACCTACATGTGTTGTGACCTCTGCCACATCGATAGAGCTCTCTTGAAGAAAAGATAGGATAGGTGAAGGTGAAGGGCTCCGGGCCGTAGGTTTGATTACAGCATTTTGTAGATTGTATGTAGTACAATGTTATATACTACAAAATGCAATTTGTGAATCAGGCCATAAAGGTCTGCAGAGAACCTCCGCCAAGCTAGCAACCTTGTTGTTGGGTTTGTGACACTTAGGACCACCAACAGGCCGTTGGTGGCGGTCCAACTGACCGACAGTCCTTCGGTCCGACTGCCAGATTACACTTGAAGTGGTCACACCCTAAACGATTGGGGGAAGACCGGCGCCGCCGCCTCCTACAGGATCAATGATCCCATCGGGGGCGGCAGTCGGAATCGCAATCATGAATGGAGGCGATGCCAAGGCAGGCACCGCCGTCTGGATTAGGATATCCTTTTCGGACAGACTTTTCATGTCGGAATGACTGCCATGAAAAGCCCATCGGAAACAGATTCTGGGGGACCCAAACAGGGCCTCCTTCTGTTGTGGGTCACAGTGGCCCAGGAGGCACATCTAGTGCCCCCATGTACCTCCATGCACTGTGTGCCATGCACCCAATGGGGCTTGGAGGTGCAGGAAGGGCTCCTTTACACTGCAGCTTGTGCTGCGCCGTTTTACTGGGCCGCAGCATAAGCTGCATTGTAAAGGAGCACTTCGCAACCGCCAGCCCGGCGGTCGCATGGTAATGCAGTAGTCGGACAGTCTTCTGACTGCCGCGATAACGGTCGGCGGTCCGACTGACCGCCATCATAATAAGGCTCTTAGTTACAATGAGATGATGCATGCAGTTCCTATTACATTTATGTATACTTGGTTGTGAATTCAATAAAATATATATATTTTGATAAAGAATCAGTGGATCTTTTTTAACATTTGATGAACAAATTTGCTAATGAAGGAGGGAGGAGTTTATTCTATGCCTCAGTTTTGGTATTTTTAGAAAAGCACAATCAGCCAAAGAAAATATAAACAAACTTTGCCTGATTGAGCTTCTCTTGTACAATTGGAATGGGAGGAGCTGAACAGCCATCTGTGGACCGACAACTGATAGAGAAGGGACTGAGGGAGGGATGCAGGAGGATGGAGCCATTCGTTTCGCCCAAGCATTAGTGTGGGAGGCTACTCATGACTCTGCAGTGCTTCCTATTTTGGGTGTGGTGGGTACTATTAATCTTGTAACCTCAACTGTAGTTCAATATCAGCTGGTAATTACCTGCAGCTTGGGCTCATACCTACAGGGAGTGAAACTTACAGCTGTTATTGCCTGGAGGTACAGGCAATAACACTAAATAAAATTACAGGAAGACACAACCAGTTTTTTCAATCAAATGTACAAATAAAGGCCTCTAAGTTGAATAGAGAACCTCTATACCCTGCATACACCTTTTATGGACATCCACTATGCAGCAAGTGTAAGAAGGTGTATGCCTTTTTAGGTCGAGGACTACCGGTCTGCCGAAAGGCAGAACCGGAAGTCGGAGATTTAATGACTTGGAGAAGAGGGGCTTGAACCCGCCCCTCTTCTCCCCTGTTCTCCATTGGCTGGCCTCGTAAATGCTGGCCAGCCACTGGAGAAGAGGTCAGTCATTCCTATTAGGCCCCGTCCTTTTTGGATCGGGGGGCGTGTTTTTTGCGAGAAGTCTCAGGGAGGAGACAACAGCAAAACACGCCCCCGAATCCGAAAATGCCGCTGCCTACAGCTCAACACACCAACGTTTACGTAGCAGACGACCCTGGTTTCCTTTTACAGATGTTTAAAGTGCACAGCTCGTTGCGGTGACATCCTAACAGAGGCTCACAGCTCGTTGCGGTGACATCCTAACAGAGGCTCTTGTTAGGAAAATAACATTTTCTTTTAAAAGAACGAGTTTTGTCTAAAACCACACAAATACGCTGGACAACTGTACTCAATAAAACTTATATTGGGCACAAGAGGTCTGACCTGAAAGAGGCACCATGTAAGCGATTACTGTTGCTGGCGACTATTCATAGCACTCCATCTCCCGTAGCATCTGTCAGTCCCTGGCTGCCATTCATTGATCTTCCCCGTCCCCTCTGCGGCACGAGCTGCCAGCTCCCGGGTATCGGTTGCGATGGTTCCGATGTCAACAACGATCACTTCCAACCTAGGGAATCTACCAGGCTCCGCCAATCTCAGCACTGACTCACAAAGGTTACGGGGCAGTGTGAAAATATTATATTGTAAACTGCAATAATAGAGAAATTGCGAATTAGGAGCTTGAAAGCGGCCAACTAGAATAGCAATTTTAAACTTCATTAGTAGCAACATGTTTTTAGGATCAGAAATAAAATGCACTTTCAAATTTAAAAAATAATATTTTACATTAGTTTCTTTAGAGCAACATAGTAAGTTAGAAGGCTAAGTATAAAAGAATCAAATTGTGTAAATAAGTGTGCTTGAGAAAGGTTGCGTATGTTTTCCCTATGATTTTATAATGAGGAGGACACCATCTTGAAGTTTCAAGATGGCCGTACTGTTTGACGATGTTCACCAATAAGGGGAATCCATAGGCTATGTGTATTTTCTGATCATTGGCTATCTTCGGAGCTCTGTCCGATTGGATAGCAGCTCCATAACCCCGCCCATACAGGGAGCAGTGTGTAAATAATGTTACTCAGTGCTGCTGCGCTTTGAGGCTATATGTCCGTCCCTTTACTGATTTGGATAGCCAACCAGTGCCATAAAAGCAAAGGTTTTAGATCGCTTACTGATTTGGATAGCCAACCAGTGCCATAAAAGCAAAGGTTTTAGATCGCTTATGTATGACATTTTCATAATTTCAGTGTGATTTTGAGTTACATTCTACAATTATGAGTGACACCATCTCGTAACCCAGCCTCATTTCATCACTGTACCTCACTGACTTACTCCGTGACGTCATGTCTGTGAATCTGTGCCGCGGGTGATTAGAAGACTATTGGGAAAAATACATTCTCCCGATTATGTTTGTCCCGCTTTCCTCCTCTAAAATGTCGGTATGTATGCCTGATGGGTGTCCTACTGCTAAGCAACTGTCTGTTGTTGCCACGCTGTAAGCTAAGAAAGTGTATGGACATTTTTACAAGTGACTGGATATACTTCTTGCGTAGCGCCCACTCGATAGCCTTGAAGCACTTCCTCCGAATATTCGAGTTGGTAGATCGGTACCTGGGAATTGTCCACACCAAGACAAGTTTGCACGTGCACAGCAATGTGTCAAAAGCCTTTCTAATGCTAAAACTCTACTTTCGGCCTCAGGATTACTCTTTTAGTTGTGGCTGGTTTTAGGTTAAACCTGGGCAGCGCCCGCTGCTCTGTGATGCCTGCAGTGGTCGAAGTGGGGAAAAACAAGCATTTACAATGCAACGGTCTCAGCATTGTTAAAGTTAGAGCTATTAACATTGCTCATGACAATGCCGTTTCTTTAAATGTTTTAAAAACAAAAACATAAACAAAAATAATGTCATGAGCAATGCCAATAGCTCTAACTTTACCAATGCCGAGACCATTGCATTGTAAATGCTTGTTTTTCTCTTTTACCGATGTACGCCTCTGCGGCTCAGATTAGACTGGAATTAGGGCTCACCAAACACCTAGTAAGGCAGGGTGCTTATATAAACTGTTGGCACAAAATCAGGAATCCCCCCCGAATCACTTTTAATGACCTACTTTGGAAAGAACTACAGCACCGAACGACATCCCTGGCCAGAAGCTTTTTAAATATAGTCTGACAACTACAGATCCCTCCCAACTCTGGGACACTCTAACCACGTACGCAGTATTTGAAACAACCAGTGCAAAGAGCCACTAGGAGCATCTCTTTAATAGAAGACAAAGCTGCCTTTACAAGAAGAAGCCACGCTGGGGATGACAATCAACGGTCACAAAACACCAGGGCCGGACTGGGAATCGAAACCGGCCCTGGCCAACTGCTCGGCCCACCCCCCCTGGGTGGGGGAGGGTTGGTGCGGCTGAGCTTTTTGCTAGGGCCATTTTCAGCCGATTTTGTTACAGGGGGCCGATATTTCCGGGCCCGGTAACAAAAACGGCCCCAGAGGCCCAACACCAGCCCCCACACTGGTGGACCACCAGGAAAATGCCTGGTGCCTGCTACGGCCAGTCCAGCCCTGCAAAACACTCCACATAAATATATTTCAGCCTAGGATGTACGAGGAACCGGCTGGGAAAACATTTCTAACCCTAGCAGAAGACAAACTGCAAAGAGCCTGCGTAGACATGTCCCCTTCTGTCCTCCTGGAATGAAGGTAGAGGCATGCCAAAATGAACTAGATTGAGACGGCTGTCACAGGACCCACTACTTTTAAATATGTATTATTATGCATTTAATTATCTGTTTTACTAACGTCTTAGCATATCGACTGATTATTTAAAATATGTATCGTAATGGTTTTAATTACCACATACAATAAAGGTTACTTACACACTTACTACAGGGAGGTACATTTACAGCTGGAGGTACAGGCAATACCGCTAAATAAAATTATAGGAAGACGCAGACATTTTTTCAAACAAATGTACAGAGAAAGGCCTCTAAGTTGAATAGGGAACATCTATTCCATGCATACACCTTTTATGGACATCCATTATGCAGCAAGTGTAAGAATGTGTATGCATTTGTCTTCTCTTTTAGCAAGCAGTATTATTTCCTTATCTGGATAATGGCACACAAGGAAAGAGACCTCGAGGAGGAAGCTTGTTGGGTTTGAGTCAGTATTTGACATGTGGAGGTGGCCAGAGGGGGGATTGCATGGGGAGATATAAAGCACGAAGGGCGAATGAACACTCTTGATTTTCTGTTCAGGGTTAAAATTGGACCTTTGGAGGGACAGACCAGTTTCTGCTTGTTAAGGGTGGCACACAGGACTAATTGATGATGTGAGTAAGGATGCACATATCAGTGAGTAGAATCAAAAAGATTTGTGAGTAGAGATTGCAAACACAGAGTGATGGGCAGGGAGGAGGGTAGGACAAGAGAGAGGGTTGGACATTTTGAGTAGGAGAAAAATTGCACTAGTTTGGGATCGAAGATTGTTGAATGTTGAGGGCGGTGATGGGAGATCACATTGAACACATGGGCAGCGCCCCTACTGGCAGGTGGAGGGATGCACATTGAGCGCAGGAGCTATTGAGGGTTGTATTGCAAGCAAGAGACGAGCGCCATGTTAAAACCCTCATCCTAAACTAGTGGCTCCCAGTGCCTTTCTCGTTTTGCTTGGAGGTTGTTACAACTCCAGTGCAAATAGGTGCTTGCGTAGTAGTGCCTTATAAAAGTGTCATCATTCACCCTTGGGAGTCAATCAGTCCAGCAGGTGCCCAGCCCTCAGGGCACCCCCTGCTGGAAACCCTTCAGCACAATTGAGCATTCGACATTGGCCCTTTATCTTTGTGACGGGCATTGGGTGGCAGCCGCCATGTACTCATCCATTTCCCATCAAAGGTTGATACCCTGCATGTTGTGGGACCAGAGTCAATGTTGATTTCCTGAAAGATGTCTAGCGCCACCAGGTTTATGCACCAGAGCTTGGAGGCTCATTGCATCAAACACTCCTGTGACTTGACTCATCGACTGGTACCCTTGGCCAACCAGTTACTCCCTTATTTGTGGTTTGTGATGAAAGTCACTTTTGGGCGTTCCTCTAATGGGTTTTGGGCATCATCACAGCACCATTAAGTCCTACTTCCCTACCTTACCTGCCTTCGATGAACACTGAGTAGCAAAGGAAACTAGAAGAAAGGGCAGATCTTTCACAGCATCTAGGACACTGTGTTACCATCCTTTCACTAGAGTGTATTGCATACAACTAGTATTAAGCCTCAAGGCTGCAGGAAATGAATGAAAGACTTGAAGTAATGCAGGCCTCACTGATCACAGTTCAAGTGTGAAATATATTCACTCACTATGGATGCAGCCCGTATCCACAAAATGACTTCAAACATTGGGCCTGGATCGGTATATAAAATGATTCTACCCTTTCTGTGTCTTTGGGAAAATGCACTTAATACATAAGGACACTTGTCTGTTTTCTATGCAACCAAGTAAATTAGAACATGAATCATGACTGGTGCCTCTTTAAGGTAGTTTTGATATGTACTTTAGCATGTCTAGGTGCTACATTGCACCATTTGAAGGTGGGTGTGCAGACATTTCCAGTGTCAGTAACAGTAAAGACGGCCCCAAAGTACTGTTGTAATCCTGAGATTGTGCAGGCATCGACCAGAATGCACCACACGAGACGCTGTAATTGTGCCTCATATTTTATAGTTTTTGTACAGAGGCGCTATCGACTACTAAAATAGCGACCTGCGCAAATATGGACTCCCCAGTCGCTACCACTGCTCTCTTGTCAAGGTAAGTATATACAGGGAAGTGTGGATTTATTATCCTAACTCCACCCCCACTTACATTGACGATATAGTGATAATTGGGTTACTGGACATGTGGGCCCGATTTAGACATCAGAGTACAGGGAAAGGCATTAATAGCAGCCGCCAGTCAAACTTTTAACACGTTTTTGTTCCTTCAAAAATAAAATCCTAAAGCGGGATTTTTAGTTTTTAAGAACAGATTTTATTTGTCTAATAACAAATATATTGCAGAGCTGTAACTCAACAACTCATGCATACAAATTGCATAATAAGATACCTTTGACAATTGTAATAATAGGACAGGACAATTGAAGAGCAATACATTAGAAATAATAACACAGATTAAAAGAAAACAAGCCCCCCTAGCCCACCCCCCGTCGCACTTACTCCTACTCCAGAGCAACACCATACAAGAACAGTCATATCAATCCAGACATAGTACACCAATATCCCAAGGGCGATAATACATATCGACTATAGTTGGAGGGACGCCAAGTCTGTAGATCTGGCTGCCGGAACTGGTTCTAGTTCTAGGCCACGGTACTCTGCCCAGCGCCGCCAGATTTTATAATGTTTAAGCGGGCATCCCCTGGCCACAAAAATGGGGATCTCTAGTCCCATACAGAAATCCATGCCATTTTTCCATACTGATACCGAGGGTGCCCTCGGGGCCTTCCAAGCTGTGGCGATATCTCTTTTGGCTAAGGTGAACCTTAGCAACATAAGATGACGTTTATATATGTTACCTCCCACATCATCCAGAACCTGCAACAGGACCAGCTTCGGGCAGCTGGGGAGGTCCCATCCCAGAACCTCGGAAAGGCACGACAGAACCCCCCCGCCAAAAGCGCGCTAATGCGGTGCAGTGCCAGACAGTGTGAAGCAGGGTACCCTCCTTGTGTTGGCATCGGAGACACACCAGGGAGGCCACCGATCCTGCCCTCCATAGCCTGACCCTCGCTAAATAGACCTGGTGGGGATATTTGAACTGGATAAGGCGAAGGCTCACAGCAATTGCCGAACTCCGCGGGGAAGCCAGGAGGGATTTTTAATTTTGTTTTTAAAACAAACGCTCATTGGAATTTTCTCCAATGGTGTGCGGGTCCTTTAAATGTTTTTACTCTCTTACCGCCACATTTTTCACAGCAGTAAAGGTGAGTAAAAACTCGCAATTCGGTCGACCACTCTCAATCAGGTTGGCAGTCGAATGGCCAAACTTTAGATAGCCCGTATTACAATGGGATGTTGGAAGAATATGTAAGCGCCAAACCTTGAATTTGGTGGAGAGTATATTCAGTCGCCGTTGTGATGGAGTACCCCATCAGCCAAACTCTAAATCAGCCCCACGGTTCCCTGTCATTACAAACTTTTTGGGTAATTACTACAAAGTGAACCAGTACTACTGCCTATTGTTTCTTTCCAGGCATGTGTCTGGTGTCTCCAGATGCTTTTGGATGCCAGAGGTGGCATAACCTGCACTTTGGATTCAAGGGGCTTCTAACTGCTATATAGCAGATACTTATTGTTACCCAACTCAGCAGCATTCAGTTTACCTCCTGGGATTAAAACCTGGGGTTAAATCACAGACCCATGTATAGGGTGCGTTCCGTGTGGCCACCAGATATATGGTTATGACCAGAAAAAATTGTGTTTTTGTCGGTTTAAATCTCTGGACATCTTTAGATTGTGTCAGAAATGGCATGGTATTGTTAATACTGGACTTCCCATTTCTTCTGTATTTTACGTGGTGGTCTACGCTGGGCCTGTAACTCTTGGTTTTAAATTAAGCACACCTTGGTTCTGACCCCTACTTTGCCACTTGCTCAAATAGTGTTTTCCTAGACGACCATCCCTTCTCACTTCCCCTTTTTTGAGCAAAATTGAGTGGTTATTTATAAAAAAAATCTCTAGTGTAAAGCAGGGTATGAAAACGCGTTTTTATGTAAATTTTTATTACGTTAAATCAAATGTGCTTTCAAAGCAAGAAATGGAAAAGGGAAATATATAACAACGCATACGTGTGAGCGCACATTTAGTGCACCTGCAAGCGGGAGAGAGGTAGATTTTGTGATAAATGTTCATTTCCTGAACTATCAATGGACTTTTTCCCCGACAGAGGAAATTAATGCAGATATGGTGGGCAGTAGAATAGCCAGTGTGTTATGGGCCCTAGTTCAAGGAAAGACGAGGGTCCCTGAGCTGCTGTTTGAATTATAAATTACAGCAATAATCAGAGTTCAGTGGACACCTCAGGCCTCCGGGCCCGGTGCCACTGCACCTACTCAACCAATGAAAGTTACGCCTCTGATGGTGGGGCATAATTCTTTGGGGGGGCATGTGAAATATCTTTACTTCTCCCATCACCAAAAAGTAGAAAATATTCCCGTAATGAGTTTTTATTTATTTTTTGGATTTTCTGTTAATGACTGGTTTTAAATCGCTTCAGGGAAAGCGCCACTGGGAAAGTGTGGCCAAGTTTCTCTTATGTAAGGCCGACATTAGATTTGCCCTTTTATTCTCCGATTTTATTTTGCATAAATCCAACTTCCTTCTTTATTTTAGAGAGGATAGTGTTCAGTGAGGAAAGACTAGGTCATAAACCACACAGTTTCCTGGTGTGTCCTTGTCTCTCAGCTCACCTCATTATGTGAGCCCAGTAGGTTTCAGATTGGAACCTGGAGAAGGGAAGTCACTTCACACATCTGCAACAGACTTTAAATCGAGGATGGAACAAAGATGACCAGCACTACAGGTGAAATATAATTTATCCCCATTAACCTTTAGAACAACGCATTACCAGTTGAGGAAATTAATCCAGCAGGCCAGGCATGAGCTCTTTTGTTGTTCAGTATGGATTTTATGTCTTAAAATTGATCATTTTGCAAAACTTCAGGCCAAATGTACGAAATAGTGGTTGCAAAATACGTGACCAGTGGGGAAATTTGTGGTCTGACGGTCATAATAATAGGTCGGTTTGCAAACCAAGCTTTTGGCCTATGCAGGGGACATCCTGGAATCTGCACGCTGCTTCTCAGATTCTTCTCTCAGTTACCAGGATTAAACGTGCTACGCTAGGGGCGGGGGGGGGGGCGCTGCTACTCCTACCTGGGTGCTAAAACCTGGAGCTCCCAGCCATCAGATATTGGGAAGATCTCTTCTCTCCTAATCATTAGTAAACATACATGGCTCTTCATTCTCTACGTCTGTGGCCTTCCTTCCACTGTACCTTGTGCTTCTGCTGAGCTGAGACAAGGGGTGTTTGCAAGCTTCAGAAATCCAACTTCATTCATGCAGACACAGACTTTCACAAATGCTTTTTGTAAGTGTTGCATACACAAATGCTGTTTATCAGAGCCCTTTGACTTGGCCAACTCTGAGGAAAAAGTAGCAAAAAAGTGTTTTGCATTGCTGTTTTATGATTTATGGATTATGCTCCTAATCATACTTTGCAAATATCAGTGGTTTTTCGGTTTTAATTCATAACCGTAACTGCACTTTAACTTTGGTTTGTAGGGGATTGTCTGAGTTTAAAACAAAACATTTGTTGAGTTGTTAGAACCAAAGATGACCATCACGTCACTTCAACTTTTGGTATTTTCAGTGATTTTTCTTTTTGGATCATGTACCATATACCACACCCAAGAGTTCCATGCACCCAACGCTCCGTGGGTGACCAACCTCCGCTGTGGCTGTGCGAAGCTGGGTTGGGTACAGGGCCTGGGCTCTGGTTAGGCCATGCCCCCTACCTTCTCTGGGCCCATGCCTCTGCAGCCAGCCATTCCCATGAGCCCTTTGACTGTGAATATTGGCAGGTTGACTGCACGGCTTGGACTGTGGGTAGGCCATGCTCCCATCCAGCGTGTGCTGCCAACCCCTGTGTATGACCTCTGGCCAAGCCCAACAGTAATGCACTAAACTTTCCCAATCTTTATTTACTGAATTTATTTACATCCTGAGGCCCAGTAGGAGCTGGGAGGAGGTCCAAGGTTTGTGAGTCTAGCATAGGTTTGTGAATCCTGTGGTAAAAATATTTTTTTCAAGTCATTTTATTCAGGAGCGGCCCGTGGAGGGAGTTCGGTGGGGAGGGGCAGGGTGGGGAACTGTAAACACCGGAATATGGATGAACACAGGTAAGTACACATTTAAATAAATATAACGAATTTCGTTCATCCATATTCCGGTTTACAATTCCCCACCCTGCCCCTCTCCTGCCCCGCCTCACTGCCCCACCGAACTCCCTCCACGGGCCGCTCCTGATTTTATTGCCAAGTGAAGCTCACTTTGGTGCTGTCCTCCTACATGGTCCTACAATTCAGGGTAGATTCATTCTGCCCGCGTACTCCCTTTTTCTCTTTAGTTGGTGTACCGTGTTGGGTAATAGCAACTGAAAACCAAATATTTCTGCGATGGCTTGCCTATCAGTGGATCCTTGAAGCCAATGTGGACAACAGGAGAAATAGCTCCAAAGTCCAAGAGTGTACCTTTATTAATATAATTGAATTTGCAATTCCCTGGTGGATTTAGAAGTTCAGATATCGCTAAAATGTAACCTTGTCATGCCCAAACCAAGCACCCTTTTAAATGCTAATTTCTCAAACACTGCTGAACGGATTTACACAAAACCAAGAAAAGGTACTTCTTTGAGTTAGCTTCTGTCATGCAAAATTTGGTATAGATCTGTTGGGCCTTTTGTATCGCATGGGAAATAAGATGGGAAATGGCACCTCCGATGACACCCTGTTCTTCTTCGCCCCTGCATTATGGATCTGCATAAATCTTCAAACCTACAAAAGGTGATGGGAGGAATGCTTGCAATAAGTCTAACCACTGGCAATTGCTGGGGATAGCATTCTGCCCCATTGTTCTTTTGCCCATCATGGCACCTCATTTTGGACTCAACTGTATGCAAATCAGTCTTGAACCTGCTCCAATAGGAACAGTCCAGCCCGAACTGCCAGGCCAGGTCCTCCCTGAACTGGAAAAAGAGCAAGCCAAGACACTTGACTGAAGAGCCCAAGTGAGGGCGAAACCGGTTTCGGGTTGCTTTGTGGAATGGTACCAATGTTTTTAAGAAAACAAAAAATGCCTTTACAATGGAATCTCTAATTTAATAATAACTACAGAGGAGCTATCATTGCCTCTGTAAACTCTCTCTTAACATATCTATCGATATATCTATATCTATATATATCTATATCTATATTCACTTAAAAAACCATAGGTTTCACACACGTTATAGTTAGGAATTAGCATTTAAAAAACCTTGCAAAGTCACTTAAAAAACCATAGGTTTCACACAGGTTATAGTTAGGTGGACATTTCACTCGTAAAAAACCAATGAAATTCCCCCGTTATAGTTAGTTCAGATAACTATAACTCGCACGCCCGCAATCCACTGCTCATGACGTCACATATTACATCACTCATGACATGGTCAGTGGCATCACTCATGACATCACTGATGACATCATCCTTATGATAGAGTGGCGGTCGCGCGAGTTATAGTTATCTGAACTAACTATAACGGGGGAGTTTCATTGGTTTTTTACGAGTGAAATGTCCACCTAACTATAACCTGTGTGAAACATATGGTTTTTTAAGTGAATTTGCAAGGCTTTTTAAATGCTAATTCCTAACTATAACGTGTGTGAAACCTATGGTTGTTTAAGTGAATTTGTACGTTTTTATTAATATATATATTTTTTTTAAGGTTTTTCGCCGTGCGCGCACCGTGCGCGCACGTTGGGCGCACCGTGCGCGCACCCCGCAATTTTTAAAAAAAATATAAAATCTTTTTTTCACCCTTGGGGGTCCTTCTGTGACCCCCTGACTAAGGCTAGGGGGTCAGAAACTCTCTTCCCTGCCCCCTTTTCACGTTTTCCACCTTTTTTCCACCTTTCCTTATCAGTGCGACAGACAAAATGGCGGCCGACACTTCCTGATTTCGACCGATTCGAATGTTGACTGACATCTAACAACCAATCAGAATTACGCTCGCGCACGTTAGGGTGCGCGCACGGTGCGCGCATATAGATATGTATATGCTTTTAAATGCAATTTTCTCAGGAAATACTGAACAGATTGACTCCAGATATGCAAAAGGCACTTCCCTGACCTGAGGACTACCCCTTTGCCAAATTTCAAGTAATTCTGTTCAACCGTTCGGGCTGTACCTTCGACTAAAGGTCCTATGGGAAAATGCATGGGGAAAACGCGTTTTGGGACCCCCCTTTTTTCTCGGCCCCCGCTTGACGAATCACCCCGACACTTTCAGGGTAGGAGCTGAGCGGAGCGCCCCATTAGTTTTGAAAATTTCGCGAGGATTCGTCAACCGGCGCCAAAGTTATTCAAAATAGAATTTTCAGATTTCCTATGGAAACACGGTCCTAACTATAACTATCTACTGGTGACAGCCAGTAGATAATATATATATATATATATATATATATATATATATATACACACACAGATATATATGCATACATGTTGTGTGTATGTATATACATATATATTTCTATATATGTGTATACACACACAGATGTGTGTGTGTGTGGATATATATATATATGTGTGTGTGTGTGTATACATACACATATCCTTTCTCCAGATAAACAGCACCTCAGGAGCAGTTTGATGTTTTAATATCAAGTAAAAAAAAAAGGGTCAGTGACAAATTCTGACACATTTCGACCCCCTAAGCTCTTGCTCAAAATTATTGTGTTGGGAATCATCTGGACTGGCTCACTCGAAACAGCACCAGCCTAATTTGTTGTGTACCCCGAAATATTAGAAGCCATACAAAACACGAATATATATATACATCCCTCTGCAATCATTGGTCTGTTCAGCTGTCATTCATGTTATGTGTCAGCCCACCGCAGGCTATTGTAAGGGGTTATGGGTCAGCCTACTTCAGTCAATGGCCCTCTTCACTATGAGTGATGGCATTTTGCTTTTGCACATGTGCATATCCACCTAAACAGTAGTCGACTTAGGTGACAGGGTTGGTGGGCGAATTTCTGCTTTCATTCAATGTATTTTTGCAGTGGGTTGTTTTTAGGTCCGGCATTAGCCAAGGACATTTACTTTTAGTAAAAAGATATGTACTATACACACTTACCTATAGGGGCTTTTAGTATGCCCTCTTCATCCATTGGTGTGCTGTAATGTCATTCACATTTTGCTTCTTCTATATCATACAGCATGGGCGGGGTCAGCCCTCTTGAGCTATTGGCTTACCTGAATGACAGCATTCTGCCTGTGCACAATGTGCACAATAAGTAGTTGCCTCAAAGGAACAACTGGTGCAATCTGTGCTTTTACATTTAAAATAAAAATTAGTTTTAAGGCAATGCTAGTTTGACTGGCTGCTTGGGTGTCACGTGTCTTTATTCCAAACCCTTCACATCAATATATGCATTGGCAAAGCCAAAAGGTGACGAGCCAATGCCAACCTATTGGCTTTCTGGTTAAACAACAGTATACCCATAGACCCAGTTGAGATCTGGGTGAAAGTCGTATGTAAGTATTTCTTTGTTCCCACTACAATGTCTCCACTTTGCGTATTCTCAATACATGATGCCTCTGGCACTCTATCCAAATCATTGAGTCTCCCTATTTGTTTTCCTTGCAACTAAATGTGCATGCTCATTTACTAGCCTACGAAATAATACCTGTTGAGATATTGTTGTACTTACAAACCTATTGGCTTTGCCAGTGGTCGGTCACTTACTTCTTTTTGCAGACATATGCACACCATCTTTAAACGTGGACATCATTGCTTATTAATTCTTTCACACTTTAATTGCTATAGGTTATTTTGAAAAAAACAATAAAACAAAAAAATGTAGCACATGTCTAGACCAGATCCAGTGGTTTTGCCAATGCTTAATTAAGTCGCATTGCTCGCTGATACAGCAGCTGTGGACTCTTGTCATCTTGTCAGCTGATGCATTCACTACCAGTCTGTGATCTCAGTGATCCCCTGAATGGCCCCATTGTCATGGCACAGTAAAAACGGAAATGTGTAGGGCGCTTCTCACTGCTTCTTTGTAATGTGCCAAGCAATGCATAGAATAGAGACCTATCCAGTGAGATCCACCATAAATCAGGGGTGTAGCTGCCATGCGTGCAGCAGGTGTAGAGGCACCAGGGCCCAGAGCTCTGAGGGGCCAATTGAACCCAGATAATTGCTGTATTTTACTACAAAGGGCCCATTTGTTTTCTTTGCCCAAGGGTCCCTGGCATCCTTGCAGCATTTCAGCCGGAAATGTGCTCCAGTGATGCAGTTATTTAGATACAGAACTAATACTGTGCATGAGTAAGTTAAAATAAACTAGGAATAACATATAAAGTGCTTCATACCACACTTAGAGAGTTCAAAGGGCTGAAAGTGCAGGAATAATTATTTTTTGTGGGAAACCGTTAGATGACAAGATAACCAACCGCCCAACCCGCCACGCATCTCAGGGGGCGTTACTGCAGGTTCGGCTGGCACAGGTAAGAGCGGTGAGGTGGGGTGGGGCAGGGCGGGGCAGGGTGGGGGTGCGGGGAAGTCGACATACGACGGGATACGTGAAATTAAATGTAAAAAAAATAAAACCACTTACCTTGCGCTCACTTTATCACCGACTCGGCGAGCGCAAGGTAAGTGGTTTTATTATTTTTTTTAATTTAATTTCACTTATCCCGTTGTATGTCGACTTCCCTGCCCCCGCACCGCCTCGCCGCCTCACTGCTCTTACCTGTGCCGGCCGCCACTGGGCATTGGCCCTGTTTATTTACGCTCTGAAGGCTTGTATTTGTAGCCCCTACAAGGCAATGGAAAAAGATAAGGTGCAACTTTCGGAATCCAAAGGTCTGTTGCTAAAATGGAGCAAGATTTCTACATGGTGGTCATTTCTCATTATAAACCTAACAGTCCTATTCCCAGGTTTCCAAAGTGTGTCTTGTGATTTAAATGTCTGTGCCTCCATTGTGTGGGTGGTAGAGAGGGGCTGAAAGCAAACAATTAACTCGTACGGTAATTGCATGTATATTTACACTTATCTGCAACCAGAATTACTGCTATTCCGCTCTGTTGTTAAAGTACAATGTTTCTCTGCCCCTAGGCTAGGTTAGCATTATATAAAAACTTTATGAAATGAATAAGGTGCTGCATATGTAGAGTCTAGAGTCCCTTTCAATCGAAATTGTAAAAAAATCCAACTTTAGAATAACATGATTGGAATAACTTGATAAGTAGAGCTACTATAAACAAGCATTGGCAAAACCAATGTCTGCCCACCTTTTGGCATTATCAATGCTTTTTTGTTTATCATGGTTTTCAGAAAACTCCTTTGTTGGGGAAGATGTTGGGCCCTTGCTAATCTTAAAAAAAAAAAAAAAAAAAAAAAAAAGATTGGCTAAAAGGAAAAATATCATTTTGGTCTCCAAAAGCACACATAGCCATAGTAGTCCTGGGCACTTAAGGGAACTACTTTGTGTGGATGTGCTCCTTGTGAAAGCGAAGAATGCTTTTACTCACAAAGAAATTAGCCAATGGCTGAAGTGGACTGACCCTTTGCCCTATGCTGCACGCTGTAGTGGGTGGACGTAAAATATGATTGATACAGTGACAGACCAATAGATGAAGAGGGCCGTCTGAATGTATCTATACGTAAGTATGTTCTACATTATAATTTTAGTAAAGTCAAAAGGTCTTGGATAACACCTGATCTAACAAGCATTGGCAAAGCCAATAGGTCGGATGTTGACTACTAACCTTTTGGCTTTGCCAAAGCTTGTTTATGTTCATCATATCTTTTGTAAAACTTTATTGTTGAGAGTGATGTCTGTTCCTCATCAATATATATATAAAAGTAGCAGTTGCAATTTTGAGCTATTGGGATTTAAAATACAATGTGTTTTAGCTATGTAATTTACAGGTATGCATACATATATGGACACCTTGCTATCCCTTAAACTCAAAACCGGAAACATGGAGCACTTGCAGCATTCCCCGGTTGCATTATTTTCTGCACAGTGTGTGATCTAGGTGTCTTTTATGGTATATTACATCAGTCATGTGGAAAGTTTAAAATGTAGCAAGTGAAATAGTGGGTCATTTTGAACCATCAGAAATAAAAAGGAGCCATCAACAAGTAGAGAGTTGATGGTAGCAGTGGGAAACTAACATTTGACAGGATTTACATAACATGAATTTGCTAAATCGGCTCAGCGCGAGCCATTTATTGGGCTTGCTGTATGTTGGCATGTTGCTTAGTTTGTTCTAGCTGGAACCGATTTAGAGCCCTTCAGTGTAATAGCTGACAGTCAGACGACAGAGGCGTCCATCTTTACATTGAAATATTGTTCTTAATAAAAAAGTCTATATTTTAATGCCTACATTTCTAATAAGTTAGAAAAATATGTGTTTTTTTGGGGGGGAGAGGAGTTGGCCTAACGGCTAGGGTGCTCGACCTCGGACCAGGAGAACTGGGCTCTAGTCTCAGTAATGACGCTGAACTTCCTGTGGTTCTGGGCAAATCACTAAATCTCCCCGTGCCTAACAAAAAATGAATATGTGTCCTCATGTAACCTAACTGGTGCTATGTAAAGCGCTCTGATACCTGATTGGATTCGGGTCAAGTTTGCGCTATATAAAAAACTCTGCAAGGATTTAATTGTTTTAAAATCATAAATCACAAAATGTTTGTAGATTATAGTTGTTAATTCATCTTTATTTATTTCTTCATTTAGATGACTCTCTACAGACTGATTTTTCTCTGGGTGTCCGTGTTAAAAGGAGTAATTATTCTAGGCGATAACCATAAATCCCGCGGGACAGTCCTCATCAGAGCTGCTGTATTTACACCGGGATGCACTTCTCAGAATATACTTTTTATGTGCGTCACACACTGCACAGGGATGCAGTGCCTGGTCACAACGACCAGGGTCATCGCCTTGCTTTGATTACACTGATTTACCATACATGCTTCTCTGTTTCCCCACTGGGGGCTTTCTGCAAAGGGGTCATTTCTGTGCACCATTGCTGTAATGCCCTCTTCTCGCCATGCTATAACATTCGCTGACTCTCAGGGTCTCCATATAAACTAAAGGAACTGAGTTTAATTCGAAATCGTCACAGAACTAAGAAGGTTTTTCAAAGCATTTGTCTAAAACGATTACAATCAGGAGCCAGTAAATTCAAGTACTAAAGATAAGTGTAGTCTCCGGGTTATTGGCGCAATGTGCCAATTTCCACTTCCTTAAAAGTGTTAGTTGGCTCTAATTTGGACCTTATTACTTTGTTAAATAATGAGTCCTCCCCTATTTCTGTTCTAGGTGCCTTTGATTGCCTGAATGCCTCCTTTAGATCTGTCATGTAAGAATTTGTCTGGGCCATGCCGGGCCACCCAATCTGGGTGGTTCGACAAGCATGTAGGGCGGCGAATAAGCACCTCCAGGAGGCCCTCAATGCTAGGCCCCGAAATAAGCAAAATATTGTGGCGGCTAGAGCGGCCTATAAGAAAGCCGCCCAGAGAAGGAAACTAAAAGAGGCATCGTGGGAGCCCCAAGTATCTACCTGCAAAGTCTGCAATTTTTACTTGAGTGATCTTTTGTGTTTTTAATTTTTTTTTTAATTATGTGTTTTTTATATTGTATGTGGATATCTTTTATGATTATATTTTATAATCGAATAAAGATTTTGTACTCATTCATGTTCACTCAAAGTATGTTATAAAAAATGTATATAATTATAAGGGTTTGGCTAACGTCACATCTGAAAATCATACTACTTGGAGATATATAGCGACCAATCTGAGCCCAAACATGTTCTGCCTTTTTCGCTTTTTAGATCTGTCACAGCTATCCTCAGGCTAGAAGAGAAGCAACACATTGGCCATTGGCTTGCTAGATTGCCTTGGCATCGGGTCCCTGGACCCTGTTGAGTATGCTCAGCCATGTACCCGGTAATTTCTAGGAAAATCCCTTCTTTTTTTCCATCAGCATCTCTCCCAAGCATCCATCCTCGCTTCCTATGCTCGAGAGGCTGTGATGCATGTGAAGATTCTAAAGGTTAGAATGGTGAAGCATAGGGTCCAAACAATGTGCCTTCAAGGCACTAGCCCTTGTAACAAACCACCACCAGAGCTGTACAAAGCAGCCGCCCATCTCAAATTCAGGAAACTGTTTAAAGGGAAATATTTTGTAAGGCATTTCAGTAAGGCCAGATGGGTGTGAGGACCACCTTTGGGCTGTTCGGTCTCACGGCTTTACACATCTGGCATGGGACCTCATCAGATATATGGCTAGGAAATGAAAATACGAGTAGTGAAGTGCACTACATAATGCATATAATTCATGGATTATTATTATTATTACGATGGGAAATGATTGGTTACGGCATTTGTTGCCTTGTGCATAGATTATCCACTTATTTGAGTATAGAAATGGTGTAATCGCAACGTGAATTCCTGTCCCAATTTCTACTGTTCCCACTCTACGTGTACCACAATGCAGTGCAGTAATTGACTAGATGGAAAAAGTCGTATGAAAATGCCTATTATAAATAATTTTAATATGGGTAAACTTCTGGAGGAAGCCTGAGGAATCCGGCAAAACGTTCCTGTTTCAGTCTACTTTTTCGCCACTTTTTCATGGAAGTTTGTGAGTACAAAGAAGAAATGTAACTTATTAAACACAGAGAGTTGTATTTTACAGTACAAACTAAAATTGAGTCTATGGGGCAAAAACAGTGAAAACTCTTCTGGGATATAAATTGTGCAGCCTTTGGGAGAAACCTTTTCATGTCTCGACAACCAAACAGCTTTTTAGTTGTCTATAGGAAAATCCTCTTGTGGATCACAGCAGAAACTTGCCGTGGGCTTGGAGCCCGCCCATTGCTTCCCATTGGTTGGCTTTATTGTCACTTGCATTTCCTTATTTCTTATTCGATGTCTTGCCTTCCTCTTCTTGGGTTTGTTCTTTCCATGAAGCATAGACCCTTTCCCGTCTTTTTGATTAGATGAATTGTATTCTTCCACCGCTCGCCTTCAAGAAACTACGTTTTTCTTTTTTATCAGGCTTCAGTGACCGAGGTCGTGTTTTCAATTTCTCCTTCTCTCTCGTGTGTGCTGCTTCCTCCCCGGAAACACTTATGCACGCTCTGTGTTGCTCCCTCATTACACCTCAAGCTTAACCATCGTTTTCAACACCCCCTCTAACTCCCTCGTTCAGACGGGCAGCATCAAATATCTTGCATAGAACCTCATGTGGAAAATGAATAGTAAATGAAAATGCGAATAGAATATATCACATTTTTGTCCCCCCAGCCTCCAGCACCTCTATTTCTCTCACACCTCCTGTCCACTCCCTGTTGCTTCCTCCTTGACCCCACCTGCTCCCTCTAGCTGCTCCTCCGTTGCTTCTCCATCCCCCATTTTTTGAGGCAGGCCCTGCCATTTGCTGTGCCTTACAAAAAGTTTTGTCTGTCAAATCTCAATTTATTTAACTGCACTTGCGTAATTTTTATTTATCCGTACAATGCTGCAGATCATCAGCCCAAAACTGTTTTTTTCTGATGGTGCACAGCATCTTCAAACAGCATTGACAAAGTCAGTAGAACCAAAAGGAGCGACCAATTGGCTTTGTCAATCCTTGTTCTATCCATTAAACATCATCATGTTTTTAAGCAGCTTTCCGCACACATGTCCATGAAAAGCATTCGTCACGTAGAATCTCCACACAGATATCCTTGTGACCTGCTTTGGGCCTGTCTAGTGATCTAAAAGATGCTTAAAGAGATATACCCTTCCTGTCATAATTGTTAAACACTAAAATCATACACCTATAGCTCAATAAAGAAGACATAGCCAACAAATCTAAAACAGAGCTAGAAACATTAACATAAAACATCAACACAAGCTGGATCGGTCTCGGATTACCAATTGTGCCAATAACACAACATCGTGCAATAAAAGACCTGACATAAACTACTGCCATAACTTCTCCGACTTCGCTTCATAGTTTGGAATGATCATTTACGTGAACGCCTTTTCATTTTTAAGATGAGACAATACAAGCTGTCAAAGATGCTATCTACTGTCTTCTTTCAGAGTCACGCGTGGTGCTCCTTCAGACATGGCACTGACCTGGCCAACCATGAAAATTACATCCTTAGAGATACAGCTTTGTGAAGGAATGAGGGTGTCTGGGAACTGCTAAAGAGACCACATCTGTGCAAAATCAGACCAAGCAAACATTCACCGGGTGCCCCAATCTTTGTGCATCTGTGCCTCAAATTTTGGCTCCTTCATGTAGATCCCTGCCCTTGTTCTGGCATGCCAGTGATTCCTGAATTTATCTGCATTTTTCTTAAGTCCACCAAATGTCATACTCTGGCACAAATCATTGAAAGTTAGGGATCTACCAAGTAGAACATTTTAATGTTGGACATTTCCAATTTCCTTGCTGACTTGTATGGAGCAAGGAAAGTATTTGGTTTCCCAGAAGTGGAAAAATTATATATCTTGAAGTTGAGCCAGGTATATATTTTTTTCAAATCCATGGCCTACCACAAAGCTGTTTGATCTGCAATACATATTCGTTGTGTCTTCGTTTTGTGCTGTGCTAGAATATTGTCAAATTGTTTCGGAATTTTTCGAAATTGCTAATTTGCAGCGATTTTCCAGTGGAAAGCACTGGGGAAATGAAATTCATATCTCGGAGAGAAGAAAATTACTATGATCTATAATTGGGCTGCGATGGTGCACCCACTGACTAGCAGCAATACATATGTGTGAGGACAATTCACTTGTGAACACTATTTACATATTTGTAGGTCATTGTGGAAACTCAAGAAAATTGTACTATTTAGTGGCTCAGACACCTATCCCTAATCTGCAATACATTGATTGACTTTTCTTGTTTACATGATGAACACAACCGTGTGTCGGTGATGAGTAATGTATGACTCAGAGGATGCAGAGTCTTAGTCAAAATCAACTTTCAGGGACCGGTTGAGTGGTAAGGGAGAACGTGGTTGGAGGATGAAGGCGGAAGTCCCGACGCTGTCTGGACAGTTTGTACTGAAAACACAAGAGACTTCTTTGTGCACGCCATCTTTCTCATTCAATGCTGGCTCCGCATCAAGGAAGTTATTGTTCCAACATTCCTAATTGATTGTCGCTAATGAGGCCAGGGAACCCAAACGACTATAAAGACATCCAGTGATTCTTCTGCTGGTGTGAAAATTCAGGGGTCAGTGCTGCTCACAGGCCGCAATTACTACAAACATCCGTTGTAGCGTGTGAGGCGCTACATATCAAAATGTATTGCCGGTGGGTTAGGTCATCCCAAATTTAGCTCCACTGGTTGGATTTAGTGTATTGTTATTTGAGTGATTTTGGCAAGATCCCGTGGTTGACATTCATATAGTTAAAGAAGGAGGTATTGATAGAAAATTGTTGCACAGCACTGCTCTTCAGCATTATCTCTGCACAGGGCATCACTGTGGGGGAGGGGATACACATTTGCACAACTGTTATATATATGGGTTTATACACCACTGCTTGGAATTAATTATCTACTGTATGTTGTCCTAATTGTCTCCCTTGACTTAATAAATGTAAGTCTTCCCGGGGTTGCAATCTGTACTGTTAGCCATAGCCCATAGCTCTCAAAAGCTATGATGCGGCTCACTTTCTAGGTATGGAAGTAAAAACAAATATTCATATTAAGGCACAAATGTCTTAGCAGCATGGTTGTTATGGATAATAGAGTCTACAAAGGATGAAATCATGGAGATGATCTGGATGTGTTGCTAAAAAGAATGTCCGCCCCTCCAGATGATCATTGCAGGATGATTCATTTATTCACCAGGGAGGCAGAGAACTCCACACATAAAGGTAGGACAGGCCTATCTTTTTATGTGTGGAGTTCTCCACTTGAGTGTGGACTCTCTGCAGTCGTAAAATTACTATTAAATTGTAGTTTATGCATACTACAAAAGAGTAAACTTTCACAAAAGTGTACGCTTACCTTTGTGAATGAGGCCCATAAAGACTTTCCGGGGCGTGACCATACGTGCACGTTGGAACAAATACTCGTATCCCTCCCCACTCAAGTCATCATGGGGGATCTTAAGAGATCGCACTCCCTTAGATCCGGACCGATTTTTAAATATACACTGACCCGGCTACCCATTCTTGGTGAACTATGTCTCCGATTTTGGAATCTGTTGATGTTGCATACAAATGCCCAATCTTCCACATGTCTGTACTGTCACCACATCTCCTACAGACTTTGTTTACTGCAAAGCACTGCTTGGGTTCTGAATTGATCTGAAACTTCCACATCTTGTACGCCCTTTCTGATATACATTGTTACCTATGCCGCTAGGTTTGTTGAACCCCCACGTCCCCTCTCTTATTCTATTCTATTGCCCCTTCACTACTGACAACATTCAAACCGCTTATGAAGTCAACAATTGTTGCCACAGCAACCTTTTTTTATGTTCTACATGTCCATTTCTCTCATGCAGTTGCTACATTCTTCCATATTTTTGTCAATTTCAGTGGCTTCCTCTAGGGTCGGGTGTCTTGCTGCCCACAATCTCTCCTGCATCTTCCTTCTTGAACATTGAATGATTAGTTGATCCTTTATATAAGTTCATCTGTCATGTCCTCAAATAGGCATTTGATTGCAATTTCACACAGCCTGGGGACAAACGTGTCTGCACTTGCATTATCTCATTTTTAATTAATTAATTTTTCATTCGGGGGTGTGTACAATTTATGCGTGATCATTGCTACATTATCAGATTTGCAAACCTGCCATCCATCCTAATTTTGGCTTTCCAGTAAACATTAGCAATTTCTTATCCTGGTTGATCTTTGGCTGTTGGCAGATCTTTAAAAATGTGTTGACTTTCTTGTGTCCAGTGCGCTAATTAAAAGAGCTTTCTTTCTGTTTGTTTGAATTAAAGTTGACACCATCAAGAGCAACCAGATAATTGTTTAACCCATTCTAACCAGCCTGTGGGTGGAGGACTAGATTGTATTAAGGCAAACTGTGCTTCTAGAAGACTCCACATTGGTACAGCAATATATAAGATAGTACATCAGGCAGCCCAAAATAACAGGAAGATTCCTGCAAGCTGCGAATTGCACTCATTTAATCATTGGTGGCTATGCAATGTCATCTTTCACTACAAAATAGCACTGTTGTCCGGAGTTAGAAAAACCTCCAACCAGCTAATAGCGGTACAGTGCAATGCAGTTGTTGGTTGGTGTATCCTTGAAAGAGGGCGTTTCCTCAGTAATTTGACTGACTGACTGACTGACTGAATGTGTGCTAGTGATTCTTATTTGTTTAAAAATGCCTTATTAAAAATATTGAAAGGAAATACAGCAAAATCTATGGAGAAACGTAACATTGAGATGTCATATAGAAATACGCATCAGTAAATGAAAGAGGTAAAATGTGCACAAAATCTTATTATGGAATATAAGACCGATCTCGTGAAGAAAATATAGAAAACAAAGTTGCAATATAATACAAATAGCATTTTATAAATTTGCAGATTTTTCTGTGGGGAGAAGGGTATAGAAAAAAAAAAGAGGGGGGACTAAAGAGTATATGAGTTATAAAGAAAGAGGGAGGATGGCAATGAAAGGAAAGTAATATGATAACCAGAGGAACACAAAAGGCTATATAAGGGAATAAACACATAGAAAAGGCAAAAATCGATTCATTCAAGGAGGTTTGGTTACTTCAACATGTTCAACACTAGGAGAGAGGACAAGAGAGATAGGAAGTGAAGGGGAGCCAAAATTAATCCCTCTGCATGGCTATGTGCAGTGAGGAGGAGTGGGAGGGATCCAATTCTGACGTGGGTCTTTAGGAGGTTCTCAATGCCATCAGGCATTAGGTATGCTTCTTTTAGGCTGGCCAACTCGCCGCCAAATTATGTAGTAAGGTCACAATGAGACAGGCTTGACAGTAAGTTTTTATTTACTTTTTGATGCACAGCAACAGATGGTACATCTCTCCTGGTCAACCAGATCCAGATGACCAGGTCATAGCATTCCATTCTCTCCTGACATCACTGATCATTCCTATAATCCCTCTTAAAGAAACAGTATTATTCAAATTGTACCATTCTTTACAGTATAACAAGAAAATATTTTTTTTTCAAGTCTCTAGGATTGGTGAAGTCCGCCTGAGGGGTGGGGGATGTGTAATATTGTACATTTATATTTAGAGCACTCTCGTGCCGATGGCACGAGAGTGACTCGAGCTGTTTGTATATGGTTAAAATTCATTCCATGATCGGGCGCAGAACGATGTGTGCCAGGATTCCACCAACGTTAATCAGTTGGTGGCGATCCTGGTATACAGCGGGAGCGCCTGGCTGTGGGTGTCAAGTACTTTGAATAAATTTCTCTACTTACCAGATTGCCACTTGTAAAAGTATTCTTACTTCATTTGGCGACGATCGGGAGTCCACCTGCGCATCTGACACCCACCAGCTGACCTCCGCTTTTCCTGGTTTCGGTGACCTGCACTCTCCACACGACGACGAAGGAGCGAAGGGCTGTCTTTCCAGAAGGGAAGACACGAGCAACCCGACTGCATCCCTGCGCGGATCACCCTGACGATCGTTTGTATATTTTATCGGCTTACATTGGGGATTGAAGGTACGTTGCGCCACCTCATTTGAAGTTATCTGCTGCTGCTGTGGACGCACGCTGTTCCCCTCAGGTGCAATATCTTTCCGACACCGCACTTTGCCTAAAGAGGAGGTTACGCTGCACGACTGCCAAATAAATTTTGATCTAAAAGGGCAACCCCGCGCTTGTGCTAGAGACCTCTCCAGTTGTCCATGATCAAGGCTTAACCTGCTTACAACTGAAAGCGGCCATACAACAACATTCAATCCATAGAGTTAAAGCGGCAACACTCCTGGGTCCCACAGACGCTCCTTGCCAATTTCACAGCTGATTCTGACGCAGGTGTGATCCAGCCTGTTTATTTACACGGTGACAGGCACACCTTTTAGTCTTCATTATTTACAGAATTTATTCAGCTTTTGACTATTATTATATGGTGATAGGCTCACCTTATTCATAATTTACAAAATGACTGTGTTTATTGAGCCTTCCCAAGGTGATAGGCTCACCCTATTTATCTATTATTTTACTGTTTACTCACATTGGAGCCTTCATTTTTGATGATAGGCTAACCTTCATGATATTCGTTAGTAAAATTGCATTTACAATAATTTTTACGTACAATTCACTTGCTCGTTATTGTTATTTATTGCTTATTCTCTAAAAGTTATGGCTAATTCTCAACAATTTGCTAAACCTCCTCCATTTTTTACAACATCCTGGCACACCCAGTATTCCTTGGCGTCAATGGGTTAAAACTTTTGAAAACCATATTGTTGCCATAGACGCTGTAAAATTTTCTCATGATCGCAAGGTTGCAATTCTTTATGGATGTTTAGGACTTGCAGCACAACGTGTGTTTGAAAACGTACCCAGGTTTCCCACTCCTCCTGGTGAAGCTGGGGATGCAGATCATTGGAATCCTTACAAAGAAGCTTTATCTCGACTTGCAAGACAGTATGATCAAGAACCAAACATTATGCTTGAAAGACATAACTTTCATAGAAGAAAACAACGCGAGGATGAATCAGTGGATGAATACATTGCAGCCTTACGAGTCCTCGCGTCAACTTGTGAGTTTGAGGCAGATCCAGAGATATATATCCGTGATCAATTTGTTTTCTCTTGTCATTCAAGAAAAATACAAGAGCGTCTTCTCAGCTGTAAAAAACCTTCTTTACAAGATACAATTGACATTGCAAAAAGCATTGAGAGGTCGATTGTTACTTTCAAAGTACTTCAACAGGATCAATCCATCAACTCTTTCAAGTCCACTTCATCCGATTATGGAAACTCCATCAACGTTGTTAACATGAACAAATCATTTAAACAACCTTTCCAAAAAGTGACCACAATTTGCTACAGATGTTGTTCCAGATCACATCTTGGCAACTATCCCATGTGTCCTGCCTCAGGAAAAAAAATTGTTTTTTGCAAAAAAATTGGTCACTTTCAAGGTGTTTGTAGATCTGCTAAGAGACCTACCAGAGTTAATAGTATGGAATTTACAGAGTCTGTTGAAGATTGTACAGAGCAATTTCATGACATGATTGTTTCAATTGAATGTAATTCAATTTTTAAAACCCACTACGTCAAAGGTCCATTAGGTGCATTATTTGGGAAAATTGAGATCCCTATTATGGCAGATTCGGGTTTGCCTATAACTATTTTATCTGATGTCATGTTTCTTGAGAAATGGCTAGGTTCCATTGAATTAACCAAAACTGACATCAATCCAAAAGCATTCGGAGAATTCGATATTGAAATGATGGGTTACTTTAATTCAAGGTTAGAATGTCTAGGAAGGTCCATCTATACAAAAGTCTATGTCGCAGTTAGAAGACGTAATATAGTTGGTTGGCAGGATCTTGCTAGAATGGGTTTACACCTTGTTCCTGGGTCAGACAACCCCATTGTACTTGGCGCTCCTCCTCGAGGTTATTCCCCAGCTGGTTGGTCAGAAAAGGAAGAAAACACATTAAATTGTATCAATAGTACTGATCATTCACACGATGTAAAAATAAAATTGGACTTGTTTCCCAATTTGTTTTCCAACAAGTTAGGCACTGTCAAAGGATTTCAACTTCAAAAAAAACTTAAGCCTAATGCCCAACCTTTTGTACACAAGGTCCACCCTTTACCCCTTAGTGCCAGGGATGAACTTAAGTCAGTACCAAAGAAATTATGTGATGAAGGGGTCATTGCACCATGTGATTCTTCAGAATGGGTTTCCCCCATCGTTATTGTCCGGAAACAATCTGGTGAGGTCAGGCTATATGCTGACTTACGCACCTTAAATAAAAACATTCTAATTGATTGTCATCCCCTTCCCAAAATTCATGAACTTCTGGCCAGCTTAGGGGGTGCCAAATTTTTCTCCATAATAGACCTTCGCTCAGCTTATCACCATATTCAATTGACAAAAGATTCACAAGATTTCACCACTTTCGTCACACCCTTTGGGGTCTACAAATACCTCAGACTTCCTTTTGGCCTGGCCTCCGCTCCGTTTTTCAGAAGATGATGGACAATCTTTTTCAGGACATGCCGGGGGTCCATGCCTATCAAGACGACATTTTAGTTTTTGCTAAAGATTGGGAAACACATTTGAAAAATCTTACTTGTGTTTTAGGCAAATTGAACGATGCAGGCATGACCATTAGATCTGATAAATGTCAATTTGGTACACAACAGTTAGATTACTTAGGTCATACTTTGCCATCTCAAGGAATCAAACCAAAGTCGTCGCTCATTAAGGCTATCAGTCATGCTGTTCCTCCTCAAGACAAAGATTCCCTTCGATCATTTTTGGGATAAGCAGAATATTAAGCTCGTTTTGTCAAGGGATATGCACAAACTGTTGAGCCTTTGTGTGCCTTATTGCGCAAGGGTTCGAATTTACTTTGGTCTGATGAAGTATCTTCTTCATTTGATCAAACCAAAAAACTCATTGTTGAAGCACCCGCACTTCATGCTTTTCAAGATGATTCCAAATGTTTCATTATGGTGGATGCCAGTCTCACAGGGTTGGGTGCAGTTCTTGGTCAGTGGGTTGCTGGAAAGGAACACACTGTAGCATTTTCACCGAGAATGCTCAAGTCTTCGGAGACTCATTATAGTACAATTGAACGCGAGGCACTCACCTGCGTTTGCGCAATTGAGAAATATAGAAATTCCATTTGGGGGCGTGAATTTGAATTATTCACCGACCACAAACCCCTTACACATTTACTCAATGGGAATGGGCTTGGGAGGACCTCAGCCAGATTGGTCAGGTTACTTTCAAAATTGCAAGAATTTCATTTTTCAATCAAGCATATTTCTGGTGGAAAGAATTTCAGGGCCGATTGCCTTTCACGCATGACATTTCAAGATAATTCAGATGTTGAAACTATTGACGACACAGAGTGTGTTGTAGCGGCACTTGATGCTGTTAGAGAATTCCCAAATATTTCTGAACAAGTTTGGTTAGAAGCTTATAGCAAGGACGATACTCTTAAACTTGTCATGCAATATATCGTTAAGGGTTGGCCTAAAAGCAGGAAACTTTGCAATGAGCTAAAAGCATTTTCAATGCTTGCCTCTGAACTCTCCTTGGTCAATGGCATGGTTATGAGACATATGTTTTTATTCCCCCATCAAGCTTAAGAGAGGACCTCATTAAATGTGCACATCATGGTCACCTAGGTATTTCAAAAACCTCGCAAATCATTAAGTTGAATTATTGGTGGCCTTCTTTAGAAACGCAAGTCAAGTTTTATATTGATTCATGTCCAGAATGCCTTTTGTCAGATAAAAAATGGAAAGCCATGAATACGCCTTTGCATCCTGTTCCATTTCCGAACAAACCTTGGGACAAGGTTGGAGTTGACATTTCAGGTCCATCTGACCATTTATCTCATGACTTAAAGTTTTTCATTTTACTGATTATCATTCCAAATGGATTTATCATATGTTTTGTGATTCTCCCAGTTCCACCAATGCAATACATTTTTTGAGGAAAGTGTTTTCCATTGAAGGTTCACCTTCCGTTGTGGTTACTGACAATGGTTCACATTTCATTTCTCAGAAATTTTCTGCATTTTTAGCAGAGAAGGATGTTAAACATTTTAAAGTTGCATTATATTCACCATTTTCAAATGGTCTGGTGGAAAGAGCAAATAGATTAGTTAAGGATGCCATTCAAGCAGCCCTTTCCTCAAGGAGGGATGTTCAAGATTTTCTTGATGGCAAGTTATGGTCGTATAACATTTCGCTACATTGCACCACTGGTCTTTCTCCGTTTTCTTTGTTAAGAGGTAGAAATGTTCACACTACTTTGTGTCTCAGTTGGTTGCAAAGTAAACATGTCAAGAGTACACCTATTGATAAACATCTTATATCTCGAGTTTTAGAGAAACAAAGTTACATGAAATCTGTTCATGATCAAGGGAAAATTTCCAACTATACCGATTTGAAAGCTAATGATGGGTTCTTATTAAAAATCCAAAAAAGTGATTAAGAGGATGTCTAAGTTTTCTTCTCCTGTACTAGTCACAGATGTGAGCAAAGGCTCTGCACTACTTGGTTCTAGGGGGTGGTGGAACAAGAGATCCCTTGTGCGGCTTTCAGACTCATAAGTTACCTCTTTACTTAAGTTATCCAAACAGGAAGTGGAACAATGTGACTGGTCTAACTGGTTGCATGATTCTTCATCTCAAGAGGATTCTGCGAAATCTACTGGTCAGTGTTTTAATATACAAACCACTTTGCATGATTCTACTTTTCTTGATATGACTAGGTTGGCATCTTCTTCACATGTTGATTTGAGTACTCGTCAAAGGACATTGCCTGCCAAATATTATGACTATGTAATGTCTTTAAAAAAAAAATTATTTTCTTGTTGTTACATTATTTCACTTTTATTCATCATTTGTTTTTCTTTTCAGGTTTTCGTTCAACTTTGCATTGTCATAATTTCTCTTGTTGTGGAAAGAGAGAAGTTGTAATATTGTGCATTTATATTTAGAGCACTCTCGTGCTGATGGCACGAGAGTGACTCAAGCTGTTTGTATATGGTTAAAATTCATTCTGCAAAACGATGTGTGCCAGGATTCCACCAACGTAAATCAGTTGGTGGAGATCCTGGTATACAGCGGGAGCGCCTGGCTGTGGGTGTCAAGTACTTTGAATAAATGTCTCTACTTACCAGATTGCCACTTGTAAAATTATTCTTACTTCAAGATGGGCACATGCCTTCAGTGGAACCCTGGCCTGGTAAATTTAAAACCACTTTCTGTCAGCTGCTGCTCTGAGCCCAGCTGGTTTGGAGTTTGGAATAATGTGTGGATGCACCTTGAAATTCCTTAGTCTAACCCTCAGTTTATGACTTTTAGTATTGTGGTGGTTATCTTGAAACTCTAGCATGGATCAGGCTCTCCTGCACTGGTCCTGAAAGCCCCTCCTTTAAAGCAGCAGAACCTGAACTCAGCTCATCTAGAGCTGCACTCAAGCATTTGCACTCACTGACCTCAACACAAACAACCAAAGCATTCTATGGCGGTGCTACTTGCTCAAATCTAACTGGCCTTACAACATTTTCCTCGACTATTTCGGTGCTTTGTATGTCACAAATTATTTCTTGTGTGTGTGGAACATCAAAACAACAAAAGATGGGTGGAGGCTTGAATCAATATCAGATATTGACAATTGCTTGGGAGGCATTCCAGTGAATCATTTTATTGCTCACTGCACCACTCCAGACAGGGAACATCTACACGCAAATGTTTCTTGGTCCTGCTCTAACTTCCAGGCCATGTCACCTCCGAATGGGGGCACGAGCAGCCCCGACTGGTTTCAGCCTTCTTGAGCCCCATCAGTGAAGTGCAGCATGAATCCCATAGCATAACAAGCATGGGACCCACGTTTGGGGCTACTTGTGGCGAGTAGGGTGTCTGCATAAGGGGGGCTACTTGTGGCATGTAGGGTAACTGCATAAGTCACTTTACAAGCAAACAACCTAACAAGTAAATGTGTGCAGTGAGCTTAAGTCTTTTAATGAGGTTGTCATGAGAGGCTGGTCAGGTGTTCAAACATGCACCTTCTGGGGTTATAAGACCACAGTTGAGATAAAGCCCTCAAAGACGTCCTGTGTCTCTGCCTCTGGGGTGGAGTGGTCCACCTCCAGCAGCTGGAGACCCTCCAGTTTAGTAGATAACTTAAATCTTATGTCTCTCAGGCTCCCATTTCAGTTTGATTCTAGCAAACCCCAGTTAAAATGGGTTGAGCCATGAATACCCTACCATCCTTAGGTCATCTCAAAAGCAGCTCTCGGAGGTGTTCGGCTTTTAATTATTTAATCCATAAAGAATTCAAAGTTTTTTCGGGCTTTATGTTATTTGGCTTTGTAAAAATGAACACTGGGTCATAATAAAATGTATAAATGCTGTATGTTCTAAAGAAGTAGATTTTATTGACTTACAATTTTAAGTTGTAATCAAAATAAATATTTTTGTACAAATCAGGTCTGTCCATCAAGGCACACTTTGAGTTTACATCAGTTTTCTTGTTACAGATTATTTAAATATTGATCAAAAACATTACAGACATATTGAATTGAGGGCAGTTCCACTCAGAAGAGGCAATCCTCATGTACACGTGCATTTTGTGAAAGCGAGCTTGAAAATATCCTGTTGCCTTGTTGGGGGGAGAGGCAGGTTGCCTTTCTGCTCCCCTGTCCCCCGTAGATGTTTCACTGGTCTTAGTTGGCTTACCTGTCTGCTGGCTAACAGTCCTCTCTGTAGCCAGCTTTATCCCTGGTACACGCTGGAAAGGAAACTATTTAAAGTGCACCTAATTCCAAGACTTTTGAATGCATGGGATGAGTCCCGACCTCAATCCAAATTTTAAAAACAAAAAATAAGACTTAAGGGCTTATTACGAATATGGCGGTCCTGGGACCGCAGTACTCGCTTTGGTGGTCTGACCGCCACCACCCTGGTGGTCCGATCACGGTATTATGAGTGTGCCGGTGGGACCGCCACAAGACCGCCCCCTCCCTTGGGGTCAAGGATCCCGCTGCGGCGGTGGTGCGCAAAGAGCGTGAATATGCTAGTGATGCTGATGCCGGCACCGCCGAGCATATTATGACCTGCTTTTCAAGACTTTTGAATCCATGGGATGAGGCTGGACCTCAATCCAAAGTTTAAAAAAAAAAATAAGACTTAGGGGCTTATTACGAATACGGCGGTCCTGGGACCGCAGTACTAATGTTGGTCGTCTGACCGCCACCACCCGGTGGTCCGCTCCCTGTATTACGAATGTGACGATGGGACCGCCACAAGACCACTGCCTCTCCCGGGAACAAGGATCCCCCTGCGGCCTGCAAAGGGCCTAAATATGCTAGCGATGCTGATGCCGGCACCACCGTGCATATTAAGACCTGTATTTCCACGGCCCATTTCATGTTGGGGATCCCGCCATGAAAAGGGTGGCGGAAATGCAGTGGGCCTTGTTAAGGAGCCGAATCAGGCCATGAGGGTGTGTGCAGGTGGGCACATATTGTGCCCTCCTGGAATTGCACCTTTGTTTGTGCACAGCGTGGCATGCACAACATGGTTGGTGCATGCCACACTGTGCTGCAGGCTCTCTCACGGTGGCGGTATGCTGTTTAGGCTCTCCTATGAGCCTAATATACTGCTGCTGTGAGACCGCTGCACCGTCTGTCCACTCTGGATTCAACTCATAATCTGGCGGGCAGGTACACCAGGGGTTTGGCGTTCTTCGTGGGAATGTGGTGTTTTGGTGTTTAGTCCCAGACAAAGACTGACAAACTTGTAAAAGGTCCGTACTCTGTTTTCTGACTGACAGCCAGCAATTCTCTCCTGGTGACAACAATGCATCATGCTTGCCTCCTACCCACCTTGCTTCTTGCCTCTGTTATGGTGCAATGTAAGGACCCTCCACTTTGCAGCCTTTTCTGTGCATGTAATTACCCCTTGCCTGGAAAATGCGGGAACAGGACTTCTTTCTTGTGTTACACCATCCAAGAAAAGGGGATTGGGTCTGGGCAGGGGTGGACCTCAAGCTTCTTTTTCAGGAAAATTGTCTTTTCCTGTTAATAAAACTCTGCCCATTTGTAATAATATTTTGCACGCACATGCCCCTGTATCCCCCCCATAGATGCCAGCTGCCACTGGTTATCGGGTTTTCTTGAGACCAGGTCCTTTGTCGTCAGTCCCATGACAGCACTGCTTCTTGCTCGCACTTTTCATTCAGCCTGCTTGGGAGCAGTGTGGTCTTGAATGTGTGCAGATGACTCTGCCCCAATGGAGAAAAATGAATAAAGTATGTACTTAACTTCTGAGAATAGTTTTTCTTTTACTCTAATCTGTTTAATGTTCTCCAGTCCTGACATTTGCACCAAGTTAATAGTTATTTATTTTAAGAGCATAATTTTTTTTAATGTGTTTTCTCACAGAGCAGTTTGTGATTGCATTTGTAATTCATTATGAGCTAACAAGTGAGAATTTCAAAGAGGGTTACAGAGTGGAATGTTTTCTGACCGAGGGCGTGATGCTGCTAAAAGCCCCCACATGGTTCCTTTTTATTATTCTTGCTCTAAGCTTTTAATAGCTCGTTCTGCAGCCCCTGTACTCATCAGAGTTCAACATTGTGTTTCCTCTAGCTTTTGGCTATGTATTTCATAATCTTCTTATTGCAGTTATTAAATCATTATTTGCTGTATTTGGCCCCTGTCGTCAGCCCTGAAAATATGCCCACCAGTCACACGTCCCTGTTAAGGTCTGTTTAAAACTGGAGTTCATGTGGTTTTATATATACAAAGTATATATAACGTTTCCACCGTTTGACAAATCTCCACAAACCTTTGCAGAGCTATTGCTGTTTCTACATTGGCAGACGGTGCACAGTTTTGCAGTTATTTATCAAGGGGGTGCAAAGAAAAAAAGATGGAGGGGTCCCAACACATGTTTTTCCACCAATGCATTTTCCATAGACTTGGGTGTAGCAGCAAAACAGGCAGTCAAATAACAATTAAATTTGGCAAGCATATAGTTTATGGCATGTAAATGATCCTTTGTCGTAGTAGAGGTAAGTATTGTAAAAGTTATACAGTTCTAAAATGTAGTGATATCACAGGCTACGGTATACCGTGATACTTTTGCGGTAATTTCACAGTACTTGTCGAAGACAAGGCAGTTTTAAATTGCCTAATGACTTCCTTTTACAAAAGTTAATGGCAGCCATGTTGCTTTTACCAGACCTAGGCTGTTTTCTGAATTAGGGCCTTAGATATAGGTAAGTAGTAAGTTTTATACTTTTCCCTACCTTTTACCACTTTCTTAAAATAATAATAAGTAGGGGAAATTATTTATATTTTTCGATATATTTTTTTTTAAAGTTCACGGCGTAACGTGGTACTATCTTGGAAGTACCACGGTACTAAATAAAAGTTTTAAAAAAATATACAAAAATGAAAAATTGACTGTACTACACTATTCTTTGCAAATACACTGTACTGTACTGTTTTTTTATTTCTTAAATGTGTTATTGTAAAAAAAAAAATAAGTACAGTGATACAACCTAGAAATTACTGTGCTATATACAAATAATAAAATAATTAAAAAACACTACTAGATTATATTTAAGGGGAAATATACTTAGTAAAGTGTTTTTTTTGTATTTTTCCATGTTTGTTTTTTAAATTTTACACTTAGTCTGCCTCCTGTGTTTTAAGGGGAAATATAGAGTTGTACAGTGTACTTTTATTTCTTAAATGTGTTATTGTAAAAAAAAAAATAAGTACAGTGATACAACCTAGAAATTACTGTGCTATATACAAATAGTAAAATAATTAAAAAACACTACTAGATTATATTTAAGGGGAAATATACTTAGTAAAGTGTTTTTTTTTTCCATGTTTGTTTTTTAAATTTTACACTTAGTCTGCCTCCTGTGTTGTAAGGGGAAATATAGAGTTGTACAGTGTACTTTAAAAAAATGTAAAAGCAAAAATAGGTTCAAAATGTGAACAATACTGTACTACACTATATTTCCCCTTAAAACCCAGAATGTATTCTAAGCATGATCTTAACTATGTTTTGCACTTTTGATTTTGGTAGGGCGAAATATTGTTTACAACACACTTGCTCTGTGTTCTGGGTTTGTATCTAAAAAAAAAGAAAAAACAAAGAAAAGAAAAAATATAAAATAACCGTGTACTACACTGAATTTACCATTAAAACCCAGAACGCATACTAAGTGCAGTCTAAACAATATGGTAGTACAGCAGTATTCTTCTAACTTGTTCTTAAACTATACAAAGCAATAGAACATTTTTACTTACCTTTACACACTTATATAAACGTACTTATCCCTTCCTACACACTTATAAAACATTAGAAGACTATATTTACAATTAAGAACCAGAACACAGCCAAAGTCTTATGGCTACCTATTACTTTGGTAAGGGCAGTCATTAGCCAATCATATTGTCATTTTCATGTACCACGTTTTACCTCAAAATTACCGTGGTATACCACGGCCCAATATATGAATAACTTTTTGTGACTTATGGGCCTGATTGATGTACACTTTTGTGTGTGTTTACCATTGTTTGCTATTCACAAAGGCATTTAAATGGTAGTATCTCTATGCCTGCGGAGCTGCAGCATATCAAAATATAGGACTGTCCTATCTTTTTATATGTAGTAACTCTGTTGTCTTAAAGACACTACTCGTAAAATACAGTCGTGAATATCAAAGAATTGTTAACTTATGCAAAAGTGCAAGCTTACCTTTGTGAATCATGCACTATAACTTTAAAACTACACTAGCAGTTTAGATCTACTACCAAAAAGGAGCCTTTACACCACATAATCTATATTTATGACACAATTCTTCTACATCCCCTTTCACACTAAATCTTTTTAAACAATACTCTATAACACGCCACTCCACTATATGACACGTCACTACACACTATAACACATCACTCCATTGTATGACACTCCATTCCACTCTACGACAGTCCAGTCCACTCTCTGACACTCAATGCTACTCAACTCTATGACACGACACGCCACTACACTGCACAACATGCCGCTCCAGTCTTCCACATGCCACTCCTCTTGATGACATGGCACTCCACTGTATGACACTCCACTATACGTAATTTC
Source organism: Triturus cristatus (assembly GCF_964204655.1). NCBI lineage: Eukaryota > Metazoa > Chordata > Amphibia > Caudata > Salamandridae > Triturus > Triturus cristatus. Next base: position 1,451,644,049 of record NC_140591.1, read on the forward strand.
ACTCTGTGCCACTCCACACTACGGTATTCCACTGTACACCACTCTACTCTATGCCACCACATGGTACACCACTCCACTGTACGCCACACCACTTTATGCCACTCCAATCTACGTTGTTCCACTCTACAGAACTACACTCAACTCCAATCCACTCTACGCTATTTTACTTTAAGCCACTCCACTGTATGCCACTCCACTCCATGACCGTCCACTCTGACACCATGCTCTACACCACTCCACGCCATTCCACTCTACGCTATTCCACTCCATGCCCCTCGGACTATATGCCACTACACACTATGGTATTCCACTGTACGCCACTCCACTCTATGCCACTGCAATTTATGCCACTTCTAAGCCGATCCACACTCTATGCCACTTCACTCTATGCCACTCTATTCTACGCTATTCCACTGTATGCCACTCCACTCTGTCACTCTACTGTACACCACTACACTTATGCCACTCCACTCTATGCTATACTACTCTGTTCCACTCAACACTACCCTTCTCCACTGTACGACACTCCACTCTACGCAATTACACTCTGCGCCACTCTACTGTGCACCACTCCACTCTACAATACTCCAATCAACTCCACTCAACGCTATTTCATTTTATGCAATTCTACGCCCCTCCACACTATGCTGTTCCACTCTACGCCATTCCACTGTATGCCACTGCATTGTACACTATTCCACTCTCCACCTCTCCACCACACTACTGCATGCCACTACACTCTATACCACTCCTCTCTATTCCCCTGCACTCTATGCCACTCTACACTACTCTACTCTACTTCATTCTACTCTATTTCATACTACGCCACTCCACTCTATGCCACCCCACTCTATGCCACTCTACGCTGCTCTACTATATGTCACTCCACTCCACTCTACCCTATTCCATTCTATGCCACTCTGCACTACACAATTCTAATCTGCGGTATTCAACTCTACGCCAGTCCACTGTACGCTATTCCACTCAACGTCACTCCAGCCTACTCTATGCCACTTGACTCTATACCACTATGACTTTCCATTCTACATTATTCCACTCTACGCCACTCTTCTCCATGCCAGTCCACTGTATGTCAGTCCCCTGTACTCCAGTCTACTGTACCCCAACCCACTATATGCCTCTCCACTCTACTCCATTGTATGCCACTTCACTGTAAACCATTGTACACATCTCCACACTACGCCACTCCACTCTTCGCTTTTCAACTCTATGGCACACTACGCCTCTCTACTGTACGCCACTGCACTCTATGCCACTCCACTGTATGTCCTTCCCCTCTAATCCACTGTACACCACTCCACGATTCTGTACAGCACTACACTCTACGCTATTCCGCTCTATGCCACTTCACGCCACTCCACTCCACACTATACCACTTCACTCTATGCCCCTCCACTCTATGCCACTCCACTCTGTCATTCCACTCACCGCTACTTGACTATATGCCATTCTATGCCATTCCACACTACGGTATTCCACTGTACACCACTCCACTGTACACCACTCTACTCTGTGCCACCATTCTACTATACGCCACACCACTTTATGCCACTCCTGTCTGTGTTATTCCACTCTATGGAACTACACTAAACTCCACTCCACTCTACGCTATTTCACTCTAAGCCACTCCACTGTACCCCACTCCTCTCTATGCCACTTGACTATACATTACAGTATTCCGCTGTACGCCACTCTACTGTATGCCACTACACTCTAATCCACTCCACTGTATGCCACACCCCTCTATGCCACTGCACTCCAATCTACGGTATTCCACTCTACACCACTACACTCAACTCCAATCCACTGTATGCCACTCTACAGCGCTTTATGCTACTCCACTCTATGCCACTCTATGCTATTCTCCTCTGTTCCACTCATCTCTACCCTACTCTATTCTACTACACTCCTCTGTACACCACTCTACGCTTTTTCACTCTATGCCACTCAAATCTACGCCACTGTACTTTACGACACTCCACTGTATGCCACTCTGCTCTTCCTTATTCCGCTGTACTCCACTGCACTGTACGCCACTGTACACCAATACACTCTAAGCTATTCCCCTTTATGCCACTCCATGCCATGCCACTCCACTCCACTCTTGCAAAAAACACATATACAGTGTGCCTTTACAAGTTCAAAACTGATTTGATTTGCTCATGGGGGGGGACACACCATTTTAGTTTCCTAATTCACTAATGGGGGGGGGGGGGCATATTGTTTTTAGCTTGGGCCTATTTTCAGTCCCAGTCCGACCCTGGACACTGGTCTACCTAAGTGAATGAAGGCTCCCTGTTCACATCTGGGTCTAACCCCATATGTCATGGCTTCTTAACTCATTAGGATCGACTCATTGCCATCGACCACCATTAAATTGACTTAAAACGGTTAAGTGCTATATTTGTTTAAACCGTGTTATTATAAAGAACACAAAACAACCAATTCCCTTCTCTGATTGCAGCAGTTGTAAGTTGCAAGTGTAACTCCGGCCGCATGCTGGCATAAAGTAAAACAGGGTAAATACATGTAGCAAGAGATAGTGCTGCGTAAGCTGCTGTTTTTCATGATGGCGGATGGCTTCCCCCTGAGGGGGACTGTTCCAAGGAAACAGGAAGAAGGAGAACAAAGGTTGCAAATGATAAAATTTGCAAAAACAACTTTTTTAAACAGCAGTGGGGCACAGTTTGGGAGGCACAGCACACCCAGTTCGGTGGGGGACATGGGGGAGATCTGAGAATGCATCGGTATCACGTTGACCCCTGCCAGGGGGCTGTGTTTATTCGATTCCAAGTACTGTTTTCCATCATATCATGGAACCCTTTCAGTCCAATATGTTGTTTTGATTTTTTTCCGACACAGCAGCAAGCTTTGAAGAAAAACATTACACAATGTGAAAAGTAACAGCAGGGTCAGCGTGGCTTTAAAGACGTTATCTTAAGCATTCCTGTGTGTGAGATATCTTGTGGGGGGCATGGGAGATCTTTTGTCAAAGGAACATCTTGTATAGACTGCCTCAGTAGATAATAAATCGTCTCTATTAAAAACACATCTATTGATCCACTCCAGAACCAACAAAGTGTTCTTGTCTGTCCAAACCACTGCTCAAAGTTTCCAAAAGAATGCCGTGTCCTTGCCTTGAGATGGTGGGAAAAGCAGTCTTATTCCAGTGACTGACTGTGTTGTAGATTCGCCAAAATATCAGGGGTAGCGTAGGTGACGTCACACACCCTGCGACTCTGATGACATCATAGGGTGTTCTACTAGCTCCATAGCAGTAGTGGCCAGTGGAAGGGCGGGAATGAAGCTCTGTTTCTTTTCTGTTCCTTCCCCTGTTGCCTTAATGACCACTGCTTGATACCAGTGGGGGGTGGAATTGAAAGAGGGCTTGGGTAACAAGAGCAGTGCCAGAGTTTCCAAATGACAACCAAGTGTAACATTTGGCTACCACTAATTGACGGCCAGGCTTTACTGAGACGGCAAGAGCTTATGGTAGTTTTTAATGGCGTAGCATTTCTTTTACGGCCCAGCAACGCTATGATCTCTGCTTTCGGAAGGAGCGCTTGAATGGTAGGTAGACATCCAAAAACAGTGGTGATAACAAATGTGTGTATCTCCCGTCACACCAGTATAAAGAGAATGCCGAAGTGAAAAACGACTTTGGAGCTTTTTACTACCAAGACTTGTAAAACTTAAATACACATGTCCTACTTTTTAAAATACCATGCACCCTGTCCCATGAGCCTTTAGGGCAGGGGTACTCACAAACTTTCTCTCAGGGCCCAAATTTACAGAGTGGTCTGTGGCCGAGGGCCGCACTGGTGGGGGCGGGGTCAGTGGGGGAGGGGGGCGGGGCTAGAGCATAAAAAACTGTCTCCATGAGGTTGAGCACAGACCCCTGCAGTGGACGCCTTTGTCCACTGAGCCACCAAACCTGGCATACGCACATCTCTCTCTCTCTCTCTCTCTCTCTCTGTCTGTCTGTCTGTCTCTCCCTCTCCCTGCCTGTCTCTCCCTCTCCCTGCCTGTCTCTCCCTCTCCCTGCCTGTCTCCCAGGCGCGCAACACCCATTGGACTCAAAGGGCTTCAGCCCCCCCCCCGTCGTGTGTGGCAGCCCGGGATGAGACACCTTCCCGGGCAAAAAAGCAGCCGCACCCGAGCACTTTACAGGTCTTTAAAAGACCATTTGCATGTTAATGAGGCCTTGCTGTTGTTTCACCCCTTCTAAGAGCCCCTGCAGCTCCACTCTGCCTATTGCTTAAAGTTCAGCCCCCCCCCCCCCCCGAAATTTTTGCTCAGCCCCCCCCCCCGAAATTTGGCTCTAGTTGCACCTCTGCTGTCTCCTTCTCTCTCTCCGTCTCCCTCTCTCCCTCCGTCTCCCTCTCTCCTTCCCTCTCCCTCCCTCCCTCCGTCTCCCTCCTTCCGTCTCCCTCCCCCTTCCTGCCTCCCTCCGTCTCCCTCACCCTCCCTGCCCCTCCCTCCGTCTACCTCCCGTCTCCCTCCCTCCCGACGTCTCCCTCTCTCCCTCTCTGTCTCTCTCCTTCCCTCTCTCCCTCTCTGTCTCCCTCTCCCTCTCTCCATCTGCCTCTCTCCGTACCTGTCCCTGTCTCTGCCTCTACCTGCCTTTGCCTCTGCCTGCCTCCTGCCTTTATCTGTCAGTCTGTCCCTGTCTATCTATATCTCTCTCTGTCTCTGGGCCTCGGGCAGTGCACACTTCTGTGTCTACACGTCCCCGACATCAGCCCAAAAACAGGCCCCCCTCTCCCTGTGTAATGTAAAAGCCAGCTCTCAGACCCTGCTGCCCTCCGTCACCACACCTGGCTCTAACTCCCTGCTGCCCCCGTCACCCTCTGCCATTTCACCCGGCTCTCACTCCTCGCTGGCTCTCACTCCCTGCTGCCCCCCTCACCTCACTGGGCACTCTCACCCTGCTGTCCTCTGTCACCTCACCCTGCATGTGTGGCAGCCCGGGCTGAGACAGCTTCCCGGGCTGACACACAGCCTCACCGGAGAACTTCACGGGTCTTTAAAAGACCATTTACTTGCTAATGAGGCTTTGTTGTATTTCACCTCTTCTTAGCGCCCCTGCATCTCCACTCAGAGGCGCAACTAGAGTCAAATTTCGGGTGGGGGGCTAAGAAAACATTTCGCGGGGGGCAGCTGATTCTTCAAGCAAAAGGCAGAGTGGAGCTGCAGGGGCTGTAAGCAGGGGTGAACACCATCAAAGCCTCGTTAACAAGCAAAAGGTCTTTTAAAGACCTGTGAAGTGCTCGGGTGCGGCTGCGTGTGTTCCCGGGAAGCTCTCTCATCCCGGCAGCCAAACACGACGGGGAGCTACAGCCCTTTGAGTTCAATGGTCGTTGTACGCCTGTCTCCACTCTATCCTGGAATCTCCCGGCCCCCATAGAGCAGTCTCTCTCGGAGTCCGGCGGTGTTTGCTGACACACTTTGAAAAATACAAAAAGCCAAGGTACGATGAATGCATGGTCCGCGGGCCACCAAGGAAGGCTTACCGGGCCGCTGGCGGCCCGCGGGCCGTACTATGAGTACCCCTGCTTTAGGGCCTACCTTAGGGGTGACTTAGTATTAATAACAAGCATTGGCAAAGCCAGTAGGTCTCGCTTATGCGAGAAATACTGGCTTTGTCAATGTGTTTTAGCCATTATGAACACCAGTGTGGCTGCTGTTTAGCGCGGCTAAAGGTTTGTGGCATGGAGTGGGGTTGGGGCAGAGTGGAATTGGGTGGATTGGGGTAGAGTGGAGTGGGGTAGATTGGTGTAGAGTGGGGTTGGATGGAGTACAGTGGATTGGAGTAGATTGGTGTGAGGTGGAGTGGGGTAGATTGGAGTGGTGGAATTGGGTAGATTAGTGTGGTGGATTGGAGTGGGGTAGATTGAATTGGGGTGGAGTGGGGTAAATTGGGGTGGAGTGGGGTAGATTGGAGTGGAGTAGATTGAGGTAGATTGGAGTGGGGTAGATAGGAGTGGGGTAGATAGGAGTACTATAGACCAGGGTATACTGGGATAGAGTGGAGTGTGATATATTGGGGTAGATTGTAGTGGAATGGGGAAGATTGGATTGTGGATCGTGGTAGATTAGAGTGGAGTGGAGTAGACTGGAGTGGAGTCTGGTAATTTGGAGTGGAGTAGATTGGGTGGGTTATAATAGGGTAGAATGGAATGAAGTGGGGTTAGATTGGAGTGGAGTGGGATGGATTTGGGAGTGGGGTAGACTGGAGTGGTGTAGGGTAGACTGGGATGGGGATGGGTAGATTGGAGTAGAGTGGAGTAGATTGGGGTAGATTGGAGTGGGGCAGATTGTATAGAGGTAGATTGGGGAAGAGTAGAGTGCAGTGGACTGGGGTAGATTGGAGTGGAGCGGGGTAGATAGAAGTAGAGTGGGGTTGATTATGGTGGAGTGGGGTAGAGTGGAGTGGAGTAGGATAGAATGGTGTGGGTTAGATTGGTATCAGGTGGGGTAAATTGGAGTAGGGTTGTTTGAGTTGGAGTGGAGTAGGGTAGATTGGAGTGGGATGGAGTGTGTTGGATTGGGGTGGAATGGGTTATGTTGGACTGGAGAGAGGTAGATTTGGGTGGCATGTGGTAAATTAGAATGAAGTGGAGTGGGGTAGATTTGGTAGAGTGAAATGGAGTGTGGTAGATTGGATCGATTGGAGTAGGTAGATAGGGATAGAATGGAGAGGGATAGATTGGAGTGGCGTGAGCTAGATTGGGGAAAAAGTGGATTAGAGTGTGGTAGATTAGGGTGGAGTTTAGTGGAGTGGGGTAGATTGGGTGGATTAGAGTAAGATAGAGTAGAATGGGGTAGATTGAATGGGGAAGATTGTAGTGGAGTGGGGTAGATTGGTATGAAGTATGGTAGATTGGATGGAGTGGAGTAGGGTAGATTGGAGTGGGGTACATTGGGGTACATTGGAGTGGGTTAGATTGGAGGGGATTGGGGTAGAGTGGAGAGGGTTTGATTGGAGTGCGGTAAGTGGCGTGTAGTGTGAGGCCGTGTAGTGTGTGGCGTCGATTCGCGTGGCGTAGAGTTTAATAGCATAGGGTGGAGTGGCATGTTACTGAGTAGCGTGGCATAGAGTGGAGTGGAGTGGCGTAGTGTTGAGTATGCATGGTGGGGTAGCACACTTTACTTTAGACTCATTTGTATGGCGCACAAATCATCCCAAGGGAGATCTCTCAGCGCCAGAGAGGGAAGGCTAAATGTAAAATAAAATCTTTAGAATAGCCAGGTCTTGAGCATTTTTTTAAATTGTGGAAGGTTAGGGCAGGCATGGATTTGTTCAGGGAGCTCGTTCCAATGTTTGGGGGCCAGATAAGAGAACGCACAACCACCTATTTTGACTTTCCTTATTCTCCTGCTACAGAGCAGGCTGCGATTGCTGGATCTGAGTTGTCGTCCAGGTTGATAGCGTTCAATTTTATTAGTCAAGTAAGCCGGACCCGTTACGTGCAGGGACTTAACGACCATGCATAGCAGCTTGAAGATAGCTCGTTTCCTAACAGGAAGCCAATGTAGTTGGCGTAGGAGAGGAAGGGAAGGGGTTTGTGATGGTTTATTAAGGGCAAGACGAGCTGCCGTATTTTGCACAACCTGCAGTTTGGATAACATGTCTTCCCTAATTCCTACCAACAAACAGTTGCCATAATCAAGGCGACTGATTAGGAGCGATTGAATGAGGGCCTTTCTGGCGTTTAGCGGGATCCAGGAGAAGATCTTTCTGAGCATCCGCATGGTCCGGTAGCAAGTGCCTGCAAGAGTCTTCACCTGTTCTTCCATTGATAGCTTATTGTCTATTCTAACCCCTAGGTTCTTAGCCCACCTTCTTGGGGAAGGAGCTTCTCCTAGTTCTGATGGCCACCAGTCAGAGGTGCACAGTTCTTCTGCCTTACCAAACAACAAAATCTCCGTTTTGGAGGAGTTACGTTGCAGAAAATTCTTCCTCATCCAACTTGCTATGCTAGTCATACAATTTATGAACTTAGCTTTTGTTACTGCAGGGTTGTTCTCTATGTGCACTATTAGCTGCGTATCATCAGCGTAGGATATGGTTTCAGACCCACAATTTCTGATAATTGAGGCCAAGGGGGCAACATATAAGTTGAATAACGTGGGGCTCAATATAGAGCCTTGTGGAACCCACTTATCCACTGCTGCTGTATGTGACACAAAGGAGTCCAACTGGACGCATTGTGTTCTGTCGGACAGATGATTCTGAATCCATTTAAAGGCCAGACCTCTGACACCAATCTCTCAAAGCCTGTTCAACTGGATACGATGAGAGATGGTGTCAAAGGCTGCAGACAGATCGAGCAGCACTAACATAACTGGAGAGTCCTTATCCAGTGACATCCTTAGCGTATCGGTAACCTCTAGTAAGGCGGCCTCGGTGCTGTAGGATGCACGGGAGCCAGACTGGGATGGATCTAGTATTTTATTCTGTTCTTGATAGCTAGAAGATGTCGGTTGATTAGTGTCTCCATGATTCTAGAGCAACAAGGGAGAAGGGAGATTGGCCTGTAATTCTGTAGATCAGTAGGATCTGCTAGAGCCTTCTTGAGCAAGGGCTTAATGCGTGTGTTCTTCCATTTGTGTGGAAAAGTGGCCGTCGCTAATGAGAAGTTACAAATGTCTGCAGGTGTGTCCGCTAAGACCGTGGTTAGCTCAGACATAACCGCAGGTGGTATCGGATCTAAAGCAGAACCCGATTTCACCTGAGATAGTAGAGCACGCACCTGCTCACCAGTAATGATGGGGAAACATTCTAAGCTCAGGGAGCGGGGGTTTCCCTGGAGGGGGCTCTCTGCCATTACAGACAACACATTTGCATTTGATATGACCATTACATTTGCACCGAAATATGGGTTTAATTGCACACAAAGGATAATGTATGCAAGTGTCATCATCTAGTGTATTGATGTGTTCAAATATTTGTTTCCACTTCACTTCAGAACTACAAAAAAAGTTGCTTCATATGTACTAATTCTGATAAATGCTGAAACATCTGCAGAGTTAATTTAAGTTTTTTTTGTTGTGTGCTAGAAAACAAAACATTATACACCCTCTCCTGTTACATGGATACTCAGCAGAATTGTCACATAAATTCTTTCACTTTGAAAGCAGAGAAAGAAAAGTAAACACCAGGCTCCCTCTGGAGAGAGAGCTTGTCATTTGACCTCTGTCTTTGAATGCAAAGCAAATGTGACAAGATAAGAACAAGATTTAAAGACCTGTTTACTTAAAGCAAATTTGTGGAAGAATACAGTAAACAAGATTTGGGCAATGGGAGGGACAAACTGAAGCTGGACAGCCTAAAGCAAATAAAACCAGCAAATAGAATGTCTGAATATGTGAGTTACAAACCACAAAGCCAATGGTAAGCAATGGGTGGAATGCATTCCTAGGTCTGCTTTCTGAATGTCTCAAGATGTCTTTAACAAACCAGACAGCTGCACTGCCTCGTTAGGTGCGACCTAAAAATTTACATTTAGGCCTGTCAGATGGTTTATTTTGTCAGGTGGAAATGGCAGTTTTAAAACTGCACGCACAGACTGCAATGCAGGCCTGGACATGTTTTGTTGTGCTACCTCAGGGGAAGGCACTCTAGTAGCATTTAATTTACAGGCCCTGGGTGCAAGTAATAAATACCATTTACTAGGGACTTATAAGTAAATTAAATGCACCAATCAGGACTGTACCAATGTTACCATGTTTGTACGGTAGAGCACAAGCACAATCACTGGTTAACAGGAGTAAACTGCACAGAGTTCCAGAGACATCAAAAACGGGTTTCAGCAAAAATCTGGGGGAATAACATGCAAAAGATGGTCATTTCCAACCCTTCCCACCAAGCCAATGGCCGATGGGATAAATGGCCAGTCCGGGCCTGCCCTTGTCGCTATTCGGTTTGCCAGCAGAGGTGGGATTCCCAGATGTCTAGTATGATGATGCACTTTACCTGTGTACACCCGCAGCACTTTCCGTCAATGTGCAGTGCGCATGCGCTCATGAGCCTGGCAGTCACACTGTGTTTTATTCTCTCATCCCTGTCCCCATAGAAAGTCTCGTCTCGCGTTCCCTCGGTGGATGCCCTCACGCTGGTGCCCGAGGAGCGTGGCAGGAGGCTGCATGCTGGCACTTGCCTCTCTCGCCTCACCGCCTTTCTTTATTTCTCTTCTGTTTATTTTCAACAGGAACAGGTTAAGTGGGTCAGCGAAGGGGCATCTGTTAATGCAGAGCACCATAATACATTTATCAGAATGGAATTTTAAGTAATGCAGGAAGGAAGGTGTCTGTTTACAGAACTGATTTTCACGTAGTCTTATTATAAAACCGGGGCATATTTGGTGTGCCCTATCAATGAGGGCTCTTCGAATTCAACACCATAAAAGCGTTTGGATCTGAAACAAGCAAGTGAGACTTGCTGATATCCTCGTTATGTTTTTGTTTGGTGGACAATTAATTCTTTAATAATACATAATTACATGGCACCCACAAAGGAATGTATAAACTGGCTGCAATTTAAAGGTGTGAAAATCTGAGGTGTTAGATTATTCACTTCTGCAGATACATATTTTTTGTTTTGACTAAATACTTTTTTTTAAAAACTTTTTTTTAGGGAATTTAAAGAATGCCTTTGTAGGGATTCTATCTGCCTTATCGGTATCCCCTTAAACGTTTTAACTTTCATGTCCCCTGATTTTTTACTCCAGCGTTCCGAGGCCTCCTCTCCTGTTTCCTCTTGTACATCACACTGGTAACACGATTGAAGCCTAACATACGTCAGCACTACTAATGTTGGCAAAATGACTTTGTTTGTAGTAAAAGGACATCTTTTTTGGTTGAGCCTACTTGACAGTGGAAGCTGTCTGGTTGCAAAAGAAAAGACATATTGTTTACTTACCAAGAATGTACTTGAGCTCACAGCCAGCCCTTTGCTTACCATTGGTCAGCTTTGTTGTCGCTCTCATTTGCTTGCTTCCTATTCGATGGATGTCATTGTTCCAGCTTGTCCATCTTGTATTTGCCTTCACCTGGGGCATAGCCTCTTTACCATCTCTCTGATTGGCTGGCTTCGATATTTCTCTGCGCCCATTTAGGGAACTGCTATTTTCTGTTTGCTTAAGCAGTCCATAAGAGTTCATGTACTTTCGGGCTCTCTCCCTCCCCAACCAAATACCTAAGCCCCTATGCTCTGTGTTACTGTCTCCCTTCTGTGTGCAACTATCCCTGGTGAGCTCCTCCCCGCCCACCAAACTCCCTGCCCCTGCGCTCCTTGTTGCTTTCTCGCTCGTGTGCTTCTCCTCCTCCTCCTCCTCCTCCTCCTCCATGTTCCTCAGCCTTGTTTCCTGCCTTTCCCCTCTACCCCACTCACCCCTTTTGCTTCCCTCAACCTGGCCCCCTGTTGCTCCCCACACCTAATGTTTTAAAAAGAAAATTGGGAGAGGACCAGGTGACAAATTACTGTTTTTCACTCTGCTTAACAAAAAAAACAAAAAACTTTTGTGCTACTTCTTTTTTCATCTTTTTTATTTACTGCTCCAACTTGGATCGGTCAATAAAAAAAATGGCTGTGTCATTTTGTAGGCACACATGTATAATAGCACATGCACGCGCATACAAAATGATGCAGCTGTCGTCGCTCCTTTTTATTTTTTATTTTAATTGATTTTTTTTGTTTACTTTTGAATAGTTTATGAAATAGTTTTTCATAAGGTGTTTACAAAAGCAAGTGTGTGCTATGGGACAGCTGGATATCACAAACAGAGTGGAATGAGTGAGAGCAGGAGGAGCAAGAAGAGAGAAAAGGACAGAAATAGTTGATCAGGTACTGCAATGCAAGGTCTTGCGTTACCAGTGAAAGGACACAACTCATCCAATCAAAACACAGTGAGACGGTACTGCTCCTCTGGGTCTGGCAAACTGAGGGCTAGACAGGAAATCAACCCAATCAACATATAGATTCCCTGATGTATGTATATGTGTGTGTGTATATATATATATATATATGAGAGAGAATATTAAAGCTATGTAACACGAGCAAGGGGAGGAGCCACTGTTGACTCTAACTACATTGGTTTACAATAGGTCTGTTACCAGTAGACTGCTTAAGTTGTCTAGTTGTCTGTAGGCGAGATGTAATGAAAAATAAAAATAACAGGAGCCTGACATATTGTAGGACGGTCAACGGCATAGTGTCCACTGCGAGACCCTCTCGCTGCAAATTGTCCTCGATCAATGTGACTCTTTCCAGTGTGATGTCTGTATGTGCTCATTGAGAAACAGTCACCACATGCCGTCAACACAAAGCAGCCTGTTCAGCTTCCAGATCTCATATGTGCGTCATGAGAACGTGAATAAACTGTTCCCACCAAAAAAAACGCTTGCTGCAACGAAGGCACAGTATTCTGTTATTTAGTCTCTGTTTGAGTACATTGTCGAGAAAGCATGAAGCCTTTCTTTTCCAGCAGGAGGCTTTGTTTTTGTGTTGGACATTTGGAAACTCTTATTTGTCAGCATTCTCCAACCAGAAACAAAGAGCCCGCTTCACAAAGAATCAAGATGACGTGTGGAAAAGCAGGCAGAGTAGATTTATTTGAATGAGTTGTGTAGATGTGTACTTGTCAGTAGATTCACAGAAATCCCCACATAACGGAAATTAATGCAAATCGTAGATTTCTCCGTAAACGCCTGACCATAAACTGGAATTTCAGATAGTGAAAATTTTGACCGGTTTGCCGCTGCATGTAAGATGGAAATGCAGCCTAACTTTCTTTTTTCCTATTACTATCCACACTAAAGTATTTTTCCTCTGAGAACCCCCTTCTCATGCAGTTCCCTAAAACAGAGGGCGTTAGTGTGTCCTTTTTTTAAATTTTTTTTTTTTTTTATTGTTTTTATTTGCTTTCATCATCATAAAATCCTCATATTTTGGCATATATTACATGGTTATTAACTGCCTGCCGCCCATTAATTTCAGAGTTGTTATCCATTCCAAACATAGTATTACATATTGTTATCTGGGAAGCCATTTACAGTTTCTCGTGGCGTATCAACAAGTTAGTGTGTCCTTAACACCAACTTCACACACATGCCCCAGACTTTGCCAAAACTAACCTTAATTGGGTATGAAAAACATCGGCAAAATTTGTGAATGCCCAAACAGTTTCAACTAAGATGTTGTTCGCTATTTCCCCAATGGCTCTCTCCCTCAAAACACCCATGTTCTTGGTCCTACCTCTAAACTTAGTACCGCAGACAGATTTTCACTCTCCTAAATTCAGTCTGCCGCTGTAGATTTCTGGGAATCGGGATTCTATGAATCAGGCTCTCGGAATTTGCCCTCTCATATTAATTTATTTTACGTCCAAGTTCATATTTAGTTTTAGCCTAAATATTTGTAAATCCGGCCCAAAGGTATTCCAAAAGCCTGTTTCTGGACTCAAGATAGAGCTTTGTTGGGGGATTATTTCACATCCCACCTTGGCAACTCGAGACTACAGCATTATCTCAAAGAGTAAAAAAGTAATTTCTCTTTCTGTTCGAAGTATTTTATAAGTGGTGAAAATGTCAAATTAAATTTGTAATCTTTAAAGTATGAATATTTTTGTTATTTAACCAATGTTTTCCTTACAACTAGATATACGTATGCATTTTTCACGTTAAAGCCCCTCCTTGGTGCAGATAGCAACCGTAGGGGTGCGCCTCCTTCTGGTACATCCGGGTTCACGCCAGAGATCCGGACATATTGCTAGACCTTTGTTAGAAGTTTGTGTGTCAGTTACTCCCTAATTTTACGTCTATCTTGGAGACAGTTTGTGTGTGTGTGTGTGTGTGTGTGTGTGTATATATATATATATATATATATATTCACTGAAAAAACCATAGGTTTCACACACGTTATAGTTAGGAATTAGCATTTAAAAAACCTTGCAAATTCACTGAAAAAACCATAGGTTTCACACATGTTACAGTTAGCTGTACATTTCACTCGTAAAAAACCAATGAAATTCCACGTTATAGTTAGTGCAGGCAACTATAACTCACGCGACCGCAATCCTCTGCTGATGATGTCAGATATTACATCACTGATGACATATGTGTCTTTATGAAAAATAAATATTTGTAATATATGTATAGCTAAAGATACAGTATTAGCATCAACAGAGGATTGCGGTCGCGTGAGTTATAGTTGCCTGCACTAACTATAACGTGGAATTTCATTGTATTTTTACGAGTGAAATGTACAGCTAACTGTAACATGTGTGAAACCTATGGTTTTTTCAGTGAATTTGTAAGGTTTTTTAAATGCTAATTCCTAACTATAACGTGTGTGAAACCTATGGTTTTTTCAGTGAATTTGTACGGTTTTTTAAATGCAAATTTTTTTTGTGATTTTTTTGTAAACCTATGTATAAAATAATATATGTACTATTAAGGGTGGGCGTAGTTCGCGAAGTAGCACTTCGCGAAGCTACGCAAAGTGAAGTTCGCACTACGCGAGCTACGCGTAGCACTTCGCGAACTGCGAAGTAACATGTTCGCACTGTGCAAGATGTTGTTTTCAATGATTGCACAGTGCGGACAAGCAACCGGCACTGTGCAATCATTGAAAATGGCATCTTGCACAGTGCGAGCTGTAGTTTTCTGCTGCTCGAGTAGATTTTTACTCGAGCTGCAGCTTTCTCAACGCGAACTGGTAGTTTCTCATCGCGAGCGGTCGCGAGCATACGCGACCCCTCACAATGAGAAACCTGACCTTCTCGCGTTGGGAATCTCGCCGGGAGGTTTATTTTCCATGCTCGCGATCGCGAACAAGGAAAAAGTCTCGCCAGGATGTCATTTTGCTTGCTCGCGGTCGCCAACTTGACGTTGAGGACCGCGAGCAAGCAAAAAATGACCGCAGCACTACGCAATACTACGCTACGCGTGTTCGCACTGTGCTACGTGCAGTTCGCGTAGTGCGAAGTAGCGCGAACTTCGCAAACTACGCGAGCGTAGCGTAGTGCTTCGCCCAGGCCTATGTACTATATCCTGCATTATGACAAGGTTTTTTTTTTTTTTTTGCATTTTTTTCCGTGCGCGTACGGTAAGCTGACGGTACGCGCTCCGTACGTCATAAGTACGGTGCGCGTACGTAATAGCATACGCGTACGGTAGGCTGACGCTACGCGCTCCGCACGTCATAGGTACAGCGCGCTTACGTGATATGTGCGTGACGTACGCGTACACGCGGAAGCAACGTCGCGGTTACGCAGGGGCGTGTAATGCGCATGCGCGAGTGCGTCTTACGTACGCGCTCCGTAAGCGTCACGTTTGCGCATGCGTACTTGTTTACGAGCACGTACCGTAAGCTTACGGAGCGCGCACGGTAGGTCATGTGATCCACAAAGAACACTTTTCATTGGTTGAAATTACTTTCAGTTCCAGAAACTTCCCACAACACACCCATTCCCCTCATTACTGCTTGAAAGAACACTTTTCATTGGTTGAAACTACTTTCAGTTCCAGAAACTTCCCACACCACACCCATTCCCCTCATTACTGCTTGTGATTCTCTAGGAGCAGGAGCTGAATTGTCTTTGGGATACAATGGCAGAACAGCAGACCTCTTCTGAGAGTGAGGCTAGCAGCACCACCATCATCCAGAGAAGGAGGAAACAGAAGAATTCTTTTATATGGGAGTATTTTACTTTTCCAGAGGGGGAGAAAAAGGTCAATGCTCCACTGGTCACTTGCACACTTTGTGACCGTGTTTTATCAAGAGGAAATCCTAGGAAAAAGTATTCCTTTGGAAATCACTCTATGATGAGACACCTTAGGGATAAACATCCCAGGACCTTTGCTCGACATACTGGAGAAAACTCTTCAGTAAGTCACCAGAGCCCAGCCTCAGGAGCTCAGCCGAGTACATCATCGGCAGCTCAGCTGAGCCCTTCCTCTGAGGTGGGAGCATCACCTTCTTCTGCCCCTCTGGATGTTAACCCTCGTTTTGGGAGGGTTGTAATGAGGTGTATAACATGTTCTGGTCTTATTGTTTTTGGGGAGACCAGTGTTCCCCTTATTAACAATAAGATAGACCAGCACGTTTGTAGACGCTCATAATATTCCCATTCTTTCTTTCCTCCATCCCTCTATGAACCCAACGGCTCTTTTAAGAGCCAACCTTACCTCACAATTTTTTTTTTTTTTTTAAGCTTTCCTTTTTGAAAAAAATGTTTTCCCGTGCGCGCACGGTACGCGTAATTTCGCGAATTTCGCGGAATTTCTCCGTTTACGGCGTACGCTACGCGCATTCGGCGTTTAAAAAAAAAAAAAAATGTAA
Source organism: Triturus cristatus (assembly GCF_964204655.1). Lineage (NCBI taxonomy): Eukaryota > Metazoa > Chordata > Amphibia > Caudata > Salamandridae > Triturus > Triturus cristatus. The sequence continues at coordinate 1,451,660,415 of NC_140591.1, forward strand.
TTCATTTTTTGCCCTTGGGGGTCCTTCTAAGACCCCCTGACAAAGGCTAGGGGGTCAGGAACTGTCCAGCCTGCCCCCTTTTCACGTTATCCACCTTTGTTTTACACCCCCTCAGACTGCGAGAGACAAAATGGCGGCCGACACTTCCTGATTTCGACCGATTCGAATGTTTACTGACATCTAACAACCAATCAGAATCGCGCTCGCGCACGGCACCGTGCGCGTACGGTAAGCTTACGGTAAGCGCACGGAGCGCGCTCACAGATATATATATTGATTTAAATGCTATTTTCTCAGGACCTACTGAACAGATTTACACCAGACCTACAAAAGGCACTTCCTTGACCTGAGGACTACCTCTCTGCCAAATTTCAAGTAATTCTATTCAGCCATTCGGGCTGTAGCTGTGTCTAAAGGTCCTATGGAAAAATGCATGGGGAAAACGCGTTTTGGGACCCCCCTTTTTTCTCAGCCCCCACTTGACGAATCCCCCCGAGACTTTCAGGGTAGGAGCGGAGCGTAGCGCCCCATTAGTTTTGAAAATTTCGCGAGGATTCGTCGACCGGCGCCAAAGTTATTCCAAATAGAATGTTACGGATTTCCTATGGAAACAGGGTCCTAACTATAACTATCTACTGGCGACCGCCAGTAGATAATATATATATATATATATATATATATATATATATATATATATATATAGATACACAAAAAAGTTTGCTCTGAAGCAAGGACGCAACTTCCCAGCTGAGTTGCTTTTCAAAAGCCTTTACTGTTGAAAACCGGCATTTTCAGCTCCAAACATTTACAAATTCCTGACGCGTTTCACACCCCCCAGGCTCTTTCTTCAGAGGATGACACTGCCAAACTGAAATGCAAGGTAGGCACCATTAACTGCATGCATTACATATATACAGACCACGTGGGCTTCTCATGCGAGTCACAATTGCAGCATGCTGGTACCTGTAGTTTTGAGTCCAAACCTGAGTTCAAAGGGGGCCGAAGAGGTTTTGAATTTTGCAGAACTTTAGGAACAGCTGTGTCCTAAGAAAAAAAATGGAGATTCTATTCCGCAGCCCACTGGGGCTGTATAAAGTCAAGACACGGAATTGAACTGAACCCACTTGGGAATTATCACACTACAAGCACCAGCATGCTCTGACCGGAAACGCACCTGCTAGGTGCACTGGGAAAAATAAATTGCTTGCATGCAGTGAGAGGTGCTGTTTGAATAGTGCAGTTGTATCCAGTGTCACTCTCTGAGGAAGGAGCCCTTGCGATCTGAAACGCGTAAGAAAATGACTTTTATTGTTGGAGCTGAACTGCCGGTTTTACATTAAAGGCTTTTTAAGCATGCAGCAGTTTGGAGGCGTCCTTGCATCAGTGCAACTTTTTTTGTGGATATATATATATATATATATATATATATATATATATATATATATATATATATATATATATATATATATATATATATATGCACACACACACACACATACATTTGGATCAACACTCTTGATCCACTGATTTGTTCGACTGTAAATCACATTTTGCTTCTACCCACTACAGTTCACAGCATGGGGCGTGGTATCCCTTTTAGGTCTGGTTTTATAGACCGCTTTAGCTGTTTAGCCAGCCTCATAGTTTCCCCAAAACATTATAATAAAAGTCCCTACATGTATACATACTTACAGTGGCTTTCTGGTCAGCCTTCTTCATCTGTTGATCGGTTCTACTGCCTTTCTGCCCACCAAAGCATTCAGTATCGGTTAATGGGTCAGCCATCTTAAGCCATTGGCTCCCTTCACTGTGAGTGACAGCATTCTGCCTGATCCCATATTTTACAACTGAGTGAAAAGGAGTGTGCTTTAGTGCCAGTGCTGGTATGCTTGTGCTGATGAGCCATTCATTCATTTTTATATTGTTGATTTTTTTTTTGCATATTGAACATGCCTACATTTTTTTTTTTAAGCATAACAAACTTGCTAAATTGCAACCTATTGTCTTTGTCAATGCTTGTTTATTTTTTTATACTCGCCCTTGTGTATTTTAACTATGTGTGTTTACAGGTTCTTCATTTTCTTAGCACCAATAACAATCCCGTGTTCCATGATGAGTTTTAAAAGTAAAAAGGGTTTCTATACCTGTTCCAAGTACACCCCCCTGACAGGAAGAACCTCTACTACATCAAACGTATATGGAATGCTTACTTTTTTTATTTAAGAAAAAAAAAATGCAATCACATGACTGCCACATTTGGGCAGTGACTTGTGTTCTTTATCTTCTTGTTTTTATTAATGGCATATACTTGCAATAAAAACTATAAAATTAACCATTTCACCAATTTGCCAAGGAAAGGCATATTGGCTTTGTCCATGCCTTTTGTTTGTGTTGGCAATTAATGCTTCATTACCAGGAGGGAGAGCCAGTGTGTCTCGCAGGATGTCACACTTCCAAGACTGCGAGCTGCCATTGGTGTCCACAAAGTTACGTGTCGCTTGGCAGACTGTGGCGCCATGTTTCATCAGCGTCTGAAAAATCCTGCTGAGTCAGCATCTTCTTTTGGCAGAAGGGGATAGAGGCAGGTCCTGTGGAAGTATTGAAGAAAGCAACATCCAGGGAACAAGCTGTGCGTGCTTTGAAAGCCAAGGCCCACACATATATCTAATGAAAAGAAGCAGGGGTGCAGGGGGAATCGTTCGCACCCCACACAGCATGATGGGTGTGTTGCACTTGGCCTCTCCTTCCAAACTTTCCAAAGCAAGCCTGGGGCCCTCACCATGTGGTGGGGCTGGAGGGACTGCTAGGGCAGGCATAATCTCCTGCTAACAACCTCTACTACTGTTGTCTAGGGAGACTACATGCTACAGCGAAAGCCCTGTGTCCTCCCCTTGAACATAGTGTGCAATTGTGAGCAAACCACTTCCTTTCTCCATGCCTTACTACCCCTATTTGTAAATGCTTGAGAAAGGCTGAGCATCAGATGGCATATATCCAGACGTGTATTCACAGTGCAATCCTTTGGTTCTGTTGGCGTGTTCCATTGAAAGAAACCACTTCTCATTACATGCTGCCGCAAGCAGGAGGAAGCCGCCTCTGCTTCCTAGTGCCAGAGTAGTCTGTCAGTGGCGGCTGCTCCGCCTTAGCGTTGCCCCACTGTGACAATAACGTATTGTTTTTATCATTTTATTTTTCCTATTGCATGCAGTCAGTGGCCTGTGTGCGGCGGGGCTGGCCAGAACACGGGAGGAGTAGTTTGCACACCCAAAGTGCGCATTAATTGTTTGGCCAGCCCTCTTGGGCTCACCAAACAGTTCATGCGCACTTTGCATGTTCCCCACCAGGCTGCATTACACAGCCTGGTGAGGGACATGCACAGGCTCCCTGTTCCCATCCGAGTGCTGAACTTCGGCCCTCAGACCAATCCCAATTCTGCATTGCAACATTATGATTGGCTCAGGGGAGCCTGTGTGCTGGTTGCTTCCTGCTCACGGCTGGACTGGAGAAAGGAAGAGGACACAGGGAAGGCGGCAGCCAGCTGTTCCAAGGTACGTTTTTGTTTTGTTAATTAACACCTTTATCATCCCTCGCAAAACCCCATCCAGTAGCAGCCGCTACTGGTCTCTGTTGCCCAGCTTGCCAGGAGAAGCTATTGCCCTACCCCCACCTCTTCCTCACCACTTTAGAATCCTATCCACCTTCTTAACAAGGCCAACTTCGCCATAGACTTCAGTTGGATCAATTTTCTGAAGTTACCATGTGACTGCGTGTCTTCAGAGGCCCCTTTTAACATTCCTGGGCTTTTCGTTACAAACCTAATGCAATCTTGGTCCTTGGAATAAGAAACCCCATAAAAATGATTTGTGGAAGAAAACTTTAGGACTGGAACCTGGTGTCCATGATGACACAAAGTCACCTGGTAAACTTGTGCTCATGGTAAGCCCACATGACCATCCCAAAACGTTTGCTTCCATTGAGGCTGGGCGGATCTTTTAAACATCTTACGTGGTCTGTGACATCCTCTCAGAGTTGCCCAGTAATGGATAACACACATAAGGAACGCTTGGCCAGACAGGCAAGAAACGCAGGGTAACACCATATCAGTGCCACTGCCCGTCCTCTGGCTGGAATGATGGACAGAGCTAACGGGTGCATCAATGACCATCAATGCCTATCCCATTGGTTGGAGGGCTTCTTGCTCTGTGTGGCCTAAGACGCCAAACTGAGATCGCACAGTAGCATAATGATTCACTGTAGAAAATAATTTCATATCTAGAAATGAACTCTTTGTTTGATGCAGTTTTTCTGTAGTTGGTGGTTTTATCTGGGTTCACGTGGATGTGTCTGACAGTTGTTTTGAAGTGGGTGATCGGTGGCACTGCTTTAAGCTGTTTCTATAAGTCAAGGGAATTGTTTGTTCATAAATGTTGCGGAAAAGGTGGTGCCTTAGGGATCACTTTTCATGATTTATAGTAGGAGGTAAGTTGTAGAGTGGCTGGAAAGTGATAATTGAGGGTAAAATTGTGAACAATTAGTCTAGAACAAAGTTAAATGGTAAGTAGCTAGGTGAGAAGTGCTGAGGCGCAGTATTGACAGCAAAGTGCAGTTGTAGAGGTCACAAACAGTGAAGGATCTTGGCTCCTCATTGGCTAACCTGATATTATGCAGACAAGGACAGTGGAAAGGTTAAGAATGAATGCTGCATGGGGGGAGAGAGGTATCTGTAGAATTGGATATCATAGTGCTGCTCTTAGTAAGTAACCTTCTGAACTACTGCCGTAAAGGGCTCTTCTTAAGCATTATTCAGATCACCTCTTGGGCATTCCTCGGTGACAATGCTTCATCATTGTTGGGATCCACACACTTAAAGGATCAATTGGGTTACTGCTATCTTCACTGTCAGCAAAGAGAGGCATGGCAGCCATGGTATTGAAAGGCCGGGAGAGTGAGCATTGACCGTCTCCTAGCCCCTTCAGAAACCAATAGTTGATAGTCCAACTTGGATTGGATGACAAGGCCTCGTTTGTCATCACTTGGGTGTAAATTACATGCTGGTATCCAGCGGAACAAAAATACTTTGAGGCTTATGCACCTTGTCTATAATGGGATAATTTTTTATACACCCACATTCTACCTCTCCCTGTGTACAGGATCTTGGAACACATTTAATTGGAAACATTTGTTATCTTTCTTCCAGAGTAGCATGCTACTCGCAAAAAAAAGCACTTCAACACCTCATCAGGGGTAGCAAGCGCTATATAAATGCAAACCTTTTTATCTCTTTTACCCCTACGCTATTCTTCTCAATCCAAATAACTGACTAACATATCCACCACTCAAATTACTTTCATATTTTCACTATACTAATTCACTGCTAATCCTTTATGGATTCCGAAGAAGCGTGCTACTCGCCAAAAAAGCGCTTCAACACCCCATCAAGGATAGCAAGCACTAAATAAATGCAAACCTTTTTCCCTCTTCTATCCCTCAACTATCCTCAATCCAAATAACTGACTAACACATCCACCACTCAAATTACTTAAAAATGTCCCTATTCTTATCCACCACTAATCCTTTATGGGTTCCGGAGTAGTGTGCTACTCGCCAAAAAAGAGCTTTGGCGCCTCATCAGGGGTAGTAAGCGCTATATAAATGCAATTACAATACAATTCAATAGAATCATTGTTTGACAGAGTAAAGATAGCAGGTTATTTGCTGCTTTCATTTACAAGCAATCTATCATGGGTTCACTATGTGCTCTACATTCAAAGTGATATCTTTATATCAACAATCATCACCTGCCTTGGTGACCATTTGTTGGAGGACATTTACATCTTTACTGATCGACCATTCACACCGGTACCATCCAACAGTACATCCAGTCAGGCATGCCAGGTGGCCGTGCACTAGAGTTAGCCATGAGGTATCGGAGGGGGGCAGAACAGCATTCCACAAAACTGACATTCTGCATGGTTGCGTGCCTGGAGCTAAGATAAACTGTGAAAAAATGGTCCACCTACCACCCCCATGCTTCAGCTTTCGAAACCGTGTTGATGCGGTTGCTAGGTGACCGGTATGTGTACACATTCCCTGATAGTGTTCAACCCGATGCTCTTAAATCATTGATAAGGGGTCGCCTCTTCCACTGGAGAATGACCTTCTCTCTGGGCCTGGCTGAGGAAGAAAGCACGAGGCAGTCTGTGCTGACAGGTGCTCAAATACTTACTTTACCTCACATGCTCAGAACTTGCCACCCTAAAGACGTAAATTCACTGTATTGAATAGGTAGGATATACTGGCTGTTTAGGAACATTTTTATTAATCTTTCTTTAGGTTTATCAAAATCATAAGTATTAAGAAAATGCGGTGGCAACAGTAGCTATTGCTGGTATGGGGCCAACTGATCCAGAATTAACTCTTTCTCCGTGTTTGTAGAACATATAGAATTATAGATTGGTAACAGTGAATTGGGGGATGTTTTTCTCCAAGGGGTTCTGAGTGACATCAGATAGATAACGAGCGCAAAGTAATTCACTTTTTACCCATCTATAATTTTATATTATGTATGGCGCCCAAAGTCATCTGCCCCTGCTTTCAACTGCTACGCAGTGGCAGAAGAGAAAGGGGGGAGCCATACATAAGATGGACTCTGATGTGTATCCCTGTCCTTGAGCAACCCCCACCGCCTTCCCTGCCTTCCTTCCCCCTGCAGCAGCTGAGCTTTCTGCTTTCATTCAAAGCAGACAAACAAAGCTGTATCGGCAGGCTGTCGGAGGGGCCTGCCAGCCTGGCCTGGAGAGCCTTTATCAGGTAGCACCAGTGGTTAACCTCTTCTATGCCCATGACGAGACTATCTCGTCATGGACCCCGCCCGCTTAATACAATGCCCGGCACAGGAGGGGGAAAGGGCGGGGCACTCAAGGGGTTAAGGAGTTTTGTTATCAACTGATGCTACGTCATAGCAGTGAGTTATGACATTTAGGAACTGCAATAAACTATAGAGGTTCTCTGTGAGAGCCATACATAGGAATAGTATTAAAGGTTGTGTGCTGGGAATGCACTAGTGATTACATGCCCTCTCTCGTGTTATTATGAAAAACAACATTTTTATTATAATCAGAAAATTGGAGCATTTTAAAATGTTTTATTTCTAAAAGACCAGGCAATATGCTAGCATATCATTTTGACCCTTTTTGCTCCAAATGCATGTTCTCTTTTTACACCAATGCTTCAGTTGAGGACACAATCTGCCCCACTAAATTCCCTTTGCTGTACTTGCACTGCTCACACAAATCAAGATAAGGACGCCAACTTAATTATCTAGCCTCCAGTTTCAAATTCCTTTACATTTACAAAGTGCTTTAAAAAAATCACTTATTTTCTTTTTTGCCCATACATAGTTTATTTATCTGCTACTTTGATTTAAATTCCGAAACCATCTCAGACCCCCTGAGTAGGCTTTGTGGACCCCCGGAATCAATAATCGCTGATGTACTCTGTACGACACAACATCTGCTGGATACGGATAGAGAATGGTAAAGATAAGGTTGTGAGCTAACACTGAACTCTGACTACTTCTATGCACGGTAGGTGCACAGAAGCAAGCCAAGCCATATTTTTAAAGTGCTCCTGTCTAGAAGTTTGGTAGCATGTGCCAAGCTCAAGACTAACTCATATGGAAGTGCTGGTGAGTGCAAGAATCCGCGTTTAAAAAATAATGATAAAGAACGTAGGCTCTAAAGCATGGGTACTTGCAAATATTGGCTCAGTGGCCACAAAGTACAGTCTGTAGTGTGACCGAGGGCCCCACTGATGCCAGCAGAGTGGCGGTAGGGGGCCTGGGTGGGTCAGGGATTGTGTAAGGAGATCTAAAAAAAAAAATCAATAAATGGGCAAGTATTGATTTGCAGGTTAATAAATGCTTGCCCATTTATAAAAAAAAAAGAAATTATAAATGTTAGTGGTTAGTAACTAAACAGCAGCGTGCTGCTGTTCAACAGGGGGGCCGAATGTAAAGGTCAAGAGGGCCGCAAGTGGCCCCCGGGCCGTACTTTGCGTATCACTGCCTAAAGAATACTTTAATGATCTCAGTACAGTAATAACTGTAGAACAGAAGTATGAAGCCGACATTTGCAACATGAACAGTATGTCAACCATTGTCGGCTCCTGCTGTTGAGTCTCATTATTCCCAAAAGCAGCTGAGCTGTACTGATTTGGAACAGTTGCAATTGTAGTTTGTAATTGTATTTATATAGCTCTTAATAGGCAAAGACTTTTAGCTGGAGCCACCAAGTAAATTGCATTCCCATAGTACAACAGGGAATGGGCCAAGGCATTCCTAACCATCATGTGCAATTGTGTGCCAGTTACACCTAGTATGTTGTTTGGTATCTTGAGTTGCAGGAAACTCTTTTGGAGACCTTACGGACTTTATCACTGAGGATACGTCAGCAATGGCCTAGAGCCCTAGACGGTTGCTCCTGGGACTAAAAGTGACGCAGTAAGGGGCAGGGCTAAAGGGAGCTATGTGAACAATTGGCCACAGGCTGTGGAGGAGGTGTGGTGTGGTGTAAACATCTCCACACGACACAGCTTTGTGGGAGACCTTTTCCGTGGATCCTGAGAGTCGTACTTACAGATTGCCGATGCCCGGATTTTGACGTGGAGACTCTTTTCGTGTTTCCACCGTTATCTGTGGTGGAATCCACTGCCGGCCCGATTACATCGCTTTAAGGAATTTATCGTTTGTCTTCCAACTACACCCTGAAACATGAATTTTTAACATCACACCTGGCATTTGGCAGAAACATTAGTCTATCCAGAAGATCCTCATATAAAAGACACAATAGAGAGTGGACATTGTCCTCTTTCCACTGAACGTTTTGCGCTGTATCCATGGAGTTTCAACAACCTCTTAAAAACTATTATATTCACACACGCTTTTAGCTGTGATGAACTTCTAACGATTTTGTGACTATTGGGTGTTCTCTCCGTACTTAGCGCAGCAATCAGTTTCAATTTAAGTCCCATTGTCAGATGATATACCACATTTGACAAGATTTTATCAGACCAACATGGCTACCTGATGAAGGCATACCGCCAAAACGCGCGTAGAGATACGAATTACGTTAGCCATGACCACACAGTTTGGTTGTCTAAAACAATATATGTATTGAATTTTTTGCTTTGATTCTATTTTTATTATATAAGGTTACGTTTAAAATCACAATATCAAGTGTGACATGCTTCAACAAAATATGATGCATCATTAGGCCATGTATGAATGAATAAGTATGCGTGAATACTGTAAGCAACAATCATATATTCATTTTGTACTTAATACATAGGACAAGAGAGAAATTGCATGTCTATCAAAACTGTTATTGGTGTCTTTTTTCAATGTCTCTTTTCTTATTACATAAAAAGATAAAACATTTAAAACATTTACCACAAAAAAATGTGTTTTCCTAAATAATAAAAATTATATTTTTGATACTTTACCTTCTCTGGTCACATATTGTTTCTGTTCATTATAGGTCCACCTTTTTACTCATTTCCTAAATAGTTTATTCACATAAAAAATTAATAATACCTGCCTCCCCAGCCATTGCTTTAGCTTTTGGGACCTAGAATAATCTTAACTGTCGCACTTGCACGCAAGAGAGATTATTAGTAGTTGTTTTAGTACCATCACTGGCAGCGTTGACGGGCGCAATGGGTGGTGCAAGCTGCAGTGGCCTCCTTTTCAGGGCCCTGGCCCTTATTATTTTATACATCAAGCACTGATAAAAGACATCTTCTGGACTGTTCCGTGCATCATCGGGCCACCTGCGCATTAGAAAAGTTTTTGCAGAGAGTAACACGTTTCTGTCACATGAGTAAACTTCATCGACTTGTATTCAGATAAAACATATACATACTAGGTTGATTTTCCATGAATTTTAGCACCAGGCTCCGACTGACTATTTTCTGGTGATAGCCCTGGTCAGTTAAAATGTCAATTGTCCTTTATTTTTCGCTGTGCTGCTTGCTATTTTGCATCAAACGCTAGTTGGACTTTAGGCTTCCTGGTGTGTCACTTAGGTGATAGACAAGACGGGCTTCATTTGACATATATAACCGGTGGAAAGGAGGGTAGACGTTCAGGGGTGGGACACACGGGACGGTAAACTAGCATTGGCATAGCCAATAGGTCTCGCTTTTGGGACTTTATAAGTGTTTAGCCATGTAACAGTTGCATAACTAAATACTTATAAGGTCCCAAAAGCAAGAGCTATTGGCTATGCCAATGCTTGTTTCTGTTTATTACTGCTCTGTAGTAATGACGGTGCACGGGTGCCACCATTACTACATAGAAGTAATAAACAGAAAAAAAAATACTGGCTCACGGAGAACATCGAAGCGGCCGCGAAAATGAAAGTGATCGCGATCAAACATCAAAGCGGCCGTGTGGCCGCGAAAGTGAGGCGCTCGTGCCCGCACACATGCACTGTAGCTCTAGGCTACAGTGGTAGCACTTTTTTGAGCCCTCACAAAAAGTCTCGCCAGACCAGCGCATGCGCTGGGTCAGGCGAGACCTAAAAAGGGGGAAGGGGAGTGATTTAGTTAGCAGGTACTGGAGATATTGAGGGAAATTGAGTTGGGGGGCAAAATTGGGTTCCAGAATTGCATCTTGGTAGTGGGATGAGAGAGGTTAGATTAGTGTGTGGGCAGAAGAAGGAACTGATGAGGGGGAAGAAAGGGTGAAGGGTCGGTGACAGCCATGGAGACGTCTATGGTGCAGGCCTGCCTCGTTGGAGCGGCCATGCAGAGCAAAGGCAAGGATTGCTAGCGCAAAAGGTCAGTGGGATGGTGCAGACTTTGGTAGGCTTTCGAATGGCTTGAGGACACCTGTCTGGAGCGAGGGAAAGGTGTGGTGTTGTACAGCTCACTTGTCAACTGCGCCAATGAGGGGACAATATTTCTTTTCAATATGGAGTGTAAGTGAGAGGTGCCGAGAAAGAGTAGTGTGAGGGTGACAGGAACAATTGGTAGAAAAAACATTGGGCGGAACTGGGCCATGACGTGGGTGGGAGTCCAGAGGGTGAAAACAAGGAGTAGAGGAAGGTTAAGCTCCTTTTTAGGTCTCGCCTGAGCCAGCGCTTTAGCGCTGCTCTGGCGAGAGCTATAGAAAGCGGGATTTGGAAGTGCAAACTAGTGCTTTTCAGGCCGCCAACTACAGTGCACCATTTGTCAGCCTGCTGATCACTTTTGCGGCCGCTTTGATGTTCTCAGTGAGCCGCGCGGCCACTGAGAACATCAAAGCGGCCGCGAAAGTGATCACCATTTGCCACCCCCTCCCTTATCCCACTTCCTGCTTGTATTTTTGGGCTTACACTCTCATGCCCTCTGGCTCCTTCGTGCTGCTTTACCCTTCCCTCTGCTTGTGCTTCCTATCTCCTCCCACTCCTGCTGTTCTTTCTTTTTTTTTAAAGTCCTTTTACTAAGCGCCAACGCGAACTGAAGGTATCGGAGCGCTTTACATGAGCACCAGTTGAAGCACCAGTTAATTGTACAAGGATTTAGGACGGGTAGATTATGTAATTTGCTCAGAATCCCATTCTGTTTAACGAGCGCCGGGACTCGAACCTGGCTCCTCAGTTCCAAAAGCCAAAGGCAGCAGTTTTAGTGGTTACGCCACACCCTCACCCCTATGTTAGTCTTGTACATGAGAAGAACGCTTACCCCATTAAGCGTCTAAACGTTCCACTTCGGCTCATCCAATCCCTATGCTCAGGTAAAAATGTGCATTTAAAACAGATTCACCAACGTTTAGGAAGAAGTTGGAAATCTATCCCTCATAAATTGCAGCCCTTGATGTGCTTGCATAGATTAACCGAAATAACCGTCGGTGCGATTGAAAATCTACATTAATTGGGACCCACTCTGACCAAATGTGGTTTGTGCCTTTCATCCTTCAAGTGTCTATTGTGGCTTGTGGGTCTCGGGGAGCCAGCAATCTGATGAAGAAACAGATCGTCCGTTTTTGTGTTTTTATTCAGTGCTTAAAGCCAGTGGTTTCCAAGGGCTTGCAGTTTAGGCAAATAACGGAGATAAGGGGGAAAAAACGCGTATTGCTCAGGAGCACACAATTCAGGCAAATGGGACTTACAACCTGTGCTCCTTGTGTCATAGCGTGCGATGCAATAGATCTGAGCTATTGCCATTGTAAATGACAATGCCTTTTATTTATGTTTTGGTTTTTAAAAAGAAATAAAAGGCATTGTTATTTACAATGCTAATAGCTTAAACTTTTGCAAATGCGAGACCTATTGCATTGCAAATGCTTGTTAATGCTATTATCATTGGATGTGACTATGTACTGCATGCTGTTTACATACAGCAGGGGTATTGAGTTTCAAGGGTCGGTGTTGCTCATTACGTGGGATTTACGTTGTGATTACGGCTCCCAGTTTTCCATTTTTACAGATTTTTGCAGATAAAACAGGGAGAAACCCATTTTTTTTTAAACGTAGTTTATTGGTTTTTTGTTGCACAACCACATATAAAGCCTTACACAAGTTGTTTCACCATCCACCCTGCAAATTAGGCACAAGCCCCCGCCAATCCTACCCTACCTAAAGCAGGGTCATAAAAGGTCCCTCCCGGCCTATACAACGCATAACCAATAAGCTGCATAACAAAACCTCTATTTTCAGGGAGAAACCCATATATGTTCCAGTCTATTTATTTGTAATTTTGGATAAACACTGAAATTAGGTTGATTTTGAGTGATACTAAATGCTGTCAGTCATGACTGACAGGTGTGCAGATCGAAAGGGAGGGAGTTGAAAATGAGATTGAGGTTCCATTGAGTCTTAAAAAGCTGTGGCTTTCCAAAAGGCTGCCACTGAAATGTGGATGTTTTCATATGATTGCAATTATTTATCATCCATGGTATTCATATCATTAAAGTGAACGTGTACTTTAAAAATCAACATGCTGAGTGAGGACATAGATAACAAAATATCACTATATGCCGATGACATCCTGAAATATATGGCATCCCCCCGTTCTTCCCTTAATAGTTTATTTAATGTCATCACTAATTTCGGCAGGTACGCGGGCTACTCTTATCAGTTGGTCAAAGTCTGTGCTATATATGCTCCATGGTCCACCACCTCGTCTCCCTGGTGGATATTCAATCCAATGCACAACAACAGGTTTTAAATACTTAGGCATCTTTATCACACCCGACCCCAAACTATTCTATGAAAACAATCTCCTAGGCCCCCTGAAGCGGCTACAGGAGGACGTGCGACACTGGCGGTCGCTGCCCCTGTCTCTTCTTGGCAGAGCGGCTCTATTTAAAATGCTTTCCCTTCCCCGATTCTTATATGTTCTTCAGAACTGCCAATTCCCCATAGCAGATAGGTATTTCACAACCATAGAAGGAGAGCTCCGAACCTTGTTATGGGATGGGAAAGCCCCACGCATCGCTCTTCAGAAACTTTCCAAGGGATGGTATGACTGCGGAATAGCCCTTCCAGATCTCTGCATTTACTACTGGGCCTCCCAACTGGTACCCTCAACCACTGGGTCCATGGACCCCCGACGAACCCAGCCTTTCATCTAGAGAAATATCAGACAGGCCGAGAAGGTTATATGGGAGCTCTCTATAGCAAAGTCCGCAAGAGTCGATACGTGGGTCCCATGTCGCATACAGTAGTAATTTGGAACAAGGCCAATAAACGCTTGGGTTGGGCGGACACATTCACCAAAGCTAGGCCGTTGTGGTCCTCGCAGCAGCTAGGATCACTCTGCTTTCATAAAGGATTTGATAGATGGGATACTATCGGAATCACTCATTTGGGGGACCTAGTTGCCAAGGGTAAAATCCTCACATTCAAAGAACTGCAAACCAAATACTCGCTCGCACAAGGAGAGGTCTTCCGATACTTTCAAATCCGACACGCAATTCTCACTAATATATCCGACCTCTCTTCCCTACCAGATGCCTCCCCTTTAGAGGACCGCTTACTTAAAGAACCACTTCTGACCAAAGTCATTTCTTGCACCTATCGCAAACTCTGCAACAACCTACCTGACACTTTTCAAGCTCTGAGAAACTGCTGGCAAACGGACCTAGGGCAACTGGACGATGAAGACTGGCAAACTGCCCTAATGTCCTCCAGAGAAACAGCTGTGAACCACCGCTTCCGTCTCATACAACTAAAAATACTCCATAGAACATACCTCTCTGGCATCCTCCTGGCGAAAATTGGTACCAGAAATGATGCGTTATGCCTGAGGGGATGCGGACAAGATGGCTCCTTTTATCATATTCTCTGGGAGTGTCCCCACATAAGTCCGTTTTGGGTTAAAGCCACCACCAAGATGAAAGATGCTTTGAGCAAACACATTCACTTGTCGCCAAAAATGGGGCTCCGGAATATCTGGGAGCCTACTGATCTAACTGAAGTAGAGCAGCAATGGGTGGCGTTGGCATACTTATTGGTTAAACGCACCGTAGCAATGTCCTGGGGTTCCAGCTGACTGCCACTTACCCATATGATAGGTAGCAGAAATGGACAAATGCTTGAACGCAGAAAAGGAGGTGTACAAACGCAGGGGATACCCTAAGAAATGGGATAAAAAATGGGGAGGATGGAACGCCTTTAGGGGGGGTAATATGTACTTCTCCCACAGAAGATATGGTGATGAGACGGCCCCAGATTGACATTCCATGATGCCTTCAAGTGTGACATGTTCAATTTCAAATGCTGTGCTGCTTACGTGATATACCCCACAAATGTATTGTATTAATGATATCGTGTGTTGATTCTAATAAAGAAATTAATCCAAAAAAAAAAAACATCAACCTGCTATTTTATTTAGCAAATGAACAGCAACTAAGCAGCATTTTTAAAGACTGAAATGCTGCTTAGTGCTGCAAATTTATTCCAGATTAGCATGGTAACTAAAACAGCAACTGCAGTTGGTGACATAAGCAGAGTGGTCAATTTTCGGCAGGGGTTTAGACTCCACACTCCATTCATGCTTTTGAAAGTTACCAAGGGTGGACGCGCTCCAATTCTCCAATCTGGCCTGGGTCTACTCTCCAATCTGGCCTGGGTCTACTCTCCAATCTGGCCTGGGTCTACCCTCCAATCTGGCCTGGGTCTACTCTCCAATCTGGCCTGGGTCTACTCTCCAATCTGGCATGTGTCTACTCTCCAATCTGGCATGTGTCTACTCTCCAATCAAGTCTGGGTCTATTCTCCAAGCTGGCCTGGGTCTACTCTCCAATCTGGCCTGGGTCTACTATTCCTATCTGGCCTGGGTCTACTCTCCAATCAAGTCTGTGTCTATTTTCCAAACTGGCCCGGGTCTACTCTCCAATCTGGCCCGGGTCTACTCTCCAATCTGGCCCGGGTCTACTCTCCAATCTGGCCTGGGTCTACTCTTCTATCTGGCCTGGGTCTACTCTCCAATCTGGCCTGGGTCTACTCTCCAATCTGGCATGGGTCTACTCTCCAATCTGGCATGTGTCTACTCTCCAATCAAATCTGGGTCTACTCTTCAATCTGGCCTGGGTCTACTCTCCAATCTGGCCTGGGTCTACTCTCCAATCGAGCCTGGGTCTACTATTCCTATCTGGCCTGGGTCTACTCTCCTATGTATTCTAGGTCTACTCTCCAATCTGCCCTGGGTCTACTCTCCAATCTGTCCTCGGTCTACTCTCTAGTCTGGCCTGGGTGTAATCTCCAATCTGGCCTGGGTCTACTCTCCCTGCAGTCTGGCCTGGGTCTCCAGTCTGGCCTGGACCTCTCCAATCTGACCTTGGTCTACTCTCCAGTCTGGCCTGTGTCTACTCTCCAATCTGCCCTGGGTCTACTCTTCCAATCTGCCCTGGGTCTACTCTCCAATCTGCCCTGGGTCTACTCTCCAATCTGCCCTGGGTCTACTCTCCAATCTGCCCTGGGTGTAATCTCCAATTTGACCTTGGCCTACTCTCCAGTCTGACCTGGATCTACTCTCCAGCCTGGCCTGGATCTACTCTCCAGTCTGGCCTGGATCTACTCTCCAGTCTGGCCTGGATCTACTCTCCAGTCTGGCCTGGATCTACTCTCCAGTCTGGCCTGGATCTACTCTCCAGTCTGGCCTGGGTCTAATCTCCAGTCTGGCCTGGGTCTAATCTCCAATCTGGCCTTGGTCTACTCTCCAATCTGACCTGGGTCAACTCCCTTGTCTGGCCTTGGATTAATATCCTATCTGGCCTGGGTCTTCTCTCCCTGCAGTCTGGCTTGCATATACTCTCCAGTCTGGCCTGGGCCTCTCCAATCTGACCTGGGTCCACTCTCCAGTCTGGCCTGGGTCCACTCTCCAGTCTGGCCTGGGTCCACTCTCCAATCTGGCCTGGGTCCACTCTCCAATCTGGCCTGAATCCACTCTCCAATCTGGCCTGGGTCTACTCTCCAATCTGGCCTGGGTCTACTCTCCAATCTGGCCTGGGTCTACTCTCCAATCTGGCCTGGGTCTACTCTCCAATCTGGCCTGGGTCTACTTCCCAGTCTGGCCTGGGTCTACTCTCCTGTCTGGCTTGGGTCTGCTTTCTAGTCTGGCCTGGGTCTAATCTCTAATCAGACCTAGGTCTACTCTCCAATCTGCCCTGGATCTACTCTCTAGTCTGGCCTGGGTGTAATCTCCAATCTGGCATGTGTCTACTCTCCAATCTGGCATGTGTCTACTCTACAATCAAGTCTGGGTCTACTCTCCAATCAAGTCTGGGTCTATTCTCCAAACTGGCCTGGGTCTACTCTCCAATCTGGCCTGAGTCTACTCTTCTATCTGGCCTGGGTCCACTCTCCAATCTGGCCTGAATCCACTCTCCAATCTGGCCTGGGTCTACTCTCCAATCTGGCCTGGGTCTACTCTCCAGTCTGGCCTGGGTCTACTCTCCAGTCTGGCCTGGGTCTACTCTCCAGTCTGGCCTGGATCTACTCTCCAGTCTGGCCTGGATCTACTCTCCAATCTGGCCTGGGTCTACTCTCCAGTCAGGCTTGGGTCTGCTTTCCAGTCTGGCCTGGGTCTAATCTCTAATCAGACCTAGGTCTACTCTCCAATCTGCCCTGGATCTACTCTCTAGTCTGGCCTGGGTGTAATCTCCAATCTGGCCTGGGTCTACTCTCCAATCTGGCATGTGTCTACTCTCCAATCTGGCCTGGGTCTATGTGAGAAGTTGGCCTGGTATATGATGCTCACTAGTTAAAGTGATCACCTTGTACCATGCCAAGCAACCCTTATGGTGTGGTTGTAAGTCAATCTTTTCGGACTAGCTGCCCTAGTGGTAGCGTAGGCTAAGCAGTCTTTGAGGCTAAACTCGTGAAGCGTGTTAAGCCAGCTGTTTTACCAAATGCAACCCCCTTTTATACCAATGAAAGGACACCACACAGATATATATTCAAAATATATATGTATTTATTTCTCAAAGTAACCCCTAGTCTCTTTATGAGCACAGGAGCACAAATCGTCAAACAAGATTACAGTAGAATACACAGAAGTTGCACTTTATATGGATAGGCCCTGGTGGCCACTCAAACCATATACTAAAATAGTGGTATAAGTACCACGAACAGAAAAGGGAAAAGGCCTAGGGCCTCTAGAATCGCTGGGCCTACAAGGAGCTAACTTCAGTTAGTGACCAGGAGGTCCACGGGTGGCGTGTGCAGAGCAAATAGTCACACGCGTGCTCCCATAGGTTTCAATGGGTGCGTAAAAAGTACAAAGTTACTGCAAAGAGGATCTTCCGGATGGACTAGGAACTCAAGATTTGGAACACAGGCACTAGAGATGTAATACTACACTTGGGCACAGGTGTGCCAGCTTTACCTCACCCACAGGAAGCGGGTGCATAGGCCTCGAAGTGCGTCGGGTTTCTTCTATCTGTTCCGTGGAGCCTGAAGACAAAGATGCTGCAGGCGGTCGGTCCGGGAGAGATGCAGTGGATCCAAGAGTGGATCGGAGATGTTGAAGACCTGTAAGCAGAGGGGACAGTGTTCACAGTCACTAGCCAGTGACCGGCGTGGCACCAGGTGGGTACCAGGCAATGTCGGGTGCAAACAGGAAGAAAGGGGTAGCTTGTCTCTGCAGCCACGTGGTCCCTGGAGGTCGACGACGTCCAGGAGTCGGTTCACGAGCTGTCCCACGCAGGCTCTCGCTGTCGGCGGTGTCGGCGACTTGATCGAAGCAAACAAGCCTTGGCAAAAGCAATTGTTGTAGGAAAGGAAATAAGCTGATGGTTCTGACCAGCAAGGTCAGAAGGACTGCTCCTTTGGAGGGGAGCAAGGGCCAGTCTGGAGCAACCAGACCAGCGGTGTATTTCTTGAAGTTTGTCGCCAAGAGGGCTACTAGCCAGCGGCCAGCAACCGGTTAGGCGCGTCGAGTGGCAAAATGCAGAAGGGCCCCACGCAGATCGTGGAGATGCTGGAGGGCTCACCTTTGGTGCAGATGCTGCTCGGGTGTTGGGCTTCTCAGATCCCAAAGCACAACTTGGAGGGAGCCTCGGTTGTTGCACTTGTCAGCTTGTCGTAGTCGTTCCAAGATGGCCGGCTCCACGTGTCTCGGTGCCTCCACGGGTCTCCTCTTTTCAGGGACTGTGGATCGGGCGGTGAGAGGTCTGGAGGTCCAGGTCTTGTCAGTCTCTGGGCTCGGGCTCCGGCGGGAGGCGGCGGCAAAGCAGACGTTGATTCGCTGGATGGTGCTTGCGTTAGCAAGGTGGTCACTCCCTGACCACAGGGGAGATTGGCTTCAGTCCTCTGTGCAGCAGAGCGTCGAAGTTCCCGTCTTCTTCTTAGTGTTAAGTTGATTCCAGGATGTCTGAAGTCTTAGGACACAGCTCCTACCTTTAAGCGGATTCTAGGGGCCGGACTACCTGCTAGGTCCCTCCCTATGGGTGGGACCAGGAAGGGGGGTGGTTACACCCCCAATCCTTTTCCAGCTCGCCCCAGGCCCGGGACTGGTGTGCCCCAGGACCGGTTTGAACTGGCATATGCACCGAGGCTCCTTGTGAGCCACAGGCATGTCTGGTTTCTTTCAAGCCCTACCTGACCAATACACAAAATCCTGTCTGGGGTGGTGCACGCACCTCCCCTGGCAGGAAACCCTTTGTCCACACCTCCCAAGCTGGAAGGACTCCCAGCAGCAGGAGGGCAGACTTGTGTCTGTGGTGGCAGCATCCATTTTGTGGAGCTGAGGCTATGTCTGATTTTACCCGGGTTTCAGGCACTGTACATGTCGTGTCCCTCTAGAAGGGTGGAATGCTAACCCCGTCGCCAGAATTGGCGAGGGGTTAGTATTCCAATTCGTATGACACCTTACTCGACATGTTTTGATAAAGCCAAACCAAAGATAGCATTTAACCGCGAGGTTCATAATGCACTTAAGAGTATATGGTATGACGATATCTGGAAACAGTAGAAGGAAGTTGTTCCGACCACTGCAGACAGGCTCAGCTCATGCCAGAGCACCATCTCACATGGAACCACGTACTCTGCCTCCAGGATTGTTAAGGCCTGCCATAGGAGTGACTTATAGGTTACCAGGTGTCCCATTCAAGGTTAGGTATAGGTATACTACACCTAAGTAAGAGGTGATTACACCAACTTACCCCAGCTGAGTGATCAGCCAGTTGTGTCAAATTGTTAGGCCAAGCCTGGGGTGGCATAATACATGCTTCAGCCCTTGGCAGGCCTTGGGTACACCAATGCCCTGGGTACCTAGTGTACACTGGTACAGGGGCTGACAGGGTGATCCACTTCCAATTGGTTATGCACCTAGGGTGCATAGTTTTAATTTAGTAGAGAGAACAGCAGGCTGGGGGTCTGATTGGCAGGCCCACAGCCTCAATATGTCAAAAACCAGTGAAGCAAAAAGCAAAAATTTGGGGTGACCATAGGATAGCAGACCCTACTCTCCTACACAACCCCCCCCCCCAAACGCTGGGACATTAAACTAGCCTTGACCAGTCTCATCTTCATGTCCTAAGTGGAAGTACCTGGAGAGACCATCTGCATTCCCATGGTCAGTACCTGGCCGGTGCTCCACTGTAAAGTCCATCCCCTGTAGGGAAATGGACCACCTAAGCAGTTTGGGGTTTTCACCCTTCATCTGATTTAGCCACAAGAGGGGCTTATGGTCGGTCTGAATCTTGAAGTGAGTGCCAAACAAGTATGGCCTCAGCTTCTTCAGGGCCCACACCACAGCAAAGGCCTCCCTCTCAATAGCTGACCAATTTTTCTCTCTGGGGGTCAACCTTCTGCTAATAAAAGCAATGGGTTGGTCTTGACCATCTACATTAAGTTGTGACAGCACAGCTCCCACACCCAACTCAGAAGCATCTGTTTGGACAATAAACTCTTTGGAGTAGTCAGGACTTTTCAGGATAGGTGCAGAGCACATGGCCTCCTTCAGGTCATCAAATGCCTTTTGACAGCTTACTGTCCACTGAACCTTTTTGGGCATCTTCTTGGATGTCAGATCATTAAGAGGAGTCACAATGGACCCATAGTTCTTAACAAACTTCCTGTAGTACCCAGTCAAGCCCAAGAAAGCTCGAACTTGAGTCTGGGTGGTTGGAGGGGACCAGTCCTTGATGGATTGTATCTTACTCTCCAGTGGTTGAACTTGGCCTCCACCTACAAGGTGGCCCAAATATACAACCTTACTCTGCCCTATCTGGCACTTTGTAGCCTTGATAGTGAGGCCTGCCCTTTGCAGAGCCTCAAGAGCCTTCTTCAGGTGGATCAGGTGATCCTCCCAGGTGGAGCTAAAGACAGCAATGTCATCCAGATATGCTGCGCAAAAGTCATCCAACCCAGTAAGGACTTGGTTCACCAGCCTTTGGAAGGTGGCAGGTGCATTCTTCAGACCAAAGGGCATCACCACAAACTGGTAGTGCCCACCTGGGGTTGAGAATGCTGTTTTGGCCTTAGACTCCTCAGCTAATCTGATTTGCCAATAGCCAGCTGTTAAGTCAAATGTGCTCAAAAACTTTGCAGAAGCTAGTTTGTCTATGAGCTCATCTGCCCTTGGAATGGGGTGTGCATCTGTCCTGGTGACAGCATTGAGTCCTCTGTAATCCACACAGAACCTCATCTCTCTCTTGCCATCTTTGGTGTGAGGTTTGGGGACCAGAACCACTGGGCTAGCCCAGGGGCTCTCTGAGGGTTCAATGACACCTAATTCCAGCATTTTATGTACCTCAGCCTTTATACAGTCCCTGACGTGGTCAGGTTGTCTGTAAAGCTTGTTCTTTACAGGCAGACTGTCACCAGTGTCCACCACATGGGTACACCAGTCAGTTTGACTAGGTATCAAGGAAAACATATGTGAAAATGATTGTAGAACCTGTCTACATTCAGTCTGCTGATGGGCAGTGAGGTTGCCTCCAAGGGTCACTCCTTCAACTGAGCCATCTTCAGGGTTCTGAGACAACAGGTCTGGGAGAGGGTCACTCTCTTCCTCCTGTCCCTCATCTGTAGCCATGAGCAAGCCCATGTCTGCCCTGTCAACATATGTTTTAAGCCTGTTAACATGGAGTACCCTGTGGGGACTCCTGGGAGTTCCTAGGTCGACCAAGTAGGTGACCTCTCCCTTCTTTTCCAGGATTGTATGGGGTCCAGACCATTTGTCTTGGAGTGCTGCTGGGGCCACTGGCTCCAACACCCATACCTTCTGTCCTGGCTGAAACTCAACCAAGACAGCCTTTTGGTCATGCCAAGCTTTCTGTAAGGCCTGGCTTGCCTCAAGGTTTTTGGATGCCTTCTCCATATACTCAGCCATCCTGGAGCGGAGACCAAGTACATAGTCCACTATGTCTAGCTTAGGCTTTTTGAGAGGTAACTCCCATCCTTCCTTCACCAAACACAGTGGGCCTCTCACAGGGTGCCCAAACAACAATTCAAAGGGGCTGTAGCCAACTCCTTTTTGTGGGACCTCTCTGTAAGCAAACAGAAGGCAGGGTAGAAGGATGTCCCATCTTCGCCTGAGCTTTTCAGGTAATCCTTTGATCATACCCTTTAGGGTCTTGTTGAATCTCTCAACAAGCCCATTGCATTGTGGGTGATAAGGGGTGGTGAACTTGTAGTTGACACCACATTCCTTCCACATAGCTGTCAAGTATCCTGACATAAAGTTGGTACCTCTGTCAGATACTACCTCCTTAGGAAACCCCACTCTGGAGAATACTCCCAGCAGGGCCCTGGCCACAACAGGAGCTGTAGTGGTCCTAAGGGGAATTGCCTCTGGATACCTGGTGGCATGATCCACTACCACCAGTATAAATCTGTGCCCAGATGCAGTGGGAGGATCCATGGGACCCACTATGTCTATTCCCACTCTTTCAAAGGGGACCCCCACCACAGGTAGTGGTATTAGGGGGGCCTTTGTTGTGCCACCTGATTTGCCACTGGCTTGGCAGGTAACACAGGAGCGACAAAACTCCTTTGTATCTTCATTCATGTGAGGCCAGTGAAAGTGAGGGACAAGTCTGTCCCAAGTCTTGTTCTGGCCTAAGTGTCCTGCTAAAGGAATGTCATGGGCCAAGGTAAGAAGGAAGCCCCTAAATTGCAGAGGTATAACCAACCTCCTGGTTGCACCAGGCTTGGGGTCTCTAGCCTCTGAATAAAGGAGCCCTTCATCCCAATACACTTTATGGGTATCTTGAGCATTCCCAGCAGCCTCAGCAGCAGCCAGCTGTCTGAGGGGTTCAAGAGAGGGACAGGATAACTGAGCCTGCCTCAAGTCAGCCCTTGAAGGTCCCCCTGTCCCCAGAAACTCAACCTGATCAGGTTCAAGCTCTTCAGGGACAGTTCCTTCAGGGTCCTCTAGATCAGCTTCCTGGGAAGGCTGATCATCACTCTGAGGCAGGGGGGAAGGCACAGCCTTGACCATCCTGTTCTTCTTCTTGGTAGGTGCTTGGTCCATTGTTCCAGGATCCAAGACCTGAGGTTCAGTGAGGCACTTTTTGGCCTGTGACCTGGTCACAGCAAGGACATGTGATGATATACCTAACATCTCTGCATGAGTCCTGTACTCCACTTCTGACCATAGAGAACTCTCTAGGTCATTGCCCAACAAACATTCTACTGGGAGGTCTGCACTAACCACAACCCTTTTGAGGCCAGTTACCCCTCCCCATGAGAAGTTAACAACTGCCACACTGTGTGAAGTAGTGGCATTGCTGGCATTGGTCACCAGGTAGTTCTCACCTGGTATGTACTGTCCAGGGTCCACAAAGCCTGGTGTCACCATAGTGACACTGGCACATGTGTCCCTGTAGGCTTGAGCCACTTTGTCATTAATTAAAGGAGTCTGTCTGTACTTGCCCAGGTTACTGGGGCTCACAGTCAGGGACAAATCAATGTCCCCATCACAGATCAAGACTGCCTGTGTCAGGGTTCTGTCTAAGTCAGAATCTCCTTCAGTTCCCATAGTGATTCCCACTACACCCTTCGTCTGGGGACCAACACTGCTAACAGTAGTACTGGGAGCAGGTGCCTTAGGGGCAACAGTGTTGGGGGCTCCACCCTTTTTGCAATCACTAGTCCAGTGAGTTGTATTTTTGCAATGATTGCACCAGGGTTTCTTTTGACCTTCTTTCTTCTTTTTGGACTGTTGTTGGGACCCACCCTCCTTAGCAGTAGTTTGGGGCCCTGTTGAAGACTTCTGGTCTTTAGATTTCTGATCTCCACCCTTTTGGTCTGTTTTCTTCTGATCACCCCCTTGGCCCTGGTTCTGGTTCTTTTGCTTAACCCTGGTTCTGACCCATTTGTCTGCCTTCTTTCCCAATTCTTGGGGAGAGGTCAGATCAGAGTCAACCAAGTGTTGATGCAGTTGCTGGTTTTGACAGTTATTTAAAATCTGTTCTCTCATCATCAAATTATACAATCCTGTAAAATCAGATACCTTACTTCCCAGCAACCAACCCTCCAAAGCCTTAGTGGCACATTCAACATATTCAGACCAGTCCTGAGTCTGTGTCTTTTGGGTGTCTCTGAACATTAACCTGTACTGTTCAGTGGTTAAGCCTAACCCATCTACCAGAACACTCTTCAGGACTCTGTAGTTTCTGACATCCTCTTCTCTAACAGTGAGGAGTCTGTCTCTGCCTCTTCCTTCAAAGGAGAGCCAGAGGATTGCTGCCCACTGGTCTTCAGGAACCTGCTGTACTTTGCAGGCTCTCTCAAGAGCAGTTATCCATTTGTGGATGTCATCCCCACTTTTGTAGGGGGGCACAACCTTAGACAGGTTCCTATTATCAAAGACCCTATCTTTGTCCTTAGGGACAATGCTGCCACCAGTGGGTATAGACCCACTCTCTCTAGGTTGCCTAGCCTTGTTCAGTTTTTCTTCCATCAGGGCTACTTCTAGCTCCTGCTTCCTGATCCTCAGCTGGGCTTCCTGCATTCTGGCCTCATGTTCCCTCCTCTGAGGGGTGGTCATCCTTTTCCTGGAGTGACCTTGAGAGCCTCTAGAGCCATGAGAAGCATTGGAGTCACCTGAGCGATTCCTTTGCCTCCCAAGCCCTGTGTTAAGTCCACTGGGGAGATCCAATGGGGTAAACCCATTGTCAGTCCCCAATAGCCTTAGTTTAGCTGGGCCAAGTATAATACTTGGCACTGGGCTAGTTCTCCCTTCATCATCACTACTTTCTGTATCCTCACCACTTTCCTCCCCTGTAGTATGATTCTCATCTAAGGGATGGCTATTGGTACTGGGTACCTCTGTAGCATCTTCAGAAGGGGGGCCTCCTGTTCCTGATCCTAAGGGGGCTAACTGGGAAGCTTTCTTGAGTTCTCTCTGATTCTCATCATTCTGTAAGAATTCTCTGAGCTCAGCAGAGGTAGGGTTCTTGGGCTGTTTAAGGCCTCTAAGAGTTGCCAAATGCCTGAGCTCATTCTGATTAAGGGTAGAAAAGCTGGATGGTGCCCTCTGGGGGTCACTCTCAACAGAGATGGGTACAGTGGACCCCTCTGCCCCGGCCATTGCTCTTAAGTGTGGGTGGATGTGTTGCAATCTACCTACACTTGGGTTTACCTACTAAACCTATCTAGTAGTTGTAGTCAGGGTGTGCTACTCCCTTTGCTCTACAACAACTAAGTTCAGTAGAACTTATGTATATCTAATCTTGTTTTATATGTACCTACAGGTACCTATGTGATCTTTCAATTGGTAACCAAGAGATTACAATGGTAAAACACAGCAAGCTCAAATCCAACCGCTGCTCACCAATGTGAGAAGTTGGCCTGGTATATGATGCTCACTAGTTAAAGTGATCACCTTGTACCATGCCAAGCAACCCTTATGGTGTGGTTGTAAGTCAACCTTTTCGGACTAGCTGCCCTAGTGGTAGCGTAGGCTAAGCAGTCTTTGAGGCTAAACTCGTGAAGCGTGTTAAGCCAGCTGTTTTACCAAATGCAACCCCCTTTTATACCAATGAAAGGACACCACACAGATATATATTCAAAATATATATGTATTTATTTCTCAAAGTAACCCCTAGTCTCTTTATGAGCACAGGAGCACAAATCGTCAAACAAGATTACAGTAGAATACACAGAAGTTGCACTTTATATGGATAGGCCCTGGTGGCCACTCAAACCATATACTAAAATAGTGGTATAAGTACCACGAACAGAAAAGGGAAAAGGCCTAGGGCCTCTAGAATCGCTGGGCCTACAAGGAGCTAACTTCAGTTAGTGACCAGGAGGTCCACGGGTGGCGTGTGCAGAGCAAATAGTCACACGCGTGCTCCCATAGGTTTCAATGGGTGCGTAAAAAGTACAAAGTTACTGCAAAGAGGATCTTCCGGATGGACTAGGAACTCAAGATTTGGAACACAGGCACTAGAGATGTAATACTACACTTGGGCACAGGTGTGCCAGCTTTACCTCACCCACAGGAAGCGGGTGCATAGGCCTCGAAGTGCGTCGGGTTTCTTCTATCTGTTCCGTGGAGCCTGAAGACAAAGATGCTGCAGGCGGTCGGTCCGGGAGAGATGCAGTGGATCCAAGAGTGGATCAGAGATGTTGAAGACCTGTAAGCAGAGGGGACAGTGTTCACAGTCACTAGCCAGTGACCGGCGTGGCACCAGGTGGGTACCAGGCAATGTCGGGTGCAAACAGGAAGAAAGGGGTAGCTTGTCTCTGCAGCCACGTGGTCCCTGGAGGTCGACGACGTCCAGGAGTCGGTTCACGAGCTGTCCCACGCAGGCTCTCGCTGTCGGCGGTGTCGGCGACTTGATCAAAGCAAACAAGCCTTGGCAAAAGCAATTGTTGTAGGAAAGGAAATAAGCTGATGGTTCTGACCAGCAAGGTCAGAAGGACTGCTCCTTTGGAGGGGAGCAAGGGCCAGTCTGGAGCAACCAGACCAGCGGTGTATTTCTTGAAGTTCGTCGCCAAGATGGCTACTAGCCAGCGGCCAGAAACCGGTTAGGCGCGTCGAGTGGCAAAATGCAGAAGGGCCCCACGCAGATCGTGGAGATGCTGGAGGGCTCACCTTTGGTGCAGATGCTGCTCGGGTGTTGGGCTTCTCAGATCCCAAAGCACAACTTGGAGGGAGCCTCGGTTGTTGCACTTGTCAGCTTGTCGTAGTCGTTCCAAGATGGCCGGCTCCACGTGTCTCGGTGCCTCCACGGGTCTCCTCTTTTCAGGGACTGTGGATCGGGCGGTGAGAGGTCTGGAGGTCCAGGTCTTGTCAGTCTCTGGGCTCGGGCTCCGGCGGGAGGCGGCGGCAAAGCAGACGTTAATTCGCTGGATGGTGCTTGCGTTAGCAAGGTGGTCACTCCCTGACCACAGGGGAGATTGGCTTCAGTCCTCTGTGCAGCAGAGCGTCGAAGTTCCCGTCTTCTTCTTAGTGTTAAGTTGATTCCAGGATGTCTGAAGTCTTAGGACACAGCTCCTACCTTTAAGCGGATTCTAGGGGCCGGACTACCTGCTAGGTCCCTCCCTATGGGTGGGACCAGGAAGGGGGGTGGTTACACCCCCAATCCTTTGTCCAGCTCGCCCCAGGCCCGGGACTGGTGTGCCCCAGGACCGGTTTGAACTGGCATATGCACCGAGGCTCCTTGTGAGCCACAGGCATGTCTGGTTTCTTTCAAGCCCTACCTGACCAATACACAAAATCCTGTCTGGGGTGGTGCACGCACCTCCCCTGGCAGGAAACCCTTTGTCCACACCTCCCAAGCTGGAAGGACTCCCAGCAGCAGGAGGGCAGACTTGTGTCTGTGGTGGCAGCATCCATTTTGTGGAGCTGAGGCTATGTCTGATTTTACCCGGGTTTCAGGCACTGTACATGTCGTGTCCCTCTAGAAGGGTGGAATGCTAACCCCGTCGCCAGAATTGGCGAGGGGTTAGTATTCCAATTCGTATGACACCTTACTCGACCTGTTTTGATAAAGCCAAACCAAAGATAGCATTTAACCGCGAGGTTCATAATGCACTTAAGAGTATATGGTATGACGATATCTGGAAACAGTAGAAGGAAGTTGTTCCGACCACTGCAGACAGGCTCAGCTCATGCCAGAGCACCATCTCACATGGAACCACGCACTCTGCCTCCAGGATTGTTAAGGCCTGCCATAGGAGTGACTTATAGGTTACCAGGTGTCCCATTCAAGGTTAGGTATAGGTATACTACACCTAAGTAAGAGGTGATTACACCAACTTACCCCAGCTGAGTGATCAGCCAGTTGTGTCAAATTGTTAGGCCAAGCCTGGGGTGGCATAATACATGCTTCAGCCCTTGGCAGGCCTTGGGTACACCAATGCCCTGGGTACCTAGTGTACACTGGTACAGGGGCTGACAGGGTGATCCACTTCCAATTGGTTATGCACCTAGGGTGCATAGTTTTAATTTAGTAGAGAGAACAGCAGGCTGGGGGTCTGATTGGCAGGCCCACAGCCTCAATATGTCAAAAACCAGTGAAGCAAAAAGCAAAAATTTGGGGTGACCATAGGATAGCAGACCCTACTCTCCTACAGTCTACTATTCCTATCTGGCCTGGGTCTACTCTCCAATCAAGTCTGGGTCTATTCTCCAAACTGGCCCGGGTCTACTCTCCAATCTGGCCTGAGTCTACTCTCCAATCTGGCATGGGTCTACTCTCCAATCAAGTCTGGGTCTATTCTCCAAGCTGGCCTTGGTCTACTCTCCAATCTGGCCTGGGTCTACTCTCCAATCTGGCCTGGGTCTCCAGTCTGGCCTGGGCCTCTCCAATCTGACCTTGGTCTACTCTACAGTCTGGCCTGTGTCTACTCTCCAATCTGGCATGGGTCTACTCTCCAATCAAGTCTGGGTCTATTCTCCAAGCTGGCCTTGGTCTACTCTCCAATCTGGCCTGGGTCTACTCTCCAATCTGTCCTGGGTCTACTATTCCTATCTGGCCTGGGTCTACTCTCCTATGTGGTCTAGGTCTACTCTCCAATGTGTCCTGGGTCTACTCTCTAGTCTGGCCTGGGTCTACTCTCCCTGCAGTCTGGCCTGGGTCTCCAGTCTGGCCTGGGCCTCTCCAATCTGACCTTGGTCTACTCTACAGTCTGGCCTGTGTCTACTCCCCAATCTGCCCTGGGTCTACTCTCCAATCTGCCCTGGGTCTACTCTCCAATCTGCCCTGGGTCTACTCTCTAGTCTGGCCTGGGTGTAATCTCCAATCTGGCCTGGGTCTACTCTCCCTGCAGTCTGGCCTAGGTCTCCAGTCTGGCCTGGGCCTCTCCAATCTGACCTTGGTCTACTCTCTAGTCTGCCCTGGGTCTACTCTCCAATCTGCCCTGGGTCTACTCTCTAGTCTGGCCTGGGTGTAATCTCCAATCTGGCCTGGGTCTACTCTCCTTGCAGTCTGGCCTGGGTCTCCAGTCTGGCCTGGGCCTCTCCAATCTGACCTTGGTCTACTCTCTAGTCTGGCCTGTGTCTACTCTCCAGTCTGGCTGGATCTACTCTCCAGTCTGGCCTGGGTCTACTCTCCAATCTTGCCTGGGTCTAATCTCCAGTCTGGCCTGGGTCTAATCTCCAATCTGGCCTTGGTCTACTCTCTAGTCTGGCCTGGGTGTAATCTCCAATCTGGCCTGGGTCTACTCTCCCTGCAGTCTGGCCTGGGTCTGCAGTCTGGCCTGGGCCTCTCCAATCTGACCTGGGTCAACTCCCTAGTCTGGCCTTGGATTAATATCCTATGTGGCCTGGGTCTACTCTCACTGCAGTCTGGCTTGCATCTACTCTCCAGTCTGGCCTGGGCCTCTCCAATCTGACCTGGGTCAAATCTCCAATCTGGCCTGGGTCTACTCGCCAATCTGACCTGGGTCCACTCTCCAGTCTGGCCTGGGTCCACTCTCCAGTCTGGCCTGGGTCCACTCTCCAGTCTGGCCTGGGTCCACTCTCCAATCTGGCCTGGGTCCACTCTCCAATCTGGCCTGGGTCTACTCTCCAATCTGGCCTGGGTCTACTCTCCAATCTGGCCTGGGTCTACTCTCCAGTCTGGCCTGGGTCTACTCTCCAGTCTGGCCTGGGTCTACTCTACTGTCTGGCTTGGGTCTGCTTTCCAGTCTGGCCTGGGTCTAATCTCTAATCTAACCTAGGTCTACTCTCTAGTCTGGCCTGGGTGTAATCTCCAATCTGGCCTGGGTCTACTCTCCCTGCAGTCTGGCCTGGGTCTCCAGTCTGGCCTGGGACTCTCCAATCGGACCTTGGTCTACTCTCCAGTCTGGCCTGTGTCTTCTCTCCAGTCTGGCCTGTGTCTACTCTCCAGTCAGTCCTGTGTCTACTCTCCAGTCAGTCCTGGGTCTACTCTACAGTCTGGCCTGGGTCTACTCTCCAGTCTAGCCTGGGTCTACTCTACAGTCTGGACTGTGTCTACTCTCCAGTCAGTCCTGGGTCTACTCTCCAGTCTGGCCTTGGTTTACTCTCCAATCTGACCTGGTTCTACTCCCTCGTCTGGCCTTGGACTAATATCCTATCTGGCCTGGGTCTACTCTCCCTGCAGTCTGGCTTGTGTCTACTCTGCAGTCTGGCCTGGGCCTCTCCAATCTGACCTGGGTCAAATGTCCAATCTGGCTTGGATCTACTCTCCAATCTGACCTGTATCTTCTCTCCAGTCTGGCCTGGGTCCACTCTCCAATCTGGCCGCGATCCACTCTCCAGTCTGGCCTGGGTCTACTCTCCAGTCTGGCCTGGGTCTACTCTCTAATCTAGCCTGGGTCTAATATCTAATCTGACCTGGGTCTACTCTCCTATCCAGCCTGGGTCTACTCTCCAATCCAGCCTGGGTCTACTCTCCAGTCTGGCCTGGTTCTAGTCTCCAATCTGCCCTGGGTCTACTCTCTAATCTAGCCTGGGTCCGTTCTTCAGTTGGGTCTGTCTACTCTCCAATCTGGCCTGGGTCTACTCTAAGATTTGCCCTGTAAGGGTAATTATGCATTTATGTAGGTGCATGTCGACTTTTTCCACATCCAATGCTAGGCAAGGGTGCAAGAGTTAGGTAATTTGGCCTAGAGGCGGTAGTACGTGGGCATTTCACTGTGTACTTTCAGGACAAGAGTTTATTCCTAGGCACCCTTTTCAACAAAGCACCATTCGCGTTGTCTCATCAAAAAACACACAATGTATTGTTGTACGAACAGCTTAGGCTCAATGTTCGAATAGGTCAAGATAAAAAAATATGTTGTCTTTGCATCCTGTTTGATTCAATAACAGAGCGATAGTCTGCCAAGCCCCTGTGCTTTTTCCAAGGCAAGCAGCAAAACAGTTTTTTCAATTTAGACGAGTATGTATTGCAACAACAAAACATCAGATGGACTGTTTGAGATGGATTTGTGACGCTTAACATTTTTCCAAGACTCACATTCCTTCCTATAAAGCACATATCAGCTCTGATAAAGGTTTATCCAGAAAGACAGCGCATTGGCCCGCTGCCATGCATACTGCTGCAGTGAAAATGCCTTTTGGTGCATTTTTCAGAGGTTGCTAATCTGAAGTCCTGTTGTCACATCCCTCACAGCTCATCCTCCCCAGGGGTCAGTGCAGATCAGTCAGTTAAGTGAGAGACACAAATAATCTCGCCATAGCCATATGCGTGCAGACATTCCCTTTCAGGCATGGATTCAGCTGAGAGAGATGACATGTCAGCTTGGCCATACCACCGATGCCTCTGTTTCAGATGTGCTTTGGAGATTCAGGGCACTGGTTTATGTCTCTAGTTTTGGATAGATATATATGATTGTTATCTAATGTAAAGTGTGTCCATGTACTATTTCCTCATGCTGAAGATAACCAGAGAAAATGTTGTTCAGTAGCTGGTTTTATTGTTTATTCTGTTATTCAGTGTGGATACTGCTCATACGTGTAGGAAGAGAGCATTTTCCAACACACCACAAGTGCCATGGTCTTACCTCTCCTGACACCTACATTTTAAGGGAATCCTTTGTATTCAAACGTTTGTAAACATTTTCATCAATACATCATTTTCTGAAAAACATCTTTTACACATTTCCTATAGCCTTCAAATATGTCATGCAGTATAAAGTCAGTATATTTTTCTTTATATATGTGTTCGGGCTAGAACGTTCCTGTTGAACTAGGACCAAGACTGGTGTGCCTATGGAAGGTGTCTTTCTGGAGTGGCACAGTGGGCAAAAGATAATAGACTGGAA
The DNA here is from genome assembly GCF_964204655.1 of Triturus cristatus. NCBI lineage: Eukaryota > Metazoa > Chordata > Amphibia > Caudata > Salamandridae > Triturus > Triturus cristatus. The sequence goes on from NC_140591.1 coordinate 1,451,692,094, forward strand.
TGTACCCCAAGTTATCGCCAATGGCTGATCACCTTGTTGTTTGTTGCAGTAGCAGCCATCAGTGTGATGGGTTTGCCTAGAAGAGAGTCCCTTCCTCGCGGTGCTACAGGACATAATCTATACCTCACTGGTGAGGCCTAAATATGACACAACCAGTCTTGGGTTGCTTGTGTTCCCATCTGGAGGGTGCCTGGCATTTCATGCTGGACTGTTCCTATTTTGAATATGGCAGGTCTCTGTTTAGAGTGGCACAGTGGTCTAAAAAAGATGGACTGAAATGTGCCTGATTGATTGCCAATGGCTGAGCATTCTTTCCATCACCTTGTTATTTGTTGCTCTCATACCTCTGTGGCTTCTCTTACAAACAAGCACTGCTGTTTTGTATGTTGGCTGCTGGGGCAACCACTTCATTAAATGTGTACCTGTACTGAGATTTTCGTAATCTTAATGCATCCCTATGGGGAGTGTGTGTGAATCTGAGCTCTTCGGTTTATCAGGGGTACGAGGCACCATGACAATACTGCAATGCAATACTTATATGGTTTGCATTGCCCAAGCCGCAGTCTTAAAGGCTGCTAAATAATTGTCTGTGCACTGTTGACCTTCCAGTGCAACCAAAATGTGAACTTCATATTTGTGCACTTGGGTACTTATGACCTGAAGACCCCCAGTCTGTCCCCAGCGCCAAGATGCTGCTCCTGCCGTTGCGATGGCCACAGGAGAAAAGGGGGTAGCCAGGGCCAGCACGGCCTAAATAACCCCCAGCCATCGTTGGGGCAGGGGTGTAAGTGACGCGTAAGTTGCTCTTGCTATATCTGCTTCCTGACACCTCTCCTGCGACATGTGAGATGGGCGACCGGAAGCCAAAAACCACCACCCCCCCACCCGTGGTCCATAGGCAGACACTTGCGTGAGCAGGAGGGGCGGCATGGTCCACGGTGGTTCCGGGAACTAACGCCGCACCCCTTTGAAGCGTGGCACTATGGGCATTTGGAAGCTGCAGTGGATAGGGTTTGAGGGTGAAATAAAAATTGCCATAGTTGCCCTCCAATTGCCCACACTGGCCCTCTATAGTATAGCATGAGAGTTGTGGTTGCTTGTACTCAAGAGCTGTCTTTCTTCTGAGATGGGGTACCTGGGCAGGGTGCACGGTGCAAAGAATGGTAAGTGAAGGTTCTCGTTTTCAGGCAGAGCTCGGCCTAGATGCTTACTTACTTGGTGTCAAAATGGTTGTCTTCGGTTTGAATTGTCCAGCGGGGTGTCAGACCGCATTGCTCTCTACGCGGATGACGTCCTGTTTTTCCTGACGGATCCCAATAGGACAGCCCCGAGACTGCTCCGAATCATGCAGGTATTTGGCAAGTCATCGGCCCTCTTGATGAATCCCTGAAAATCCACACTTTGGCCGCTAAAAGGTGCAGACGAAATAGGCTCCTGGGCATCGGAGGTGGTGAAATATCTGGGGGTCTTTTTGTCGGCTTCGCAACCCATTGCCATGCGAGAAGAATATCGCCCCAGTGTGGGCACGAGTGAAGGAGGAATTGAGGACGTGGTCGCACATGCCCCTGTCTATATATGGGAGAACAGCCATATTTAAAATGGTCTCTCTTCCTCGATTGCTTTATCAGTTGCAAAATCATCCTCACCTGGTCCCGCAAACATGGTTCAGACAGGTGAATGCGGCATTGGGACAATTCTTATGGGAGGGGGGTGCGGCCCGGGTGGCCCTGTGGACTTGCTACCAATTGACGTATTGCGGGGGACTGGCCACCGCGGACATTCAATCCTACTATATAGCGTCACACCTTCTGGTACTCAAACGAGTGGTGGTATGGGGACAGAGGGGACCCGGCATACGCAGTGGAGCGGTGGCTGATGGGACCCTGCACACTATTCTGTACTCAGGTCCGAACTCTACCACCCGCATCTCAGGAGGTGTTTAGGTTGTGGAAACAATCTCTCCGTAGGGTAGGATGGTGGGGCAAGCTAACTGGGGAGACTCCACTGTGGCACAAAGGGAGACTGCCACATTTGACTACACTGGTGGGATTTCGGGGCTGGGATAACATTGGAATTTCGACTCCTGGGATGTCATGAGAGGTTCAACACTGAAATCATTTCAGGGCCTTCAAAAAGAATTTGACATGCCTAGAACCCAGTTCGTCAGGTACCTCCAATTTAGACATGCTATCTTCCCCAGTATCGCGGAGGTAGACACCCTCCCCGAATACAGTCCAATTGAAGCGAAGGTGTTTATGGGGGACCTAGCCAAAATGTATCAGTCTCTGGCGTGCTTAGCGGAGGTGCTGGGCTGGGATATCCCTGTACCACCGAGATTAAGTATACTACACATTATAGAGGGTATTGGGGGAAACCTGTATAAACGCCACCTTTTATTGTTAGGGCTTACCTTAGCCGAAAGGGACATTGCAAAAATGTGGAAGGCAACGGCCGTACTGAAACTTTCTTCTTGGAAAAAGGGGCTGGACTTTTGTATGGGCATGGAGCAACCAGTGTTCAAGGCTAGGGGGTGCCCGCAGAAACATGCGAAAATTTGGAAGAAATGGGCTGAATACCGGGGCCTATGGTTGGAGCCAAGGGGGAAATGATGCTTTGACATGGATATCGGAGGATGCGGGAGAGAGTGCTGTGTGAAGAGTTCTTATGTGGCTTCTATGGGGTGGTTCGGTAGTTTAAGAGATTGGGGGAATGAGTCGGTTGCAGCACAGTGGGGGGGGGAGTTTACAATGGGAAAAGTTTATTGCTTTATACTTGTTTTATATACCAATATTGCAAACAAGATGTCAATTTCAATATATTGTGGTCTGATATATGTTGATGGCTTCCTGAGATAGGGAGCGCCAAATGTTATGTAACAATTGACACAATAAAATATGTTTCTAAAAAAAATGGTTGTCTTCTCTGCTGAGGTGTTTTTTGGGGACACTGGGTTTATGAAGGTTATCGGCCCACAGAGGCCCATTTAGTAAAGAAGGGAGATATTAGCACTGATAAGATGGTATTGTAAAGTTTTGATCATTGAAGCTGTTCTCTCTGATTGGAATAAGGCATTAATATTTTTAAACCAACGAGAAACTTTTGCCCTGTTTACAAATTGCCCAGGATTTTGAGAGGTAATAACTTTACCCTATAAATGCAGATTTTGAAAGGTTTGGTATTTCCGGGTGCAGTATTGCCTCTACATTCGAAGTTCTGCAGGACAGAATAGGGATGACATGGTAATACTGTGTATTTTCCTTTGTTCTGAGCTACAGAAACTCAGAATCTTGAATTTTTCCCATGCAGGTTTCTCTGGCTATTACCAGGCAAAATGTATGTGTGGAAAACCCACTGGGAGTAAAATGTATTCACCATTGGTTTCCTTTTTCTGGGGTTTTGTCTGCATTGCTGGGGGGCTTAGAATGAGGGTGTTTGTCTTTTAATCTAGCCAAAGTGTAAACATTCAGTGATACTGTTGACGAGGCTCAGGCTTTGCTTATGGAGCAAGCTTTGGTTACTGAGGTGGGGTATATGTTGTAGCTTCTCTAAGTGCATTGCAGTGCACAAAATGAGGGGAATTCTGGTGCCAGCTGCTATTTCTTAGTCGGATTGGAATCTGGGATGGACCCTGTGAAATATGCTGAATTTGTTTGTGTGTCATTTTCTTACAGCAAGACACGTTTCAACAGTGCCCATATGTTGTCTGCTTTCTATTTGGGGCAGCATCGTGCAGGTGGCGAGGGGGCTTTCTTATTTTCTTTTCCAAGCGGGCCCAAACCAAAAGCATGATTTAAAGGGTCACCAGCCCTTATTTTGTTCCGGAATAACCTTGATTGTGAGCTAACTGGAGCCCATCACCTAGACTCCAATGCAATGGAAGGAAACCAAGGCACACATCGTGTTATCACTTCACAAGCAATTTAGAGAAACTACAATTTGGAGGCAGGATTTTAACTTTGTTCAACCCCCCATTTAAGAGATATTTCTTACAGTACATAATGTCATATATATCTATGTGTGTGAGTAATTCCACAAATAATTTAAATGTCACTTACTAATTTATTTTTTAATTCTTATAGAGTACTACTTATCCCTGGGTCTGGTGTCCGAGCTCTTTACAGCACACACAGAGACATTAAATCACACAAGTGTGTTAATCAGTGCACAGGAAATGCCACTTAAAACAATGAGGATTATAAGGTGGAGGAGTCACATACATAACACAGTTGTTAGGGTTGGGTGTACTAACATTACTTTATTACTCCCCAAAGGAACCCTTCTATACAAACTTAAAATAATAAAAGATTAAGAAAAAAACAACAAGAATCTAAACCCATGACTTTCAGGTTGTGTGGAGCTCCTTGATGCCGGTTAATAGCCCACTGGGTGATATTAGAAGGATTACAACTTTTTTTTGGTAAAAGATTTTATTAATTTTTCACACCCAGGGTCCTGCAGACCAACATTACACATATGACCAGCAGACGAAGAATCCCCCCTCAAAATACACATCAGGAGAAATCCGTTCCACTGCATTCCTACCCTACATCCCCCACCCACCGCCCCCTCTACCCCCACCCCCCCCAGTCAGTGTGCCCGCAGTAATTCCTCATCAGCCACCTTCCATCTGGCCCTATGGCCTGAGACGTCCCAGCTCCGGGCAAACCCCTGCTAGTATTCAGCCCGAGAGAGAGGGCCCCGCCGTGACCTCCCTCCGCAGCCCTGTTCCCACCTGCGCTCTTCAACCGCTGCCCAGGTAGAGTGCAGATAGCAAGTCCTCCATGAGTGTAACTAAGTGACCCCGTCCTGCATGTACTCCCCCGTGGCCCCCACCGACCCCGTCCCAGGTTCCACTCCCCCAGCCACGTCTACAGAATCCCCATCCTCCACAGCCTCCACATTCCTCGTCTCCCAGGAGCGCAGCTCTTCCACCAACACCCCCCACGCCCTCGCCACATCCAGCGCCTTCTCATTAGCGGTCCGCCTGGCCATCTGAAGCCGAAGCGTCCCTTCGCTTCCCGCCCAGGCCAGGAAACTCCCCCTCCATCTCCGAAAACTCGGGCCGGGCTTGGCCTTCCAATGCAGAGTGAGCTCCCGCTTCGCTAGTATCAGCCCCAAATCGCAAAACTTGCTTGTGACCTTGGTGCGGGGGGTGTGCGGAAACCACAACAAAAGGCAAGTCCCCATCTCCACCTCCAACTCACGGTCAAGAAGGATTACAACTTATGAACTGGAAGTCTCGAAAGGATTTCTGTCTCAAAAGCAGTGACCCAATTACCTATTGACTTAAAATACAAATCTGTTATGTGCATTTACAAGATTGTAATCGAAAATGTTATGTATATAGCACTTACTACCACCGACGAGGCAAAGTTCTTTCAGTGAGTAGCATGCTACTCTGGAACCTTGGGTGGATTAGTAGAGGGAAAATTATAATGAAGAATAGGATAACGGAGCAATACGATGTGCTTTGCAGCAGGCATGTTAACCCTATAAGGTATTTTATGCATAAAAAATGTGACTAGACAAAACACAGATCTCTCCAGCAAGTTCATTAACCACCAGAGTTATCTTACCATTATTATTGTCCCCTGAAATTTGCTAGGCACACAAAGATCTCTGCAGCAGGCACTTTAAACCATAAGATATTTTAAACTGCACCCTCTTTGTCAATTAATTAAGCAGAACAGATTTATCCTCACATATTTCCTTATTGCCCATTTTTTGCAGCAGATTTGAAAAGAATAAATGTATAAGTTGACCTCTATCGGCTTTCATGATTCCGTCTCTCCCAACTCCATACCCTTTCATCTGCCACGCCTTGATCCCTAATTAGGTTCTCAATGCACATTTGTTCCAATTCCAACAATGGTGCATTGACATATTAATGCACATCTATTTATACAAAGATTCCTGCTACCAGCATTGTTGACCATTATATAATAAGCACAAGGTTTGTTCATAAAAGTGGACCGGGGACAGAGAGATTAAGTAGTCACCGACACATTGCCAGCAACAGCTTCAGGACCGGTTCAAGGCAGAGTCGCAGAGGATAAGACATGCATGATAGAGAGGAGGGAAGGCGTCTGTCAGCGAGTGCGCGCGCGCCACATGGAGAAGGCGGGAATCGAATGACTTGACTCCTGTCGTCCCAGGTAATTGAAGCTCGTTTCTTGGCGACTGTTTGGGCGCGCTGTGAGCGGAGTTTCATCTGAGGCGACACTTAATGTTATTAAGTTTGTCCAGTTGACCCGAGCGCTGGCGGTGGGAGGCGATGGGCCGTCGAGGGCCGATAAACATCACCGAGGGACAGACGTCCCGCCGGCGAGGCTTGGAGGGCTGCGTGGCCGGAGAAGGCCTCGGAGCCGCGTCCAGACCCACCACCACGGCAATGACATAGAATCTGTGCTCGTGGAGGGGGCGGAGGGCACGTTACAGCTGCCATTCGCTGATAATACTTAGGAAAGATACACAGGCGACAATTGGATAGGAAAAAGCCGAGCCGGCCCTATCGCGTCTGTCCATTATCAACGGCATTACGTGTGCGGCCTAATCACGCGACAGGACGTTTGTCGACGCGCTCTCCTCGGACCTCGGAGGATGTAGATTACACGGTGGGGAGAAAACAGCATTGGAAAGGTCATGGTATTTTGTAGAAGACGAATTATTCACGGTCACTGACAGCGTAGAACCGGTATGTCCTCAGAGGACCCAGGACCCCGTGCACAGATGTAGGAGAGAAACTGTGGACTGGCAAAAGCCTGAAACCGCCACATGTACGTGATACCCCACATAGGGCAGGCCACAGAGTTCAGCCCAATCCAACATGGATATTTGGCTTCATATCATCTCTTTTAGTGTCAACTGTTTTGTGCCACTCGCTGGCCCCTGTTTTGGGACGGTGGGTGGTAATTGTCCAAAACGTTTTCACAGTAATTTCTGCTTATTTCTAGCTTTCGTTTTCCTAATTTTACATATTTAACGGTTTGGACATTTTCCTGATGTTCAACGACTCTACTTTAAATGCGGACAAGTCCAGATGTGTTTTCACAGACGCGTATGGATTGGTTTTGTAAGTTTTCATACCTTTGATAAATCTGCGCTTCCTCAGGACATCTCTTTGCGTCCCCTACCTGCTTCCGTCACAACTGCCATTAAGTGGCGTAACGAGAGCTATGGGCCCTAGACGTCCTTCACATTTAACATGGGCTTCAATTGGAATTCCATAGAGCATATTATCAAGCTCATTATCGCCGTTTTAGCTCCGTTTTCTGCCGCTAAAGCGGCGATAATTTTATCGCCTGGCTTGATAATATGCCCCATAGGCTCCAAAATAAACTAGTTTGGCAGTAAAATTCTGTAGTAACTGGTGTAAAATGTGCCTCTACGTTTCCTGGTTCCTGCACCACTGGTAGCTGTGCCCTTGACATACATCTGCCTAGTCTCACCCAGGGACAGCACACAAACAGGAAAAGGAAGTAAAAAAGAACACTTGGCCTATCTAACACTCTCGCTGAATTTAGAATGAAGTCATACAACAGGAGTTAATCTCAGCATTCGAATAATTGATCTAGTTGCAGCATTCCATATGAGGTGATAGTCAAGCTTAGGGTAGTATAGGATGCAAAATTGGGATGCTCCTTGGCATTCCTCAGTGGGGAAGGACTGGCACAGTCACCTCCGTAAGAGAATACCACCTACTAGCAGTAACCCTTGCTCATTTTTCGGCTGCAGCCTGGTCACCAAGTATGTCCTTGGAGCTGCTGGACACACACCGGTAAATAAACCACCATTACCCAAGTCCCCATTTCTGCGCTTAAAGGTGTCAGCGATTTAAGGCAACTGGAGTGCTGCAAATTAAAAGTATTGCATCTAAATTTAGCAGCAATAATCTTACCATGTGTAAGAAACAAAATGGGATGTTTGACGATGTCAATGAGGTCTAATTTCCAGGCAAAATTATAAAAGTAAGTAAACTGACAAATAGTCTAGTTAGTGACCCACCACTTCTTAAGAACATGCTTGATACATGTTGATGAACTCAATTGCACTGGGTGGAGTCCAAACTCATTCTTCAGTACATATGAAAAGGCTCAGTATGTAATTGTTTTTCCATGTAATCACAAACATAGTGTACTTTTATTATAAAAGTTTTCTCAAGTTTGCTTGTTCCATAGTTCTGTTCAGGTTATTATCAGCCTTATTCTGACGCAAACCGGAAGTTGTGTGAACTTCTATAACACATGCATCTGTTTCTATACCACCCGAAACAGTGAGCTGTTTTAAATACTTCCTGTCAGCAGCATGAGCTCTACTGGGTATTTCGCCATATTGACTTCTCTGTGATAATCAGCTCTTCTGGACACCCGGACTGAGCTGTTTTTTCTATGTTTCGCTAGACAATGTTGTTCAGGGTGTTTTCCAACATTTTATTTAGCAGTTACGGGTGCCACCATAATAAATTGTTTTCTATACACCCCAGAACCCTTATGAACTGTTGCAAGTACTTGTCACCCATAATGCGCTGTTTAGGTTTATTTTTCTCACCATAAGTAGCTCTTTGGGTTCTTCATCCCCATCATGAGCTGTTGTGGGCTCTTCTGTACAGTTATGTTATGGGAACTTTTAGACCACACGATTACCCGGAGGTGTCCTGGCGCTAGTTACTACTCCTTAATGCTGAGCTGGAAAAAAAGAGGGTTTATTTATCAAAAAGCCAGGTCTTTAACCCTTTCCTGAAAGCTAAAAGATTGGTGGCATTTCTCAAATGGAATGGCAAGTCGTTCCAGGCCTTTGCTGAGCTTTTTTTGTTGGTGGAACTACGACCAGCTTAGCTCCCAGAGATCTAAGAGTTCTTGTGGGTGTCTACCATTGAAACTGGCGCCTTTAATGATCTTGTCCTAAGCCTTGAAGTGCTTTAAAGACCATGCAAAGAGATTTAAAATGCACCTGGCTCCTCACCGGGAGCCAGTGCAGTTTTTTTATCTCTTTGGAAATTGGGGAGAACTTGGATGTGCCCGTAAGTAATCTGTCCGTGGCATTTTGTAGCTGCTGAAGTTTATACAGAAGTCTTCGTTGTATGTTTAGAGGCTATTCTCCCTGTTTAATCATGATGAGCTGTTGTCTGAATTTTGATGCCATCATATGCTGTCCTGGTACATTCTCATACCACAATGAACTGTTCTTCTCTCCTCCCCATAGTGAACTTTTGCAAGTACTTAATCCTTACAAAATGAGCTTACCCTTATATGAGCTTCCAATCGCATTGCATTGAATAAAGCTGCCTATCTCCTCTAGAGAGGTTAAGCTCACATTTTTTGTTCACTGTAGATCTAGTTATGATGAGAGCGCAAACCCGTTGGTGTGCATGGCGAGAGTGGGCGGGACACCACATGGAGCCGTGCCCCTTCCCTGCTCTCACAACTCGCTGGCCCAAGGAAGGGGAGGCACAAAGGGGGGCAGAAGTCAGACATGAATACTGCATCACTTCCTGTTTGTGGTGTCGCTATGGTGAGGGGGTATTTATTATAGCCGATTCCCGACCTCGCCTCTTTATGGCGCAATCACAATGCCGTGACCAGGACCACCCCAGCCCCCTAAATTTACCCAGCCACCTAAGCTCTTTGACTGGTGGCGGACTTGCAGCACGCAACAGTGACTCCTTTCAGGGATAGAAAGCTTTCTGCACCAAAAATACCTCCTAAGACAGCATCACGGGGTTGGAGAGCAATACTTAGTTCTGTTGGAACATCCACATCAGCTTGTGGGCATAGCCTCATGGTCGCAAGTGCAGAACAAGAGGCTCTAGCCCAGTGGCGTAACGATAATTGAGGGGGCCCCCCTGCAAGGTATGTGGAGGGTCCCCCTCCGGACTCTTATCACGAGCTCCCTGGCCAAAGTGCAGTGCTGAGGGGGCCCCCTGGAGCTTGGGGGCCCCCCGCACTGCGGGGGATGCGGGGGCCTGTGTTACGATGCGGGGGCCTGTGTTACGCCCCTGCTCTAGCCCCTGTCCTCTCAGTCTACCCCTTTCGGCAGCTTGGTGTACGGGGGGGTGGGTACCATGGCAGGTGGACCAGAGCACAAGGCGTTGCCGCCGCCTCCCAGGTAAATAGGTGGTTTCACCTGTGTGGTCCAGGCAAGGATGCAGAATTCTAAGATATTATTGCAGTGAAAACTCAGAATGGCTTTGTTATAAATACATCATTGCTATTGTTTGCACATTTTTTCTTAGAAGTGTTATTCACACATTTTCTTGTATGCTCGTTAACTATTACCATGGTTCTCAGATTGTTTACATTTTGCTACTTGATTTCTATGAATGTCATGTTTCCGTGAGTTTGCTAATAAACATTACCTTTTCACCCATTGTTAAGTAATAGGATCTTGTCATTGATTCGGTTGAGTTGAGGGGCGGGGGGAAAAGGGTAATGGTCGAAGCTGGGTGGTCTCCGGGCACTAAAGTACCTACTGCTTTGGTTGTGAGTATGTAAAGTATGTTGCTTCAAACTACACTGCTAGTCCTCTGGCTTATTTTTTGCTTCTAAGTTCTAACTTGCTGATAAGGTTGCAGTGAAAACCCTCTCACGTTCATTCATAAAGCCTCATACTTGCATTCTCGGCTGTAGCAGACTTTGCAGTTGGCTTATATGGTGGCAGCTCAGTGCTGGAAGCAGGCTTTGTGGGCGGTGGCATGTTGGCATATTTAGTTTACCAGGAGCTGACACACTTTCTGGGGAACTACTCAACCTAGGGAATTCACTAAAGTTCTCCTTGTAAACCTCTCGGTATTCATAAAGTATAAGATAATGTTCAATTGCCACCAGGTATAAAAACATGCATTTTTCAGAAGTTACCACTGGCTGCACAATAGCAGCTTACGAATATTGTCACACAAGTAGCAGCGTACATTGTTGCCATGGAACGGATGAGGCTTGTTGCATTGCTGGGCACACAGCCAGTTGCTAAACTTATGAAGAAGGCTCCTCTCAAGGTCTTGTTCAGTTGTTAGGGACCATAATCCTTCATATTCGCTGTGATATTGGCCACATTTCTTTACCCAACTCTTCCATTACATGAACTGTCTATTATCTGTCTTTTCTAACTGGTGCATGGTTGCACTGTTACTTATTCTGGAGCGGGAAAAAGCCAGAGCCTGCATGTGTAGTTGGAGAGGTGTATGGCTGGAAGGTGCCCAAGGTTGGAAGATTTTGTTACGTTGCAAGGATGTCAAAGATGTTATTTGATCGTGTCACAGTAGACTTGTCTGTGGAGCTAGATGCCTCATGTGGCACTTCTAACCCTTACAAATGAGCAGGCTGGTAGAAAAGGTTCACAGGTGTAAACCTGTAAGGGTGTTTGTTGTATCGAGAGAGAGAGAGAGAGGCTGGTGAAGTGGCTTCCAGGTGGGATTTGCAGTATTGAGCAGTTGTGCAATCCTCAATGCCTTTGATAGTATCACAATCTGCCCAGCTATGCATAAGATCCTAAGAAGCTGGAAGCACTATGCTCTTGTCTACCCGTCCGGTCGACCGAGAGATAAGCTACAGCCATGGCTTGTGCTTGTGTTTCGGTGGTACAATCCTAGGTGGCCTTTTCTCCACTCGGTTGTGCTTCATGACAAATTCTGTGTAGCCCTGGTGTGCATTTCCATCAAAGAAACTGCTTTCAAGATGGCCTGTCTCAGGAATGCAGGCGTAGCGCATCTTAGTACACATCCGTGTCCTTTCATGGCTACTGACACAAATGCAGGCTTTCTTCCGTACATGAAAACAATGCAACCATTCACGCTCTGTGTAGTCTCTTTACAACATTGACGAATTTGGGTCTTTGAAAAGTGCATTCTTTGTAATATCTGCCTTGTGATTCTTGCGTAGTCCAATTAAAGTTATCAAGACCTATTGCTTTTGAATCACAGAGCTTGACTCACCATAGCAGAAGAACATGCACGTGGTAGTGACTGTTGAGTGATGTTTGCATGAGTATACGCATGCAGTGATGAGCACTGACTGATCATTGCGTTGATGCGTGCAGAGCTAATATGATTAGCTCAAAGATCTCAAGCACGCTCTCAGATGCATCAGTACCACCCCCAAGGCTCCCGTTTTCTTCCCCAAGTGATTAAATGCTGCAAATGATGATGCATCTCAGAGAAACCATATTATTGCACCATGATCTGTTCCAGTGTAAAATGATTCATCCATTCGGCGTCTCCCTGTGTCCCTCCTTTCATAGAGTGTACCAACAGCACCTGATTGTCAGAGCCCCGCACTCACGCCTGTCAGGCCCTTCGTGTGGCGGGCTAACACCTCATCGACCACTGCCGCCCACAGCCCTTGTAATCCATCAGCCTGGCAGAAGCTATAAGTGGACCTCGTGCCCAGCCTGAGGAATGCGCGAGCGCCAGGCTGCTGGAAATGCCCTGCCCTTCGTAATGGGACAGTGGCTGCCCTGCAGTGTCAGGATCGATGGGCATGTCAGCGATGCGCCCACTGTCTGCACAGCCCAGACGGTTCAATATGCGGCAGCAGCCCTAATGGGTTTTCTCTCCAGACAGGGGAGAGTCTTGCAAAGGCCTCGGAGCAGCATTGGAGGTCACAGAGGAGAGTTTATCATAACATGTGGGGGCTCAAACACTTACGTCTGATATGTTATGGGCTTGAAAGTGCTTTAAGGGGACGTACAGGCCTGAGTTTCTATACATATATATTTTACGTTTGGCTGCTCTACAGTGCGCTAACATTGATTTCTGCATCCATATTTACAGGGATGATGTCATACCCATGAATAGCTTCCCATCATCTACTGAATCATTCTGGAGAGTTGCGCATTTTATCCAGTTGGGGGTGGGGGAGAAAAAGCCCTACTCTGATTTCCTTGCTATCAGCCAATTAGATGGTGAAATAAAGTCACTCTGCCTAGCATCGCCCTTGCACTTTTTAATCCGCATAATCTTCAAGAAAGGTAAACAAAGTCTCAACCTTCTAGTTGGAATCCAGGCCCATTGTTAGCTGTACCTGGCAGAGAGCAGCCTGAAAACCCCCTCACTTCTACAGAATGGGCTTCTCAGCAAAGCAAAATATGTCTTCAGTGAACTCCCTGCAGAACAACATATTTAACAATTTATCTCTACTTTTTTACTACAGACGATTTACTTCTCAGCTAACGTTTCTTCGTAAAAACATAACGACATTCAAACTGCACCAAAGTAAACCTGCAATATTATAGGTGTTTCATTCACAGCATTTACTATGGTCCAACAAAGACAGCTCGTGGTTCTGGTGATGTTTAGAAAGTATGATCTATGAGATATATATATATATATATATATATATTCCTTCAGGTGCCCCAGAACATGAAGACGCCACTCCACGGAGGATGATTTACAAAACCTTTTATTGCAAACCACGGAAAGCAGCCCAGTCCTTGCTGTCCCTTACGTGTTTCAGTGTAACAAACACCTTAATCATAGGGGGAGGGGGAACTTGGCAAGATCCGGTGAGTACTTCACATCTTTTTATCCCATAGCGCAGTCACTTTCCAGTAAGTTGCATGCTGGGTAATGAAGTCAAAATTAAACCTTCCAGTAGGGTCCGTTTTCTTGCCAAAATGTTTTTAACCCCAAATTCTTTATCGTTTTGCACAGCCCTCCGGTGGGCTGCTGGGTTGCTTTCCTGATTCAATTTACGCATCCCTCGTGCTGTCATTACCCAGCAGGCAACTTACTGGAAAGTGACTGCGCTATGGGATAAAAAGATGTGAAGTACTCACCGGATCTTGCCAAGTTCCCCCTCCCCCTATGATTAAGGTGTTTGTTACACTGAAACGCGTAAGGGACAGCAAGGACTGGGCTGCTTTCCGTGGTTTGCAATAAAAGGTTTTGTAAATCATCCTCCGTGGAGTGGCGTCTTCATGTTCTGGGGCACCTGAAGGAATATATATATATATATATATATATACATTTATTTTATGACCTGTTAATTTTGATGTAATTAGTATAATTATTCTTTTTCACAAAAAGGAACATATGTGCTGCTAAAATGTAAATGTAGAAGAATAGACAAGTGTTGAAGTTTGTTGTGGTGAGGAGATGATGAGGTTGAAGTTAGCTCTGAGGATGTCAGTTTATAAATGATTGGTCATGCTCAGAGGCTGCTGGGCTTAGGAGAAGGCCCCTTGGACATTCTGAACTTCCTGTGGATGGTGAAGAAAGGATGCAAGGGAGAACAAGTAGGCACTGCTAGCAAAATCCAGCCACAAAATAATAAGTACCGCTATAGCACGTAATCTGTAGGGGAGAGGATGTGGTACAACGGCCAGAGCTGCCGACCTTGGAACTGGGGAACCAGGTTTGAGTCTCCCTGTCAGCTCAACATCCTGTGATTCTGGGCAAATCACGTAATCTCCCAGTGCCTACCAAAAATGAATGTGTAATGTAACTGGTGCTCATGTGAAGTGCTCCAATACCTTCGGGTCGAGAATGAGCTATATTAAAACTGCATCAAAAAAAAATCTGTGGGGAGGGCTAAGGTAGGAAAAGATTCGCTTAAGGGTCTTCGGGTGGAGAAGGCCAGTCTTTACCGCATTGAAAATCTGTGGCTTAAGTTTTAAATGGACATCTGTCACCACTCCAAAGTTTTTTACTTTCGGGAATGGGACAAGTTGTACCAGCCACCTACAGGCTCACTGCAAGGTAATCCATCTGATAGTGGCCCCGATTCCATGGAATTACCGATACCACGGGCATCGGTAACTGCAAGGGGCAGAACTACCATGGATAGAGGTCGCACTCAGAGGGCTTCCTTGGAGATGAGGAATTACTAGGAAACTCTGTAATTCTAGCCCGAGTTCCTGTGTTTGTATCTCATTTCCGGCCCTGTATTTCACTTGGAGACCCAACAAGCCTCCAGGTGAAAGAACCCGGACCTGAGGTGTTTCTGTGGGACTCATACATCCTGAAGAAGCCAGCGCCTGGATATCCTCATGGGGGACAAGTAGCGCTCTGCAAATCTACCGATTGATTGATTGAAGATGCCAGTAACTACGGAGACCAGTCTAATTGAAATTAAAAGGGGACTCCTAACGGAGCCCATATTGGGCCTCCATAAGGACCTGCCCAAGCACTGCTATTATTTTTTATCTTTATGGGGTTCATAATGGACATTGTACACTGTTCTTTTACACTTGGGGTAACTTAAGTTGTTCTGACGTATTTGCATACTTTGTTACGTTGTTGTTTTGCACCCTCACAAAGACTGCCACTTGGTGCAAATCAAATGTTGTGAAGGTGGAAAACAGTTAATAAATCAGGCCCCGACCTTTGGAGGGGCTGGATTTGATCTGGTGGGTGGAACTACACAGAGGTAGGTGGCAGGTGTAGCACCAGGGTAAACGGAGACAGAAACTATAGTTGTTCAGCATCACTAGGCAGAACTCCAGGCGGCAACCACCACGTCAGGGGGCAGCTGCCAACGGGCTGCAGACAAGACTAGATGTCGATATGAGCTGCGAGCACATGCCTCGGCCCCCGATGTAATATGATTCATGGCGCTATTTCAATGATAGCCAGGCTAATTTTAGATGCAGTGATTCGGCAGATTGGATTTCTTGTTATCTGCAGGGATACTTCTCGGCAGCAGATGGGACGCGTGCTCTGCCGTCTTCCAGTCCGTTTCTTAGAGACAGAGATGGGGCTATTGTTAGTGCCCCAGGTGCAGAAGCATGCTCTAAATGCTCAGGGTATGTCCAGACTTGGGTCCCGGGCTCTCAAGATTCAAGGTATACATCAAGGCCGAAACTGTTCTGGGGTTGCTTGTGTTTCCCCCTAGAAGGGGTCTTGCCGGGCAGCGTGGGATGGACTGGGTCACAACTGATTTGCATAAGGTGGGTCTCTGTCTAGAGTTGCACAGTGGGTGAAATACGAGTAAAATGATACCTATAGCTGTGTGCCCCAAACTATGGGTTGCCACCCAGTGGTGGGCCTTCTGCCCTTTTTTGATGGCTCACTAAAGTCCAAACAATAAATAAAGATGGCTTTTCTGTATTTATCGTCTCACATTTGCTGCACTTCAAAGACAGGGGTCAAATATCAGGTCACAGCTCCTGCTGCTTTTTTTTTTTTAACATGGGACTGGTATTTACAAACTCCTCTCACTTTACAGTGAGAGAAAGGGGAAAAAAAGTGAGTTATGTGTCATTTTGGCTTACAACAAAATCTAAATACCTGTAAATCAACTGTACACAGTCAGCAGTTGTAATTCTGAAGTGTGATGAGAACAAATATTTTAATAAGATCAGAGAAAATCTAGACACTTTACTTGTTGATGCACAAATAATAAATATTCACTGCAACCGGATTCCCACACATTGTCATTTGTATGCAATATAGTTTTATCTATAAAATTGTTGGTGCAAATTTAGTGATCATTTCAGTGGACAATGTGCTGTCTGCAAATAACAATACCTTACTACATGATGCTCTGGTTACTTTAAAAAAATCACACACCTCATGTATATTAAATCTAGGTGAGTTGCAAAAGTTTGTCGTACTAAAAAGTAGATCTTGGTTCTAAAAGGTTTGGAAAGAACTGACCTAGAGCAATTGCCAGTGGTTTAGACTCAGTGGCAGAGTCAGAATGTCATGGGCCTTAGTGTAAGGCAGAAAATTGCCCCCTACCCCCCGTTTAAATCGCAAAATACAGAAATAATCAGGGTTCAGTGACTCCACAGGTCTCTGGGCCCAGTGCCACTGCACGTGCTGCATCATTCCCCTGTTTAGACTATATGAAAACATTTCTCCCAATACCCCCTGTGTGTGTTTGTGCTGCAGTGCGTCCAGGGCCTATGGTCCTAGGGGGCCCACTGAAATCCAGTATGGTTGTCTTTTATAGCCTAAACGGAAGTAAGGAAGACTGTTTTAATACCTGTCCAATCACCCCCTTTTCACCCTCCTGATTAACAAAATGCCTCCGTAAACTTTAACAGAACTACCTACTTTTCAAATCTTTAGCACCCTCAAAAATGTTTTAATGCTCCATTGACCATAATGGTGTCTCCCTCTTAAACACCTGCATTTTTGGGGCTAGAGTTTGACAGGTATGCATTTTTCTGCTTGTGGTAAGGCCATGCCACTGTGCCACTGCTTGCAGAGGCACATGCATTAGGAGTAGACATTGTGGTAGGGTATCCTGGTTTTTGGACGTATGTCCCAGTGGCCTGATAGTTTTCTTTTGATAGTTTTCCTCCATCTAAATACAATCCCCGGTTTAGGAACGGGGTCAGGTCAGCCGGGGCTCTGCACTTGAAATGCTGCTCATAGAGCTGACCCTCTAATGATAATTCTTTCAGCACGTTCGAAAGGCAGGCATCTCTTTTTTTAGACATAACAAGCTCTGGAGGTCTCCCTGCATCCGCCCAGCTAACCTGCTGCCTGTACTTGCCTGATAGCCTCTGGTGGAGTGAGTTCCTGACCCCTAAGAGGTGCCCCTCTGGTCCTAACCCTTGGTGTAGCATCAGTTGACTTCCTCTCTAAAGAAAAGGAGAAATCCTGTAGCTTTGCATCTTCACGACCGAGATCTTGCCGCCTGCGCCAACCACCAACGTGAACTGACTTTCTGCTACAGCGACCGCCAGTGGTAAGCAGTATCGCGAGCTCTGTACTTCATGCTACAGCATCAACAGCCTCCGGTGACCGCCAACGCGAAGCTCCAGCAACGACCGTCTACAACGCCCGACAGGATCCTCATGCTACAGCGAGGACTGTCCGCGGCATTCTCCCTGCTCCTTGTGGCCTCCTCAACTGCAAACTAAACTTTTCGCACCGGACTTTAGAAGGTAACTTTTTAGCAGGACTAACCTGGTCCCTGTATCCAGCCCATGCTCTATTGCTGTCGGGCTGCACTTGTGAACCTCACTCAGTCTCACACAACCAAATAGCCACAAGTGACGCTTTGTGCCTTTAGGTATTTTACTTACCTGAAATCTTTTCAATTGAATAGCTCCGGTTCTACTGGTTGAATTTATATCATTTTGGTGCCAAATAATTTATTCCGTTTTATTCTATTTTTCTAAATCAGTGTGGGATTTTTCTTGTGTTGTGTTTTCACGTTATTACTGTTTAAAGTGCTGCATAAATACTTTTCACATTACCTCTAAGTTAGGCCCGGCTGCTTTTGTGCCAAGCTACCAGAGGGTTAAGCACAGGTTAATTTGGAGTTTTCTTGTGTCCCACCCTGACAGAGATTGTGTTTGCTGCTTGAGTATGGTTTCGCCCTCCTTCAACCAGTAACCTTAGTCATTGCCATCTTTTTATGGCGTAATATGATTCAGAGCATTTCAATTGATGTCCTCTCTGATTTCCATAAAAATGCCTGTCTAATATTATGTCATTAGTTTTGCTTTTAGTATAACCATCATATGTGCATAACATTGTATCTAGCTTGGTATGTTATTGTAGACAAGGGCTCTTATTATTAGTTGCACTGTACTGGGGTAAGGATAAAATCACATGCGATTTTACTGTTACCGAGCAGTAATTTCCCACCAGTACCATGGAACTACAAGTTAAACGGCATGGGGTTTTATTGTATACGTTTACCATCTGCTCTAAACAATTGGTAAAGATTTGTGCATGCCTGGTTGTGTGATAGAGGGCATGGGAGGGGTTAGGGGAGAGAAGCTGAAGCATTTTTAGGTTGCGACTCCTGACATCGCGAATGCGCTGTCTCGAAAAGAGACCTGTTGTATGTACTTTATGTGCTTCAGCCCACCCATAGGCTTGTCATTTGCTGGCTCCTTCGTCTATCCATTATTCGTTCTTCACATTTGCCCATGGCAATGATGTGTCATGCCTCTTCTCGTCTTTAGCACTCCTCGAGAGCAGCCAGAAATTACTGCTAAACATACGCCGGGTCCATTTTAAAGAATTGTTTCGGGACTACTTTTTTAATACTTTAAGAGGTTTTCTTCTGTTTTTACTTGCCGTTCTTTGTTTTCTTTTCGTACCGCCTTGTTGTTTCTTTATTTCTCTTTGCCTCTCCCAATCTTTCTATTATGCTCTCTCGCTCCCCGTTCTCTCTCTCTGTTGTTGCATACTTTCTCGGTCTCCCACTAGTGTTTTTTTGTTGCACTTTTGTTTTATAGTACTAACTCATTCCTTTCTTGGTAGCCCCGGTTAGTATCTTTGGTTGTCAATCAAGTTGTTCTTTCATATGAAAAGAAAATCCTTCCAGTCACAGATGGCCCCTATGTTCAATAATAGCTGTGCGCACTTTTGTCAGCTGCCTGCCACATTAAAGCTTGTTGTGGCTGATGTGTGTCTCACATCGCCTTCTGCCAAGATGGTTACATTATATACACACAAACTGTAGGATACGGGTCTGCACGGGTCGCGCTTAAGGTAAAGCGGTGCTAATGCACACCCACAGTGTCAACGCAAAGTGAAATCACAGACTTGCAGAATAAAAGCGCATCTTTTATTGCAGCAAGTGCAAACACTTGCTGGATTCAGCATATATTTTACACAGACTATCTTACTCTGGGATATAGAGGCCAGGGGTGTTGTAAATAGAATGTTCTTGTGCTTCCGAGCAAGACAACACCATTATTTGTGGTTAATAACCTTCTTAATGGAATTTGGTGAAAGAGTGCCCTTTCATTTCACAATCAAAGTTTGTATTTTGTATTGGGCTGGTATCCCTATTGTATCAGTGTTTGTTAATAGCACTGCCACAGAATCTGCCTCACAGCACTGCCTAAAACAATGTGTGTTAATAGTGCTGCCACGGAATCTGCCTCACAGCGCTGCATAAATCAATGTGTGTTAATAGCGCTGCCACAGAATCTGCCTCACACCGCTGCATAAAGCAATGTGTGTTAATAGCGCTGCCACAGAATCAGCCTCACAGCGCTGCATAAATCATTGTGTGTGAATAATCACAGAATCTGCCTCACAGCGCTGCATAAATCAATGTTTGTTAATAGCGCTGCCACAGAATCTTACCTCGCAACACTGCATAAATGTGTGTAAATAGCGCTGCCACTGAATCTGCCTCACAGCGCTGCATAATTTGCTTTTTCTTGCCACACAATTTAGTCAGCCCTGTGACATTATTTGATCCTTTGCTGCCGCATTATTCCAGTGACCCCCGTCCACCCCATGCTTGGTTCTGCAGTGACCTGCAGTTCTTGAGATGAAATCCCAGCTGGCTCAGGCTTTCGGCGGTTAGTAAATTAACACCTGTTATTTACAGTGCTAAGGGACAGCAGATGTTCAGTATGAAGCGCTTCATGAAAACAAATTCTTGTTCTAAGCAGGGTAGTCTGAGTATGGAAGAAGTCACCCAGGAGTGAGGTACATTTGCTTAATGCCTGCTCCTGGCTGCTCCCAGATGTTTCTCTGGTGTGTCGAGAGATGCCATTACTGGTGTGCTGTTCTCAGGGCACAAGTCCTAAAAAAGAAGTGGGGGGACGCTCGAGTTAGGTTGTGTCAACGGAAGTGACGTCACAACAGGAATTGTCACGAAATTTGCTGGTCTCCGTCTGAAATGCGTGAATACATACAAGATACAAGTAGAAGTATAATACTTCAATAAGTGGCAGTCACTCAAAACACAAGAACACACTATACACAGGACCCATTCCTCGGATTACACGGTTATTACAGACTCGGGCCGTAGGCAGTACGGGCATCTGTCGGGGTCCCTAGAAGTGACATGCTCGGCGTGTTGATAGCGCAGCTCCTTGAAGCCTTGGCGCCTCGGCTTGGCTCTAAGAAAGGCTGGCAAGGTGAGGGCGCGAGGTGGAAGGGGAGATTATTCTGAGCCTCGGGTGCATTTGAAAGGCATTCATTCGCACGTAGGTGCAGACTCGGATACCGGCTACATCTTTTGGGCAGGGGGGACGGCGTCCACCCGGTAACAACCCAGTAAAATAAGTGGGGGGACGCCGTCCACCCGCGTGGTACCCCGACTCGAGCCCTGGCTGTTCTAGAATAAACTGCAGACGGATCGGTGGCACCAGTGCAGGGGTCACTCTATGGGCCCCAAGTGAGAGCGAAGCTGCTTGTCCAGGGTGATGGGGAAACTTCTCCTTGACCACACGGGCCTTGTAACACTGGCGAGGCTCTCGATTCCCTGCTTTTAATGTGGCTCAGAGGACAGCGCAGAGGGCTCCCAGCTCGTCACTCTGGGGTTAGGGCTGGATCTGTATTGGCACAGTGTGTGCTTACAAGGCAGGAGGTGAAGGGTTCCTGAGGGCACTGTGTCCCATTCGGCGCACTCCGTCCACCTTTGTAGAAGTTTTCATGAGCACTCGAACAACGCGATGTAAAATGTAGCGCCCATTTACCACTGTAAAGGCTGCGTACTCCTCTCTAGAGTACAACACAAACTGGAGTAAATGTGCCCCCCTGGAACCGTTGGGTCCCAGACTTTGCCTTCGTGCAGCAAGCTCTTCAGCATTCTCTGCTTTGAGCTCATAAGCCTGCCGTTCATGCCCTGCAGTGAGCTTCTAAGAATGCCTAGTAATTTGCTTGGAAACGCAGTGCCCTGCTGCGTGCTGGTAAACGTGTTCCACAGCGTGCTCGTAAGTGTGCTCTGCGGCGTACTCTGTGGTGAGTCTGCAGTGAGCCTGCAGTGTGCTTAAAAATGTAATCGTAAGTGTGCTCTGCAGTAAACCTGCAGTGTACGGGTACGTTTGCTCTGCAGTGAGCTTATAAGTCTGTTCTGCAGTGAGCCTGCAGTGTGCTCGCGGTTCTTTCACTGTCTGTTGTTGCATCCTTTCTCTGTCTCCCACTAGGTTTTTGAATGCACTTTTTTGATAGCACTAACTCAACCCAAAAGGGTTGGAGCGCTTTACATTAGCACCAGTTACATTACTCAAGGATACATTCATTTCTTTGTAGCCCCGGTTAGTATCTTTGGTGATCACGTCGTTCTTTCATATGAGTAGAAAATCCTTCCAGTCACAGATGGCCGCTACGTTCAGTAATAACTGTGCACACTTTTGTCAGCTGCCTGCCACATCAAAGCTTGTTGGGGCTGATGTGAGTCTCACAGCACATCTACCAAGACGGTTACATTATAAGGTAAAGCAGTGATAATGCACACCCATAGTACAGACACAGGGCCCGATTTCGATGCAGTTTGGAAATCTTCATGACCGAATGGGTTTGGGAATGGTTTCCGGCCGACTCGGATAGGGAGAGTCCAACCTACTGAGTATGATGCATCCGGATGCTTCCAGATACGATTCGGTCGGACTCCGATTGACTTCAATGGGAGCCTAAGTTCCGACCCAATATATAGGCTCCCATTGAAGAAAGGGGTGGCTGGGAAAAATCGGGCACCCTGTGGCGGGCACCCCCTGGTGCCTGCCAGACTGTGCATGACTGGTAAGGGGGGGTCCCATGGGTACCCCCACGGGCCCGATTAGGAAGGCTCTGGGTGCAGGGGGGCCCGCTATGGGCCCCCAAAGTCTTATTCCAACTGCCGATTCAAATCAGACGCCACGATTCGGAAAGGCTGTCCGAATCCAGCTTCGTACTCGGTTGTTCGGAAACAGGGCCCGTAGAGACGTATGATTCTGCTCCATAGGGCTCGGTCATTCCAAATGCCGTTGGGTTCAGATTGGGATATTCCTAACGCCTAACTCGCATCGTACTTGGTTGGTCGGAAACCTTTCCGAGTCGGTCGGAAAGACACATTCCCGATCCGATTCGGAGGCCTTCCTAACCGCATCGGAATCAGGCCCACAAAGTGAAATCACTAGGATGCGCAGAGTAAAGGAGCGCACCTTTTATTGTGTGAAGTGCAGATACTTGCTGGATTCAGCGTATATTTTATATATTTAAGAAACCCAAGGCGGACCCCAAGGACCTCAAGAACTTCCGATCCATCTCCCTGCTCCCGTTCCCGGCGAAGGTCATCGAAAAGGCTGTCAACAAACAACTGACCAGCTTCCTCAAAGAAAACAACATCCTGGACCCGTTCCATTCCGGGGTCCGCTGCAACCACAGCACCGAAACTGCCCTCATCACCGCCACCGACGACATCAGGACCCTGCTTGACAACGGAAAAACCACGGCCCTCATCTTCCTGCACCTGTCAGCCGCCTTCGACGCGGTCTGCCACCACACACTAAGAACACGACGCCAGAATCCAAGAGAAGGCCTTTGACTGGACCACCTCCTTCCTCTCCGGCAGAACTCAGAGCGTCTGCCTCCCCCCCTTCCGCTCTGAAGCCACCAAGATCATCTGCGGCGTCCCCCAAGGCTCATCCCTCAGCCCAACGCTGTTCAACGTCTACATGGCACCGCTCGCCCACGTAGCACGACAACACGACCTCAACATCATCTCCTACGCCGACGACACCCAGCTGATCCTCTCCCTCACCAAACACCCCCACACCGCCAAAACCAACCTCCACAAAGGAATGCAGGCCATCGCCGACTGGATGAGAAACAGCCGACTGAAGCTGAACTCGGACAAGACGGAGGTCCTCATCCTTGGGCCTCCCCCCTCTGCCTGGGACGACTCCTGGTGGCCGAATGCACTAGGAGCCCACCGACCACGCACGCAACCTAGGGGTCATCCTCAACTCCACCCTCTCCATGACGAAGCAGGTCAACGCCGTCTCCTCCTTCTGCTTCAACACCCTCCGTATGCTTCGCAGGATCTTCAAGTGGATCCCCACCGAAACGAGAAGGATGGTCATCCAGGCCCTCGTCAGCAGTAGACTGGACTACGGCAACGCACTCTACGCAGGAGCTCCGGCCAAACTCCTGAAACAGCTCCAACGCATCCAGAACGCCTCTGCATGCCTGATCCTGGACATCCCTCGCCGCAGCCACATCACACCCCACCTGAGAGACCTGCACTGGCTCCCCATCAACAAGAGGATAACCTTCAAGCTCCTCACCCACCCACACAAAGCACTCCACAACACCGGACCAGCGTATCTCAACAGACGACTCAGCCTCTACACCCTGCCCGCCTGCTCCGCTCCGCAGACCATGCCCTCCCCACCATCCCCCGCATCCGAAGAGTAAGCGCCGGCGGCAGATCATTCTCCCACCTCGCCGCCAAGACATGGAATACCCTCCCCAGACCGAAGACCTCTTAACCTTCAGGAGACTTCTCGAGACCTGGCTCTCCGAATAGTGGCAGCATCTCCCCCCCCCCCCCCCCCCCTCCCCCCAGTGCCTTGAGACCCTCACGGGTATGTAGTGCGCTTTATAAATACTATGATTGATTGATTGATTACACAGACTATCTTACTGTGGGCGCCAGAGGCCAGGGTGGTGTAAATGTTATTGTGTGTCCAAGCAAGACTACACCATTATTTGTGGTGAATAACCATCTTAACGAGATTTGGTGAAAGCGTGCTCTTTCATTTCACAATCAAAGTTTGTATTTTGTATGGGGCTGGTATCCCTTTTGTATCAGTGTGTGTTAATAGCGCTGCCACAGAAACTGCCTCACAGCGCTGCCTAAAACAATGTGTGTTAATAGCACTGCCACAGAATCTGCCTCACAGCGCTGCAAAAATCAAGGTGTTAATAGTGCTGCCACAGAATCTGCCTCACAGCGCTGCAAAAATCAAGGTGTTAATAGTGCTGCCACAGAATCTGCCTCACAGTGCTTCATAAATCAATGCGTGTTAATAGCCTTACCACAGAATCTGTCTCACAGTGCTGCATAAATCAGTGTGTGTAGATAGGACTGCCACTGAATCTGCCTCACAGTGCTGCATAAAGTGCATAAAGCATTAGTCAGCCCTGTGGCATTCTTTGATCATTTGTTGCCGCATTATTCCAGTGACCCTCTGTCCCCCCCCATGCTTGGTTCTGCAGTGACCTCAAGTTCATGAGATGAAATCCCAGCTGGCGCATGCTTTCATCGGTCTGAGGTTAGTAAATTAACACCTGTTATTTACAGTGCTTAGAGACAGCAGATGCGATTTGAGGCGCCATATAAAAACAAGTCTTCTTCTAAGCACTGTAGAGTGAGGAGGGCAGAAGTCACCTAGGAGTGAGGCACTTAATGCCTGCTCCGGACCTCTCCCATATGTCTCTGGTGTGTCCAGAGATGCCTGCCTGATGGCTTGTGTGAGGTCAAACGGGGAGAACACTGTGCCCAGAGGGCCAAAGGCTCTCCCAGCTCACCGCTCGCTCTCTTGTTTTTCTCACCCTGACGTCGCTCCCTAACTTGCTCTCTTCTGCAGGGTCACACAAAGCTGCAAACTGCCGCCCACTGTGTAGAATCCAGGAGCGCAGCTATCGATAGGGCGCCAGATGCAGTGGCAACAGGGCCAAATGTTGGGAAGGTCCCACTGCACCCCTGTTGTGCCTCTCACTACCCTACCAATGAGAGAGGGGGTCGGGTATTTTACCGGCTTGCATTCGTGCCCTTGCTTCCCCAGTGGGTGAGTCTGTGCCATGTCACACAGAGCTTCCTGCTCTGTATGCCTCCAGACAACAACTAGCTATTGCTTCACCTTGATTGACACCGATGACGTCTAAGGCAACATGCGCTCTTCACAGATCCATGATCAATAATCTAATGCTGGCAAAAGGACATCAAGTACCAGGAACAAGAAAATGCACAAACTTTTAATTTTGGGGTCAACTGAAGTGCTGCTCAAAGGAGTCCACGTCAGTCGAACGAATAAAACCAAAGCCCACCTGGACAGGCAGACTGGTCTAAAACTGGGTGCAAACCAATGTAAATTGATACTTGTATAGCGCACTACTCACCCGCAAGGGTCTCAAGGCGCTTGTACGAATACTGCTGTGGAACCCATCCTGGGCACCCCCAAGGTGGAGGCCAGGCATCCTTAGCGTTGTGGGGGCCGTTGTGGAGATTAAGCAAGCTATTGCCCAGAGTTGCAAAGTGGGACTCCATGATTGGAATAGGCACCGAGGCGAGAATTATCAAGTCTGTGGAATTTTGAGCCCAAGACCCGCCGAGGCGGGGAATTGAACCCTGGTCCCGGGCCAGACCTCTGCATCAGGGTCTGCCGCTCTAACCATTGAGCCATACTTCTCCACTCAACCAATGATTGCTTAAGTCTTTTCTTCTTGGCTTCGAAGGGGTGATGCGATAGGACTTGGTTGTATACTCTAGTTTTGAAACTGATTCTATTTGGCAGAGAAGAGAACTGTCATGCTAGAAGTATGATGCTAAGCTGTTGCGCAATCTACTATATTAAGCTTATTATGTGACATTCAATGCTCGGCCAAAGCCCTGCTGCCAGAAAACGAACAGCTCACAGAGCGGAGACAGGCTGCAAGTAAAGCATGAAAAGGAAACCTTGGCAAAGCCAATTGGTCTCCTATACTTGTATCAAATTTGTAAATGTTTTAGCCATGTTGTACAGCAGCACAGCTGCCGTACAACATGGCTCAAACATTGAAAAAGCCAATACCTCCCGTAGGCGAGACCCAATGGTTTAGTGTCCAACGGTCCTTTAAGTCAAACCGAGTCACATACTGATTTGCATATGGCCATGTCTGAACTGGGGTGGCAGAGTGGGCTAATCATTTCCTTTGGTTTTTGCTTTGTTCGCCATAAGTTGGCAGGGTATGCTCAGACGTGAGTCCCTTGCTCACTTTGCCACTGGATTCAAGCAAGCCAGAAACCGGTCCTAGGAAGCTTGTTTCCGGTCCAGGGAAGACATGGCTTGGCAGTTCGGGCTGGACTGTTCCCATGAGGCACAGGGTCAGACTGATTTGCATATGGCCATGTCTGAACTGGGGTGGCAGAGTGGGCTAAAGAACGGTGATGGATTAAACCCAGATCAGTTGACTGGGGGTGAGTGCTTGCAATGTTCAACACTCCGTCCATCATTTCCTTTGGTTTTTGCTTTGTTCGCCATAAGTTGGCAGGGTATGCTCAGACGTGAGTCCCTTGCTCACTTTGCCACTGGATTCAAGCAAGCCAGAAACCGGTCCTAGGAAGCTTGTTTCCGGTCCAGGGAAGACATGGCTTGGCAGTTCGGGCTGGACTGTTCCCATGAGGCACAGGGTCAGACTGATTTGCATATGGCCATGTCTGAACTGGGGTGGCAGAGTGGGCTAAAGAACGGTGATGGATTAAACCCAGATCAGTTGACTGGGGGTGAGTGCTTGCAATGTTCAACACTCCGTCCATCATTTCCTTTGGTTTTTGCTTAGTGTCCAACGGCCCTTTAAGTCAAACCGAGTCACATACTGTTCGCCTCTTTGTTTCTCATATTTCTATGTTTGTTTAATTAACTTAGTTGTAATTTTGCACCTTCAAAAAGGCAATTATGTCCCTTTCAGTGTAATTCAACCAAATACTTTCTCATGACCAATCCCTTACTCCTAAGATTTGTGTCTCCCTGTTACTTTCTTTTTGCAGTTTAATGTTCGATGTTTCACCCCACGCATGTTTCTTTTTAACACTTGTTATTATTTAAGACACATCACTGTCACTGGAGCATCACTTAAGGAACCAAGTATGGCTAAAAGACATTCACTTTGACAGCACCAATAGCTTGGGCATTCCTGAGACCTTTTGGCTTTGCCAATGCTTGTTCTTGCATAGGAAGCATTGTATGTTGCTGCCTGTTAAAAAAAATGCAAAATAAAGACTTGGCTGCACACTCAGCCAAAGTTTTATATGATTTTTGTTCCAGTCTATTTTACTGACCAAAAACACCGCATTTGGGTCCCCCACACCTGGTAAACCGGGTGAGGAAAAACATTACAACTTTTAATTAGGTGACGTGAAATAAAAGCATTCGGTTATTTCGGTCGGCCTAGGTTACAATCCAGGGTCGGATTAGTAACACGGGCCCTCTGGCAATGCCCTAGGGGCCGGTACCCGAATTTCAGCAGTGAGCTGCTTTTTTGAGCAGCCTGGGGGGCCGATTTGGGCGGCTTCTGGGTTGTTCAGATGCCGCCAGTGGGACCGGAGTGGCTTTTCTGGAGGCAACTGGGCGTCCATTACCTCCCTTTTAACAACAGGCAGAGGCGTCACTCCTTTTAGCTCTCTGGGCCGGTCCATTAATATATGCATATTGAGCGGGGGCAGGGGGCCTAGCAAAAGTAGCCGTACTTGTTTTCAGGTGTGTTTCACCAGTGTAAACTTTTACAAACCCCCTAACTGCCCCCCACCACCACCTCCGCCCCCCCCCCCCCCCCATTTTTTCCGTACAATTTTGCCGAAGCAGTATTTTACGGAAAGGTAACATGCAAATGTGGGCCACTTTATAGAGGGCTATAGTGCCCTACTTCTATGTTTATTTTATATAGTGCTTGCATGGCCTATAGGCATCAGAGCGCTTTACAATAATGCAGAAAGTATCAATGTCGGTGAAATGTCCCTGTTTTTGGGTTAGAAAATCTGGTCACCTTACATTGGGGTGGTTCTGCGAGCGAAGCGGGGGTGTCTGTGTCGACTGGGTCCACTCGGCGCGGAATGTCCAGGGTTCGTCCTCTGTCGTCTTACACGAGAGCTGGGCTCGGGGCTGATAATAACTATATGAGGAGCGGCTCAGACTGTCTGGTGCACTCGGACGTTCCCACGTAACCCCCGTGCCCCGCAGGCAGAGATGCCTAAAAAACGAACGGCGCGCCAGTTATTTTCTCCTTAACGTGACTGGGTTTATTACTAAACCACGGGTCGAGCAAATGAATAGTCTGCTTCCAGGGCGAATGCTCCGCATTTCACCGCGGAGCTCTTGAGATCGGCGCGCAGCTGAGCTTCGGTTAACATGTGTGACCTCGGGGTGTGCTCCTGGCGTGCAGAAGTTCAAGAGTATGCAGCGTTTGTTAACGTGGCTTTTCAGTCTACAGGGGTCGGTAGCAATGTGCTACCAGAATATGTCTATTGATGGAGGTCATGACCCTGGGATGCAGCGATTTGCGTGCCGTACGTGCCACTCACTGTGTTGTTAGGCAGTCATGGCGCGCGCTTACAGAGGATATTAGACAGAGCAGCACGTGCAGTGTTCGGAGGCGCAGAGAGGTGTAGTGCAGCGCAGGGGAGGGGCCCACTCCTTCACGGGGGATCACCCTTTCAGGAGGGCATATTTAGCCGAAGTATTGGCATATTTGAGAGATATTGGTGACTAGGGGACCCTTACTATATTCCGCAGGCGGGCCACATCATTTTGTGTTACGTCACTGTCTTTTTCATGTGCGTGTGTTCGGTTGAAGTGCCTAGAAAAAGTGTGGGAGCACAACGGAGGTAGGGTCCCTGAGCGTGCGTACGTTGTCAGAGGCATCATTAAAAGAGCAAATTATTCAGTAAATTTACTGTTGGACTTTCACCTTGAGGTATAAATATATAATACACACTCCTTAAATGGAAAACAATAACTCCAAGTTAAACCAATCTTCTTAGTGCAGGTTACCCCCTTCCTTCTCTTCACCCTGAAGCAACTCATAGTCATCGTTCGTTAACCGTGCAGGAACGGTCATTCTGATGCAAAAACTTTGGGGGGACGCTGGTCCCCACAGATCGCACCCACTTCGACCTGTTTGCTCGAGTCATAGCTCCTCCAGCGTCACAGGGGTCGATAAACCACTCTGGGCATTTTTGTTTATTCATTTACTTTTGAAAGTCCACGGACATTTCTGAGCCCATGTTTTCCCTCTGAAAGTTTCATAACATAGCTGTGTACACATGGCATAATCAGCCTACCATCTGCATTCCGTTAATAACTTTTAGTACCAGATGTTGAGCTAACAATGATTAATAGGAAAGGGGTTTACTGTTTTTACTGTGCACGACACTGCAGTGCATTTTATTATTATGTTTTTTTTATTTGATTTATTTATCAGGTGGGCGCCACAAATTGAATTGCCTCCAGTGGTGGGAGGGGCGTTTGAGCATCCTGGCTCTGATGTCTGCATATTTATCCGGGTGTACCCGCAAGGCCCGTGGCTGTCGCATCTCGATTGAATAGAGTTCATGCACCGGTTATGAAAGGACAGGCATTTTCCCTGCACGCCAGCTCCTTTGTGAGATTGGCTCGCACAAACCTCGGGAATTGAAAAGAATGTCTGTCTTTTAAGGGAATGGGAGGGAAGTCTGTCTGGCAACTGTGCTGCAGGTTAAACAAACAAGAAAGAATCTGAAACTCAGCATCAGATGTAATTGGCATGAACTACTAAGATCTTCGTGATGAGCAGTGCTTAATTTGAGCCGGTGTCTGCAGGTAGCGCCCACCGGCATATACTTTTGGGGACCAGCACTTATTTTTGCTCAAAAAACTTTGATCAAGAGAACGAGAAACTAAAACGGGGGAGGTGGTTTGGGGGGAGGAGTTAGAGAAAGATGGAATACAGCATCAAAGAGAGAAAACGGGTGACAAACTGTAAGAGTGAGCTGGGGGGGGGGGGGTTCTGGTGGTGGATTAAGGACACATGAGGCAGTCTTGGTATTTTTTATCTCGATATTCGTCAGCGTCGGCTGTGGGTTTCTGAACAAAACGTTGGGTCCGGGCACTTATTGTTTTACAAATAAAGCTGATTATAAAGCTCCCTCCTGGCTATCTCGTCTCAGCGCTTTCAGCAACCGGTGAAAGTGTGTCTAACACTCTAATATCGTCATCTGTTAAGGCCCAGGTGTGTTTTCAATCGTTAAATGCTTAATTTGTAGACAAATATATGCCAGGACTCGCGTCAGGAGGCCACTGAACCACACATTGCTCCGGCCGTGCTGCCAATGATAGTAACACCATAACTACTAACCATGACACGCGTACAAGTGTGACGATTCCAGGCCCCCGGAGCTATAAGAACGGCCCCCCCCCCAAGCCATTCTTATAGCTTGGGGGCCTGGAACAGTCTGAATCGTCACACTTGTACGAGTGTCATGGTTAGTAGTTATGATGATACTATGAGCAACATTCTTGTCACAATAGACCTTTTTGGTGTAAACATTTTAAAGAATTCTTCATTGTTGTCCGCACAACAGAGCATTTTTAAGCTGGAGTTATTTAGCTGTTTGCTCTGGCAGGACAGCATGATTTATATTTCAGAATATTTGTGTTGTTCCTCATATCATTATTTGTGCTACTACAGTCAAAATAAATGTGGCCCAATAGCGTGTTAGTTACAGCAATTGTACAAATAAACTGATGTTCACACAATACTACACTGCAAAGGTAAATTTCCATGTTATCACAATACAGCGAAAATGCCCAACAGATTGCATGTTATAGTGACTTTACACAGGGCACCAGGGGAATAGGACACGTTACAACGCAAACATTTACAACGCATGCTTTTACAACGCGGTTATTACATCGCAACATCCATTACAATGCATGATTTTACAACACGTCATCACAACGCATTCCATTACAACGCATACCATTACAAAACCGAATACTTTTAGGGCAACAGTAGGGTAATTGTTGGATAGTGTAGGGGTAAAAATTACTATTCCCATGTACCCCAAAACCCATACCCACCCTAAAACGTAAAAAATCCCCATTACTTACCTTATAATGCGTTGTAATGGCATGCGTTGTAATGGCATGCGTTGTATTGACATGCATTGTAATGGCATGCGTTGTATTGACATGCGTTGTAATGGCATGCATTGTAAAGGCTGCTGCGTTGTAACAGCCGTGTTGTAAAGGTAGTGCGTTGTAATGACTGCGTTGTAGTGGATGTTTCCCCACCAGGGCTCTTCAAGATGATTTTTCTTTACTGCCTAAATCTAACTCCTTAAACCTCATTTTGTTTAAATATCTTTTATTTAAAAAAAAACAGAAAAACAGAAATAACCTTGAAAAATGCCATGGCATAACATTATACACTCTGTGCATCTGCATATATTGTTTATCTATTGCCATTGTTGGGGGAAGGGCGTCATGACCCCTTAGAGGCCTTGTCTTTCAGAAGTAATGGCCCCTCCCCACATTCAGCATTGATAATAAATTGTATATTACTAATTTTTTCACTCTGCTTCCACCTTCCATCCCAAAAATTGAAGGGACTCTTTAAGAACCTTAAACCCACCGACGATCCTATGGTTCTAGCCCTTACACGGGTATTTAGAGAGTACGCTCCCTTGTTTGCCCTCTTAATTCAACTTCTGATTAGGTGTTTGCTCCTAGAGGGCTTTATACCAGCTAGTCTGAAGGACTGCATCACTAAACTCCACCCTTATTAAAGAAAACGAATTTGGAACCTACTATCCTCTACAATTTCAGGGCTATCACTAATAGGTTGGTCCTGTCAAAACCATAAAGAAATTGGTGTTCGCCGCCTCCAACTATTTTTGGAGAAACAGAAGTGTCTTTCAGGCAAGTTTAAGGCCATCTGTGATGATGCTCCAGGGTGGATAGACAGGGGATTGGGTACCCTCTAGGCCATGGTGGGCTTGTCTTTGGCATTTGACACTGTGAATCACCAGCTCTTACTACTAAAGTTGAAAGAGGTGGCATGTGTTAGTCCATCAGTTATTAGCTTGTTTAGACCCTTTCTTAATAGAAGGACATAAATCATGAGTGCATTTTGGTTCCTTTGGATCATTACCAGCTTTCCATACCCGCAAAGTCCCTTAGGGTTCCCCGTTATTGACTATTCTATCTAACATCTGTACATCCTCGTCTTGGACCTTTTTGTCATCTCAGAACTCAAAGTACAAGCCTATGCTGACAATACTCATGTGTATATCAACAATTTCCCCTATTATCTGCTAAACTAAGAGCTTTAGTGGTAATTTGCTAGATCGGTTGTAGGTTGGATTATTGTAACAGCCTGTATTTCCGCCTACCATCTAAGACAATTTTCAGGCTAGAGAGGGTTCAAAAAGCTGCAGTTAGAATCACAGTAGTGCGGGGCCACAGAAACTATATCTCAGAGGCCATGCATACAGTTCATTGACTCTATGTTCTACCGTACTCGCTTCAAATAGTTTGTTGGAGGCATCCATTTTACCACCAACAGGGTCAATTTACTCTTAGGTCACACATCTTGTTACAACTAAGTCTGGACTCTTAGAGGGCCAATTATTGTTATCTGTTCCCAGATACAAATGCAAATTTAGAGGTTTCTCCATTGCAGACCCTTCTTTGAGCAAGTCTCGTCCTCCGCATATTAGAGAAATATCATCAGCTTTAAAAATCTGGTGAATGATGCCACCTTGGGTCTCAAACCCAAGCAGACATCTTAAAATAAAGGAGTGTTCTAGAACAGGCTTCTCCAACAAGTAGCTCATGCGTTACTGGTAGCTCTCCAGCTACCTGTACGTAGCTCTCCTGTGTGTAGCCCACTCTACTAAAATATAAACTTATGCTTTAGTGAATTTATATATGTATCCCAAAATTGAAAGAACTGTATTTGAGATGTAAATGTGTGTATTTTCAGAACTCATAAGATAATGTTTGGAAAAAATGGTTACATTTCAAAATAAATTTGAAGCTCAATATTTGATTCCTAAATAATAGGAGAGACTTATTGCTAACATTCTCTTGGTGCCAGCTGTGGGTGTAAGGTATTAGCCATTTAGAGGCATTCCAAATTGATGAAGGCTCTTTACAATATAGCTGGCCACCCTGCCTGATGCGCCAAGGCCATTATTGGTAATCTTGCATGCGGTGGCCACTTAAGTAATCTTGTGTGCTGTGGGCACTATTACAACAAAAACAAACAAATGGAGGAGTATAGTCAGAAGACCAATCAAGAGGTCTCCAAAAAGCTGGGAAAACAGGGCGCGAAGAGTTCTCTCTTTAGTGTGGCACTATTACAACACCAATAATTTTCATTGAACATAAGTAGTTTTTATTACAGAAAAGGTTAGAGACTCCTGTTGTAGAATGCCGATTGGTAGTGATTTAGTGATGCAGTGGTGGGTAGAGAGAACTGTCAGTGGTGGGTAGAGAGAGCTGTCTTGTTCCTCTGCAGTTATTGGCCATTTGAAGGCAGTACTAAACCCCGCCTGTTCTAGACCATTTAGAAGGTCAGCAGCAAGAGAGCGCTTAATGTGTTGTGCACACTATATAAACGTCCTTCTTCATTCACAAAGGGTTAAATCCGTGCACTGAGATACAGGCACAAGAACCAGGCCTTGTGAGCATGGCCCCAGTTGGTCTCGTCTGTAAAGTGATTGCAGAATGGAGTCGGTGACACACCAAGCACATGCGACTCCGTGTTACTTAATACACTTGTTCCAAATAACAAGTGTTATTGGATTGGACCGCACCTATTTTCATCAGCATGGCATACATACAGGCAGAGGCGCAACTGGAGCCAAATTTCGGGGGGGGGGGCTAAGAAATTTTTTTTGGGGGGGCTGAATCTTTAAGCAATAGGCAGAGTGGAGCTGCAGGGGCTCTTAGAAGGGGTGAAATAACAGCAAGGCCTCATTAACAATCAAATGGTCTTTTAAAGAGGGGGGGGGGGCTGAAGCCCTTTGAGTCCAATGGGTGTTGCGCGCCTGCATACAGGGCTTTAAGTGGGATGAACAAACGGAGGTCTCTCAAAGGGGCGTAGTCAATGTAATTAAGGGCGTGGCTTTAAAACACCTAAAAATCTGTGCTTAGCATAGTGGGCCGCCCGACTTGTATTTTGCTGTTTCGATCATTGCATCCAGATATATGATACAAGTAACATCATACCTATAACAAGTCAGGACTATTGGCTTTGTCAATGGTTGTTAGTTGCAAAGGATAAATAGGCGGCAACTATGGCTTGTATATAATATTGAAAAAGCTTCCACTTAAAAGTCCTGGTGACACTACAACAATGTTGCTGCTCCGGAGTTTAAAAAAAAGAAGGGAAATCCAGAGAGAAAATGATTCTCTTGAAAGGATTTCCCTTCCCCTACAACGCTCACCTGGCATCATGACATCATGCCGTAACTTCTCCACTAGTGAGAAGTGAGCAGTGTGAGCACACGCACATCGATGTGCCTGCTGTCTCTAAACGGGTCTCTACCAGGCTCTGTTTTGTGCCCTGGCACTTTTTACCGGACTGCAGTGACAGCAGACTGCTGTCACTGAAGTCCGGTAAAAAACAGACCTCCTGTGCCAGGGCACAAAACCGAGACCGATAGAGACCCGTTTCGAGGCCTCCTTTAAAAAACTGCCGGTGCTCAGACCCGGCCCACTGAAAGCCCTGCATACATATATGATATTATATATCCGCGCATACTCTTCCACAGACAGCAGGCTGAGAGAGG
This sequence comes from Triturus cristatus, assembly GCF_964204655.1. Lineage (NCBI taxonomy): Eukaryota > Metazoa > Chordata > Amphibia > Caudata > Salamandridae > Triturus > Triturus cristatus. Next base: position 1,451,727,256 of record NC_140591.1, read on the forward strand.
GGTGAGATTGCGATTCGTGGCACTACAACTGTTTATCTATCTGGAGCCGCCGTTCTGTTGACACAGGTAGTAACCGCGCAGGTGTTTGTTTGCACCAGCTGTGGCTGCTGGCGTGCGTGCGATCTGATTGGTTCTAGGTCACGTGGGTGCTCAGGTCACGTGGGTGCTGGAGGCCGCCTGTTTGCACACAGAGTCGACACCGTGTTTATTCTGACTTGTAAAAGCAGGAACTCGGGTGCATGCTTGACAGAAGGTGACTCTGTTCCTTTAATTGTAAAACGCGCGTCACCTTTCAAAACAGCAGCGCTCCTGCTGAGCAGGTGGCGCTTGTTTGATTTTCGTTCAGTTTTCTAAAGGTTATTCGCGTCGCAAATCAGAATCCGATAACGGTGCGAATATAACAGGCTGAAGTAATAAACAGGTGTTTGAAAACACAAATGTTTGCTCTGCGGGTATAGCACAGAGCCGTCAAGGTAGCTCGGTGAGTTAATCGCTTGCCCCCTCCTCCCCCCAACGCTTGTTGTGATCTTCAGGCCTCAACTCACGCCTACGGGAAAGGCGTATTCAGCTTTCCATCCTTCCTATGTCAGTAAATGGAGTACCATTGAAATCGGGTATTTGTAACACCTATTGTTTATAGTGCTTAGAAACGACAGGAACGTGGTATGACGCGCCATGTAAAAAAACAAGTTTTCATTATTGTACTTCACAGTTGGCTTGCGTTTAGATTGCTGGTATGCGGAGTAATCGTGTTTGGGGACAGTCACAAGGCTGGCAGTCTCTAAAGATGCTGCCGAGAGAGACATGAGTAATGAGGGCTCAATTGGGCGGGCGGGCTTTTAGATTTGTGGCAGCTAAACATTGGAACACTCTTCCCCTGTCGCTGAGAAGCTCCGGGGACTTTTCCTCTTTTAGGAAGGAACTAAAAACATTTCTCTTTCCTAGGTTTGATTAACTCCTTGTGACTGCTCTGTGTGGTGTTGGTATAATTGTCTGAAGCGCCAGGATACCCTTCGGGTGACAGCTTGCGCTATACAAATACGCCATACATACATACATACATACATACATACATGCAGCTTAAAGCGCGGTGCCAGAACTCTCCCACTGGACCTGGATGCAGAAATCCGTAAGACAACCTCCCTATGATGGAGAAAGAGGCGAGGAACCACACTTTATTTTGGTGTTCTCTGCACCTCACTTAATCGACCAAGGACATGATTAGAATTCAAAAGGAGTCAATTTTGGTGGGAGCGCGCACCTGAAAACTATTCAAATCCTCTAAAATGATAAATCATGTAAAGTCCAAACAAAAGAAACTTTAAAAATGTTATAAGTTTATAATTTGATGCCACTCTGTGGAAAACCAAGCAATAAGGTCCGTGGGAATCGAAGGTAAAACCGGAGAACAAATTGTTACTCCGTGCTTCTGTAAAACTTAATGGACATTGGGAAACTGACCAAGTGGGCATGGCCAAGAAAAAATGACCAGATGTGCCTGGACGTGGAAAATGACCAGATGTGCATGGTGAACCTTTAGTGCTGATGCTCTAAAGCTGAGCCAACTGGAAGGATATCTACCCAACCTGCTGCAGAGTGTGAGATGCAAGACAAATGTACCTTTTCTGGAGAAATGTGCCTTTGAGCAAGAGCTGTGCGCTGAGTTTGTTGAAAAAAAAAATAGCGTACCTATATATTCAGTGCTTTAAATGGGCCGGTACACACCGGTACGGAGAACCGTACTTCTCAGTGTTCTCCCCTTAAATATCAGAACTTCTCTTTCTGCTTGGAGAATACAGTACTCCCGAGTGGCAACTGGGCTCAGACTCTGAGGTATGATACGTGCAGCACAAGTGCTGCTGAAAACGAGGATTGAGCGAAGATTGTCTATGAGCTGCTCTGACTGTCAATAAATAGTCAGTGTATTCGGGTGCGGGGTTGCTGCTGCAGCCTTACATTTAATTGGCAGTGCATAAGGAATACATAGAGATGTGGTATAACGGCAAAAGCTCCCGACATTCAAACTGTTGCGCTGTCAGAGTGTGAGGTAGCATCTGCAACCCAGCGTGAGAATACACTAATATTGACAGTCAGAGCGCCTGATGCCCTTCGGCCAAGTTTGAGTCATATGTGGAGTGCGTAATTGGTACTTTTTGTAGTTTTTATATAGCGTGAACTTAACCCAATGGCATTAAAGCGCTTAACATGAGAAGCACATTTTCTACATGAAAGCATACTTTTTTGTTTTTATGGCATGGGGAGGTCAAATCCCAGCGTCTGGTCAACATCCTATGATTCTGGGCAAATCACTTAATCTCTCTGTGCCCTAAAAGCAAAAAAAAAGTATGCTTTCTTGTAAAACTTCTGCATCTCTTGTAAAGTGCTTTAATGCCCTTTGGCCTAGTAGGCGTTAAATAAACCTGCAAAAAACCTCCCAAGTACGTCTTGCATATATAAGCTGAACTTGGCTGAAGATCACTACAGCGCTTTACATGGAAAATGCTGATATTATTAAATGTCAGCCTCACAACATGCCCTCCCCCGCCCCCAAACAGTCCCCTACCAGACCCTTAAGACCCACCCCAATCAGTTTGGTGAGCACCTGCACGTCACTTTTTCCATTTGAAGCACTGCCTATATTGTATGCTTGTGGACGACCATGGTTGCCCATCCTGTTTTTTCATTCCCACATGGATAACATTAGATGGCCCCTGTCCTAGATCATCCCTTTTACTAGGGGTCGGGGTCAGGTTTCTGACAGGATAGAGATATTTGAAACAAGTGATTTCCCAGAGAGGGAGCTGGTTCCATGCAGCTCCAGCGCAGATGCAACATCCTCCACGTGTCCCTATGATGGATCTCAGCCAACCTCCATGTCCAGACATACATTTAGCGTAAGCTCAATCCATTCCTAATTTACGACCTAAATATCCCAAAATGTTTTTTTGACATTTACAATCTGCTGTGACTGGTTCAGGGGTGTACATTCTGCTATAGGCTTCAACAATCTGTAGAGTGGCCCATTTGTATGAAGAACTGGTGCTTCCAATAGCTCATTGCCCACACTGGCCTTCAGACTTACTATGTCGTGGTATTAGATTAGAGGTAGCAGAGGCCAGACTCTGCTGTCGAAACCACCAAGCACACGACAGTCCGCGCATGAGATGCCCCTCGTAAGGTCCAGTCCAAATCTCAAAGCTGCCGTCTTCACACCTTCGATGAGCTGCAGAAAAGCGCATCCACCAGTGATCCACATATGTATGTATGTAATGGTACTCGTACGCTGTGAACCTTGATAACAAGCAAAGGAGCTTTGAACAAAAGGAAGGGACCCAGAATAACAATACAGATGTTTACAGTGAGGCAGGGAATGCATGACTGCTACTGTATAGAGTTGTAGTGCTCCTTAAACAGCTGAGTCTTCAGATTTTGACAGAGTTGGAAGAGAGATGGAACATTCGGAGGCCCATGGGGATGATGTTCCGGATGATGTTTCAGATCTTGGGTGCAGGAATTCCTTCTTTCTGTTTTTTTCTTTCTTGCTCTAGTTTTTCCAGTCTGGCAATTTCATGGCTCCTGGCGTGGTGTTGTCCACTTGTGATGGTCAGTTTCTTGGCTAAGTAGGACCCATCACAAGGACAGGTTCAGTATTTCTTCCATTTTTATATGTAGGGAATGGTACCCAATGTGATTTATTTTCATTTTCCCTAAGAGACTGCGTAAACAAGATCCTGGAATCTTACAAAGCTGCCCTTAGCTTGAACGAGCCTAGCGTTCCTGTGCTGGAGATGGATGAGCTGATACGTATTAGAAGGATAACTGGCAAGCTTTTTTAGTCCAAGTCAAGACACTAGGGGATTCCGTTTCTGAGCATCCTTCCTGGCGGATTTAGAGGACAACAGAACATTAGTATAGTTGGAGGGTTCTAATCACAGGCTGAGCCAATCTAGAATATTTCTGTGGTCCTAGACAATACGTCCAGGGATGGGGAGGTAGGGGTGACTAACCTAAAGTTACACAAAAAGATACCAAAGCAATGTTTAGTCTACTCAGTTGACCTTTAGATTTTCTCCTGCTTCTTGTTCCCAGAGTAGACCGATCAATAGCGTTTGGTGGATGGAGTTTAAACAAAGCCACCATGATGTGCATTGAGCGATTTAATAGTTGTGGTTCCTATGTCTAAAGATGTATCGGTGTGAAGTTATTTTTGCTGCTCTGGTATCAGTAAGTAATGTTGTAAGGAAATGGCTTATTGGTCAAGGGGTGAGGGGGACAATCCATCTTAAGAATCACAACCCTTGTTTGGGTTAACCTTCAATGTCATTAACTTAACCTGAGCTCAACCACCTGTTAGCTATTAAGGAGCCTTAATTTAGGGCGGTGTGTAAAGTATTTATGCAGTACCAAAACAATAATAAAGTCATAGAGATGCAGAAGTCCACCCGTGGCATTTAACATCCAGGTCCTTGGTATGCTTTGCAGTTTATATAGGAGCCTATATAGCAATTAGTAGTGTGCCAATTCGACTATGTTAAAAGGGGGAGCGCAGACAGTTTACTACTTAATAGCAAGGAATCACAGAACAAATGTCAGTGGCAATATAGCACAGGCCAGCACCTCCGATATGTTTTTAAAAAAATACTATACTAAATATGTACCGTAGTGCTCAATGTGAAACACTGTGCCATTACCCAGTGTTAACATATACAGAGGAAAACTAGACTCACCCTATACTTTTACGCTACAAGATTGATCACAGAGCACAACCACAGAACTGTCAAGAAGATCTTAATATCAGGTCATTTTAATAAGCATCACACCATGAAAAATTGTAAATTATGTAACCATAAGAGTACAGAAACAAATTGGAACACAGATGTTCTTGGATGTGTTGACATGAAGTCTGAAGTGTTGCTAAAAGGCAGCCGACACGTGTTTCGTCGTTTTATACGACTTTTTCAAGGCTTTAGTAATGTCCAAAAAGAAGAGATAACAAATTTATACAATTCCTTGAATGCTTCGAGGTATAGAACAGCGATGGCAGAAGTCCGAAAAGTCCGGTAGTTATTCTAATATTCAACTTTTAGGTGGTAGATTTCAGTTGCACTTGTCAAGATAAATTAGGGCGCAAAAAGTCAATATTCTAGTAAAGAGTCGGTACAGCTGCGGAGGTTGTGGCTGTACTAAACCGGGCGTAAGATCGCGTGTCCTGCGCATCCGGAGAAAGCAGTTTTGAAAAACAAATGGTCCTTCAAAAACAATTCAAAGTAGGAGAAATAAATATAGACCAGAATCGGCTCTATATCAATGTGCAATGTCCAGCCGGACATTGGAATTTAATACTCAAAATGATAAATGATTGGACATACAAACAGATATTGAGTGGGACACAGTCCTGCGTCCTTTAACAAACAACATAGTTACGAACAATCACAAAAAACATTTTTCAGGCTAACGTGTGAAGCTATACGCCGATAGGGAATAAAAAGGCAAGCTTTCAAAGCAGTACACAATCATGCACAAGTTTTTAACACATGTGTTTAACATGCATGTATGTACAAGAGGTCGACGGCGTTTCGATCTATTCAAACAATATATAGATCATCATCAGGACAATTATATAACAAGCCTGAGAAAACAATTCCACGCGGTTTGACGGGCAGTTTCGTTGCATCCAACCGTGGGATAGGTTGGGCTTGCTTCAAGGAATTACGGCCTTGAGGGGGATTCAAGGAATAACCGTGCAGTAGGACAATTGTTCATGGATGCCGCGTCAATAAAAGGATTCGCGTGGCAGGAACCGACGCCGTTATAAGGTGCTGGGCGTCCGTATTGAGGCAACTTGTCGATCCAAGGTGTGCCGGAGATCCGATGTGTGTGTGAAAAAAACTGGCCTGGTCACTAGATTGAACTCCTCTTTGAAGGCATTAGACAAAGTTATGAAGAAGCTCACACTTTCAGTTCACTTTGAACTGCTGTGCCAACCCAAACTGGACTACCCAGGAAATAAAGTCAGTGGGCGTGATTCACAAGGCCTGTAGGGCCCCTGGCTTACTCTCAAATTAAACTAATGAGGAGGAGTCTGGGCTTACACCTGGAATTAATAAGTTAGCAGTGCTACACGATACTACTCGAGCAAGACACTTGGGTATACGTTTAATTGTATGTGATTAAAATCATGTTACAGTAATTCCAAATAAAATATTAAAATTGTGTATTACTGCAGCTCATACAATGTTTAAACCCAATACATGAAATCAAGAGATATAATTAAAACTCCCCGAATGTGAAACTTTCCAATTTCTCACAGCATGATTACTTTTTGTCTCGTGATCGATAATTACTACGGTATAGCTCTACATATCGGTAGTGAAAACACAAGTTCCTTTCTAAAATCTTTGGAGATTGGTTCTAAAGTCTTGGGAGGCAGTTGTGAACCCACTAGCTTCAGGTTAGCCAGACTTGAAATCCAGCATCAGGCCTTCTCTTTACTTGCTCCCATATTAAAAATAGGATGCAAGCTGTAAACCTTTTAGTGGGAATGATGAATTTAGATATAGCCTGTGCCATTGGGAAATATATAAATAAAGTTAAAGTGTTCCTCAAATGTAATGAGTACTGATGAAATTTAAGATCTTTTAAGTTATCAGGAGAATGAGTTATTAAAGGATAGAAGTATTGTGTGAGACATACTTGAAGGACTATGTGCCTCAAAAATGGAATAGTTGGTTTTAACAAATTTTAAGATATTTATCTCCTATTTTAAAGAATATGTGAATTATAGGCTTAAGAAGATGTATTACATATTCTATGATTCTGACTTGCTTATTTTATTTGAATGATATGCTGTTTATTGTATACTTTTATGGTTGTAAAAAACCGAATAAAGTTTTATTGACTGACTTACTCTGGAATACTCTCCCGTGCAGCTAAGACTCTCCCCTCCTCACAGAGCTCCAGGAAGGATCAAAAGAGTAACTTTTTCACCATCTACCGTCCCAAGTTCTATCACATTTTTCCCTTCATACCACACACATTCGTCTTTCTTTAACCCCTTGAGTGCCCCGCCCTTTCCACGCCCTGTGCCGGGCGTTTCATTAGCGGACGGGGCTCATGACGAGATAGTCTCGTCATGGGCACAGCGCAACCGCGGCCCATGACGAGACCATCTCGTCATGGGCACTCAAGGGGTTAAGTCTAACTTGCACACCACTGTTTTGTAAACATCCCTAGAGGCTTCTGAAATCCTCCTTGTGATGCTGGTATTCATGCTGTTTGAACTGGGCTGTGCTGCCCTCTTGGGGCGAGGTGGTGCTACATAAATACCCGCACCCATGCCCTCCAAAAAAGAATTCAAAATAAAATATCTCACTTATTTCGAGCATTCGATAGTCCTCTAGGCACTATTCTTCAGAGAATGTTTCTTTTATGGTCATCTGATCCATCAGCCAGGATTGGGCCTGGCACTGCTGGTACCGATGTACCTATTTCCTTAATAAATGATTTATTTGTACCGAATGCAGTTGGTTTCTCTTGGAAGACGGATGCGCAGCAATTTTTGCGTTTCTTCGTGTGATTGTGCCCACCAGCGCACATCTCTACCAGTTACAATAGATTGGCATGTTGGGACCACCTTAATGTACACAAGGTTTAAAAACAGAAAGAAGGAACGTGTCCTTGGGAATTGGAGCTGCAGGAGACAGTCTTCCAGCACACCATTGCCCAGGTGCTGGCCACTGGGTTGTGCCAGTTGGAGGTGTCACCGTTCTCAAGACTCAAAGTGGTTGGCATCAACTTTATCATCCATTACTTATACAATTGTTCCTTGGTACTGTTAAACAGTGTTACCAATACCATCCCCAATGGTTTTAATTTCATCATTTTTGGAAGGGTGACACTTGAGCCCTCTTGCCATGATTGACAAAGGGGCCTCCAGATCGCTCCCAGATCTCCTTACCAGTGCATTAAACTAGTTAGCTATCTTGACGACTATGAGTAGAGTTCCTAAATCTTAAGAAAGCACCAGAGGAGCTGTTAGTAAAATCAGTTTCACAGGATTACCCGTCTTCCCTTGCTTCCTCTGGTCTGGTGAAATGCTTTAATTCTACTTTTCGAGCTATAGTGGTTTGAGACGAGTTTCGGTTTAATTGCAAAATGTTCAAAGTGCCACAGAGGCTACTCACGATAGGGAAATATGTAGGACTACAAATGAGAACCATGCTACGTTATTGTATTGTAGCTGCATTCATATAGCGCTTACTCCCCCTGAGGAGGCGTTGAAGGGTTATGCATCGGGCAGCAGACTGCTCCAGGATCCAAGGTTAGTGGTTAATGCGGTGGTTATTGTTGGTTACTGGGATTAGGCTTGTGCTCTTGGAGAGAACATTCCAAGTATTTCCTCCAGTGTCTTTGTGGTGGATTAAATTAGTAGGCGTTAGGTGTGGTCATTAGTGGGGTAAAGGGGTGCGCGAGTTCATGCAGATGGTTGGTGGGATCAGTAGATGACCTACAGGAGATCAGGTATTGCTAGCTTGCAGTGAAGACTGTCAAAGAAGTGCAGGTTCTGATCTTTGAGATGAGATGGGTCATTAGGGCCAAAAGGCAGGCTCAGATGAGAGCACTGTGTTATATGACAATCTTAGTGTTTTTCAGGAATCGCAGTTTTTGCATGCCCCTTTTAATTTAGTGGGGCCGCTCTGCACCCTGGAGTTGCAGGGTTTTTTATGTGCTTGCTGGATGGGTGTAAGGGCAAAGACAGCCTCAAAACATTTCTTTTGGCCCAGGTGACACAGTAGGAAGTGACATCAAATAACAGGAAGTGCACCAGAATTCTCCCTTGGATTGGGTATTCTGAGCAGTTTTCCCCACCACCAACCCCCCGCTGAAAAACACCCAAGCCCTGGTAAATGGATGCAGCATCCAATCAGAGCCATGCAATTCAATGTAATATCTTCCTCCTCAAACTAATACTAATAAATTGAAGCAGTCAGGCAGTCGATTGTAGTTGACACGGGCTGCATAATAATTCCCTGATACTGCTTGACTCTCTTATACTCTGATAACATAAAACTCCTTTTGGCCATATCCTCAGGTACTGTCCCAGCCCACGGCAGGTAAACCACCCATCATCCTGTGAACAGGCATGAAATAACTGAATATCATCTGTCACAGCCGCTGGTCAATTTAGGACTTTAATTTAGTCCACCACTGCAGGTCACAAGAAGCTAAATAGTACAATTGCTATTTAACATATCACAATGACAGTCAGATATGGGATGAGGTTAACAAAGTCCATCCCAGCAGCCCTCCCCATCATTTCTTCCCTCAACTAATGCCTGCTCGGAACCATAAACGTTAAATAAAATATCTCAGAATGAATGACCCAGTGCAGTAACCCGCTAAGTGGACTATAGTCATAAGAAATACCATAAAGGGACCCGCTGAGCTGTTCAAAGTCTGCCAGCTTACAGAAAACCTTAAACAAAGCGTCTCTCTCCATCTCTCGCAAACTTCTTCATCCATCGAACTGCTGTGTCCCATACTGCAATAACAGCACCTCGGTGGTCATCAAGTGCACTTCCCACATCGATCAAAACAAAGACAACACACTTCCAACAATGCATCCTACACGGTACAGCCTTCTACCCATTTAGAAAAGTGCTTTAGCGCTCCACATAGGGGAAGTAAGCTCTATATAACTGTTGTAGTGCAGTACAATGCCCTATTGCAAACACAGTGCCCATACATTGCAATCAAATCACCTTACGTCCCAGCTCAACGCTTTATAATTGCAAGCTTAAAGCCTATATTTTAATACCCAGTCTACTAGAAGCCCAAGGTCACAGTGCCAAACTTCCATTTCTGCAGTTTGCAAATAGCAGCATATCACAGAAGGTTCATGATGCATCTGCATTATAGGTAAACGTATAGACTTGCTGTTTACACAAATACAAGGTCACCTTCTCCAGACCACAGTCTCAACCTCTGCAGTAGCTCTTATCCACTATATCTCCTGCTGCTGGTGAGCAAGGGTTTTGGAGACATGAAAGGCCAAATCTCCTAGCTTCCACCAGAGCCGTGGGGTTGACGGCCTGCGGAGGGACATGGAGGTGGGACGGCACGGCTCTGAAGTCTCCAGACTCAGTCTTCCGAGGGGCTTCTTGATGCCAGCTCTTGAAGGGATTCCAACCCTCCTCAAAGGCTTTCTTGTCCTCAGAGGCAATTCTGCCCATTTCGTGTACTCTGATAGACTGCCACCTCTTAGATGACTTTCCATACTATGGTGCGAATGATTAAAATGAGCGCATTTACTCATGTTTCACAACAAATTGAGGCTTTTCTGCTTATATAGATGGATTCTTGTTTTGTGATTTATTTTTTATATAAAACCCCGATCACCTCTTGTCATGCCCTGATATATCCCTTTTTCTCAATAGAGAGAACTAAGGTAAGAGCTTAACTCTGGTAGTAGAATTTATTTAAAAAACACATACATCCTGTCCTCTTATAAGATATAATTTGTCTTTGAGGACGCATTTTGCTTGGGCGCCAATGGAAGTCAGATGCCAAGTTTTATTGAATGAGAACTCCCTCTGCATTACCTCATGCGCTAATGCTAAAGTGAAACTACTGCCTGACATATCAGGCGGCAGATTTACACGTGCCATGGTTTTATGCCAGTCTTTATACTTCCCTGAGGCACGATAATGTCTTCTTTAATTCTCTGTCACATTCAAATTCTTGAGATGTTAACCTTCACTCCAAAAACTGACCCTAAATATCAACCTTACACAAATGTCTCCCTCAAAAAAATTGATCTGCGTCTAATCCCACTTCTGTGCATTTGGCCCATATATTGAAGGGTTGGAGTTGGAATAGTAAATTACTCTTGTGGTAGTACAGGCGGAATGCGAGTGTAGTTACATTTAGGAAGTAAATACAGGTCAAGATGTTTTGCTGGATACTTCTGTATGGTCGACATATCAACATTCTGTATTTTGGTGTATATGGTTTTTGCAAAATATGTTTTTGCATTCGGCATCTTCATATGAAATCATTGCACCATGCACAGGACACTCAAAAATTCAGCACTTGCTTAGTTAATGTATAACCTAATGTCGTTAGACACTTGCGCTGACCTTTCTAGCATAGACTTAGAAATAAATACATCTAGAGTAAAGGGCTTCATGTTGGTGTTATCCAATATAAGGACTACACCATTAGAACATTGATGGTCCATTGACGTCTTCGTGTCTGCCAATAGCAGCGCGGAGTCCCCATGCTTGCATGCTTCCTGAGAGCAGTGGCAATGCCGCTCCTGTTCACTACTCCAATTATACTAAAACCATCCTCCTCCTCCTGAGAGTCTCTAGCCTGGACCCGCCCCTGTGATGAGTGACCTGCCAGTTATACTATTATTGCAATTTATGGGTTTTTCTGCCTAGAGGAAGCTGGATTGTGAAGCCGGGGGAAGAGTGGTCACCGGCTTTATGTGAGCTGGGAAGGAGCTCCCACAATGCATAGACAATCTATCTTCTGCTCCGTAAACTGGTTTCTATGAGGCATAACTTGTCCAAATTCGTAGTTGTCTGAGGCAGCACGGGTTGCCCCTGAGAAAAGTGCACAAAGCATGGTGCCAATTTAACAAAACCGCCATGGAGTAAAAAAGGCGAAAGTGAAAGGTTCAAACCACATTGGTTAAAAGGATAAGACTTAGATAACAAAATGCCACCAAAATGTCATGTCGGGATCAAAAGGGAAAACCAGAATTGTAGTACAAAGCCAGTTTTTGAAGGCAGAACCATCCACATCAGTGTGCTGGCTGTGGTTCTCAAAACAACTTTAATTGTGTTTGGCAGTGAAAGAAGATTTTATTCCGGGCAGACATAGCTTCTTTGTCTCCAGGACCTTCTATGCTCCTCAGCCGCAGAAGAGACATGTCAACAGCAAGCAGACTCCCCTGCGCAGGTCGTGGACCACTTTGTGGCTCAATAAGACATTGCCTTCCCCAGCCCTTGGTGCAGCTTTGCAGCTCTAGAGATTCAGGGTAAAGCTGGACAGTCTCTCCTCTGTCATTTACCGGGCAGATGGGGCTTTTTCCCAGCAAGCAGCACATCACCTTCTTCTGTTCTGGTCAACTCTCTGCCTTCAACATGCTCTGCAGCAGGTTTTAAAAAGTGAACACAGCTGTGATTTGTAAACACACCTAAGTAACGTACTGTGTGTTCTTGCACTTCCTCTACATCAGTTTTAAAACAGTGCTAGCTCCTTCCTGCCACATACAGGGGACTTCTAGTAGCATCTGTCCCAGAAGCTTTGTGGGCCAGATGACAAAGATGGCAGACCTAAGCTTTCCCCAGATTTCACTCTGTCCACCTCCAAGCTCTGCCCAAGGCCGGTCCACTCCTGCCACGAGTAGACCAAAGAAAGCCCCCACCCCTTTTGGACATATCAGTCCCTAACTCATTCTCTGAATGGTTTATTTAAGTGTGGAAGGTTCCTTCTTGCAAAGAGAACATGGTTCATGGTTCCTATTGTCAGGGAGATGTTGCCTGGTCATGGGGGCCAGAATGTCAAGAAGCCTGTTGTGTCACAATCCTTTTAAGTAGCCACTTCACTTAACCACAGGGCTCCTGGACAACGAGGCCTAAAAGACAGCAATTATCTCTGAGCTGCAGTGAGCATTGAGGTGGAAAGGAATTAAAAAGCACACGTTTTATCGATTTTGTTATTTACCTACAGGCAGTAAAAATGGAGTTTGTAAATATTTATTAAGAAGAAGTTAGTGAAAATGGGTTTTAAACACAATGTTGCACATTACGTGGCATCTAGCTCTAGGTGCTTGCTCAAATATTGCTTTTTTAGCCGATACTAATTCGTTGAATAAAGGACATTTTAATTAGCCATATAAAATTGTTAAATCTTGCATTTTAATTACAACAATGGCGTTCTTTTCCAAAATAAACACAGGCTAAAGATGTACACGTGGCACAGTTTTCTCTAGATGTCAGTGGGGAACCCCCCTGCAAGCTTACAAGAGAGATTTGACCTTTGTGCAGCCTGCAACATTTATGAACATAGATTATTTTCGACATTGTAAATTAGTTAACTAACTACAAAATCGTCTTTTCATTTTAGGGAAGTGCACAGGCAAATAGAGGCAGTTTATTCGTGTCATTAGCCCAGAAATCCAAATACTAGATGTTCAGAACCCAAAGATAAACCAATTCGCAGGAAACACAGCAAGTTTCCTGCTAGGGCTTCCCATCCCTCACCATTGAGGCTAGGGGCAGGAAGGAGAGGTGAAGAGAGCGGCACCTCTCTTCTGTGTGTTTGATTCTGGAAACTTTGTCTAGAGCAGGGTTCTCCAAAGTCGATCCTGGAGGGCCTGATCCATGCCAGATTTTTGGCTTATCTCTATTTAGATAAATGTAGTTGTCTTAATAATCTGGCATGGATCCGGCCCTCCAGGACTGACTTTGGGGAACCCTGGTCTAGAGCGCTGCACTGAACTCAAGGCATGCACCCCTTCCATAACCCCTCACTCATTACACTCTCTCTTCAGTTCCACCAGTAGCACTGGTGCAAGGATATTTAGCACTCCAGGTAAAACAGACATTTCCCTTTCGTAGACCAGGTGTAGATTTACCTCCACTTTTATTAAACGTAATACTGTACCCAGTCAGATTTGGTGGATGCATTGTTTGAAAGTAGCTACTTGTTAGAGGGCCATGATCGTTCACTCACATGCTTTATTTAGGGTGGTAAACCGACCAGGATCCTGGTAAAAGATTAAAAGAAAAGAAAAGGTATGGTTTCCTGGTACTCTGCAGGCTTGATAGAAAACTGGCTTCTCTTAAAAGTATTGTGTTGTCCAGTTACAAATTTGAAGAGTCCTCTGCTAGAAGTCACAAAACGCACCATTAATGCAGAAGGTATTTCAATGCTCGTTCAGGTTTGGACTATAGTATCAAAAAGTTTATTCGTAGGTGCAGTGAAAATTGTATATTTCAATTATTCATTGATACTAAAATTCTAAAGTACTACAGTAAATTGAACCTCTTGAATCACAACTTGGTGCTCCAACTATAATTTTAGTTTCCCTTTTATGTGAGTTTGGATATACGGTAGTATACCAAGGCTGCACCTTAGCACTAAGGGTGGGCGTAGTTCGCGAAGTAGCACTTCGCGAAGCTACGCAAAGTGAAGTTCGCACTACGCGAGCTACGCGTAGCACTTCGCGAACTGCGAAGTAACATGTTCGCACTGTGCAAGATGTTGTTTTCAATGATTGCACAGTGCGGACAAGCAACCGGCACTGTGCAATCATTGAAAATGGCATCTTGCACAGTGCGAGCTGTAGTTTTCTGCTGCTCGAGTAGATTTTTACTCGAGCTGCAGCTTTCTCAACGCGAACTGGTAGTTTCTCATCGCGAGCGGTCGCGAGCATACGCGACCCCTCGCAATGAGAAACCTGACCTTCTCGCGTTGGGAATCTCGCCGGGAGGTTTATTTTCCATGCTCGCGATCACGAACAAGGAAAAAGTCTCGCCAGGATGTCATTTTGCTTGCTCGCGGTCGCCAACTTGACGTTGAGGACCGCGAGCAAGCAAAAAATGACCGCAGCACTACGCAACACTACGCTACGCGTGTTCGCACTGTGCTACGTGCAGTTCGCGTAGCGCGAAGTAGCGCGAACTTCGCAAACTACGCGAGCGTAGCGTAGTGCTTCGCCCAGGCCTACTTAGCACCAGTCCAGTTCACTCACACCCCTAAAGTTTATATTGACCTCAACAAAATCCAAAATGTCCATCATTGCATGACAGCACAGGCAGACACGAGTGGCCATTTTGGACGGAGTTTTCTAATAAAAGAAAACCATTCCAAGATGGCCTCTGATGCTCATTGAGTGACACATAGTGATGCATAAGTGCCCATTTTGGCATTTTTAAATTGCTGTTCCAACATTCATTTTAAAAGGGTGAATTAAAAAAAAACCAACATGCCAGCACTCGGCTAGAAAGAAATATGTGGCCTGGTGGCAGTGTGCAGCAGCCAGAGCACCACAGCAAAAAATAGAAGAATAAAATGTAAAGTAAAGCCAGTAATGGGGGGGGGGCATGGAGGAAGTGTGTGGGGGGCCCAACAGGCACAGTGGAGGAAGTGTCAGAAAAGCAAACGTAAGCAAGCACACAAGGCAAAGAGAAGGAAAAATGTATACACCCCCATGAAGTGCTGAAAAAAAAGGTAACTCCCTCATTGTAAGCAGTAGATGAATACCACTCATCCTGTCAGAAAACGTTGTAAAACAGGTATGCTCCAGGGGAGAGAAACACAAAAAGGGGAAGGAAAGCCATTGAATAAGAGGCAAAGAAAAGAAAATTGACAACAAAGCCAACCAATGATGTGCAATGGGATGTTCCTCCCTGTGTATTGCATTATATTCAATAGGTCTTAGCCAACAGGCAGCTGAAAGCAGTTTGTAGGCGAAACCTAAAAAAGCTCCTAAATTGTCCGTGCCAGGTGCAAGATATTGGGCCACTTCTTTTAACACACATGGTCTTACTGGTACTTGCAGTTCTACATTCCTCATTATAGATGCTGGACTGCAAGCACCAGCAATGATGCTGTTATGATGTAAGAAGCCAGGACTAGCCCAGCGTCTTTCTCTTGAGACCTCCGCACATTTCCTCCTGGCTCATCATACCACCTGCACATTTCCCTAGCCTTGTGGTTGTATCTATCTGGTAACCATGGATAAACCCAATCAGATTTCAAACATTCATGATGACCAACTATTTAGGACAGCAGTCTGTTTCCCCGCTCTGGATAACTCAAGCTTTGAGTTGGGGTTTGGCAAGAGGCGCACTGTGTAAGTGGCCGCACAATATAAAGGGAAGTGTTACTACTTTAAAAAATGCTACATACATAATAGCAATTACTTCTTTTTATTTAGCTTTTCATACCACTCTTCTACTGTTTCAAAGCACTATAATTAACAGGCGTTCCACCAGTAGCCTCAAAGGAGGATGACTAGTTTTTATACCTATTTTCGAGTTGACTTTTCAGGATGAAAATGATCTGTTTCTCAGCCGCATGCACCGAAAATTTAGCATCATAAGCATGACGCGACAAGCCAAAGGACACAGATACAGATTAAACAGAAGTGGAGAGGGGCAGCGCCCTGCAAGACTGTTTTGAATGGCATTGCAAAGGTCACAATCCAATGAAATGCCAATCCTGAGTCGCTGATCTCGGGCAGACGTGACAGCAGGAGTCATGGGAAAGGACTTCTTTTCCGTGGCCCATCCATGTAACAACTAATAAATCACGTGCTCCATGTCAGATCTTCATCTGTGGATATTTATGACCGCAGATGGAAATTGCTACCTAAACTATCTTTTATTGACGGAATTTCCAGGCGTTAATGTGGCACGACTGGGTCCTCTGCCATCTTGGCTGTGACTTGCGAGCATCTATATTCTAGGGGAAATTTCACGTATACTCGTGTCAAATAGTGGGCTAACCACCATCCATATTGGGTGTACATTTGCACTGGCAATGTACTCTCAAAGTGAAGTGGGATTTCCGCCGCCCATGCGTCGTGTGGATTTTCACTGATTACGTATTATGTGCTTTACATTCTTAGGTTTCCCAACATAATAGTAACACTGCTTACTTTTTAGGTCTCGCCTATGTAGCGCGCATGCGCTGCTTAGGAGGACCTTTAGCCGTCGTCGTTCTGCTCTTTTTCGAAGTACATACTCGTGCTTGTGGCGGCATCCACCTTGTGGGAGCGCGTAGGGGCGCGCCACACGCACGAGTATGTGCTTCCAAAAAGAGCAGACTGCGCGCGCACCACTCCCGGGCTCACCTCCTGCTCCCCCCCTCTCTCTTTCACGTGCGCTCCCAGGACAGTACTGATGCATACTACAAGCAGAACTTGGATTCGTGTCTCACTCCCGGGCTCCCGCTCTCTCTCTCCTCTCGCGTTCTCTTTCTCTCTGCCTCTCCCTCTCTCTCTTTCTCTCTCTCTCCCCCTCTCTCGCTTTTTTTCTTGGCCGGTGCATGCCTTAACTCTTTCCACCCAGTGCGTTACCTTTTCTGCGAGACGTTGCTGTCCCCCACTCCACCCTTTATCTTGTTCTGTTTGTTCGCTTTTTCTATGTCCCTGTCTGTGTCCATTAGTTCACATCTACCCCAGTAACCTTTTAACTGCTTCCCTCCCCATTGCCTCACCCCACCCCCATGCCTGTATCACTGAACTCCCTCTACCGCGCTCCCGCTCACCGTGTACACCCGTCTCTCGGCACCCATCCTATTGTGTATGTTTCACCAATCTTTGTGTTTCTTTCTTTGTATTCACCGCGGCACTTCCCATTCTCTCCGGGTTGTCCCTCCATTAGTGCTCAACTCTCTTCAGTTTGTCTCTTTCTTTTGTTCGCATGTCTTGCCTTGCTTACTTTACTCACCTTCTTCCTATTTTCTCTAGGCCATCTCCTGGTTTCAATTGCTCCCCTTTGATCTCCCTGGAATCAATCGGCTCATTACGTGACCAGTCCATTACATTTCCCTATCTGCGACCATCTTTAACAGTCCCCCCTAATCTTTGTGCAAAACAGCACTGTTGTCCGGAGAAGAAAGCGGAACACTTCGATGTGGTAGGCCTCCAGGCTTCCAGCCCACGGCAGCTCACAAGGGGCCAAAGGAAGGTCTATTAGCACAACAGTGGTTGCGCCGTGCGCCTAGTGCACGTGCCAATTCGCCTTGTGTTGAAGGTAGCTTATTTACAAGCCACTGCCCCGCAAGGGCGTCACTTTAAAATGGGAATAAGTGATGTACCACCGGCGCAAGGGACTTGTAAATAAGCCCCCATGTATTTAAAACGAAAACTGAGAAAACTCCACGTTTTAAATTAATATAAAAGCTCTGCGCTTTCCCAGCAGCACCATAAGCAGAACCCCGTGAATGGAACATTTATGATATGACGGGACTTCCAATGTGATGTCACGGGGTCCAGGGAACGTGCAGAAGGGGGGCCTCTGCCATAGCAGAGAGAAAAGGAGAGGCCACTGATGAAAGAAAGTCGGGTAGGATGGGATCGTCTTTTAGTTTCATCGAAGGATCATTTTGTGATTAAATAGTTTGTTTTTAGGAAATTTAATTCAATCGTTTCTTGCCTGCCCCCTCATTAAACAGAAACGTATGGAAGCACCCGTAAACCGATGACGTGTGAGGGATGACATGTTGAAAGTCTCCATTGTGACGTGTCCTTGGTATAGAAGGCTGGTAACCAGGCAGCTGCAGCAGTGCACGCATGGACACCAGACAGGGAGGATCACTGCTGGCGACCGCAGCTGAGGCCAGCACGTGTACGAATTTTGAGGCGGCAGACTACCCCCCTTCCCCCCCAAAAAACGGGGGCCAAAGTGCTAGCTACGCCATTGTTACGAAGTTGCAGGAGGCCGATCCGGCTCCAAAAAGGAAGGGAAAGAATGGGTTTAAGGGCACAAGGTGAGTACATAAACCAAACGAAAAGCGAACTAAAAACCGACATGAAAACGAACTGAAAACTTACTTGAAACTGGCTTGAAATTCCAATTCCCTTCCTTTTTCTTCAGATCAACTTCCCTGCACCCTCCCTATTCACTGCCCTCCCCTGCCCTTCTTTTCCCTCTTTCTATTCCCTTACGTTTTGTCCTTCTCTTCCTTACATTCTTATCTCTCCTCTTCTCTTTTCCCTTTTATTCCCAACCATTACTTTCTCCCCTACTACTTCTATCCTTTACTGTTCTTTCACACCTCCCTCACCTTACCCGTGCCTTTCGCTTTCCCTTCCCCCTCACCATCCTCCTTCCCTTCCATCTCTTTCCATCTTTGCCACCCTTCTTTTCTTTCTCTCCCTTCTCTTCCCTCACCCTTCCCTTACCTCACCGACCCCTCACCATTCCTTTCTCCTTTCCATTCCCGCTCTTTCCCCCTTCCCTCCCCTTGCCCTCACTTCCCCTTTCCTTCCCATCACCATTCCTTACCCTTCACCATCACTGCACCCTTTCCTTACCTTCCCCATTCCCTTGCCTTCGTAATCCCGTTCTCTTCACCACCCCCACACTCCACTTCCCCTCTCCCTTCCCTCTCCTCCTGCCCTTCCAACCCCTACCCTTCCTTCATTTACTTTTCCCTTCCTCCCCTTTCCCTTTTCTTCCCTTCTGTTCCCCTCCCCACCCTCCCACTCCCTATCCTCCTACCCTTCTTGTTCCTTCATTTCCTTCCTATCCCATTCCCTTTCCCTTACATTTTCATTACATTCCATTCCCTTCACCTTTTCCTTCCGTTCCCCATCCTTCAGCCTCCCTCTTTCCCTTCCCCATTCCCCTTCACCATCCCCTCCCCCTCCCTCCTCTTTCCCTTCACCCTCTTCCTTTCCCCTCCTCTTCTTCCCTTCCCTTCCCTTCCCTCTCCTTTCCATCCCATCCCTTCCCTTCCTTTATCCTTCTTTTCCCTTCGACCTTCCCTCATTCCCTATCCCTCACATTTTTCTTTCTTACCCATCCTACACCATTCCCCTTCCTCGTCCCCTTCCTATTCCTAAAAAAAAAACCTTCCCCATCGCCTACCCATTCCCCTTCACCATCCCCTTACCTTACCCTCTCCTTTCCCCCCTTCCCTTCCTTCCCTATCCTTCCTTCACCCTTCCACCTTCCATAACCCTCACTTCCTCTCCCTTTCTGTCCGTGACCTTCTCTTTCCATCCCCTCTCCTCCCACCTACTCCCAACCCCACCCCACTCCACACCTGCCTTCACTTCCCATCTTCCATTCACGTCCCCTTCCCTTCCCTCTCCCCCTTAACTCTCCATCACACCCTTTTCCCCTTTGGTTTCCATCTTCCCTCCCCCTTCACTGTTTCCCACCTCTTGCTTTCCCCTCTCCTTCCTTCTTGTTCCTTCAATTCTCTTCCACTCATCCACCTCCTCCTCATCACTTTCCTTCCTTCTCCATCTCTCTCTTCCATGTCCTTCCCTTCTCTACCCCTTATCCTTCCCTTCTCCTTTCCCATGACCATTCCTTGACCTTTTTCTTCCCTTTCTCTCCCCTTACCTCTACCTCCCCACCCCCCCTCCCTCTCCTTTACCCTTTCCTCCCCTTTACCCCTCCCTTCACCTTTTGTTCCACTAAACCTTCCCGTCTCTTCTTCCCTTCCGTTCTCTTCCCTTCCCCTACTCTCCCTTTCTGTCCCCTTCTTTTCCTTTCCTTATCTCCCCTTCATCTTTCCTTTTTCCTTCCACTTTCATCTTCCATTTCCTGTCCCCTCCACTCACATGTCCCACCCTACTCTTCCCTTTCCTTCATTTCTTCTTTTCTATGTCCTACGTTTTTCTTTCCATGCTCTTCCTTATCCACTTTTCCCTCTCTTCCTCAAGTTCATATCTCTCCACTTCTGTCCCCTTCACCCCCTTTCCATTTCCCTTTCCTGCCATTAGTTTTTTCCCTAACTCTTCTATCCTCACTCCCTCTGTCACCCTTTCCTTTCCCTTCCCCCAATCTTCCTTTCTCCTCCTCTTCACTTTTCCCTTCCCTTCCCCCTCCCTCCTCTCCTCTCCCCTCCTCTTTCCATTTGTCCTCTCCCTCCACCTCCCCTTCTTCCCTTCTCTACTCTTCCCTTTCCATCCCATCCCTCCCCTCTCCTCCCCCCTCCTCCTCTCCCTCCCTTTGTGTCAACATCTTCCTGTCCTTTCCCATCCCCTCTACCTCACTCCACCCCTGCCTTCCCTTCCCCTTCCCTTTCCCTTCCCATACCCTCCCCTCCTTCCTCTTTGACATTTCCCTTCCCTCTTAATGGTCTCTGAAAACAATTAAAACAAGCATTGGCATAGCCAATAGGTCTCGCCTTTGAGACCTTATAAGTGTTCAGCCATGTAACAGTTGATGATGTTGCACCAAGGATATTGTGCTGGATAACTAAACACTTATAAGGTCCCAAAGGCGAGACCTATTGGCTATGCCAATGCTTGTTAATGAAAGTCCCACACCCTCCTTATGGTGGTCTTTCATGGTACAGCCTCTGCCATACACAATGATGGGTCTGCCATTGCAGACAGGGGAGACCAACTTCCACCATCTTTGGTGCAAATAGCACAGCTTGGGAAAGGTGTTTCCCCCAGTGGGATGTTCCTCGTGTACAGAATTCAAACTGGTGGATAATCCACAAGAGGCGTGGGTGAAAATGTTGATTATTTGAGGCATCTTTCGATCACTCCTTCTTCTACTTAGGCCCACAGTAGCACGCAAAACTGACCAGCTTGTTGAATTACTCATAACTACGTATGAGCTCGGGCTTGAAAGGGTTTGAATAATTCTCTGAATCTGGTGAATTGCAAGAGGGTTTTAACTGTGGGAGCACAACACCCCTGAGGTCGACACATACCTTCTCCGTAGCCAAAAACGAGGAACCTTAGGAAGACGTATAGAGTATACGCTGTTTCTACACCCAACCCTCAATTGTGCACCCACATCTCAGAAGTTTGCACACACCATCCTTGAGAGGAGAAACCTGGGGATCTATTAACTTCAACATTGCTGTGATGCTGTTTTTTAAACACGCGTAGGAATCAATTTGTCAACCACATATCACCGGATCTTACATCAGAAGTCCAGGCATTCATTACCTTTTGGGGTATTCCAGTTTTCTTTGCAGACGTGTAACATCCATGCTCTTTCCTTGCAATGTACTTAAGTAACTATGCCTTCGACGCTTCCATGGTAGCGATGGCCCACTTGGAAGAGGCAAGAATGGGTGGTGAAGAGAATTAGTTATTAAATGTGTAGTCAAGCTGATGCCATGGAGAGAGATGCTCACAAATTCAACAATACACTGGCAGAAGGGTGTGGCACTGCTCAGTGTCCTGTCATCACGGCACCATCTTCTGGCCGACTGTCCACTCTTCCCTAGTAATGTCCGGCATCTTTAAGGATACGGTGCAGTGCAATGAAAATTGGTAATCCTAATTTTGCAAGTATCCGAGTCTACTAAAATTCAGTAATTGAATCCTGGGCAGGCACTTTTCTGGTTAATGTGTCCTCATGTGCAAGCACCACTATACCAGGGTATGCGGGTGTGTGTGCATGTGTGTGTGCGCACCTGTGATGAGTAACAACAATGTTTTATGTGCTAATACACAATCAGAGCATTCTTACGCATTTGGACAATCCTTACGAGTAAGTATAGACGAGGAGTATTGCTCATGAAAATCTGTGTCTTGCATAGGGTTCCGAGAATATTCCGACGGATTTTATGGAATCTGCTGAATTCTGCTCAAATCATAGGACTCAACCTAGACTTAAAATAAGTAGCTTTATGACATTGTAGAGATTTTTTTTTTTAATCTCTGCTCGTTTGATGACCAAGCATTCTAAAGGAACTTTACAACCGATAGTTTTGAATGGAAATAACTACATAAGCGCCCATGATACTTTGGGGGATTTCATAGATATTGCAATATAAGAATTACCAAGTGGGATCGAAGTTGACAAGAGTATCAATAATGGTTGCATTTTCAAATTTCAGCAGTCTCTAGCAAAGGAGAGTAATATTTTTAATTCAGTGCAAGAGCCTCGAAATGCAGCGGAAAAAAGATAAGAATTCATTGGGTATAAATAGTCCCTGCCAAGGGTTGGCGGAAGTGCAGAAGGTGCGAATGGCTTCAAGACTGAATTTCAGTAAAAAGTAAGCTGTATTCTCATTGCAGTATTTCTTTTTTTCAATTTATCGTCTAGATATTGTTCTCAAAAATCAAATTGATTGTCTCTTAATATTGAAGATTTAAAAATAAAAATAAAACTTCTGCTAGTGTACCACTATAAAAATCACAATTCTGATAAATCTTAGTTATAACGTTCTGGGAGCATTTCCCTTACTACATGTGTCCCTATTTCAACCTTTCAGACAGGTAGTAAGCCATCATGAAAAAACAGGAAGTGTGGTGTGCTCATAGCAAGTCCACAGGGAACACAAGCAGCGAACTGGGGTAGCAATAGAGAGCTACCCCTAAATGACGTGCTATGCTATTAGGCGCATTTACATAGGTTTCATTCAATAGCGCATGTACTCATTGCCAAACATGTATGTGTCAGTCACGCATGCACAAAGTCAGCCAACAGGGAGGAGTCTGCACTATTCTGTTTGTTGTGAGACGTGATGGCTGTGTCAGATGTCTGGTGGAAAGTCCACAAATGTTAACACCTGTGACATGTTAGCCTTCATTTCATAAAATCTGCAGGAGTTTTAAGAAATAGCTAGTCTAAAAAGTAATCTCAAATGTAAGTTTTTCTTATACCCACAGTACATGGGTAAAGTAGTGGACGGAATCTTGTTCTGGAGTGAGTCTGAATGGATTTGGGTGGCTCATTAGACCAGTCCAATTGGACCAGCGTTTTACTGGGCCGTTGAGGCTATTAAGGGTCTGCTGTCTAATCAGCTTGCTATGACGGAGGGCACTCGCAGGCAATAAAGCAGACTATATTCACCTTAAGTTGTAACAGGTGTTGTAATATATATCTACCAGCCAATCAGAATGTGACTTTCGCCTCATGTTCAGCTTTTGCTACTTAGCGCTTCTCAAAGTACTCAATATGATGTCACACGCCAGTGCCTGTCCACCAGTGTTGCTGAAAATGAAATTAGGCAAAAATACACAATTTATGTTTGCTTTTTTAAAATTAAAGACTCGGAGTTAGTTTTCTAAACTGCAGCAGCTTAGCATGTTCTAATTTCATTCTTGAACATTCTGTAGGGCATTATCATTGAGATAATTGCCCTTCACTCTTGTGCTGCCACATAGCTTGGAAGGAAATTAATTTTCTCCGGATAATGCCTTGGAAACTTCATTTATGCTCTGATACCATCTTTAGACTTGCATACTTTTTCAACTTAATGTAACCTGTTGTTTTTTTCTCTTGACTAGGCATGGAAGAAGCGTTGGTTTATCCTGCGCAGCGGAAGGATGAGCGGTGACCCCGACGTTCTCGAGTATTACAAAAATGACCACACCAAGAAGCCCATCCGCGTTATTAACCTCAGCTTCTGTGAGCAGGTGGATTCAGGACTCACCTTCAACAAGAAGGAGCTGCAGGACAGCTATGTCTTCGACATCAAGACCAGCGACAGGACCTTCTACCTCGTGGCGGAGACGGAGGAGGAGATGAACAAGTGGGTTCGCAGCATCTGTCAGATCTGTGGCTTCAACCAATCGGAGGAGAATGCAGGTACTGAGACAAGAATAGTGTAATAGCTCTTTCTATGTGAGCTCTAATCTTTGCTGGTAAATTTAAAAACAAATTTGCACAATGTGTACAAATGATGTCTTGGTGGACAACATCCTCTCCAATGCTTCTAAACTGAGATTGTTTTGCTAAAAAAAATCAGATTTCAGAGCCTCAATGCAGGTTGATTCTTTGGACCACGTTCCCTTTGGCTAACAGTATTTCTGCGTGGGTTTTCAGTTCTGATAACTATTTTGAAAAAATGTATTATTCACTCTAATGCATGGTAGGTCTGGTCCCTCTAGATATTATTGGGTTTTAGATGTGAGCTCTAATAGTTTTCATTCATTCCTTTTTGCTGGTAATAATATTTTTTGTTTTTCTTTCTCTTACGGTATCTGCATGGTCCCACTACTTAATTGCTTTCCTGTAAGTGTGCACGCCTAGTCAGTGGGAACCTGCAGCGCTTCTAAAAGAAACTAGCATTGGCAAGGCCAGTAGGTCTAGCCTTGGCAGCGTGGTGCGATGGTTACATTTTTAAAATGTTTTTATTGCAAGCCTAGGCCACACAAATAAAAACAAGGGAACAAAAAACCATGTTGCTGCCTAAACATGACAGTCCTATGCTTGTACTAAAAAAAAATTGTTTGGAAATAAAAACCATAGCATAAAATTTTAATAGAACAGTATTTGTGCTTCCTAGAGGCCATGTGTACTTAGAACAGATATAGAAATCCGTTTTAGTTTTAATGTAGAAAACTGAAGACTGTGATACTTATTGGTGTAAAGAAACGTTATTAAAAAGGATGATGAGTGGCAAGAAAAAAGCACTGCCAAATAAAGTTTTGGCCTAATATCCCTGTCACTGAAGGGCACTACTTCCTATTGGGCAGCTGTGCACATTTGATTTGGCAAAGTGCCATCACAGTGCAAGCTAGCCAATAGCTGCAGTGGGCTGAGCCCATACTGCATGCTATGGCATTCGAAAGGAAATGCAAGTAACAGTTGAGTGGACCAATGGATGGAAAGGACTGGTTCTAATATCCTCTCAGCCGCCGCCCGTGCGGGTAAGAGCTTTGGGGACTGGTTGGGGGGGATTCGACAAACGACCACAAGGGAAAATTAAATAAATAATTAAACTGCCCTCGTCATAGTCTGTCGAAATACACCTCCTCCACCCCAACTGGCCCACCGCTCTTTCCTGCACTGGGCATGGCTGCCTCCCAAGTCTTTTGATGTAGACAACAGTTCTTGGTGAATATATATCGAGAAAGCCATATGGCATCCTTGCAATATTAATGGCACTGACATTTTTCTCATGAATGTATTCTACTGTTCCTCTCGAACCTCTGCGTAAAACAAGGTAGCATGCACAGGCATCCTGCAGGATCTTGTAATTCTTTTGGGTAGCCTCAGGTAGGTTTAATCTATTAATCTCATCTTCTAGCGTTTCTATTTCTAGAAGTATATTGGCTCTCTTCCTTTCTGTGTGCTGGATTACAATAGTCATCATATTCTAGGATGAACTATGTAGCAGACTTTCCCAATCCAGTATTAGGTCCTTATCAAGGTCATCAAAGGAGGGAAAGATAATTCTTAACCCCCTAGGGACCAGCTTCATATCTAGATACTTTTCCAGAATGGTGTCATCCCACCAACGTGAAGATTCCTGTTTGCGTCATTTTTCTAGTTTTAGATCGAAGACCATCATTATTCTCCTTATTCCCTGTCATTCTATCAGATTCCTCCCTTGAAAGAGTTCCTCTAGGAGTTTATCTATGTCATCTCTAAAGTTGGCCATTAGTTTTGCCAAAAGGTACAGCTATTTAGCTAGTGAGACAGAAACAGCAATTATACAGTGCCTAATAGTTCAATCTTTTGTGTTGTTTCCTACTTTCTGGTAGTGCCTAGCAGACCATTATATTCAAACATACAAACATAGAGGATGACAATGGTAAAGCAAGGATGCCAGCACATACACAAATTCGGGAAAGTACAATACACACTTGTAGAGTAGGTGTGCTCAATGGGAGCAAGGACACTATATCACCCCTATAGTGTCAAGTATAGGAGGAAAAACCCATCTATACAGCCTAATTAAAAACAATGTCCAGAGCACCACCAGAGAAGACAATATGAAGGTCCGTCACTCTAACGGGTCCATACAGATAAGTTCAAAAACATGCACAGGCATCATGCACAGTGCATAAACATACCAATCCAATTCAGTTTTTAACGATAAGCAATCCAGTCGAGTGACACAGGTTGCCTTTCATGGTAGGGCCAAATGATGTTAGCAAATTGGGTAGAAAACTGTAGCCCTGGGGTGGCAGCCAGGGAATGGTACTTGCAGAAAAATAGATACGTTCTAGCCCTTTATAATTGATCAAATACAGCAAAGAAGGGATCTTGAACATGGGCAAAATGTGAATTCAAAATACGTTCTCAAACTGTAACACAATTGCATTCACTGTCCCTAAATTAACCTCACTAGATCTGTTTAGCCGAAGAGCCAGGTCTTGAGGGTCTTCCTGAAGGTGTTCAGGGACGGGGTGCGCCTGATGTCTGCCGGTAGCTCGTACCAGGTCTTGGCTACAATGTGAGAAAAGGATCTTCCGCCTGCTCTGGCTCTGTGGATGCGCAGGGTTTCGGCCAGTGCGAGGTTGGAAGATCGGAGGTTTCGTTTGGGTACGTGGAAGTTGATTCTGTTGTTGAGGTATTTGGGTCCGTTGTTGTGTAGGCATTTGTAGGCGTGAGTGAGGATTCTGAAAGTGACTCTTTTCTCCACAGGGAGCCAGTGGAGACTTCGTAGGTGTTGACTGATGTGTTTGTGTCGGGGGATGCCGAGGACGAGTCTGGCGGCGGTGTTATGTATTGTCTGGAGTTTGCGAAGTAGGGACATGTTGATACGGGTGTAGAGTGCATTTCCATAGTCCAGTCTGCTGGTGATGAGTGCGTGGGTGACTTTCTTCCTTGACTCAGGGGAGATCCACTTGAAGGTCATCCGAAGGATGCAGAGGGTGTTGAAGCAGCTGGAGGTGACGGCGTTGACCTGTTGGTTCATGGTGAGTGATGAGTCGAGTACGATGCCGAGGTTCTTGGTGTGGTCTGAGGGGGTAGGTGGGCTTCCGAGGTAGGTCGGCCACCAGGTGCTATCCCATGCAGAATGGGTGGTAACGAGGACTTCTGTCTTCTCGGCGTTGAACTTCAGGCAGCTATTGGTCATCCAGACTGCAACGTCTTGCATTCCCTTCTGGAAGTTGAGTTTGGCAGTGGTGGGGTCTTTGGTGAGGGAGAGGATGAGCTGGGTGTTGTTGGCGTAGGATACGATGTTGAGGCCGTGTTGTCAGACGATGGCTGCGAGGGGGGCCATGTAGAGGTTGAAGAGGGTGGGGCTCAGGGATGAACACTGTGGGACTCCGCAGGAGATTTTCGTGGGGTCGGAGAGGAAGGGTGGGAGTCTGATCCTTTGGCTTCTTCCGATGAGGAATGATCGGATCCAGTCCAGGGCTGTTCCTTGTATGCCTGCGTCGTGTAGTCTGGCGACTAGTGTGCGGTGGGTGACGGTGTCGAAGGCCGCTGACATGTCGAGTAGGATGAGGGCTGCGGAGTGGCCATGGTCCAGGAGGGTGCAGATGTCATCTGTGGCGGCGAGTAGGGCGGTCTCTGTGCTGTGGTTGCTTCGGAATCCGGATTGGGACGGGTCGAGGACAGCGTTCTCTTCAGTGAATCGTGTTAGTTTCCTGTTTGACTGTTTTCTCTGCAACTTTGCCAGCGAAGGGGAGAAGCGACATGGGCTGATAGTTCTTGAGGTCGGTGGGGTTAGCTGAGGGCTTCTTGAGAAGAGGTCTGACTTCTGCGCGCTTCCAATCGTCTGGGAAGGTGCCTGTTTTGAAGGTGGTGTTGATGGTGCGTTGTAGTTCGGGTACGATGGCAGCCGCAGCTCTGTGGTAGATGTGAGGGGGGCAGGGGTCGGTGGGGTCCCTCGAGTGGATGCTTTTCATGGTTGAGGCGGTGTCTTCGGCCGTCATTGGTGTCCAGTTGGATATGGTGGGCTGGCTGGTGTTTCTGGGGGTCGGGGGGCCATCTGTGGCGCCTGGTGGATGGTCGATGAAGTTGCCGTAGAGGTTTTTGATCGTGAGGTGGAAATTGGTTCCAAGCTTGTCGCAGAGGTCTTGGGATGGGGTGATATCTGTGGCTTCGCTGCGTGGGTTGGTGAATCCTTGAATGACACTAAAAAGTTCCTTGGACTTGGTGGAGTTGGCCAGGATTTTGTTGTGGATGAAGTTCCTCTTGGTGGCGCGGATCTGGTTGTGGTAGTCTGTCATGGCGTCCTTGTAGGTGGTGTGGTTTTCGGTTGTCTTGGTGTTTCTCCAGTTCTTCTCCAGGCGTCTGCAGGTGCGTCTGGCTTATTGGAGAGTGGTAGTGAACCAGGTGGCTCTCCTGGGGCGTTGTCTGTCGGGGTTGCGTAGCAGGGCGAGCTCATCTGCGCAGTCGGAGATCCAGGTGTGGAGTTCTCTTGCTGCGTCGGGTGCCCAGGTGTGGTTGTCTCGGGTGAGGGTGGAGTTAAGTTGCTCGTCGGTAACCTTGCTCCAGTTCCTTCGTGGTGGGCGTGGGGTTTGGGAGCCTTGGGTTTGTTGATGGCAAAGTGTACGCAGTGGTGGTCGGTCCATGGCGGCTGCGTTGCGTGGCTGAATTTTATCGCCACATTTGTGAATAAAAAGACACATTGATACTCAAAAATGTTTTATTGACTTTTGTGGGCCGTGTTTTTGAGTATTTTTATCATCCTTCTTGCCTATCCTTGTGAGATGCACAAGTATAAGATGACTATTACAAGATAGCGCAGTGAGTGCAACGTCGCACATAAAGACATCACCCACACGCCACCACACACGGGGTAAGGGCAACTAATTAAATAGATTGCTCCTCTCTCCTGTGATGTCCAAATCCTCAGGTCTCCCTCTTTGCGAGCCTTAGGATCCGGTGCCGCTTCCACAATGCAGGCCACCTAAGAGATTCCGCTCTGTGTCTGATTCCAATCTTGGGATTACGGGACGCCGGTGATAACGCATTGGCGTTCCATCTATGATAAAGTATGACATAATGATAAGCTCTGCCTTTATTATTTTCCCCACCATTTCCTAAGGTACATTGAAGGACTACTGAGATACATTTAAATAAAATACATACTCCATGTGGAGTGTTTAAATATAAGATACTGTTAAGGGCATAGATATCCCTGAGAAATTGAGTGTTTATGTACTTGGCATAACAAATAAACAAGCAATTAATAGTGACACAAATGGCATTCATTGATTATTTTTCAGTAACTTCTACCAGTGACAGATTTGTTTTGTGGCATTCTGAACCTGGTATGAGATTCCCCCATTGGGTTAGGGTAATTGTATACTTGCTATCTGTTTACACAAGACTGGTGTGTATATGTTTGAGGATTACCAGTCAGTTCTCTTGCCCCCTCATTTTTCAGATGCTGCTGAGAGGCACCTACAATAAACTGATTAGTCCTCTATTGGTGCTGGTGAAATTGACACAAGTTGTGTTGGCAATGGAGCATGTCGACCTTCATTAGTACAGGTCCTAGCAAGTCCTGAATCCTTTAACACATAGAAGGGATGCAATAAACATAAAAAAGGGATAGGCCTAATCCTAATCTATTTTTAATAGAGGTGTGCGAAATTTGCATAATTATGGGAAAATAATTTAGCTCTATATTTTAGCTCGACATGCGCCCGTGCATCCATTTTTGATGAAAAAAAGTATTTTGCATTTTTTTAAAAATGAAGGAGAAATAGAGGTGGGCGGAATTTGCGTAGTCGCTCTATGCAAAGCTCCGCGAAACGGCAAAAATCTCCGCGAGCACGCAACAGTTCCGCGAACACGCGGAATTGCTTGTTCCTGTTCGCGATGCTTTTTTTCCTATTCGCGAACACTGTTTGCATGCTCGGGGAGAAATATCTCACGAAGACGCAATTTAAAAGCACAAACAAGCAAAAATTCCGCAAACGGAATTTCCGCCCAGGCCTACGTAGAAACACAATTTACGCATGGGACAGCAGTTTGTGTTATTCCTTTGCCATCAGTAAATTTGTACTACGAATGGTGCGTAATTGCGTGGCATAATTTAATACATTTTGCATATCCAGGGTAATGCAAATTTCTAAAATTACACCAGTGTTTTTTTAAATATAAGTGAAGACACACACCATAGTCCAACTACTATCTGACCTTCGGAATACCTAGTAACATTAAATGGGGTGGTCTTGAAGGGGGGGTCGTCAATCTGAAAACAGCTACCTTATCCCATGGTACTCACACTAATCATGGTGTTGGTTTGACCTCAAGTATGAGTGAGGAGCAGGGATATGAAGCCAGGGACACAGTCCCACCTTTATCTGTTGTCCCTGTGTCCTTTAAAGTGTGTCCTCATAATCAAGTCAGCTGCAAATAGGGGCTGCTTTGTCCAAAAACTACTTCTACCCCTGGCGGATTGTTGGAAGGTGTACAATTAGATACCTCCAGGCAGTGACAAAGATGTCCAAGGCACAGCTAACTAGGACCTTTACTAGCAGCATTCTAAAGGGCCAAGACGTATCTGTTTTCTGTGAAGGGAGTGATCCTCTCCTGGTATTGTAAAGAACAGGATGAGAGCCATAGACCTGCTGGCAGATGTGTACAGGGCAGAGGATGAGTGTGACTTGGGTTGGTCCCAGTGCTTCTGGTGTGAGTGGGAGGCCTACGGTGGATGCTGCCAAGTTAAATAAATAAATAAATAAATACACAATGTACAGTTATCAGACACACGGCTCACAGGCAACAGACGCGTGGCTTAAAGATACAAACATGACCGGCTATACACCGAAATCCCACACAGCTTCCCTGGCTGAATCTGAATTGGAAATGGGAAGGTGTGACCAGAAGTGAAACAAAGGCAAAAAGCCAATGGTGTCATGAGTTGGCAAACCTGCAATTTTTTTTCTATCTATTTATTAGACATTAAAAGTGCAAAATAACTTAACGTGTAATAACAACTTAGTAGCAATGTCTAAAGGTGGCAATCATGTACTTGCCAAAAAAGTAAATAAAAAGTAACCTATTACAAACATGATATATTCGAAAAATAAATGAAAGAAGTTAAGTGAAAGAAGAAATACAAGCAGAGATAGGCTTACCTGCCCTAGTATTGAAGCAGAATACTCTGTAGGCGTATGTGGACATGTGGAAGCAAAGCTGCCGAAGTGGGCTGACCCATTGCTCAGTGCTGATTGCTGTGGAGGGGGGGCAGAAGCAAATTGTGAACTACAGACTACAATTGAGTAGACTAATAAGTGAAGGGGTTTTACTGCAAGCCCATGTAAGTATGTATGCATGCATGTATTTTACTATGCATTATTTGGAAGCTATGAGGCTGGCTATATTCTTAGAGTTGCCCCTAAGTCGGACATAAAAAGGATAAGAGTGGAAGAAAAAACCCTGACAAAGTTAAGTGCTAACCCATCTAACACTGGAGTGACCTTCTATTTAGCCAGATGTGCACATGAGATCAGCGAAATGTTGTCAGCCATTGTGCCTGAAGTCAATGGCAGAAGTGGGCTGACCCATTGCTCCAAGCTATTGACTACAATTGGCTGAAGCAAAATGTCGCAGGCTTATTGGACTGACCACAGCTGCGTCCACTTCAGCTTCAGAAGAACCACGACCCACCACCACGCGCAACAGGTTCCTCGCCGGAGCTGGAGCAAGATCACCACCGAACAGCTCACCACCTCCCTCAGCCGGAACCCTCCCGCCAGCACAATGGACCCCAACGAAGCAGCCAGCAACCTCACACAGTGGCTGACCGCCTGCGTCGACGACCTCGCACCACTGAAGAACCCTCACAGCAGACCCAGCAGCAAGAAAGCCCCCTGGTTCACCGACGAACTCAAGGACTCCAAGAAGAACTGCCGCACCCTCGAGAAAGCCTGGCGCCACGACCAGACCACAGACAACATGACCGCCCTCAAGCACGCCACCCGCAAGCACCACCAGCTGATCCGCACCACCAAGAAGACAGCATTCAAAGAAAGACTGGACAACAACGCCCACAACAGCAAGGAACTCTTCAGCATCGTCAAAGAGCTCTCCAATCCCAGCGCCGGAAACAACAACATCACTCCTTCACAAGACCTCTGCGACTCACTCGCCTCGTTCTTCCACCGCAAAATCGCCGACCTACACAACAGCTTCGGCACACCTACCACGCACCCAACCGCCGAACCAACGCCCCCCACCACCACACTCTGCGCCTGGACCCTGGTCAGCACCGAAGACACCACCCGCACGATGAACACCATCCACTCCGGATCTCCAACCGACCCCTGCCCCCACCACGTCTTCAACAAGGCCGACTCCATCATCGCACCCCAACTCCGGGACATCATCAACACCTCCTTCCACACCGCCACCTTCCCGGAGAGCTGGAAGCACGCCGAGCTCAGCGCCCTCCTGAAGAAACCAACAGCGGACCCCACTGACCTCAAGAACTTCCGCCCCATCTCGCTCCTCCCTTTTCCTGCCAAAGTCATCGAGAAGACCGTCAACAGACAGCTCGCCGCCTTCCTCGAGACGAACAGATCCCTCGACCCCTCGCAGTCCGGTTTTCGAGCAAACCACAGCACCGAGACCGCACTGATCGCAGCCACCGATGACATCAGATCCCTGCTCGACAACGGAGAAACAGCGGCCCTCATCCTCCTGGACCTCTCTGCAGCATTCGACACTGTCTGTCACCGCACCCTAGTACAGCGCCTCAGCAACATCGGGATCCAAGAGAAGGCACTGAAGTGGATCATCTCGTTCCTCGCCGGAAGAACTCAGAGTCTCCGCCTCCCCCTATTCAGATTCGACGCCACCGAAGTCATCTGCGGCGTACCACAAGGATCATCACTCAACCCAACCCTCTTCAACATCTACATGAGCCCCCTCGCAGCCATCGCACGCCAACACAACCTCAACATCATCTCCTACGCCGACGACACCCAGCTGATCCTCTCCCTCACCAACGACCCCGCCACCGCCAGAACCAGCCTCCAGGAAGGGGTGAAAGACATCGCCGAATGGATGAAGAACAGCCGCTTGAAACTGAACTCCGACAAGACGGAAGTCCTCATCCTGGGATCATCGCCCTCCGCCTGGGACGACTCCTGGTGGCCCCCTGCCCTGGGCACCACTCCCAAGCCAACGGACCACACACGCAACCTGGGCTTCATCCTGGACTCCTCCCTCTCGATGACCAGACAAGTCAACGCTGTCTCATCATCATGCTTGAACACCCTGCGCATGCTCCGTAAGATCTTCCGATGGAGCCCCACCGAAACCAGGAGGACGGTCACCCAGGCACTCGTCACCAGCTGACTGGACTACGGGAACACCCTCTACGCCGGAACCACAGCCAAACTTCAGAAAAGACTCCAACGCATCCAGAACGCCTCCGCACGACTCGTCCTGGACATCCCCCGACACAGCCACATCTCCGGGCACCTGAGAGACCTGCACTGGCTCCCAGTCAGCAAGAGGATCACGTTCAGGCTCCTCACCCACGCACACAAGGCTCTCCACGACCTGGGCCCCATGTACCTCAACAACCGCCTGACCTTCTACATGCCCACCCGCCAGCTACGATCGACCAGCCTCACCCTCGCCGCCGTACCACGCATCCGCAGAGCCACCGCCGGAGGAAGATCCTTCTCCTACCTGGCAGCCAAGACTTGGAACTCCCTCCCCATCCACCTTCGGCTGACCCAGGGCCATCTCTCCTTCAGGAAGCAACTCAAGACCTGGCTCTTCGAGCAGTAACGGACCCCTCTCCCCCAGCGCCTTGAGACCCTTCCGGGTGAGTAGCGCGCTATACAAATGCTATGATTGATTGATTGATTGATTCATAATGATACAGCAAAACAGACTTCTCTGGCTTTAGTGGCACTACTTGGTCGAATTTGTGTGCCACCTCTATGCAGATTTCTTCCTGTCCCATAATTCCTATACACACACACACACACACACACACACACACACACACACACACACACACACACACACACACACACACACACACACACACACACACACACACACACACACACACACACACACACACACACACACACACACACACACACACACACACACACACACACACACTAGGGTGAGGTTTTTTTCCACATCAGTGTAAGGGAATGCTTCATGCCCCATAAAGTAGTCAACCGAAGGCTGAAACAATACTTTATCTTTTGCTAATTGCTGGAGACACCTTTCCTCCCTTGACTGACTTTACATTGGACATCAAAGGTAGCAGATATTTAGTTCTGATGCCTTTGTGTCCCCCTCTGTAGGAAGGAGCTTTGTATCGTGAGGAAGAAGTGCTGAGCAAGCAGGAAACTCCATAATTAAATGTTTGAGAGTTAAGGTCCACCCAGCCTATATGCAAGTATAAATTATCATGTGGGTTCATTTGAGAAAGAAAACCCACAATAAATACTGTAATGAATTCATTGCACATCAGCATCAGCGGTTGAGAGTTTTCAGGCAGGTCATCATCTTGAAAAAGAGTTTCTGAGCTTCTCCTCCTCTGGGCAAGTTTCAGCAAGAGCCTGAACTTAAAACCATTGCACATTCCAAAACTGACATCACTGC
Organism: Triturus cristatus; assembly: GCF_964204655.1. Classification (NCBI taxonomy): domain Eukaryota; kingdom Metazoa; phylum Chordata; class Amphibia; order Caudata; family Salamandridae; genus Triturus; species Triturus cristatus. Next base: position 1,451,762,211 of record NC_140591.1, read on the forward strand.
TGCTGATGTTACCAAGTTGTAACTCCAGTCCAGCCGCCTGTGTTGACGTCAGTCACAACTCCTCAGAGGCTGCTTGTACTTTGCTATCTGTTGGCACCTCCCTCGGAGACTTTGTGTTCTGGCCCAAGTGCCTAGCCAGCTATGTTTATTGGAAACAGACTATCCCAGAAAATAGTATACAGCGGCATAACCACCCTTAACGACTAGGGAAATGTAGTTTGTTGTGTAACGGAGCTTCCCAAATAGTAATGAAATAAAAAGGATGTACATATTTTTTTTTTAAATCTGGACATTTTCTCTTAGAAAGACTGTGTAAAGTTGTTTTGTAAAATGTATTGCCAGCTCCTATCTGAACTCAACAAACCCGACTCACTAAGAGTTTGATACAGTTGTTTACTTGTACGCTGCTGTTGCCTTGAGAAAGAGAGACTTACTGAAATGGGAAAACGCAACTCTCAGTTATTTAAGGATGGGTACTGAGTGGCTATTATTGATGATTGTATGATGTGTTTACAGTAAACAGTCACTACTTCTGAAAGGGCATAACCGCACCCAAAGACAATTCCAACCACATATTATATAAGAGATAAAGTACCCCCTTACTTACATCATAAGGATATTACAAGTCACCAAGGAGTTGCATAACCATATAGAGGAATGAGGCCGAAGGCCGAGTTCCCTTATAAAGATATGAAGTCCCTTGGTATGGCAGGGAGTACTTTACCCTATGTAATACATGGTCACACCATCCCCTTTCTCACAAACCAATTGAAGCTTGGTGCGTAGCTCTTTCAGAAGAAGAGTGCATGTTTGCAAACATGAGGGATAGAAAAAGAACTTCCAGTGCACATTTAAACACATTAAAAACCTGTTAGATATTTTTTGCAAAAAGATATTTGAAATATTTCAATACATGTCAGCTTACAAAAAATAAAGAAGCTGCAGTAACTCGGAATGTGTAGAAACCTGCAGAAATATTCTAACTTTTCTATAATTATCTAAGGAGGAGAAATGTATAAACATGTTCTTTCTGCTTGTCACTGTAAGCCAGAAAAATAGAGCAAAACAACGGAAAGCAAAATTTTGTTTTAAACAGCTGCTTTAATTTTGCTCGCTGACCCAACCTTCCTTTCACCGTGGCTGCTGGCTCTGGCATCAGATATTATGATGTCAAAACTCGACTGTAGTAGCTTATTACAATTGAGTTCTGACATCATTTCTTTATATTCGGCGACTGGGTGCCTCACAAGTTAGAGACCAATATTTATGCAGGGATTGGTGAATCCCATGTATTGTTATGATCTAAAGTGAATAGACTTATTAATTCAGTGAAAAGTCTACATGCAAATTGTCTTAAATAGCATGTGAGAACAGCGGGATATTAGGGCACCGTAATAAACTCTGGCATCGGAAAAAACAGATCTTGGTAGCAGTAAATGGACCACTCTGACCTGTCGTCCCATTGCTGTGTTTGTGTTTAACCCGTGTTGTCCCTGTGTCTGAAATTTGGCTTGGTTTTGATTTCTGGTTATAAAGATTTGTCTGTTCCTTCTAGATATTGTGCATTGCAGACCTGTCAACTTAAAATAACATTTCACAGTGTGAAGAAAAGGCGTGGTCTTGAAAGGGGGTGTAGTCTGCCTCGTGCCAAGAACTACCTATGAGGCACTTCTTCCTCCTCCCCCACCAAACCATCCCTCCTCAAAAAAAAAGCTTGCAGGGGCTGGTGCCGATATTCTGGGATCTTTTCACACCCGTTAATGGACATCTGCTTGTCAAAGCCTCGAAGATGAGCTGGAAATGCACTCTTTACAGTGGTCTCATCTTGTTTTTCCTGCCACCATATGATATCAGCTGCTCACCGGGTCACCGTGTGAAGGGAGACGATATTACGTGACACACGGTGTCGCCATGTGAGTTGCTGGGTCTAGCGTTGGGTCCTTGGAATAAACTTTACTTTGTGTGTTTTTGTGTGGTCCACATACGTTGGCCTAAAGTTGAGGACCAGAAACTAGATTAAAATTTAGCAGCAGGGTGTGCATCCATTGGAGTTGGTGAAGTTCATAGTTCATGCTGCAACTATGACCAATCGCCTCGTTTACATACTTCAGACACACGTAATGGTCCAATCTTGTTCTCTGACATTGGCTTCACTCAGCGGTCGAAGTGCAAAGAAAAAGTATGGGAGCTGTGACCCTAAGCACAATGGGGGCAGTGTGAGTGAGCATCCACAACAAAAAGCATGCACCCTAAATGAAAAACAAACCCAAGTTAAACTAATCTTAGTGATGGAGATTCCCTCCTTTCCTTTCAACTTGAGGCACCTCAAGGTTGTCATTGACTGCGCAGAAATGGTTATTCTTTGAAAAGAAGTATGGGAACGTTTATAATAAAATAATAAAAAGTTTGGGAACGTTGTTCCCAATAGATCCCGCCCAACTTGACCTCTGGCTGTACTTACAGGCAAAATCTTCTGTATCCTAACATTTATCACTCGACTTTCAGCCACTTTTTGTCACCTAAATTGGAAGTTTAGTCTTGTTGGTCAACTATCGTGATGGGGAATAAGACAACTCATTTATTTGTGTTTTTGTTGACTGCAGCACAGGCCAGTGTATTAATCAAACTGGTGTATTTTTGTCATGCCACAACAATACATGAATACTAGCAGGCGCAGTTTGTAGTACTCGATCCTGCAGTATATAAGTAGCTTATAAAGATTTGTTGGCTAATAAGAGACCCCGGCCATGTAGGTGTCATTCAGGTATTAGAATTCTGGTCATCCTGCCAGATTACTTCTAAATAAATTCTCCTGGGTGAGGAAGGAGCAGTGCTGGAGTATCTCTGTCGCAATCATACCGTGGTGCAGATCTCCACCCGAGGGCCTGTGCACATGAAACGTATAACTGTTACAAACTGCTTAACGCTGCAGGTGTCTTGTGTCGCCTAAGTGTTAAACATTGTTACCTGAGGAGGAGGACCATAGTAAAATATCTAAGGAACATTTGTTAGACAAGTAGCCTAGATAATATTACATGATCTATAATTTATAGTTTTGGTGTAACTTCCTTCCTACAAAAAAACGAAAACTCTAAAAACGCTTTATTCAACATTCTAATTTACAAGGAAATTCAATGATAGCTTCTTGAGTCCTTTTTTAAAACAGAAATGGTAAAATTGTTCAACCATTTCCAGATACAATAAAAGATCATGAACTTGTTTTGCTGTTGATCTTTTTTCCTGAACAAATGTACATAATTATACTGCATACAAAACCCTTCTCTTAAGATTGGCGTTGCTTTGGAACACGTCTTACACACATTTAATCGGAATATGATGATGGTACAGAAAATAAAATTATAAGACCTCTGGATAGGTCAGGGTACATATTAATCTTCAAGAGATTAATACATTACAAAATATTTAGAAGCACAGATCAGATTAATATGATTAATGATTACACTGGAGGACTCAGTTCTTTGCAAATAAAAATGAAATCTCTGTAGTTTTAGAAGCCCACCTTGAATAGTTACTGTGAACGCGGAAGTTGTGGAAGTATGCTGGAGACCACATTGAAATTCAGTGCTTTAAATCAGTTGTCTGGAGGTCATTTGCAGGTATCAATTTTCTAATTCTGCATCACAGGTTTAGCTGAAAAGAGCTCCCTTCACTCCAGTTTGCTAAGAAAAAGACTAATTGCTGGTGGAATAGCCTGTTTTGAAGGTGGACGTACAAATGCAGAAATGTATCAAAATGTCAGAATTACTGTACTCGTTTGTTTACCGTTAGTGGCAGAATGGTGTTCATTCTTGGCAAGGGTACCGAGCTAATGAAGGTGAACAACCACAGATTCTTAGGTTTGTGGTAGTTTACACCTTTTTAATGCATGTACATTTTCTCCTACCCAAAGAGTAGGCATGTTTGGAGTTTGGGCCTGGCTAGGAAACACCTCCATATATAAACAGTGTGCTGGGCAAGGGGGTTCCAACAAGGAAACCACTTCCAGAGGGGAAAATAGTGTGTCATACTTTCACACAAATAATTTTCTACCTGGGGAATATTCTACAGTTACAAATGTCAAGCAGTATGCCGGGAAATCTACAACTGTGTTAAGTATCCTGGTATACACCTGGGATTCTTTGTGATTTCCCAAAAAGTCGGATATTTCCTTCAAACATAAGAATATTCCTATATGTGCTAATTACCAAATTTCCTCCTTTGTGAATCAGAGGCATTCTTTTGGGAGGATTCTTATTAGTTTAGTAGTCCTTTGAGACAATTGATGTACTTCCTTGATTAGATTTTGGCAAACAGTCAAATTACCCTGCAAAGGTCTGGCTGTTCCAGTGTTTGGTTAGCTCACAGTGGAAGTTAGGGGATTTGTTTTGGGCTTGGTTGATGTCTTTGATTTCATGATTATCCATATTTATTCTTGGGTCATACACGTGCGGACCACCGGGGAGCTATCAAAGGCAGTGTTTACTGGTTGATAATAGAGCACAGTTGTGTTATGGCTGATAGATGACTTGTATTGGTTATTTGTTCATATAATTTGTAAACAGGATACAGGATCCTGCCAATGTGTGGGTTTGAGGGCATATCGTGGTGCCCGTTGTTTGCTGTTATGCCTTTGGCTGATCGATTCTGTGTTGACTTACTAGCTTGAAGGAGGCATGTGTTCTTTAGTCTCTTGCTTTACCGTGTGGGATACAGGGGTCACAAGGCATTTGTAATAGGGTTAATATGTGCCACGGTTTTTACTTTATTTCCTTTTTCATTTAATTTTTTTCCCCTGTGTTCGTAGATTAGCTAGTGTGTGGTATTGAATCTCCTGTGTTTGTCTAGGCTGTAAATGGGTCTTTGAAGGTTTTCGGGGTTTTGACTTTTAAGACCAGCGAGGCTAGAGTCTGGTATGGAGAACCACTGTTGCCTCATTCCAAGAGGTCCCTAATTCCATGGTGGGGCCGGTAGTCTTGCCACCGGCCCTATTGGGATTACAGGGTCTGCAGCAAGCATATGTTTCCTCTGGAGATGGATGAAATCTTACAGACAAAATTTTAGGAGGAAATTGTGGGGGCACTTGGGAATTACCAGAGGATTTTGCAGGGTCTACCCCCCCTAACCTTAATGTGCCACCGGTATCGTTTTATCAAAGGGTGTGTAATTAATACCCTCGCATCCGGGGACTTTACATTGAGGCCTTGTGTGCTGTAATGGCACACAATGATTTGAGAAGTAGGGAACATTATAAAGAAAATACCTCTGCTGTCCTGTGCAGTGTAAACTTCTTACAGTCTTTTTCAACATCTATTTTTACTTTTCTAGCCTCGTGGTCTTGCTTCATCCTTTCACTTTCCTTTTTCTCTTTTATCTTCATTTCATTGTCCTGTGCTTTTTTTTAATCACTTTTCTTCCTTTCACTCTTTCACTTCCCATTTTCCTGCTCCTTTTTATTTCTCCATTCTATCTCACTTTTAGGCCACTGTCACTTTTTCTTCTTTCTTCTTTTATTGTATTGCATCCCATTGATTTACTCTACTTTTTGTTAAGTATCTTACCAGTTCATATGTCCTATGTTCCTCTCCTCTTCAGTCGGCTACAGTCATCATTTATTTTATTTTCTAGTTTTTCCTTTTCTTCTCACTCTCTTCATTTATCCTTTTTCATCACTTTAGTGCATCATTCTGTAGACAGTGCTATCATTTGTTCATTGCTGTTCTTTTATCTCTATATTTCTGAATGTTTGAGCTTCACATCTTGTTTTGGTTTTCCATGATGCTTCCCTTTACTAGTATCCGGATTGCTGTATACTTCTTATTGTTTTGATCTCTTTCCTCCAATCGTGGCTCAGCAAATATCTGTCCATGAGACAGCACCGTCCCCATGGACTGTAGCCCCAGATAGCCTCTACCGGCTGCCCAGCCACACCTCCCGTTGGCCTCAAACAGCAAAACAGAGGCTCCTGACTTATGAGTCATTAAGTGTTGTTGTGACCCAGTTCTTCTCCTATGAGCCTTCTGCCAGGGTGGACGGAGTATCGCCACCCACCTCCTCCTCCCTTTCTGAACCCAGCAATTTCCTTGGAGCTTGCACAGGCTGTGTAGACTCCTTCTGATCATAAGCGGGTGGCTTAAGGTATCGGAGATGGTTGCCTAATTCAAAGATGGGTATTAGGGTGAGAAACTCTGATCTCTTGGAAATGTTGTTTTTCACTATCTCCTATCCACCTCTCTTGGGAATTTTGTTTTTCGTAGGGAACTGTGCCACTAAAACGGGAGAAGTTGCTGTGGTTGAGTGAATTGAGTCTCTGAGATGTAAAAGAGACAATGGTCCTAGATATGTAAGCTGCCTTTTCATGTAGAAGAACTGCTAGAGGAAAGGATTGAAGTCCTCCTGGACAGGATTACTCATTAGGTCGAGGCTATCCGAAAGGACAATGTCTGTGGCGTTCCCTGCACCTCTCAGATGTCACCTCCACAGTTTTTAGAAAGGCTCTGTTGTATTGTCTACTAGCTATTTTTAGAGATATTGTATGGGAATTTTATGAATATGCATTAAAAGAAGAAAAAAAAATATTTTTAAGCAAAATTGAGCATGTGTGGATTGCTACATTACCGGGTGCATCATTCCACTTCTTTGTAAATTCTATTTTTAAAGATACTCGCTCTGATAGACCTTTAATCAAGCTTGTAACCTCTGTTTGCTAGTCTAAAAGAGGATAGTTTTAATTTCCTGCACAGGCAAATTAATTGTAATATCACATGTTTTTTAAACTGTTATTTTTTTTATAGCACAGAGAAAAAATGATTTCTGCCATTTTCTTACCAGTCTGTAGCAATGACATCTTACATCAATGATCAATTCTTCCCAATCCCGCCATAGCCCAGTGCGACCTGTCCCCGCGGCTCCTCGCCCCCTCCCTCATTCATGATATCACATGCTTGATCAAGAGTGGAGTCGACGGAGGAGCCAAGATGGCGACCGGGACGGCAGCGTAGACTCCCGGCTCCGTGAACCTCCGCATCCCGCACGGATATCCTGCAAGAGATCCTCAGTCTGCGCTATGCGATCGTGTTTGTGAATGAGAGTGGCACCCGATCGTGTGACTCCGAGGTTTCTGGCTGCGGTACCGCCGGAGAAATGTGCATTTGAACTTTGCGGCCCGTGCAGCCCTGGAGCCTGGACCTCGAGTGGACGCCTTGGCCGGGTGGCAGTTCAACAACAGCGGCCTGTGGTGACTGGGTGGAGTCGGTAGACCGGAGCGGTGCTAACCTCGGCCTGCATTTCGCCGTGATCGCTCCCACTGCTAAGCGTAGCGGACCGAGGGCATGCCCGGGGGTGCAATTCTCAGATTCCCCGGTGATTGCCCCTGCCTTTGACGGTGAGCTGCCCGGACGCCGCCCGTAGCTCGCCCTGATCCTAGCGGGCTGCTCCCGGATTTTCGCGGGAGCTGGTCCGTGGTGGGGACGACTGTTGCCCGTGACCACGCAACGGATAATTTTTGCCTGCCCCCGGAACCCTGTCTCCAGCGACGTGGACCTCGAGGCGCTTGTCCCTGGGTCCCGGCCCCAATACGGGTCGGGCCTCCCCGGCGGCCATCTTGTTGCGATGCAGCCTACCATCCTGTCCATTGGGTCGCAGCGGGATTGGGAGTGTGGGACTTTTGGGAGTGTGGCGGAGCGCTCGCGGAGAGCTGTGCTGGGGTACGGCGACCTCCTAGAGGCCCTTGGTGCCCTTCATTTCTCCTTGGTTCGTGGCGTCGGGGTCTTGGGGAGTAAGCTCGATGGTGTGGCATCAGTGTTGGGACAGTGGCGGCCTGCCTGTCCTCAGGTACACAGGGACTTCCCACACTGCACACAGGAGGACAATGTCGCGGCCACCCCTGCGATTAGTGCACAGCTGGACACTCCGGACAGTATGCTACCGTGTGATCGGCTGGCTGAGGGTTTGATCTGTTCCGGAGGTATTGGACCTGAGTGGGAAGTGGTGGCCTCGTCCCGTGCACGGCCTCCGGTGACCCAGGGACAATTCCGGCAACAGTTGTCTACTTTGGCTGATTCCGCCTTCCTGGACCTTGTGTGCAGTGCAGATCCTGGGGCAGCACTGGGAAAGACGTCCCTCCATGATGCGGACTGTGTTGGTACTCAGAGACTTCCACCCCACCTGTGTGCGTCGCTTCCCGGTAGTTTTTGGACACTTCTATACCTGGGAACATCGGACATGGCGCTGGGTTGAGGGGTAGGCATGGGCAGAATTGCAAAGAAAGGTCAAGGATAAGGCTGATCCTTCGGGGGTGGTCATCTAGTAGACGGGCGGACTCAGGGGTTGCGTACTCTCATGACATAGCTATTAGCATATTAGGTGCATATATGCTCCCCATCTCTCTTTGATATGGTCGCTTTTGTGCTGCTTATTGTTTGCTGTGGGGAGACCTCACCGTGCGGGAGGGAGAAGCCGGGGGTATGTTTTGAAGGCCCTCCTCCAGTTTATTATACTTTCTCTACCCCCCCGTCTGGTGGGGTTCTTTTTTTACTCCTTTTTCCCTGTTTCTTCTATATTTCGGGTCTAGTTCCAGGGCGACAGGCACACTGCTGGGGGGGGGGGCCGTACTCATTTGCAGAGGTGCAGGGTGGGGGGTTGGGGGAGGGGATTCTTTAGTCTTTCATCTCTTTTTCCATGGCCTCCTTTTTCTTCTCCGCTTCTTCTTGTTTTTTCCTTTTCTGGGATCAGCGTGGTACACCTCCTTTGTTGTGAATCGTTGCCTTCTCATGTGTGCCACAGTTTCCGGGGTGTTCTCTGGGCGTTAGGGCGGGGGCCTACAGGCGCAACTGTTTATGATATTCTTCCCCATCCTGAATTTTCTGTGTTTGCGCCATTGATCCAATAGATTGCTGTTTATTGCTTACGTCTATTATTCTGCCTGCCTCTTATCGCTGTTGGGAAATTGTTTGGCACCTGATCCTACTGTTTCGTTCCATTATAAAATGAAAAACCCTTTTTCTCCTGGTGTCCTACCTGGGCTGCTCGCTGGCTGGACTATACTAGCATGAAGACTCTGCTCTCCGAGGTGCCGCCTGTGTTCACATTTGATTTTTATTGTTCTGATTGCTTAGCGGCCGGCCCCGGGGGGTTGTAGGCCCATACTTGTTATTGATTGAAATGTCAATAAAGGTTTTTCACAAAAAAAAAAGAGTGGAGTCGACCAGAACCATCAAGTTAAATGGACCATTCAGTGTAGATATATTCATTTTTTGTCGTTCGAGTGAGGTTAAAAGATTGTATAGCAAATTTTATCAGAAGCAACATAAAACAAACAAGATAACATGTTCAAAGATTAAACTTTATTCAAGTGTATATTAGACACCTTCTCAGGACAGGAATATTAAACATAAGGGGAACAAAAAATAGAAAACTAGCTTTCCAGTTAGAAAAATACAAAAACTGTGGTAAAAGAATGATTTTTATGTACACCTCTGCTTGTTCCTTAAAGCTGGGAAGATGATGATATTGGCACAGCAAACATTTTGCTATCTCGCACAGCACAGTTTTCTGATATTTTTCTTTTTCTTTTTTTTTTTTATAATCAAATGTTGTTGTTTTTTTAACAAGGTACACCAGTAAAAATCAAATACAGCACATTCCAGTAATGATAGGTCGTTACCACATTATGTCTTTGGATGTTATATACTTTGCAGTCCATGATCCCATGAGGCCACATGCAATATACATAATCAGTGGAATGGAACATATTTATTCTATCTGACCCAGCCATTTGCCCCAAACCTTCTAGTGTTTAGCCAGGCATCCCCTGGCTTCGCACAGAGGTTTCTCTTGTGCCACGCACCAGTCCCCCCCCCCCTGTGCCATTTCGTTATACTAGGTGGGATAGGGTTTTTCCAGTTGTCAGCGGTCTCTTTTAGCTACCACCATGGCTGTGTTGAGGAGTTGCTTGTCAGCCCTGGAACCATCCAGCCCGTCCGTGATCCCCATGAATGTGTTCAATGGATTGTGTGGGGCCTCCCAACCCATGACTTCTGTGAGTTCCCTTTCTATAGACTCCCAATATTGTGCTAGGAGGGAGTACCATGTGAAAGAAGTCTGCCTGGTCTTGCTCGCAGCGAGTGCAGGATGCAGTCCGCTTCAGGCCAGCACTATGGAGGCATTTTGGGGTTAAGTAGGCAGCATGCAAGTAGTACAGTTGGACCAGACAGAGCCTGAATGAGGTTGTGACTGTTTTGGGTGCCATCAGTGCCTCCCTCCAGTCTTCGAGGTCTCCGCCCATCCCAAAAGAACTTAGTGACTAGACTGTCCAGCTCTTTCAACCAGGTCCTTGGAAAGTGGAATGGGGTGTTTTGGATCATTCTTTTTCTTTTTTAAATCTAAATGTTACTATATTTTGGATATTTTCTTGGTTCCCATCGTGGTAATCCACAAACCCTGGAAATCTTTAGAATTCATAGGAAGTGGAGAAAGAAAGGACACTGGTTTTACCTCAAAACCATTTGTGGGAAAATAAGTTATGATGGCTTAAGGGCAAGTTGCCCCAAACATCAAAAAAGGCTCAGCATCTGGTGGGAACCCCTAGCAGTCAAGGGGTCAAGAACCACCGCATTTTAGGACTGGTCAGATGTCTTCCCTTTACCTGGGCAGCCTAGGCCGGGGGCTGAAGTGTCATAGCACAGTAGAGCTGGTGATTGGTCCAGACTGGAAAAAACAATCAGCTCTGGAAAAAATGCGTAAACAGGTCCCACACCTCAGGTGGTCGCAACTAGAATGGGGACCTGGGGGCATGATTGGGTCACCCATCTCTAAAAGCAGCCTCTGACCCTGCAGCCCTGGGGAAAATCCCAGCGTGGCAGAATGAGCAACCCGGCTCTGCATGGCACCGGGGCCATGTGTAAATGACAGGCAGGTCTCTGGAACTAAGCGATTTTACAGCCACAGCTCTTCAATAAGGCAGAGGAGCACCGCCCCAATGTGCAAAAAGGAAAATTAAAAGGATAATAACGAAATATTATCATTTTATTTTTCCACTGAGGGAGGTTTTGCGGGCCCAGGCTGTGCTGTCGTCACAACCAGCAGGGGAGGAGTGGTTGAGGCACTTGAGTGCGCATGACGGTTTGGCCGGCCGTCTTGGGCCAGCCAAACCGCCATGCGCACTTTGCATGTTCTCCACCTGATGTAATGCAGAGCCTGAGTGGAGAACATGCACAAGCTGTCAGTCCCCGTCTGAGCGCCAAACCATGGCGCTCAGACCAATGACGATGCTGCTGTCATTGTGACAGCAGCGCCGTGATTGGCTTAGGGGAGCCTGTGTGAGCTTCCTGCTATAACAGAAGGGGACGGAGACGCGGCAATGCGGCTGCTGGCCGCCAGGTAAGTCAATTTATTGATTTTCTACCTCCTCCCCTCGCTCCACCTGGTAATTTTCACTGGCAGCCACTACTGTGAGCGAAGTTGAACTAAGGAAGCAAACAGTTGTCAGCCTCTGCAAATAAAGACATTTTGGACATTGGAAGTTAGAACACTATGCGCATGCAGCCGCCTGTGAAGCATCCCTGCTCTGTGGTTGTCAGAAGCGCTTCCTTTAACCCCTTCAATGCGAGTGACGGAGCGGTTCCGTCATGCGCGTCGGTTGCGCTGTGCGCATGACGGAACCGCTCCGTCATGGCCCCGCCCGAGCACGGAACCTTCAGCACAGCGCGGTAATCCGCGCCGCGCTGAAGGGGTTAAGAGAGCTCAGTGTGCCTCGAGGGAGTTAACATGGCACATCCTTTGTTAGCAGGTGTGCAGATGGCAGGTCAGACTTTTAAACGAGGCATTGTAAATATGAGGCAGGTTCACCTCCTTGGACTCTGACCTATTTACTAGGTACTGCCTTGGACAGCTAGTGTAGTAGAATGAGGCCGTGGCCCTTTGTTTACGCTTGTTATGAAACAGAGCATCAACAACCGAGCAAGTGGCTGTTCACCGAATATAAGCCTGACTACTTTCTTTTCAACTAGGGACTCACATGTGTCCCTGGCTAAGCATAGAGGGTTTCCAGTCCCCAGAAGTATTCCAGTTGTTTTTTTAAATGTTCATTGCGCAGAAATAACCTCACACAAAGTGTACTTTTCAAGACTAACTTGTCAGAGTGATGTCACGGAAGCCAAAGTTCAGTTATGGGTTTTGCAGCGTGTTGGGCCCGACAGCCTTAGGGGGGTCTTCCGCCCAGCCTTTTTGCCTTCCTCCTCCACTTTTCTGACCTTGTTTTGGCTGGTACTAGGACTCTGTGCACTTTACCACTGCTAACCAGTGCTAAATAAACTGCTTGTGCTCTCTCCCCTAAACACGGTAATATTGGTTCATCCCCAATTGGCATAGTTAATTTACTTATGAGACCCTAATAAATTGGTAATACATGTACCCGGGGCCTATAAATTGAATGTTTCTAGTGGGTCTAAAGCACTGATGGTGCCACCCACTTGAGGGAGTCCTTTAACCATGTCTCAGACCTGCCATTGACCTGGCAAAATAAAACTTTTATTACAACAAAGGGTCTGCAGTTCCTTATAGTGGGAAAAGAGAGAGAATATCTGGTCAGTCAAAAACTGGGGAGTCGGACTGGGGGGTCCAACACATAATAACTGCATTTACACCCCGGCTGTTATATTACTTCCGGACACTACCGATCTGGATCCCACCGACCACGTTTCGACTATTACGGTCAATGATAGTCGGATTCCTTTGGGGCTCGGGCCGCTGGCGGGTGGCCCTCAAGACCCTGATGAGGCCGAAGGAGGAGGGTGGGCTTGCGGCGCCGGACTTCGAAAAGTATTACTTAGCGGCGCAGCTCCAGACCTTCACCCAGGAGATCGCTCGGGAGTTCCGGGGCCCCGAGGACAGGAGGGGAACGGGTATGGCCAGGCATGTTCTCTCCTTCATAGTGATGAGGCAACGATTGGCCTTGCAGGACTTGTCCATGGAGGAGCGGACTGTTCGCCTGTGCTGGAACCGGGCTCACGCCCGGGGCCACCAGCGAACACCGTATGCACCCGAAATACCGCTGGGGATGCTAACGGCTTTACCCCATGGGGGTGATTGGTCGCGGCTGGCGACCTGGGAGGACGCCGGGCTGCAGCTCATCGGTGATCTCTACGAGGACGGGACGATCTTGCCATTCCAGGAGCTCATTGATCGCTTCGGGATTCCCCGCGGCGACTTTTTGCTGCACTCGGCCCTTGTTCGAGCGATCCAGGCGCACTGGAGGTCCGGGCAGGCAGAACCCCTTTTGTCCCCAGTGTGCCAATACGTGATGATGTCCGCGGGCACGGTAAGGGCGGTCACATGCCTTTACGGTAGACTGCTCAAGGAGGGGCTGGCTCCCCTCACCACCCTGAGAAACCGATGGGAGGAGGACATTGGCAAGGAGATCCCAGAGACGACCTGGGCTCAGCTGGTGCGGCGAGCCTGGAAGGGCACGCGCCACGCCCGCTTTCAATTAGTCCACTATTATGTGCTCCATAGAGCATATTTGACCCCGGTGAAAATCAGGCGATATTTTGCGGCGGCCTCGGCGGAGTGCCCCAGGTGCCCGGCCCAGGAGGCGGACCTTCTCCACATGCTGTGGGCCTGCCCGGGATTGTCGGCCTATTGGGAGGAAGTGGGGAAGACCCTGGAGGAAACGACGGGGAGATCCCTTTCGTTGGATGCGGCGGTGGGTCTCCTGCATTGGTTCCCTCATACCCCCAAGAATAAAATATCTAGTAAATTCATCGATTTGGGGCTGCTCCTTGCTAAACGGGAGGTGACCAGGAATTGGAAGGCACGGACCGGCCCGACAGGGAGCCGGTGGCACAGCGAATTTTTGAAGTGGGCGGCGGGGGAGAGTACGCTTAGATACCAGCTAGCTTGGAGGCAGCGTAACGAGAAGGCCGAGGAGACAGCGCTGGAGTGGGAGATGCTCGTGCAGACCCTTAGGGAGTATTGCGCCCCCGGCGATGCTGAACGTGAGGAAGCGGCGCGCCCTGAGTCCCGTTAGACGGTTGCACTTCTCAGCTTTATTGCTTTCCCCATGGGTCCCCTAGAAGATCCGGTTGCGGTTGATGCCGCGCGCTGATGGCGGGGGGGGGGAGGGTTTTTCTGGGATAGGGGGGTTTCAAGGGTGGGGGGTGTTTTTGGAGTTATAGGGTGGTTTAGAAAAGCAGATGAAGGACAACGAATCCTCCGGGCCGACCTCGACAACCTCCTGAGCCCCCATGGACTTTTGCCGCCCGACCCCAGAGTTGTGGGCTGAACGGCTGTGTAAGCAACTTCCGGAGGGGGTCGGAGGGTTGGGTTTCAACGCTCCGGCTTGAGATGTAATGCTGGCCGATTATGTAAAGATTTACTAATTCCTGCAATAAAAATAATTTAAAAAAAAAAATAAAAAAAAAAAAATAACTGCATTTACACGGTGACACGCCCCTGCAGTAAAAGCTATATTGGGATGACCACAAGACCGGTCAAAGTAAGAATCATGGAACATCGCAGCAGCAATCATTGCAAAAGAATTTGTACAAAAATGTGCACTCATTTCCTGACTGAAGAACGTTCACCTGTCATTAAACGGTGGACTGTCTTGGAGGCACACCCTCAAATGAACAACGATACCCTGTTTAGAAGGGAAGTAGGTTGGATTTTCCATCTGCCGAGTCATGTGAGTGGACTCAACAAGGACATTCCATGGAGGGAAAAGAATAATGGAACTTCCTATGACTACCTCCATGAGTGCCGTGTGGCCATCCACATATACACTCCACCCTCACTTGACTTTGTAATTCTGTTATTCAGAATAAGGGTACTAACAATATTGTGGCAACAAACACTGGTATACAGGCATTTGCTGAACACATTGCTCCACCATCTCTATGACCTCACACCTTTGTACAAGGATTGATGTGGCTAGTTATCCATTGGCTCACAATAAATTACAGGCCACAGACATTCAGGCTTCTAATAAGTAATTCGTTCCACCAGTTGCACAACTTCATATCTTGTTTAGATAGCCATCTGGTCCTGTGGCACACCCAGCAGCTGTCATTCAGGGCGAGTCCTTTGAAATTCCTTTTTAATCAACTGCCCTTTAGTCTAGTGCACTACATTTTTGTCGGTACACACCGACACCCACAACCATGATATCAAAAATACAGCTGTGTGTATATGATATTCTCTTATACTATTTTTATATGTGGAATTCCCCATGCCCCACAATCCGGTATTGTTTTCCAGTACACACTCAGACCCACGATCAAGATAACGTCAGTAACGCTGTGCTTATAATATTCCTATACATGGCATTCCTTTTAATTCTAGTTGTATTTGCCCAGTTCTAATATGGCGCTTATGGAGTGTCCGGTTACGCACTTTGACCATGGTGACACGCATGTGCGAGCCACGTGTTCCCGTTATCATGCTTTAGTCTATCAGTGGAGCCGGGCCTAGGAGTCTTGAGAGGTAGGATCACTTCACCGATCACTACCTTTTCCCGTTATTGAAATTTGAGCACCAACTTCGTCCTCTTAGCGACCACCTCCCTTTCCAAGATGGCGCTTGTACTGGCACTCCTGTGACACTGTCTAGTTGTTCCGTGATCTTTGACTAATTCCACCTGATAGTTATTAGCTACTGGTTATGGGTAGTAAGATGACACTCCCCAAAGGAATCCATGCCTTCACTTCTTCTAACAGAATCCATGTCTACACCTCTACTTTGAGGTGACTAGCATAAACTTATCCTTACCTCTCTATTCTAGCACGCTAAGTCAGCCTTAACTCTGCTTCCACTCGAGGAGACATTACTGCTACCCAAATTGGGTTCGTTTTTCATCCATTGTGACATAGTGTCTGAAATCTGCAAATTACCTATGAGTTTGTCACTTGCTTGCTGTATGTGTGGTATGTTTTTCACAGTGTAAAATGCACTTGCCTTGATAGCAGCTTGTTGAACTATGTCATACATGCCGCACTGGGATGAGAATATGCTTATGGCTACTTGTGCTACACAGGTGGCTTGATTTACGTTTTTAATGTCTATTACAGGATGGTCTTTTTAGAGAACACTATATGAAGATATCTACCTATACCAAATCTGGGTTACTTGTGATTGGATTATCCCTGGAATGACATTACCCCAGATTCCAACCACTGTGTAGCTTAGTGATAATTCATCCTGACGAATTGCAAACTGATCATTATTGACTTACCAATGGCAAGAAATATGTTGACCCTCTGAGCTTTTATAGATCATTGCCTCTCTTGATAGCTATCACGTATTTAATTGGACAAGTAGACTCACCTATTAAAATTCCATTTGAGGACCGCTAAGTCTATTTTAACATGCACTTTCTTCACACACATACACTCTCCTACACCAATCTACATGAGCAACCCTCCACCCACACGTCACATATGGCATTGGAGCAAAAGATCTCTGCTAAAGTACCCCCTTGGGGGGGTCCGTTGGTTATTGCAGTGCCAGCTCGATGAGCATGCCCTATAATGAAGCATGACACCCATCTGGGTGCATTAGGGCTCCTGTTCCTGAGGAATCGGACCCCCCCACTCCAACTCCCCAGTTTATGACCAACCTCACATTCTCTCTCTTTTCCCACCATAAGAAACTGTATACCCTTTGTTGTGATTTTTTAGCCCAAAAGAAGCATGTATGCTGGACCTTTAAGTGCTCCTGGTCCCTCTCTTTGAAAAATATAAAATAAACTTTTGCCAGACCCAAACCTTCCTTTTTTTATACATTTAAGTCTAAGGTAGGCACTGGACAACCCCTAGGGCAGAGTGCAATGCATTTAAAAGGCAGGACATGTACTTTAAAGTTTTACATTTCCTGGTAGTGAAGAACTCTCATGTCGTTTTTCACTACTACAGGGTCTATCTATCCCATAGGATAATATTGGGATTACCTTATTACATTGTATAAATGTAATTTCCAATTGAGAAGAGATGATCCCTTCAAGTCTGGTGTCTCTGAAATCACAGTTTTTAAATCCAAACATTGGGGAAGTCGGATTTTAAATAGCAATTCTGAAAATGCCACTTTTAGAAAGTTAGGACATTTGTCAGGGAAATCTCCGAACAGCTGGGGACGAGCCAACGGCTGAAAAATCGCCTTGTACACAGGAGTGTGAACAACCGAAACTCAAAGTGGAAATCCGTGAAAGAGGGCGGTTAGTCCAGTACAACTCCTACTCGAAAAGCTGGTGCTCAAGTAGTCATGCAACCCGATACTGAGTTCAGGAGAGGGGGAAGCCTCTCTGATCCAACACATTGTTCCATACAAATGCTCTTATTAGCTTGCAGCCCGCTCTGTTGGCTCGTCCCCAGACCCCACTGTTCGAAGATTCCTCTGAAGAAGGGTTATTGTTTATGCCCGAAAAGCATTGGGAATTGTTTAACCAACGTGGGAACTGAGTAAATACCATCTAACTCATGTGGAACAAACTTCCCTGTGACGTGCTTATGTTTGTACAATAAAAGATGAATGAGCTACATTCATCGCTTCAGTGATGATTGAATTATGGACTTTTGTACATTGGAATGTTGCTCTTGGTTTCAATTTTTGAACAAATAGTGTTTAAGCTTGTTTATTACCTGAATGTAAATGGTATACACTATTCGAGTAAATCATAGTAGTGCACCTTGTGTCTAGGGCATAGGTCCTAGTTTTCTCCTTCACTTGGAATTGGGTGGACGGGACGAGCCTCCTCAGAGGGTGCACACTTTAGAAATCTAGATTGTTTCTCCTGCACACATTGTATTAAACATTTGTTTATCAGAGTGCAACACAGCTGGAATTTTGCTTTTTTACTTGTAGTTGGCATTTTCTTGCTTTAGCCATTTGGTGCCTGTATCCTGTCTCTGATCACATGACTGAGTGTAGTTGGCAGCTGGGTTTTGTGTATTCCTCTTAGACAGCCACACACAATGGGATTTAAGGTGTACCTCGATAGACCATTTCTAGCAGAATGGGGGGGGAGCTTGACATAGCCTCACTTACATCTGAATAGGCTGTGTCCTGCCCACACTCAAAGGACCGCATATCCCCCTGTAGTGAGTCTGGAGCCAGGGCAGGAAGGGGGACCTTTGTGGACTTCAAAGGCATGTCTTAGAAGTCTCTCCCACTTCAGAGGCACTACTGGGTATAAGTTCTGGACCTCAGATACCAGCACTTCAGTACACTTCTGGATACTTTGCCAGGAGGAAGGACTGTTGTACTACTGAAGGACTGCCACTCGGCTGGACTGCACTCTGCTGGATTCCTGCTTTGCTGATTTGATGCCCTTTTGCCAGGGTGAGAGGACTGGACCTGCATCTCTTGACTCCAAGGGCTAGCTCGCTGGCCTCCTGATCTGAAGCCTCATGGACATAACAGGCTAACAACCTCTGCACCTGGATTCTGCCATCTGTGAGACTACCCTGCCAAGTGGTGCCACCCCAGCCCTGGACCCTTTGAAGTGGCCCTAAGGTGCTTGCCAGCAAACCAGTGCATCTTCTCTGCTGAGTGATGCATCCTCGAGCAGAACCGACTCATTGCCTCTACTTTGTGGATTGGACCCATTGCAAAAGACTTGCATTGCCACTGTCTCCTGCTTTTTGGGACGACGCATCGTCTTTGTACCTGCCACTGCACTACACTTTTCTCTGCATAAGCTCCTCACATCTCTCATGGACGGCAGCCTCGATGATAAAACTCTGCATAGCAGCTTTACGGCTCATCATAACAGACACATTGCTTCGCATCCTTGACACCGGCCTTTGAATCGCAAGCCCTGTCAACAGGATCTTTGATATCGATGCATCAGAACCTAGCGCTGCAGTCTCGCCACATCTCAGAACTGATGCATCGCCTCGGCTGCGCAAAGCATCTTCAGCGCAACGCTGCACACCAGGATTTAAGGTACCCTGTTCACCCGATCGATCTGAGTCCCTGTAGCAGACCTGCACTCCATTGCTTGAACTTGTGGCTTTGTCCCAGGGCGGCGCGACCAGATATCCCCAATAGACCTTTTTCTTTTTTGGCTCCATTTTTCACTCTAGACTTTAAAACTCAATATCTTCAGTTCTACTAATTGGATTTGTGTCATTTTGGTCTTGGTCTATTTATTACAATCTGATCTATTTTTCAAATTTGGTGCGGAATCATTTTGTGTGGTGTTTTCACTGATGTACTGTTTGAAGTGATGAACAAATACTTTCCATACTGCCGCTAAATTAAGCCAGACTGCTCTGTGCCAACCTATCAGAGGGTGAGCACAGGTTAATTTAGGTTAATTTCGGACCCTGACTAGGTTTGTGGTTTCTGCTTAACCAGGGCTCATACCCCAGTCAACCGACGACCCAATTTTTAACACAAAGAAAATAAACACATTAAAAAAGAAAGTAACCTGCTCGACGATACTTTAGGGCATAACTCACAAGAAGGCTGTCCCATGAGCTGAGCCTTAAAGGGGCGAACCAGGATTAGCACATTTTATGAGCTGACGTAATAAGAATGTTTTTAGTGTAGCCATTCTTCCTTGTTCTAAGTGTTATAAATAACTAGTGTTACCACCATCCACTTTAGTTGACCGTGTTGGGATTCGAACTTGTGAACAGCACATTACCACATATCTCAGCAGCAGAGCTGGCCCTTGCTTTGAAACCGCCCTGGGTGAAAAGAAATTTGGCACCCTTCCTGCAGCAAGTGCATAAAATTAGATAGCAGGGGGTCCATTTTGTATTTACAGGACATTCACACGAAGCAGTAACTGACCCCTGAGCACAAACTTCTCGGCACCGCCCCCAAATATTCGGATTCACTCAGTGTAGCTCGATCACACTAGTGCCAAGCTGTTGGTGGTGCGAATGGCAGTGTTGGTGTGTGTCAGCAGGGGGTAAGAGGGAGGTGGGAGGGAAGAAAGGTAGCTAATGGCGTGCAAAACGGCACCAGGAGCTAGAAAAAAAAAAAAAAAAAAGATTAAAAGCAATTTAGTCTGAATCATTGGAGTCAAGTGAGACGGACGGTGCCGACCCTGCCCAGCAGCGAGCGTCTTGCTCCGTAATCAATCCTGCTGGTTTAGCAGACCCACATCTACTAGTTCCTATTCACAGCACCACAGGGGCTCTCTTTCACATCCCTCCCTTAGGAGCCCCCGAGCTCCTTCAGTGACAGGGATATGAGTCTTGTGCCCAGCTGCCAGGCCCATGCTTCAGGTTCCAACTCCAGAAAATATAGTCCAGTTGGTTGCATCTGCAGGCTGTCCAGCTGTGGGCCCCTGCTAAAGACCCAACAGCAAGCGTCTCTGGCACTCAGTGCCAAGGGTCTACCACTTATGGTCTCTAGCGTAGCCCGAAGAGCGCCCTCTCCTTTTGATCGACCAAGTGTGTCTCTCATAGGAAGGGCCACCGGAAGTACTCGATGTTGACGCCGTGGCATTTTCATAATTAGCAGTTATCAACAAATTATCTCTTTTGTAGCTCAAATCGATCAAAAGTTAAAAAGCAAGAAATGGCACACTTGCAGAAAGTATGAGTGCCCCGAGTTGACGGACCGGAAAAGTGCCACATGAAAAAGTTATTTCTATATTTAAATGTAATATGACATGATATGTTGGAAATAATTCTTCTTACTTTGTCATGATGTTTTGTCTTGTTATTCGTGCAGATTCACGGTACACCACAGACACTGCTCTCAAAGCAGCAGTGAGTTCAATTGGGCAGGCAGACAATCCCAAACCTCTGTTTTAAGGTCTGGAGTCATACAGAGCCTTTTCGAGTGACCCGTTATACATTTGTAGTTCACAGTATTGCGTACAGAGCTTTTTATTCGTGGAAAGAAGGGCCTCTGCTGGCCCATTGTATGCAAAGAGAGTAAACTCAAAACCGAAGACAGCGCTAAAACATGAATGGAAGACGCAGAATGAAAGCGGCACAGCTTTTGTTACAAGAAGTGGTACATGGTGGCTTGAATTCTGCAACATTATATGTTTAACACAAACCTTTTGCACTGTCCTCATGCTGGGAATTAGAATTTGTTTCTGAACTTCCAATCAAAATAAAATCATTATCTTTTGGCCCATAACATTTTCAATGGGATCAGGTGATAGTGTATACTTTCTTGGCACTGGGATCCTCTCTGTTGCAATATATATTAGAATGGAAATATTGCAAGATAATATAGAATGTGGCGCTCCATGTCGTATAATGCCTATTAACATTGGGATATCGTTTCCAAGATATATTATATTTGTGAATGCAAATTGCATTTCACTCAGCCCTGGCAATGACTATTCCCATCATACCTCAGTCTTGACTTATTTATTTAGGGCACAGAAAAGAAGCCCACATCTTTAGACCTGCCAACGTGAATGTTCAAATGTATGTTGAAGTCACACCCTCCCTGTGATCTGGCCTGCTGACCACAAAAGCACAGCAGGTTTTTACCATTGATTGCCTCAGGTACAAAGACCTCCTACAGAAAGGACGTGTCTGTCCTGAGGGGCCTCTTATAATGCCCTTAGTACCACAGCCTGCTACAGAAAGGAACTCTCTGGACCTGAGTAACCTCCAGTAATGGCCTTTGGCACTGAACCTGCATCAGTAAAGTGCAGATGGCAGTTTTTCAAAACTCGTATGTGAATGCATTTGACTCAGGGTGGTTTTGTGTTCTGTGTCTTATGTTTGTGTCAGGCACTGGGTACAAAACATTAATTAGTGGGACTGAGCAAGGAATATGAATGAGTATTACTAAAGCCAATGAGTATGGACTGCATTTTCTTTTTTTTTTTTTTAAATCTTTTTTATTTATTAGGTTTAATAATTCATGGCAATACATCACAAATGTAGGTCAGTATGGTCCCGCCCCACCACTTTCCCGCTTGTACTTCGTCTGATCCATCCAATGGTTGCATATTCCTCAAATATGACCGACTATCAGTCCCAGCACCCTTCTATATCCGTCCAGCCCTGTATAGCCTGCATTTTCAGTTTTATGCTAGACCTATTGGCATTGACAGTACTTTGTAAAACAGAAAGATGCTGACCTGTTGGCTTTGCCAATGCTTCTTAGTTTTAGGTGGGGGAATTTCAATCTTTCACCACAATATTGTTACCATCATGGGCTGAGGGGTTCATCCTGGAGTCCACTGAAAGTTAGTTCATGAGCAGTGATCAGGCAGACACCCCTGTCACACTTGAGCAGTACCCTATTTCCTTTACATTTCTTTTACCAGATTACAACAAAACATGTTCTGTATGTAATGGTCTGGAGCGAGAGTGCAGCCTTGTTGGTTTTAGAGACTCACTAGCTGCTACTTCATTTTTTCTAAATGGATCAATCTATTCATTAATTTACTCCTTTCTGGCCAGCGTGGGCTTGCAGTCACTGATTTTGTTTTTCGTGTCAGTGCATGGCAACAGATTCCTTGTAAAATGCTCAATCTCGAATTTATTTCTTAATCCAGCCCTCTCTTTCCGAGTGTTGCCCACGCCTGCTCGGTGCGTGACGTAAGTTGATAAGAGGCACAATATTCCCTTTCAGGAGGGCATTGTGGAGGCGCAGCGACTTCCGGCAGCCTTTCCAAACATGGCAGAAGCATCCTTCGAAACACAGTCAACCCTTGTTGTCCTGCTATCTACAATGTGACCAATGGAGCTGATACCAAGGGGGCCTGGACGTCAATGAGGAGTGGCCAGGGCAGTGCTTAATTTGTAAAAGAAGGAACTATTGAATGTCAGCATGTGAAATACCAAGACTGCGTAGTCTTGATTCCACTTCTTGTCTCTCTAAAACACCACCAGACACTCCTTTCCCTTTATCTCACTCTTACAGGTTCTCTTTTATCCCTGCTCCATCCCTTTCTCATGATTTTTTCTCTGTTTCACTTCCATCTTTCTCCCGTGTGTTTTTGTTTCTCCTGTTCTGTGTCAAAGCCCGAACAGGGAAAGTAAGTGCTAGTCCCCAAAAATAAATGCCGGTGGGCCCCACCTGCAGCCACCGGCTCAAAATAAACACTGCACCAGGGGCAACACCTTCCGCTCCTGACTTGCCTCTTGGTACCTCTGACACTGCCCTTTCTACCATGGTCTCCGAGATTAAGAAGTTGATTTCATGTCATCTGATCAGATCAGATTCATTCAGGTCTTATCCCATTAGGTTTGATACTTTACTTCCGATGGCATTTAGTTCAGATTAATTGACTTGTGTTTAATTCGGGGCATGTTCAATTAGTCTACTTTGGTTATAGGTTAGGTTATTTTACATATACATACACACACCGCCCTGGCCATGATATGTCAAGGAAGTGGGCTGTGAGCAGAAGATTAACCGCTGATTGAGACGCTTTGCCAGTGAATGCAACAACCGCTGATCCTGCCGCAAGTAAGGAGTGGACAGTCTGGTAGCTGACGCCAGTCAAGGCATCATCGTGTGCACGGGCGGGCTATTGAGAAACGCCTAGCAGAGCATTATGGGCCTTGTAGTGTCCTTTATCTCCAAATGGAGCGCGCAATGTTGCTACTGTGACATTGAATGCCCCCAGATGGGCCTCGGTATGCCGGTGGATATGCTAAATCCGTTGCTGCCCCACGAAATAGGCCTGCTCGATAACAGACCGCGTGGCCCCCGCATCCTGGGGTGGTGCTCCTTCGTGGCAGGGTGTGCCTCGTATTTATCTAAGTACCCAACGTACAAGGAGCACTCGAGCGGCAACATGCTCCTAAAGATTCTTTATGGTATACAGTCCACCAGTACAACGATAACTTTCAGGCATTCCATGGCATATTGAACTGCTTAAAGTTATCATTGTACTGGTGGACTGTATACCATAAAGGCTCTTTAGGAGCATGTTGCCGCTCGAGTGCTCCTTGTACGTTGGGTACTTGGAGATATATATATATATTCTCATTCTCTCTCTCTCTCTCTCTCTCTCTCTCTCTCTCTCTCTCTCTCTCTCTGTCTGTCTGTCTGTCTTTCTCTCTTTCTCTCTCTCTTTCTCTCTCTCTCTCTCTCTTCTCTCTCTCTCTCTCTCTCTCTCTCTCTCTCTCTTTCTCTCTCTCTTTCTCTCTCTCTTTCTCTCTCTCTTTCTCTCTCTCTTTTTCTTTCTTTCTCCTAAACACTATTCATCCTTGAACCCTAAACAATCCTTACTGGCCATGTACACTACTCACCCGTCAACCCTAAAAGTCCCTTACTACTTCGATACACAACCAATCCCTGGAACCTAAAAACTCCTTACTACCGCTATAAGCTGCCCACACCTGAACCCTATAACAGCAGAAGGAGCAGAAAGCAAAGAGAGGACTTGTGATTTTGCAGTTTCCACTCCCTGTCCTTTTGTTTGATCGGTAAAAGGCTGTTGGGTGCTAAGTGAGCAGGAGAGGAGGGTCAAACCTGTGATGTCACTCAGGTTGTTTGACATAATCACGCATGCTTTTACAACGCGGGCAATACAACGAACGTGTCGTTAGCACGCGTTCCATTACAACGCAAGTCCTTACAACGACTTGTCTCAGGGACGCGCTGTACTTTGGAATAGTATATTTTACTATTCCAACTCTAGTCTGTGCAACAGTAGGGAAAGTGTTGAATTAAAATCCAACAATACATTCCCTAAAGCAAGTCATTGTAACAATTTGCGCAGCAATGGAACGCGTGGTAACGGCACGTTGGTTGTAGTGCTTGCGTTGTAATGGCACTGCATAGTTCTGTCTGCATTGTAAACGCTGTTTCCCGTTACTCGCAATGTGAGTTGAAGGATGCCTCATGGCACTCCCACTAGCATTGACGTTTCGACGGGTCGCATCCATGCTCAGGACACCTGCAAAGAGGATGTTAAAAAAAGGAAATGAAAGAACAAAGGGTGGCTGTACAGAAATGGGCTGAAGAGGCAGCGAACAGAGCAGTCAATGAAGAAGGCCTGGTCACAAGGTGGCACCAGGGATTGCGTCACTACAGCAGAAGACAAGGCACCCACACAACCCTGGGACAAGGCCTCATTGGCAGTGGGCGGGTGAGTTCCCTTCATGTGTCCATGATTTGCTATCCATCTGCACTATGGACCAGGGTTCGAGGATAAGTATTCTCCCCAATAGTTGATACTGCCCAATTTGCAGATGTCATGGGTTCCATCAACAGAACAGAGCAGAGTTCTGTTCAGGTCCATGTTGTTAGGCCTTTGCAGAGTTCAGCTTGTAGGGCTTCTTAAAATGTGCCCTCTCAATGCATGCATGTCTTTAGTATGTTGGGCTTTACTTCTCAACACGTTGAGCTGCACCCCTGTAAAGTGTTGTCACTCCTTCAAGTTTCCGACATCAAATGATTTCTAATCCACTAGAATTCAGACGTGCTCCCATTTGCACCCCACCCTGTGGCTTTTATAGTGCACAATATGTTGGTGTTTACCCTATTTCTAGGTAATTGAGAGAGAGAAAGTGATGTTCCCAGGATCACACAAATTCTCAAATGAATAAACCTGAATTAGGATCCACTGTTCATGGATCTAGATCTCAGGGTTCCACAGTGCTAGATGCAAGTTTCCAGGTTTGAGAAAGTGTTAAAGCGTGGATATCTTCTCCTCCCCACCCACCTCTGCAGCCTGCATAGGGAGTGGAGATGCCTCTTTGTAGACTAGGTCCACTGATGCACTGCACACACTACCCCTCTTGACTATGTTGACAAACATGAGGGTCAGTGATGTGCAACATGGCAGACTGAGGGCATCTGAGTAGCACCAACCCTAGAGCTTTGCTATCCACGGTGATAGTGCCCAGGTACCCCCCATGCGACACCACTTCTCCCTGTCCCGTCTTCCCCTCACACACATAATACACATAAAAAAGAAAACATTTTAAATCATACGGAAAGTAAAGCTTATATAGAATATTTTGCTTATATACGTTTAATTGCCTTCAATTGTGAGTATTCGTGGATTCTTTTTTTGTGGTGGATTAAAGTAAGTACTTTGCCTCCAAACTTCGGAAGCAACTTACAGGAGTAAATTGACTTTTTTTTTTAATCAATGGGAGTGCATGACAATAGTTGCAAAAGTGACACCACGGTAAAGATTACTTTCTCGTGATGGTTAGGTAGG
Organism: Triturus cristatus; assembly: GCF_964204655.1. Taxonomy (NCBI): domain Eukaryota; kingdom Metazoa; phylum Chordata; class Amphibia; order Caudata; family Salamandridae; genus Triturus; species Triturus cristatus. The sequence continues at coordinate 1,451,788,315 of NC_140591.1, forward strand.
AACGAAGGGCAGAACAGGTAGAGTCGGTCGTTTCTCTTTACTTGAGAAGACACCGGTGGTGGTCTTAACACAATGTTTTAAGTTTTTGATGTGTGCTTCGACCAAACAGGCTAATCCGCTTATGACTGGTCACTTATCTAATATACGAACAATATTCACAGTGAACCACATTTGTTTTAACGAGAGAAGGATGTCTCCGATTTTATGTCTTAGCGATCAGTTAACTTTCTGTTTCTGGAAAACGTTGAAATTGAAAACAAGAACCTTCTAGGCATCTGCATCTCACGTGCATCTCTAAGTGGTGAAATAGCAGCGCGTGATTTCCATTTACATATTGGAAGCATTTAATAAAAAGTAGTCCTCCTACCATAAATCTAGTGTCATTGAGCAATCCCAAGACAGGAACAGAGACCTTTCGGAGCACACTAATTCGAGAAGAGAGCTTTGCAATTGAAATGCTTCAGTGCAATAACTTTTTATATTTTGAGGCATCTTTGTTCTGGCAGAGAATTTAAATTGATGCTCGTGTGTTTTTTTTATTTAAATTTTTAAAAGAAAATCCTCCTCACAATTGCCTGACGTCCCAGGAGAAGTTTTACATTTTGAGAGGTCCAGTGTATGTTGGAATAACCTTGCCCGCCACTGAGGCACTTAGGTTCATTCATTTATTCACCCATGTATTCAGTGTCATTGGGTTGTCCTCTCTTGTTAGCCTCTTATATTAACGACTATTTTTCCTTTTGGGAATGTTTCCGCATTTTCCCATATGGCTCCACCCAATTGATGCGGGTTAATGGAGCTAGGAGATGTGTGTTATTGCTAAATTGTGCCACTGATGGATAGACCATCTTTGGAGCCTGGCGCCATGTTCAATGACTGCTAGATTGCATTGCTTGGTTAGAGAGGTAATGGTACAGTCATAGCTGCAATGAGGGGAAAATTGATAATCTCCCTTCCTACTGAATGTGGCACTGCACGCATGTTGCATTTGAACGGCGGAAATCCTGGATGTGCGAATGCAGCCGAGAGATCCAGTAGCACTAGGGCGGGAGCATTGCCTGCTCAGCCAATCATCTCGGGTCATTTAGGACTGACACCAAAGTTATCTCTCGAACTGTGTCTGGGAAGGATCCCAGATTGCACCTCATCAAAAATTCTGTCGTCTTCAAAAAAGATAAGAGCCGGGCTGGAAATTCACTGTATTCTTCAGAATGCTTATTGGTTAGGGTAGGAGGGAGATAGGCTGGAAATATCCCATCACGTTAGGGATCACATTTGCATTTTTCAACAGAGGAGTACACATTCCCTGCTTCCAGGTTTTTGGTACAACTGCAAGCTACGAATACTTGTTACAAACAGCCATCAGTGCCTGAAAGATCATGCTAGGCTCCTTCAGAATGATCTGGGGGGCCAAGGATCAAAGGGGGACTGTGAACCAGTCGTATGCAGAAGTTTAGGGAGGAAGACCAAGTTGACAGGCCCAAATGCCACCAGCTTCTGTTCCACATTCTCAGAGAGTTTAACAGTATATGTTTTATCCTCATCCAAGATCTGTTTCTGGAGGGAAGGCCTTGCATATGGTTCTAATTTTGTTCCTAAAGAACCCTAAGAGATTGTCACAGAACAATAATTTCTGAACTGAGAAAACTTCTCTTAAAGGATTTTACTCTGTTAAAATTATTTGAGCCAAATAAGAAGCCTTAGGAGCTATAACTTTCTTTTTATATTCCCTTAGATTATCTTTTAGATACCCCGCGAGGGGGGCGGGGGGCCTCCAGCTTTCGGATCTTTTAATGATTTCAGAACTGAGAAAACTTCTCTTAAAGGATTTTACTCTGTTAAAATTCTTTAAGCCAAATAAGAAGCCTTAGGAGCTATAACTTTCTTTTTATATGCCCTTCGAGTATTCTTTAACTGCCTTCTCAGCTCCGGATCAAGCACTCTGCTTTTTTGCAAACTAGTTTTACCATCCTTGGCCCCGCTGAGTGCCAGCGGCAAGTCGGTCTCTTCTGATGGGAGCAAAATTTAGGGGCTAGAAGAGTGATGTGACATGCAAAATGTAACAATCAATTACATTTTTCAACCTCTTGTTTCTGGGAGGGATTCTCCCAACTTTAGAAGCATGGCAGTAATTTTGGTTCCCTGGGTCCTTGCACTTGAACATATATGGCCTTAAACATGGTGGGGGCTAATGACGTGAGAGCAGCAGTGACCTCTGCTTGTTGCTGTTATAATGGCTGTGCTTTACTGAGTGGGTTCCCGGGCAGGGAGGGGGGAGAGTGTACCATCACGTCATCTACCGACATACTTCTATTCCAAACAACATTATGTTTCTGATTTATTTTCTATTATTTGATACTTTACAAAGAGTTAATGAGTCACAGGGATACAGATATTGATCATTTCTTTATCTATCCAGTGTGGCTAAGCAAAGATTACATTTTAAGTCAATTGAAATTGTGTATCAATCACAAAAACGAACCTTGTCTTTTTAATGGCTTCTCTATTACAAACATCGATGGTTTTGCTTTAAAGAACACAGGGAATGACTTATATGAACTCTTCGACAACCCATGTTGTGCAAAAGAACCCTGTAATCTTAAGTCAGTTTCTTAGAAACATGTGGCAATACTGCCACCTTACGGCAGCACCGGGACCACACCAAAGCGAGTGGAGTGTGGTGTGTGTGTGTGTCCCTCACCTGCACACCCTCGCCTTGTATGTGCGTCCCCTCCATGCGCCTCACTGTCGCTTCCATTTTTGCACAGGGACAGGTGTTTTTGTTTCACCAGGACAAATCTATTTTCACTGGTTCTGACATCACTAAAAAGAGCACTTTCTTTAAAAAAAAATAAAATATCTTTGACTCATCGGTTCTCTGCAACCACAGATCTATCACCCTGTGCCACTGGTTAGTATCTCGGGGGGAATAGTTGTAGTTCAGTCACAGAAGCTTCTCGACCCTACAACTGTCTGTCATCACTACAACCGGGATTCTGACCCGGACAAGGAACTGGGGCGGCGGAAAGATGAAGGTAGACTTGGCTGTTATTTAACTTCAATTAATCTGATACATTTTGATACATTTTTATTTCCAGTTAAGGTTGTTTAGATGTGGACATGATGCTGAATGGCGTTGCCTGGTGGTTGCATCCACCCTAGTCTCTGCGACAGGGGGAAGGATGTTGATTGGTGGACAAACTTGCACCGAAGACCCACCCTGCAAACTGAGTCACTCGTATGCAAGGACGGCTGCCACCGGAGAAGCCAGAGAACTTCTCTAAAGTGTAAAACAGCAAAATACACTGGGGTATAAGACGGGGTTTGCATACAACGATAAGCAAATAACCACCACATAGTGAAAACAAACACTGGCAAAACCAAGTGATCTGGGTTTAATGTGCTAAGCAAATTAGAGCCACATACACGGAAAGGCACCAACAGGAGCAGACCGTGAGAGCTATAGTTGTAAAGTAGTACCTCATGCAGTTCAATACAGTTACTCAAGTGCAGGGGAAAGGACGCTCCCAAACAACCAGTAGCATTGTGTGCAAGATGTGAATTCTCCACTGGGCTGAGCTCAGATGTGATTGACATAGTTTTAAGCCAAAGGCTAACAATCCAATGGTTGAAAGGGGTGGGCCCAAAGCCACTCCATGTACATTTTTACCAATAGGTCTGTTTTACAGCTGTCTCATCAAAGCCCAGACCTAAACAATAAAGGGATGATATGTTAGGTGGATGGGCGTGTCAGTGATCCAAACCTGAAAAGAAAAATGCAAGAGAGCAGAGACGGAATCCTTTTCTCTGAAAACAAAAACCCAATAATTCACATTTGAAAACAAATCTGATGTAAAGCCAGTTTTTGTCACCCGATGTTGCAACACAGATCCATTCGTCTCCCTCCCAGTAGAGTTCAAGGTGCAGAGCAAAGCGGTGACAGAAATGGATAACATTCGACAAAAGATGATTTCGAAACCATCATAGAGGCCACAGCTAGAGGTCCTTGGGTGAAGCACCAAGGTTAGACCATATTCTATATGTGTCTGGAAAGAGACGTTTTATATACGTCCTAAAGTTTTTTAATTATTTTGTAATCCCTTCCCACTGCAGGTACACTCATCTGCTACCTGGACACATAATTATTAGCTGTGTAAACTAAACAGTCAGCTGTACAAAAGGCTACAGACAAGTGAATACAATTATTGCTTTCTCTGTAATTGAGCAGAAATAATTTGTTCTAGGAAAATGGGGCAGGTGGGTGTATCCCTGAGCTCTGTGAGCAGTGTATACATTAAATGCATAGCTAGCCTTCGATGCCAAATAAAACGCTGTGCCTCGCCACATCAATTGCCAATCTAATGAGTGGGTTCAAATTTAAGTTAGAACACTAAAATGTAAACATACAAGTGACAGGGAAAACAGACTACTTGGCAGGTACAGGGTTTCTTCTCCAGCATTCTAATATGTTTTTGTTTTTCCCTTTTTAATTTCGAACAACCTACCCTCTGTGTGGGGTGGGAGAGTCTAAGAGCATTACAGCCCTTCGGGGTACAACGCAGTTAAAGGCCCTCTCCAATGTGCCAAGCCTTTGCCTGCAGCTCAGGCCTAAAATTTGGGGAGAGGGCCTTTAACAACTTTTACAGCCTTGGCAATGTCTTTAATGCTGTCTTATGTATTAATCCATGTTTGCTTAATTTTCAGCATGTGATATGTGTTGAGTTGTGTTCTGTAAGAGAAGGAATTGAAGTCGGTATTCCCCAAAAACGAGTTATGGAGAGTAATTCACTCTCACCCAGGGTAGCCAAAGCTGATGTAGGGATAATTCTGGGACAAACAGTAACAAGGATTTGCAATGCAATAGGTCTCGCATTTACGCGAGTTTAAGCTATTGGCATTGTAAATGACAATGCCTTTTATATATGTTTTAAAAACAAAAATAAAAGGCATTGTTATTTACGATGCCAATAGCTCAAACTTGCGTAAATGCGAGACCTATTGCATTGCAAATGCTTGTTTTTATTCTGAACACATTGAGCAAGGATTCTCCTTCCGTTACTATGCAGGAATATGTTGCTCTTGCAATGTATGTTATGGTGCAGGATAATTCAGTGACCCGCAGCACATGGCACTGCCCACGAGAGTGGCTTTGTAGATTTTGTTATTTTCCCGAAAAATCCCTTTATAGGTCCACAATGGGCGTTTCAAGAAAGTGTTGTATGAAGATGTGGACTTGAGTCAACCCATTGTGTACACCAGTGTTTTTGTATTAGGACTGTCGCATAAAATTAAGATTAATATGTTTGTTTTATAACGTTGAGTCTCGTTTGCGGCCTAATTTAAGATCGAGAAGGATTTTGCTTTTATGTGATGGAATATAAAAATTGCCGTCCCCCCTCACCTGCATTGGCACTTACATGACGATGTGACAAGGAAGCTGGAAACTTTTTTTTTTTTAACACCATTGCTGCCGCTTCCGGAGGCTGCGCAATTCATTTGAGTGCACTGTAAAGCTGAACCACCATTGCAGTGCCAGGAAATGAAGCATTACGTCTGTGACAGGTCGCGAGGAGGGTGGTTAATTATGTAACCAGATCATGGCAGCAGGCTGCTGAAACTGAGGGGTACAAAGTAAAAGCCCATGCATAAAGTTTAAAACGGGGGTGGGGGGGGGTCTCTTACCCTGTACGTCCAAGGTGAGCTTCTTCCAGATGGGAGCAAATTTCTGGCAGTGTCTGCACCAGGACGCGTAGAACTCGGCGAAGCAGGTGCTGCTGAAGTTGAGCAGGTGAGAGCGGGCCGAGTCGGAGTCCAAGATGACCAGCGGGTCTTCCAAGGAGTACATGCCGGCCCAGCCGGGGGCCCACAGGGCCCAGAGGAGCCACAGCACACGCATCTTGGACATCATTTAGAGAGAAGACATGTGGAAAGCGGACCGTGGGCTGAAACGCCGGAGGGAGGGACAGTGAAAGCATGCCATGCACACGTTGAGGGAGACGAGTACGCATGCACTGGCTGGGGGCGGCTGGTTCGTGTGTGTGTGTGTTTGTTGGCTCAGTTACTGCATGCAGCTGGCTTGCGTGGACGGAAGGGGGACAGGAGATGTGCACATCGCGTGTGTCTGTACGTGTGTGTTCACGGGCGCGTTCACATTTGCAGTCTGTCCTGCGCGTGCACATCTCCTGTCTCCCTTCCGAAGCAAGTCGGTAACAATAGATCTCGCTAGCGACAGCGCTTTGCGCTGCATCGCTAGGCGAGACCTAAACATTTCCTAGCACACTTATAATAGGCTCCTTATGGAGTGCTGACTTCCTGCCTTCACGGAGGAAGTGGGCTGTGTTGACTCCCGCTTATCCAGTGGAGGTGATAAGCCACATGCAGCTACCGCGTTCTGTTCGCTCCAACCTGGTTGGGGCTAACAGCCTAGAAATGGGTGGGTCAGAGGCGCAAGGAGCGTTGGGCATCTGATGAAGGTCACACTAACTGTTTCAAAGGTTCAGAGGCCAGTGTGAGCATTTTATTTCATCCTGCACAGGATGCTTCACCACTGCCACCAGCAAGGAATGACTTTGCGCAAGGCCAGTGGTGCCTTGCATCGCTTTTTGCCAGCTCTCTAAACCACCTGTGATGGGGTAACTTACCAAACGTACCATGTAAAACCCTCATGACGCCACCTGTGCGCGAAGCTTCCAGTCTTACAACCTGGCCTTGCTTGTCTTCTTACAGAGCAGCAGTAATGCTGTCCAGCCCTAGAGTTTTATACTTCATTTTAACATTTGATCTAGTATTTGTTGAGGTAACTGTCTTGACATTTTGATTGCTCTGTCTGCACCGGTGATCCCAGGCCTGATCCCAGGCCTGCTCTGGCCATTCCCAGTGAAGGTAAAGTCCGTGCAGTGTGGATTCAGAGAACAGGCTGTATCTGCATCTCTGAGTGCACGCCCAATCAGAGAGGGTCCTTGCCTGAGTAGCAGAAAGGAAGGAGGAATGGCTGGAACTGAACAGGCAGAACTGCAGCCTTCAGTATAGGCTGACCACTGCTGCCACTCAGAGTGCTACTTAGATTGTAATGGCCTCTTGAGTGAGTAGTAGACTCCTCTGCCTCAGACCAACAACATATCCTGCACTCCCTACCATTATTTCACTTAATTGGGGGATGAGGAGGTATGTGATGTGATGAGTGTGGGTGTGTACGCATTTGTGTATATGAAAGCTTTTTTGTGTGCGTGCAAATGTTTCCACTTAAGGTCACAAATATTCAATCTGAGCTGGTGTATCTGACAGGCGACAGTAGGTCTGGGTCAGGCTGCCCACTCTTCTCGTTGTGTATTTCCGGGGGAGAAAGGATGGGTGGCGAGGAGGGCCATTACACCAGGCTTCTCCAATGTGTAGCTCATGAGTTACTGGTAGCTCTCCATCTAAATGTAAGCAGCTCTCCAGTGTGACGCCATGCTTACTAAAATAGAAGCTTTTGCTTGGTTGAACTTCAAATAAATACCAAAACTGAAAAGCATGTATTTGAAAAGAAAAGGTGTTTATTTTCAGAAGTCTTTAGCTAATTGATGGAAAATATCAACTGAATTTCCAGTTGAATTTCCAATTCGACAATCCCAACCACTGAGTTGGATAATAATAAACATATGTTTTTCTAGCGTTAATTTACCCTTGATGATACATATTCGATTACAAATCCAGATTTTATTTTCTATTTAAAGCTAATATTTGAGTGATAATTCATGCAGCGTTGGCGGGCTTATTATTTCTATGGTGCCGGGGGCACAACGCTACAGCTGTTATGTATTACCCATATTGAGCCATTGGAAATTTACATTTGTTTTTACATTACTGCTGACAACCCTGCCTGATGCATTGAGGTGATCACTGCTGATAATCTTTATTTTTTTAAATTTTTTTTAAGTTTTATATAGCGCGAACTTGACCCGAATCGGGTATCAGAGCGCTTTACATAGCACCAGTTGCATTACACGAGGACACGTTCATTTTTGTTAGGCACAGGGAGATTAAGTGATTTGCCCAGAATCACAGGATGTTCAGCGTCATTGCCGAGACTCGAACCCAGTTCCCCAGATTCTAGGTCGACCGCCCTAGCCGTTAGACCAACTCCTCTCCCCAATCTTGAATGGCGAAGCCACCTATATAAACTTGTATGATGATGTCATTATTACAGCGCTAATTTTATTAGTAGCTCTGGAAGACTTTCAGTGAACTTAAGTAGCTCTTACGACAGAAAAGGTTGTAGACCCCTGCATTGGAGGCTGGTTTTTAAAGGCCCAGGGCTGCTTCTAGTCCTTCAGAAGACTTTCCTACTGTGCCTTCCTATTTATTGCAGCAGGCACAGTGGGGCAATTAAGGGGATGGAGGGTAGAGAGAACGGAAAAAGAGAGGGAGGGAGAAGAGAGAGAATGTATGGATGGGAGGAAGGGAGCGGGGGTGGTTGGAGTTTTTTTCGCCAGAGATACTACTGGTTTCCAGTTGGTCCTGCTCAAGGCGGTCTATAAGATGTGCCTGAGGTGGACAGAGAACTGGCGTTCTCAGAAAGCCTTCTTTCTAAGCATAAATGATGTTGAAAATAAACAGTGTGCCAATAGCTTTATTGTAAGTTGTACTCGTGTTTCAGGAATTACATTGAAAATAATTTGTATGCACTTTTACGGACTAATTAAGATTTCCCTGCAGTTTCAACCTTTTCTTCTCCCATAAATCTGAGAAGAACAAGTACTTTGCTGCAGATATAAACAGACGCTTGTTCTTCCCTTTTCCTTGGTGGGGCTTCAGTTTAGGACCGGCTTGACAGTGCATCTGCCACCAGAGGCAATATGATTGACCCAAAAAAAGAGCTTTCAGGAGCACTACAGAGAGGGGCTGCGGCTCCGCTTGCATGTTGGTAGCGAGGAGAACATGCCTTTATTGGACAGAAGTTTTGTGCTTCCAAAGAAAACAAGCATTTGTAATGCATAGGTCTCGCCTGTGAACTTTCTATGTATTTAGCTATGCAGCACATTACCCTGGGTGCTGAAACATCCTCTGTTCTTTAACATGGAGGGAAAGTAAGCACCAAACTGCGTGACACGCCAGGTATGGGAATACATGGAGAGAAATATTGCCTTTCAGCTGGAAATGGTATAGTCCAAAGCTCGGTTTTCAATATAAAATCAGGGCCTTCGGTGCTCATATCACTGAAAATACAAGATTTGAAAAAAATATTATTGTCTACGGGTGCTCGTGGAAGACAATTTCTATGGACTGGAATCTAGAGAATGCTAAAGATATTCTGGTATTTTACTGGCCTCTGCTGGCCGTCTTTTTTATCAAGAAAGTTAAATTAGAGGCAGTTGCCAGAAACATTAAAAAAAAAAAAAGCAATTCTGGTATTTTACTGACCTCTGCTGGTCGTGCTCTATAAAGACAGTTAAATAGAGGCAGTTGAATAGAAAAAAAAGTCCCTAAGCGGAAGCAGACAAGTCCTAGGGTTGTTCTTCAGAGGCCACAAAGTACATACACATATAAGTATATACTAATGTATAGTGGAGAGGTGTGGCTCACTGGTTAGAGGCGGCAGACCCGTAAGCAGAGAATCGGCCAGGGACCAGGGTTCAATTCCCGACGCGGCAGGGTTGTGGACCAGGGTCAAAACGGACTCGATAATTCTCGCCTCGGTACCTACTCTAACCAGGAACACACTCGGCAACTCTGGGCATTAAGCTTGCCTCATCTCTATAACGGCCCCCCACAGACGCCGGGGATGCCTGGTTTCACCTTGGAGATACCCAGAAAGGGACCTTCTCACAGGGATAGCCAGGACGGGTTCCCCAGCGGTCTATAGCGCCGGGACACTTCCGAGTAGCTGTGCGCTGAATAAATTAACATAACATAACATATACTAAAGTATATACAAGATGTCTCGTATGCTCGACCTAAAAAGTGCTTTCGTATGCAGCCTCACTACTACGAATACTTGCGATCCAGGCAAGTGCCAGTGGCCCATCACCCCTCTTCAGGAGGGCCACATCATTGTGTGTTACACCACTGCTACACACGAGCCCCTAGCAAGTCCTCCCCTATTCTTGTGTCAAAGCCCAGCGTCCTACATCAGTGTTTCCCAAACTTTGGGTGGCGTGCCGATTGGGGGGGTCATGAAATTCTAAGCAATAATTGAAGATTAATTTAAACTCTGTATTTAACTTGTCACATCTTCTGCACTTCAGAGACAGAGGTCAAATGACGGGCTGTGTTTTTTGAAAAATTGCTGCTTATTATTTTAACAAAGTGATTGGTTTTTACAAGCTCCTGTCACGTTGCAGTCAGAGAAAGAAAAGTAGAGTGAATTGTGTGACAATCTTGCTGAAGTACACAGAGTGTGAATGGAAAGGCCGTAGGATCTCTTTTTTTTTTTGTAACACTCAACAAAAAGTAAATGCCCGTAAATGAACTGTGCAGATTCAGCAGATGGGGAAGCAAAAATGAAGCACATTTTTCGTAATTCTTAAGTGTGATGCAAACAAATATTTTAATAGGATCAAAACAAATCAAGACACTTAGGGGTCTATTATAATGGCGGGCGGATCGCCACCGCCTGTATGGCGGTGGTGATCCGCCCGCCATTATCCACCGCCCGCATGCAATTTACCCTCCGCTTGATTATGTTGGCGGGGTGTACCGCGGCGGACGGGAAGACCGTCTGCCGCTTTTCCGCCCGGTGAGCCGACCTGGTGGAAAAGGTTTGAATATGGTGGCGGTGTCTGTTAGACACCGCCATCCATATTACTATGCATGCGGGGACCAGCCTTTACGTGGCGGAAAGGCATGCGGATTTCACAGTTGGGGGCCCGTTGCGGGGCCCCAGGATGTTGGTGGGGGGCACATGGGGGTACCTATGGTACCCCCCTGCATTTGCATGCACAACATGGCAGGCACCGCGCAGTGCCTGCCACGTTGTGCATGCAAATGCACAGTGTGCAGCCACAGCATTGTGGCGGGCGGTGCTGTGTGCACCGCCCACCACAATGATGTGGATGGGGGATGCTAATTGCCGGTGAGGGACTGCCGCACCACTGGCGGCTGGTCCCAGCACCGCAAGGGGCACGCCATCCTAATAGGCCCCTTAATTTGGTGATGCACAAATGATAAATATTTTCTGAAACTCGATTTCCGCACCTCATTTGTGTGCAGTATAGCTTTATCAGTAAACCTGCATGTCTGTGATTAGCGGTCATTTCAATAGAAACGTGCTATCTGTAAATGACAGTGCTCTCACTGCCACACAATGCTTGGGTTACATTACAAAATCACCCACCTCATGGCCATTAAAATTACTTAGGTGGGCCACGAAAGTCTGTAATTATGAGAAGTGGGTTGCGGTTCTAAAATGTTTGGATAGCACGGTCGTACACAATATTTTGATATCCGGGATTTGCTTGAAACATGCATCGCCTGTTCAGGAAGCGAACAATGCGCCTCCCGCCTGCCATTACAGAGCACATCCGCGCCGCTAATGGCACAGCCACGCGCCACTCCACCGCCATTAGAGCTGTCGGGGTCCAGGTCACTGCGGGATCTCTGTGATGGGAATTCATTTTGAAAATCAATGAAAGTGTCACTGAAAGAGCTTCCCCCAGGGAGGGGCCGCTGCACGCTTCCACTCTTGTCCGACATTGGCCTCATTTCATGTTCCGTCCCAGCCCAGACAATGGCCGCCATAATTACAAGGTAATTAATCCGGGGGCGCCATGCTTTTATTTTCTATCCATTTTGAAACTTTTCTATCAGATTTTGTTTTCCAGCCTCACAGTCCTTTATAGGTTCACAATGGGTTGACTTGTGTATGTGAGCGCCTCGTGCAGCATACACCAGCCTGCTGTCCTGGTAGCACAGCGTGCTGTGTTAAACTTGGCAATGCAGCCTTTAAGCTTTAGAAAGTTTACAAAGAAACAGGCTGCAGATGTTCCATAAAGCAACCATTTCCTTGTTTGGTAAAGCCTTCTTTTTAACGTTTCACAATACCCTTTTAAAGATAAAGAATTCTTGCAGGACATGACATTTACGGATACAAAAACCACATTTTTGGATTCACTGTTCCTCTGTAACTCTAACAACCCCTGCTGAGTTTTAGTCAAGGCCGCGTGAGAAATCTGGGGTACAGCAGAACAGATTCGACTAAATTATTTGTGATTGCATGCAAAACCATTTCACCTAAGTCGAATGGCAATGCAGTTATGTTTTGTGCATTAACCACATGCAGAATGTGGATTTATTCTCGATTTTACATGTATATACTGGCATGATGCTATTGCACTTCCTATGACGTATAGAAGGATGTTATTCTGGCTTTATTTCAGAATTGATAAAATTGTGGGAGCTACACGGCACCCCAAAATGTAGGCATCCCAAAATGTACCTCAATTAGAGTTCCCACATTTACTGGATCGGGTAAGTGTTAAACCTCAATTTCTTGAGGAAATGTGTCCCGCATTAACTCACCTTCCAAAGCTTCAAATTCAGAAATATCTATTCATTAAGTAAATAGGAAGAATTGAATGGCCCCACCCAATAACTGAGTTCTAGATCAAATACAAGATAAACGTTTTATAACAGAATTAAAAAATAAAGTGCTGCAGAGTCGATGCCATAAAGACTCTCAATTGAGAGCTATACAGAGAATGCAGAAATGATTCATTTTGCTGTTTTTTGCCTTGTTGGGAGGTGCTTTACCTCCGGACACATTACCTCATGAAAACAAGTTTTATCACTGTCTCCGATTCATCAACCCGTAGGTGTCCTGTTGAGGTAAACTTTTGAGGTGGTCAATGTTAGGATCCCCCGCTCCCACAGATTTTGATAGCAGAGAATGGATGACAGTTGAGAGCACCTCCTTTCTACTTTAGAAATGATCTTTTTGCCCTGTACATAGTATTAGTGCATTTTCCAGTGTAGATGTTCCTGATGGGTTTTGCTGAGTCCCTGACTTCCAGTGCTATTCCTGAACAGAGAGAATTGTAAGTATGACTAGGGCGGAACGATTTTGTTGACTCGGTGTGTTATTGAAGTCTTGTGGTCTATGTTGCGTGTTGGCTTGTTATGCTGCATTTGAAGTTTTCAGTTATGTGATGTTGATTTGTGGTTGCGATAGTGGCTTGAACACTGAATTTGATGTATTCTTCTCATTTGTGATTTGCATCAGATAGGTTTTGTTTTTATTATTGGTTGGTGAACTTGACTGCATTAGAGGTAGTGTGTTTTGCGAGGCGCCGCATTCGCACTGATAGGACTTTTTTCTGTTTTAACAGGTTTCCTTTCTAGGGTTTGCATGCGTAGTTAAGTTGATGTTATTTACTCTTCGGTGCGCTGGAGTAAATACGCTAGCCAGGAGTGGATTGCTGCTGGGCGGGAGTCTGCCTTAGTGTGAATGGAGTTTGAGAAGTGCTCTGAAGGCGCTAGTCTTATTACTGTCATTTGTGAGATTCTTTCATTCTAATTTGTTTATTTTCTCTCATTTAGGTTGAACAGACCAGATTTATTTAGGTTTATTAGTGTGCGTTCTTTGAGAAAGTCTCGCAATTGTTTTCCTATATACTATGATTGGTTAGTCAAAGAAGGAGTTGCGCTGGGATTGGTGTGACATCACTACAGTGTCACTCTGTCATTGGTTGGTTGCTGTCAACGTATCACTGTGGGTTGGCTGACTTTTGGCAAAGTACACTAGGGTGGTTGTTGTTCACTAGCTTGTTTTGTGTGGTTTTTGGATTCTTGTGCGGGAGAATAATGTGTTTTCCGTTAAAAAAGCCTAAAGCCCCTAGCGTACCTGCTACGGAGGTACAGAAAATACCTACAGAGTGTTCTCCTGCGTACAAGATGTTGAGGAATGTTGGGTTTTATATATGAACCTGCATTCACGACTGCCACCGCTGGTGGCGAGAATTTGCAATTTCCTTTGGAGGATACCATTAACATTAGAAAGCTAGATTTCTTGAGACATGCAAGAAATGAGAGGAAACCTAAACCTAGACCCACACCGTTTGAGGCATTTAATAAATTGGATCGAATGGCTACAGACAAGGAGAGGAGGAAAATGAAGCAAATAAAGGGTTCATTCAGACAGAGGTTGTAAGACAAGTCGGATCATCAGGAGAGGTGTTGCAGGGGAGGATATGTTAAAATGAATAGTCAAAGACACAACAGACAAAAAGAAAGACGATGATGGATAAAGAGAGAAAATCAGAGTTGAGAAAAGTATTTGTATGAGGAGGATAACTTTTTTAATGATCATTTGAATTCCAGGCCTCTTCCCTATACTGATGTTATCCAGAGACGGGTGCAGGGGCTCGCTGTACCTGATACGGGTGCAGTGGGAGAGGGTACGCGTATACAGGCACAGAGATTGGCCGCTCCTGCAGTAGTGGGTGTGTCAGCGAGTGCCTCATCTTCACCAAATACTAGCAGACATCCTTCTGTTGTCTCTCCAGTTTCAGATGACATGTCTGCTGCTGTTTCTCCTGAGCCTCCTAGAGAGAGATATTAATGTTAGGCTTTTAAAGATTGAATTTGGAGACATTTACTAGGGACAATTGATTTAAACAGACTGATGTCATAAAATGTGTATGAAATTAGATATTTGATCAGAGAAGCAGCATGGTGTGCAAATGGGGCACATGATAAGCTTTAGGAACTAGCTGATGATTGTGCGGTTGACATCAGTAACATGAGGAGTGTGGAGATAAATTATAAAATGGGTTTCACTACTGAGGAAATAAAAGAATTGGGACTGGTAACATTATGAGCTCACATTAGCGATCGAGTTGACAAAATGAAGGAAGGAGTTGGGGAATTTGAAGGAGTACATAGAAAGGTGGAAGAAGAAAGTTACAACTAAGAGAAAGCGAAGGGGTCCGTTAGCGATTCTGAGTTAGAGGCAGATGCATAATTTCGTTTGAGACAAGTACATGGAGGGAATTATGTGGCTGTGCCTTGGACAATAGGTGATCTTTATGCTTTTATGACAAATTTTCCAAAATTGCTAGAGAAACCTGAGAAGCGATATAAGGAAGTTCATATATTAACAACAGTTTTGAAAATGTTTGGGCTGATTTGGACACACTATTGGAGATTGCTGTTCATAGTGAATTATGGACTGAATGTAGAGTTGTGAATAATAATAATCAACGTAAGTAGAGAGCAGTGATGGAGCATTTGAAAAAGAAGGTGCTTACAAAGTAAGTTAACTGGTCTAAGATCTTGAGAACTAGGCAAAAGGTCAGTGCATGCTTATCATGAGAGGCTTGTGCAGATTTTTAAGGAACACAGCATAGTTGAAGATTCCGAGAATAAAGGTGTGAGTGATTTCATATCTGCCTTTAAAATGGGTTTGCATCCAGAGCTGGGTTTGCATACTCCATAGAGTGTAATGTGTTGGCAGTCTAAGGATATTGCCGAGAATACAGTAGTGACTGGCTCGATGTACGGAAGAAAAGCAGTTTTGGAGAAGTGGCAAGAATCAAATGATGGGTTCTGATTTGGGTTTTGTATCATCAAATTCTTTCCAGTAGTCAACAAGTGTTTCATCGGGTTTAACTACTTCATCAGGGCTGATTATCTCTCTGTGAACCAATAAAAAGCACAGCCGTGCTATATCAGGGAGGCCGAAAGACCACCATGATTCCTGCCTCAGAGCCGTGTATCAATATCCCAGGGCAATAACATAAATCCAATGGTATTATACTTAATTGAACGCCGAAGAGGTGACACAAACTGACCTGGCACAATTTTATCAAGAAATCTAGCATTCTACTTACTTTGGGCACATTACGGATGAGGAAACGTCTGGTCTTGAACCTGGACCATTGGATTGATGTTATTGCCCTGGGATATTGTTGGCTACTGGAAGGAATTTGATGTTTTGAAAACTGAAAAAGATCTATAATAAAAGATCTCTGGAGTCCAAAAGATTTAGATTACTATAAACTTTCATGTGGAAATTGGATTTACTCAAGAACATATTTTTGATGACCAGGACACTGTGAAAAAACTCTAAATATATAAACTGTACATAGTGTGTGCCTAAAGGGTTTTGTATGAAGCGCAGCAGCAGGGCCTGCTGCGCGGCCCTACGGCAAAAAACCCATGAATGAGGCCCTCAGTGTTTTAAATCAAATCACATGATACAAGAGTTCAGTTATTCCCAGTTCTGACAAAGAGTGATCTACCTCTGGATTTAAGATATACTGTCAAAGAAGAGGTATGGGATTTCACAAAAAAGGTAAGTGTATGCTTAGCATCTGTCTCTGAAGCATTACTTGAGGTCGCTTTCCAGGCTAGAGTAGTTTTTTTAATCAGATGTTTGACTTACAAGGCTGTGTGACCCTTGTAGCCCTCCTTACAAAGTATTACTTCTCACAATATTCAGAAGAAACAAGGGCCTCCGGAGCCAGAACAAACACTCCACCTGGAGACACCCGATCAGAAAACATCTCTGATGCTAGAACAGTCCCTCACAGGAGCTCCCTCCCTCCCTCAAGCCACAACCAGCTTATCACCTTCAGGAACATTTGAAAGCTCATCTATTTCGATTTCACCTCATATCATATTAAATTATTCACTTCCATGTTTTGATTTCTCTACTTTTCCAAATGCTGATCCGGTTAATGTTTCTCTCTAATTAAAAGGTCCATGTGATATCTCTGTATTATGTTTGTGCATACATATAACACTCGCTCATGTCTTTACAGGAATAGCAGTGCAGTGGAAAATTGGGAAAAAATAAATAATTGATAAGTTGTATAACTTTGAAACAATGCTTAATTAATTTGAGATGCTCAGGCAATGGCCATGTCCAGTAACTGCATAACGCTATGCATAATTATTAGTTGATTAAAGTAACCTATTGTACAGCTCTCAGAAATCTGATCTGGCTACCTATACAAGCAATAAAAACTGGCAATAAATGAATTATTTAACTGGTAAAATCTACAGCTTTCTGATAGTCACTATGGATTTATGCTAACGAAACATCTAATGAAAATGGCACAAAAGATAATAACAGTTGTTGTTTTTGTTACTGTTATTTTAAATGACCCCCCAGCCTCTTGCCAACCTCACAGACAATGAAAAAATATTGATGTCATATAAGGAATTACGTTTTCCAAGATAAATTCCTTGATGTATGTTGAGTTTTCACCATAGTCCTGTTTTATTCTTTCTCTTACTGATGCTATATAAAATGTCCCCTTAGTGAGCCATGGTCCACGATCCTCCCCTGCAGAGCTGAGCAGCTCCAACCAGCTCTTACTGCGGGAACGCAAGTCTTCAGCTCCGGCGCACTCCAGCCAGCCTACGTTGTTTACGTTCGATGCGCCTTCCAACCACATACACCAATCCACACTGTCGGCCAGCGCCCCACAGGACTATCTCTTCCTGCACCAGTGCATGAGCAGAAAAACTGAAAACACAAGGTAAGGAGTTTACTCAGGTCATACTCAAGAACATGTCCATCTGAGGTTGTGGATTTCCACCTCTTTAAACCAAGGATAGAGTGGATTGATTTGTGTAGCTGCTTCGGCTGATTTAAAACAATCTGCCGTGATACTTAATATCGGTGGTTTTTGTCAGTCTGAGAAAAGGCTAGAAACCCTGAATGTAATGATTCGAATGAAGTTGGTCTTCAAGCTGTAACCGTAATGCACTTTTGGGGAAATAACACAGTTATAGGCATTTAAGATGTATGTATGGACATTTAGGGCTTTATGCAGTATTAGATATGTTTTTATTTTGACAGAACTGAACCAACAACTAAATGGTCTGCTGACCCCAGTTTTATATCCCAAAGGGATTTTATCTCTGCACTTTATCTGAAAGGCAAAGCCATGGAAAAGATTCAGACAGACTAGATGATATACATAGAAATGATTCATAAATGTTTGATCCGAACGATTCATGTGGAATATGTCCACTCACATGTAGTAGTTTCGCTGGCAGGACTTTGCCTTGTAAAAAAAACTACTCAAGGCTTGCAACACATTTACAAATAGCATTTTGTATGTTGTGAACAAGTCACTTTATTCTTCGCACTTCAACATGAGTTGATTCCAGGATTACTGATTTTAACATGATTTTAAATTTGGCTTTCAAAAGGTGTATGGTTCAATGTTGACCTGTCCTCCTTCCACCAGACCTCGTAGGTCAAGTGAAGGACTAACATCAAATGTTTGACGGTTCTTAGGATCTTGCCACTGCTGCGTACAAAATACCAAATGGATCTGTACTGGGCGTCAATTCTTTTTTTGACATGGCTACTGCAGCAAAGTCCAGGCTGGAGCATCTACAAAGACATGTAAAAATGTAGAGGATCCCAAAAATAGGGACCCGGAATATGGTTCAAACAGAGAAAGGTTTATCACCTCATATCAGTGGTTCCTGGTGGAGGAACACATTTACAATTTTATACCTATTTTTAATGTCTTCATGAGAAATGGGCTGAATTACTTTGAAAACTGGGTCATCTTTACTGCTGAATTTTAAACCATCACATTATACATACTGTCGACTTTATATGTAGATATTGTCGAATGCATCATGTTTATAAATATCGGAGATGAAACTCATACTCATTAAATAACACTCGTGCCCATTAAATAATAAAACTCATACTATTAATCTCTCAATTGTTATCCTAGAGAGAGACCCTGTGGCACTGTCAAGAGCTAGAAGTAAGCACATATTGTTATCCCATTGCCCTTTGTTAACTTTATTAGCTGCTCTCACACCTCCACTAGGTACATCATAGTTTTTTCAACCTGTCCATTGCAAACTGCGAGCTCCACTTGACTATCATATGTCAACTATAAACTTGCCCTCACAATATCTAGATGTGTTCTATTTTTAGGTCTCGCCTGAGACAGCGCGCATGCACTTCTCTGCGAGACATTTAGCTAGGGCTTTAAATTCCAAACACACGCTCGTGCGTGTGTTTTTTTTATCACTTGCTATTGGATTTATGTGCTGTCTTTCTAAGAAAGCAATACCAAAGGGAATGATGGATGAAGCGTTTGAGCAAATCAAACACTCACCCCCAGTCAACTGATCTGGGTTTAATCCATTATCATTCTTTAGCTCACTCCACCACCCCAGTTCAGACATGGCCATATGCAAATCAGTCTGACCCTGTGCCTCATGGAAACAGTCCAGCCCGAACTGCCAAGCCATGTCTTCCCTGGACCGGAAACAAGCATCCTGGGACCGGTTTCGGGTTCATAACCCTCATCTGCCAGGCTATCTTGAATCCAGTGGCAAAGTGAGCAAGGGACCCACGTCTGGGCATACCCTGCCAACTTAGGGTCGAACAAAGCAAACCTAGGTCCTAGGATGCTTGTTTCCAGTCCATGGAGGACCTGGCTTGGCAGTTTGGGCTGGACTGTTCCCTTGAGGCACAGGGTGAAGACTGATTTGCATATGGCTGGGTTCAAACTGGAACGGCATGGTGAGCAAAAAACTATGGATTTAGGCCCAGATCTCTGTACTGGGGTGAATGTATGACATTGTTCTGCATTCTGTCCATCAACTGTTGTTTTTGCATTGGTCTTTCTAAGAAAGACAGCACGCAATTGGCCCAAGGCGGGTGTATGTCCCGCCTTCTGTGTCCTGTGGCCTAGGGTCCTCGGGAGCGAGCAGCAGCGCGGCCAGGTGCCAGCTGACTACTTCGTTGCCTCAAGCACTAGTCAATGCCAGCTCCTTCACCACGAAAATTCACACTTTTCTCTCTTCAGTGGTCAGTCTCTGTTCCTTCCGTTTTTTTTGTGAATGGGCAGTGTTGTAGCCCTCCTGCCAATGGCAAAGCCTGTCTCTGACAGCTTACCATTGGTCAGTGCCATTTTTCCACCCTACTAACGTGCAGGGCTTTTCCACCATGCTGCCACCACTCCCTGCCTCCACCTTGCCACCGTCCATTCCATCCAACCCATATCAAGTGCCTTGTGCTTCCCACAAATGGAACAAGCCGTGTTTACATATAGTGCTTTATATCTCCATGCTTGTCTTTCCTAAACTCAGTTCATAACAGATGTCACAATTACCATTGTAAATGTACTCAATGCCTCGATCTCGTTAGTATTAAAGAGGGAGTCAGCCCTGCAAGGAATAGGACTTGTGGCGTACAGGTGAGACATCTGTCAGCAGCAAGAGTGTAACTCTGAGCTATCCTGAAATCTGTGCCCCCTTCACAGGGCCCCTTCATCCTGCCAGTGTCCAGACTGCTCTTGCATTGCAGCCATAGAGTCAGAGTCCATATGCAAAGCCCTCGCTGTAGTGCTGAAGCCAGACAGGGCCTAGTCACGTGATCCCCTCCTGTCCGCCCCCAGACACACACACACCCATGCCCTCCAATGGAATGCACAGGTAGCACCTTCTTTGCAAACAGTCTCTTACCACTGCCTTGTGGGAGGCACAGGGTGCACCTGCACTGCAAACACCGGCTCCCTTTTATTTCAAGAATCACAGGGGATCGCATGGCGCGTGACACCAAGCACCGTCTCATCTTCAGAACAGACGCCGCCCCTGCCTCAGGCCACGTGCACCCATTCACTCCTTCCACCCAGAGCCACAGGCCTGCGCCACAAAGCACGAGGACCCCCCACACTTACTTGATGAAGTAGATAACCCGCTTCGGGGTGGAATCCATCTCCCAGCCAAGTGGCAGATCTACGGCACAAACAGAGAGAAGAGAGAACAACAGAGACACGTTTTAAAAAGCGATATATACAGCCAGGAGCACAGAGAGCAGTGGGGAAGGGATGGGCGCAGTGAGAGAAATCGGTGAGGACGAGATGCGTCACCTCTTCCCCATGCGCAAGTAGTATCTGCGTTTCCACCAGAGAGGCCCGCGCACCACTCAATGCCAACCTGGTGCAGCCCTGATATTGCAGATCTGGGCCCGCACACTACTCTCCAAAAGCACCTCTATCCTGACCTGCAGCCTGCTCGCTTTTCCACACTGCTCTGCCAATGCACCTCACTCCTGGCTGACAGTGTTCGCCGATTTGTATTTCTGGGATGCACTCACTCCCCCGATACTGACTAGACTAGAGTAGCCATTATATTTAAGTGCTATTAATGACAATAAACAGCTCTGCCAAAGCAATCCAACCCTCCCTTGAAGACCCCCACACACAAAACTCTGGCGACACAACTTCACCCGCACTCTCTCTGCTTTTTATCACCGCAAACTCACACATGGCTGGACCAGCGCACCTTCGAGCCAGACATGAGGCGCCCCCGCTATCGCCATACATGGACACACGCAGCTGTCGATGCTCTCAACTCCTGCCGTAGAGCACCTCCTGCCACCCGAATACTAGAAGCAGGCACAGCTCTGCCAAGCCACCTCCGCCCTGCTGGGCTGTAAATAAAAGGAAACGCTGCTACACTACAAAAGAACCAAGAGAGCTCAAAGTGTGTAGAAAAGTAAAGGGCATATATTTACAAGACTGTACAAAACTGATATACAATAAACAGTTAGATGCAACCTGGCCACATGCAAACTATTCATTTGAATTTGTAAGGAGAGTTTCCTTAAGGCTGTAAACGGGGGTAATGGGGAAGGGGAAATTGGTCCAGGTGCGGTAGGGGGTAGCGTCGACGTTTCGATCTGGCTTATCAGCAAAAGAGGGACTTTAATACCTCAGCTATGCGGATCTTCCTCCGGACAAGGGGAGGGGTGAAGTGAGCCTCATCAATCTTGCAATGCTCTATTGGAGTCCAAAACCTGGTTACACCAATGCCCGTAAAGTGGCAAGGGCCAACTAAGGACAAATCCCGTTATTCAGTAGATATAAACCATGGCGGTGTTGCCCAGACCATCCATGGAACGTAATATTCAGGCCCGTATGTGTGCCAAAAGTTTGCTGAATGGATCAGGCAGTCCAGGGCACAGCGTGATTTTTACAACTGGAGATGATCTGATCGACGTCCTTACTCCGTCGCAGTAGCTGCCAGATGGAGTAAGGACCTATTTATTGGATATCAGTTTTGTACAGTCTTGTAAATATATGCCCTTTACTTTTCTACACACTTTGAGCTCTCTTGACTCATATATATACACTTGAGCACTCCTTCGCACACGTTCCCTAGAACATTTTTCTACCTTCTTGACCCTCTAATGATTGTTCCTTTAAATGACTAAATAAATATATTGTAATAATACCTAGTGATTTTTCTGCACATTTATTTTCACGATTTACAGATGTTTGGAAGCTGATTAATGAAAGCTCAAATAAGTTGACAATTCTTTTAATCTAACTCTTCCTTGAATAATTGGTCCGGGACCATTGTTTCTTTATAATAACCGATACCCAGGTCCAGGGACCATTTGGGAATATCCCATTGTTTATAATGACAGTAAAAAAGAGGCCCCGCAGGCCACGGAGCATATATTACCCCCTCACAGGGGAATGGATAGGAGGTGCCGCCAGGGACTGGAACACGTCACCAGGAATCTGTGAGACTCCATGCTAAGTGGTACACAGCCACTGTTTTTTCAGTTTTGGGGGGGCTTTGCAACTCTGCTGTGGCTTAAGGACGGCTACACAGGCTCTTCCACAGTGTGCGTGGCCGCTCCTTCCCCCATCTTGCTCCAAAGCTATGGAACTCACTGCCTATCGAGCTATGGATGGTAGCTGCTCAGGAAACTGTTAAGAACATGGATATTTCCCAATTAATTAACATCTATTCATACGGATCCCTGCTCAGCACAGGTGTTCTAACTGTAGTTCGGCTAGTGCTGAGAAGCTTAGGGTAGCCATGCACTTTAGAAATTTGCATAGTATAGTTTTACTTGGAAGGCCGAGTCCTTCGCTGTCCGTGCAGCCTTTGCTGTAGCGCACCTGCGTCTAGGAGATTAGAGCAGAGAGCTAACACTGCACCGTGTATACAAAAAAACATTTCTCTGTTTTCTACCAAGGAAACCTCAACGAACAGCGATACCCTTAGCAGCTTTTAAAAAATATTCATCCACGGATTATTTTGCCACACTTTTAAGAACCCCTCTCTCTATTTATTCAGAAGGTGTTTCGTTAATGTGTGCAGACCAAAATTTCAAAACTTAGTAGCGATATACAAGTTAAAAATGCCAATTCTACTACAAATCAACTTTACATATGGCAACATTAAGGTTGCTAGAGAAAGTAAGGGCAGTTACAAATATCTACCGCTAGGGACTAGGAAACAGGATATACTGTGCTCCTAGTGCAGAACTTTGTTAGTCACGCAATATGCCAGGTCACTACACTGTAAATACATATTTCAGAAAGTAAATTAAAAGCATAAACTTCTACCCATTTGAAGGTGGAAGCTTGGGATTTCATTTAAAAAACCCATGTGCGTTTTACCTTGAACCCACACATTAGTAATTGGATTTAAGACTGCAGTTTTAATGTTTAATAAATGACCTGTGCATTCATTCATTACTTTCCCCGGATTAGCGAGGCAGTGGAATAATGGCTATTAGGACTGGCTAGAAGGTGAATGAGTCGAGTTGGTAGTATACCACTAGGAGCGGTACACAGAAGGCAGGATGGGCAAGGAACAGTAATAAACCCTGTGCTGATCCCTCTCCATTCACAAAGTCTGTCTGCAAAACACATCTCCAAAGGACTACTGGAGGGCGGCTAGTTTCATTCACAAGAATATGTGGAATGACTCTGATTCTTTGTGAGAAACATTTCGTTTTTGGGCCAAGAATTCCCCTTCGCAGTAGTATTACATTTCATCCTTTAACGGTTTTGCTCGATTTTTGTCATTTTTTTCTTAACATGTGATCTTTTTACTTTACTTGAACTAGGTGTGGACATTAAAAAAACACAAGCATTGCATAGCCAATAGGTCTCACCTTTGGGACCTTATAAGTATTTAGTTATGCAGCAGGTCCCAAACGCTAGACCTATTGGCTATGCCAATGCTTGTTCTCATTTCAGTAGCCTTCCACCAAAGCCTTCTAACTGTTCCAAACAATGGGGATAAGAAATAAATGTGTTGCAGGGGTTCCTTGACAGAAGCTTATATGGGCACACCATCTGATAATCCAGGACCCAAGTCCAGCTTCTTCTTTAGAATAATCAATAAATAGAGATATTCTTCATGCCCAAGCTAACCTTTTGATCCATGTAAGTGGTAATCGCACCCCCTGCGCTATCATTTGTTATCATAGAGCATTGTTGTATATCCCAGGGTGAAATGTGGGATTCCAGGCTGATCAAGCCAGTTGTGTGGGAAGGTTACGCGGAAAGGAGGGTGCACACTTTATTAATTCATTGGGCATCTATCTCAGTGAGGTATCTAGCTTTCCGTCCTTCACAGCGGTCTTGAAGATGATCTTGCTTACAGAGGTCATGCCCAGATCTACAATTTCTCTTGAGATGGGCCCATTAGGACGCACGAGTCTCAAGCCCTATCCTTCATTAGCAGGCTCCAGCTAGAGGTGACCTTTGCAGCCACAGAAGAGACCATTGTAACTGTTTGTACCCTTCGGAGTCTATGGCTCTTTACAATGTTTATGCTAACCTTTATTGTTACTAAGTGGCAGTCGGGTAACATACAAGACATAGAAACACCTGAATAAAGAAGAAATATACAAATCTTGAGACTTAACATATTATGACCTTTTCAGGTCAGACCTCGATAGGGAATTTTGATTTTGATATGGTGAATAATATATATATTGTATTTAGAGAGAGAGAGAGAGATTATTTAGAGGTGGGAAGTGAGACAAGAAGTCCAGGGCTCGCTGCTTTGTCCTCATAGAGCCTTTACATTAGAAAAAGTCTCTGTTTACAGGTACAGAGCACTTGATGTGTGTGTGCTATTAAAACCGTTGGCTCAGAGCCATTGCTGAACACGTAGTGCAGTTGAATGCTGGCCATGATTAAAATATGCAGCTGTACAACAACAGGGTTACTCATAGCGAAAGGTACCTGTGTCGATATGCATTTACATATTTACATAACAAGGAACATGGGTTCCATAATCAGATAAAATGTATTATTACCCAACGACATAGGCGTTTAGCTCCATATGTAATAAGAGAAAGACCCTTTAAGATCAGTCTAACACAGGACACATGAACACAGAGCCATGTTTGTATGACTGTATTTCAAGAGCATGTCATTTCATACATAGCCTCATAGAGTGACGTGGTGCAAACGAAGCAGTGCTAAGTGCGAAAATGGAAACGCATGCAATAAAATGGAGACCGCTGTTATTTAGAGAGAAGCTTTAACCCTCATAAAACAACACGTGGCAAGCTAATTTGAAAGAGCCCATTTGCAGCATGAAACTGTGGTGGCAATGGAAGGACAAGAGCAGACAGGGAGCCTCGGCAACCCCCGGCATTTCTAAAACCAGAGCTCCAGGGTAATCCCGGGTGGTGCAGCTTGATTGATACCACAATGTCTTCTAACAGAGAATGCCCTGCAAACCCTGAACTTTGGGTACAAATCCACATTTTCTTAAATGTATATGGTGGAAAATTCAAGAATTTGTGGTTCACAACAAAAGTCCTACCATCCAGTGTTCCCACATTTCTCAAATATAAACTGCACCTGACGTGTGGGTGGGCCTATCACATATGACAGGATAGGCTGAGACACACAGCACGTGACTGACAGAAACAGTGCTGTGAAAAGGTCAGTTTTTGCAAGGTTTGACAGCTGCAGTCTTCTGGGTTGTGGTTGGCGGATACCCAGGTAAACCTACCAATGCCAGGCTGCCACAAAAGCTGCTCTTGCAAGTAATTCACTAGCCTTGGAGACTTCGTGGAAAACTGTAATGAGCCATGATTAGTAAGGTCAGTTTTTAATCTAAAGGTAGGAAAAGGTTTGTGTAAGTGATGTGTGGGATGTCAGTTTATCTAGCAGGGGTAAGATGTGTGTTGTTTGACAGTGTGACATCAGTGGGAAGTTACAATTTAGTTGAAAGAGATTTTTTTTATTTACCTGGCCGGTTTTGAGAGTCCCCGTAACAGGCAGGCTATGTAGCCGGTCAGGGTGGATATTGGAGAAGATACGTGGGTGGGAAGGACATCGAAACAAAGACCGGTTCCGGGTCCATCTCCAGGAAGACCCTTTGCTAATTGTATCCTGGGAAACGTCTCCTTCACCCAATTGTAAAGCGCGCTGATACCCTACTAGGGTCAAGTTTGCGTCATATAAAACTTTATAAATAAAAATAAATCTCCTCCCATCCTTCCACTTTTTCTTTAATTCCCCCACAATGTGCACCTCCACCCCCAGTCGTATCATGGAATCTGTGAAGTCCCACCACACGCTGTCGGTCAAATGATCTGTGCTCAATTTAGAATGTATAAACTTGTATGGTTTGTGTACATACGGGCCCAGGTGTGGCCTATAGCAGGATGCCGATCTTCACAGCGCTAAGAAATTACCACAATCATCACAGATAAAAAAAATGACCTGCCGGGTGGGGGAAAAGGTTTTGACAGACGACGAGGCAAAATTATTTATGCATTTAATTTTCCCTTGTGGTCGTCTGTCAAATCCCCTCCCCCCCCCCCCCCAACCCGGCCCCACCGCTCTTACCTTCACGGGCTACAGCTGCCTCTATAACAGGCAGAAGCCTGTCCCAAGGGGGTTTTGGAAGTAACTGACTCAGTTTATCTCAAGACATCCTTTCTAGAGCCTCTCTTTGATGACTTTAGTTGGGGGGGGGGGGGTGTTGGGGGTTGGACGGCACTCTGCCACCTTGGCATGGGCCTACCCAGGGGCACAGCTATTAATGGTGCATTCTGTGCAGTGGTGCCTAGGCCCATAGTGGAAAGAGTCTCAGCCTGCCCTGCACTTAGGTAAGCATTTGAAAACTCCTATTTTGATGTGCCCCTGCCTCCTGCCTGCCTGTGGCCTGGCTCCCGGTTTGTTCTGTCGGGGTTAACAGGCTGTGATCCATGCCCGGCAGGTTCTGACCCATCGGATTCTGAGCCATTGCATGCGAGGGGGTGTATACTTGCAGAAAGAAGCTGTAAGCGAAGGCTTCTGCCCTTTGGTGAATGAGCTGATTTGTGATTGGCAGACTGTAGAGGCAGTCATCAGTCGACCAATTACACAGCAGCTCAGCGCACGAGAGCACGTTAAGGGACGGCGTGTTAACACTAGCACATAGCGTAGCTCACCTTGCGAAACGCGTGGCACCACTGAGAAATTCGTTTTCAAACTCCTAGAAGAAAAAAAAGTTGTCCTTAAGTTTCATGGTCTCAGCTGTCCTTTGGCAGAATAAGCACATTCTCCAATATATTCATGAAATCCATACAGCTGAAGGGATAATTATAGGTTTATGCAGTGGTGGAATCTAAACCCTTGACTATTGCTACCGTCCAGCTGGCACTGGCTCTCATGGGAACCACCGACTATAACGTGCGGATTCAGTCCTTGGCCTTTTCATTGAGACCAGTTCTACGAATGGGGTCGTTCGTGCAAACGAGGAGTCCAGGAGTGGCCTTGTGACTGTAAACTGTTCTTGGGTTCCAAACCAGCGCACGCAATGCACAGCACCACAACACGCCCTACAGCAAACCACCTGCCTAAAGGCGATTTGGTTTTCAGGGACCCAGACCAAATAAGACTGAAAAAGATAGAAAATGGAAAGATAGTTCTATTAATTAATGTATGAGCAGAACACTGTGTGTACCTTAAATAATATGTTTGAATTCTGGCATTGCCCACTCAGCCTTTGATCCTTGTGCGGTAGATAAAAGGAGCATTTGTGAGTTGGGCAATTGCTGTGTATGTGATTACAGTGCATGATTAAACAACAATTAATGCACTGTTCGCCTGATCCATATGAAATGCAGTGTTGAGTCACACCCCTCCCTGCAGGATGGGCCCTGCCTGGGAGCCTCCTGCTGGTTAATGGACTGCTGGAGAGAGATTGGAGGATCGGAGAGTGTTTAGGAAGGGAAGACAGAATGCACGCGCTTCACAGCAGGCACCTGGCAGAGCTGTGTGCATGTAAAAGGGCTGCTCTGTGTCTAAACAGCCGAGAAAAGGACAAGGGAGCCCAACTCACGAAGGAACCTGGGTGGGTAAATTATTGTCAGAAACAATGGTTTCTGTGGAATAATAGAATCATATATAGATAATAAGGTGCACAATCGCAATGGAAGGGTTACAATGATGTAAGAGGGCGAAGAAACCACAAACACCTATGATTTTGGTTTGATAAAATCGTATTTTATATTTCACAAACCAAATTCTATATACAATCAAAAAGAAAAATGTGTGTAGTGTCTCCAGTGAGAAACAGGAACTTAAAACATTGGTGACATAATTGTGACAGTGTTTTACAAGGTTTCCGAGGTATTCAAAAACGTCGACCATTTAGCTACACAATATACAGCAGCTATACACAATAATATGCACTGTTAATGGTTCGCTTTCTTTTGTTGCTGCCGACGTTTCAACCCTATACTTGATCTAGGGTCTCATCAGGACCTATGGATTTAGGGACATCTAGGAAAAGAAAAAATAATGAAATAAGCATATGGCCCATCTACCGGCACAAATGCGACCAATTGGATAAAAGGTCAGAGCATAGCGCATCAACCCTAATAATTCCTTCCTGCGCACATTTTTGGTGCAAATCACAACTGGATTAACTTGTGCGCTGGAAGGCATTATTAGCATTGATGCGCTATGTTCCCATTTTTAACAGAGTTCCTCATCACCGTCTTCATACACGTCTCTGTGTATCATCAACACAGTAACAGTGCTCAGCTACTCACAGAGTGCCAGCCTTCACTCTCACTTGGGGTAAGGTTTCCTTAGTGTTATCATTAGTACAGATGGCCCTTACAGCACCTCTAACATCTTACCTGCCGTCCCTATACTTAATATTCTTCTCTTTGTTTTTCTTCTCACATAATCGGTACCCGGCTGGGTGTCCTTGTGAGTATCTCGTTTTCCTCTTTCTCTATCACCCACTGTTGGCACGTACACCTCACGCGGCTGCGCAATCTACCCGTCAGGTACTCTTGAGTTTTATGACCTTTTATCCAATTGGTCGCATTTGTGCCGGTACATGGGCCATATGCTTATTTCATTATTTTTTCTTTTCCTAGATGTCCCTAAATCCATCCTGATGAGACCCTAAATCATGTATAGGGTCGAAACGTCGTCCGTAACAAAAGAAAGAGAACCATTAACAGTGCATATTATTTATATTGTGTATTGACTTACTAAATGGTCGACGTTTTTGAATACCTCGGAAACCTTGTAAAATACTGTCACAATTATGTCACCAATGTTTTAGGTTCCTGTTTCTCACTGGGGACACCACGTACATTTTTCTTTTTTATTGTATATAGAATTTTGTTTGTTAAATATAAAATACGATTGTATCAAACCAAAACCATAGGTGTATGTGGTGTCTTCGCCCTGTCATCATTTTTTAACCCTTCCATTGCGATTGTGCATCTTATTATCTATATTTGATTCTATTATTCCACAGGAACCACTGTTTCTGACAATTCTGTGTCTAAACAGCAGCACAGAGCTTAACTGACCTCCAGGAACACATGTGCATCCTTTGTCGGTGCTTTGAAAGTGTGTGGAGTATTCCCAGATAGTGACCTGTGTCCTGTTGAAGGTTGTGTATATCCCTGTGCTGCGATCTATGTGAATTTATTCAAAGTGGTGTATTGGCATCTCAGCCTGTAGGAGACTGTTAATCCCCCAGAGTTGGCAGTGCCATGGGAGAGTTTGCATACATTTGTCATACTTCAGTCGCACATGAGGCTCTGTATAACCCATCAGACTGAGGTGACTGCACGTGTGAGGTGATGTACAAGGTACTGTTAGTCCTCTGACTATCGGAGGTTCTGTCTATCCCTGCATGACTTTAAGTGACTTGTATAGTAATGTCTGAACTCCTAGCCTTTCGAGATGGCCGCCTCTGTGTTGAGGTGGCTGGAATTCAAAGAAATGTGTGCAAAGTGCGTTCAAATCCTCCTACTTTGAGGGTGTTCTTTCTGTTTCATGAAAGATCTATGATAAACGCCAGTTTATTCCTGGTGGCTTGTTATTGGTGCAGCCATAATGGGTGCACCAAGAACTTCAACAACGTTTGTTAGACAAGGGGACTTAAATCCATGCAAATCGCTCGCATCAGATAGTTGTGTTAAAACTACATTAAACCAGAGTACTCCCTACCATTTGCCTGTCCCTACATATCGCCCTCTGCATCAGACTGATGCTCCACTTCAGTGATTCTCCACTCTTGGCGCTTGGAATACCTCTCCTAGAACATCCTACTCTATTAACATTGTAGACGCCTAGGTCAACGTTTTGACCCTAAGGGACACATCAGCAGCTAATGGAGTTGAGGAGGGGAGAGGAGTTGGCCTAATGGCTAGTGCTCTCGACTTCGGACCTGGGGAACTGGGTTTGAGTCTCGGTAATGACGCTGAACATCCTGTGATTTTGGGCAAATTACTTAATCTCCCCGTGCCTAACAAAAAATGAATGTGTGTCCTCATGTAACGTAACTGGTGCTATGTAAAGCGCTCTGATACCCGATTGGATTCGGGTCCAGTTCGCGCTATATAAAACTCAGTATTGTCTGGAACCAGTGTTGTTTAAATAAGTTAATTTATTTAAGTAGAAATGACAACACACCATACGACAGGAGTTCTCCGTGCAGGTTGCTAGCTGGAACATAAATGTCTAACTGTGAAAACATAACTGTCAACTGTCACATTTAGAACGTATCAGCTGAGAACATTCCAGCTGATGTCCTAACGAGGCTCGCGTGAGGGCAGGGACCCACGAGAAAGAGGGAAGGATGCCTATAGTAGGAAGGCAAGATAAAGATAGGAAGGAACACGGGGGGACGCTAGGTGGCGCGCTAGCGAATGGACGCCTTCTTGTAGGGCTCCCGCAGTCCGGCGCAATTAATCCGTTAATTTATCCTTTTGGGCGCATACCTGGGAGCCGTCCTTGGAGTCGCGGGTCCAGTTGGTGGTCGAGAGTAACTGGTCCGGCGTAGAGGGCCCTGGCTGCTGGGAGACCGACGCGGGACCGCCTGCAAGCTGCGGCGGGAGCGGAGCTGGAGGCTGCCGTGCTGATGTTCCGGATCCAGCCGGAAGGCGAGGCCGAGGCTGGTGACGCGGTGCAAGGCCGCAAACGGCAGAGACGATCCGGGAGGCCCCTTGGAGCTCATGGTGACCTGGCTGGCTGAGAGAAGCGGATCGGACGGCCACAGCGACGGGTGAGGGTCCGTGGGGGGCTGCTCCTCTACCCCCCCCCACCCCCTGTCCCCCGAAGTGATTGCGAGGCCTGTGTGCCTGGGGCGGATCTTGTGCCGGCTTGTGGTGGTGCGGGGCCCCTGAGGGACGGCCATTGGTGCGCACGGCGGCGGCGGAGGCATCGATCTCTTCCCTCCCTCCTTCCTGGGGGGCCGGGTGAAGCGGAGGCAGTGCCAGCTTCGCGGTAGGCCCGGTGGGCTACGGCTGGCGTCGAGCGCAGACGACACCTGGAACAATCTCTTTGGGCTTGGAGTGCTACCCCCCCCCGGGCCGGAGGATCGCTGCTTGAGCCCCTTTGCTCGCAGAGTGGTGTGTTTTTGCCGCGTCCGTCCTGAGTGGCAGAAGTGACACTGGCACAGCGGTGAGGACGCATCACTCGAGACCTGGATGCGGTAAGGCCTGCCAGCATTGAGTGACGAGCACGGGGATCCCCCTGGACATCTGGAGCGGCGCAGGAAATAGCAGTGAGGGATCGTGGGGAGACGGCGTGGGGCCCACACCGGTGGTGTTGGAGAGCTCTGCCCTGGCACAGAGATGGGCAAGACGGACACTAGACAACCCAAGCTTTCATTTGCGGCTCCTAAGAAAGCATTAACGCCTGGGGAGAAGTTGAGCCCTCCGGATGGGGCGCCCGAAGCATCGGGGGGAGCTACGGAGGTGGCCACGAGTATACAGGCAGTGCTGTGTGAGGTGCGCCAAGGGTTCGCGACAATCGCGGACAAGGTGGATCGCCTTTCGTCACGTATGGATGCGGTAGTGCACAAGCTCGATGCGCACGAGGGTCGATTAAAAGAAGCGGAGCA
This sequence comes from Triturus cristatus, assembly GCF_964204655.1. NCBI lineage: Eukaryota > Metazoa > Chordata > Amphibia > Caudata > Salamandridae > Triturus > Triturus cristatus. Next base: position 1,451,820,424 of record NC_140591.1, read on the forward strand.
GCGCATATCGAACTCGGAGGATGCGGTGACCCAACACTCGTCGCAGCTATCTCGAATGGATAATCTCCTACGGGTCATCGCCGCTAAGAATGAGGATTTGGAAGCGAGGAGTAGGCGGAATAACATCCGCATCGTGGGTATTCCGGAATCTACCAATGTGGGCAAAATGGAGGAGTATGTCGAGAAGATGTTGGTGGCGGCGATCGGCTCGGAGGTTTTTTCTGCACACTTTATCGTGGAGCGGGCGCATCGGGCACTGGGTCCCAGACCGAAGCCAGGGGCGACGCCTCGGCCGATCATAGCCCGGCTGCTGAATTACCGGGATCGCGATGCGGCCCTGCGGGCGGCACGAGGTACGAGATCGCTGTCGCATGAGGGCAACTCCTTCACGTTGTATCCGGACTTCACCCCGCTTGTCCAGGAGGAGCGTCGGAAATTCCTCGCAGTTAAGGCTAAACTGCGCAACCTGCAAATAGACTACGCCCTGCTCTACCCTGCTCGATTGCGGGTCACATACCAGGGCAGGCAGAAATTCTTCACCACTCCACAACAGGTGGAGGACTTTCTCAAGCAGCACAAACGGAATAGGCGGCTGGAGACGGGAGCGGACGATGATCTGGCCCCTGGTCAAGAACAGCTCGATGATGTGGACCCGTGAGTAAGCAGCACTGTTTATGTATATACACTCCTGGGTGAGAGGGGCCGTTGGGCCATGCTTGGACCTTATTTAGGATGGATATTGCCCTGAACTCCGGGTGGGAGTTGTAGAAGTGGAGGGTGGGGGGGTATCCTGCGGGCCGATCGTTGCCGGGATCCCCCCTGGCGTGGACCTCCTCTTGGCCTGCGCAGCAGAACTGTATTGTTGCACCTGCTTTATGGACATCATTGGATGTGGACGGTGTTCCTCAGGTTTCCGCTGTTTATGGCGCCGGACACCCCCCTCCTGGTTGCCGGGCTGGGCTACACAGGTTGTGGTTCGGACGGGCTTGCATGGAGGGGGTCATAGTGGTGCCACCTAGAACTGTTACCCGATGGGAATTACCCTAGCATACGTTTTTGGGGCTGAGGGCTGGTTTCGCCCTAGTTGTTGGGATTTGTACGGGAGGGATGGGGAGGGAACGCTGCTGGCAGGTTGGGGTTTGCTTCAGTGGGAGGGGGGTGGGTACAAGGGTAGTTGTGGAGGTGTGTGTGGGTGGGGTTCACAGAATGAGAGGAATGCAACCAAAAAGTACGGAGTGGGTCGGCCGGGGAGTAGGCGGGAGATTGCAGGGTACGGAGCTGCGGCTGCGGGGGTTCTTGGAGCAGTAGTGGAAGTATGTTGCCCGGGATTTAGCTGGGGTGGCCAATCCTTTGGGACATCGTTAAGGCTGGGTGAATGCCGCGTGAGTCATGGGTGGCTAACTGGGGATGGCTGACCGGGATCGTATCTCTCGACTAGCTGTTTTGTCCTGGAATGTCCGTGGACTGAATGATGCGAGGAAATGCCGGAGGGTGGTGGCCTATTTGGATCAACATCAGGTGCAAATCGCCCTGCTGCAGGAAACACACCTTAGCCCCCGGGCCAACTATACCTTTGCGAGTAGATGGGCAGGTGTGCGCTGTTTCTCCTCATACTCTGGATATGCCAGGGGTACGGCGATTCTGATTAAAAAAACTGTGCCGTTTGTACGGATGGGTGAACGCAAGGATGATGAAGGTAGATTTGTATTGGTGTGGGGTAGATTGGGCACTGATACTGTTACTATTGTCAACTGCTATGGGCCTAATGTGGACACTCCTGAGTTTTACACCAAATTGTGGGGCGAGATACTCAATGTGGGGTCCATGCATCTCGTATGGGGTGGAGATTACAATGTCACGCTGACGCCGGGGCTCGATAGATCGGATGGTAGCCCCCAATATAACAGAAAAGCGGGAGAAGCAGTGGAGGGTATAATGAGGGAGGGCGAGCTAATGGACAGTTGGAGGTTTATGCTTGCTGGGGTTCGTGAGGGGACGCATTTCACGGTGTATGCCAACACCTGGGCTAGACTTGACTACTGCCTACTATCCCGGGGACTGGCGGTTGACCTGGGCAGGGTGACCCACTTGCCGCGGTCCTACTCAGACCATTGTCCAGTGTTGGTGCAGGTAGCCATCCCGGGCTACGGCGGTGCAAGGTCGCGGTGGCGCTTGCAACCCACGGCACTGTTGGATCCATTGTTCCAGGCAGAATTGGGGGAAGAGATCGCGGACTTTTTTCCACGCAACAAAGGAACTGTGGCAAGTGTTGAGACCATCTGGGAGGCGTTTAAGGTTACGGTCCGTGGCTTTTGCATATCTAAGTGCTTTGGAGTTTTACGGGTCCTACGGGGCACACTCACCAGGCTAGAAGCTGAGCTTAAGGAGCTGGAGACTTCCATGGCCCGTGAGCCTATGGGTCCACTCCACAAGGAATTTAGGGAGAAGTTATCGCAATATGAGCGAGAGGCGGAGAGAGAGGCCCGCTTCAGGGGGAAACATTGGCAGGCCCGGCGTTATTGTGAAGGGGAGAGACCTGGGCGGGCATTAGCGGGCATCACCAGGCAGTTACGGGGCGCCTCACACATCTTAGCGATACGCACGCAGGACGGAGCTCTGCATCATGATACCCAGGGGATCTTACGCCGGTTTACTGAGCATTACGAGGGACTGTACACTGCCCGCAACGTGGGTGATGTCCAGTTAGGGACCTTTTTAGACGACGTGGCGTTATGCTGGCTGAGCGATGAACACAGGGAATTTCTGGGGGCCCCGTTTGAGCTGGATGAGATACGGGAAGCAATTATGTCATTAAGTAATGGTAAGGCACCTGGTCTGGATGGCTTGCCAGCCGAATTTTATAAAAGTTACATTGACATAATGGCTCCGGTATTACGGGAGGTGTATGAGGACTCTCTAGAAGCGGGCATTTTGCCGGGCTCGATGAGGGAGGTGGTGATTACCTCCTTGCTGAAACCGAACAAGGCTGCGGAGGACTGTGATTCCTACCGGCCGCTCTCCCTGATCAATTGTGATGCCAAGATTCTGGCGAAGGTACTGGCCACGCGACTCTCCCTCTTGATGACTAAAATTGCCCTCCCAGACCAGGCAGGGTTTGTCCCGGGTAGATCCACCGCTAATAATCTGCGTACGCTCTTCTCATTGATTCAAACGATCGCGCCGGAGCTGCCTGTCGCGGCAATATTCCTTGATGCCACTAAGGCGTTCGACTCAGTTGAGTGGAATTACCTGTTCACTATACTGTACCGAATGGGGTTTCCCAAAATCTTTGTCGCTTGGATAAAATTACTATATACCGGCCCGGCGGCTAGAGTATTGGTCAATGGGGAACTGTCGCTGCCGATACAGTTGACTAGGGGTACCAGGCAGGGGTGCCCGCTATCCCCGCTGTTGTTCGCCATAGCGATTGAGCCTCTGGCATGTCGTATCCGACAACTCCACAAGGAGAGTGCCTTCCGGTGTTGTCAGCGGCAGATAGATGTGTCCTTATATGCGGATGACATAACGCTCTATGTGGTGGATCCGCAGAACAACCTGAACTCGCTGCTCCGCGAATTTGTGGCGTTTGGGGGATTGTCTGGGATCCCCATCAACTGGAGGAAATCGCAATTTTTCCCCCTGACGACGGCGATCGGGCGCTATGCACTAGATTACCCGTTGGAGTGGTGTGACTCTGATCTCCGATACCTGGGGGTTCGTATTTCGACGAACCGGGAAGAGACATTACGTCTGAATTATGGTACGGCCATAGATAAGTTGTCGGATGATGTGTCGCGCTGGATCTCGCTGCCGTTGACGATGGCCGGCAGGGCCTCATTGATAAAAATGGTAGTGCTGCCTCGCTTTCTCTATTTCTTCCAAAATATTCCATATTACCCAGGTGCCTTCTTCTTCCGAACACTGCGCTCTGAGTTGCTGCGATTGTTCTGGGCTGGTAAGCAGCCCAGGCTGGCCTGGTCGACTATTACCTTGCCATACAGCAAAGGGGGATTCGACGTTCCCGACTTTCAGGTGTACTATATGAGCGCGCAGGCGCACTTTGCATATCATTGGTTTGTCCCTACACCCTACATGCCGCAACTAGCGGTTGAGGACTGGCTGGCGCGCCCTTTGCCGCTCCAGGGCCTCATCCATGGTCCAGTCACTGCGCTCGACACACCGCTCACCACCGTGACCAGCACGATTGATGCTTGGCAGCGCTTAATGCGCAGGCTATCGGCCGGTCTACTTTATGCCCCGCGGCTCCCGTTGGTTTATCATCCGGGCCTCTCTCTTTTGCAGGAAAGCGGGTTCCGGATGTTATGCGCTAAGATAAAGGTCAGCTGTTGGGGGGATCTCTTTGAGAATGGTCAGTTCAAGACAAAGGAACAATTCTTTGCGGGATATCAGCCGAATCCACTGGAAGTCTTTTATTATCTCCGGCTGCGGCAGGGGATGCGACTAGTGATACCGCACTATCCGGAGGAGCCCGAGGTGGTGCATCCGTTGCAGATCTTGCTTGCCTCTGCGGACGGAAGGCACCTGGTCTCACGGTTATATGGCAGTATTCGCGGGTGTGGTGGAGACGTCGGTGGCAGAGCGCTTCATGGCTGGACGGTCGAGTTGGGTAGGGCCATTACGGAGGCGCAGTGGGTGTATTGCTGTGAGCTCACCTCCCGGATCTCCTCCAGCTGCAGATTGCGTATTATCCATTATAAGTTTCTACAGCGCTGGTATTACACCCCTGTGAGGAAGTATCGATTTCGTTTGTCGGACTCTGATCGATGTGAGAGGTGCAGTTCGGAGGGAGCTGATTTCCTACATTTAGCTTGGCTGTGCACGGGGGTGGCTGATTATTGGACACAGGTCCATGCTGCTATTACGGCCATGGTGGGAGAAGTGGTTAAGCTTGACCCGCTTGTGATGTTGCTGGGTTATACAGCGTCGGTGCCTAAAGCATACCGTAAATTTGTCAATATTGTGTTGCTACTCGCGAAACGGCGAGTTGCGTGTCGTTGGGGCAGGGGTCGTGCACCTAAGTTCAAGGAGTGGTTGGGGGATGTTCTGTACTGCCAGGACCAGAATGTGATATATGCCGAAACGCAACCTTTGAAGAGCAGAGCCAAAGACATCTGGGATCCGTTTAAAGCGTATCTAGCAGCCCAGACTAGCTCCGCTGAGGAGGAGGGTTAGGTTACCGGGATGCGTTGCGTGTATGGTTGGTGTATCTAACCTAGGGGGGTTTGTTGTGGTGGGGCTGTATGGGAGACGGGGTGAATGGGGTTGTCTGCGGCTGGGTGAAATGCCGGCTTGCGCAGAGTGATTGGTGCTGAGATGACCCCAGATGGGCTCCGTGGTCGAGCTCTGCCCCCCTGCGAGGGAGGTGTGGATGGTATTTGACCTAGGTGGGCTTCCAAATTGCTCCTTCCCGTTATCCCTCCAAGCTAACCTATCTTCCGACCCATTTATGTTCAGAGGGTTATTTATACCTGTGCCGCCGGACCCCCGGGTTGTCGGCTAAATGGCTGTGTACATACTGTTTGAACTTTTACTACATGGTCTCTTTGAGCCGGCCGGAATGGTTGTAGGCGAATGGATGTATGGTTGCTGAAAGTTGCAATAAAGGTTTTTGAAACTTAAAAAAAAAAAAAAAAAAGGAAAATATCTATATGCACCCAGTACAGATATGGAAAGTAGGACAGAAGTATGTATTTGTCCCACCTATTTCCAAAATCTAATAAAAACGTTACTTACATTTGGAAAAAAAAAAAAAAAAAAAAAAAGATAGGAAGGAACACAACACAGCTCCTCCCCTTGAGGAACCCCATAAAGGGAAGCTATAAAAACTGGAGAATAAACAGTAAAAAGAAGGAATTACTAATCAAACAAAGTCTTTATATTTGCCAGGTTTAACTACGCTGCGACCATATCTACTGGTGCTGCATGCTTCCTCAATAGTGTCTCTCTCTGGAATAAGTTCAGACTCTGACGTAATGTTACTCTCAGAACCCAGGGAGCTAACTGTCTCTCTTGTGATAAGATCTCTCTTCTCAGCAATCAGTTCCAGCGATTCCTGTTCTTCCTCTGATACAGTAATACTACTTGCACAAGGTGATACCTCTGAAGTACCAGTGCTCAGGTCTCTGTATTCACCAATAGACTCTGAGTTCCTGGTCAGGACCGTCACTAGTTCCATTGCTACTTGATTGCATAAGTGTGCTATCTCCTTCTCCATCAGATTGCGATGCTTCATGGAGCAACCAGTCAAAGTTGTCATTAATACCAACATCCTCCTCTTCGTCGTAAAGCTGCAGTTTTGTGGTGTCTTGATTGATAATACGTACACTGGTGCCAACGTCGGATCTGGCACAAACAGAAATCACGAAGGCATGCCACACCCTCCCATCTCTGAGAAGGGCAGAGTTACAAAAGACTTATTCTACCATTAACGGCGCTGTAAACCTATTCTGTCCTTTTTCAATGTGGCCACTCCTTTTGACACTCACTCTATCTCCTTCCTTGATGTTGATTTGTTTGCAGTTATGTTTAATGTCAAATTTCTCTTTGCACGCTTTTTGTGCTTCTTGGATCCTTTCTCTGACCATTTCCGCCGACCATTCTGCTCTCCTAGCTGTTCTAAGCCATCCTATATTGTCTTTGGATAAGGGTGTCCTGCCTCTCATGATTTCAAAAGGGCTGAAATGAGTTTTCTCCCCTGGTGTTATCCTGTAAGCCCGAATCATTTTGTTCACTTCCTTCCTCCAACATTTCTCATTGTTGTTCGCCAATTGAATGGTGCCTTTTATTACCCTATTGGACCTTTCCACAGCACCGCTTCCCGCAGGCTGGTACACGGAAGTGGTTTTGTGGATAATTCCGTTCCTGTCTAGGAACTTTTTAAAGACATCAGAGGTGAACTGACTTCCATTATCGCTTACAATAGTTTTAGGTATACCTTCTCTCGTGAAGATGTTGTCCATGAATGTGACTAAGTCGAGTGCTTTGACCTTACGGCAAACTTTTATTTCAGGCCACTTCGAGAAATGGTCTACCATGACCAACATGTACACTTGTTCCTCCTGGAACCTTATAGGTCCCATTATATCAATCCCCACTCTCTCCCATGGCATGTCGGGGCAGTTCAACGGTTGTAGAGGGGGGTTTGAGAGTTTTCTGAGTTTTGTCAGAATTCTCACACTGTATGCAGCATCTTACTGCTCTTTCAATTTCAATATCACAACCTGGCCACCAATACCAACACTTGATTCTTTGTTTAGTTTTGTTAATGTCTAAGTGTCCCCCATGGCAAATGTTGAGTATTCTTTTTCTTAATGTAACAGGTGGTATGACTTTGCCCTGTCTCAAGATGAGGTTACCTTCTACGGACAACTCATTTCTCAGTTCCCAAAACGGTCTTAACTCTTTTTTTCACACTTTTCTTACTTGGCCATCCTTCTAGAATAAGTTTATGAACTTCTTGTAAGGTTCCATCTTTCAGATACTTATTCTGCCAAGCCTCTCTCTGTATGCTAGGGAACTCTTTGTTGAAGCTGGCAACGCAGAGTTCTTCTTCCTTTACTCCTCCCTCAATGTTTTGTAGGGGTAGCCTGCTAAGGAAATCTGCAACCACATTTTTGGCTCCAGGTAAGTATTGCACGTCGTAATTGTAATCCAAAAGTCTTATCGATAAACATGCCAGTCGGGGTGATGCATTGTATAATCCTTTAACTGTGAGTACTTTAGTCAGTGGTTTGTGGTCACAACGTAATATGACCCTTTTTCCCCAAATGTACTGGCGGAAGTGTTCCAGTCCCCATACGCAAGCTAAAGCTTCTCGCTCAATGACGGAGTATCTTTCCTCAGTGGGAGTTAATGAGCGAGATGCAAATGCGATGGTGACCTCCTTACCGGTGCTCCCAACTTATGTGAGGCCTGCTCCAATACCCCTTCCGCTAGCATCAGTAGTGACCACACAATTGAGATGCGTGTCAAACCCTTGCAGGGGTGGTGCATTACAAATTTCCTGCTTAAGGTCCTTAAAGCTTTCTTCGCAACACTGTGACTTGAACTTGTTCTTAGACTTCAAAAGTGTTCTTATGTTATAAGTTTTGGCTGAAAAGTTCCTTACAAATTTGGAGTAGTACTCCACTAGTCCTAAAAATGCCCTAAGTTCCTCCTTGTTATGTGAAACTGGAGCATCCCTGATAGCCTTGAGTAGTTCTTTCTTGGGTTTTATCCCCTCAGGTGTTATTTCGTGACCCAGGTAGGTGACAGTTTTATTACTGAATATGCATTTCTTGTACTCTGCTGTCATACAGCACTTTTCCAAGATTTTTAACACCTGTAACAATCTATGGTCGTGATCAGTCTGATCTTTTCCCATTACGAGAATATCATCTTGAAAGATGAGCAACTTTTTGACCCCTTTAAAAATTTCCTGCATAAGTTTTTGGAATAATGCAGCAGCTGACGCTAAACCAAATGGTACTTTTTTGCACCTGTAACACCCAAATGGTGAAATAAAGGCGGTGAGGTGTCTGCTTTCAGGATGCAAAGGTACCTGGTGGTATGCTGCAGCTAGGTCAATAGTAGAGAAAACTGTCATGTCTTTAGTGAGGGAGAGCATCTCGTTAATTTTTGGAAGTGGGTATTGGTCTATCAGGATATTTTTGTTGAGGTCGCGCAAGTCCATGCATAACCTCAACTTACCGTTGGGTTTTCTTGCAACAACCAAAGGTGCGACCCATTCAGAAGATTCTGTTGGTTCAATGATGTCAGCTTTGAGTAATTTGTTAATTTCAGTTCTTACCTCCTCCCTGAGTGTTAACGGAATGTGTCTTACCTTGTGTAAACAGGGAACAGCATTATCTTTTAGTCTAATTCTGTGTTGAAATCCCTTCAATTTTCCTATAGTGCTATTGAATACTTTCGGGAACATATCAGTCAGGTTAGTACTTTTTACCATGTCCTGCTGCATGATTAGTACAGGTTCTAAACTATTGGAGTTTAGCGTAATACCCAATTTACCCTGGTCCTTCCATCCAAGCACAGAAGGACCAGTTGCAGAGACGTACAACTTGCTGATAGTTTCTCTCTCCTTAAATGTAAGTTCCCTGAAACCCATAAGCTCAATAGGTTCCCCGTGAATGTTTTAAGTGTAATATCAGGTGTTTCCATACCCCTTCCTAAAGTTTGTTGGAATTTGTCTCTCCACACATCACGGTTGATTATTGTGCAGGGTGAACCTGAGTCAGCAACTATCTCAATGCTCACTCCTCCTATCTCCACCATGCACATGGGTTTCTTCGTTTTGCCTTTCTCTTTTTCCTCATTTTCTGTTCCCTCAGTCACATTGAGCACACACAAGTTGTACTCTGAGTCATCCGAAGAGTTCTGCTCTTGTTCATCCTCATTCTCTACAAATTTTACTTTCGCTTTCCTTTGACATGCTTTTTGGAAATGCCCCACTAGTCCACATTGTGTACACTTATTGTTCCTAGCTGGACATTTCCAGTTGTTCGCCAAATGCTTATTGCTACCGCAACAGTAAAATTTTAATTGCGCAAACGTTTTTACCCCTCCTTTGTATCCTGACTCTTCAGTGTCTCTGCTCTTATGAGCCATAAACTTCTTGTTGCTTCCGCTTATTTTAGCCACTACACTCGCTTCATCTGTTTTTGTTTTATTCTCATTGATAACAGCTTTAGCACATCTACCAGTCAATTCCGCTTTCTTCACAATTTCTATTACTTGTTGAAGGGGTTTCTCACCTTTGGCCCACAGTGCGTCTTGTATGTTGGAATTGGCAGCACACATAACAATCTGATCCCTAATAAAATCATCGTGCATGTTTTCAAATTTGCATGAGAGTGCTAAGTTCTTTAAAGCGGAAACATAGTCCGCTAAACTTTCCTCTTTACCTTGTTTCGTTCTGTAAAATTTATATCTGTGTACAGCGACACAGACTGTCGGTTCATAATAACCATCCAAGTTCTCCATTGCCTCAGCAAAAACATTCCTCTCTTCTCCTTCTCGCACCTTCTTAGCAATGTTGTTGTACACTTTTAAACCACCTGCCCCCAAACAATGTAGTAGGATTTTTTTCTTTTCCTCTGGTGGTAGCGGTTCATCTGCCTTATCAAAAGTAGAGAGATAGTTACAAAAGTACTCTCTCCATTCTTCCCATTTAACTTGAGGTACTCCTGCGACTTTTAAAAACGCTTCTGGAGGCTGTAAATTGTAAATGTTCCCTGAAGCCATTGTGTATTACACTAACTTTAAAAGTTCAACAGATATTCAATGTGTAAGTACACAGTCAAAACAGTTTTGTTCTAAGGTTTCTTTACAGTAAGCTGCCTTAATAAGATTTTTCAAATAATTTTTAACTGTAAATTTCACTTTTATACTTATAGAACTTAAAGCGCTCTCACTTGTATTGAATTCCAGCAAAATGGTCTTGCGTAGTCTTCTTTGTAGCGTGTGCCACTGAAGAGGTAAATTCTCCTGTGCAGCACTCGTAGCGTACAAGATTAATCAATTACTTATCAAGATGGCGGCACGCACGCTTCCTGTGCGTAAGAACAAAGACTAGACCGCAATATTTGCCAGTTCCAAAATGGCGCGGGGTGCATGTTATGCCACCGACGCACAGCAAGCAAATGCGCCACCACTTCTGAGGAGATTCTTATGATGCCGGTTAGCCGCTTACTTGGAATGTTGACAACCTTTTGAATATCTCCTGTCGTATGTTTCACTTCTGGGCGAGATGTACCAATTTCACATCCATTAAAGCAGTAACTCCTTAATCGCTTCTCTTCTGTAACTTCATCTGCACATTCACAAGACTTGCCTTAAGGTTTTTCTCCAATCGCTGTTGTGAAGTGTACCGTTAACATTTCTTGAATTCCCCAGGCTGAAAGTCTGCTTCCCCGACTTCGTTTCAAAGTATAAATTTCTTTAAACTTCTCGAGGGTTCTTCGGTGTGTCGTCCTGTTCACCTCGTCGCCATAAATGTAAAGTATTGTCTGGAACCAGCGTTGTTTAAATAAGTTAATTTATTTAAGTAGAAATGACAACACACCATACGACAGGAGTGCTCAGTGCAGGTTGCTAGCTGGAACATAAATGATTAACTGTGAAAACATAACTGTCAGTGTCAACTGTCACATTTAGAACGTATCAGCTGAGAACATTCCAGCTGATCACCTAACGAGGCTCGCGCGAGGACAGGGACGCGCGAGGATGAGGGAAGGATGCCTATAGGCGGAAGGCAAGATAAAGATAGGAAGGAACACAACAGCGCGGCCTGGCTTCTTGAATGGACACACGTTTTGAGACTGCTGGTGTTCATCTACTATGGCCATCGTTTGAATTTTACAGGATTACATTATGTGGAGTTTCATTATATAAAGGGACGTGGCAGTAGCTTTCAGGCGACTTGTCCCGGTGATACCCTACAAATATTCTTAGGGTTGAAACACCGAAACTTAGATCCTCAGGACTAGACCTTGTAATTTGTTGGAATATAAAACTTTGAATCATAACCGGATCCAACTTGATTGTTTAAAGAAGTCTGGCACTACCATAAAGAGCTGCTATTGTATTTATATATATTCACGTTGTGCACTTTTACACTGTGTTGTCTGCACGTTTGTCACTATGCAACAAGCTGATGTACCTACTTGATGATGAAATGTAAATATAAATGACTAATAGAGCAAAAAGAAGGCCCTGATATTGTATTAGAACATTGAAATGATGATAGCTCCATTGACAACAATGGAGTGCTCCGGGCTTCTAATGGCAAGTAGAAGTCCTGAGCTCCAACATTCCAATGTTTGTTCACAGCTGTTGCTGTGAACAACGACCCCACGGAGCCGGACGGGATTTCAGTCTCCTTGAGCTTTGTGAGGCCTTTAATTTTACAAATGAAAACATTCTGCCCTCTAGGGGCGGAATGTTCTAATAGCCTTCTAGCCCTCCATAGCGGGCTTTATCAGCCATTAAAGGCCTTCTTCATTTTTTAAGGCCCTCCCCTTCGGCTTGGGCCTTTAAGATGTAAGACCGTTCCCGGCATTTGAGATAGAGTCCCACAGGACCATTGTGTTTGTTCATATTAAAACGTCTCTGGTCCAGGTCCACACCCCGCCCCCAGCTGAGTTGTTCTAAGTTTCACAGGGGCGGAATGGCTTAATGTCAGCATGGCCGCGCTGTGCATCTCAAGGTAGTGTGTGGATTTCATAAGGTTTGTACAAGACTAGTGTGATTTTTGGTACTAAACCGAGCATGTTTTTACTTCTAAAATACATGCAGCCAAGGCCTTGTACATCCAGAGCCAGAGAACGCAGCCAGACACTGAGACATGTGTACTAAGTAGTCCCTTCTAGCACACCGTGAGCTCCATGAGGTTTACACACACTCTGGGTCAAGGATGGTGGACAGCAGTAATGTCAAAGATGCCTTGTGTAGTAAAATTGTAACAGTCTCTACTACCAAGAAAAAGTGCCCCTGCCAAAACGAATAACTAGCAAATTATGTCATCTCCGTGTATAGTTCGCAATCATTGTTGTGAAATTAAATGTTTCTATCAGAGTCAAAATAATACAGTTAATCGCCTCGTGTCTCTTTCCTTCAAAATAGTAAAGTGTGGGAATTTAACGTTTTTTAATTTTTCTGAGGGATTTTAAGGGCCAAGACAAAGACGGGGGCAAAGTCAGCGACTGAGTTGCTTGTCAGGAGAAGAAGCGCCTGAGACTGACTGGACGTAACACCCTCCCCCCCCCCCCCTAACTTTGGGAAAGACTGGCACGTCACGAAATCTCTGGATTTTCTTAGACATTTGTAATTCTATTAAACTTGTGTTTACATTCCAGGCAATCTTTGGATATGAGACATGACTTATGCATGCATCTCACAGTGGTGTGAAGTGGTGTGCTGGCACTATATGAAAGCTGACTGCAAAGAGTCCTCCTTTCCTGCCACATTTACGGACAGGTAGAAACTCTTGACCCGAGGGACATTAATCAGGGACAAATAACACAATTCACACACATTTGCCAATTCTACAAGGCAATGCTAAAATGTGTCAGATGTTTTACTAATGTGCTCAAATATATGAAGTTGGGACTTACTAAATGCTCGGACGAGGAATTTGGTGACGTAAGAAGGGTGGAGATAGGAAGGGGGAAGTAGTGAAACCGAATGAGAGTGAAATAGGGGCTGGCAGCCTCTGAGTCAGTCTTAGAAAGTCAGTAAAAGAGACCGCAAATGAAAGCAGCATACTGAGTATAGACTTATTTATGATTCGTGGGGCACATTTTAACTGATTTTGTGTTTATCCAAGCAGTTTGTTTTTTACAACCACTCATCGACAATTGGTGGCTCATAAAAAGCATTTTAATAGGCATGTAGAATGTTTGGTTTCGGACCCATTGGAGAAAAATAGCCTGGAGCCATGCTATTGACTTTGCCAACGCTTGTTTTTTCTGGCAGACTTCGTGAGTTTTTATCTTTAATCCCCTAAGTACAGGCACATTTACTTTCGGGATGATCAGAAACAATAAACCAGCATTGGCAAAGCCAGTATGTTTTGCCTAGGTGAGAGCTATCGGCTTTGCCAATGGCTTTTAGCCATGTTGTGCAGCAGCGTGGAGTGGAGTGACATGCTGTAGAGTGGCGTGTCATACTGTAGAGTGGACTGGGGTAGGATAGAGTGGCATAGAGTAGAGGGGTGTAGAGTGCATTGGCAAAGCCAGTAGGTTTCGCCTATGTGAGAACTATTGGCTTTGCCAATGTCTTTTAGCCATGTTGTACAGCAGAGTGGAGTGGAGTGGAGTGGAGTGGAGTGGAGTGGAGTGGAGTGGCTTAGAGTGGCTTAGAGTAGAGTAGAGTGGCTTAGAGTAGAGTAGAGTGGCTTAGAGTGGCTTAGAGTAGAGTAGAGTGGCTTAGAGTGGCTTAGAGTAGAGTAGAGTGGCTTAGAGTGGCTTAGAGTAGAGTAGAGTGGCTTAGAGTGGCTTAGAGTAGAGTAGAGTGGCTTAGAGTGGCTTAGAGTAGAGTAGAGTGGCTTAGAGTAGAGTAGAGTGGCTTAGAGTAGAGTAGAGTGGCTTAGAGTAGAGTAGAGTGGCTTAGAGTAGAGTAGAGTGGCTTAGAGTAGAGTAGAGTGGCTTAGAGTGGCTTAGAGTAGAGTAGAGTGGCTTAGAGTGGCTTAGAGTAGAGTAGTGTAGAGTAGAGTAGAGTGGCGTAGAGTAGAGTAGTGTAGAGTAGAGTAGAGTGGCTTAGAGTAGAGTAGAGTAGTGTAGAGTAGAGTAGAGTAGTGTAGAGTAGAGTAGAGTAGAGTAGAGTAGAGTAGAGTAGTGTAGAGTGGCTTAAAGTAGAGTAGAGTAGAGTAGAGTAGTGTAGAGTGGCTTAGAGTAGAGTAGAGTAGAGTAGTGTAGAGTGGCTTAGAGTAGAGTAGTGTAGAGTAGAGTAGAGTAGAGTAGAGTAGAGTAGAGTAGAGTAGAGTGGCTTAGAGTAGAGTAGAGTAGAGTAGAGTAGAGTAGAGTAGAGTGGCTTAGAGCGGAGTAGTGTAGTGTAGAGTGATGCACAGTAGAGTGCCATAGACTAGAGTGGACTGGCGTAGTGTGCAGTGGCATAGAGTGGATTGACAGAGAATGGAGTGGAGCGGAGTACACTAGAGTGACATAGAATGGAGTGGCATAGAGTGGAGTGCCCTGGAGTAGAGTGGGGTAGAGTCAAGTGGTATTGTGTGGAGTAGAGTGGCACAGAGTGGAGTGGAGTGGCGTGGCATAGAGTGACGTTTAGTGGAGTGTCATAGATTAGAGTGGACTGGTATAGAGTGCAGCGGCAGAGAGTGCAGTTGTGTGGTGTGGAGTAAATTAGAGTGGCGTAGAGTGCAGTGGCATAGAGTGCAGTGATGCAGTAGCAGCTGCTCCCGGACAGGGGTGGTGGAGTGGCAGTGGCGGGAACGGAAAAAAAAGAAAGACGAGGACTTACCTGGAACGGCTGGCCGCCACCTCTCCTCCGTCTATGTCCTCTTCAGCTTCTTTCTTCATGTCTCCAGTACCGGCCGGCAGCAGGAAACACCCGAGCACAAGGGCTCCCCCGAGGCAATCACAATGCTGCAATGCAACGTTGTGATTGGGCTGAGCACCGTGGTTCGTCGCTCAGATGAGGACAGGGAGCCTGTGCATGTTCCTCACCAGGCTGTGTAATGCAGCCTGGTGTGGAACATACAAAGTGCGCATGACTGTTTGGCGGCCCAAGAGGGACGGCCAAACAGTCATGAGCATTTAAGGAGTGCAAACCACTCCTCCCCCTGCTCTGGCCAACCCCTCCTGCCCCTGACTGCGATGGGAAAAATAAAAATGATAACGTTACGGTATTGTCATTTTATTTTTCCTTTTGACCAGTGGAGCGACGCTCCTCCACCTTTGCGGAGGAGCTGCCACTGCAATGGTGTAGAGTAGCACAGTGGCCTAGAGTAGTGTGCAGTGGCATAGAGTGGTGCAGAGTAGAGTGTAAGTAGCACAGAATGGTGCAGAGTAGAGTGCAGTGGTGTAGAGTGCATTGGTGTAGAGTGGTGTAAAGTAGAGTCGTGCAGAATAGATTGCAGTGGTGGAGAGTAGATGCAGTGACGTCGAGTGCAATGGCATAGAGAACCGGGTAGGGGTGGGAGGGAAAAGAAGCAACATGGAATGGGGAATGTGTCTTTACTTCTTCCAGGGAACCCTTTTCGATATACCAAGGAGGGTCTTTAAGGTCCTTGATTATCTGGTTATAGAACTGTTATGGGGCACGGGGAGACGTAGAGTCAGTTTAGCAACACTAAAACGTACGTGGAGCAGGGGCGGCCTACAGGTACCATGCTTGGAGTATTATTTCCTAGCCTCACATCTTCAGCATGCAGTACACTGGCTGGACGGGAATGAAAACTGGGAGCGCAGGCTACTGGAGGGTCTGTGTGGCGTATATTTCCTGCCTGAGGTCCTAATATTGGGATCTAGGGCGCCTACCTGGATGCCCCACATAGTCCGGATGGTTAGCGGAGTGTGGGAAAGGACGGTCAAAACGGTGTTGAAGAAGGCCCCGTTTGCATCAGAGTTGAACATCTCGTCCCAACATCCATTTAGGACCATTGGCGATAGCATGTCACTGCGCAGATGAAGGGAGGGAGGATGCGAAGACCTCTGGGGATCTTTATCCCAACAATCAGTTTATATCCAGAGAGGAGGCCGCTGAGACATTTCAGCTGGAGCAGGGGCAGTATTTGAAGTATGCCAAAGTGGCAGCTATTGCAAGAGAGATCTGGCTGGTATTTCCGGAAGCGCCTGGGGCCTCTCGAACGCTGGAAGCAATGCGGTCAATGGTCAAAGGCGGAAGATTGATCACCTTTATAGAGCCATGAGAGAGGACGCCCCCACGACAGTGCCTGTGGTGCAGGATAAATGGGAGTCCCATCTGACGGAGCCCCTGGGCGCACATGCTGGGGAACCAATACACGAAGGGGTTAAATCCACATCTACGAATGCGTGATTCAAGTTAATACAGTACAATGTGATCCACCAGGTCTATCTGACGCCTTAGAGGTTACAGACCATATACCCAGAGGGTCGGCGGGATGCCCCAGAGGTGGGGAACAAGATGCAGACTTTCTGCATCTGATGTGGAGATGCCCAGAGCTTGATGGTTTCTGGTGAGCTGTCATTCAGAGACTACACTTGGCTACGGGTTGGGGCATGTCCCATTCTGGAAAAAAAAAAGCTGAGCAGGAAGTTTCTTGTTTGTGGATTAGCCCTGACTAAACGTGGGACAGCGATAGGATGGTTGTCCCCTAAATGCCCGAAAGCGGGCGACTGGTTGAAAGATATGGCAGAGCGGGTCAATGCAGAGGGATGCCACATGAAGCTGACACGCAGGGGTGAGAAGCTGGAGGATGGCATGAGGGCATGTACGGCAATGCACACTGAACTGTTGATGCCTCCAGATGCAACGCCACCATAGACCATAACATCTTGAATGTTGAGCATGACTGAGGTATGCATGGCCAGAGAGATTAGAAAGTACATTATTAGCAGCTCCCGGAGGGAAATGGGAGGTGGCCCTGTCCTGAGCTGGTGCACGCAAATCAACTTTAGCAAAATGCTATTGTGTAACATCAGATCCGAATACATTGAGACGAGGGGAGGGAGAGGCGAAATCTGAAGGGAGATACTATTCAGAACTGATGTTACATGTGGCTCGAGTTTGTTGTATGTTGCTTATGTCTTCAAAATCCAATACATATTATATATTTTTTAAAACATGGAATGGGTAGGAGTTAATAGAAGCAACATGGACGGGGATGCGGAAGACTGATTGAAAACACAAGCACTTATATGGAGTGCATGCGCACAAGGAAAATAATAGCTCCAAATGGGTGCAGTGGATGGAAACAAGTAATTGGTCCAGGCTCCAAGGGGAGGAGAGCTAAACACAAGAATAGGACATGACACCTACAAGCTGTGAAAGACTGGGACGAAGGGAATAAGAGCGACGCTGAAGCTAACGACCCAGTTGCACACATCTCTAGCTTGGCGTCTTTGAGGGTCAGCGTGTCTCAGCAGACTGCGAGACAAGCTGCACGGCTGCTCAGGCACATGGGCAATACGGCAGAACGTTGCTAGGTGTTTCAGCAGCTTGAGATGAGCTCTTGTGCTAGCTTTTAGAAAATGCCACTCATCACTAATGTTCAGTAAACCAGAGCGGAGATTAAGGATAAAAGCACTGTGCATTATACTTGGAAAAATATCTTTCTTATAAATGGCACTCATAGAGAACCTTATTTCAGTTCCTGAATCGCATAATCAACAGTTGATAACTAAACTCATTGCCCATTGTTATGACGTCATAAAGGCCTTCCAGGCCAGGCTGACCGGGCTCTCTGAGAGCGCATCTCCGCACGACTGAGATCAATTGGCATGAATGTTACATTCTAAATGCGATAATTCACTGCAGCAACAGTGGGTTCTCGAGCTCATAACTCTCTCTCTCACTGTTGTTATGTCATAAATGAATTCCAGGCCGCTCTGTCTGGGCTCTGTGAGAGCCTGTCAGGCCAGCACAAGAATGCAGGGAGCACGGCTTCTGAAAGAGAGGCAAGGGAAAGCACGGAAAGTGGTGGGGGTGGCTGACAGGAGGTCAAGTATTTTTGTTTTTTATTTTGGACAGTGAGGAGAGACCATTTTATGTATGCCCCCACCCCATTATTCCCCAGCCCTTGCATAGCAGTTGAAAGATCTGGGGGGGCCATACATAACATAAAATTATAGATGGGTAAAAAGAGCACTAGAGAGAGGTTTTTCACCTCAGGTCTTGAGTGACATCACAGACTACTAGAGCTTCACTCTCGTCTATTTCATGTTACTCCAAACCCCTCGATGAAAAACATCCCCGTAAATCACTGTTACTCATCTGTAATTCTATAAATAGTCCTTTGCGGAGGAGATACCACTTGTCTCCCAGCAGCTTACAGTTAGAAGAGGGTCTTTGTGGCAGTGCGGGTGGCTGCCGGCATCTCTCTCCAGGTAGGATGGTCCAGGCAGAAGTGCTCTCCTCCCTCGATCATAAACTCAGCTCCCATGTCAAGGATCATGGTTGTCATTAACAACCTTTCAAAAATCATAAAGTTGACCTTGGAAGCAAATGGCTGAGAGAGAAACTTGGGCAAAATGTGGCCAGCCATCAGGTCTGGAAGAGGCTTGAGTGAGTTCAGGTTCCAGAACTGTCCAGAAAATACTTCATCATGCACGTTGAACACGTTGCAGGACCAATACTTAGCTCTTCCTTAATTCCTCCGCAGCATAATCAAACAAATGCACCTGATCAAGATGATCAATGTGTCCGGCTCACCTTCTTGTCCATTCTTTGATTATGCATTACTTTGCTTTTTTTAATTTGCCCTTTTTATTCTCTAAATTGTAACGCCTTACCTTGTTGAGTCTGTTTGATGCTCTGTATATATCTGTTGCACAAAAGGGTTACGCAACAGAAAAGTATTAAATACAACTTATGTTAAAATCATCAAACTGGTCTTGAAAGTGATCAACAGCAGTGGCACAAAGAGTGCACAGTGAGGAACTGAGCAGCTTTTCAACCGAGCATTCATCTCACTTCAAGTAATCGTCTCGCAAGTAATGGGCTTCAAATACGGCCACTAGGTGGCGCTGCTGCAATGCAAACAAACACTTTCAACTGTCGCTTGAATTTTCAGCGTGAGTTTACTCTACTTCCAATGAGAATTTCAAGTTGTATGAATCACGTCATCCATTTGTCAGTATAATTTAAGAATGTTTAGTCTGGAGAAGCACAAACTCAGGATTTAAAACCTACCCGAGTGGTTGGCTTTCTAATAAGATTTTATGTCTACCTAAACGAAGCCTTTTTAGCTACATAAGGATAATGAAAGACTGAGGAATATTCAATTCCAAGAACTTAATTCGGTTATAATACAAGAAATAACCATAAAAGTACAGTAGTAGAGCCCAATAATCGTTCATGAATAGGAAAAGAAAAAAAAAAATATTGTATATGTATAAAGTTCTTATCATAATTGATTTACGAGATTTAAAAATATTTTTTTTAAAAGCAATAACAGAGGCGATAATAAATACATTGTCTAAATTCTGTATCGCCAAAAAAGCAGGACGACACCCTCTTAATTCCAATCTTTTTAACACAGGGAGAATCCACCTTTTTCTGGGTATGGAGTAAAATTTACAAAAGAACATGTTATGTATGGACGACTGAGCTGAGATGTTTTCACATGGGCAGTTACAAAGTGGTCTTGACCAATCATTTACCTCAGGAAAACTTAAAGTTCTATGCAAGATGTTAAGCCTGAGGCGCATTAACATAAATCTATCAAAATCCTTGGTGGTTAACAAAATATAAGGCTGTATGTTAACAGTAATCAAGGTAAGGTGATGTGCCACCACCGTTGTTTTGGTCATTTCACCAGAAATTCTAGACTCGCTCAAGTAAGACATACATATATTTTTAAGGTCCTTTCTTGGTACCCGAAACATAGAAGATGGGTCATTAAAATATGTCTTGTGGCCTATTTGAGTAAGAAACTTCTCAACATAGTTTAGCCATCTTATCTTTTTTACCCCATCAGTTCTTAAAACATCCTTTAAAATGTGCCCGTTAAATGCAGACTCTTCACTGGTCCAAGCCCTGTGCCACAAAAGTACAGGCTGTATCTTAATCACATCTTCAAGATATGGGATACCCAGTTTAGTGTGGCAGGTAAGTGTAGAAGTACTTTCCGGTACTGCCAAAAGGTACCTGAGGAAAATGTTTTCTGCTACTTGGAGTGAATTAACGTTGGCATAACCCGAGATACCTGCCCATAAGTGGCAATTGCTACACATTTTGCCCTGTAAATACTGAACAGTTCCCCTTGTGAACGTCTGCTCATTTTCCTGCTAAAATTAATTAATGCCATTAAGGACTTAAAAAAATAGGAGTCTTCTAGCTTTAATTGCACTGCACCAGGAGCCTGTCTGATCAAATAAAATTCCTAGGTATGAGAATATATTAGTATTCTCAATTGGCTTAGAACTAATAAAAATGGGGATTTTTTTTTTATTTGCCCCTGGCCCGCATCTCATGGAAAATGTTTTGGGGCAGTTAATAGTTAAACCCAGATTTGTCATAAATTGTGTGAAGGTGGTTACAACCCTTTGCAAGCCGATGGGCGTGCGGGCCATCAGGACTGCATCATCTGCATAAAGGAGTGCAGGGATAGGACGTGTGGCTGCCATTGGCAAATCCCTGCACTCCTTGATTAGTGTACTTTCGAGTTCATTAAGATGTAGCGTAAATAGGAATGGGGCAAGGACACAGCCCTGCCGCACACCTTTCATGATCGAAACTTTTCTGGTACAGTCCCCATCCTGTCCAAAACGGACCCTTGCCCTGGCCCCCGAATAAAGCTGCCTTAAAAATAAAACTATGTTGTTGTCCCCCGCCCATGAGAGAGCAAGTCCCTATTCATGGAGTTCTTTTGCCTGGTATAAGTTTTTTTTTTATGTTGTTTTCTTTATAAAATAGTTAATAAGAAACCTTTCTGTAGTACAATGTTCAGTTGTGGGCGGCTGCGGCCGTTATGCGTGCGGCTCGCTCCGACTCCTGTGACTACTGTATTATTGTCTTACATTAGCGGCCGGCCCATGCGGTTGTAGGCCCATGACTGTGAATATTCAATGTGTAAATAAAGGTTTTAAAAAAATAAATAAAAAATAAATAAAACTATGGAGTCATCCACTCCCAGCCCTTCCAAAATCGCCCAGAGCTTTTCATGTACAACACAATCGAATGCTGAAGTTAAGTCAGCAAACGTTAAAAACAGCCTCTCCCTTTTTGCCTTTGAATATTTTTCGAGAAGAATATGAAGGTTTAGGCCCTGATCAATGGTACCTAGGCCCTCGCGGAAGCCGTATTGGAGATCACTTATAACGGAATGCTCCTCCGCCCATATTTGAAGTCTGTCTAAAATCACACGCCCTATGATTTTTACTGTGGAATCCAATAATGAGATTGGGCGATAACAGGCTGGGTTTGCCCTATCGCCCTTTTTAAAAATGGGAACAATAAGGGATTCGTACCAGGACGTTAAAAACCCTGTGGAGCAACAGGCGTTAAATAACTGCGTTAAGAGTGGTCCCCATAGAGCCTCATTGTTTTTGTACAGGTCAACCGGGACACCATCCGGGCCCGGTGCCTTTCCAGCCATGCTAGATTGTATAGCCCTAGTCACCTGACTCCGAGTGAAATCCATACTAAAGTTACGCAAGGTGGGGCAAGACTCTGGATCAACCTCAGTCTCCTCCGATAATTGCTCATCTACTATTTGGGTAGTATAGAGTCTCGAATAATGTAATACCCACTCATCCTCAGTAATAGCAATTTCTATAGTTGCTTTGAATTTGTCCGCGAAGAAGGGCACATTATCCGCCTTCCAGAAGGCAGCAGGGTCACGGTTTAATGAAGCCTCATGCAGGGCATCCCAGGCTGCCTCTTTTAGCACAGTCTTACTTACTGCGTGTGCCCTCTTATAGCTCCGTCTGGCTTCCCTAATAAGATCATAATCCTTAACTTTAGCTTTTAAGGCATAATGCAGTCTAGTATGGGCCTTAGTACAAGTGGAATCAAACCACCCCTCACTATATTTATCGCGTTTTTTTGTATTAATCCAAAGGGTTTCTTTAATATAGGCTAAAATAACTCTAACATTGTCTGCAATAGCTGGGTGAAAGGAATTTTCATCAAGACAGGCATGAAAATTCTGTTTACACTTCTTCACTAATTTTGTGAGAAAATCCTGTGGGTTCACCTTAATCCACTTCAGTGCATACCCATTTTGTCTACTCAGCAAGATATTATTTAAAAGCTCCCCAGATTTACCTTTACTATTAAAATCTTTATTAGACACCGTAATATCGATGCTTAGCGGGAAGTGGTCACTTAGAGCAATATCGTGTGTGATAAAATTCTTAACTCAAGAATAATGTCTGCTAGATATCAGGATATAATCAATTGTTGAGAAAACACCTCGACCATTAAAAGTTGGACTAAATAAAACCTCTGGTGAACATAAACTATTTGCAAACCCCATGTCACTGGTGAATTCAATATCATTCAGAAGCTCACCAAATGAAGAATGAGAAAAATGCGGGAAACTAGTATCTTTTCCATCGTTAATTCCACAGACCCCTTTATCCCCCTTGTGACATAAGAGACAATTAAAGTCCCCACCCCAGATAACAAAAACATCCTTAGTTTTCAAGCTTTGCAAATTATTCATTTCCCGGCTTAAATTTCCAGACAATTCCTCCATCATTCCCGAGGAGACATTATTATAGAAATTCAATATAATCACGCAGAGTTTCTGGTCCACATACATTCTAACAATATGGTAATAGCTATTGCTAACAACTAATTGGATTTTCCTAATTTTTAAGTAATTAGAGATATAGGTACAAAGTTCCCCTCTTGCTCTACCATGGGTCGGTCTAATTGCTGGGGTGCGAAATGTTTTTTAGCCACACAGATGAATTGGCTCCTTAACCCAGGTTTCTTGTACACAAATTATTTTCATACTTGTTCACAAAGTCCACCCACAGTTTGTTAGTAACTTTTGTTTTCAATCCAGCCACGTTCCAAACAACACTGAGGAATAAGCTATACCATGCAATCTGCGTGCAGCTCTTTGAGGACAGTTCACAGGTCTCTATGTTACACTGGGTGTGTAACGTAAGAACTGCAAGTAAACCACTTGTTATCTTGACATTTTTACTGCTTCCTGAGAACTCAGTGGCTTAGCTAGGCCTACTGCCACCCGGGGCGGCCCCAGAGTTTGCCACCCGGTGCAGGTAAGAGCGGGGGTGGGTGCGGTCTACAGACGACTTGTTCTCATGGGACCGTCCCAGCTACGCCCACTGGCGGCTGCCATGGATTGGGGGTGGCGGGGGAAGGGAGTAAAGGAGAAAAATTGAATCTTACCTCCTCGCTGTGTTGCCCCTCGTTGCCGTCCGTATGCTCTGGAACAGGAAGCAGCCAGGCTTCCAGGCTCCCCTAAGCCAATCACAATGCTTCAATGCAGCGTTGGGATTGGTCTGAGCGCCGTGGTTAGGCGCTAAGCCAGGGAATGGGAGCCTGGGCCTGTTTTCCACCCAGGCTGTAATGCAGCCTGGGTGGAGAACATTCATAGTGTGCATGACTGTTTGGCCGGCAAAATTCGTGGGCACTTACAGAGCGCCCACCACTCCTCCCCCTGCTCCCCAGCAGGAGCAAATAAAATTATAATAACAATGAGTTATTATCATTTTTATTTTTCCTTTATTTCCCCTGCTGAAAGCAGGGGGGCCGACGCTCCTCCGCCTTAGCAGAGGTGCCGCCACTGGCTATGCCACTGTGACAACTGCTGGACACATACAACAAACTCTACAGCAGGTGCTTTTAAGCCCATGTTATTTCTAAACAGGGCGCCACTCCCAGGTCAGTGCCAGCTGTGGCTGCACCAGATGCACCACCCTAAAACCGGCCCTGGCTACATTAATACATTTACTAACGAGTGATGTTGTAAAACGTCTAATTAAAGCTATCATTGTTACAGGTGTAACAATTAAGTGAAAGGATAAAACAGTTGAAAATACAGAATGGTTTAATTGAAGATATTTCTTTGCCATATGATTATTATAAATACATCAATAGAAGCAGAAAGATAGAGCAGATAATCAGACCGTCTTTTGTTGCCGGTCTACTCCTGAAGTGTTGTCACTGAGCATGACCATATGCCTTGTGATGCGCTTACGTGTTGCACTTACAATTAGCATGTCTTTTTTCGAGCCGCGTCCTCCTTTGAGCTGGTCTATGCTGGCTGACCACACGTAATACAAGCAAATTCTAGGCAGGGACTTTTTCCACATAATCCACCTGCTTTATAATCTGCAGATTTTCACACAAAAATATGTTTGAAGCTCTAACGGAGAACAAAAAAAGACTAAAATTGCAGCAATACATGTTGCCACACAGTGCAAGTCCATTTGAAAAGGTTGACTGGTCACCTTTCTGTTGCTTATTGTTCAATTAGGGTGTTAAAACTGTTACTAATGAGGTGAAACCTTTGCTCAGACAATATTAACCTATGTAAAAATTACAAAGAAGTACAATTTCAGTCTGGTTGTGTCTTCCCGGAGGAGGAGCATCTCTGGGAGGGCAGCTAAATGTGACCTGGAATCCTTCATGCATGCTAGTGCCCCCTTTTCACTTGGCAGCCGCGCTTAAACCCTTTACATTGAGTATTAGATACTTTAATGCATTGCTGAGTATGGAGAATCGTAGGGCTGAAGTGTTAAAAGGTGTCTCCAGACACCTCAATAGCTTGTACACACAATAATCGCTACAAGCTGCATGTTCTCCGAGCCGTCTCACTGGCTGCTGTCTCAGTAGCAGTGACTGATGCGCTAGTTAAGGTACCTGTAGGCTGACTTAGTGGCAGCTTTTTATAGCATCGGGTCATTAGACACACTCTGTACATCTAAAACACAGCATCAGGGCTCTCTTTTCTTCAGTGATTGTCCTAAGTGATTGTAAGGACATCTGCATCACGTTTCACTTTTTAGATCTCACCTGCACAGCGCAATCGCTGCGCCTGAGGGGCACATTGTTTACAATAGTGGGCTTCGAGCCCTCCCATTGCTTACCATTCGTTGACTCAATTGTCACTCTTCTATGCTGCCTTCTAATTGGCCTGCACGTTTTAGGCATAACTTCCTTTTCTTTCTGTGGAGCAAGGACCAAGAACAGATTGATTCAACTTAATCAGTGTCCGTCCGCTGATCGTAAGGTGATTCAAGTACTGTTTCTTTCTCTGCCACCACCTGGCTCCATCTCCTTTATCCCCAACTGCTGTGATATTTGTTGCTCCCATCCCTCCCTAAAATGCATTTATTTGTAAACAAACCAGTTCTCGCAGAAGCATTGTACATACTTGCAAGCTCCTGCATTGGATCAAAGGCATCAGGTGTTCACATCAAAATATGTTCATTTTTGGATAAACACATACTTAAAACTTTATCAAAAATTGAGCATAAAAAAATATAATATAATCTTTTTGGCAAATACAACCATACAATTGAACCTGGGCAGATAACTCTGCTCCACCAGCCGAGTAGACAGAGTTCCGTTCCGTTGTGAAAGCGGAGTTTAGGCAAAACTCCGACTCCGTGGCGGAGCGGAGTTAGCCGGCCCCTCCACCCTCCCAAAGTAATTATAATGTAAATAAAAGGCATTTACCTGCCGTGGCTGCCTCCTCCTCACCATGGCCGCTCTCCTTCCTCGTCCTCGCCATCCTTCTTCTTTGATAACCCCTACACTGTACGCATCCAGCAGTCCGTAACTTTTGTACCACAACCACCCCCCACCCCTTCCCTACTCTACTACAGATTGTATCAGTGCCATGAGTGTCACCGGCTGGTATGTGTGTGCCCGGGATTCCATATGGGAAGAAAATCCCTCCGTAAAGTAAACTAGACTCAGGCGCCTCAAACTATATTAAAAAAAAAAATATATATATATATATAATAACTCTAAGTCAGATGCGTGAAGCACGATTGCTGCTATCAAAGTATACATACAGACTGCAATAGAATTATTTATTCACCCAGCCCTACTGCCTCCACCCCTCCTCCCCCCGCCGCATCAGACCACCCACAGAGCCGAGGAACCACTACTGGCTGCGCGTGCCCCAGAGTTCAACGGTTCACGAGAGAACGAGCCGATTTAATCTGTTATTAGCTGCGCAGCTCATAACTAGGCCTGGGCAAAATTTCCGTTCCGTTTGCGGAATTTGCGATAATTTGGCATTTCCGCGTTCCGCGGAGAGCGCGGAAATGTCAAAATTTCCGCATTCCGCAGCTTTGCGATAATTTGGTTCTTGCTCGCGCTGTAAAATAATACATTCTCGCGCGCGCGCGATCGCCTTACCTGAATCCCCGCGTTCGCCGACAATTTTTCCCGATCCGGTCGCGTTCTCCATGAGATGTTGTATTGTTTTAGCCATTTGCACTGTCTCGCGACAGTTCGCGTCCGCAGTGACGTCATGCGTCGCGCGATCACGTCTTTCTTCTCGCGATCATGCACCGCGAGACAACTGAAAACAAGATGGCCGCGCCCGCGAGCAACCGCAGGGGTAAGTTAGCGACCCGCAACCATGCAGAAAATATCGCGAACGGGCGGGAAAATAACTTCCGCATCTTCGCGATATTTCCGCTTGTTTGCGGAGATTTTTAACATTTTCGAGATAATTTGCGAAAGTCGCTTTCGCAAATTCCGCCCACCCCTACTCATAACCAGATTGGATGGGAACGGAATAACCCCATAGACCAGCTGCCCGGGAGTCAAGAGTCTGAAAAATTACCAGGGGGGGCAGGGGAGGGAGCCCAGAGAGGTGGGATTAGAGCAGTGTGTCAAACGGCGGCACTCCCAGCAGCAGGCGCGGTGGGCAGGGGCTGGTAGCAGGCAGTGGGCTCATCGGGGCGGCCGGGCTCTCTCCAGGATATTTGACAACTCGCAGTACCCGTACAACTGCTTCAACTATGATGGAGAGGACTACCCGACGTGCAGCTCTGACGAGGAGAAGAAGTTCACCCGGCCTGCGTACAGGTATGTGTGTCACCTGGGTGGGATGTGTGTGAAGGTCAGGACGATACCAATGTGTGAGGGTTGGCGTGCAGGAGAGTTGTAGCTTGGCACTGAAGTGTGAGAAGGACTTTTTGTTTCTTTACCTAACCTCTGGCAGTGAACACTGACTATAATCTGAACTTTGTTCTGTGCACGTAGATATGTTTACTGCCTCAAATTATTTCACCCCTATACCTCTAGAGCTTCTACCTCCCCTACTCTTGTCCCGCTATTCCCACCGGACAGAGTAAGACTCTCAGAGTATTTCCCCACATGGTGGGATTAAAGAGATCCTTATGGCACCTCCAAGGCCACTATGAAGGGGTTACGACGCCAGCACAGTGGCATCACCTGCCGTAGTCCTTGATGTATTGATGGTGCTTCAGATGCCGCCATATTGCCGGTATCTACCTGTACCCTTGACGGGCCTACCGTGTAGGTGTATGCATGCCAACACTTTGTAGCAGGCAATTACAAGAATAGTTTTAACCCTGTTGTAGAAATCTGTAGTTGAACCCCATTACTGTCTACAGTATTTCGTTTTGCTGTGCTATGAAAGGACGTCTCTTTTTTTAAGCCAATCATTTGGCTGGGCAGTACTCTTTTATGCCTGATGTTCGACTGCTGAGTTCTGGATTTGTCATCTATCTCCCTGAGGTGCCGTTGAATCTTCTTCCCCAGTAACCGGAGAGTCGGTTGTGGAAAAGATGCACTTTGCCCTATTGAGCTGCACGAGGGACTACTTTACAACCTCTGAGTCCTAGTGTTTTGTTACGGGAAACAGCCTTTACCACGAAGCATTTTCTACGCGTTACGTTTACAACGGTACACTTACCTCGTAAACGTCTTCACAACGCGTATTGCTTCAACGACGTCTCTAGCACGCAAGCAACGTCATCACGGAAAAACGTCTTCCTGGTCGGATAAAAAAGCGTCAGTCCTTCGTTAGTGTCGGCGAAGACCTAAGAAAAAGGAAAAAAAAAGAAGAAAGGGGGCTTGGGGGGGGGTCTCCCCCCCCCCAAAAACGAAAAAGCTGGGTAAAGGCAAGATCGAGGTAAGGGCAATGCGAAGAAAAAACATTTAGTTGTAACGCATGCGGGGTAAAGGCATGCGTTGCAACGGAATGCGTAGTAACGACATATATTCTTTTGTTACAGCATAATCGGTACGAATCTAATTAGTGCGAATCTGATTTATTGTGCGGTTTTCGGGACCAATGTTAATGGCCGGGTGTAAAATAAACCCCTAACTGCAGAATTGCAGAAATAGCTGGCTTGGGGAAAGAGTGTCCTTTTGATACACCTTGCATTCACGTTTGTTCCCCAGGGTGCTTGTTTACCAGGTGTGTTGCTTTCTGATGAGGAACTCTAGCTATTCTCTTTGGCAATCTCTAGATTCCAGTCCATAGAACTTCTCTTCCACAAGCACCCGTAAACAATAATATTTTTTTAAAATCATGTATTTTCAGCAATATAACCACCAAAGGCCTGATTTTATATTAAAAACAGAGCTTTGGACTATACGATTCCCTGCTAAAAGGCAATATTTCTCTCCATGTGTTCCCATACCTGGCATGTCACACAGTTTGGGGCTTACTTTCCCTCCATGTTGAAAAACAGTAGATGTTTCACCACCCAGGCTAAGGTACTGCATAGCTAAATACACATAAGGTCCCAAAGCCGAGACCGTTTGCATTGCAAATGCTTGTTGTAGATAGGCAACACCTCAGAGACTTTCCATGACTTAGGGATTGGCACTCCCTTGCCTATAGCGTTGCTCAAGAATAGGATATACTCGACCCATTTTGCTTTTTCAAATAAATGGATCACCAGGGATGCCATCTGGTCCGGGGGCTTTCCCCGGTGCAGTTGCACCCATTGTAAGTTCTACATCCTGGAGATCAAATGTCTCCACAAGATCTGGTTGATCTATAATAATAAAGACCTGATCTTCTCTGATACTATCTGTCTTGTCTCCATTAAGTTTTGGTCTTATGTTTAACTGAGACCAAAACTGAGACAAAAGTCTAACTTTACGATTTTCGGTATTCACAAAGGGCATTTACGAGCAGTAAAGTTAGACTTTTCTCTCAGTTAAAGGTAAGACCAAAACTTAAGTTTAACTGAGACAAAAATCTAACTTTACGATTTTCGGTATTCACAAAGGGCATTTACGAGTAGTAAAGTTAGACTTTTCTCTCAGTTAACCCCTTCCATGCGGGGCGGATTCCCCCGCGGTGCTGACCGTTGCTTGCGCGGGCGTGGTCATGACGGAACGGTTCCGTCATGAGCACAGCGCAACCGACGCTCATGACGGAACCGTTCCGTCATGAGCGTCGAAGGGGTTAAAGGTAAGACCAAAACTTAAGTTTAACTGAGACAAAAGTCTAACTTTACGATTTTCGGTATTCACAAAGGGCATTTACGAGTAGTAAAGTTAGACATTTCTTTCAGTTAAAGGTAAGACCAAAACTTAAGTTTAACTGAGACAAAAGTCTAACTTTACTACTTGTAAATGCCCTTTGTGAATACCGAAAATCGTAAAGTTAGACTTCGGTCTCAGTTTACCTTTGTGAATCGGGCCCAAAATCTTTTTCAAAATGTTAGTTGAAGTCTGTTTTTTAAACCTGTATGATTTAAATTTTTGTTCAAGAACGTCACGAAATAGGTATGTGTTTATGATCGAGTGAATGCATCGTATAGACATTGCCATTAAACTAGTCACGCTGCGGCCTGCTGAAGTGAAAACGGCATAAACGGCAAGTGTGTGGCTGGACTCTGGAATTTGGCCCTCAAGTAGCTAGTCACTTATAGATAGCGGAATTTAAGGGCATCCGTTTCCAGAAGCTGAGGTAAGCCCTCCATCCTCAGAATAAACAGGAGCATGCACACCCATAACCAATAGAAAACAATCCTTAGCACACGTATTAATTACATATGCAAATAAGTATAGCGTGTTTCCACATAAGCTGCATACAGATACACACAAAAAAGGGAAATTTGTCCTTCTTCTTCTTGGTTGTTCTTTATTATGTGCAAATCTCCTCAGTTATTCTTTAACAGCCTCAAGCCAACACGTGTTTCGTCGCTACAAGGGAATGTTGTCCCGCGACTTTTTCAAGGCTAATTCCTGCTTTGAAAGTAGCATTTAATAAGCGGTGCTAATTCCAAACCGCCAATGGTTTCTGGTGTGGCGGCGTCACACGTATCAAAACGACTCTGGTATCCTGTCCCTGTGTTTTCAATCAACCTCTCAGTGCTTATTCGACTGATGAGTAAGTCCCAACGTGACGCCTGCCCATGATTTATA
This sequence comes from Triturus cristatus, assembly GCF_964204655.1. Taxonomy (NCBI): domain Eukaryota; kingdom Metazoa; phylum Chordata; class Amphibia; order Caudata; family Salamandridae; genus Triturus; species Triturus cristatus. The sequence goes on from NC_140591.1 coordinate 1,451,850,955, forward strand.
ATGCCGAGTGCGCTGGTGTGTTTCATTTAATTACACCCATAACCAGGTATCTACAGGCATTATTGACTTTGTGCAGAAAGGGAAAATAGCAATAAGAGCGTGGTTTCTTGAGAGGGACTAGAATGGGTCATCGAGGGAGTGGTAGAAGGCTGCTCTCTATGACTACAGTGGGCCTGATTCACAAAGGTACCTACATATGGTAAAGTTACGAGTGTGGAGTCTCCACACTCGTGGCAGAGTCTCCACACTCTGGGAGAACTGGGGTGCAAAGTTAACATTACTACACGGAAGTACCTTTATGAGTCGGGCCCGGAGTATTCACATAATTTCTGAAAGTGATGAATAACAGTGATCTTTTATGCTCTTTCCTCTTCCAGGAGTGCTAGCTTCTCCCAAGCCACAAGGACCTCCTTCTTCATGAGAAGTGACACTGCTGTGCAGAAGCTTGCCCAGGGTTATGGACATTGTGTAAATGGTGTGGGGGGACACGTACATGGCTTCTACAGTTTGCCAAAGCCAAACAGGCACAATTCTGATCTCAGGGACAGCGCCTACGATCTCCCAAGAAGCTTTGGCTCCGACACGCCTAACAAATCCAGCCTTACCGGACTAGAATCCGAAAGTGAAGACATGCTAAGTAACTATAAAACCCCCAATAATGTGCTTTGGAAGGAGTTAAGTGAACTTTCTGCAGACTCCTATGATCTCCCCTCAAGCCCGCTGGCAGTTTACCAGATCCCAAGAACATTTACCTTGGACAGGAATCATAATGCATTGGACATGGCACCTAGTGACTCTCCCACTGCCCCTCCTCCTCGTCCCCCTAAACCCGGGCAGGCAGACTCAAGATGGGGGAGCCCACCGCAACAGACACACAATGGAGAAAGTGTGGACATGTTGTCGGTCACCAAACCCCGACGAAATACTCTGCCTGCAATGGATACTAGCAGGCTACATCGAGGTAAGGAAAACATAATTGTAATTCTTAATGGCAAATTGCAATGATATCGGTCTGGTACCCCGGTGGTCTTTTCTACCGTGGGCCTCTCAACATCCCGGTGATTGGCTCAGAAGTTGAGGTAAGCATGGAAAAGGTGTCTCTTTGATTGACAGGAATCCTGATACAATGGAGTTAAGATTCCGCTGCAGTATTGTTGTGTAAATTGCCGTGTCATAACACTGAAATTATTTATTTAGGATTTGTATAAAGTGCTATTGTATTCGGAGTTGTGTCAATGTACTTTACAAAGAGCAATTAGCCAAAAAGACTTAAGGGCAGATTTAGAAGTTGACGGATGGGGTACAGCCCACCAGGGCGGGGAGGACATTACCTCTGCCCTGCCGATGCTTCTCTGTCGGTCAGATTTAGAGGTGGCTGCCGGCCCAATGGTCATATCTGCACCAAGAAAGGAACCGCCGTCACAGGGGTTCCCTTCAAGGTGTAAAACATTTGGTGGAAGGGCACCGTCTGTTTTAAAGGGGGAAAAAAGCCTCAAACCCGTCTTCTCTAAATAGAGGGGAAAATGTGATGGCTTTACTGCAACAGCCCCTCCTTCGTCGAGCCGTTGGAATAGACTTTTTGTCAACAGCTCCGGCAATGGAAAGCGTACGATATGCCCTTCTGTACGTGAGGTGGATGAACCGAGAGTTTGGTGGACAGGGTACTCCTTCCCTTTTGCGGCAGTGTGCCCGGTCTGGCCAACTCAATATCAGCCCCTTAGCCTCGGTAACACATTAGGATATGTGAGAAGCGATAAAGCATTTAATGTGCAAATGTATAAAAACCATATGAGGGGAGCGGGGATGGGTCGGTGTCTGTAGGACGGGAAAACAGAGAGCAGACGAGCTCAGAAAGAAGTGTGGTGGGGGTTAGCAGGTGTTGATACATATTCATTGATAATGTCTATTGATTAGCCTTTGGGTGCAGTTCAGCACGTGATAAGACAGAATGGCATATCCAGGTGAAGTCCTATCGGTAGCGGTCCGGACTCTGGCTGCATGGCTATGCAGGTTTGTTCTAACTCTTGTTGGTTTTGCTGCCACCTAATGTACTTAGTACAGATTTTAATTACAACAGGGGTTTTTATTTTATATTGTTTTCTGGTGCCACCTAGAGAAATTGATCCTCCTATGCATCACCTAAAATTTTATGTAGATCTGGCTAGGTGTTTTGCATACAGCCACACAGAATGTTTTCAAGACAATTCAACCTTCTCTTGTGAAACAGGGCTACGCTCTCCCTACTAAAGCCATGTAGAAATAGAAAAACAGGTGCTTACTGCTATTTTAATCTGAATCAAGATGCAACCCCATACGTTGAAGAGTCCCTCTTTCCTGGAACAGGAGGTTTTCTGATTTGCTAGTTTACATTAACAGTTTTATTTTCTTTCTAGGTGTAATAAGAGTCATAGTCGCTATGACCAGTATGTCAGGGCCATTTGTGCTTAATTAGTATAGAGCAGGGGTCTCCAGCCTTTTCTGTAGTTAGAGCTACTTCTGATCAGTGAAAATCATTGGGAGCTACTGAAGGCCAAGCCCCTCACACAATGTTACCAGACACCCCCACACCCAGTTTCATCGAATCTAAGCCTAATGTCCTTAGAGCCAAAGGCGAGAGTTTGAACGAAACACTTTGCCAAGGGCACCTTGACCGGGCTGCCATTTGTGTCAGTGAGAGTGTGGTCTTTGGGGATGTATGAACATGTGTTCGTATGAATGGGATGTATGTGTATGGGTGAATGAGAGACTGTGTTGTATGTACTTGTGGGACAGGATATACCTTTCGCCATAAGTGGCACTGTTACACATAGCTGCCACGGTTTCAGATTGCCATGTGTGACATTTTCATAATTTCAGTGTAATTATGAGTGATATTTCAAAGACTGAGTGACACTTTCTCACAAGTAAAATTAAGCAGTGAATACGAGGGAAACATATATATATTAGAAATTACACCGGAGAGTGAGGCTGAGGCACGCATAGGTAACAGCCAGGCTGTGTTTTATTATGTAATACTAGTTTAGCAGCCTCAATCCCAGGGGTTCAAGTGGGTTGAAAAAACTGGGGGGCGGGCGTCTCTCAAAGGGGTGTGGCCGATGTAATTAAGGGTGTAGGTTAAAAACACGCAATGAGAAAAGCTGTGTTGGCACAGTGCGCCGCCCGACTGGCGTTTTGCTGCTTCTGTCATTGCATCCAGGTGAATGATACAACCAGTAACATTACTGCTACAAGAAGTCAGGACTATTTAGCTTTGTCAATGCTTATTAGTTGCATAAGATAAATAAGCAACAACTATAGCTTCGTTGTAAATAACATTGAAAATGCTTCTGTTGCGACATGGTGAGACTGTGAAATAAACATGACGAGTATCTTTGAAGTTACATCAATGTCAGAGAAGGGTGTTATTGCTGTAGAATTAAGATTTTTTTTCATGGTGACGGTAAGGGCAAAAATGATAGAGACCCGTCTCGGCTGCTTTTCAGAACTGCCCTAATAATCATTACCCCAAGGCGAGAGGTCTGCCTAAGGTGGCAAGTGGAGCCGCTATGCTCAGCCCTGCAGCAGGCACCAGCTCGCACCAGCCGCAGGCGGGCTGTCACAGAGCTACAGACAGTCTCTGCTGATAGTGATGCTCCGGCTCAGCGCTGAAAGCCCGGGCGACCGGCACCCAGGGCTAGGGACCCAGCACGAGGGCCTCAGACTCCAGATCCAGCCACTCCCAGCTGCACCATATTGAAAATTGTGTTAACACTGACACCATATAATTGTGGTAACACTGACAAACAGGGTGGCGGGTGGCAAGTGGCTGAAACCACGATCTGCCTACTTGCTGTGATCATTTTCAGCTGGAAGCGTGATTGGTATGTCAGTGATTCGCACTGCAACAAGGCTGCTGGGTGCTCATGCCACGAGTGAGCTACCACCATGGCAATCTGCCTTAGACTTCGGTCCAGGTTGCTGCTGTCCTCACGGAGACCTGTCCACTGCACAAATTCTCTCTGCCGGCTCCGAAATTGTAACTGAATGCTGCGGCGGCTTTGATTATAATGGCCTACAGCAGAGTGTGGCCGGGCCATCACGTGCAAGGACTGGCTCTGCCCCATAATTATTTGCGGCCGCCTTCGCGCCTTCCTGAAGAATAAACTCCCCGCTCTCGGAGATAGCAGGATGTGACATACCCCCGCGGAGCCCTAGCTTGGGCAACGGACGTGACGCCAGGCAGGCTGACACAGAGCAGCGCGGCCAAGACATTGTAGCGAAGAGCCCGGGACTGGCAGGCGCTTAGCTGGGATCACTGCCTCGAGAAGACCATGGAAGCAGCGCGCCGGCGCAGGCAGACCGCAGGCAGTGCCTGCAGCCAGCTGCCACACTCACGTTTGCAGCCATCAGAAAATGTACATACACCTGAGACTGCCACTATGCATTATGCGTGATAATGCATTTCAGTGCGGTGATGCGGAGCACCACACTGAAATGCGTTAGTGTCACGTCTGATGCGTGATACTTGGCAGGACTGCTGTTACATGTATAACACAAACATACAACCATTGTTTTCAAATGGGCGACATTTAAAGTGCAGAAAAAAAGTTCTAAATGTATTTTCATGATATTGAAAAAATGTCTGCACTTTAAATTTCTCCCACTTAAAAAAATGGCTTATCTTCAGTTATATATAGGGCACTGTGTCTACCAGCCACTGGGAGCAAGGTGCCTGCTATGTGTAAACGCGACACTTTGAAATGGGAGAAAATTAAACTGAAGAGAAAAATTTGTTTATGTAGATTCCATAAAACTCATCATTTAAATATTTTCCAGTTTCAAAGTGTCGCATTTACAAACAGCAGGCATCTTGCGCCCAGGGGCCTGTAAACATGGTGCCATATGTATAACGGAAAAATACATTCATTAAAAATTCAATAAGAGGAATTTAAAGAGAATAAACATGATATATAAAATATTAAGATGTAATTGGCTTAATTAAAAGTGAAGAGAAACACTGACTCAATGTTTCATAGAAATATTTTTATCCTCTTTAAATTTATCCCATTTGAAAAAAACATGCCAGTATTTTTCAGTTATAAATATGGCCGTGTCTACTGGCCACTGGGAGCAAGAGGCGTGTTCTTTGAAATTGCAACACTTTGAAATGGGATAAAATTAAAATAAATAGATAAATTAATCATTAAGTTAATTCTTCATTTTAATTTTCTCACATTTAAAAGCATTCAGAAACATCACTTTGTTCTCATTCTCCAATAAAGAGTTAACAAGGACTTTTATGTAAGATTTAAATACCTCAGTGTTTCGGTTCCTCACCTCTGTGCCCTGGGTCATAAATCTGACTCCAGGACTGCTCTTTACCAGGCCCTGCTATCTGCAGCCTGAAGACAATAATGTAAAATAAACACAGTGTTCCCTTAACTTTAAAAGGAAAATGGGACCCTGTGTTTATTTACAAATGAACTCAAGACTGTGAGCTGCTCTGAAGAGGTCTGTGAGCTGCTGGTAGCTCACCATTGCCTGGTATAAAGTTACTGGCCTCTACCAACAAGACTAGAGAAGCTCCATTGACAGTGGATGTACGCTTCTCAGAGAGACTGGACTACAAAATCCCCCGATATGTTCCATTAGGTTACATACCCGTTTTATATGGTTAAAATGAGAAAGCTACTGGTATAAAGGGTACCGTCAGGTGCTTGGAAAGCTTTAAACTGTATTTATTACAAAGGCCTGCAAAATGACTTAATCAAGTGTTGTCCAAGCCCTAAAGCTAAAACATTTTTAATTATGCATCCTTTTCAGAATGTTGCAGTTTTCAGACATGTCTGGTGATGGTTGGCCCATCTCCTTCAAACAAATGCATCTTAAGCTGATGAAAACTGTTGTAAAAGTGGGTAAACCTACAATTTCCAGGGTATTTTCAACAAAATCCTTTGGGAAGGGATGGCAGACCTGCACAGTGTTGCACGTAGGGATGCTGGTGTATGGAGGCTAGGGAGCATACCAAGCCATCATGTACTGTGGCTCTCCAAGGACCACAGATCTCATTCAGTATATGCGAGTCCAGTTACCAATGTCATCCTGAAACGTAGGGGCAGATTAACTTCCTACCTTGCACTCGCCACAAGTAATGAAAAAACACCCGCTTCAATTCAATGCTGTTTAAGCCAGTGACCTGCAGATCCACCATTGCCCTGCAAATTAAAGAGGATGAGGGAAGATGAACACCACAAAGTTACTGGGGCACATTTATTTCTTTGTGAAGCAAAGTGTCCTTCCTTACTGCCGCAAAATGGGAATCATGGTGCGAAGGCTGAGACACCCCTTTTTGTGTGGCTCACAACCATGAGGCTCACCAGTGCAGGAGCTTGAGTATGACTGCATCCTGCACCCTCCCGCCAGTCAACTGGACAAAGAGATCCTTGATGCTAATTCGACCTCTACGTGCTCCCCAAAATCCTGCAAACCGCTCTGAATCAATATGCAAGAACCCTGTTTATGTTGAGCTTGGTCTGTTGAAATGTAATCTGCAGTGGCCTCACTGAAAATCTCAAAGGTGCAAAGTCAGGCAGCTAGACTCATCCTTGATTAGATGCAGCACGCTCTCTTTTTGTATGCCCTTGAAGCCCTCTTTTGGCTTTCAATCAAATTCTCTACAGCGTGTAAGTGGGGTGTTGAGCAAGGGCTTAAGTTATCTGCAGAAGCTGGCCGTAGGCTGCATGTGACCCACCACCTCAGATCTGCAGACACACACACATCAATCAAAGGTTTGGTGGCCACAGGCTAGGCAACTCCTGATCGAAGAGATTCTGGTATCAAAGGTTGACCCTCGTACACAAGGACTTGGATTAGGAGGCCCACGTATGGCTGCCGTCATTGATCTCTCCTTATTACAGTCAAAGAGCTCTCAATTCCTTCCCTTTAGTCGGTTATGGTGAATGTGTAGAGGGTTAGGGAGATTCAGCCTGTACCGTTATCCAGTTGTTTGTTCAGAAATGTTTGCGGAGTGTATGGTGGCTTGGGGGCAGGAGAAATCAGAAAGAGAAGATGTGCTTTTGCATAGTAAAGAAAGGATTAGGATGGGCCATGCGCCCATGAGACGATATCTTAGTCATGTATTGCATGGGTTGAGTAACCTGGTTATCCTGAGTCTTTAAAGTATACATCCATCATAATTCTGAGATACATACCTGACCTAAAATGTCAAAAGAGGTGGGCGGCACAGACATAAAACCTTCTGTGTATCAGTTTGCCCATTGTTTTCATTTGGAGTCTTGATAAGCGTGCTTTGCTGCCCTGTACTGTGAGGGTTTATTGACAGTCAGCATCCCACATTTTAGCTTAGTTTGCCTCGATGATGGCAGCCTATTTTCCTATTTAAAACTGTAATAGACTTGCAGCAAATTCAGCTTTGAATGAATGAATGAATCTGCATTTCTAAAGCGCATGGCTACCAGAAGGCATCCCAGCGCTAGGAGCGGTGTCATCGTAGAACTACATACGGTCTTCAAGGAAACAGAAAAGTTTTCATAAGTTTTCGAAAAGTCAAATAGTTATCCTCAAGATGAATATGATTAGGTAGCTGGTTCCATAATTTTGCAGCATTGTAAGGGAACAGACGTCCACCCCTCTGGGACCTTTTTATCCTGGGAACTACTGCAAGATGCTTATTCCCTGAGCGCAAGAACCTATTGGGACAGCAGGGAGAGATGATAGACCGGAGAGTAGGTGGCCCCTTAGATGACATACTCTTATGAGCAATGCTTTAAACTGAACTCTTTCCGCGACAGGGAGCCGGTGGAGAGTGGCAATAGAAGGCCTTGCAGATTCCCGATTGGGGGCCTGCATAAGGAGGCGTGCAGCACAATTTTGTACAGTCTGCAATTTTTTGATAGTTGAACACGGAGATCCTAGATAAAGAGCATTGGCGTAATCAAGTCAAGAGAGAATCAACGCTTGAACCAATAGTCTCCTGGCATTGAAAGGCAGTAGGGGGAGGAGTTTCCTTATCATCTTAAAAATCCCATAACAACTACCTGCCACCATACGTGCTTGCTCCTTAAAGTTTAGATTGTGGTCCAGCCAAGCACCAAGGCTCTTGATCTGTTCTTTAGGGGGGAGCACTGGGCCCAGACAACTGGGCCAGAATGAGCTAACCTTCAGGGGGAGGCTTTGCCCAAGAACATCAGCTCTGTTTTAGCCCCATTGAGTTTCAAGTAAGAGCCTTCCATCCAGGCAGACACCCTTTCAAGACAGCCCACTAGATCAGATTCAGCTTTATCAGGTTGGTTGAGGGAGACAATCAGCTGAGTGTCATCAGCATAAGTGATAATCTGAATGCCAAAGGGCTTAACAACCTCAGCCAGGGGGCTCATGTAAACATTAAAAAGTGTGGGGCTCAGGGATGAACCCTGAGGAACCCCACATCTCAGTGGCATACTTTCAGAGATAAATTTATCCTCAAATACTTGAAATGATCTATCCTTTAAGAAGGACTCTAGCCACTTAAGTGCCGCCCCCATCACTCCTACCTCTCTGACTCTCCGGATAAGTAGTTGATGGTTAACCGTGTCAAAGGCTGCGCTGAGGTCTAAGAGAACAATTGCCGCAGAGCCGCCGACATCCAGGATTTTTCTGGCTTCTTCTACTACTACCAGCAGGGCAGTCTCCGTGTCCTGTTGGGGACTGAAGCGGTACAAAAGGGGGTGGTGATGGACGGAGCATCAGAACCAATCAAACACTCACACCCAGTCAATAGATCTGGGTTTGATCCATCACCGTTCTTTAGCCAACTCTGCCACCCCAGTTCAGACATGGCCATATGCAAATCAGTCTGACCCTGTGCCTCATGGGAACAGTCCAGCCCGAACTGCCAAGCCATGCCTTCCCTGGACCAGAAACAAGCTTCCTAGGACCGGTTTCTGGCATTTCAGCCGTCTTCAGCCAGGCTTGCTTGAATCCAGTGGCAAAGTGAGCAAGGGACTCACGTCTGAGCATACCCTGCCAACTTATGGCGAACAAAGCGGTACAAAAGGGGGTGGTGATGGACGGAGCATCAGAACCAATCAAACACTCACACCCAGTCAACAGATCTGGGTTTGATCCATCACCGTTCTTTAGCCCACTCTGCCACCCCAGTTCAGACATGGCCATATGCAAATCAGTCTGACCCTGTGCCTCATGGGAACAGATCTGTTGACTGGGTGTGAGTGTTTGATTGGTTCTGATGCTCCGTCCATCACCACCCCCTTTTCTACCGCTCTGTTGGGGACTGAAGCCAGTTTGTGAAGAATGAAAGCATTCATTCTTCTCCAAGAAAGCAGAAAGAATAGAATTGACATATTTTTCAGCAATTTTTGCAATTCCTGGCAAAAGCGAGATCGGACAGTAGTTTGCAAACACTTCTGGATCCAAATTCGTTTTTTTCAGAAGGGCTTTGACCAACGAGCCCAGTAGAGAGTGAGATATTAATCAAGTCCTATATGGTTTGGGAGACCGTACCAAAGGCCTGATTTAAAATGATGGGGGGGGGGGGCACATCTATGGGGGAGCCAGATTTCCATTGGTTGTGAAGGTTTTTTTAAAAATTCAAATCCATGGGAGGAATTTCCGCCACGGAGCAATCTTGGGTTGGAAGCTCGTTAACCGGAGGAAGAACATAAATATAGGAAAACTATTTTGATCATGCATTAGAATAAGAATGGGATTTACATGCAAACGAATCACTGCTTAATTGGTGAATGTAAGAAAGTAGATTATTATATGGGGTTGGCAGTTGCCCATTTTAAGGAATAAAACATTAACTTTTCACTAACTTGAAACCTAAAGTCACTAACCTGAGCTCAATCCCCTAATAGTTATGGTACAGAGTAGACAGACTTAACTAAGGGCAATGTGTTAAGTATTTATGCTGCACAAAAACAGTAATAAAGTCAAAACACCAAATAAAAAAATCCCAAACTGAATTAGAAAATAGAGTAAACAGAATGACAAAAAAATGAGAAAAAAATCAAATAAGCAGAACTAGAGATAAGAATTTGTAAAGTTTTAAATAAATATAGTGCTAAAAAGCACTAGTAGCCAGTGCTAGACTATGGAAGCAGTAGACCGGGACCTAGAAGTGATTTCAGGCTGTCCACAATGGAGTGCGAGTCCGACTCACCAAGTAGGTTCGTGCTGGTCAAAGATTTTACCTTCTGACTAAGGGCCTGATTCTGAGTTTGGCGATGTGGCAGCGGGCCGCCAGGTCAGCTCTCCGCTGCCACACTACTAAACCTGTACTGAGGCCGCCCATCACATTCCGACTGGAATCCAGGGTGGGCGGTCCTGCTTTGGCGGTCCCTCGGTGGTGCAGTGCTAAGGCTCATATGTGAGCCTTAGCAAGGCATCGCCTTGGGACCGCTAAAGCGCCTTCCTGCACGGCATGGACTCGGAATATGGCGGTCGGACCACCACCATGGGTTTGGCGGTCCAGGCCCTTAGTCTTTTTATGGAGATCAAAATTATTGAGCGGTGCAAGTCTGAAGTTGTTCCCAACGAAGGTGCATTGAAATTGGACTTCTTTGCTGTGAGGTCCCCGTGACAACTACAGAGATCTTGGAAGTACCAAAAAAATCTAAGATCCCTCCTTTCTGGGTTTCTGGAGCTGATTCTCTAGGTCATCTCTAAGGTTCACAGGACCTCAGGGACAACACTTGGGGGCCAGGACTCACTCCATCAGAGGAAACCAGTTGGTACTGGTCACTTCTGGAAAAAAAGGCCTCTTGCAGCTTGTTGTGTCCTTGTTGCCACTTCTTTGCCCTGGGTATAGGATGGAGAAGGTCCAATCCTTCTGGGCTTCTCGCAGCTTACAGGTAGCAGGTCTAGTTCTCTTCTGATCATCCACAGGTTCAGAAAGTGTTCTGAGAAGGGTTCCTTAGAGTGCCACATTTATGGTTCACACTAGTCATCAAAAGTACTTTATTTCGGTTTTACACTATAAAAGCAATAAACAAAATCCATAAGAGTACCATCGAAAATGTAATATTGCTAAGAATAATCAATCTGAAAACATACAGTGCCGTTTGGATGCATCCTGGGGCTTTGATACAGTGCACAAAGATTTCATATGACCATAAACCAAGTTATTCTGTATACAAAGATAAAAAAAAAATTCCAAGAATACTCCGACAAGAGTTCACGGAGGACTATGAAGGTTCGGCCAAGTTTGGGAGAAAGACACACTTATATACCCACAAATAACCTCTACATAAACTTTCAGCTGTCAAAATTTGCAGTTATTGTGCATAACATTTCCCAAACAGAGGTAGGCCATATCAGCAAACGTATACATTTAAAATTGAGCACAGCATAAAAAAACAAAGCACGTAAATAGACATGGGAATAGAATAGGGCCTAGACATGAATATTTCACATGTGCTGTCAGATGGACATAGTGCAACATTTACACACATTGGGAAAAAAACAGCCAGGGACAGAGCATGATCAAAACAATATGTGCTAAAGTGCGGAATATTCATGCCAAAGGGGCGCAAGTGAGTAGCTAAAAATACTGAGTGCAACAGGTTGTTGTAGGATTATAGTGTTCACACGAATCAATGTAACAACTTGGCGACAGCACACACTATTGCCTCGTTTATCAACACACAGCAACCTGAAAGCAGTGAGACATTGTCTTGTGCCAAGTTTCATACATATAGGAACAATCTACCTGTTCCTAGGTCCGATATAGGCTGTACAGAACAACAAGTAGTGAAGAAGTAGTGAAGGAGTGTCTACCTGGAAGCAGGCGGGACACGAAATGTCACACATGGGCTGGCTAGACCACTTTTGACAGGAAGATATCACAGGAAGGGAACCAATTCTGAACTATAAATATAGTTTTTCTGGCTGTCAGACAGATATATAGCCCAGGAAAGGTTCAGACCTGTAGTTATACTTAAAATGCATAAAATCAACAGTGAGTGAGTCTAGTCTCTTATCCCATAACTCCGTGCCCCACACATATGTCCAGTAAAGCTCTTTGAGATGGACCTTTGTCAGATTTCTCTTTGAGGGCTCCATATCCCAAATATCACCTAAGCCAATTTCGGTTAAAAGTGACCTGAGAGCGCCGTCTGAAGATGGCTGCGGAATAAACTAGCTCCGGGGACGAGGTTGACTCCCCTCACCATCCGTGCATGATCCGCGATATAATCCGCCCTTGAAGGTGACCAGCGCTGACCAGAATTGCCGGTGACCCGATCGGTCTAATTCCTGAGCGCCTGAGACACCAGAGGGACCGGGTGCGATGAAGCGGCTTAACCGGGAAACCTAAGCCAGTTTGGGAGGCAGTATATTCAGGAGCGGCTGGGAGAGAAACGGCCGCGACGCTGGATCCTGCAGGTTCGGTGGGGAGGCAAGCCCAGAGAAACTCCGATTACAGGATGGTCGTGTGCCCTGCTGATGCGGTGCCCCATGGAGTGAGAGGGAAGATCAGTGAGTGAGGGCAGATCGGGGGTGGAATCGGACCCCTGCCCCGGGTGGACGTACAAACTGAAACTAGCAGGGTGTTGTAGAAGCATGTAAGGGCACCCACCGGCGGAGGACCAGAGTTCGGTGGACATAGCGGGAAACCCTTCACCCCGGACCCCGTCAATAAGGGCCCTCTTCTACCTGAGCAACGTGGACCCGGCTGAGGGACACCGGGGACACAGGGGGCGTCCCTGAAGGCCAGATAAAACTACCGTCGCCACGACTGGGGGTCTCGGTATTGGCCTCGGTGTGTGGTGGCTGCACTGGCACGCAGAGAGTGCTGTGGTTTAGGCCGGAGAGCCCGGGCTTTTCTGCGCCCAACAACTGGTCTTGGCTGTCGGGGCGCCCGGAGCGGCTGTCGGGGGTCGCCGGATCGGGTGGAGTGACCCCCCCCACGTGGACAGTAAATTTAAAACTAAAACGACACCTTTGGCAACCAGATCCCAGCCACATACAGAACTCTGCGCGGTGGGAAAACCGACAGGCCGCGTGTGGAGGTAAGCTCCAACAGCTGGCGGCGGCGATTACCAACCAGCGCAGAATAACTCAGGCGTAAATGGGGGGCAGGGGCCAGCGCGCGGCCTCCCAAGGCAAACTGGACAAGTATGCTTACGTGAAAGACTCAGCGGACCGCAGGGAGGTGCCAGATAAAACCCCGGAGGCAGAGAACTCCAAAAGTGACGTTGGAAGACATAATGGCCGCTCTGGCCGATGTAAAATCAACGGTGGGCACCATCTCCACAGATGTCTCCTTTCTGCGGGCCGACTTCCAGAAAATGTCTGCGAGAGTCACGGAGGTGGAACAGGTAACGAATACCCTGGTAGGTGACACAGCAGCGTTAATTAAAAAAGTTATCCTCCTCGAGACTGAAAACAAGCTAATGGCGGAGAAGTTGGATGACCAGGAAGGGCGTTCCCGTCGCAACAATGTCCGTCTTACGGGTGTACCCAAAAGCGAAAGGGGCCCGGACATGGACCTTCATGTCGAGGACCTGATAAAAACAAGACTCCAGCCAAGGGGGCTTTCGGCCTGTTTCTCAGTGGAAAGGGCGCACAGGGTGCCGGGCGGGAGGCCTAAACCTGGGGCACCTCCTCAACCAATCCTGGCCCGGTTATTCAATTTCCGCGACCGGGATGCTATACTGCAAGCAGCAAGAGTGGCCCCACCACTTCGCGTCCAGAACTCTGTAGTCTCATTCTTCCCGGACTATACGGCGGCAGTCGCCAAGCGCCGTAGGAGCTTCCTGGAGGTTAAAAAAGAGCTTTGACGCAGAGAAGTTCCCTACTCCATGTTATATCCGGCAAAACTGCGTGTGGTGGCGGAGGGAAAGATCTGGTTTTTTGACACTCCGGACGAGACCCATGAGTGGCTCTAGGGATGGCGGCGAAGGGACGGATCCGGACGATCTGGAAGAGGTCAGCAACGGCGAATGACGGAGAGGCAACCCGAGGAGAGCAGTCAGGAACAGGACGAAGAAAGCGCACCTGGATTGGAGGCTAAAGACTGATCATAAGGGACATTACACGGATTGACACACCTGGCCTCCCAGGGGGCCCCCAGGGGCTAACACGGGGGGACGCAGCGGGGCCCGGCCGAGGGCCTGGCTGGGAGACGGCGATGAACCTCGGATGAACAATATACTTCAAGGAGGGGGGAGACTGCGCTGTTCCCCGGACTTCTCACCCCCGAACCGCAAGTACTGTTATAGGGATTGGGGATTAAGCGCTCTGCAATGTTGGGGTGGCGGGTAGTTCTAAGTCCGCTAAGCAGGGAGGCAGGGAGGGGGGTGGAGGGAAGGGGTTTGATGTTTTGGTTCCGAGTTTTGTTGGTAGTATGCACCACGCAGGCACAAATAGGTAACATTTTCCAAGGCACAGGATGGCAACGGCACGGCCCACGTAAGCTGGATACCCTCCATACACATGATATTAGCAATGGCGGCACCAGATACACGGACCCCTGAGCGAGAGCGCGCTCCCGGCACGCAGATGGCCACTTTGGCGCTGGTGACGTGGAACGTGCATGGACTGGGGGACAAAATTAAAAGAGGGTTAGTCCTGCAGTATCTTAAGCGCAGCTCCCCGGCGGTGGTCATGTTGCAGGAGACACACCTCACTGGCACCGCCTGTCGGGCAATGGACCGGTGGGGGTTCAGGATGGCAGTCCACTCAGAATTTACAACTGGCTCCTGAGGAGTGGGTATTTTAGTGCGAAAACAGTCACCACTCATAATACACAGAACGGTAACGGACAGGTGTGGTCGCTTTGCAGCTATTGTGGGACAGTGGGAAGGGCACCCAATCAATATAGTGTCAGTTTACATTCCCCCGGCGCTACATGCAGTTACACTCCCGGCACTCAGCAAGTTCCTTCTTGACCTACCGACAGGAGAATTATTAATAGGGGGGACTTCAATGCCACGATAGATGGGACATTAGACAGAAACCCCGCAAGGGACCAACCTCGAGGGGGGTCGCAGCTGGGGAGTTTTTTGGATGCATTGGGGTTGGCGGACGTGTGGCGGTACCGCCACCCTACGGCGCGTCAATTCACCTTTCACTCTAGCGTGCTTGATAGTTTATCCAGAATAGACTATTTTCTTGCATCCCCAGATAGTCTGAAGAAGGTGGACAAGATTGAAATTAGACCTCGGGGCATATCGGATCACTCCCCAGTCCTTTTAACTTACACCTATTGTCAAAGGGAACGGCAGCGTGTTTTCCCCATCCTCCCAGGTTACCTGGAGGTCCCCAAGATCCTAAAAACCATGGTCACTACAACGCGCCATTTCTTCCAAGAAAATGTTGCGTCGGTCCAATCTCCGACCCACTTGTGGGAAGCATACAAGACTGTGCTGAGGGGGCAGTCTATTGCCGCTATCACTGGACATAGACGTGAGCGGGAGCAAGAGCTCACTGCCATTGAATTAGAATTGCAGAGAGCTGACGCCAGGCACTCACGCAACCCAACTCCGGCCACAGCCCGGCACTTACAGCTACAACAAACGCGGCATAAGGAGTATCTCGCGGAGAGGACTCGCCTCCGACTCATGGCCACGAGACACAAGGTATATGAGACCGGCGACAAAGCCGGAAAGCCCCTGGTATGGCTCGATAAACGGGAGCGAGACCGAAAGTGGATAGCGCAGCTTCACACGAGCGATAACCTACCAGTGACTGATCCGCGTGCTATAGTACAAATGTTAGTGCAGCACTTTCGACAGGTTTACACGTCGCTCTCCGAGATGTCTGTGGAAGAGGCGTTGACATATATAAAAGATATAGCGATGCCCAAGCTAACACCAGAAGCGGCCCTTACACTAGAGGCAGACCTTACCACTGATGAGTTGCAGGTGGCAATTGGCTGCCTACAATCTGGAAAAGCGTTAGGGCCAAATGGTATACCCGTGGAGCTTTATAAAAGGCTGGCGGGGAAGGTGGCCCCGCATCTGCTCAATATGTACCGCAATTGCTTGCAGAAGGGTGAGCTCCCGCCGGATCAGCGTTTGGCCACAGTGGTGGTGATTCCGAAGCCCGGGAAGCCCCCGGAGGAATTCACCTCCTACCGCCCCATTTCCCTGATAAACGCAGAGGCCAAAATTCTTGCAAAGCTCCTCGCGATTAGGCTGACCCCACACCTTGCCACCTTAATTCACCCGGACCAGTCCGGCTTTATGCCCAACAGAAATACGGCACTGAACCTAAGGCGCCTGCACGGAGTGATGGCCCGCATACCATATCTTCAAGAGCCAGCCGTTCTTATATCGCTGGACGCCCGTATGGCGTTTGATATGGTGGAGTGGCCTTTTTTGTTCGCGGTGCTGACGCACTTGGGCTTTGGCCCAAAGTTCTGCGCATGGGTGCGTCTCCTGTACACAAACCCGCTGGCGCATGTGACTGCGAATGGTCACATATCCCAAGACTTCCCGCTGTCCCGGGGCACGCGTCAGGGCTGCCCCCTGTCACTGCTATTATTTGCCCTTGTCTTGGAGCCGCTAGCGGCATGGGTCAGATGGGAGCCAATGATCCGGGGTCTTAGGTGGACGGACAGCTGGGAAGACCGCATCTCATTGTATGCAGACGACGTCCTATTATATTTGACTTCACCCAGGCGATCCATTCTAGTGCTACTGAATATATGTGACCAGTTCGGCTGTGCGTCTGGATATACAATAAACTGGTCCAAGTCGGTGCTCTTTGTGCTTCGGGGCCCACCACCGCAGGTCCCAGGGGACTGTCCTCTACAGATCACGGATGACGCCTTTAAGTATCTGGATGTGTATGTCACGGCTGATCCGGATGACTTTCTAAAAAGAAATCTACTGCCCCCGCTGGAGCGCTTGAGGAGAGATGCAGCTCACTGGGGGACATTGTCCTTGACACTGCTAGGGAAGGCGGCGCTATTTAAAATGATGGCGCTGCCTCGGTTCCTGTACGCCCTAGAAAATACACCTTACCCCGTGCTGGCTGACTACTTTAAAAAGATAGAGGCCCAGGTCTCCGGACTGTTGTGGGGGAACAGGCCGGCGCGAATAGCGCAGCGTAAATTGACCAAAGGGTGGTACGATGGTGGCATTGCACTCCCCGACATAAAGCTATATTATTGGGCGGCCCAATTGAAAGTAATCAACCAATGGATACACGCCCCACAGGCAGATCCCGCTTTCAAGGCAGACAGGCATGGGCTAGGAAATGAGGGCATGATGTCTGCACTATATAATAGAAGACGATCACCGGCGGTGATTGGTCCCACCAAACAGACGGTCAATCTGTGGTATGAGGCACATGCCAAACTGGGCTGGAAAGGGAAGATAACCCAATTAACCCCCTTATGGGAAACACAACGTCTGGGCGGCCTAAAACAGTGCAAAGGATTCGACAAATGGGATGCCATTGGCATTTCCACGGTGGGGGACCTATGGCACAAGGATGGAAGAGATGCCCTTTGAGCACCTTCGGACGCAGTATGACTTAGTACCATCAGAGCTTTTTCGATACCTGCAAATCAAACATGCATTGCAGGCGGTCCTGCCGACCGGCACTGAGGTTTCGGAGGCTACTCCCCTGGAGGACAGGCTGCTGACGGACTACATGCCGAAGCGGGCGACCTCTTTGACCTACCGTAAATTCATAAATAATTTACCCGATCCACATGTAGTGCTCAGGGAGAGGTGGTCCCGAGATGTGGGAGACTTTGACGAATTCGAATGGAGGGAGGCGCTGGCGTCACCGCGAGAAGTGGGAATACCCTCCACACTTAAGTTGGTGCAACTTAAAATCCTACACAGAATCTACTACACGAGACAAACTCTTCACACGATAGGGTCGGCGTCGCACCCATACTGCTTGAGACGTTGTGGGGAGGTGGGTACATTCTTTCATACGGTGTGGGAGTGTTCTAAGATCAGGGACTATTGGGTAAAAGTAATGAGGACCATATCACAGGCGGTGGAGGTGTCTATGACGCCGGAACCCAGAAGATGCTTACTAAATGTTTGGGAACCAAACGACCTCACGCGCCCATTGCAGGAATGGGCCACGCTGGGGATGCTAGTAGCAAAGCGCAACGTCGCACAGAAATGGGGGGCGATGGAGTCGCCAACGCTGGCTACATGGTGTAGAGATCTGGACACTGCTATGATGGCCGAGAGGGCAGTTTTCATTCATCGAGGATGTCTGAAAAAAGGGAGCAGAGTGTGGGGGGCGTGGAATAAATTCAGGGGATTTATCTGTGAGCCTCCGGGGATGCGGGCGGAGGAGGACTCTGAAGACAGGAGCGAGGGAGAGGCTGAAGTTTGAGGGAGGGGACGTTGTTCACAATTGGGATGCCTGTAATATCCCCGTGCGGTTGCCTGGAAAAACAAAGATGTCTGGAGATATTGTCATTATGTACTGTTTTTTAGGCATGTGCCAAACTTCATATACAATAAAAAGTGTATAAAAAAAAAAAATGACCTGAGAGATGTCAACATTTAATATTCTTTCCCTTGTCCAAGGTCACTATCTCTTAGTAGCTTTCGAGAGCTGGGATGGGACTCCGTCTCCACCAGTATTCAATTAGCCTGAGTTTTGCTTTGTCTGCAATTGGTTTGACACCAGTTTCTCAATGAAGGGAGAGAAAAGGAGTGCTCTTAAGGAGGTCTAAAATATATCTTCAAAAAA
Organism: Triturus cristatus; assembly: GCF_964204655.1. NCBI lineage: Eukaryota > Metazoa > Chordata > Amphibia > Caudata > Salamandridae > Triturus > Triturus cristatus. The sequence goes on from NC_140591.1 coordinate 1,451,869,630, forward strand.
ATATCCCAAGTAGACAAGGGTGAAAGCCTCATGTGCCCTGATGGTTCGTCCCCATACAGAGCACTCCCCACTCTCTTAGACTGGTACATTTTAAGTGCTGGGGAAAACTGTTTGGTAGTCAGTGGGAGGGGGCGACTCCTACCTAACAAATGGGGTAAAGGTTCCCAGGGGCCCACATTTTCAGCAGTTCCTGTTTGCCCTTTTTGCAAACAGTCCCACAGTGGCACTCTTTTCTAAAATCCGTTATTCCTTGTGCAGATCTCGTGTGTCCACCCATAGTTGTGGGCAGGGAAATGAGCAGTCCCCTTGTTTGTTTCCACTTCAATCTAGTTCTATGAGTAGCTTCACTCCCCCCTGGGTTTGGAGCCTGTCTGGCTAGTGTGGGCCCTATACTTGGTCTATCCTGTCACTAGTCCAAAGCTATTGTTCTGCTCTGGGAACAGTTTTCACACAAAAAGGTAACTTTCTGAAAGCTACTTTCCCTAAATATTTATTAAAAATCTAAATTTGCCAATTAATTGGACTTCTATTGAATATAAAAAATAATCTTTGAATGACTATTTTAGTCGTTTACTGTCAAGTGTTACAGATTAAAGTTTATAATCTGTACGTTTACATTTTCTAGGATTCAAATAGCTCCCAGGTGATTTGCCGCGATTTGCCAATCCTGATTGATGCTATATATGCTGCCCATGTATTGTGCTGCTCTGGCACTTAAATGTGCTACAGTGAGTGTTTGGGGGGAAGATAAGTAATTGTACCTGAAGCTATTAGTAGTATTCAGCTGCATTTCAGTTGAACAGATTTATTGTACTTTATGGTTCGCTACTAACCACTAAGTGACTTAGATACTTTTACAGTTTAACTCTTTGTATTACTCAATAGGATCTTTCTAATCCTGAGTGAGACTCGTTGACTGCTTTTATTTTGTATCTGTGGCCTGTGTTATTGAGACATCATCCTTAATTTCCCGTTGTGTTCATGGCTGGTGTTGAGCCACCACCTCCATTTCTACAGCTAGCTGGAGAACCTCCTAAGAGTTAGTGCTACGGTTGGATGTTTAACTGGCTTATGGAGAAGTTGTGGAAGGTATGGACCGCCCAGCACAAAGAAAATGTTCTCTGAACAGACATTGTCTTTGGGGTGGTGGATTGCTAAGAGATCAAATTCGTATTAAATTTAAAAGTAATAAGGTTCAGGAAAGACTTTGAGCCAGCACAGATTTTTCTCCTAATGTCATCATTTATATTGCTGGAGGGGTTGAGAAAGCTGGGCTTAACCTTCACGAAATTTGATATCGACCAATTACAGAAGTAAGTATAGTTGACAAGAAAAGTTGCATTAAAACAAAAAAATGGGCAGTCCAAAGACAAAAGGATGGAAACTATAAATGTAGCAGTAAAAGTGATGTAGGAAATGTTAAGTTCTCTCCAGCTTCTCCAAACGTTGTGGTAAGAAGGAGCATTTTAGAAGAGTTTGTATAGTTCCTGTGTCAACAAGGAGAACTTAGTTAAAACTGAGGTGGATGAAGAGGATGTGTTTGGTCTTGATCCCATGGTAGTTCTGGCAGTAGGAGGAAAAAACTGAAAGGGCACATTTTTATCGCTGACAAGGAAAGGTTGGTTATGGTGGATTCATGTGCATGGTATGACCTTCTAGATGCATATGGTGAACATGTTGTCGAAGAACAGGAAACTATTCTTGACATGAAACCAGGAGGTTACACAGGGTAGAGTTGACTGGATGTTTTGGGTCAGAAATTAATCTCCAGGAAATAAGAACTAGAGGGAAACTTTACTTTGCCGAAAAAGGATAGGCCACTTTGGGATGGCTGCTTCAAGAGGAAATGGGCATCAGACTGGATCCTAGAGCAGGTCGCTGAGTGTATGGTATACAGTTGAAAGTAAAGGGGAGTGAACTGAAGGAAATGGAAGGCAAGGCAAAAGCACATGACGGCACATGAAAAACTCGCAAGGGGAAACAACATGAGAGTTTGTTGTGAGCAGTTGGGGAAGTCTGTCTTAAGCACAGGATAATTCTTCAGAAGGGTGATGTTCCTGTGTGACAAAGTGAGGAGCGTGCCCATAACATATAGAGTTAAGTTAAAGGATTTATTGACGCATTTCCATGGACAGGCTCTTTTAGAGCTGAATGAGTCCTCTTCATGGTTATCTCCAGTGGTGATATCCCCAAAAGTTCAGGAGATTTAGGACTCCATTGACTTAGTAAACTCAACTCAATCTGGGTAGAATAGTGAACCTCCACCAAGTATGCATGATATGTTGTCATCAGTGTGGGGCGGCGGTGCTACTGTTTTTGTCCCCTGGACATTGTGAGTGTGTTTCACCAGGAGGAACTTAAGAAGTGTCCCAGACATTTAAAAGCACTTGTCGGTCTGGAAATTTTTTAAAGAATTATTCTGGCAAGACAGAACCTTTCAAGAAACTAGTGAAGAGGAAAACAAATTCGACTGGGTGGCGGAGCAATCTAATGATACAGAAGGAAATTATGAGTGCACCATATTTGAAGTCATTCGAGAGTCATGAATGTGTGGTAACTGTGATTTGGGGGTTGTAGTGTTGCAAAGACATAACAAGGTTGAGTGGATTGTTTCATATGGTTTGAGGGCACATAGGGAGCACAACGTCATTATTTGATCACCAAGTGTTCTCTTATTAACATGTACCTTTGCTGTTGAACACTTAATAAGGTTCTTGTGGGGTACCAAGTTAATGTTGAGGACAGTTAATAAACTCCCTGTGAATATTTTGGTGCCAAATGTTGGTAGGAGTTTGGTTGGGAAGGCCAGGAACTTTTAGGTATATTGCTGAGAAATAACATAACTAGCAGATTGTATGCCCAGAGTACTTGCAGATAATAACTCCGCATGTGTGAAGAAGGATAAGCGTGAGGTAGCTTTTCAAAGAAAGCGATGTAGACTTGGGGGGAAATAGATGAAGCTTTCTTTCCAAAGAAAAGGTGCGAACCTAACATGAAGATAGGTGTGGAATCTGAAGAATGTTATAGGATAGCTTCAGAATAGATTCCTGGACGAATAGAAGTTAATTGGACAAGAGAACGTGTTTAACAAACTAGGGGATTTAACTAACAATTGAGGATAGAGTAGTGGTAAGAGGGGACAGAAATAGTCCACCCTTTGGGTTGAGGAGTAATATTTAGCAGTAGGAGCCATTGCCCGCAAGATTGGATTAATATACTGTATGCTTCTTATACACTGCTGACTGTATAGGGTTATGGGGGGAAAGGGCAGGGTTCTAGTTAGTCACAAGGATGGTTCATCCAGTTTCTTCCTTAGTGTACTGGAGAGAGATTTGGTTCCTGGAGGTGGACATTAAATGTGACCCAGGTGTCTGGTGAGATATGGTGTACGTGGACGAGGCTAGAAGAGTCAGAGGTTGAGGACGTTGCCCACTATATTTGCAGATCTACCTGTTGCAGTAGTTTTTCTGTTTTCTGTTCTAATTTGTTTAAGTTAGTTGTTGATTGTAGGGGCAATTGTGTGCGTACATGTGTGTATTTTGTATGCAAGGGAAGGAGGTAAGGGGTGTCAGATTTCTTACTGGCATAAGTGTGTATGAATTGTAGGTGAGTTATGGGATGTGTGAGGTAAAATGTTGTGGATTAAATGCATGGTCAGTTGGGTTAGCACTAACTGATGTGGTTGCTCTCTGTCACACCAGTGCACCTGCTGAAATCAGAGCCGGACTGGGAACAGCAACAAGCCCTGCTCGACCGGCCCTAGGAGCAGGGGGAGGGTGGGGGTGAGGTAGCCACAAAGCCACACTCCCGCTTTTTTTTTTTACAGGGGGCCGATATTGAAACTGGCCCCCTGGAAGAAAAGCGGACCCTGCAACCTCACAACTGGCCCCCACTCCTCCAGCACACCGGGGAAATGCCCGGTGCCCGCTATGGCAAGTCTGGCCCTGGCTGAAATAAGTCATCTCCTTTCAGACCTGTGGATGTCTTTGTCTTTTTTCACTGAAGACATGGTAGGGGTTGCAAGAAGATGGGACAATTTTAGGAAGAGAAATTAAATGGGGTAAATGACTGGAAAGGTAGGCTTATTCTGCTAATATAATAATGGCAAAGGCAAAACTCTTTGGATTTGACCTGTCACATCAAACAGAATCTGCTTTTTTATCACTACAGTACAGAATTGTAGTGGGCAGGTTGGCATGCCTCAATCTTTGAACAGAGTCAACTGGCAGGCATGGCACTCAGTATGATTGTCAAAATAGTAAGAAGGTGAATCAGTCAAAAGAGTGGACTCAGCTGCATGTGGGGGCAATCCACTAGGGCTGACTCATGTTCAATTCAACCAGAGCACCATAGAACCTAGAGTTCTGACGAATATTTGGAATTCTTTGAAGCTAAATGCATACTTTCACACCCTCCCTATTTATGACTGTTTCAGCTTCTTCATGTGAAAATTACGCCTACCCGCAGTATGGTGGCAGCAGTGTTGGGCAGTCAGTGGAGTCTGTCAATGATGGGTTCAACTCATACCTGGTAAGTTGGCACTAGCCATGTAACACACTCACACCTTTTCAGCCATACTTTTTCCCCCCCTAGCACTTGCAAAGCTAAGTGTTACAATAATGCAGACCATTTAAGATTCAGTTTGAGGTGCATCTGATTTGTATATATTGTTGCTGTTTTATATGGCGTGGGCTAGTTCTAAGCAGGCTACACAGTGCTTTACATAGAAACACGAGTATACATCAAGTGCAAACGTGAACATACAGTCAGTCAACAGAACAGCTCCAGGCATAGTGGCCAAGCTAGCTCACAACGCACTGTGACAACAAAAAGCAATGCACATATATTGGTTCATATGCAGTAAATGATCTTAGGTAGTTAAAATAATTTCAAAGAAAACAAGAAAAGCACATGCAGGCATTAACCCATAGCCATATAGATGACTAAAGACATTGCTACAATGCAAATGGTGGGGTGGGGTACTTTCATGGAAGTTGGACTTTATAATCATATTTACACACAATAGCAAGCCTCCATTGCAAGCTTTCACAATTGTTTTTATGAATGTTTAATACTTCAAATCTTGAAGAATATGTTGTCACCTTCTCATTCTACTAACAATAATAATCCACATTTTGTAAAGCGCGAACAATCACCCGTAAGGGTCTCTAGGCGCTGGGGGCCGTCGGGAAGATTAAGCAAGCCATTGCCCAGAGTCACATGGTGCTGGGCTAATCTGCCGCTGGCGTCGGGGATCGAACCGTGATCCCCAGATTCTGGAGTCAGTCGCCCTGGCCGCGGCGCCACACCTCTTCCTCAATGTATCTTTTAAAACAAATGCCGAACGATAAAGATAACAATGTACGATTGACACACTGCCTTTGAAACATTAATTGATGTATTCTTTGGTTCCTCCTAATTTAATTATGTGAAGGTTTTCTATGGAGGTTTTCTAGTGCATATGTATATAAAGACTTCACTATGGCAGGCAGGACCATCGTTGACATGAAGAGCTTCAAATTTGCAATGCTGTTGAAGTTACAGACATGTAAGTTCCTTTTTGAGCACCATTTGCCAGGTTATTTCTGGATGTTTTGAGGGCAAGGGGGTTCCTTACATTGATTGCAACCCCAAAGGTTTGCTCAGGTTTTCTTATTGTTGGAAGATTGGGTTTCAAGCAGGAGGTTTTCTGAGCTCTGGTGGGAGAAGGGATCTCCTGAGATGATCAGTTTATGGGCTGTATAGTTCAGGGTTCCGGAGTGGAAGGTTTGGTATACTAAAGAGGCCAATTTGAGTATGTTCTTGCCTGCAGTATTATATTGCACTATTATAGGGTGCCCGCGGGTATGCGGTCAAACCACCTGGTGTCGGAGACTAATCTTACTGCCACATGAAGGGCAGTCTTCAAGTGAGCCAGTGTAAGTGTGGGGATATATAAGTGTAGGCATCTGTAGTCAATCCTAGAGAACAATATCCAGGGCACAAGTCCTATAAAAAGAAGTTGGGGAACTGACCTAGTTTGGCAGTTTGCAAGTGACATCACGGCGCACGACATCATGGCGCACGTCATTCGGCGCACGACATCACAGGAATTTACATCATAGAAAGTGGCATCACAAGCCACGACTTTACAGGAAGTGGCATCACAAGAAGTGACATCAGATCTAAAGCCCTCACATATATGTTTAGCAGGCCTATCATGTGTACGTTTGAGCGCCTTGCGAGGATAATAGCACAATATGCTATGGAAGATGATGTGTGACTTCTACACCTTGCTATCCCCCAGTTTTATGTAACACATCCTGTACATTCATTTACAAACTTATATCATTTATGTACATGTAATATGCACGTGTTGATGTAAACGCTCTGACACTCTGCATTGGAATGAGTTGGGCTATATAAGAAAAAATAGTGGTACTTAAATTATTTCAACACCTCCTCAGGGAAAGTAAGCTCTATATAAATGCAATTTGCTTTGTGTAAATACTGGGAAAGGCCAACACATCTGATATTCTTACAGTGCATGCGTATCTCCTTAACAGGGACTGAACAAAGTGAAAAGCTGCCTTTCTTAAGGATGGGTGAAGTGCTAACAAGGTGTGAGCCTTTGTTTTCCCTCCTCTTCATTTGCATCAGGTGTGAGGCTCCTGACTGCTCCCAGCCATGAGACTCCAACAAAAGGAGGCCTGATGACTCCTCAAATTCACCCTTTGTTATGGGCCAACCAGGAGTCTTAAATAAGAAAGCCACGTCCCAGACTGCACACGTTGTTGCTTGCTGCAGATGGAAAGCAGACAACGTGCAGGCGCTGCTGAAAGTGTCCACGTGTTTGGAAATTACACCGGGACGAGTTCAGCACATTATTCTGTGGGACCCAAATTCTTGGCAGGGTGGACGGCGTTCATCCTGTGAAAAAAAGTGGGTGGACACTGCCCACACGCGTGTACCCCCAACTCATGCCCTGACAATATCGATTAACCACCATTACCAATAAACATCTGTTATTCAGCGCCAAGATACCCTTGGATGAACATGTGCTTTACAAATGCACGTTATGTTACGTTATTTCAGGTAATCATATAAAATTTAAGTTTTTCGCCCCTGACAGTCTGATGTGAGTTTATGCTCTTTTGGCAAAGCAGTTGGACTCGCAAGATCGGGTTTTTGCTCAGCATAAATCCTAGAGATTTCACACAATCAGTGATGGAGACTTTACTTTCAAACATGTCAAGTGAGTTGAGCCAAGTTCGCAAAGTGATAGTACATAGAGCGGGGAGAGGCGCTTAGACGGGACTCCATATTAATCTGATTCGTGTTTATGTAACTGGTACATATCCCAGATAGGCTCTTCGTGAGTATCGGGGTGAAGAACGCAATAACTTTAAAAAAAAAAAAGCCTTTCATATACAGATGGGTGTCAGCACAGATGAGGAAAAAAAGGTTGAAATATTTTTGGGGTCATTTGCTAGATGTCCTAGCCGTTGAATGGGTGTAGCGGACCTCCGACACATGTTTTGACCTGCCCAACATTAGCATTATACTGGACTGGTATATTTAGCTGTATTAAAGAGGTTACCAGCCTTGAGCTGGAGTCAAGTTTGAGGGTCTCCCTTTTGGGTCTCCACCCCAGATCAAAACCTCATAGGTTGATATACTGGTTTGCAAATCTTGCTGCATTGCTGGCTGAGAGGCAGATAGCAAAGTGTTGGAAGAGTGGTGCAGGCCCCTCCTTGATAGGTGGAATGAAGAGCTGTGTCAATGTGTGGACGTTGAGCCCACAGTGTTAACCGCGCTGGTGTAAATAGGGGAGTCACAGCAGAAAATCAGTGAATGTGACACATCTTTTACTAAGTGTAACAATACAAGCTATATCAGACGCCCATAAATGCTCCTGGTTACCCCGTAAGGCTCAGGAATGCTTCATACAAGGACGAGATCAGCTCAGGTTAATATCAGAGTAGAGCTCAATGCCAAGCTTGAAAAGGCCCTGCAAGAAGCATTAATTCATTTTAATCTCTCTTGCCTGCTTGTAGCACCATCGCCCATCACACATTGCTGTCCAGACCCTAACCTAAGCCTAAACTCAATTAGACCATTCCCTTGTTGTTGCACTCACCACTTAAACATGGGATTATCAGAATACACTCTTGTAAATCACTGTAGGGTGTGAACCAAGTGGGTGCCGCCTTCTCTCTGTAGTTCCACTGCTGCACACGCACCCTCATCTGTCATCTGCTGGATCCACATCCAGATGAATGCTGTTGACACACAAATCTATGTCTGGCTGAAAAAAGACTGCACAATGTTCTTCTAACAACTAATTACTTTGATTATACTCAAGATTGTAGGAATTAAATCTACCATTAGTCTAAACGGAGAAAAATCAAGAATATCAGTCCTAGCGAGGACTGAACCCTAAACTATTTCTTCCATTTACTTCTAGATTGGGATCTGCTCCCTCCAAAACTCACAAACTTAACACAAGAAAGGCAGATAACCTTTGACTGAAATCTTTCACTTCAGCTAAAATTAGTGGCGTGTTGTGGATGTTGTCATGCAAATAACCAAGCTTTAGAGACTCCTTCACTTCTACAACCCTCCAATCAGGCTGAGCTAAAATATCTCTTATCCTGGAGGATTTAGACTACTGCATTGCACTTTACGCAGCCCTCCCAAAGTATCCTAATGGCATGCTTCAAAGAGTGTGAACATTGGATTCATATGTATGTTCATGAAATAGGATAGTCGACCTTATAATGGATGGCACTAATGATAAATCTTCTAAACAGGAAAAATGTTTGTTTTGCTTTTTGATAATCAATATTTACCAATGGTTGAATGTCCTGATAATTGGTTCCTGGTCATAAAACCCATTAGTCCTGAAGGTGAAGAATAAAAGTGAGGTTGTTTTTGTTAAAAAAAAAAAAAAAAAAAGGACTGCTTCATACATGTCAGATTGATAATAATTTGAGGAGGAAGCCTCTCAAAAGGGAAGGGTACAAATGGTGTAAACTTTGTTGAGCTCTTCCAGATATGTAGCAAGTTTCTTTAGGCAGAGGGGTGCTATGTGTGTTTTTATGGACATGCAAGGAATACCCAAGCATTAAAGGGATGTTAATAACATTGGTCCAGTGTTAGGCATTAGAGGTTACAATATTTTTCAGGAAGTTAGCGCGTATTATTAGGTCCAGGAAGTGGGAAGAAGGTTTGAGCTTCAAGATAGTGTGGATGAGTTCAGATTGGGTGATTTCTCTTAAAGGCGACATCTAGTCAATTTCAGGTGGTTGGCGCCTGGAGCTCAGTCTGTTTTGGTTGGGATGAGAGAGAATTTTCCACATTTTCAATTTATTCTTTTGACACCTAGATAAAATAATAGAATCAAGAGGGGAGCCTGGCGATTTACCTTTAACAGAAAAAGAGGGGGATACGAAGATAATGTCTGAGAAGGGACAATTAGATACATATCTAAGTTTTATTGATAATTGTGTAAGTTATAATTGGCAAATCAAGGCATATTGCATAGATAAAAATAAATGTTTTCATAAGCTATCAAATCCCAAAAAATGTGGTACAGTGAAAAGGACATTCTCCAATTTCATTCCTGTAAAACACAATAGTAACACAACAGATCATATCATCATACAAAATATTACCCAACATCACACCATAACCCATGCTCCCTGTCCTATCCTCACTGCACAACCAAAACATATCACAATATACTATCTAACAATATCACACCTACTCATATGGTAGCAAACAACACAATAAAATGGGTGGTAGAGGCACTCCGAGTTCGTGTTTGAAAAAATGTTTTACTCGTTTAACACTTCTTTTGAATAGCGACACAATGGCACATCAGATTACATCCCTATACATATTAAGTTAAACTAATAACCATGCTACACTTAACTATATGAAACCCAGGAGCACAAACATAATACATAAGGTTACAGTATTATTAAAAAAATTAAATGCCTTCAACACCACTTTGCACTGTTGAACAACATGCTCGCCAGTCACTTCACACTACACAATCATGATATATCATCCTATCCAGCACACTTTAAACACTATATCATACTGCTCTCCATCTTGTCCAACCTACACCGCAAACCACACAGCATCCAGTGTGTCTAATTGAAAGATAACATTCTGACAAGCACACAGAGACATATCTCCCTGGTGTCAGAGGACTGCGTTGATAAAGGAACAATCTTCTCATCTCAATGGGCCTACGAGGATGAAAACATATACAAAGTCCTTGTTACTCATTCACCAAAGATAAATAGATCGATGCATATTTGACAGATTATCTGAAGAATCGAATGAGCCTACTCTTTCCTCTGCATTTATTAGTCTGCAATGCCCTTATCTAATTCAAGGACAATGCTGTTTACACTCACCTCTTTTAAAAAATACATCAACAATAATAGTTTTATGTAGCAATTAAACAGTTTCTAAGCTCTCTAAATATCTGAAGTTATTATTACACAATTTGGTGGTACTCAAATTTGCCAGCCTCTAGAAGGATAGAAGGCTGAGTTGACCTTGCCGGGATATGAACTGGGCATTCATTTCACTGCATCATCCCCCCAGCATGAGGACTACAAAACAACCTTAGTCAACCTTTTACAGGTTGCAGCAGCAGGAGGCCCATCAGCCCTATCCCAGCTCTGATCACTCACTGTTGTTGAACACCAAGTCTAATTCAGTGACTTCTACGAGGGAATTTACATGTGTGTTACCAAATAAAATTTAATTTTGTTAGGCACACACCCAGACCCACCCTAACCACCAACCATCACAACCAACCAGTCACCACATCCAATAACCATCACCACCAATCACAACACCCACCACAAACATCACCACCACTGCAGCAACCACCCAGGGGCACCAATTGTATCTGAATCATCTCCGGACTCCTGCTAGGGCTACCATTTAACTCTGTTTCAGAATACAAAGAAAGCTGTATATTGTGAAACCAAATGCAGGTTTTATTCTGGCCTGTAAAGTTATTCAACATTGGTAAAGCCACTAGAACTCTAATAATAACAGCGCACAGTCAATGAAATCCATATGGGACAATACCGGCCAGGCTTCCCTGTCACTGGACCAACTAACACTAACAATATTTTGCTATTTAGTAGTATTGTAATTATAACATGTTGATGTTATCCAGATCATGCAACTCATTTTATGAATCTTGGAAGGATGGGGGGCTGGGTCTCACCTGCCAGGATTCAAATCTGTAACCTTCCACTTGCATACAGAACTCACCACTAATGCTTACCTCGCTGTGCAGCACATTTATCTATCTTACTTGCATGATCACCCAATGTTATGAGCAAACAATGAATTAATTGCAAAGAAAAACAAATTAATGAATCATAATACATGACAATGTCAAACAACTTCATGCAATGCCTACGTTTCTTTAACTGTTGAACCATATGTGAAGGACCTGATGACCATGACATGAGTGAAGGCACTTAAGATATATCTTTGAGGATATGTGTAAAATTTGATTTTAAAAAAGTATTTCACAAAGAGACGGTAAGTGTTAAGTAGAATGGTGTTTATGCATGCATAATTGTTGACTCTAATTCTCCTGTCTTTTTTTGTTTCATGAACAGCAAACCAAATGCAACATTGCCTGTGCCGACAGCGCGGATTGTGAAGATAACTATGTCCCAATGAATCCAGGCTCCTCCTCCTCGTTCAGCATGGAGAGAGTAAACGACAATGCCCAAAATGTTTACATCCCCATGAGCCCTGGGCCACACCACTTCGACTTCCTGGGATTCTCCTCTGCGACGCTACCTGCCCGTAAAGGAAGCACCGTCTCGCTTTGCCACCGGCCTACGCGGATGAGCGAGATCCAGCCTCCACCAATAAACCGCAACCTCAAGCCAGACAGAAAAAGTAATGGAACTTGCATCAAATTGATAAGATGGAAGCACAGTTGTATTTCAGTTTCTGTTTGTCATTGAATTTTGTTCAAAGATTGCAATTCTGCCTTCTACTTAGGAGGGTAAATATGCCCAGACACATCATGAGCTTGTCGGTCCATAATAGGTTGCATTTGACACCAGAGTGGCCGAGACTTGATTACGTTTTACAGTTTTTTATGAAACCCAACATCAAAAGCGAGCAATAGATGCTATTGCTCCCTAATGGGTATTCATTGACATTAGCCTCTTCTGTGCAGATCATACATTGAAGCCTAGGCAGAACTGGTGGTTATTGCTCACTTTGGAGATTCAGGACACTTGGTTTGGCGACTGAGTACATGTCGAGTGAAGGATCAGTTGCCTAGGACTAGACACTAGTTTCGTGAGTGGGTCTAGTTGGACACAGCCACCCAGAAGTTCCTGGCCAGTGCCAGTTTCACAAGGTAGTCAGACACTTTCCCCAGTAGTCAAGTCAAGTCAGGGACATTTATATCGCGCACAAATCACTCCAAAGAGTCTCATGGCGCTTCAGTATGCAGAGAATTGACACCTGTGATCCATGACTGTCCAGTGTAGATAGGTTCAGGAAAAGCTTCCTGGCTCGTACTTTAACCGTTGCAATCAGCTGGTAATTGTTTTGGGGGGAAGGGAGTGCTGTATAATTATGTTGCGGTAATGTAAGGTAGTCATCGCTGGAACTAACAGTTCTACGTGATGGGTGTCCTGGAGGAGCAGACAAGATTTAAGCAGCTATGACATGTGAAATTTGTGTCCCCCTAATACCTCCCCCCCCCCCCATTTAATTAACGATCCAGCTGTGATGTATGTGTCCTCTGATTCCCAGGTTCTTACCTTTCTGTTTGAGGGTTCAACACACTTCTCATATATTTCCTATTTCCTTATGAGATACATGTATTGGAATCCGGTTTTGTGACATCACAGCTATTCTGCTTCTTTTTGACGGACTGATAAATACCATGTAGCATCCCTCTGGGTTGTTTAGGAATTTGTCACTCAATCATTATCCTCCTATAGTCTTCAGTTTACACACTGAAATGATGCTGCAGGTCTAGCACGGCTTTTGATGCTAATTAAGCTGAATTATTCTAGTTGAATTGTAGTACCAAAGTCCGAATGGGGTTGATTTTGGTGAAATAAGACTATTACTCCAAGTATGTAATGGTTGTTTAATGGCAGCCTGGTACTGATAAATTGTAATCCTGATGACATAGAATCATATAGCAACCTTAAGGTGGAGTGGAGTCAGAGGGTGGGGTCCCTCTACGCGCTGGTCTGTGGCTGCCTGGAAGGGCTCTTATCCTTGCATAATGTTGCTATTGTAAGATGCCTCTTGTAAGGTTTGAATGTAAAACAATATTACTTACAATGTATGTTTCCTGATCCTATTATTGGTGGAAGGTTACATAAAGGATGTCTGTGCTGTATAGCTTTTGGTGATGAGACAGCCACCATTCTTCTCCAGTTTGAGGTTACACTGACAGAAAATGCTGGTGCAATATGAAGTTTTTATTAAAATTCATGGATGTCAATTACTGTATGCATGTAATGTGTAGAGAGTATTTATATAGCTCAAAACTAACTGTAAAGCATATTTAGAGGGCTGTGCGGGTGATGAAGCCAATCAAGGCTAGCACTTAGTGTTGGGAGGTTCTCTTCATTGGTGCAGGCTGTTCATGTGGTTACTTCCAGGTTAGGTGCTCCTTAAAAAGGAGGTCTACAGCTTCTTCCTGAAGTGGCCACAGCTGTTGGGTCTGAGAGGAGTTTCGGATCCAGTGTTTGTTTCAGTATATGATTGTTTTCTGTTTTTCTCCTTCTTTCACTTCTCAAGGCTGGCAATGTCTAGGCTGCTCGTGTTATATCACCACCCAAACTCTTGATCTTTTTCGCTAATTAGAGTGGTGGTTTGGTGGTGGCATTTTGTGACCATCTTCCTCCACGTCATTTTGAAAGCTGATTTAGTCTTGGACTTTGTGTGTGATAACCTAATGTACTCTGGGTGTTGAGCTTTGTTAGGTTTCCCCTGAATTAATTAGACAGATGTTCCTGAAAACACTGATTTGTGGGTGAAAAGTCCAGGACTGGGAACAGTGTCCATAATGAACTGGAGTGAGGTGGTCACCCAAGGTGACAATCATTAACATGACAGGCTATTTTGAAGGAGCTTCTGGTTTGCGGGTAGAGCAATTGTAGTTCTTGTAGTATCCGGGTGAAATGCTTGTAGTTTGTACTCGATGAATGAATGATCCTTGCTGCTGCCATCAGGGCCTTCTTCAGTGACTTGAGCTGGATGTCAGGGGAACGGGTGAGCAAGAGCTTGCCTCCATTTGGATTCAACAGGACCCTGGATACGATGGCATTTGTTTAAGGGTGATAATTAAAATGAGTTTTAGATAAGGGCCAGACGCTTGAAAGTTTACCAAAACAAAACAGAAGTTGGTTAGTTGATTCCACAGTGTTCAATCTTCACAGTCAGGAGGCCCATGGATGTTCAGACTATGCCTACGAAGAGGCATGAGTCAGATTCTGGTTACTATCGACTAACAGCCAATGAAAATGCAGCATTTTGCTACTGCACAGCCATTCTATCTTCAATGTTCTAGGTATGTGCGTTTAACCACAGAGTCTAACCTAGCATTTGGTTTGTTCTATGCAGGGTTACCAAATATCAGCTTGACACAAATTTTTGATGCTTGCCAAAACCTTACTCAGCTGCATTATTCCAAGGCATCAAACTTCATTTAGTCCCCAACCAAATTTTGCACCAGACTTTGTTTGCATAGACACCTCTTCAATTCCTATGACCTATCCAGACTCCTGCACAGTAAGGACATGGTTGTGGTCAAGCTTTCTAAAAGCAAACTGCTGTGATATGGAAGAAGATTGATGCAATCAAAGGAGCCCTGCTAACTATTCTCCCTCTCGTGCGTTAACGTCATACTTTTCATAGTCTGGTGATGCATCTTCCAGCCTGTTACTGATAGAGTTTTTGGTTCCTCCTACAGCAAAGCCATCCCCTCTGGACTTGAGAAACACCGCAGTAATTGATGAACTTCCTTTCA
Source organism: Triturus cristatus (assembly GCF_964204655.1). Taxonomy (NCBI): domain Eukaryota; kingdom Metazoa; phylum Chordata; class Amphibia; order Caudata; family Salamandridae; genus Triturus; species Triturus cristatus. The sequence continues at coordinate 1,451,884,670 of NC_140591.1, forward strand.
AATCACCAGTCACCAAATCCTGGTCTCGGCAACTGTGAGTAGATATTATAAGTGCACGATTTGTAAACGTTCGAGAGTATAATTAAAACTATTGCAATAAAATGTATTTCAATGAGAACCTGCTGTGCTTTTAAGAAATACTTTTGATTATTTAGGGCAACCTTGTGAAAATAATGGTGTTGGTTATGAGGATCTCAAACTCGACTGCTTCAGCCAAGAAGCTTCGGGTGTATTTGTATCCACAGTTTATCTATAACTCCAGTGATTCTGGCAGTGGTGCTTAACCCCAGTTGAGCTGGTCTGGTGTTACTGCTTTGCTAAGTCCTGTGATGAAAAGTAGTTCAATGTCCATGTGTGACAAATATTAGTCTGGTTCTTGTTTAAAGATTCTGCGTTAATAGGGACACTGTAGGAATTGATTAGTAATCTTCGGTGCTATTAGGGAAATTGTAGTATTTAAGAAGATTAGCTTGGATGGAAGGGGAGTCATTCACTGATTCAAGCTCACTAAGGCGTGAAATCACAGTATCGCGAGGGGATGTTAAGGAGGAGAATGTGAGAAGGAGGAAGGATGGTTGAAATGGTGGGCCTTGGAGGGTGGAAGAATATATGCAAGGTCAGGACTTATAATAGATGAGAAGAGCTAGGAGACGCAAGATGAAAGATAGGATAGGTGCAGTAGAGAAATGCGGTCTGGAATTTGTAGTCGTGAGCAACTTGATGTTTGCTCTGGAGGTTTCAGGGGGTGTAAGACGTAGAGGAAGGACAAAGTTATAAAAGCAGAGAGAGCACTGCAGATAGGAATACGGTTAATGCCAGAAGAGCGGCCAGCAGGGGAGGAAGTAGTGGGTAGGGCAGAGAGAGAGGTCTACAGGGAGGAAATGTTAGTGTGAGATGGAGTGTGAGTGTGTGAAAGCAGGCAGATGGGGAGGGAGGTGTTAGAGCCAGCAGAGTAAGGAGGATGGATGAAGAGGTAGAGAGGAGGAGTGAAGGCTGGGTTTAGGTATAGAAGGGGCGATGGAGGGGAAAGTAAGTGGCATGCACTGAAGTAGGTAGAAAAAGTTTGCTGAGATTTTCTATAATGCTGAGATTTTTTTTTCCATATTTATATCTTGATGTTGACTTGGTTGGCAGTACACTCTGTAGCCGTGAGGTTAGCTTTCAAGTCCGGGGTAATTAAATGTAGGTATTTCTGAGAGGACCAGGTTGACACTTTGGTGAATATTCTTTGGCGTGCATTCACTAGATCTGGTCAGGCGGAAGCTAGGTGTCAGTGTCTATGGTGAAGGTTCTTACTTTGAGATGGTTAATGCTGGAGTGGCAACCTTCCCCCTCCCCCCCCCCATCAAGATCATGAGAAGTTCTTAAGAGCAGGCTTGATGGAGGTTAAGATTCTGTGAATGGGATGGTGATCTTAAATCTTAATTCAGGGGCTGTGGGATGTACGATACCAGGTTCCACCAGAGATCGAATGGGGAAAGTCTTGCAGTTTGAATTCACGAAGGACCACTATTTTTGTTGATTGTTTATTGGTAATTGATCAAGCAATGTTGATCCCAGTTACCAAAATAAATTTCACTGTAGTAGGTCTGCTGGTGAACCCAGAGGAGGATAAGGCAGTATTAAAAGGACACTAAGGTAGTGTATTTATTGGGGTTGAACCAGGACAGCTAAGATGAATGGCTTGAGAGTTCAGCAGATGCCACAGAAGTGGAACTGTGGTGATTAACGCATGAGCAACTGATACATTGCCTTGTCGTTCAAAGAGTTACAAACTGACTTGTGCAACAAATAGTATGCTCATTTTCAAAACCTGGCGTGATCTTTATAACTTGCTGTCTGGTTTTATTTTGCACTGCTTGTGCCGTAATATGAAGATGTTCGACTGCATGATGTTAATTATTGAATTGGAGCTTTTACCGGTTTGAGTGGTCGTTGGAAATCAGCACAAACCGATGTTTTGATTGGTGGTCCTTTTATACTATACCGTCTAGAAATAGGATTATTTCCGCGAGGCAGCACCTCTTCGATTGGCAGCAATAAGTATGGCTTTTTGCTAGTTTCGTGCTCCTTCCTGGTCGATATTAAAATTGTTGGCCATGCCTCATTTATCAAATTTACACAACTGCAGGACCGGAAAAATTTGATTGGCTGACTCTTGTGCTTTTTAAATGTTGAGTAAGACTTCATTGAGGAACTGCCATATCAACTTTTTTTGTATTTTTTCAATTGTGGACACAGTTGAATGTTTGTAGATAATGATCATAACTGTAGTGTCAATATTGCCCAGTGATTCAGTTGGCACACTGTCGACCTTGTACCTTTATTTTTCTCACTAAAGGCCATTCGTGCTTATGACCTTTTATGTAGGATGCTGAAAAGAAAGAACAGTGCTATGATGTGGTCAACGCTGGCCTCATCATAGCTCGTTTTTTTCTTGAGTTTAAGCCATGTTGCACAGCAACTTGCGTGGATGAGCAACATGTCAAAAAAACAATTGACAATGCCACTCGATCTCTCATAGGTGAAACCTGTTGGCTTTGCCAATGCTTGTTTTAGATAGCATCTTCCCACAATACCATGGCCTCTGGTACCCTGGTTATTCGGCCCAGATCTATGACTGAGGGCGAGTGTCTGAAAAGTTTCAGTGCTCCGTCCATCATCTCCTTGTGTTTACTTTATTCGCCCTAAGTTGGCAGGGTATGCCCAGACATGGGGCCCTTGCTCACTTTGCCACTGGATTCAAGCTAGCCTGGCTAATGAGGGGTGTTACCCCGAAACCGGTCCCAGGATGCTTGTTTCCGGTCCAGGGAAGAGCTGGCTTGGCATTTCGGGCTGGACTGTTTCCATGAGGCACAGGGTCAAGACTGATTTGCATATAGCTGGGCCTAAATTGGGGTGGCGAAGTGAGCTAAAGAACGATGATGGATTCAACCCAGATCTGTGACTGGGGGCGAGTGTCTGAAAAGTTTTAGCGCTCCCTCCATCATCTCCTTCCTTGTCAAGATGTCTCTCACAGACTATTCCAAATGGGAATTGAGCACGTTGGCATAGAATTTTGCAAAAGTTTTTACAATCTTCTCGTTCACTGCATCATGTGACCTTGCCTGTCACTAAATTCCTGTTCTTAGTGCCTTTTCTACTCTACTTGCCGTTTTCCTTTTTTCTTTTTCTAATTTCCTGTCTTATTACCTGATTCACAGTCATTTTAGTGACAGCCTTAATTACTGCCTAGATTCCTTCACAGCTAAATGTACTTATACATTGCTCGTTATATTCTGATGTACAGGGAGCTCTTCTAGGGACACCTTCATACAACTTCCCTTGCAGTGGCTCAGGGTCCTTTTGAAGATCACAGTGGACTTCTCTCTAAAACTGTCTCTCTGTCTTGGGAATCCTATATCCGTACCTTCTAATGAGAGCTTGGAAGACTCCCACAATGTAACTTCAGATGCCTAAAGTCACCTTGAAAAGTTATTTAATGTCAAACTTAACTGAAGTCAGCACTTCTGTATCCAATACATGATGTGCATTTTACAGTCATCTTTTCCTCATGTAGGGCCCCCAGTTAACATTAACGTAGGTAAATTATCTTATGTTCATCCGATTTGAATGTCCATCTCAGAATAACATGAGGGTTTGCGGTTAGGGTGAAGAAATAGCCTATCCCTGATAATGGACAGCACGGAGGGTGACAACGCTTTTTCTAGGGGGGTTCTCCTTATATACTGCAGCCTCATTTCATCAATGAGTTTGTTCAGTTTCTTACTCTGGCAGTGCCTGTCGCCATGGATCTGTCTTCTTCTTATCCATAACCTCACTGAAACTTTCTCCAAGTAACAGCCTCCCGACTGGGACTTCTGCCAGTAATCCTCCCCCACAGATAACACAGCAATGTACATACATTCAGGGTCATCCATTCTCCCCCCCGCTCAGAGGTCTCAAAGACCGTACCATACCTAGCCTGCCCAGGCTAGGTATGGTACGGTCCTTGAGACCTCTGAGCATGAGGTGTAACATCCTCGTGAGCACGAGGTGTAACATCACTTGTGTATATATCATCCCTCCTAGGAAATGACACTTTATTCACAACTGGTAGATCTGTTGCATCAGTGGATTTTATGCTTCAGGTTGCTTAATGTATTTGAATTACACCCCTCTTTGTATCCTGTCCCTAACACCATACACATTCCTGGGATATAATGGTCGCTAGGGTGGGCTGCCAAGTCTGCGGTACAATTTTAGCATTTTGTATCTCTCTAAATAGGCTCCTTTGTCTGGATTTTTGTCAGTCCCCACTCCAGCCTCTTCAACCACAACCTGTGACTTCCATTCTTATCCTAAAAATTATTTCCCCAAATTCTCCCTATAATACCAATGTACCAATTGATAAGCTCCTCGCAGCTTTGAATGCAGCCTCCCACCTCCTTCCACTCTAAGCTTCCAACCCAGAAGCACCTTAGAAACCCTATCAAACTAGTACATACTCAACCAGCCCCCTCTCCCCTCCACAGCCACCGATTCTTCTGCTGCAGTCTGTTTTCTGTTTTTGCTCCAACACATGAAACACATATCGCTCCTGGTGCCTTTTTCGCCAAAGATATTTCTCGTTTTCTAATACAGTTATACGGTTGCCGGTCTGATGTGTGCATTTCTTCACACATTGCCTACATGACAATTACAATGAGTACCATAATGGTACAAGAGCTTCAATGCCAATGAGCCTTACAAAGGAGGTGGAAAGTAAGGCACCAATGTAAGGCGTTCAATTTTATTTCCATTTACCAACTGATGCCCCCCGCCTCGGAGTTGATTCCCTGCTGCTTACATAATGGCTCGAACAACCTCATCTTCACCCCTCCGACTCCCGAGCTCCTATTGTAAGGATATCATTCCACAAATCAGTTTTAACAGTCAGCTTCAGGATGAGTCCCTGATTGACCACTACTGGTCTGTGCTCCGTTCATTTGGCCCCGTTCACGTCTATGTCAGGTTCCAAGCTTGTGCCTACTTAACTAAGATCTTTATTGAATCATGGTTTAAAACGGGGTGTGGCGTGGTGTGATTGGCTAGGACTAAAATGTTTGTTAATTCATTGTATTAAGAGTTAGAAATTATATTGGTGTTCATACAATGTGCTCATATGTTCTTTTTGGATGATAAGTCATGACAAAAGCTTGTGACTACCGCGTCTGTGCAGCTGAGTCGTGCTTAGTTATTGAGTGGTAGAGTTTTGTTTATGTTTATGGCTATGTAAACCACAGTCATCCTGATACCCACAAATCAGGATGCCTGTCTTCTGCTTGGCCTATGACAAACTAGGCGTTCAGCAGTCTGGGTTTGGAAGGGCAGTCACACTTCTGAAAGGTGTATCTTACCTCCCAAGGACACTCTCCTCACTCCTCCTCTTTGGAGGGGCCCTGGCCTTTACAACCAATGTTTATTTCAAATATAGCACCATTGATCTTCTATCCGCTTTATATTCATAGCGGGTGGTCAGAAACCTGACTAAAGTTAGTAAGGTGTAGGCCAGAGTTGCTTTGCCCACTTTATAGTAAGTTAGCTATATGTGTCCACATTCATGGTTCATAGGTGCATAATGTGAGAAGTTGGCCTGGTATATGCTGTCCACTAGTTATAGTGGGCACCTTGCACCAGTCCAAACAACCCTTTTTGATGAATAGGTTTATGACAACCTTTATTGAAAGCTATCCTAGTGGTAGCTATGGAGAGCAGCCTTCAGGCTAAGTCTTGAAGGAGTGTAACGCAGCTTGGTTTACCAGATTGTAACCTCTTGAATAACTAAATGAAAGGAGAACCACACAAGGTATATATATAAAATATATGTATTTATTTCTAAACATTCTCTACTAACCTCTTTATGAAGTTAGAGAGCAAGGCACACACTAATACAGTTATTAAACAACAGTAAATAGCACAATATACAATGGGCCCCAGGGGGAGACCAAACCATATATTAAGAAAGTGGTATAAGAACCACGACTTGACCAGACACAGTGCCTAGAGCATGTAGAATCGCTGGGACCCCAAGGAACCACCCAAGGTAGTGACACAGGAGACCCACGGGGGACGTGTGCAGTGTGACAGCACAGCCCCGAACCTCGTACAATTCAATAGGAAAGTCGCGGTTGGAATTTTAAAGAATAAGGACACTTAGAAGAGGACTTTGAGCAAACCCCTTTAGACTTAGGGGGTTCTAGGGCCAGCACCCTCAGGAGCACCGGAGTACTTGTGTTACCTCACCCAGGAAAGCCAGGTGCATAGGTGTCAAATGGTGTCAGGAATCGTCGTTGATTTCAGTGGTGATGTGCTGCAAAGTGCTGCTGCTGTGGGAAGGAGAAGTGTCCAGTGTGATCCAAGCCTGGATAGAAGATGTGATGAACCTGAAAGCAGAGGGGACACAGTCTGGGTCACTTGCTAGTGACCAGGGGCACGATAGACGAATGCCCACCAATGTCGGGTGTTTCAGGTGCGAAGAGGTGAAGCTTGACTCCACTGCCACGGGGAGCAGGAGGCGTCGATGACGACCACAGTCCGCAGGCGATCTGTCCCACAAAGGATGTCAAGTGCTGGGGGGTCAGTTTCTGGATTGGAGACCAAGAAGCCTTGGCAACTACATCCCACGCTGTGAGAAGAAAATGGCTTTGGTGTGGACCAGCAATGTCCTGTGGACTCCCCAAGCAATGGAGAGTCAGGGCACGTCTGGAGCAACCAGGAAAGCCCGTTGAAAGTACAAGTACCCTTCTCAGGGACCCACAAGTCGACAGCCAAGAGATCGCGAAGGGACCTAGAGAGGAATCACTAGATACCAGCCCAAGGGTCACTCGAGGAGTGTAGGCCAGCAATCTTTGGTGGAATCACTGCTCGGGGTCTGGACTACAAGTAGCCCAAAGCACAGCCTCAGGGATCGCCAAGAAGCATATGCTGCTGCAAATGGTCGCGGTGTCCAGGGGTTCTGGTTGCACGGTCCTCACGAGGTCTTTGGATCTCAGAGTTGCTGAGAGCACGGATCGGCCTCGGGAAAGCTTGGAAACCCACCTCCTGTGTTGCAAAATCGTCGGTGTCCTTCGGGAGCAGCGTCGATGCAAACCGGACAGATGCGTCTTTGGTGCCTGTTTTGCAGGGGAGTAACTCCTTTACTCCAAGGGAGATTCTTCGGTCATCCAACGTCGTGTAGATAGTAGAAGTTCTGGTAAATTTGTAGCAGAGTTTCGTCCAGGTAAATCTAAAGTCCTGTAGTCAGGGGTTCCTACTTTATACCCAAGGAAGGGGTGGGACAAACTCTGGGTACCCACCTATGGGAGAGTCAGCAAAGAGGGGTGGCTACACCCATTTCCTTTGTCCAGTTTCGCACCAGAGCAGGGGCTAGTAGCCCCTGCAACTGGTTTGAGCTGGACTATGCACAGGGACACCAAATGTGGCCCCAGTGCAGACATCAAAGCACTCTTGGAGTACACCCACCCGTCCCCAATACACTAAGGCCTGTCTGGGAGGTGGTCACACCTCCCTGTGACAGGAAACCCATTGTCCAGGCCTCCCCTGCCGGAGTTTTGTCAAGGAGCAGGAGGGCAGACTCGTGTCTGTGGCTGGCTGCATCCATTTTGAGATGCCAGGGTATGTTACGCTGGTACCGGTAGACCGGTGCGGTCATGTTTCTCCCTCTAGTAGGGTCGAATCATACCTCCCACACCAGTTACTGGTGTGGAGGTATGATTCCAAGGTGTTTGACACCAAGCACGACATGTTTACATGCAGCCATTCCAAAGTTGGCATTTACCGCGAGGTTATAATGCACTTATATGGTGTGTATGGTTTGGCTGCATCACAACCCACCCCGAAATAAAGGTTCTGAAAGCTGCAGAGGGGCTCTGCTCTTGCATTGGCACCCTCACACATGAAACCCAGCACCCTGCCTTCAGGATTGTTAAGGCCTGCCATATGGGTGACTGATAGGTTTACATGTGCAGTGATATGGAGAGATATTGGTAACCTATATCTCAGTAAGGGGTGCATACACCACCTTACAGAGGCTGCTGTTGAATGGCTTCCCGGGGGTGGCATCATTAATTTTTTTATTTTATAGATGCTGCAGCCCCTGGTAGGCCTCTGGGGTACCTATGCCCTGGGTACATAGTATACCATATACTAGGGACTTCTAAGGGTACCCCAGAATCCAATCTGGAGTGTACCTAAAGTACATGTAATCAATTTATAGGCGAAAGCAGATAGGCTGGGGTCCTGAATAGCAGGATCAAAGCCGGACTAAGTCGAAAACCAGCAAATCACTAGGCAAAAAGTGAGGGCAACCATACAGTCAGATTCCACCTTTTTTACCCATAAGGCATGCATGAATAGGGCCACTTTCACAAGTACGTCTGAGTATACATGCACAGAACCTTGTGAATACAAGAGGTGCACGTCCAGCTGAAGACAAATCAAGCCATATGATTTAGGGTGCTGTAGGAAACTGGCACAGCACATCCAGGAAAGGATGATGTAAGTGGTGGTGATATAAGTGATCCCAGAAGAATTTAGGGGGTATGCTGTTGTCTGATTGGCTCCTGTGCATGTAGCTAAATGTAAGTTGTGAGTGGAATTTTCCAGAGTGTTGTTTGACTGAGGGTTGGTTCACAGATCAAAGTTCTAAGCAGACGTTCCTGGGTGCTGCTGTTCGCCAATCTCTTTGGGACACTGCCCTGCCAAATTCAGCTTTGGTGGAACAGGTTCTCCGTCATCCCTAATGGGAAGGACCCCGGACCTTGTTCTGAGAGGAAAGACTTGCCCCCAAGGAATAGACGACCAAGCACTAAGCCTCACTGAACCTTAGGCAGGCACCTCCTTGTGAGGTGTGCCAAGGCGTAGAGAATGGAAAGAAGTTGCCATACCTACCAGTTTCTTAGATAAGCACAGGAGATGCTCAGCACGTTTTCACTAAAGGCTACCAAATCTCGTGATCAAGTTAAGGAAAATGGATGGGCAGTGAAGAAGGAACAGAACCTGCTCAAACTTTAGTCTGCAGGCCTCGCCTCTAGCACACATTTTCCAGACAGAAACCTTCTGCTTAGTCTGACACTTATTTGGACCTGAGAGAGTCTTATGGAGAGTTGATCTCACATCTGCTTGCAGAAGGTAGTTTATTTCTTGTGACTTAGTGAGCTACCACCCACAGAGTATATTTAGAACAGTTCAGGGTTTGAACCATCAGTGAGGGAAGAGGGGCCCATGATGGTGAGAGCAAAGATTGTTCCCAAATGCATGGCACCCAGCCAGATTTACATCTGTGATTCTTTATTTGGAAGACACACAATGGAGGTTTTCCTGGACCCACAAGCAGGATGGGATGCACTATAGATGTTTATTGTGATCTTAGTATAAAACCATATAGTATGTTACACAAATGGACCTGGAAATGAGCTCAGCGCTTTGCAGGTTAGGGCCAAACAGGCCTGAGAGGGGTGCACCAGAGGGGAAACCACATTAGGAGGTTCACCGAGAAGGGATTGCAGGAATGTTACAGAGGTGGAATAGAAAGTAACTGATGAAAGTTGGATGACATTGTAGCCTGAAACTATATGCTTCCTAACTGATTACAGGCACACTCTGAACTCCAGCTCTTCGCAATATTGCCGGCCGGTGTCCACACAGAGTATCACCAGTACCAGCTCAGGGGACAGTGAAGAAAATTATGTTGCAATGGTAAGTCTGGGGGTATGCTCTCAACTCTGTGCCAGTGGAGTGATCCGTACGTTTATGTAATGGCCTGTCTGAAACATACGTAAACATCAATTCTGCAATGTGTACGCCCTTGCAGTGCTAACGTTTAAGAGTTTATACACAAATGTATCTTTGGGAAACCTGCATGCCATCGTTAAATAAAATCAAATGACCCACGCATGACATTTTGAGATTTGGTTTGTTTTTTTCTACTAAATATGTACAGCACTCAAGAATAATAGTCGTGGCCTTTTGTCACTAACTCAGGCAAAGCACGATGAAAGTTTGCTATCTGAAGCTACTGAGAAATACCAAAGATGGCTCTAGAGTGTTCCCCATCCCTGCATGCACACACAATAGACCTAAGCACATCCAGTGACACTGTCACCTACTGTATATCTTTGGCCCACTGGTCTTATTGCTCATGTCACACCAAAAGATGACTGGTAGTCCACCAAGACATGGGTACCATTGGAACCGAAGTACCTTGGGAGAGGCGGATATCTGTCAAGTCTGTTGATTGGCTGGTTGTATATCTCGACGATCCAAGGAATGTGTGCTACAAGCTATGAGACAGTGAAGTTGTGTCATTCAGGGCTTGCCTGTGAAACACTAAGATATGCCGCAATGTGAGATGGCAACAGTTGAAAAATACTTTACTGGAATATTGTGGCAAACCTGAGAGCAAATAATGGTCAACAGAAATGCAGTCCTCTGCTCTAAAAGTACCAAATACCAGAGCTCACCCTCCAGACAACTCTGGTTACCCATAATTGCATTTTCTCCAGTAGAGCCATGGGCGTACACTCCAACAAAGGTGTGAGTTTACTGCCCACTATACCCCTTGCTGGTGTGTTCTTTGCTGATGCAGCCCCAGAGAAGCCAATTTCCACACAGCTGAATGTACTGTCCACCACAGCTCTAAGGGTACTCTGCACTGCAGCCCTGGAGATACCGCTGCCTTGGCCTTCTCTTCACCGTGGTACAACTCTTTCCTATGTACTCTTCACTGTACATATGAGCATGTGTGCCAATTTAACCTGGTTAATACTCTCAGGCCCAAGAATAATCTTCAGCGGCGTTTTATAGATGATCTACACTGCAGCCTTGGGCATAGTCTCCACGGCATACAGCGGCAAACAATTCAGCATCTGGTAAATTCTCCACTATGGGCCTGGGTGAACTTCCCGCTCTCTGGTTACTCTCTTAAAGTGCCGCAATCGTAGTTCCGATCATCTACCTGGGTATACTCATCACCTCAGGCATGGGTGTACTCTCCGCTGAAGCCACAGGCATAATCACCACTGTGGCCCTAAAAGCACTTTCGACTGTAGCCTTTACCAAACTCTTCCCTGAAACACTGGGTGTCCCCTCCAGTGCAACGAACGTGAGCCCTTTTGATACTTTCTGCTGCATCTTCGACTGAACTCCTCAATTCTGCCTCAGGTGTGTTTTTTACTGCAGTCTGGGTGCACTCTCCACTTTGGCCATAAGCGTGCTCTTCGCCATAGTGTAGGTTAATCCAACCACCTCAGCTCTTGGCATAGTCTACAGTGAAGCCCTGTAGGTTCTCTGCATGGTAGCTGTATGTGTACTTCAAACCTTGGGATACTCTGTGCTTCAGCCTTGGTTTTGTTCCCTCCGGCAGCTCTTGGCATAATCTACAGTGCAAACTGTGAATGTGCTCTCCTCTGCAGCCATAGCCAGGCTCTCCCTAGCAGCCTTGTACAATCTGCTGGAGCCCAAACCATTCACTCTGTTGCTTCCAGGAGTGTTCTCCTCCCTGCAGTCCTAGCCATACCCTCTGTTACAGCACTGTACTGTCTGCTGGAGCCTAAGCCATATGTCTAATGCAGACAAGCATGTACTCTCCACTGCAACCTTAATCACTGTCCCCCTCCACTCATGCATTTACTCTTCATTGTAGTTCTAGCCCCATCCCCTGCTGCAGCTGTGGGTGACCTCTCCTCTGCAGCCCTAGCAAGACTCTCCACTGCAGCCATGGGTGTGCTCTTCAGGCTAGCCCTGGTGGGGTACATACACACTTAGTCGCTGCCCTGCACATACTGTCCACAGCCTTCTTGGCATGCACTCTACTGCAGCTGTAGATATGCTGCTCTGTACAGTTCTAAAAAAACAAATGCATTGAAATGTACTAACCTCAGGGAGATCTTCTCTATGCTGGGTAAGTTTCTGCCTACTTCACTTTATGGATCGCCTCATCCTTTCCATTTGCTTTTTTTTCTCACTTATTAGCAAAATCCCGTGTCAGCCTCTCCAGTCCGCAGCGGCACTAACAGCCCGGCTCCGAAGAAGAGCACAGGGAGCGTGGATTACTTAGCCTTGGATTTCCAGCCTAACTCGCCTGGCCCTCACAGAAAGGTAATTATCTCAATGGTATACCCAATTTTAAAAATGCAGGAGTTGTCAGAGTCCGCTTCCTCTTCGGAGTACTCCTGATAAATCCTGACAGTCAGACCAATACACTGATCCAGTGCTTAAATTGTAACAATAAATAAATAATATAGTGCTGGGTTCCTACGGTTGTATTAGAAACCCACCATGCATGTCAGGGTTGTCCAACCCCAAAGATGTCTAGTCTTGATTCCACCTCATGTCTCTATCCCCATGGGGGGAATGGATTCTGGTGGGAAGGAGGTGGTAACCGAATGTATTCCTAATCAGTTTTGAGGGGGAATATTGTCTCAGACAGCAGGGCAAAGAAGTAAGTAACAGGCAGTCATTCCTTCCTACATTAGAGGGGATGATGGTGGCACTATGTTGCAGCGATTTCTAGAGGAAAGACTTGGATGCCCGGAGATGGCAAACAAGTGTCTCCCCGAGAGGTTATGTAAAATGCGAATGGATGAGGGAGTATGAGGGGAATTAAGGCAAGGACAGACTCTTGGAGACACTCACTCAAATCTATGTCAGAGTGGAGCTGCATTGGCACCAGGAATACAATAGCCTCAGTTGGCACGTTAATTCGGTAATAGAGCATCCACCAATGAGCAATTCCTGTGTCACACAAGTTTGCCCTAGTTGTTATAACATGCTCAGGCTGAGTATCAAGCAGAGAGGTAGTGGTGAGGCCAAGAAGGACGAGGAAAGAGAATAAGAACTTGTGTCTTTTTATGTAACACTTGCTCATTCAGAATGAACAGTTTTGTAGTGTTATAAATAAAAGGTCTCCCATTAACTATTGTAGTCAAACTTGATTTCATTTGATTAGGGATTTGTATAGCGCTCGAATGCCCGAGGGCGTCTTGGCGCTGCAATTAGCCAATTCGTCAGGGGGGTGGATGGAAGAAGGAGGAAGTGGGAAGACTGACATGCAACTTTGTAAAGAGTTTCTTCACAATAAAAAAATGCAAGTACAATTGAGTAGAAATGTACGCCCAGAGCTATTGGCCACACATTTGGACAGGAGAGGAGAGTAAGTTAGGGGAAATAATAGAAAATATTATATCACGGTAAGGATGGAGACAAAAATAATGAATTCATCCAGAAAAGCTTGGAACAGAAACAGGGGCTGAATAGTACTGTACTGTAAAGCTAGAGGCAGCATAGGGTCTATAAGTAAAGAGCAGGTCTGAATTTGAAAGGTTGTATAGCCCATCCAGTCTATATTTGATTAGTGGTGTCGAAGGGACATTTTGACTTTTCAGTCAATGTATAGCTAAAAAACATTGGCAAAAGTAACTTTTGAGCCACTTATTCTGTTTGCATTTTATGGCCCAAAATTCTTTGACCTAATGACTTTGTGTGTATATATAGCGCTGTGCTGTTTATGCACGTCTTGTATCCACTTTTTAAACGCTATTTAAATATAATATAATATAAGAGTAAATATTTGCATTATTGTAATTTGTTTGTATCTTGTGGCTGTAAACATTTGTACATGTTAAAAAAATAATTCTTAACAAAAGATTTAGGGAGAACCATTATTATTTTACAATTGTATACCCAGGTTCCGCTTACCCTTTGGGCCCCCATGTCCTAATACAGATATCCTTCGAATCCATAAGTGCCGTCGGCTTCTATGTATATGCGTATATAGATTAACAGTGACTATGAATATTATTTCTTTTATATTTTTTAAAGATTTGTAATGGGTTTGCTTAGGAGAGCTTGCTTTAATAAGAATGGTTCCTGATGGCATTTTGCCTTCCTGCATTTGTAATTGCTGTGTTCTTTTCCCCCTACCTAGCCGTCCACATCCTCCGTGGCCTCCGACGAGAAGGTTGACTATGTTCAAGTAGACAAAGAGAAGACCCAGGCCTTGCAGAATACTATGCAGGAGTGGACAGATGTCCGACAGTCTTCAGAGCCAGCCAAGGCCGTAAAGCCGTAGCCCGTTGGTCTTAATCAATACCCACTCAGACAAATAGACTTGCGAGCAAGTTGGACCATTTACGGCTGAGAGTCACAGCCAGAATACACCAGCTCAGTTTGCTGCTGACGCTGCTGCTTTTCCTCGACTGTTGTTTTGGTGACTTGACCTGTTACCTTGAGGAGGAAGACTTGCCTGACACTGTTCATCGGTAAAGGACCAAGGATGCTGTTCGCTGCCTGCATCGGTGCCATTACTTCCGCCACTGGAGGCTAGTCCGGGATCTTGAACTAGCAATACACAAAGGGGACTGGTACATTGATAATGCATGTTTCCTTAGAATTTTAACAAAGAGCAACCTTTTTTGATTGCTCGAACTGTCACGCAACACATTAGTACTTGCCCTTCCATGACAAATTCTGTCCCGTTCTACTTTTCCCCAGGAGGATCCGATCCAATTTTGAGAAACCTACAAAGGTGTTCATATCAAGAGTCGGCAAAAGGAACACAAACTGCTACTCCTTAACGTGATCATTATTGTATCATGCTCTCAACTACTCAGTGAGGCAGTTTGTAACTGTTAGCCATATTTCTCTCTGGCACTATAAATGGGAGGTGAGTTGAACTGGTGAGCTACATGTAAGCGATAGACCATTATTGGAGTTCTGCTAAATTAGCAAGTGTTCAAGTAGGATGGGAATATGTACGATATGACAAAAACATGACTGTTGTGGGTACCGGCTAGAGATCTTAAACGTGCTTTGAAGTAAGGGGAGGTGATGCAGGCACAGAGTATGGACTCCAGACAGGAGTGCTTCCTTCAAATTTTGAACAGCTGGATCGGCAAAAGCTGGCGACGTGTGAGATAACTGTCAAAGAGGACAGTTTTCCTACAGTATACCAGGAGATTCTGTTGATGACAAAATGTTTCGTTTGTAGGGTGGGCGAGATAAAACCCCGCTGTTGCAGTTATGTGGGTTGCTGGTGTTAGGGAGCTGTGGGAGAGTTGACACAACAAAAATTATAATACTTGGCTTTGTGTTGATGGGTGTTGAGTTGCACACATGCGTAGAAACTCCAGCATGCCAGTAGTCCTCTTCTAAACATGGTGTAGACTCCACCAGAAATCTCACCTACAATTCGGTAAACCATTGTTAACCCCACACAAAAAACATGATCTTAATATTCACGGCCTTTTCTTTTTTTTGTTAGATGATGTGCCTCATAAGCCTGTGCTTTATAATGCAACATCACTAAACTTAGAACATTTCAATTTAAAAAAAAGGTGTCCTAGTTGAAGGCAATGTTTCCAGTGAGCTGTTCAAGCTGAAAAAAGTTTGAGAAGTACCTTTGTTTATGTTTCTGCATTTGATGTTCAAATTGATATAGGCTGATGGTGTACTTCACAGTTCTATCACCAGTAAGTACAGTCTCTCCTATCATGCCATCACTTGAAGATTCTCAAAGGGTTTATCGCTCTGTGTGTTCCAAAATCCTCAGAGGGCACCAGTCGAGACAACTAATAATAGAGGCTCCTTTTCCTGTTTCTGAGGGTTAAAACTTAAAACTGGAGCATCGGGGGGAGCTATGAGCCTGGCCATAGCTGTGCTGACATTTTCCACTATTCAAGAAAGGAAGAAATAAGGAATGGGGCAAAAGTAAGCTGTGTTCCATTTGTATGTATAGAAGTCAGAAGAGGCACCAAATTAACATTATTCCTGTTTTGTGCATTGTTTAGATGTGTACACTGTAAGTGTTGGATGAGAAAGCTAAGCAGGTGACAGATATTTTAAAGATACATGTGGTTCTAAACCAAGATCTTGTTGTAGATAAGATAAAATATGAAAGAGGTGAAGTGATATTTAATCATGTTAGGGTTTGGGCATTTAAACCACTGTGGTATTGCTCCTTCAAGTACCACCCTTTAGTCTTCTGCCATTGCTCATACTCCTAGTTTTGGACTACTACCGATTCTCTCAGGACTTGTCAAAGCAACATAGTGCTCAAACAGACAACAGAAGTACAGTATTCATGGAAAACTGAGTAATGGGATAAAATGTTGTCTAAATATAGTCAATAAACATTAGCTTCTGGAATGAACGATAAAATGGGGTATTCAGACCAACAGAAATATTTGGGTGGTAGCTTGTGTCTGTTACACTATTAAATGCAAGCAGGCATTCCTGACTAATAGCAATGTTCCATTTTGGATTTGGAAGCAAAAAGCGTCCCCAAACGAATACAATGGTTTTCAGTTGTGAAATTATTTGTCTGAGCATTCCTGTTTCCAAGCTGTGCAACACCAGCAGCGTGTCACATTGTAGCTGACTTTAGGGTGAGGTATTTTATGGTACCTTATAGGTTTCAGTCAGTAGGTTCTGTTTGGTAAAACTGTACGTTTTCTAGCATTTAAAGTGAAGTCCACATCTGTAAAGACAATGTTTCTGATTATTTGGCGATTGTGATCACAGTTCCTGCGCTCTGCTGAAATGTTTGTAGTAGAATCTGGGCCCTTTCTGGATCTTGGTGTAGCTATATTTCAGAAGTTCCTCGTCTGAGAAAGTGTAAGGATCGGAGTAACTACACTTTCTCTTGTAATTTGAGTACTAGCCCAGTATCATACCTATCTATGTTCTGGGGGTATTTGCTTGGCTGGTGGATAATTTAGAAGTGTAAAGGATTCCTGCCTGCTAAGGAACGGGTAAAAACTCTGACGCCAAATTTTATACCAGTCTAGCTTTCTGACATCAGTGTTTGCTTTTTAAATCTCACTTTGGTATGTTTTTGTTTCTTACTTCCATGGTGTGACTTCCTTGGTATCCAGCTGAAGTAGAGCCCATTTCCTCACTGGGATACAGTTGTCTTGTAATGAACAGAATAAGGGCAATTTAGTGTTCATCTGACTTTTAGAAAAAAAACTATTTTGCGTTGCGCTCACTCCATAAAATGCAGACTAAACTGTGTAACTCACATGTTTGTTTGTGTAAGTTTTGTTAAAGTCATATCAATTTACCATACAATAAGGAAAATATACTGCTACAACTCACCCACATTCCCCCCAGCCCCAGGAGCCACAATTAAGATAATCATGTACGATGAGGAAGTAACTATTATTGGTTTAGCATTATTATTGTTAAATCGTATTCATGTTAACAGGTTGAAAGCACTTTATTTGCCCAAAATGTTGTCATTCACACATCACGATTAGCAATGGAGCTAGCTCTAAGAGAAGATTTGATCACAGAATCCTTAAAGAATGTTTTTATTGTTTCTGCAGCTTTGCTATACCATATATTTACCAAAATAATTGCCATAAACTTCTAGAATAGACCATCAACCTGCATTCGAATTGTCAGCACCATAAACTACAAAACTTTACAATGTCTTCATGGATGTATCTCTGCTCCGAGAACAGTGTTTTCTAAAACTGTACCCCAAAAAAGTCAAAACTCTTTCACACTGTATAATAGAGGTTCTGCTTCCAGAGAAAGTGATAATAACATTTGCTGTGGCGCTTAAACCCTAGCTTCTTTTCTAGAGCTTGATGGGTATGCTGGTCCTTCATTGAATCGGATCTCCACCAACTCAACTCTTCATGTTAACACGTCTAATTTAGAAATCCCCTGCTAAAACTATTT
Organism: Triturus cristatus; assembly: GCF_964204655.1. Taxonomy (NCBI): domain Eukaryota; kingdom Metazoa; phylum Chordata; class Amphibia; order Caudata; family Salamandridae; genus Triturus; species Triturus cristatus. The sequence goes on from NC_140591.1 coordinate 1,451,902,376, forward strand.
CATGTTTATTACATTAATCAGAAAACTGAAAACTAGTGTACGTATTTGCTGGGTCTTGTGTATTTTAATCAAACTGATGTTTACACCCAAAGCAATGATGCGTGAAATTCTCCTCAGAGACGTTGCCCGTGGTTGAGGTTCACGCATTCCACCCATCACATTTTAGTTTTTCTCACTGATGCTTACCTGGCTGAAATATGTTTCCCTCAATCTTCCCTCTCTTAAGTCAGGTACTATGTTGCAAGTTATACAATAGGATCTATACATTTTTGATATGTCTGTTCGGAAGTTTACTATTACTTAATATTTCTTATGATTCAACATGCTTCCCCCAAATCACTAACGAGTTGTATACTGAATGAAGTGACGTGCCAAGACCCTGGACCATACCCAAATCTTTGCCATTGATACTGTCCTGCTTAAAAGTGTACATTGCCATAGATCTTATAATAAACTTTCTACAGTTGCAAATCCGACATTAGACTGACATTAGAGGCATGTTTTTGAGAGCAAACCCTGCTGCAACCTGTGGAAGGAGTGTATTTTAAATTGAAAGGTCTTATAAGACTACACTGCTTCCTGCTTCCAAGAATTATCATTGTCAAAAGGCAAATACAACATAGGAATACAACACCCACTGCAGCAGATAGACGGATATATGATGATGTACTTTCTCTTGTGTTATTCTGCTGCAACTGTCAAACTTGCTTGAAATGAAAAAAATGAGTTCAGTGGTCAGTTCCACTTCAAACTTGAATACATTGGCTTACATTATCAATACCTGTAGTTGGGCACATAAACAACCAGCCAGGAACTTCGTCATTCTTACTTTGTCTTATTCCCACACAAATCTCTCTTAACTGATGTCTGGAGCAGGCCATGGTTTTGTAGCAAACACAGTAGACAAGTGTTTCTCTAAAAAGGGCAAGGCTCCTGGGTCAGATGTCCTTAGCACAGAACATTCAAAAGCGCTCTCCGTGCCTTAGCCTCAACCCGCTTCAAGAGTAGTAACATGCGAAAAACAAGTCATGCTTCAGAACCTTCTCAAAAATCCTGATTTAGTCATTCAGAATCGAGGCCAGTCTTGCAAATAAATCAGAAGGGCGCAGTGAGGCTCAGAATAATAAGGAGGTCAGGCACCATCCAGATCAGGCCAGTTCTTCCACATTAAACCTTGCTGCCTCATAGTTGAGCTAATAAAGATGTTGGCTAGGCCTGTTAATTCCATTGTCCAGAAAAAGTCTTTAAGAAGATGACTTAGCCTTCCTCTAGTTCAGGCCATTGCATTACTTGGCAAACACTAAAAAGAAATGTTCAAATCTTTCTAAACACACCCACCCACAAACTTGTGTTTATGTCGCTGGCCTAACATCCTTCCAAAGTTGTCCTCTATCTATCCATTTGCTGCTACAAGCACCTACCCACTTATATTTGGGGTTGTGTGGTGGTAGAAGACATCCAATCCCTAAACGGTATAAGCAAGCTACATTTGGAGGTGAATTGAAGGTTTTTCAGTCAGCATCTTTCTGAAGACCCATTCTCCTAAAATATATCAGAAACTACTGTTCAAAATATTAAGCAACACTGAAACAGAAGCGTGTGCCTTATTTCTATCATTCAGCTTGTACCGCACCATTACTGGCGGCCCAGTACTTGACTGGGGTTTCAATAATCAGCAAATGATGACCTTGTTCTAGGTAACTCAAGTATGTTACTAACAAATGTCCGCCAGCGCCGGGAAACCTTACAGGTAGCTATGCGCTATACAATAATTAATAATAATGATAATGATAAAAACATATAAACTAAAGATTATTTTAAAAAAAAATGGTTTTAGCCCTGTGCAACACATTTTAAGTGAAAATGAAAAGTAGGACTTCTGAATTCAGACAGAAAATGCTGAGAAGCTTCGGAAACTCAAACAGCCGAACATTTGATCGTGAGCAGGTGATCGGACACTTGTCCGACCACCCCGGGCCATATGCTTGTTTTCCTCCATGATGAGGCGTTAAGGTGGGACTAACCAACAGGAGAGGTAATGTTGATTCCACACCAGTAATGTCAAATCAGACAACTGAAATTTACCTTTTGGCCACAATTGCAGAAAGCACCTCACTCTGAGAACATACAAAACAGGAAAGGAAGAAACATTTTCTTTAAGTTGTCTTTAAACAGAACAGGTATAACCATTATAGTTCTAACCTTAAAGCCATAGAACGTGAGCCAACAAGCTTAGGGCTATGGATTGTACTCGAATCCTGTGCAATCCCGGGTAGGAATTGTGCCCTGTTATATACAAGGAGAATCTGATATCTGAACTGGTTACTCACAACTCGTGAGCCCTAACAGAGAGGCTCATGGAACGGGAATCCAGGGTACCAGGAGACTAATTACGGAGGCCAATAACTAAGGCATGCCATGTAAAAGGCCTAAAATGGCCCGAACTAGTGCCTGAAAGCAAAGCTGCTATTGCTGTGGAGTTAGACTCTGGGGTCTTAGCTTTCTTGAACAATTGGAGCAAGGACCACTGGAAATCATGTTTGATTTAACTTTGACATCGCTGAGCCACTCTTCAAGGCAGCTGTAAAAGCCTTGTGTTGTGCACCCTGTTGGGTCCAGCATTTTTGAGGAATTGGACACAGACGGCGAAGCATTTTCTGTGCAATACTGTGATACGTGCAGGAGAGAAAAGGTCTGTTAAAACAACATTGACCATACGCAAGTAGAGATTTAATGCAAGTAGGGACATGTCATGACTTTTGACCTCCGCTTTTGGGATTGGTCAGCAAATGACCTGATTAAATATGTTAATGCCGTGGTGTGTCTGGAAAGGCTTCCCGGATTTAAAACTTCCTGCAGGAATATCTGTAGGACAGGAAAGATAGTGATTGACTGCTCATCACAGACACCATTCTCTATTTCAGGGGCCATATTAGAACCTATTGTCCGTTTCAGTGCAAAATACTGTGATTGTCTTAACTTTAAGTCCCAGCACCAATCCCCATAATCGCTTATTCCTATCTCTTGGATAGGACTTGGATGGACTATTTGGTAGGATGCGCTGTTTTACCAACCAAGCATCAATCATTTCTTCACTAGGTTCTGCTTAAAATGTAGCTATATTAGACAACTAATGGAGACACATGTTCAGGTCTTTCTTTCTCATCAGTTGTATTATTGTTGAGCAGGCCAGGCAATAGTAGATGAGAAGTTGGCAGAACCTAGAGATGCAGGAGCGATTGCCCATGTTCCATTATAATATTTTAAGAAGCTATTTTTCTTGCACTATGCTCATCCTGCCCTTGCTTTTTGCTCTTCATTAGGTGAAAGTCAGTTTTCACTACATAATTCATTGCTTTGAAGGGCAGTGTAAACGAACAGCTTACAATAAACACATTGACAATAGGCGGTCTTAACTGGTATTCTTTAATACAAATACAACTCTTTCCATAATAGCATAAGCCGTTGCTTACAAAGGAACTGGGATAAAATTGATACATGACTTTCCGGGCATCGCAGGTTGTCCAGTGTCCAATTGATCTCCAGCCTTAGCAGAACGCACAAGGTCACCCACGCCCTAATAGAGGGAGATGTATTGTCCTTTCTATGAAAAGACTTTTTCAAGATTTATATTCTTGATTTATATTATTGAAAAAGTTGACACAGCTTTAACGTGTTTCTGGATTCTCGTGCCCATTTATTTGTTAAGGTGCTTGCTCTGCTTCCTCGGTTCCAGTCGCCTATCAGTGCCTCAATCTCCTTGTATTACTTTTGGCAGAAGATCCTTTGCATTTAAGAGTATACCCAATTGAATACCACCTGATCTTGCCAATTTCCTTACAGATCATCTCTTGGGCCACTTGAAATTTTTTATTTTGAAGAAAGAGTAGTCTGCAGTCCATACCCTCCACCCAGGGCTGTGGTTTGACATGGTAGATCATTCAAAGTCCTGTAAAATTTTAGCATCCTCAACTGTGCGATTTTGATTCATCTACTGTCGATGAATCTTCCAGTCACAGTGGGGACTTTCATATTTTTTTTTTGCCTGGCTGATGATGGTAAGCCGTGCGCACTGTATGCATACAGCATTTTTTAACAAATCCGCTTAGCTAAAACTGATATTTTATCAAATTAGTTAACATCTGCTAGGTAAGGCTGTATTTACAATAAGTATACAATAAAGGACCTGTTCCCACAGTGAGCATTTAGTTCATATATCCCTAGCAGTTGTCATCTGTTTTTAGATGAACTGTAGAGCAAGTGTTTCTATGTCATCTGTGCTACTTCTAGGTATGGCTCACTATTCAGAGAAAAGACAAGGTTATTCAAACGAGATAGAAAAGGACTGTCTTTTTATCCAACAATAATGTCTAAAAAATACCCACATGTGGAAAAAAAGTGTAGAAAAGGAGTGATGGCGCCTCACGGTAGCAACACCATAGAGGATAAAGCAGGAAGGTACTCGCCTGCTACCTCAAGATCTCATCATCAGCTGCCACCACTCCGCAGAAAGGAAACGTGTGTCAAAGAGTATAGACAAGAGACTGGGTGTGGCCCAGAGCGCAAAGACTGCTAGGGTGTGTAACAGAAAGAAGAAAAGCTGTGCAGAGAACCGTGCACCGTAATAAACCCCACAGTGTATGTACACAGAATTGAGTTGGTTCACACTGGCTTGCTACTTTTTATTCTGTGCTGTGTGACCACTCATATTTAAAATGCCGACATGTTTCATTGCCATTTGGAAAAACTCACGGCAACTTCTTCAGGGCGTGGGGTATTGTCATTTCACCCTTTAGCCTTGCTTGATCAGTTAAAAGCAGTTCAGGATGTTGCCCATCGTGGGCATACCTTTACCCTCGAGCTTGTGTGTATATGGCAGCAGTCCTTTGTTCAGGGCTCATCCCCTCGACTCCTATCGTAAGTCGTCGTTGTGTCCGTGTCCGGCGTTAGCTCAGCACTGCAACCTTTGTATTGTATTTACAATAAGACATCAGAGTTCCACCCTTCAGAGGAAAAAGTGCTGAGGGGTCCCCATACACCTGTGACGTGGATAAAAAAAAACATTTTTAGAAATCCTCTGATCCTAACAGTGTGCATTCTTGTGCCCTCAAATTATCAAACATCAGAGCTCTTTGTTTTTTGCTGAAAAGTGCCTGGAAACTATACAAAGGGTGTGCGCAGTTGTGTTTGGCACTAGTATAACCTGCTTCATGTTTGAGATAACGGTTATTACTATAATTGCTAGAAATTAATTATTCTTAATTGAATGTCTTTGCTATCATTATGTTCCACATATATATGAGTAGTGTCTTCTCCCACAAATTTGCCTCATATGTTTTGGATGCAATATACTTAAACAAAGTTTGTTCATCTATACATTCGTAAACGTCTCATAGATTGCTCCCACAAATTCTACCCATCCATTTTGGGCATTCTTTGCTCCCACTTTTTCCCCCATATCCTTTGAGCAGTATCTGTCATTCATTTTTGCTGAATGTCTGAGTTCTATTCAAGCAAGAGGACAAACTGTTTGGATTTCTGAATTCAGTTGGCTGACAAAGTGCCGATGGTGGAGGAAAGATGCTTCTGCAATTACTCATTTAAAGTTTTAGCATCTAATTCCAACTCAGTGCTTAATTTGAGCCGGTGTTTTCTGGTGCTCAGCACCAGCACCTAATCCTCGACACCGGCGGTTATAGCACCAGTTAAGGACACACTTTAGAATGCACAAGATTTTCCACAGAATCACAGGATGTTGAGCCACGCCGAGACTCAAGCCCCATTTCCCAGCTCTGAAATCGGCAGCTCTAGCCATTAGGCCAAGTTCTCTCCAGAATAACAAGTGCCGGGGCTCTAGTCAGGAGGCAGTTTGCACCCGCACATTTCTCCTGTTAGCGCTGCCTCCTAATGAGAGCCCAGGCACTTTTTATTTTACAAATTAACCACTGGAAGAAGTTTCTTCACTTGATCTTTGCTCCCGCTTTCATCAGGTCCTGTCTGCCAACCATCTTGTTGTTCTTTCTCCTACTCTCACATCAGCAGGCTGAAGGCTCCAATAGTTAGGTATTTCCCTAATCCTTTGATATATGAATGGTTTTTATGATACCAGTCTTGGTTCTTAATGGTTACTCTCATCTTTGGATAGAAAACAATATGGGCATAATGCAATTTACAATTGGAAGTGTTTTAGAACACAACCTATGCAGCAAAGAAAATAATGAATGTTGTGTTATTTGAAAATGCGGGGAAATCATACTTAAACAGACTTGGAACTTACCAGGAAAGTTATGCCTTTGGCTATGTGTGATTCAGGGAGATCAGTGGCAATGCCTAGGTAGGCGATGGAGGATAAAATATTTGAACATACACCTTTCACAGCACTTACGTGCCATTGATCAAGCCAGAATCCGTATATATATGAGCATAAAGGATACTTGTTGATGTATAATATTAAAGAATAAAAATACAGTGTGAATGAATCCCAGTACTTCCTGCTTGACCACAGAACGGATAGTGCCGCTGTGTGTATAGCTGGAGAAATTGTTGCATTTCCATCTTGCATTTTACTACAAATCTAGCGATTGATACAGGATAGGGACTGGATTCTAGCACTTACATACAGCTGAACATTAACTCCTTCTATTTAGAATGAGGATTGTCAGAGCTCAAACATCATTGGCATCTTTTATAGTCTATGTCCTGCACTGAAGTCCGCTTTGGTTGCTCTACTCAGGAACTTTTTGACTTGCCTTACCGTCCCTTCCTTTGAAACATGTTTTGGAAATGTTGCATTTAAAGCCAAGGGTATGCCTATAGTTTTACAGCTGCTATAAGTAAAAGGGATATACAATTTCTACCAAAATAAAATATTTCTTTCCTACTGTTACTGCTTTAGCATCTGCAGCATTAATCAAAAAATCTTTCAACTTTACTTTTGTGTTAGGATTTTTCTTAAATTCTTATATTGGCATTTGTGAACTGGCTTTACCACCTGCAATGGGAAAAGACTTGAGTGAAGATCTGGTACAACAGCAAAGGTGCAAACTAAACGGTTATTTTTTCTTATTGTTGGAAAGTTAAAGAAAATGCAATCTTTTACTTTGTGTACTTGCTGCTGTAAAATAACTGAACGCAGGACTTAATTCCAAAAATGTATATTAATCAGATCAATAAAATAAGATCACCTGAAAAAGAGTTTAAAGTGCTAAATTAGGCAGTTAAAATATTATTAAGGAACACATTTCTTTAAAGGGGCTGCATTGTTGAAGATTGCAGTAAAGTAAACTACAGTTAAAATACTTTTGTGTTTTATTTTTCGTTTTGACTTCCCCTTGTCCTTCTTTTTGATGTTTTGTTAATTTCTTGTCTGTGTGCACTTTTTGACTCCTATTCCATTTGTTTCATTTTACTTTTGAGGTTTGTTTTAATTATGCCTTTCTTCTCCCGTCACATGAGGCTCTTTGCTGGGATCACCGTGCAGTAAAATAGCCACAGGCTTAATCCATTTCTGCACCATGTGGTTCTTCCCAAAGCACAGTTTTAATGCATGATTCAGATTGGAATGAGGGCTAATGTGTGCAATTTAATTTACCACACCCCCACACAACACACATTTCCCCTCATTTTGGTCTGATTTTGTCACACAAATTCCGCTATATCTGAGGATTTCTTTGTTTGAAAAACACAAAGGTTGCAAAATTACAACACAACTTGCAATCCAAATTTAGGTCCAAACACTGTTTGTTTGCTCCCTAGGTCGAATTTACCCCAGAACTCAGAAAAGGGGTGTTAATATATTTTCACTTACTTTAAAAAAATGTAATCTATAAGAATACTACCTGTAGTTCCGGGCATTCAGAATTAAAACTGTTTTTGTCATGTTGGAGTTGTGCCACCCGCAGAGCAGCTCTTAAAATGTTGATAAGTAATTTCAAAAGCTCCTGTGTCCAGGGAGTTTGTTAGAAAGACAATTGACAGTTAATCTTAGAAATAGACATTAGTATTGTGCAACCTATCACAGGAATTGCACTGTTTTCCACAAGATATATACCGCTCCTTCTTCCTAGACTTTATAAGGCGTAGAGGAATCTTTAGCATAGACATTTAAGGCTTTTATGAACAGGAGTGTTTTGTATTTCCATACTGGGTGAGGCAGAAATAAAACAGAATGTAATGTATACCTTGTAGTTAGTAACGTGTTTTCTAATTTTACATTCATATTGTGAACAGTTAACCACTTAACTTATTAATTTATTAATTTGTTTTTTAAAGAGTAATAGTTGGTAACATGTATTTTATTTATGCTGTGAGAACAGAACTGTCTACAGCGTTTGAATCTGAAAGACACTTGTGCTAGCCTTTTTTCTCCTTTTTTGCTGTTAATAAAGATGGTACACACTGAAAGACTATCTTGTTTTTATTAATGCAGTGTTCCAGCCATGCTGTTGCAAAAAGACGTGCCTGGTGTCCACGAAGAGAGATTGTCTGAGATTCTTGTGTTTTTTGTAGCTGAAACCAGAAACTTTTTTAGAATCCTAAGTATAGCTATGGTGGTTCATTGATCTCATTATACTCGGCCTCCTTGAACATATATATTCAGGCCATGGCTGTGAAAATAAATGTGGACCCATAACATGTTATTTAGAGCAACTGTACTAATAAATGAGCATTCACACAGTTATTACTGAAGTGCAGGGTCAAAGTCATGTTTATTACCACATAACAAAATTGTTCAGAAAACACTTTTTACTGCTTATCAGATCCCATTTAACAATTACTTTATACAGTAAAATAACCCTCCTCGTATCTACAAGGTCTCTTGTATCCCCTTGGGTAAATATTTTTTCTTAATAAGTATATGTGAGAAAATACAATGGCATTCCCCACATATGAGTGAAACATACTATTTATTATCATTGTTGAAGGAGGGTAGGGGCATCAAGACTCCCTTGAGGCTTTGCCTGTCATGAATCATGATCCCGCCTAATACTCAGCAATGTTAATAAATAGCATATTACAGCCTGTGCACCAGCATATATAACATAATATACAGTGTGTGTGCATGTGCTATAAATATGGAAGAGAAGTTGGTTATAAGAGGGAGTTGTAACACTATCGTGGACTCGTCGATGTTAGGTCTGCAAGATCTTTTAATAGAACTACAGACAATAAGCTGGAACCCAAATGAACACCAAAGGATGACCATGGTTGCAGATCCACCCTTCCAGTAAGGAATATACATTTCTCCTTTGAAAACACGGACACAAGTGGGTCCTTTGACTTTTTGCCACCGCCCAACACACTTACAAAAATTAGAGTGGCTTGTGAGGGGAGCACATGGACAAAGCTGATCATTCACCAGTTCCACTCAGGGCCGGCTCCTCTGTAATGGCGCAGGAGCATCGCCCCACTCGTCCGCGTCAGTCAGAGAAAAATAAAATGATAATGAAACAATATCATTTTATTTTTCTTTGACTGATTTTGACATGCTTGCAGGGCGGGGCTGTGCCGGGCCATGCCAGGCAGATGGTGGCACTTAGAAGTTTGACCCTCCTAGGCCAGCCAAACATATATGCGTACTTCTATTTTCTGTGTTCGGAGCCAGGTTGGAGAAATGCCACAGGCTCACAGGCAGTGTCTGAGCGGAAGAGCAGGCCACTCAGACCAGTACTAGAGCTGCGCTGCTCTCGGAGAGCAGCGCCAGGATGGCTGACCAGCTTCTGTCTTCCCAGAGACTGCTGGGAGAGCCCCAAGGCTGTGGCGGCTGGCGACGGCGGAGGCTGCGGGGAAAAGGTAAGTGTTTTAAAATGATTATTTTTTATTTCCTGTCTCTCCCCCCACCCCCGCCTCCTCACCCTTGTGTTGTGGCGGCTGCCACTGGTTACACTGACAGTGAGGGCAGAGAACTTTAGAACTTTAATAATGATCAGTGGGGCATGTGTTAGAAAAATAAACAGAATGCAATTCACACCTAAATGAACAAATCTACACCCTGAAAAGTACTACTTATTTATGGTTGTCAGTTTACTCATCTTCAGTATTAACAAAAGTTCCCCAAGCTGTGTCTGGAAACTTGTCACAGTCAGAGGTTTATTGGAAAAATGTATGAATTCTCATTTCCCTACATGCAAAGGGATTTCTGCATAGGTAGTTGTAATTAGTGTAAAGCTGCAAATGGCTCCCTCATCAATTTTGATATTGTTGACTTCCCATTCTCACAGAGGCAAGGAATTCTCTCCTGTCCTTGTTAAAAGTGCCTTTCCAACATTTTCCAAGGTTGGAAGTGTTTTGAGAAGGCTTTATGAATACACACATTCATATAGGTTGGTAAGTATTTAAAACTTAACAGTGCATTCCTTCAATATAACCCATGCCTCTCTCCAGTTGTTTACTGATACAAAACTCTGTATGAGTAAATCCATCTACGTATGTGAAGCCAACTTTTCTAAATTAGAGAATGGCGAGATAGTGGTGCTGAGAGTGGACCTAAAACGTAATGAAGGGAAGGAATACTAGATAGACCATCATTGTAAAAAGACCTCTTAGAAGATGGTAAAGTTGGATTTTAAGTTTCAATTTTGAAAACGCCTCTTTTAGAAAGCTGCCCGTTTCCTGCCCTAGCTATTTGGTGCCTGCAGCATGTCCTAGTTCACATGAGTGGGTGTAGTTGGCAGTTGGACTATGTTTTTACCTCCCAGACAGCCACATATTAGAGGGATTAGGTATGCCTTAATGAGCCAGCAGCTGGTAGGATGGAGACACGGAGCTGGGCACAGCCCACTTGCAACTGAAACAGCCGTGCTCTGCCTTCACACAAATTACTTGCCACCTCTGCATTGTTCTTGCAGCCTGCTTGGGACCAGGGCAAGGAAATCATGATACTTCAAGCACGCCAACGGGAATTATCTAGAAACTTCTCCTACTTCAAAGAAGGCACCAGGTGCAAAAAATATAATTCTCAGACCTACACTTCAGTTCACTTTCTGGACCTGCGGAAGGACTCTCAGAGGATTGCCTGCTGCTGTTGCCTGCTGTGCACTCCACAAGACTGCTTTGCTGTACCCGGAAGAACTGCTTTAGGTCTGGTCTCCTCTGCCACATGGTGCCTTCCCAATTAGGTCCTCTCCCCAAGCCCCTGTGAAATTCCACTGGGGTCCGAGCTGTGGGGGCTGTCCTCTTTTGCATCTGGAACCATTCTTTCTGGCTCCATCTTGATTGCCTCGCCTCTCTATTGCTCCTAGACCAGTGACTGGGAGCTATTAACCCGGTCTTGACTTCCCTCACCCGGCCTGCATGTTCTTCTGGGAAGTAATCGTGATTTGGACAGTTGCGTTGTAGTCCTGGCTCAAGACTTTGGTCCAGCCTGGGTCCTCACTACGCATCGTACTTACCCTCTCTGGCATCAGTTGGTTTACTGGAGCAAAGAGCTTGCCGACCATTCCTATGGCCAGACCTTCAAGAGACAGCTTAGTTGTCTCCCTTTGGTCCAAATCTTCCCTAGCAGACATGAGTGGCAGCAATGAGCTGCCCTCACAAACATCGGGAGCCCTGTCCACTCTCCCTGTTGCAGGAATTCTGTTTGGAAACAGAACTATGCCTGGGACCAAAGGACGTCAGAATGTAGGAACTGAGTCACCATACCACATCAGTGCCTGTGGGCCCAAATCCGACTAGCTCATAGTGCCTTGCCTGCCCTCCTAAACTTCCCAGAGTAACAGGTAAATTGGCACCCCTGAAAACAACTCTCTTGTTCTCAGGGGTACCGTGGAAACAGATCATCACCTTTCGTTCTCTCACTCATGCATGTCCATAATAAACAAAAGAAAGACACAAGTAGAATTTACAAAATTTATTGAAACTTTCATGCTCCATTATGAAGCAACTGGGAGGCAATTAGAAAACATATGCAACTGAGCAATGTAATCAGCTTTACAAGTAAACTTTACACAATAAAAAGCCCTACCTTGGCGAATGACATATCTGCCTAAGACTATCCTCACTGAATGTGCACGGTGATGTATCAAAGATCTCTGGGATTAAAACGGGCTCCGATACCTGGCATTTGTAGTTAGATGGTCTGCATCTCAGATTGCGCAAAGCTAGCGCGTCTGTCCCAGGACCTTTCCCTTCTGCAAGAATCCTCCTCTCTGTTTTCAAAAGGCAAGTCTCGATGTATATGATAAGAGGTGCCTCACTTGAATACAGTAAATGTTCCTCGTGTTATGTCTAAATGCCAAGCTATGTTGCTAACCGATCACAGAATAAAACAGGGCACGGTGTTGTTTGACCTTGTAAGAAATGTACAGACTGAGTCTCAGTAAGAAGAACTGAATAATTAAAAAATGTGCAGTGTATTGCTAAAATACTATCGTGGCACAAAAACAATGGGCAGTGTGTAATGTGTGCAAAGCAAAGTGGCCTATAACATGCAGTTAGGCTAAAACAAGGGAATACTAAATGGACCCTAAAGGCAACTCCAACACCCCCTCCTTGGTTGGGAAATTAACTTAGCGACTAATTAGATAGTAAAAACATAAAGCACAAGCTAAGCAAATGCAATGCTTTGCTAATAAGCATGTAATACAAAAAAATTATAATGATAATAAAAAAGCAGAACATGTCAATTTCGAAAAATATGGCCCAGTTACAGTAGGGTAACACAAGCCCCCGCGGTGCGGGTGGGCCCCGAGCTGCAGAGGGCCCCCTCAGCACAGTACTCAGCCTGAGAGCTCCAGATTAAATCTGGAGTGGGGGCCCCTCCATGTACCTTGCAGGCCCCCCCCCCTCAACTTTCGTTACGCTATTGCCAAGTTAATGTGTGTCGGAGGTATCCATGATGTCTTCCATGAGTTCAATAGAAAACGAATCTAGGATGGACCCCAACTCCGCAGACAACGACTCCACAATTTCCTACGTTAAATCATCCAGGGAACAGACATGATCCTCGTTATCAGCCGATGCTGAGGAAGTATCCAGGCAAACCGCATCTGTGTTATTAGAGCCAAAGTTAAGGGAGAGGATGTGGCCTAATGGCTAGAGCGTTCAACCTCGAAGCTGGGGAACTGGGTTTGAGTCTCGGCAGGGGCGCTGAACATCCTGTGATTCTAGGCAAATCACTTTATCTCTCCATGCCTACCATAAATGAATGTGTCCATGTGTAACGTAACTGGCACTTATGTAAAATGCTCTGAAACCTTCGGGTCGAGTTTGCGCTATATAAAACTCTAAAAATAAATAAAAAATGTTTCATGTGCCGAAGCACTCATCTCCTCTGAAGGGATTGTACAGCAGTTACAGGCCATGGGACAACTCCGAAAATGGGTCATTATAGAACTCATAAACAGGTTAATGTCCACAAGAATGGGCATTTGCAGAGCTAGGCAAATATCCAGTGCCCATTCTAAGGGGCACTATAGGCATTGAAACACGGGTTGGACGCAGGTAAACCAAACAGGTCAGAATGTAATTGACTAGTCAAGATTCAGTGTTTGGAGCAGTAAGATTTCGAAGAGCGCAGCATTAGTTTATGTCACAGCTGGACCGGTGGTAGTTCCAGAGGGCTTCGAGACTGAACATGTATTGCGGAGGAGCAAAAATAGAATTAAAATGCTGTAAATGAGAAATAACGCCAATTTTATGCCAGCGAGCACACTGGAAAAAAGGGAAAGAATAAAAGGCAGTATGATTCCAAAGATTTTTGGGAAGTGACTGACTAAGCAGTATAAGACGCATTAAATATGTGATGGACTAATTTGCTGAAATGTAATGGGAGGTTGGTGTTTAACAAGGACTGTATGTCACTGGATGTCCTTGCAACTTGCAATTAAAAAATTTCTCGAGCAGATGTTAGTGCTACATCTTTTTTAAACAATAGTCCTTTGAGTCTGCTTAGCTTGTTAAAATGGTACAAGGTAGACATGTCACTTTGCATAATATCAATTACAGATGACACAATGTTATTCAAATTATAAATGCGAGAAGACAACCTATTAATACTATTATTAACAACAGCAAGCACTTTAGCCAAATTATTTTGATCAATTTGTCTGAAACGTGCGGCAACTTCCATGTGTGACAATTTCCAAATATCATTATATGTGGCATAATAAAATGCCCAGTTGCCTGCAGTGTCAACAATCAGTCCTGTAATTGTTCATTCAGTTATGGGCAAACTTCCCACTAATAGTGAAGAGATTCCATTTTGGTTCACCCAAAAAATGACCAAACTACTGTTTCCCTTTATGGGACCACAAGACAATCAAAGGTATTCTGCTTACCCCTCGGAATGGTTCCTGCAATAGGTGACTATAACACTTGGGGCACAGTCTTTGCCGCTGTATATACCATCAGTCATGGCACTCTGTCCATGTCAGTCTTGCGGATGTGTTAAAACAAATACAGAATGAACACAGGGCAACTGCTGCCCTGGATTTGGGGATGAAACTAATGGGAAATTTTCCCATAGTGTCCGCAGTGATTCTGTCTTACATTAGAGGTGAAGCGGCATCTCTGGCTATTTGCCAGAGGCTTGCATCGGTCGCACAAGCCGGCCGTGAACGTGAACTACCTAAAATTATTGCTGATGTATATAAATCCTTAGGATGTAATAATATGGGAACCAGACCTTCTAAACCACCTCTTGGCAAACCTAGTACTGACAAGGAGGCCAAGCAAAAGTGTGAGTTTGTTAAACAACCATGGGATAAATCTAAACAAACACAGAAGAATAAACCTCGCTGAGGTTCTCCAACCCCATTGCCCTCTGAGAGGCGCTACGATTTTCGTGATAGCACTAAAATCAAGGCTCCAGACAGGTATCAGATTTCTGAGACACGTTCTCCTCTTTCCTTGCAGAACTCATCTGAAAAGTAGTACAAGAGAAGAGGCGGTCCGAACACAGCCAAGAAGAGTATGTGAAGCTGAAAAGAGACACATAACGCTTGTCTGATGTGAATATAAAGAATGAGGAAAAATCTCCTCCATTCAAACCCAAATTTCAGAAAAAGAAGGTTGCGGCTGTAACCGCAAAATATACCTCAGACACTGAGAACCCTCCTCCTTAACAGGAGTTGGGCAGTGACTCTCTTCGACAGCACGGCAGAAGTCACTATAGATTGGTCTGGGGTCCAACATGATTAGTAAAATCATGGCCACATACACCGCGTCTACAGAAACTATCCGAGTTAATGGGCAGACTACACCACCTTTCACACTCTACTGGGGCGCCGGACAGGGATGCCTCGTACCCTTATTATTCACTCTAGTGGTAGGATCTTTGGCCAT
The DNA here is from genome assembly GCF_964204655.1 of Triturus cristatus. Lineage (NCBI taxonomy): Eukaryota > Metazoa > Chordata > Amphibia > Caudata > Salamandridae > Triturus > Triturus cristatus. The sequence continues at coordinate 1,451,917,658 of NC_140591.1, forward strand.
CCATATTAGGCAGGCTCAGACCAATGCAGGTATACCCTTTGATGGTCACAACCAAAAAGTCCTCTTTGCTGACAACCTGCTCATTACCTTAATGGAGCCAGAGTCCTCCCTCCCCGTGGTAGTGCAATGCCTGCAAGCATTAGAAGCAGTGCCAGGATTTAAAATAAACTTGGCCAAATCACAAGTTCTTAATTTAACTATCCCTCAGCAATTGCTCCCACGTCTGCAAGCATTAACCCCCTTCCAATGACCAGCTCACTGTATCCAACTAGCAATGTTATCAAGGCCATCCTTGAAGATAGCAGGCACTGGAAACCCTTCCACATTTCATGGCTGGGCCACATAAATGTTGTTAACAGGAATATTCTCCCTAGGTTGCTTTATCTCTTCTAATCGCTCCATATCCCTATCTCCTCCAAGGATATCACATGCATGCAGTGGGATGTACGCTCCTTCATTTGGAGAGGGGAGCGACCTCGAATGTCTTTTACCATGCTCATGCTACCAAGGGACTATGGAGGTTTTGCGTGCCCAGACTTTCTAGATTACTACTGGGCAGCTCACTTGCATTTCTTCTCGGAGTGGGTGGTTAGAGAGAGTGAAAAGCAATGGTTTCACATGGACCGTGCGGTGGCTTGTAGACCACTGTAGGACCTGGCCTGGCTCCCAAAACAGGAAATCCCTCGCAGTGCATATATAGTGACCAGGACAGTCCTGAAAATATTAAATAGGCTTGCCATAGTTAGAGGCCTGACCACATACCCCTCCCCTAATATTCCAATTGCACACAACACTGATATCACACCTGCACTTCTTCCGAGCTCCTTTCCAGGCCGGGAGAAGGGAGATTGCAGGGTCTTGCAAGATCTCTTCCAGGAAAAAACAATCAAGCTTTTTGAGCAATGCAAGGCTGACTTCAATATACCAGGCAAGCTGCGACACCAATATTTCCAACTGCGTTGCTGGGTGGTATTTCCTCCCAAAACTTTGACAGCCACCCTTCCCCTCACGCCTTTCGAAACTTTGGTCTGAAACTTAGAGGGTTCCAGAGGCCCTATCCTCAAGATGTATGGAGTCTTGTAAAAGTACCGCCTGCTCTCTAGTCATCTTTACTAAACAAAATGGGAACTCAATAGCATACACGGCATTTTGCAAAAAGCAATGGGAAACCCATTGCTGCAAGATACTCAAGATTCATAGTAGCATCCCCAGTGGGAAATGACAAACAAAATCATGCTACCATGGTACTGTGCCCTGTGCGCCTACACTCTATTTTTCCTGCAACTTGGCCACATGCTGGCGGTGCGACACACAGTTCGGTGATTCCCTGCACATATGGTGATCTTGCTTTCTCATCACCATTTTCTGGAAAGAAATTCTGGGACACATCAAAAACATTCTATGTTACCTGATCCCGGTAGACTATGACAGACTATGATACTGTTATTTTGAGAGTACACCCTTTAACGCTTGAAGCTATGACCTATGCCGAATGGCACCTTGTACGTCTTATAATGGGAGCGCCAAAGCAGGTCATTGCTTTAGCCTGGAAGTCCCCCACTGCCCCTCCCATAGCGACATGGTTCACATGGCTTTGGCTTATTGTGGCCATGGAGCATATGTCCCATAAACTTTCTCTCTCAGAGAAGTAATTCACACTCTCTAGGCATCCCCTTGTTGACTATATGTCCTGGATAGAGTACCTATGTTTGAATCTGCCTAGTCTTCAGGCCCTCCATCTGTTTGATTATTGAACGATGCTGTAGCACAGGATTCCCCCTGTAGTTTTGTTGGGTTGTGGCGCTTGGGACACCCTCCCTTCCATGCCACACCCTCCCTGCCTTCCGCGCCCACCTTCGCCCTCGCGGCTCCCTCCGCGGCACAGCTGGAGACATGTTTCCTTTGTTTATTTACATTTTTGGAGGGGGGCTGCGCGGCCCCCCTCCTCAGGCCATTCATGGCGCCGGGGACCCAATCCCCCGGGTGCGGCCTTTCCGTTTTTTTTCTTTTTTAAAAATGTATTTTATAATTTGGGAGGGGGGCCGCGTGGCCCCGCTCCCGGGTCACTTATTGCCCCAGGGACCCCATCCCCCGGGGTCGGCCATATCCGTTGGGGACCGTGGGGGGGTCCCCAATCCCCACACGGTCCCGCCAGCTCCCCGCGTCCTGCGTGAGCCGGCATTGCTTTTCCACATGGGGAGCTGCTAAGATGCAGCTCCCCGTGTGGAAAAGCAATCGTCTTTGGATTCCCTGCTCTCTCTTCCAAAAACCCAAGCAGTTTGCTATGACAAGGTGAGAGCCGTGAAGCTCCCGCCCTGCCATAGCAAACTGCAGTGTCCCGGGGGTGGGCATCCCGGGACACTGCAGGATCCGGCCCTGGGGGGTGGCGGTCCCCAGGGCCATAACGGGGCTCCAGGAGGGGGGCCGCGCGGCCCCCTCCCAACATTAGCAAAGCCCCGGGGCGTGTGGGGGGGACTCGAGCCCCCCACACAGGTTAGGGTTTTTTTTTTTTTAAATAAAACACAAGCCCTGGGGGGTGGCGGTCCCCGGGGCTGCGGGGGGGCATGGCGTCCCCCGCAAATATTTTCGAAAAGCCCTGGGGGGGAGGCAGTCCCCCGGGGCTGGGGGGGCTGTGAGCTCCCTCCGCACATATTTTTGAAAAGCCCCGGGGGGGTGGCGTCCCCAGGGTGGGGTGCCCCCCAATATAAAGATTGCCCCCGGGACTTGGCCCACCCGGGGGCTAAATATTAACAAAGCGCGGGAGCCCGTAACGGACCCAGCAATTTGCATACTTAGTGCCCTGGGGGTGGCGGTCCCCGGGGATTGGGGGGGCCTTCGAGCCCCCCACCCATTTATTTTAGAAGCCCTGGGGGGTTGGAGGTCCCCGGGGCTGTGAGCCCCCGCAAATATTTTCAAAAAGCCCCGGGGTGGCGGTCCCTGGGGCTTGGGGGGGCCTTTGAGCCTCCCCACCCATTTATTTTAGAAGCCCCGGAGGGTAGCGGTCCCCGGGGCTGGGGGGGGCTGTGAGCCCCCTCCGCACATATTTTTGAAAAGCCCCGGGTAGTGGCGGTCCCCGGGGCAGGGGGGCCCCTTTAGGCCCCACCATTACAATATAAAGATTGCCCCCGGGACTTGGCCCACCCGGGGGCTAAATATTAACGAAGTGCGGGAGCCCGCGTTTCGTTTTTTTAAAAATGTCGGCCGAAATTCGCGCTGAGTGTGCGAAACTCGCCAATTTTTGTTATAAAAAAAGGCTTTTTTTGGCCCTGGGGGTCCTTGTGGGACCCCCTGAGAAGGTCTAGGGGTTCAGGGTGTTTCTACCCTGCCCCCTTTTCGTGTTTCTTGCGATTCTTTTTCTTGTTTTCTTGTGCCTCGGTTCTACCGAGGCACAAGATGGCTGCCAACACTTCCTGGTTTGGAGTGTTGACAGCCAATTAGCATGAAGCTCGTGATCGGGAGGGTGCGCGGATCCAACGCGGCCATAGATATCACTATATTTATTTCTTAATTACTCCAAAACTACTGAACGGATTTACACCATTTTTTAAAAGGTCGCTTTCTGAGCCAAGCAGTACCTATTTGCCAAATTTGGTGTAATTCCGTTCAGCAGTTTTTGCTATAACCGTGTCTAAAGTTTCCTATGGGAAAATGATTTTTTGACCACTATTTTTTTAATTTCTCAGGAACTACTAAACGGATTTACACCATTTAGAAAAAGGGCACTTTCTGAACCAAGGGCAACCTTTTTGCAAAATTTGGTGTAATTCCGTTCAGCAGTTCGGGCTGTAGCCGTGTCTAAAATTTCCTATGGGAAATAACATGGGGAAAACGCGTTTTGGGACCCCCCTTTTTTCTCAGCCCCCGCTTGATGAATCACCCCCAAACTTTCAGGATAGGAGCTGACCAGAACGGGCCATTAGTTTTGAAAATTTCGCGAAGATTCGTCAACCGGCACCAAAGTTATTGGGAATAGAATGTTACGAGATATATATATATATATATATATATATATATTCACTGAAAAAACCATAGGTTTCACACACGTTATAGTTAGGAATTAGCATTTAAAAAACCTTGCAAATTCACTTAAAAAACCATAGGTTTCACACATGTTATAGTTAGCTGGGCATTTCACTCGTGAAAAACCATTGAAATTTCCACGTTATAGTTAGTGCAGGCAACTATAACTCACGCGATCGCAATCCTCTGCTGATGACGTCAGATATTACATCACTGATGACATATGTGTTTTTCTGAAAAAGAAAAAATTGTAATATATGTATAGCTAAAAATTAATGGAAGAAGACATGGGTAAATAAGTGTCTAAATACAGTATTAGCATCAACAAGGATTGCGGTCGCGTGAGTTATAGTTGCCTGCACTAACTATAACGTGGAAATTTCAATGGTTTTTCACGAGTGAAATGCCCAGCTAACTATAACATGTGTAAAACCTATGGTTTTTTAAGTGAATTTGCAAGGTTTTTTTAAATGCTAATTCCTAACTATAACGTGTGTGAAACCTATGGTTTTTTCAGTGAATTTGTACGGTTTTTTAAATGCTAAGTTATGTATTTATTTATTTATTTAAAGTTTTTTCACCGTGCGCGTACCATGCGCGCACGGTGCACTTCGCGCACCGAGCGCGCTGTGGGCGGAATTTTTCCGTTTCTACCATGCGCGTACGCTACGCGCACTCCGCGATTTTTCGTAAAAAAATTTAAATACATTTTTGCCCTTGGGGGTCCTTCTGGGACCCCCTGACCAAGGCTAGGGGTCAGGAACTGTCCAGCCTGCCCCCTTTTCACGTTATCCACCTTTGTTTTTCACCCCCTCAGACTGCGAGAGACAAAATGGCCGCCGACACTTCCTGGTTTCGACCGATTCGAATGTTTACTAAGATCTAACAACCAATCAGAATCGCGCTCGCGCACGGCAGCTTGCGCGTACGGTAAGCTTACGGTACGCGCTCGGAGCGCGCCTATAGATATATATATTGATTTAAATGTTATTTTCTCAGGAAATACTGAACAGATTTACACCAGACCTGCAAAAGGCACATCCCTGACCTGAGGACTACCTCTCTGCCAAATTTCAAGTAATTCTGTTCAGCCGTTCGGGCTGCAGCTTGGACTAAAGGTCCTATGGAAAAATGCATGGGGAAAACGCGTTTCGGGACCCCCCCTTTTTCTCAGCCCCCGCTTGACGAATCCCCCCGAGACTTTCAGGGAAGGAGCGGAGCGGAGCGCCCTACCTATTTTGAAAATTTCGCGAGGATTCGTCAATCGGCGCCAAAGTTATTCAAAATAGAATGTTGCGGATTTCCTATGGAAACACGGTCCTAACTATAACTATCTACTGGCGACCTCCAGTAGATAATATATATATATATATATATATATATATATATATATATATATATATATATATATATATATATATTACCTACTGGCGGTCGCCAGTAGGTAGTTATAGTTAGGACCACGTTTCCATAGGAAAACCTCAACATTCTATTTTGAATAACTTTGGCGCCGGTCGACGAATCCTCGCGAATTTCTCAAAATAGGTGGGGCGCTACGCTCCGCTCCTACCCTGAAAGTCTCGGGGGGATCCGTCAAGCGGGGGCTGAGATAAAAGGGGGGTCCCAAAACGCGTTTTTCCCATGCATTTTTCCATAGGACCTTTAGAACGAGCTACAGCCCGAACGGCTGAACAGAATTACTCAAAATTTGGCAGAGAGGTAGTCCCTAGGTCAAGGAAGTGCCTTTTGTAGGTTTGGTGTAAATCTGTTCAGTAGATTCTGAGAAAATAGCCTTTAAATCAATATATATATCTGAGCCCGCTTACGGTACGCTTACCGTACGCTTACGGTAAGCGTACGGCGGCGTGCGCGAGCGCGATTCTGATTGGCTGTTAGATCTTAGTAAACATTCGAATCGGCCGAAACCAGGAAGCGGCGGCCGCCATTTTGTGTATTTCACTCCGGTAAAAAAGAGTGAAAACAAGGAAAGGGGGCAATGAGGAGAGTTACAGACCCCCTAACATTTGTAAGGGGGTCAAAGAAGGACAGAAAAGTACAAAAAAAACATTTATTGATTTTAAAAAAAATCACGGGGTACGCGTACGGTAAGCTTACGGTAAGCGTACGGTAGAAAAAAAAAAAAAAAATGAAAATCAGATTTAAGTGTTTAGATATTAGGGGGCTCTAAAAAGAGCCGTTGTGTTTATGAAATGATTTTTTAGTGGTACCTACAAGTAAGTACCGATGCAGAGTCTAAGGTTCAAGAGGAAGACTCTGTTCCCTTCATCATTGAAGTGCACACCATCTCCTCTATAAATGTCTTGCATGTCATAACGCAAGTTGTTGTGGTAAATGGCACCCATACCATAGTCACGGAGGAAAGTGGGTGGGCGTAAAGTGGGCGCGCGGTGCGCGAAGCGCACCGCGTGCTCACTGTGCGCGCACGGTGCGCGAAGCGCACCGTGCGCGCACGGAATGAACTGCGTTAAGTGGGCGCGCACGCCACGAATGGCGTAAAGTAACTTAGCATTTAAAAAACCGTACAAATTCACTGAAAAAACCATAGGTTTCACACACGTTATAGTTAGGAATTAGCATTTAAAAAACCTTGCAAATTCACTGAAAAAACCATAGGTTTCACACATGTTATAGTTAGCGGAAATTTTACTGATAAAAAACCAATGAAATTCCCCCGTTATAGTTAGTGCAGGCAACTATAACTCACGCGACCGCAATCTTCTGCTGATGACATATGTGTCTTTATGAAAAAAAAATATTTGTAATATATGTATAGCTAAAAATGTATGGAAGAAGACATGGGCAAATAAGTGTCTAAATACAGTATTAGCATCAGCAGAGGATTGCGGTCGCGTGAGTTATAGTTGCCTGCACTAACTATAACGGGGGAATTTCATTGGTTTTTTATCAGTAAAATTTCCGCTAACTATAACATGTGTGAAACCTATGGTTTTTTCAGTGAATATATATATATATATATATATATATATATATATATATATATATATATATATATATATATATATATATGGATTTCAGGCTGCAGTTGACAGAATGGGATAGATCTGAGTCAATGAATAACACCAAAGTGGATTGTATGAGGTACTAGGGCTGAGGCAGAATCATCCCACAATAGCCGCTGCTCTTGGAAATGGAGGCACTGATTTGGGTAGCTGAGTCAGTGGCTATACTCCTTGAGTGTGATGCCGCTGGAAGCGGGTTTTGAAGTGTTTCAAAATGCAGGGGGGTTTGGGGCTGTGTAGTCGCATTAATTATAGGTTAAAGGTATAGCAAGTCCATGATCAGTTCTTATAATCTATAGATAGTGGCTGGTGTAAGCGTCGGATTTAGGCAGAATCAACTCACAATGGCTGCTCTTCTTGGACATAGAGTGCCTGATTTGGGTCAGTGGCTCCGCTCTTTGTATGAAATTGTGCTATGAGACGATTCAGTGAATTTTAATGCAGGTGGTTGAGTAGTGCCAGTCGCGTATAGGTGGGAAGTTGAATTGGCACAGGATCATAGTTTAAAATCAACAAACCGGTTGAGATTCCATTGTGATAGCAAAGATAAAGGTAGATCATAGTTTCCGATCCCAGCAATGTAGTTAGTAGGATGAGAATCTGATCAGACTGTGTTAAACCTACAATGATCGATTTTTTCTGAAGAGGGAGAGTGTGATTTGAACTTGCTGAGTTCGTTCCTTCCTCTCATTGGTTGCACTTTCTTCTGAGGGTGTGCTTTGCTGTTGCTGAAGATTTGACAACCAAGTCCTCTCTCCAGACGTGTGGTCGCAAACTAAAATGAGGCTAGTATCAATTTGTGAGCCTTTAATAAATTTTGATTTCAGGCTGCAGTTGACACAAATTGATAGATATGAGTTAATGAATAACACAACGGTGGATTGTATGAGGGTCTAGTGCTGAGAATCATCCCATAAGAGTTGCTGCTCTTGGAAATGGAGGCGCTGATTTGGGTAGCTGAGTCAGCTGCTCTTCTCCTTGGGTGTGATCGTGCTGGAGGAGGAGTCCGAAATCTTTGAAATGCAGGGGGGTTTGGGGCTGAGTAGTCACATACTATTGTAAGTTAGAGGTATAGCAAGTCCACCATCAGTTTTATAATCTATAGATAGTGGATTGTATAAGCATCTACGACTCTGACAGAATCTACTCACAATGGCCGCTCTTCTTGGAGATAATGGGCCCGATGTAGGTAAATATGAAATACCGATTCCTAAATACCAAATTTTACCGATTCGGTATTTAGGAATCGGTATTTCATATGTAGCTATAAATTCGGTAAAAAATACCGAATCGGTAATATTCGTTATTACCGAATAAGGAATCACCTTCCCATTCATTCCTATGGGCCTGGAGGCCCATAGGAATGAATGGGAAGCCATTCACTATTACAGATTCGGGAAATACCGAATCGGTAATAGGGGGAGCATATTCAAGGGTGGCAGGGTGTCACATTGACACCCTGGTGCACCCCTAAATCATGCATGTGTGCACATGTGGCGCACATACATGCCCTAAGGGCATGTATGTCTGCCACATGGCACCTTGAAAAAAGCAAATTATTGTTTTTTTTAAGGGTATTCGGTATTTACCACCAACTTGTAGTTGGTGGTAAATAACGAATCCTGAATGCAAAAATGCACTCACTTGAGTGCCTCCTACATAGCCTTTAAGGATTCGGTATTTTACCGATTCCTTAAAATAAGGAATCGGTAAATTACCGAATCCTTAAAACCTGCCTCCTACATTAGAGAGGGCTAAATACCGGTCGGTAATGGGAAAATTACCGATTTTCGGCCGTTACCGACCGGTATTTAGTTACCTACATATGGCCCAAAGTGTCTGATTTGGGTTGCTGAGTCAGCGACCTCGCTCTTTGTATGAGATTGTGCTATGAAATGATTCTACAGTGGTTTGTAATTTATGGGTTTGAGTAGTCCCAGTCGCGTATAGGTCGGAAGTTGAATTGGCCTTGTATCATAGTTTATATTCAATAAATAGGTTGAAATTCCAGTGTCAAGGCAGAGACCAAGAAAGATGAGAGTTCCACCTCCCAGCAAAGTAGTTTGTAATATGATATAGTGGTGAGACAGTTTCTAACCCACAATGATCGCTTTTCATGAAGAGGAAGAGTGTGATTTGAACTTGCTAAATTGTTTCCTCCTCTCATTTGCTGCAGTGCATCTGGGGCCAGGTGTGGGCTCAAGATGAAGGAAGCCTTTTGTGACTCATAACAAGAGGCCAGCAAACTAGCCCTTGCAAGTCACTCTGGAGGTCCTGGGACAATTGAAGATCCAGTCTTTGTCCCCAGGCAGAAGGTAGCAGAGCAGCAGGACAAACAGGGCAACAGTCTTCCAGAGCAGCAGTCCAGGACAGTAGCAATCCTTCCAGCAGCACAGCAGTCCTTCTTCCTGGCAGAATATCCACAGAGGTGTACTGAAATGTTGGTGTCGGAAGTTCTACTTTTATACCCTCGTGACCTGGTTCTGGAAGGTGGAAGAAGCTCTTAGACAGTGGCTTTGAAATGCATGGGATTTCCTGCCTCCTCTGCCCTGCTCCAAGTTGGCTGCAGTAGGAATGTGGGGTCCTAAGGCTATTTGTGTGAAGGCAGAGCACAGGCCATTCAGTTGTAATTGAGGCTGCGCTCAGCTTTGTCCCTCTTCCTGCCAGCAGATAGCCCATTCAGGCACACCTCACTACCGTGTGACTGTCTAGGAGGAATTCACAAAGTCAGTCAGTTATACCAAGTCACGTGATCCAAGACAGGTTACATGCACAAAAGTCAACTTTCTAAAAGTGGCGTTTTCAAAATTGTGATGAAAAACTCAATTTTACCAATAAATAGGGCTTTTCACCACAATTCCAAAGACACCAAACATGATATGGCTACCAGCTCCCAATTGGAAATTACAGCTTATTAAATGTAATAAGGAATCCCCAATGTCATCCTCACAGTAGTGAACAATGAATTTAGGAGTTTTTCACTACCAGGACATGTAAAACTCAAAAGTACATGTCTAACCTTTTTTATTACACAGCACCTTGCCCTATGGGCTACCTAGGGGCTCCCTTAGCGGTGACTTATATATAATAAAAGGGCAGTTTAAGGCTTGGCAAGGGAGTTTGAATGCCAAGTCGACATGACTGTTTAAAAGTGCATTTAGGCTAAAACAGTAGACCTCCGACATGTTTTAGGTGCTACTTAAGTGGGTGGAAAAATAAGTGCTGAAGACCCACTGGTAGCATTTAATTTACAGACCATGGGTATATGGTATACCACTCTACAAGGGACCTACAGGTAAATTAAATATGCCAATTGGGTATAAGCTAATTTAACCATGTTTTAGGGAGAAAGCACAATCACTTTAGTACTGGTTAGCAGTATTAAAGTGCACAGAGTCCTAAGGCCCAAAAAACACAAATTCAGCATACAGTGGACAGTAAAAGGCAAAAGGTTTGATCACCCTGCAGAGAGGGCCATGTCGAACATGGGGTATTTCTTTTTATATGTGCATGAGTCTAAACCAGGGCCACTGAAATTATACAGCAGGGGAGGGCCAAATCATGAGGCAGGGCTGAGTAAATTATGTGTCAAGAAAAGGCAAATTATATGGCGTAATGCGACACATTTTTACTTCATTATTTTGACATATTTACATTTGTTAATACTGTCTGGGAATTGGTTGCACCTTATTAGTACTAGTTTAACTCTTAAATATAGACATAAGTAACAGAACGGTGACCAGTAAACATATTCAGAGGGCTGTCACTGTGCAGCAACATGTAACTTTTGAACCATTTGAGCTAGAAATATGTTTTTGTTAAAATCTGCAGAATAAGCAGCAGATGTTTAATTATGTGGCAAATGGGGTAAATCTATAGTTATGTGAAAAACATGGTCACCACACAATCGCATATTTCTAGTGCCCTGGCCTAACCCATTTCTTTGCTTGTTGAAAAGCATTGAAACATAGCTTCCCTCCATTTACACTCTTCGGGTAAGGCTAATATGCCACAGAGGCCATCCTAAGACAAAGGAAGCACCGGGCAGACTGAAGTCCTTAGGGAGGAAGGCTGTCTCAACCTGCTTCCACCAAACAGATGAGTACACTGAAGCTCATTGCCAGATTGCTGCACTGCACAGCACTTGTAGACAATCTTGCAACAGAGACACACTGTCCAGACCACAGTTTAATCCTTGTCTACCACAAGTCTTCCTTGCTCTTGATGCAGCAGAAGATTTTCTCTGCTACCAACTTTTTCACTTCATCTGTACCGCGCCCACATAAGATTTTAATTCTTCTCTGCTCTATAAATCATACAATCAACTTGGTCTTCCAATGAACCTTGCTTGTCACATTAAAAGGTAGGGACTTTGGATACTCACTATTGGTTACACAATGAGGACCAGGAAGTTGTAACCGGTCTATAAATTGGAGATCTAATTTATATACACTATTGTCAGAACAAGGCTGTAGATATATAAAATGACTACACTTAATCCGAACCTCCTGAAGAAGTTAAATAGGGCAAAAATCATACAGAACAGACATTCTGCAACTGCAGTACTAAATAACGCTTTTCTGAAAAAAAACAATGATTCTCCTTATTATGCATCAAGATCTTGAAAATTTGTACAGAGTTTCTGAGAGAAAATCATTAATGAAGTTAGAGATTATGATTTAAATAAGTATTGTATTAAATACAGACACATCCGTTAACATCAGCATTTATGCAATTTAGTCAGAATTTGACAAATATAGCAACTACAATTCAAAATACAGATTTAGAGGAATAATTCATAATCGAGACAATCCATTTAAAGAGACAATGTACAAGCAACTCTGTAAAAAGGAATTTTTGGAAGCTGCGGTTAGGGATAGGGAGTCCATAGGAAGGTAATTAAGCTAGAATTTCCGCCACCAGGAAGAATATAAGATAGTTCTATGGGTTCTCTCAATGAACTTGGGATCTAGTCAAATGGCAAGAAAAAATGAAGGTACTAGCAAGCCTGCTAGCAAGGGGCAGCAACTACTCAGGGCAAGAGGAACAGTGGCGAAGCTGTCAGTTCAGCAAGTCCCCATAGTTCGCAAGGAGATGCTCTCCGCACCTGCTCTGTATCAGAAGTGGTACGAAGCAATGAGTCAGTGTTAGATCTCCACAAAAACAGAGACAAGCGGGCACGAAGAATAGAAGGACAAGGGGCTCAAGAAAAGGACAAACTCATCACTCCAAAAGCTTTGTCAATATATTTTAGCAAGTCCGGAGGCGATGTCAGTAATCACCTCATTATGGTACGACATTGCAAATGATGATCATCCGCTCATGAGGTGTAAAAGTAACAAGTAAAGTATATACAGCCTCATGCATCAAGCCAAAATCCAGTCGGTAAAATACCGATTCGCTAATAGCTCCCGGTATTGAGTTAAAAATACCCAATCCCTATGCATCAACCCAAAAGCAAAAATCGCTATTTAAGGAATCCTTAAATAGCGATTCCTTAAATAGCGATAGCATTTAAGGAATCCCAAATTGATATTCCTTAATTTAAGGAATCTCTATTTGGGATTCCTTAAATGCAATGCATGAAAGTTAAAAAATTAGCGAATTCGCTAATAGGGGGAGCAAATTACCATGAAGATGAACTGCATGGTAATTTGCTAAAAGTTTGAAAAATGCACTTCTGTGCATTTTTCAAAGTTTCCTGTTGCGCACACACATGCCCTTAGAGCATGTGTGTGTGCAACATATGTGCACATATTAATTTCAGGGGTGCAATAGGGTGTCATTTTGACACCCTTGCACCCTTGAAATTGCATGAGCAATTTGCGAGAACCTACTGGTACTCGCTATTTGCTCATGCAATCTCCAATTCATTCCTATGGGCCTGGAGGCCCATAGGAATGATTGGGACGGCATTCCTTAATTGCTACTCGCAATTTGCTAGTAGCAATTAAGGAAAGTTAAGGAATCGCTATTTGAATAGCGATTCCTACATGCATAGCCTTTTGCTATTCCTTATTAGCGATTCCTTATTTTTCGCTAATAAGGAATCGCAAATGGCATTGTTGATGCATGTGCCCCATAGTTCCATTCAAGAATGCATGAGAACCAGTTGTCTGTCCATGGCACACAGGTCATTGTACAATAGCCTATTGATCCACCAACTTTCTCTTGAGAAAAGAGCGAAAGTTGTAGTCCTATACAAGTGTTCTTCATAAGTATACAAAGGTAACAGTTGTCACAAGAATGTCCATGGGAAAGGAACAAAAGAGTTACATGGGGCAAACAGCGGTGTCATCGTTTCCATGAGTCTGAGAAGAAGGTGTAAGCTTTGCATTTTGAAGTTAAAGCTTTTAAGTCAGAATTCAAATTACATAGATATAAGTGTACTTTCAGAAATAAGCAATATAAACCAATTATTATAAATGTTTCATGTAAATGTCACTGTTGGAGAAGTGTAAAATTGACTCCACCCCGAAGAACATGATAGGAGTGCATTATAGCCAAATGTAGTCTGCACTCGCATATATTCTGTATGACTACTGGTAATAATAGAATTGGGGGTACGGCATATATAAAGATATCCCTGCAATGTAATAGAATTCATATGTGTGTTTTAGAAACGTAACTGATAGGATTGTGATTCTATGTGAAAATGTTTGTGAACATGTCCACAGGCAAGCTGTGTTTTCTAAGTGAACGTTCATGTGCTTAGAAACCCTAATTGAATAATCATGTTATTACTGTATTAACTTTAAATTTACGTTTTCAGAATTTAGATTTATCTATGTGTAAAGAGTGCACTTAAATGTAACCCATGCTCTTGTTAACTTAGCCTAACGTGTGGGCCTGAGATGCACTTGGATTCAAGCTCATGTTTCTGTTTTATATTTGAATTTGTTTTTTTCTTTGCAGTAGAATGTTGCATGTATTTTGTGTTCCCACTGTGGATGAACACGGCTTTGTTAGCAGAGAGAGGAACGGGTCTTGTTCTCAGTAGATAGTGAGGCATGTGAAGCGGCAACTGGTACAAGGAGAGCGATAACAAGATGGGAGGCGAGTTCTCATGGGAGTTGGAGACGAGACCAAGGATGGCTGAAATAATTGTGAGAATAACAAGATGGTATGAAGAAACCAATGTGTGCTGAAAGAATGGAAGAGTATTAACCTGATTTGTGGGATGTACCAATGATGCAACGTAGTGAGGGATAATTAGCATTCTGGCTTAGGGCCCCTTGTGGTACAGACCTCTTTTTTTGACATATGTGGCTTTATGCAACTTGACCCAAGTTGGAGCTCCTTTTACAGAGGACTCTGACAGCTGACACCCTTTTCCTATTTCTTAGCTTAGGGATGGCACGTTAGAGCAGAGTCGGGTAAGGACAGACAGGAGTCCATGTTAATCTGTAATGACAAATCTGATGCGACGTTCTGTTTCCTTATATCGCAGTTAATTAACTAGTGGTTTTCTTTTTGCTATACAGAGTGAATCGCTTTCAAAGATGCGGCTTCATCCTAGTTCTATACTATTAAGCTTACACTGGTATATATTAATCAATTTTTTTATTTGAATCTAGAATAAAACTTACTAACTTGAGACTTTGGTTTCGAACTGAGTTATTGTGTAACCACATTGGATACACTGTATTTGGATACTGGATCGAAATGTTTTTCTCCTCACCTCTCAAGTCACACAAAAAGACAGTTGAGTAAGTCTTACTGAGCATGCGGGCCCAGGCTCCATCACTATAAATTTTGGCCTATTACCACATTCAAAGTGTATACGTGGCAACTCTAAGTAAATATATAAAAAATACATTTGTTTTAAGAAATCTAAATCACTAGGGCTATAAAGAACACGTGTATGAATTTTTACATTTCTATCTCCTAATGTGACAGATTTGCACCAATATTTCAAATGGTCAATGATGCATTATAATGAGAGTGAAAGAATAGGCTTTGGGCCTTTACACATTAGTATTTATCATGGATTTTCACACAATAATCAAAAGGAAGCTTTATAGTGCATTATTATGTTAATAATTAATTGCTTTCATAAATGCAGAAAATACATTTTCATGAGTTATTCATTTCTATAAATTCAAACATGAATATATACTGTTAGGAAGTTAAGCACACTCTATTTCTTTAGTTCGAAAGCACACTTCTATGGTGTTTGAACTCCAAGTTTCTTCGCGTCTTCATTAACTCTTTTCAAACTCGTGCAAAGTGCACATGTGTTTTGAATATGTTTTCGTTCTGACATCCGGGATATATGTCATGAAAGGAGAAATCAGCGTTTATACTGCATCAATCTGAATGATGCTGAAGGAGAAAATTAAAAGCCTAAATGCACCTTGTGATGCGCATTCCCTACAACTGTTCCAATAACTTTCCTACTGCAGTAAGTTCTCTCTGTCTCATTGATACACATTTTAAAAGGTTGTGGGAGATGTGCTACCAGCTGCAGTGCGGTTTCAGTAGTCCTTTCCCTTTCCCTTTTAGCCAAAGTTCCTCAATAAAGTCTGGCACTGTCAGGCACCAGGTGTTTACGCACTACAGGCTTTTATTGCACAATGGAAAAAACAGACCCACTCATGCACAGTACTAAGAGGAGTCAGCCCCACATATCTCCTGTGATATCATGTTTTTAGGGCCTGTATAAGGCAAGAGTCAAATATGTCACTACCTTGCAGAGCGTACTCATTGAAGTAGACAAAGCCCATTCCTCTATCATGCAGCGGTGCCCCAGTCAGCGGCACAGTCAGACTCCATGGGGCATATTAACAAGCACAAGCGATAATTATCGCTAAACGCTTAGCGCGTTTTTGATTACCGCTGTGTATCATTGGTTTACATCGCCGTGTTAGCGGCGTATTTACAACGCTTAGCTTACAGGCGATGTCAATTCCAGCGATACACGGCGATAATCATCATTAGCGTGTGAAATCTGGTGATGATTTCACACGCTAATGAAAAGCTTGCGAATATTGGTGTGTGGACTTATTCTGTCAATCCACCTTCCATTAAAAGATAGCTAAGTCAGTATTTTACCTGATGTTAGATTACAGCGATAAACGTGGTTAGCGCAGCTTTTTATATCGCTTGACCCGCGTTGTTAATAGGGTGATGTTGCTTTCGGCGATGGATTCCATGTGGATTCGGTGAGGAACGCCTACTTTGCATGTCTTTAGCGATAAATATCGCTGACATGCAAAGTAGTTAATAGTGAGTTAAACAAATCGCCGCTTTTCCGGCGCTATGTCCCGGAAAAGCGGCGTTAGGTCTCTTGATAATATGCCCCATCATTTGTAATGAGATTTTTTGCTGGACGAGCTACTCACGTATGGACCTGGAAAACATGTGATCTCTGCATTTGCTCCAGGGCATAGTTAGACCCCAAACTTCTAGGAAGCTACCAGCATTGCAGACTGCATGACACACACCGACTCAGCTAGTTGTTTTCTGCATAACAGTAAAATGTTGAACACACAAGAGACAATCTACGTTCACACAGCTCTGCTTTGATGAATTAAAGTAATGTTATTTGAGAAGAACTCAGCTCTGAAGTGATTTTTTCATGAGCATCTATAAGTGCTGGACTGAGTGCCTATTTGAAACATGTTGTAGCCAGGACTATGCAATTGTTTATATAAAGGGAGGTTTTCTTGCCATTTGCTCTCTTCCCATGAGACAAAGGATGGACAAACATCACAGCTAACAGTCAGTGTGCATTTAGTTGTGATTGATATTGCTCAGGACATGCAGCATTGTCAAACTAAAAACTGTCAACAAATGAGAATTAGTGTTTTTTTCATGCTACCCCAAGGTTGTTCTGAAGGCACATGAGGTGAAGAACGGATGAACATACATGCCAACACTTTAGAAGAGGAAAGTGGGAGTTTTTTAAAAACGTAATCGGGAGAATGTATTTCCCCCATGATTGAATTCTACTTCAATTGAAGCAGAGACAATTTCAGGCGGGAGACAGCCAAAATAAAGTCGTTTTTGGCTTTAAACAAATCGAGTCTCCTGCCTGAACCTGGTCTATTGGTATGTATGGAGGAATTTTAGAAACCTACCTAGGTACAATTAGGAGTGGTGCACGTGTTTATGGGCGTTTCTATGCCTTTACCTACACATTGCACAAAAAAAGTGTCATTTCTAAAAGCTTTTTACACAGGCATAGTTAATTAGACTTGCAATAAAGTGTCACTCATAGTGTAAGGCAATGTACACATAAGCACATTTCAACCAGAGAAATATCACACATAAGCAAACTGGAGACAACTTGGCAGCTATGCTAGGGCTCAAGAAGACATACCAAGCTAAGGAAAAGCACTTTCCACACTGCAAACAAAAACTACTTTTCTACTCTTCCTAAAATACATAGGGGGATATTCTCAAGAACGTGTGATATCCATCGCAAAAGTTACTTAACGCAACCTCCAACATCGCAGTCTATCGCGGGAGATTTACGCTGTGTTAACCAAGTATTCACAACACGGCGGCACCATGCGATCATCAACGCCACGCCGCAAAAATGCAAAACACGAACGCAAATAGAGTTGCAATGAGGCCAATCGCGATACAAAAAGCAGCGAAAACCAGCGACAGGCCTGCAAATCCCATGCGTCTGGTGGGAAAATGCACTATAAAAGCTACAAAAACATGGATGCACGCTGACTGAGCGCAGAGGCCAACGCAAACCCTACAAGCCCCACAGACCACCAGCAAGGAACAACGGGGTCAGGAAAGGCCATGGAGAAGAGGGAGAGGAAGACGGGGTGCAGTCCGCAGGAAAACAAGATCAGCGTCACGGAGGTGACAGAACACTACCAGCAGCTGACCCACAATCAGACTACCTTGAATGCAGCCAGTTTCGAGGAGGCCAATGGAGGAGGCCAAGAGGCGCTGGCATGATGTGAAAACCTAAACCAGGCCCAAAGCCGCTGCCAACAGGAAGGCAGCAACGGCGACAGGAGGTGGAGCAAATGGAGGCCAGTCATCAGTGTGGAGACGGTGCAAGGAGGTGGGAGTACGGACACAGCTCGAGAGGACCTGACACAACAACAACAGGGTGAGTAACGAACAGGGCCTGGGGGGACGGGGGAGATGGGTACAATGGCTCACATGCACAATGATGTGTAGCACACTGCACACCCACAATTACCCAGGATCATGTCCCTCATCCCCGTGGCACACTGCAGCACACACACACATAGCAATCACAGCACATCCCACGACAATGTGGCACAAAGTGCAACACCGACACTGCAGAACAGTGGACACAACTGGGTCCGCTCATGTGCAGAAACAGGCCAATCACATTTGACAGAGCAGGGAACTGTGAGATGCATATGTACGGGTACAACCTCACATCTGTCATGTAGTCCAAATGTATATTGTCCCCCCTCAAATTGCCAGAACCGCCCAAAACAGTCACAATGTACATTGTCACACAGTCTGCATGTCTACAAGAACATTGCGCCAACATAAATGTCAACACAATGTCAACATGCATCTCCCCTTCACACTGCAGAGGGACAAATAACACCTCCAGCAGGTCAGACTAGACAACCCATCAGTGATGCCGGAGATGACCACCACACCTCGACACCGACGCCCTACAACAGCTCATGGACATTCCAGGCAACCCACCCCCAGGAGCAGGGCAGCCAATCTACATAGAGGAGACCCCAGCCCCTGCACAGAACACATAGCAGGAAGCACCGGCCACCATGGCTGGCTCCCAACACTCCACCTCAGCACACATCACATTCCAATGCCAGGTGTCAGAATGCCAAAAGGAGGTGGCCGAACAGGTGCGGGTGGGGTCAGAGCTCATGGAAGCTACATCACATACGGGGCATCAAAGTCCCCTCAGGGACCACCTACACCCCACAAAGGAGACCCACACTGCGACAGACACATGCATTTGCACATTTCCTGTACTGAACTACGCCCAGAGCCCAGTAATTACCATCCACACACCCACGCTGGTCCTCCGTACGATGGCCCAGTGCACCCCTCTTACGTATTCAGTGGCTGACGACAAAGCTACATCTCCAAGCTCTAACCCGCTGTCTGCGATGACATGGTTTGCATCCGCTGTACACAGCACAATGTAATGTTGTAGGGCCTGGGGCCCTCGTGCACACATCATGACCACACGGACGCACGCAGATAGTTTTTGCAACTGGCTACGGGCACATGCGCCTTTATTGGCAGGATCACATGTACAGTGACGTCTGTGCTGGATGTGTGTGGGATGAGTGCAAGCCAGCCCTCAGGGAGTTGTTGGTCCTGGAAACAAATACAACAGTGAACACCATGAATACGGAAACAGACAACACCAGCATTACAGGGACAACTGCGGAGCATCATGGAGGTAGCGAGAGCAAGTCCAGAGGTCACACAATGAGCAAACAGAAGGGTCTGTGAGTTGCAGTGTGCTGAGGTTGGGGCACTAGAGCTGAGCACGCTCATGTGACAAAAATGTCTAGGATTGTGTTCCTTCGGGACATTCCTAATGCAGCTGCAGTGGGGGGTGGGGGGTGTCGCACCTGCTTCATCTTCCTCATTTTCGTCCCAGGTGTCCCACACTGCCTGAGCTGACATTGCTGCGTGAGCTCTCCCCAGCACATAACCAAAACAGTAATGGACGATGATTCGTGGTGCACTGAGTTAGTGGCACCTGGAGTGCTGAGCAGGGGATCAGGCAGAAGATGGCATCCACAACAGGTATGAGCAACTCCGTCAGTCTGCCAGTACGACCGTTTCAACACTGACAGTTGGCGGTTGCAGTTGGTCCTGGCGGTGGTGGCGTGTGCCTCCTGCGGTGATGCGACGTCCGGGCTGGTCAGGACTTGATTTGATGTGTGAGCCCTGGTGGGCCGCAGTTGAGGCCGAAGGCAGTGGACAGCGCAGGGCCGCAGACACATGGTGTTGATGACCCAAAGGCCATCGCCTCAGAGGCCATCCAATATCTCAAAAGAAGGGGTCCCTGACCAGCACAGAGGTAGTGGCCCCTGGATGCACAGCGGCCGGCACAGGCACCCCGCCATGGGACAGTGACTCGCGGTGCACTGAGGTTGGGCCACGCGGACTAAGCGTGTCCTCATCGATGTCCGAGGTGAATGTGGCGGAGGGCTGCGGGGGACAGTGGAGTGTGTCCTCCAGGGCATGATGCAGAGGGCAGTAGCCGACCGGAAGCAGCAAATGGAGGAGTGGAATGCTGCAGCCTTGTTTTCACCACCATTTAGGTATCAGCTACATGACGATGATGACAACCACCAGTCCATAGACTCAGCCGCCACCAAAGTTCAACCAGAAAGTTTCCATGGCTGTCGGGGAACAGACTTAGTGGCACCCGGGCTGAGAGGGGATGCAGTCTGCGATGATGCCGGTACAATGATATGCACTCCGCCATTGCTAAATCAAGACTCAGTCCCAAATGTGTGATCTACATGACTGCAGTGTAGGCCGGAGGCAGCGGTCAGCAGTGGCCCACAGCCATGTGTCGTTGGCTAGCGATGCACAGAGTTAGTGACATCAGGGCAGTTGTCAGTAGTGTTCTATCACCTCCGTAACGATGATCCTATTCCCTCCGGACTGCAACGCGTCATCCTCTTACACCTCTCCTTGCGTGCACTGATATGTACTCTCCCATTGAAAAATCGATGCTCAGTTCCAATTGTGTGACCTACTCGGGCGCAGCATAGGCCGAGGGCAGTAGTTCGCGTGGGCCCACAGAAACGTGCGGTTGTGATGCACTACTAAGACCTGGTGGCAACACATCGAAGGGAGTATAGTGACATCAAATCAGCCATAATTGATGTTCCCTGCCATAGTGTAATCAAGACTCAGTTCAAAATGTGTGACCTACTAGTCCGCTGTGTATGCCGGTACAGTACGTCAACGAGAAAGGAGTACTGCGGGCCTTGCTTGCGGAGGCCGTGATGGTCATAGCAGGTTGCCAGTTTCACTGGCCTCAGGTTTGGAGCTTGCACCAACACGTGGAGGGCCCTCTTCGACACACGCCGGTGTCAGCAGGTGAGCAGTGAGGCCTGGCTGCGCAGGGGGGGGCAAGTCGAGTTCAGGAACCAGCGGCCTGGGGTGCAGCAGGCGCACAGGTTCGCAGGCAACACCGCTCACGGTGATGGCGTTGGCGTTGGCCTCGTGGCAGGCTGAGGGGCGCTGCCCTGGCAGAGACGTTGGGCATTCCGGAGGAGGACCACGCCCAGAGCTATGTTCTTTTTATTCACACCCCTACGCTGGCCTGGCGTACGCGGGGCCAGCCCACTCCGCTCACGCTTACAGGGGTTACGGGGGGACGCAACAAGCTGAATTTCCGAGATCTTCCCCACTGGTAGGGGTGACATGGTTGCGTCCACTGTCCACTACAGCCATACACCAGCGGTGGATGTCGACATGGTTATGTGGGCATACTGCTGTCTGGCCATCACATCCACGCCACACTTGGCAATGGGTACCTTCTCATTCATGGGTCACTTGCCTCCTTCGCACATCCCTGGTTACCACCTCTCAAGTTTATAACAAGTACTGAAACCTGTATTTGCTGCGCACAATTCACAAGGTGTTAAAACACCACTGTGTAAACATACACTTTCCAAATTTTTTATGATTTATTCCTGTTTACAATTCAATATCAACTCAAAAAATTCATTTACATTATACATAACATTTTTTTGAGAATGTTTATACATAGAGTCTCTTAGTATACATTTCCCTCATGTGCTTAAGACTCAGTAATACATGTACATATACATAATCATATACTGTTGAATGCTCATGCCCAATGTATTTCGGAACTTGAACAATTCCTTCCTCAGGGGCAACTCTTCCGCTGCATCTCTTGTATTTCAGAAACCTGCATTCCTAGTAAAATAAACTCTCAATGCCGTTTCCTAATAGTAATCTCATGAGCACCCACTGTAGCGTGTATCTGAAAGCGTGATGGTAATCGCCTTAGTTCAATTTCCGCATTACCACCTCTCCCCACATTCAGCTATTGTGTGGCTGAAGTGCCATGACGTTGATGGCTCATGTACATGGCTGGCCCAAGTTGCCACAGTAAGTTGTGCTGTTGTGTCTGGTTGGTAGGCATGTTGTATGTGGGTTTGTAATGTGTGCATTCCCAGTGGTGTGCGTTACATGATTGTGGAGTTGTGGTGTGTGTTGTGTTCCATTGGTACTTGCCAACGAGCAGTGCATTTTCTTAGGTGCCATCCTGGTAGCGCTGGTTGCTGATGGACTGTCAGGAGATGTCGGAGTCATGCACACTGCCTGGGTGGTTGTCGTCGACGTTTGTGGAGATTTCCTGGGGGACTGCTATTGCATGCACATTGATGGGATGTGTGCTTTCTGTTGTGGTTATTGTGTGCAGTGTTGCCAGGGGGCACCAGTAGGACACGTGTGTAGTCAGTTGCACCCACAACGTGTGGGACGCCAGCTATGGCCTCCAGGTGTTCCCCTGCAGTGTGTGGGAAGTATGGGTACTGGGGTGCCAAGCTGATGATGGCATCCAGGACAGGTTTGTGGAACTTTGATAAGGCTCCTCCGACTCTGGCAGTTGTGGTTGGTAGGTACCAGAGGCCAACAGGTACAGCACAACCAGCAGCTTTGTATGAGGTGGGATGTTGGTTGTACCTTTGTGCCTGTGGTGTGTAATGTCATTCTCTGGTGTTGGGTGTGTGAGGTTTGTGCGTTTTCAGGGGGTCGCTGTCTTTGCCTGCGCTGCCTCAGTGTTGGTCCGGAGGGGTGGGTGGTGGGGGTCCGGGGGGGGGGGGGGTGGGATGGGGTGTGGTCCTGGGGTTGGTGGCGGTGGGTGTTGTGGCCCTGTTGGGGCTCCAAGCTGCATGATCAATGGCACCATCGCATCTGTTGGTCTTCAGGTGTGGCTGTGGGCTGGGCTCCCTTTTGTGGTGCAGGCTGTCTTCCGAATTTGCACCAGGTCAGAGCAGGTGTTAATGTAGATTTTCCTAATAATTTATGACGGAAAGTCTTAATTTTATTAAAGACACGGAGGCGAGTATTATGCTTTTCTTTTCTTGCTTTATTCCAATAGCAGCAAGATAAAACTACTATTCCCAGAAGGCTTGGAGAAACAACTACCAGCCAATGGGAAACAAAGAAGCAAATACTGACCAATCACATCTTAGATAATAGTATAAGGTCTATCGTGACTGCGAACAGCCCTCTTTTCTTATGCGAGCAATCATAGAGTATGGAGAAATAAAGGAGAAACAGAGAACAAAATGCATAAAGTCAAAGTCCACGTAAAAAGTTCTTTTCCGAAGACCACCAGAGGAGAGTCGGAGAGAAGATCCAGTCCAAGGACAGAAGGTGACGTATCAGAAGGAATGATCTTGGTAGAATCCATGATGACCTCAGGATGATGCCGGTGGCAGCGCTGGAGTTCCTGTGGGGAGGGAGAACACCAGTTAGAAGTGTTGTGGCGGGATAATACTCGCCTCCGTGTCTTTAATAAAATTAAGACTTTCCGTCATAAATTATTAGGAAAATCTACATTTTATGGCAAGACCGGAGGCTCCTATTATGCTTGTTTAAAGCATATCAACCACCAGAGAAGAAGCAGTAAGAACAGGTTTGCAATAAAATGTACGGAACACTGTATCATTAGACCAATCTGCTGACTTCAGGATATCCTCCAGACGGGAGCCAGCCCAAAAGGCTTTAGAAGCCATGGCTTCTCTAGTGGAATGAGCTCCGAAAACGGAGACGTCAATACCGGCCAGGGACATGACCCAACGAACCCAACGGGCCAAGGTAGCAGCTGAAACAGGATGAAAGGGTTTACGAAAAGAAATAAGGAGTTGGGAGCTGGAGGAAGTCTTGAGAGCAGAGGTCTTACTTTCATAAACTTTTAAACATTGACCTACACACAATTTGGGATTGGAGGGAAAATAGGGATAGAACACAGACTGTAAATTGGTCTTGGTACGTTTATGAATATGAAACATTACACCAGTAGGAGTAAACTGTCTAGAAGAAACATCTAAGGCTTTCACATCAGATACTCGTTTAATGGAAATTAAACATAATAACATAGTAAGTTTAGCTGAAATCATTTTTAATGAAAGAGCAGAGTTATCAGGCCAGGTAGAAAACAACTGCAAAACCAAATTGACATCCCATAAACTAGAATACTTAGCCAAAGGAGGTTTTGAAAAACGAATTCCTCTTAGTAGTATGCATACCAAGGGATGCGCCCCCGCAGGTTTTCCATCAATGTGGGTATGATTGAGTGAAATGGCAGATCTATATAGGTTGATGGTACGATAGGATTTACCCGAGCTAGCCTCAGAGGCTAAGAAGTTAACCATAAAATTTAAAGAGGCTGAAACGGGATCGACAGATTTCTGCAGACACCAGCTTGACCAAAGAGACCAGGCGGACTTGTAAGCCTTGGAGGTGCCAGGGGCCCATGCTCGACTAATAAAGACTGAAGCTTCCTGTGAAATGACGAAATCAGAAGGGGAAGGCTGGAAATTTTCCAGGCGGACAACGTCAGAGACTGGTTGACCATTAAAGGATGGGGGTTGCCCTGAGGATCCGAGAGAAGATTGGGGAAAGGAGAAAGAAGGACGGGGAAGTCTACCGCCAATTCCAGGAGAGACGGGAACCAAATCTGGGACTGCCAAAAGGGAGCTACTATTACCAGAGATGTCATTTGGCGACGCACCTGCGATAAGACCCTGTTGATCAACAGAAAAGGAGGAAAGGCATAATTGAGGTGAAGGGACCAATCTTGGAGGAAGGCATCGGTCGCCAGAGTCAAAGGATCCGGACGCCAACTGAAGAAATGAGGCAACTGGGAATTGAGACGGGAAGCAAAGAGGTCTACTGAGAAAGGACCCCACAACTGAGAGAGGGAGAGAAACACGGAGGGAAGAAGCTTCCAGTCGCTGGAATCCCGGAGGAAGCGAGAATGCCAATCGGCCACAGCGTTGAGATCTCCTGGGAGGTATTCCGCAGAGAGCGATAGTCTGTTGGAAAGGCAAAACTCCCAAAGGCTTTTTGCCAGATCTGCTAGAGCCTTCGATTTTGTGCCACCGAGATGGTTTATATAACGAACCGCAGAAACATTGTCCATGCGTAGAAGGATGGTACAACTTACTCTGTCTTTTGCCAGACTCTGGATTGCAAAGGAACCTGCAAGCATCTCTAAACAGTTGATGTGCAATTTGGACTCCTCTTTTGACCATGTACCGCCAGTCGATATTGGTCCACAACGGGCGCCCCAACCCGTCAGACTTGCATCGGATTCTAATACAAGATCTGGGGTGGAAGTGAAGATGGTTCGGCCGTTCCAGGCCTCCAAATGGTTTAACCACCATTGCAGTTCCAGGTGAGATTCGAGATCTAATTCTATTTGATCGGAATAAGCGAGACCTTGCCGAAGATGCCTGATCTTTAGGCGCTGAAGAGCGCGATAATGGAGGGGACCTGGGAAGATAGCCTGAATGGAGGCCGATAAAAGGCCGACAATTCTCGCAAGAGTTCTGAGAGAAATGAGTGGACGGCGCAGAGCCTGGGAAATCTCCGTTTGAATCGTGGAGATCTTGGATTGAGGAAGAAACAGGGAAGCCAGGGGGGAGTCTATACGGAACCCCAGAAACTCCATGCTCTGAGTCGGGATGAGAGAAGACTTTTCTAAATTGAGGAGAAAACCCAATTCGAGAAGAAGAGAACGTGTAGTGTTGAGATCGTTCAATAATGCCGATTTGTCTAGATTCATGAGGAGAATGTCGTCGAGATAAATGATGAGTCTGATCCCCAGAGATCGTAGATAAGCTACGACAGGTCTCATTACCTTTGTGAAGCACCAGGGTGCTGAAGAAAGACCGAAGGGCAGAGATTGAAAACGATAAGTGACGTTTTGCCATTGAAATTGGAGGAACTTTGTGTGCGATTCGTGAATAGGAATAGAAAGATAAGCGTCTTGGAGATCTATGCGGACCATCCAATCGTTTAGACGCAAAGTGTCTCATAAGTGAAGGATCGTCTCCATTTTGAAGTGGCGATAAACCACGAACTGATTGAAGAATCTGAGATTGATCACCGGTCTCATCTTCTTGTTCTTCTTTTGAACGAGAAAAAGCGTGCTGAGGAAGCCTGAGGGATCGAAGGGGGAAACTAGAATAGCTCTTTTGGAGAGAAGTGCCTGTATTTCCGAGGTGACCAGCAGGGACATTTCTGTTGAGAACACTAGAGGAGAAGGAAGAACATGTTGAAAAGGAGGAGCGTAAAGCTCGATACGATAACCTTGGATGGTGTCGAGAACCCATGGATCTGCAGTGAGAGTCTGCCATCTGTGCAGGAAAAGAGCTAAACGACCCCCACAGGAATAACTGCACTCACCTTGTTGGGAGTTGTTGTTGTGGCGGAAGCCACGTTGGCCCCAGCCCCTGTAACCTCGACCTCTTTGGGGGTAAAACTGGGGCTTGAAATCCTGCTGGTTGGAGTTGAAGGCACCACGGGAGCCTTGGGACTGGAACCCACGGCCGGTAGAGCGGCTCCTGCCTCTTCCGGCCCTGCCAAAAACCCGAGAAGGAAAGACCTTCTTGATGGATTGCTGCGCCTTGTCCAAGGAGGCAAAGGTGGTGACGAACCGACTTAAGTCTTTTACTAACGAATCTCCAAAGAGAAGACCATCAGCCTTGACACCAGGATCAAGGGGGGCAAGGTTGGCAAGCTTGGGTACTAACTTTATTAAGAGACCTTTGCGGCGCTCATGAGTCAAGGCCGCATTAGTGTTGCCCAGGAGACAAAAAGCGCGTTGGACCCACAGCGAAATCTCCTCTGGATTAAGGTCCGTGCCATCCAGGCGAGCTGTTTCAGCTAAATCAAAGATGCGGGCCAGTGGCCCCACCAAATCAAGCAGTTTGTCTTGGCAGGAGGACCAAGCTTTGTCCACGCCTTTGCGCGGATCCTTGCCAAACTTCGAGAAGAAAGTGAGGAGAGGTTGATCAATGGCAGGGGTAGAAGTTATGTGAGAAGGGAGAGAGGGCTTGGGACACTCGGACTTTAATTTAGCCCGGACAGTTTTGTGTAAAGGGAGACGAAGTCTGGAGGTTATATACTCTCCGACATGGTCAATAGGGAACCATTCGGTAGAATTAGGATGCCTGATAGAAGCAGGGTCAAAAAGAGGGGTACCTTCAGGATCCAGCACCGGCTCCGATGCAAAAGCGTCCAGTTTTAATTTCTTAGGAGGGGATGAAGGATTTACAATATCAAAAATATCATCAAGGTCAGTGGCGTCACCCATATCATCATCTGTATCGTAAATTGTTGAAATGACCAATTTCTGTGGTACCTCCGGGTTGTTGGACTTAGCCTTACGTTTACCAGCTACACTTTTTAACCCCTCCTGAATGGAGGCCTGGGAGGAACCACGTCCTCTGTCATATGTGAGGAAGACTCACCAACCACTTTTGACGCCAAAGAAGAAACCTTGGAGTGTACCACTGTAAGTTTTCTGCTATCCCCCGCAGATTGGGCCATTGCTTTGGTCATTATACTTAAGAGAGAGTTCTCCATAGTCTTGGAAAAACACTTCATAGAAGCTTCGACAGAAGTCTCCACTGAGGAATTAATAAAAGAGCTCAAATCTTCCTTGAACTCTTCCCCTTCATTGTCATGAGGCTCATTAGAAACCTGCATTGTGAACATAAACTGGGAGCCTGCTCAAAACCTGACAAGAAAGGGTTAATGTGTAGAAATAAGGAGTGGGCGTATGAAAATGAAGAAACCCCTCCCCTTAGGGGGCGTGTGAAATATGCACGAGGGAATGAAACGAAGCGTGGTGAGGAGCCGGTAACAGCGCGTCGAGCTGAGGAGCCGTTCTGGAGCGCTGCGCCACAGTTGAGGCTTGGACCGGTGAGAGAGGCGTGCGAGGGGCAGGCAAAGCGTGCAGGGCGCGGGGGGGAACGAAAAGCTGAAAGGTGTATACGCGCGTGAGAGCGCGAAGAAACGGGAGCAACGAAGTTGCGCTACAAAGGCCAGTAGTACAGTAAACAGAACAATACCATGAAGTAATTCAAATTAATTCATATGAATGATAGAAAAAGGTACTTATCTTGACTGCGAGCAGCAAGAAAAGAGGGCTGTTCGCAGTCACGATAGACCTTATACTATTATCTAAGATGTGATTGGTCAGTATTTGCTTCTTTGTTTCCCATTGGCTGGTAGTTGTTTCTCCAAGCCTTCTGGGAATAGTAGTTTTATCTTGCTGCTATTGGAATAAAGCAAGAAAAGAAAAGCATAATAGGAGCCTCCGGTCTTGCCATAAAATTTCCTGCAGCTAACACGCCATCACGCATGTTTTGTGGACTTATCGCCAATCTGGCTGGTCTTTGAGAATGTTGCAGTGTGGTGTTGTCGTGGCTTTTTGTACGGGAACGCCTACTCTGCATCTCACTACCGATAGTTGCCGCGGGCATCTGTGGCGATGTTTTTTGTGGCTGCTATCGCAGGTAAACTGGTGCTATGGGCTGTTAGCACCGGCTTGTGAATGGGGGTGATAAATTTATCGCGACTTTGGCTGCGATAAAGTGCCGATAGCTCTGCGATAACTCCTTGAGAATATGTCCCATAGAGTATAACTTATAACGTTCCCTAAAATGTTCCAGAACTAGAAACGTGACAAACGCTACCTAATAAACTCCCCTGCTACCTATTACAAGAACTACAATTTGCGAGTGCATTTTCCATTAAAATATAATGACTATCGCTCCATATATTTTTTAATTTATTGGGAAAAAATGAAGACTCCAAATCAAGCAAGGATGACAACCCGCGGCGCAGATTGGGGTTAGTAGCAAAGTAAAAGCATGCATCGAGCTCCCCAGTCCAAGATGGCCGCCGTATTCGGACGAAGCAGCCTCAGGCAGTGTCAACGCTGCTGCAGATTAACTCCGACGTGTACGTCGCTTGTTTGAAATTGAAAGCGGTGATGGCGGTGTCCTCCTCGTCTGCCACAGGTGGCTGGTTTCTGACGCTTGCTCTCGGGGTGTCGCTCCTGAAGTGCCTGCTCATCCCTACTTAGTAAGGTTCTGCAAAGAGGTTGATGCCGGTTTTTTCATTGCTGTGGCAAAAGTGACCACGTACATCACGTGGTGTAGAATAGATCCTCCAGGCTGCGTGCTCACATTTAAACACAAACAGGAAGTTCCGTGCTTTTAGAGCACTCCTTGCAAGTTAGCTTGCACGTTTCCTCTAAGAGCCACAAGAGAATGCTGCAGCAGGGGTGCATTAGCAGTAATATTAAGAGATCACTTATATCAGCTAGACACCTGTGTGTCCAGTCTTAGTGTTTCAGTTAACAACCCTTTACAATGTTGGAATGGTAGTCCTCGTTCAATTAAATTAATTAGACTTAATTTATAAATGATGCTGATTTGTAATAGGAAAGATGCGGTAACCTTACTTAGAGGCAGACGAGCACAACAAGCTTCTGATCACCTTGATACATTTTGTCCTGTTCATTACATTATTTTCCCACCATAATTGTGTTCCCTGATACAAATTTAATGTCGATGATTTAGGGTGTCTCACTTGCCACTAACACTTCGCAGGATGATTCGTGTGCGTCAAGACACTGCGTATGCGGAGATCTCAGATTGAGTTGCATAGCACACTTGGAATTTCATTCTAAGCCCCCCACCCCCCTTTGAGCTTGGTCTTCTTAAAAGATATAACTCTGCTGGAGATTGACTTCATAGAATGTGATTACTGCTCATACTGTATTTGAGTTCTAATCCCTACAGTCACCTCCTTGAGTAAGCCTTGACTGCACACTATTGTAAATTTTGAGTGACAATTTTAGAAAATGAACAATTCTGGTATCCAAATGAATGGAAATTGTCAAGCTTTGAAGCACCAATGGTAAATATCAGTATCTCTCTCGCATTCTGCCACAGGCCCTGGTTCAGTGGGAACGTTTTAGCCAAGGAACTAGGATACTTGATGTCTAATCACGCCTACCATGTTGCCTAATTTATATGGTCTGGGCCATCACTTTTTGAGCCCATTTCTCTGCTCTCTTTGGCAAGTTTAAGAGTGTTTAGAATCGGTGTAAATGCTGCTAGTAGGTGTGTGGTTAAACAAAATGGACTCGATGGCGCCTCGTTGTGTCCAGTCTCATGGTATATTCACCAACATGCAATGTGGTGGTAAATGTATAGCTTTCTCAGAAAGCAGCAGTGTGCTGCAGATTTGGGTCTACAACTTTATCAAATTGTTCAGTCCTAGTCAAGGCGTAATCTCCTTGTGCCTCTGTCCACCTATGTGGAAATATGTCAGCACCATGTAACAAGATTAATGGGAGAAATTAACTCTAAGGGCATACTCCCAAGACAGGTCCCCAACATAGTGTATTTATTTACAGTTGATCTTCAGGTGGCTAGATTTGCCTCTCAATAACTGAAGGTGCTCAAGAAGCTGATTTGTGCAGGACCCCTCCAGTGTTCTTCCACCTTGCCATCAAAAGGTTGTTCTTTTACAGCTTGATAGAGCTTAATGAATGGGAGGTACCTGTCCTTTTAGAGGGTTAAAGGTGGACGGGAACCAAAATGCGGGACAATGGATGGCCCACAGTGCCTCTGTGCAGGTAGCATGGCAGGAGCAATGATTGTAGGACAAATCTGCAAAATGTGAGATGGTTGGCCACCCTACAATAATCACAATCTGGGTCCTTGTGCCATTAAAGTGCATTCATAAAACTTGAAATTATACCTTGATTATGCAAATTTAAAACTGTGCACTTTTGTTAAAACTCAGCAACACAATAGATACTATTCTAATACCAATTATCAATAGATCAACCTGGATGACTTTATGACAGCTGATAATCTCAACAACGTGATATGCCCTTGGAAGGTCACTTTAGGTTCTAACTTGCCAAATGTGAGTAGCTCGAGTCCAAGTTCTCTTGTTGCATGTTGAGATTTGTAGCCCTGTAATACCAGTAGTGCAAGTTACAGAATTAAAAAAAAAATCATGGAATGGCTGAGCTTCTTGCGTATAGATCTGTTAAACTTGAGAGCTCTGCCATTTTGCCCCACATCATCACCAATGCAGTATTTCCTAGTGGTGGTCATTCTGGAAGCTGTAGTTCTGTTTGCTTCTGGCAGGTTCACCCCGAAACTTTTTGCTTTTTATTGGTGACTTGGTGTAGTGATTTTTGGTTTCTGCGCACTTTACCGCTGTGTCCCAGGGTAAAGTGCGTGCGTGTTGTGAGGTTGGCCTGCCCTCCCATAGGAATGCATGGGGGAATGTATGTGTCCTGGTAGTTCCTGATGCGTGGGGTGTGCAGGCCCGAGTTTGGTATGTGCGGACTCGTGTGATTGAATGCTGCGCGATGATGTGTGCGGCGTGCATGTACCTAGTGTGGAAGTGCCACTTCTAGAAGTGGGCACTTCGGTGTGCAGTGTAAAATGTGTGGCTTGTCTGGCGATTGGCTTGTGGAGGTCATGTGACGGGCTAGGGATTCCCCAGAGTCAGGAGGAGTCACCCAGTGGTGAATGGGAGCTTAGCATACTGATGGCTGGGGAGGAGTACACCTGGGTCCTGAATAGGACAGGGCTTTCCCCACACAATGCTGGCTCCGGCCCCTGTGGTGCGTCTGATGACCCTGGCCCTGCCAGTGAATAGGGAGAGGGGCTGAGCAAAACAAAGTGCTCAGGAACCTGTTGTAACTGGTTCGCCCCGTCCCTGCACCTTCAGACAAAGACTTTTACTGTATAAAAAGGGGCTGTGTCCCCTTACAATTTGTTCTCTTGCAGGATCCACTTGAGGGGGGGCCTGCTGCTGCTGGGCGCCAGGAGAGACCGCCACTGAGGACTGCCTCCCTGCTGGAGGGCCCTGTGAGCTGGCTCTGGGCCCAGTCTTTGCCCCCCTGCTCTTTGAAGACTTTGGCTGGACTTGCTTTCTTGCCCAAGGGCCTGGAAGCGCTTTTTACATATAGCGCTAGGAGCGCTCCATTTGTGGCCCCAGCAGCGCTGAGCTGCGATCCCTGCCAGGGGAACCCCGACGTAGGGATTCCCCCGCTTGCCGATTTGAAGCGGGTGCCCACCCTGCATTGTCGTTGGCGGGTGCCCACCCCGCTTATTGGTTTATTTCGTTGGCGGGTGCCCACCCCGCTTATTTGTTTTGCTTGCGAGGGAGCCTACCCCTCTGACGGCCGAGAATCACCGCTGCAGCCCGGACCGGAAGTCAGGCGGGCCGGGGGCGGCCCTCCGGGACAACCGGAACGGAGAATAGGAGGGCGGGAGCCTACCCCGCCTCCTACGAAGTGTCGCGGCTGCTCAGGGCCCCGGAGCAGGCAGGAGCCTACCCTGCGCCCCGGGGCGCTCGGCCCAAGAGAGGAGTGCGGGAGGAGCTGGTGCGGAGGGGGCGTGAGGCACATTGTCGGTGCCTGCCCCTCTGCGTTAAGAGGAAGCCTTCCCCCCCCCCCCCCCCCCCCCTGCAGCGGAGAGAGAAGACGACGCGGGAGTCCCCAGAGGCAGCCCGGTAAGTGCAAAGGGCTGGGGGACTCCGCGCATGTGTTGAGGGGGCATTGTCTGGTGCTCAGAGCCCCGCGGCTCCAACGTGGGGGACATTGTAGTTTCTGGGCGCGTGGCGCTCCAACGTGGGGGACATTGTTCTTGGTTTCTGAGCGCGAGACGCTCCAACGTGCTGACAGTGGTTCCGAGCCCACGAGGCTCCAAGGAGGCCAGCAGTGGTTGCGCAGAGCGCTCAGAGCGCTCCAACGACGGGGCAAATATTTGTTCAGAGCCACGAAGGCTCTAGGGGGTATTCTTTTGGCAGAGCCCAGGAGAGGCTCCACGAGAGCAGCAGATTTGTCTTGAGGGGCACAGTGGTGCCCACGCTCATTCCTACAGCTGCCCAGCACTTAGTGGGCAGCTGCCACGTTTAGGTTGGGGGGTCTTTACGCTTTTGGCTTGCGCAGCTGGCGCAGTTTGACTGGGACAGGGCGTCCTAGCCCCGACAAGGCCAGTGGGCCTAGGGACTACCACAGGTGGTGGCTTATATGAGTTCTTGCGCAATTGTTCCTAACCTGCACCTCTGAATGTTTTTATGCATCATGTGTTTTGCTAACCTGCACCTCTGAATGTAATTTTTGATGCGTCATGTGCCTTGCTTTACACCGCTGAATGTATTTTATGCATCATGTGTTTTCCTTCCCTACACCTCTGAATGTTTTAGGCATCATGTGTAATGTGCGTTTACCCCTACAGGTGTTGTGATACTTAGGTGGTTGTGTGTTGTCTCCTAGTACAGGTGGTGCTAGTGAGGTCCTAGTTCCCTGCGTGACATTCTCCTAAGGAGGTTAGGGTTGCGTAGGTGGTACTTCCCCGATACCAGTAAGTACTGGTTGTGTGCTGTATATGTTATTTTGTGCTACAGTAATTTTATTCCTATGTTCTAAGTGCTATTTCTAAAAAGTGCTAATTCCTGACAGTGGTCCATGTGGCCCTGTCCCCTGTACATATAATCCCTTGTAAATTCTGCCCGTGCCTGTTGGCACATTGTAAAGTGTGTGTTTTTATCTAATGTGTTTTGTATAATACAAAGGTTATTTTTATAGAATACCTTGTGTGGAGTTTCCTTTGTGGTGGGCCTTGGGTGTTGTTGCTGGGTGCGCGCGCAAACGCTTTACACATCGCCTCAGAGATAAGCCTGACTGCTCGTGCCAAGCTACCAAGGGGGTGAGCAGGGGTTATCTTTGGCGTGTACCTTCCTTGCCCTGACTAGAGTGGTGGTTTCTGCCTGGCTTTGGCGCAAGCCCTAGCCAACCAGAAATCGCCAGTTCTAACAGCTTCCATTTAACTGATCAGAGTAACACGCACAATAATGAGGATTTGTAAATGAAACATCTATTGCATTGAAATGCAGTGATTATGATGACATGGAGTGAGGTGGGCTCCTTAAATACACACCCTGACTAGAAATAAGTGTTACCTCTGTGACCCTTTCCTCTTTAAGTTATCAGAGCCCTGTGCTGATCACTGGGCATGAACTGCTCGAAGAGCTTTCTCTGTCATGAAGCGGCTCGTTTTCTTGCTCCCCGCTGCTGTCCACTACCCCTATCACCATTGGGTGTAGGAATGCACACTTTGTTGCAGTTGAATATTCTAGATAGCTTGCTGATCGGTTCTTTGACCATCATGCCTCATTAAGGATTTTCGCCCCATCTCATTGTGACTCCCACTTTTAGAAATCATTCCCTCTCCAATATTGCACTAATTTCTAGAGCTTGCAGTTGTAACGACTGAATAGGTCCATGGCTACATTTGCTTGCTAGGCTTTTTGGGTACCTGGTTCCTAAAATTTTCTCTCCTGCCTATTACTACCAATTGATTAGTGACCTTGTTTCCTCATGATGTTAAACATAAAATAATGTGGAAATTGCAGGTCCGGTATTAATGTCACGGGCAGCCATTTCCACACTGCTTTAAAAGTCTTTGGAATGTTGGCAGAATAGCCGTCACTTGTTTCTCCTGTTGTTACCAAAAAAAAGTCCACAAAAGGAAACGGCTACCAAAGACATTTACAGAAATCAGTGGGATGTGTGCACTGTTACTGGCAACCACCCAGTACTTTTTAAACATGTTTTAATTCTCCAGAGAGGGAAATATTACTAAGAGTCTGATCACAGATTCACACTTTCCTGAGCAAAACTTGTATTTTAATGCTTACCGGCTTAGAAAGTTCTCCCTGCACTACCATATTATCTGTGCTCTATATTGCATAACTCTGGTTGATGTCCTGAACATGCTAATGATTCCCTGAGTTATTCATTTTTTTTTTTTAAAACATACTTTATTGAAACCTCAGCCATGGAAAAACAGGGCATTTGCGATACATACGGTGTTTTGTTTTTTTGTTCTCATTTTATATAATATACATATTTGAACAGAGGATAAGGACTGGTTTACAAATGTAAGTCGCCCGCCTTGCGGCATTGGAGATATTTTCACATAAGTGGCCAAAAACGTGACATCAAGATCAATAATAACATGTATCTTTACGTTCAAACTAACTCTAATTTACTAACTAATCCCAACCCCCCTCCCGGCCCTCCCCCTTCCTGGTCTGTTGTTCCTGAGTCATATGTTCGTCTAATATGGTATTACCCTGGTATCATGCATCCTCTCCTGTCTAAGATCCATAGTGTGTGGTCTGGGGGGAACTAGCAGTATGTCCATGAGGACTGTCATGAGATTATTGTGTGGGATTGTGCTGTGTAGGGATTAGGTCTAATTGTTTGAATTCCTCCAGCATAACGTCCCACTCCATGGAGATAGGCAGTTTTCGCAACCCTCTCGCCTCTTCTCGGCGCAGTGTCGCGCTCTCAGCCCCCCCCCCCCTTCATTGTATCATGTCATTCTTCCAGCTAGACAATGTCGGGCATCTAGGGGATTTCCATCTCATAGTGAGGGCCCTAACGGCTAGTAGAAGGGCAAGGTCCAGGAAACGTCGTTGGACCTTCTGCTTTTTGTTATGTTTACGGAGCCCCATAAGACATTCTAGCGCTTTGTCTTGAACTGTCATATGTGTGACTATGACTATTCCCTGAGTTATTCATACGTAAGCCAAATGCCGGACTTTTGGTTGAAGACGTCCCATGAAAGTCAAATCTGCTATTATGAGGTTATAATCCTTGTGGTTAACCAAGTGGTTTTTAGCGGCATCATCTTCCTCAAGCGCCCTGTATTGATAACTTGGGCATCATGCTGGAATGCCGGGTTGTTGCTTTGTATGCCATTTAAAAATCTTGTCTTATATGGATCGATACCAGCTAGTATACACTATCTTGGCAAATTGGCCCTCATAGGCACCTTGTAAACCTAGCGAGGCCAGCATAATGTCCACCCAAGTCGGTAGCCTGATTGTACCTATGCTCAACATTAGAGCCCTGCACCAAGCTGTGAGTTGATACACTTGGGTTGCTTCTGCATCAGCTGGTTTGTACCATTCCATCAGGATTGTACCACTAGCATGTTGTTGGATGTTGAAATTCTTTTAATTGTCACACCTCAAATGCAGAGGGTAAAGCAGTTTGCTGATTGGAAGGCACTGCCGTATTTATCATAAGCAGTGTTTTATTTGGGAACCAAGCTTTATTTATAGGAGACATTTACAGGGACTCCATTCCTTCTTGTAGGAAAGGGGCCTCTCATCTTCACATTAGGGAGTAAGCCAAAAGTGTCTTTGTAAAGGACTCCTATTCAGGTTTCTAGTGAAGGCTGCCATACTTGGTTCATTTCACAAGTCTGAACTCAAGGTGTTCAAAAATTCTTTCCTTGAAATTCGATGGCCCTACTCCTCTTGTGCCTTGTGGTTGAATTTGGTTTGAGTGATTATGTTCACTTTGTCTGATCTGTAGTTGCAACTGGGGGTGGAACATTGAGTCAGTGTCGATAGACATGATAGGCCGTATTACCTCTGTGCTTTAAGAAAGGAGGCAGCCATTCTTCTTTTTATTTGCTTCACACTGGAACCAAGTATATCTCTTTTAAGGTTTGAGGAATCGGAGATGATTTCTGTGATTCAGGCAGAGACTCGTTGCTTGAGACTTTATTTTATGAAGTTTTTGAATATCTTTCTTAGGACCCCATCACAGATTATATTCCAATTACCTAACCAGGAGAGCACAAAAGATGTAGTATGTTCAATGCAATGACTAAGCTGCAGTAGAGGAAGGAACTATTTCACAATTATAAGTTCATGTTTTTAACAACTGTGGTGAATTGGGGAGCAAACAACAGCTCTTCATCACACTTTGCCTGAAGAATAGTAATGATTGAATGAGGGCCAGTATCTACTATTTTCTCTAGCCATTGGATAGGCAATCCTTCAGCTCTACTTCAGCCATTTACCAGGATTTTGGTCTTCGCTGCCATTTAGATGAAGGTGGTTGTCCTTCATCCACTGTGTAGCATTTGAAACAATTTCTGATTCTTTTTAGAAAAAAGACCTTTTGCCAGCTAACCAAGAACTTCTAAGAACGTAAAGCCCGCCCATTGCTTACCATTGGTTGGCTTGTCACTCTCATTTGCTTGATTCTTATTCAATAGTTTGCCTTGTCCATTGTGTGTTTGTCTCTTCCATAGAGCATAACCTCTTTATTTGTGTCCTTCGACTGTGCGCTTTTAGGGAACTACTTTTGTATTTTTGTTTAGCTGCTTCATGAGGTTGCATGTGTTTTCCAGTTCTCTCCCTCGTGCGTTTCTCCCTTGAGTTCCAAGTTGTTCTCTTGCATCCATGTGCTTCTCTAACTCCCTAAACCCCATGCCCCACATGGTGGCCAGCATGAACAAGAGCCATTGGCACAGCCAATAGGCCTCAAAGGCGAGACCTTTTGATTTGCCAATGCTTGTGTATTACCGTGGTCAGTATTGCTACTTGTCAGATGTGGAGTTGTATGGCATCTACATAGATTTGGAATTGTTGTTGTTAGTACGTGCTGATATTATGTGGCAAATGTTGACAAAACAGTGATGACAAAGGGTACAAAGAAAGAGTTTGGATGAACAAATGCTGACCTATCGCCAGACGTAGGGGTGTTTTTGTGAAGGTATAAAAAGGTAAGGTATAAAAAGTGGGCATAATAGTATACAGGCAATCTTTCATCTTTTCTCAGACTGCTACTCCCCTAACTTAAAATAAGCATTGGCAAAGCCAGTCGGTCCCCTTTGGCTGCCAGCTTGTTAGTTTTGTCAATGCTTGTCTTGTTTTGCCATGTTGTTTTTCTTTTTTAGAACTTTATTGTTTTGGGACCTATTTACAAAAGCATTTTGGAGCACGTAAAAGGTCACTCATGTAGTACTCTTTTACATACTCTTGCATGTTTTTTTAAATTAGCCCCAAAACATCTAAAAAGGAAATAAAATGAGAATATTCATATACAGTTAGTACTAATAGAAAGACACGTCTTTGCACCTTCCCTAATAGGGAGTTGATGCTGTGGTCCGAAGAAGAAGGAGATAAAAAAACAGCATCTAAAAGTTTGTAAAAGAGTACCTCAGGAGTACGTTTTTATGTATTCCAAAGTGCCTTTGTGAATAGACCCCTTTGTGTGCAGATGCTCTTCGTGAGAGAACAGAATGCTGTCATTCCCAGCGAAGTTAGCCAATAGCTGTACTAGGCTTACCCACAGCCCCATGCTGGTGCTGCAGCGATTGCAAGAAAAATTTAAACATGACACAACAATGAAGAGGGCTGGCTGAAAGCCCTTGTACGGAACTATATCATGTTACTAGGTTTTGTCTAATGCCAGACTTAGAAAACAGTCACCACATATAAATTGTGAGAACTATAAAAACAGTGTCAAATTGTCTTCATTTCTGGATGTGTTTCATTTACTAAGAGATGCTACCCTCCTTGATTAGTAATGATGGTAATTCTATTACAGCCACTCTACAGATTTTGAGGTACATAGAAACTGGCTTGCCATCACTCACAGCCTACCAGTGTCTCAGTGGTACTATGAGGTAAGTCGTTTTCTTTGTATAATTCATTGTTTGTATTAGCTTTACAAAATCAATGTCTTTAGTTCCTTGTGATAAAGAATACGATATGCACCTATGCTTGATGAAGGGGATTACGTTGGACCTGGTGAAATCTAACCTCGTGCTCTCTTGCAGAGGAAATGTTGATATCATTTTTGCCCTATGCCAACTGCGATTGCCCAACTACCAGTCTGTATCATGCATTCATGATTTTTCTGATTGTAAATTCAAATTATTAGAAATAAATAAACATATATTTTTTAAAAGAATAAGAAATGCATCTCTTGCCTGTCGGTATGAAAATCCGACTTTTTGATTTGGTCTGTTTTCAAAGGAACCTGTTCATTGGGAACGGATGTCCAGTGCCAAAAATACAGTCCTATTTGTGTGGAACTCTGCCTCCTCTGTTTAGTTCTAAATGAATGTTGTGGTACTATTATGCTTACTTGCATATCATCATCTATTCTAGGGCACGTTTTGTGCACATTAAATGTTGCCTCTGAGGTACATAATACTGAAGCTTTGTCTTGTGGCAAATTCCTTGGGGTGTTGCATTAAGGCACTACTTTAATAAAGACTCATTGTAGGTGCAAAGTTAGGTCTGTATTTGGTGTCCAAGCTGCGACTGGCAAACATATTCTTAGTTTCAATGTATTTATCACATGAGGGCATATCAGGATGGTCTCCACTACCTCACTGCAGGGCCAAGTGCCTGTTTTTATGCACTTAAGCTGTGCAAGGTTGAGAACATACAATGGCTTACTGGATGGTCAGGTTTGTCCTTTCAGTATAATGACAAAGCAATGACTGATAAGCAAGAGGAAAGCGGTTTCCATAAATAATCAGTGTGACCCTAGGGTGTGTGGCAACGATGTTGGGTGGGGCATGCAAGGGAAGTCATGGGGCCAATACAGGTAATGTCTGGGCACTCACCACATAGTAAATGAACTAGAATTCAAATGAAGACTCCATGTATGTGGCGTGAATGTGACAGCTATATTGAGTAGGGAACGTCTCCTAAAATGGGAGATCATTAAAAGAATCATTGATAAGTGGACATAATCTTGTTTGAAATTGTCCTTATGATTCAGATATATAATCTCATATTGAAATAATTTACAAGGTGGTTAACCAAAGCAGGTTTCTACGTTCAGTCTGCAAAAGGCAAACTCAACCAAAGGTGAGGAGAGAGGTTGACGCATTAAGCCATCTTGAAAGTAAAAGAATTATCGAATAGTAATCACAGATATAAATGAAAGTTTAAGTAGTAGTGACAGCCCAGACACGATGGAAGATATAAAATTATACCTAAATTGCAAATTGGTGCTTTGATGTGATATCACCAGATAATAGTCACAGAGAGCTGAATAGTTGACATGGTGCCTGCCTCATGAGAAACCAATGAATGTACAGATGCTAAAGAACAAGCCACAGCGGGCAAAAATGACAACGCCCCCCTAGGGTGTGTACATTGGATGGAGCATTGTACTGCGATTTGACAGTGGAAATGTGGATGAACAAAGTATAATAGTTTGAATAAAGGGAGGAAGTCAATCTTCTCAGTTCAAGCTATGCTTGGTCGTGCAAGATCAAAAGATGACTCGAATGTTCAGCGTGTACTATCCTTGATTATATTGACAAAAAAAGAAACAATATAAAGAAAGTTAGGAATGAGTAGTAAGAGACAAAAATAGGAACTGAAGAATGCTGAACAGCACCACCTACTAAGGGATAAAAGAGCCACCACAAGCAGAAGCTGGGAAAAAATCGGTGGGCTTTATTAAGACGACCCATCCACCCTCAAGAAACCAGCAGACACATGGAAGCTGCATAGTCTTAGATAAGCATTCCAAGCCACCTTA
The DNA here is from genome assembly GCF_964204655.1 of Triturus cristatus. Classification (NCBI taxonomy): domain Eukaryota; kingdom Metazoa; phylum Chordata; class Amphibia; order Caudata; family Salamandridae; genus Triturus; species Triturus cristatus. Next base: position 1,451,958,146 of record NC_140591.1, read on the forward strand.
TTTAAGAATGGAATGTTGCTGCACAGAAAATGAAACCGCAATGTAAGATGTCACACAAGGTTAAGCTGATTTGAAGAGGTGTAATCAGAACGAAATATCATAAAGTTAAGAGAGTACTTCAATAAAAATGGAATTGTAATAACTGTTGAAATCAAAGATGACCTAATTGAAAATTACCTCCTTAATATGGACTGAAAATCGAAATTGAAGGCATACTTTTGTGCTAAGTTTTTTTGTGTGTGCATGTTGACTGTTGCTTGTTGATGACAGTAGAGAGACTCTCCTCCCCTATGTGATGGTATGACTGTATGTTCTCACTGTAATATTAAATAAATAAACCCGGTATTTGTAAAGCACGAACAATTACCCCTAAGGGTGTCAAGGCACTGGGTGCCGGTGGGAAGATTAAGCAAACTATTGCCCAGTGTCACATGGCGCTGGGCTAACCTGCCACCAGCGCCGGGGATCGAAACGTGAGCCCCAGTGTTCCGGAATCAGCTGCCCTGGCCTCTGCGCCACACCTGTTCCACACTCTGTCCAATAGTCGATGCTATTATGTTCCCTAGGGTAACTTTACTCCATATTACCCAGTAGTAGAGGAACATTGTTTCCCAGTATATCTTTGAGGAGCTTTATATGGGGAAAAAGACATGAGTGGGTCTCATCACTGAGGCAGTGACATATACTTGATGGATAACCTGGAGGTTAAGTCCATGATCTGGCTAGGGTTCAGTTCTCTGTTTAAATTATTTGACTGCGATAGCTAAAGGAGTGGTACCAGTAAGGATCTGGTTAGTGAATTTTCTCATGATTATAGTTCAGTGTTGCCTTATGTTATGTGTATCTTCTGCTTTGGAACCCTCCACCTCTCCTCTGTCCTTATAAGGGTGAAAGATGCTTCAAGGAATGGCATTCTTGTGGGAGTAGCAATAAACATTCATTGGGATGCCAGAATACCCAAACAAGAGTCCCAGGGAGGCTGGAGAGGTTGTACTGAATGAAGTAAGCCTATTTAACATTGGGCAGTTAGTAAGGGAAAGGAAGAAAATCGATGAGCCAGATTCACAAACTACATTTTGTAGTACATTAAATAGGTTTGTACAACAAAAGGCAATTCACAAGCCTAAGGCTGTAGACATTTCCCTCTCCTGTTTTTGTTTCTGCGGTGATGTCTGCCACAGTGGTAGAAATCTCCGCACATGTAGGTATACATGGAAGTAACAAGGGGTAGTGACTGAAAATGGGAAATAGTTAATACTAAATGGGGTTTAGGATAATTTAAGGAATGGGGTAAGGAGGAACATGCTAATACAAAACACATACCCACAAAGAGTAAGACAATTGCAATTCACTAAATACACTTATAAAGTTACTACAGCCCTAAAGGTGTCAAATTTGGCCTAACGGCTAGGGCGCTCCACCTCGGACCTGGGGGAACTGGGTTCGAGGCTCGGAAAATGACGCTGAACATCAATGTTATTCTGGGCAAATCGCTTAATCTCCCCGTGCCTAACAATGAATGTGTGTCCTCATGTAACGTAACTGGTGCTATGTAAAGCGCTCTGATACCCGATTGAATTCGGGTCAAGTTCGCGTTATATAAAACTCTGCAAAAAGAAAAAAAAAAAAATGAAAATGTACTCCAGCCCAGTCTTAGAGTAAGTCAAGCACCATGTATAGTCAATCACTAATAGTGCAAAATACTATCACAGACGTCATTGGAGGCAGAGCATTAAAATAACACCCCATAGGAACTAATGTTAAATAAATATAATTAGGTCACATCATCTATCTGTCTATCGATCTATCTATTAGATTACACATTAAAAAAATTTTTAATTATTATTTTCTAAATGTGAATGCTAAACTTAATTAAGAAATGACATTAAACTGTTTTTTAAAGGAGTAAAGCGTTTATATTGTTTACACATATTAAATACAAATGTTAATGAGGGTGAGTGTATTTTATAAATTATTATTTAAAAATTAATATTTATAATATTTATAAATGTAGTCGAGACCTGGCTTTCTCCGGAAGTAACGTGTGACTTCTTGTCCCACCACGTCTCGATAAGAGCTGTCCTGGAGCTGCCAGGCATTGAGACGCCACATAGGGTGGCGGGCACCACCAGCCTCAATAACGTGGAGTAGAATCTGGGCATAGTCAGAGATCCCACGTGGAAGTATCCGACCATTAGACACCAACAGTCCATCGGGAGTGGGCATTAATAGCAAGTCGATGCACACATGTGTATGGTAGGCGGTAGATGTCTGAGTGTACTGGTATTGTCTTGGATTCCAGATCCTCCACATGTCACACAAGCCCACCCATCCATTTTTGCAGCGCCCTGGCCCTAGCTGCTATGCCTGTCAGAAACCTGGCCAGTGGAGTTTATGGAGCGGTTCGGAACCATGTTAAACTCGCCCCAATAAGTGTCTGTCCCTGTGGGAGTCGCGACATCCAACTTAAGTGTCATCAGAAAAGTCTCCAATGCTGTAGGGCGTGCATACATACATACATACAAGATTCAGCGAATGGCCCTCCACCAACACAGTTGCAGCATTGTACCGACCTACAGAGTCGACCCACTATTGGGTCACTACCATGGGGAAAGTACGGCGCAAGAGGATTGCCACATCTCCAGAGCCCCGGTGAACCCAGCATAGTACACTCTGTCATAGCCCATTCTAGCTAAAAACTGAGACTTCGTACCCATGAGATGAGTCTCCTTCAGCATCAGGATAGAGGGGAGGAAGCACTGGGCCTTAAAGCAGCACCGCAGAACGCTTGATTTTATCTAGGAGACCATTGACATTCCAGGACAGGACACTAGGAATTTATGGTGGGGCATGTGATGTCAGTAGAAGCAGTAGCAAGAGGCCATAAGGGAACCATAAGTGAGGCCCGCATGGGAATACATAAAGGAAAAAGGTCTTGTGCCAATTATACAGAGCCAAGTTTATGTGACAACCTAAGGAAAAAAAGGCATAAACAATGACCAAACTAAAAACCAATATCTTGCATGTATCGTAGCATTAAACGCCCCTCTCCCCGAAGCATTTGCCACCCTACAACAATTACCCCAACTCAAACTTGGGTGTCTTGGATAGGTGTGGAGTGGCAGACCCCTCATGTATATAGGATCAGTGCAGCACAGTGCCTGAGACCACACAGCCAGTCATGAACTAGGTAACAAGAGGTTAAATAATGGTTGTATGCTAACATCCCAAGCCAGGTCAGTCATATTGCATTTAGATTAATCAATTATTCTTTTTAATGAAGTAGATATCAGGGAAAACAAATTGCAAATGAATGTTTACTTTCTATCTGTACTGTTGTAAAAATAGAATTAGAAACTCTTCTAGTAGTATACTGGGCGCTTTTTGTACTATTATTTAATTTGAAGAAAAGTAGTCTCAAATTGCTCATTGACTTTTCCGGAATGGAATTGTATTTTGTGAACAGACCTATGTACATATAGGTTGGTTAAAAAAATACCAAATCCGGAGGGTCTCAGAACTACCTGCCCAATTAATATTCATTAGTCAGTTTGCATTCACGATCCCCTGCTATTGGCCTTAGTCACTGGGAAGGTGGCATGTGAGGTTAATGCAGCTTTTTTCCATGAAGGAAATGGGACTTTGTTTAAAACAAAAAGTTTCATTGAGAGTCGACTCTCCCTGAAACTTTTTTCAAGATTCAGAAAGGTGAAGGGGTTGTGAATCAGTTACCACTCAAACTTGGGAGTCAGTAACTTTTCAGTATTTTGTGACTTAGATTATTGTTGCAAAACATTGATGTACAGTTTCAGAATCGCTATTTGATAGGGACACCCAAAACACGCGCCTTCCAAATAGAGATTCTAAAACCATTTTTAAGCCAGTTTAGTGATCCAAAAAACGTTTTCCAAATCACTGAATGAGTTTAGCTGAAAAGGTATATCAGTGTTTGCAAACCATCTCTTTTACAGATTCTGTTGGTTTGGGAATGCTGAAGCCCTTCATACTTAAGGCCCCTAGGCTTTACCTGTCCTAGTAGTGGGCTTGATAGTGGTTTTCTTCTCCAGAGGTGCACGTCTCCTAACAGCGGTGTTCTTCAAGCTCAGGTTTGATTACCAATCTCCTTTCTGATCAAAGCTTACAGTATGTCTCACAGTGTAAGTCTTCAAACATTCGCAAGATTGGAGCTCACTCACGCTTTGTCTCTCCCTCTCTGGCAGGCGACTTCCGAGTGGACGTTGGACTACCCTCCATTCTTTGCCTGGTTTGAATATGCCCTTTCACACCTGGCAAAATACTTTGATAAGGAGATGTTGGGGGTGAAGAACCTGAACTATGCGAGTACTGAAACTGTGCTTTTCCAGCGATTGTCTGTTATCATTACTGATATCCTCTTCATATATGCAGTCAGTGAGTAAGTACCTGAGCATCCATCCTGTTATGTTTCTGCACTGTATCAATGGTTACCGATTGTTTTACAGATTGACAATGCATATGTTCATTAACATTTTCCTTTAAAATCTAAATTAATATATTTTAACTTTTCAGGGCTTCAGACACCCACTGTTTCAAGTACTGAGGCTCTGGAGCTAAAAAAAACCCTTGTTTTCCAAATTGTTATAATCCAGGAGCAAATGGAGAGTGCCACTTACACTTCTTGCTCCCTTTTAGACATTGATAAGTATTGCTTGTTTTTGTTTGACTTAAACAAGCAAAGAAAAACAAACTAGTTTACAAGCATTTAATCAGAACTGCCACATTGTGACTGCCGGTGAAGTATTTACACAAATAAATAGCAAAGAATATCATGTTCTGTATTGGCCAAGTGCCTATCCTCTATAATCAGCAGATCGTGGTTAATCGATGTTTAATGTCCTTTCGTGCTCTGAAGTGACTACTGCTAAAAGGTGGAAACATCAGGCACTGTGTTTTCCCAAGAAGATTCATTAAAATGTAATCTTGCTGTGTTCCTGGCAGTATGCAGGGTGGTGTGGTATCTGGCTATTGTACCTGAAAACTGGAATGGATCTTTATAAGTTCTAGATTATATAAAAGCAAGGTTGCTGAATAGACCTTTGTCCACATTGAGCCCACTTGGTGTGATTTTCACCCGAATAGTATTGACTGCATTACAAGACTGAGCAGAAAAGATGAGATGCTTCTCTATGAACTAAGGGGTTTCTAGAAGAAACAATCTGAAATCTCGAATTATTGTATATTAGCAAGTGAAACATGTTTGCTTCTCAAGAGCGAGCCACCAATAATGCATGGGTACATGCACCCTGAATTTGTGTTCATCACTGTTTTCCACGCACTCTAGTACACACTGGAAAAACTAAGGGTTCAGTACAACATTCTGAGGGGCATTCAGTTGAACAGAGATCCCTTCATTGCCTGACATTTACTCAATCTGTTTATTGCTAACCTTCTCACAGAGTTGGTCCATACTAATAGATTTCCACCTAAAAAGCATTTTAAACAAATGTCTGTATTCTATTATGTAGATGGCATGATAACAAGAGGGCGTTACTCATTGACATTGCAGAACTTTCTGGATGTGGTTAGGGGATTATTGAGGGGCAAAACTTCATAAAGTTACCTACTGAAGTCAATATTAATGAAATTTGGATAGTTCTCCACAAGACTAGGATACTAAATGGTATATAACTTGCCCTTTACCACAGTACTGTCACCTTCGCTTATTAAAGGATGACTGATTGTTTTGGAAACACTGTCAAAGGAATAATGGAACGGCAAAATAGAATCAGCAAATTTTTTGGGAATCTTTCTTTACAGCTCTTGCTTATTGTATATAATATGATAGTTGCGTCTCTATATTAAATATTGGACATTTGTTTGGTGATCTGACCGTAAGGGGTATAATGGATGTGATTTGAGAATAACTTGTGAGAAGCCAAATTGAGCCTTCCAAAATGCATTCCCATTCAGGCCTTCTGACTGGAGTTGTCCCTATGTTCAGCAAAAGCCATGGCACATCAGTGATAGATGGGATTTCTTTATATAATTGACTGTTTCTGCCCTAACTCATCGTTGGGACTTTATGGAAACAATTTTGGCTTCATTAATGGGTTTATCAGCATCTTTAATCAAGGGGATGAATTGTCTGTCCACGATTTTCTGATTGGTGCAAATTTAACTAATACCAATGTAAATTTATTTAAATGTATTTTTACACCGGTTGTAGTTTGTTCCAGGACCCGTGCTTCTGTAGGTAAAAGTTCCTACATTGTGGACTTGGAGAGAGTCAACCCAGTTAGTGTTCCAGTTTATTGTGCTTAGTTTGACCTAGATCTTATTTAACTATTTTTGCTTTTCCATTTAAACCAGACCCCTGTTCAGGATTGCACTGGCTCTTGGTATAGCTCTCAGTGAAAGAGTCACCTTTATACATTTTTCAGATCTGAATAACGAAACGTCAGAGCACTGGCTTATTAACTTTAAATTTGTATAATCGGTGGTATTCAAATTTGTTACTTTTGTATTCTGCAACATTAATAAGAATGGGTTTGATGAAGTAATAAGAGAATCTTCCTTAATGGTAGATTTATATATGTAAATATTGCAATGTTTCTGCAGCATTGCCATGCCCTGCTCTGCTGTGTCCTTTCATGCCCCGCTGACTCCTGACACTGTGTTTCCCTCCCCGTCCTGCTCACAGAGGATATCTGCCCCAGTATTCAAAGCGCATGGGCCTGATAGGACCTGTCTACCTGAAAAGTAAAGTTAAAAAGATGCATCTCCAGCACACCAGTAGCTGTAAAGGCAATTTCTAGTACTGCAAAGTAGAGGTCCTGCACCGTGTTGGATTTGGCCTCCCATATCTTCCCGACTCCGGAGGGACATAGAGATTTTACCATGGGTCTTATTGCTGTGTTCTGTTCTGTTGTCTGTGGCTGGCCAATCTGATTCCCGAATCATTGAAATGGTTCCTTTGTCCCTTTTGGTCTGGAAATGTTTTAAGTCACAGTTGACATTTTATTTTTAAATAGTATTTGCGTGTTCAAAATGTGTGTCTGTTCCTTACCACCAGTGTTGTGGGTGCTACCACCAAATGCAAATGGTTTGTTTTGAGATATGGGCACCTGAAGTTAATTTCCCCTGTGGAAGCCTTGGAAGTGTCACCTTTGTAAAGACTGAGAGACCATATAGATCCTTAACTGGTCTCCTACATGTAACTGTGTACAGGGCACCGGACTATGTAACGATTGGATCTCCTGGTAACCTTGGCAACCAAGCACAGAGGCTAAAAGTGTTGGAGACATAGGTGATACCCAATTTAGTTTGAGCAGTGTTTGTTTGGGTTTCTGCATTGTTTGGGACTGTTTCATGTGAAAATCTGCAACAGACTTAAATCCACCATGTTGTCCCAACTTGCACTCCGTTCCACAGGGAAACTCGTACAGAGGGTAGATGGATTGTCTCAAACCTGATTTATGTATTTCTCTGTCTGGCACCTCTGCCCCATTAAAGTACTCTAAAAGGGGCCTTAAAGATGTTTAAAGAGGAATTAAAGCACCCTCCATATCTGACATATTAATATAGCATTACTCCCTCTGACTACAGCATATTGGGTATGCTGTGCTGTGACTGGTATGTATTGAGCCATGTACACTTGTGACATGTTGTTCTTTTCAAAAGGATGATCAATCCTTATTCAATGCTCACCCATTAGTTGTATGATTCATCACTGTGTTTGCTCATCAGTGGTGGACTGGCATACACTCAAGCTAGTGTGTGTACAAGGGTGACTGTAAAGTAAATGGGTCAGTCAGTTAAGTGAGAGACCGTTCCATTACTCGTGTCATGCCCAATGTAGCTCTAAGTGTATGAACTTCACTTGAATATATCACCTGAAAAATTGTGAGATGGGTACTAGATCATTTACTGGGACCCACCGCCACAAATCTAAAACTAGATGGGCATGTGTTACAAGCCCTACATGTCAGAAAGCATCAACATGTTTCAGCGTTTACAGAGCTCATAATGGTTACACTTATTCATCAGAACAAAATAATTTAAGGCGTCCTTTGACGATTGTTAGTCACTTACAAGTGAGTATGGAGAGTAAGCCAGAAAGTTATTATTTAGAGCATATCACATGATTCCAAGTCTTGATGTTGAGTGATCATTTGCAGAAACCTAGTGTCTCTGATACCCTACTTCTGTAATAGATAAGTGAGTGTTGCACTAGTCGTATTCACTCCTGAGTGAGCGAGCTGCCAGAAGAGGAATTCCTCCATCCTAGTGCATGATGTTTCAGCCTTTGTTACTGAGGAGGCACTGCATACCAACATAGAGACACTACACAGGATAACCGGTGTAACCAGAGTTCAGTAGTAGTGTTTCAAGTACCTTTGCCACACTGATAGGCTTGCATGAACAAAGAATGGGAATCCAAAGTTGTCCAAAGACAGTTAAGAATACCCACACCTTTCCCAGTAGGGGAATATGTTTGCCATAGAAACCCACATTCTAAACAGAAATTCTTGAGCTAAATGCTATTAAAAAAAAAGTCTAGGTTCATAGCTCGGGGCTCAAATTGTTCCGCTATGTTCTGTATTCCAACGATCCTATTTTACTAACCTATAAATAAGGACCCTTTGCTCCTATAATTCATACTTTTGATTGCACATTCAAGAGTTATTTACTGTCTAATACACGGTTTGATTTTCTATTACACTGCTGCCTCCTAGAGTGAGCTGTGGCTGCTTAGTTTCCCAACACCTGTAGAGTCCCGAGCCAAAAGAGATCAACCTACGTAACCAGTTGGACTGAATGAGCACTGGTAGTCCCTGGGAACCAGTAGTAATTTGCAAACTTTGTAATACTCTGAATGTGTTTAATAATGTTCTGTACATGTGGAAGGCCAGTTAAAAGATTGCTAATTTTCATCTGGGAGTGGTCAGCTGTGTGGAAGGTGACTGTAGACGAGCTGAAGAAAATATGTAACATTAATGTCTGAGGTCCTGTGGTCCGTTAAAGGACCACAAACAAGTTTGAGAGTTCTTCAGATGCTGGGAATAGTAATTGAATAGGTCCCTTAAATGTAGGGACCAGTGATAGTCCAGTCTCCCAGTGCCTGTATCCTAATTCTGCACCCTCCTTCTAGTATAAGTCTTTGGAATCCCTACCTTCCCTGGAGTCCCAGTTCTTATATCTGGGGATTGCCCTCCATGAATACAATCTGCATAGGAGGACAGGGTCAGGGGTTTTAGACGGAAAAGCTTAAGATTATGCAGTTTAACCATAAGTGGACCAGTGATAAAAGATAGGGAGATGGTAGAGAAGGAGACCATACATTGAGAGAGTTGGTTGAACTGGGCACTAGTTGAGGAGAAGCACAGCAATGCCATGAAAGCCAAGAAATTATAAACTGAAGACAGTCAGGGTAATCAAGGGCCCTATTATACCCTTTGCAGAATATCACCCAACCCCAGCTCACCCTATTGTCTCCTGCCAGATGGGGAGAATTACACCATAGGTGCAAATGTGCTGAGCTGGAAACCTAGTTTTGAGCTGGCTTGTTCCATGGAGAAGCTGAATGTAGGGGAGAATGAAGCATCACTACTGATTCCTCTTTCTCTTTGTGGAAATGAAGCCATTCTCAAGTTGGATGAAAGAGACCCCTTGCCCAATTCAATACCGTAAGAACTGTTGGAGATCTGGATGCAAGAGGTGAAGCAGGTTACAATGGCTGGTTGAAGGAGAGGACATCAATGAATTACAACTCTTCATACAGCCTATCTTGTAATGAATGTTACTTGCCTTGTTTGTGTTCTTTTTTTACTTGGACTTCTGACCCAAAACAACTGCTCATAGCTGTCGACAACTGATTAACAAATGGGAAAGTCTTGGAGTATTAGCAGCTGGCCAGACCTGTATGCGAAAAGTGTCCTCAGCAGCATAACCAGAAACCTCTGCGCTCACAGGCAGGACAGAAGCTCAAGCAGAATGGGTTCTCCAATCAGGGCCAGAAATCCAACTGGGGTAAGGATGCTTAATGCAGGGTAGATGACTGCTGTTTGAACCAATTTCTGTCTAGCCACATTAAGAGAGTGTCCGGTGCTCAATTCTAAAAAGTCTAGATAGCCAGTTTTCTATCCCACGTGGAAGAGTCCTTCCTGAGCCACCATGCGACCATACCTGGTTGCGTAGAACAGTGGGACTGATGAACAGATCCCAACTGTGTTTGTAGAGGGCCACCAACTAACTGTACTAATTGTACTCAGTGAAACTAAGACCATTAAGATGATAGTAGACAAACAAGTCATGGCCCTGGAGAAGTTCCACAGAGGAGTCCTGTGTCTGATAAGACTAGGAGTGTTGAAAACCTTTAGGCAGTCTCTGGCTTGGTGGTCACGGATACGTTTGTGAGGATCATGGTGAAAGTGAAAGAGCGTTTTGTTCTTGCACATTATTTCCCTGCATATGTGGTGCTCGAGCTTTGCATTGTGAATGCTGACCTAGCTTTGGCACCAATTGCCCCACCAGGACCATTTTGTAGGGGAGTCCTCATGACTGAAGCAGAAAATGAGTATCAAGGCAAAGTGCAGTTCTGACTTGGGGAATTTAATACCGTGCCAAAGAGGAACATGTATGCACACTCCACCGTCTACTCTAATGGATCAGTCAGAAGTTTGTGGGGGTCAGTTAGAGAGTCAGTCAAGGGGTCTCTAGGGTCCCTTGCAAAGATTTAGAGGGCTCATACCCTGTTGTGGTACTGTGAGGATGGTCAGGCACTACCGGAGCCCTGGCAGGAGGAACTACCTCTTGACGTTTTGGAGGATGGTGAAAGGTGGATAAAGTCTGGGTATCCCAATAAGCACTTACTTTGTGGATTAACATTACAGCATAGGCTGCGAACACAGCTAAAGTGTAAACCAGGTGGTATATTGCAACTCTGTGGCTAGACCAGAAGTGTCTCCCGCTGCAATGACTTCGAGTCTATTTCGTACACCTACCTGGGGAAATTTCTATTAAACCATTATTCAGTTCCCTATTTCTATTGTTTACTTGTGGTACCGGTTCGGTGACGAGGAAGTGTTGAAAGGTTGGAACACTTGATCTCAAGAGGCTGCTGAACACCAATAAATTCCGCTATAGGCTTTCACTTGAGAAAGCTGGTGTGAAAACTAAGACATCTGCTACTGAATAGGAGGAATATTTTAAGAGGCCTAGGAACCCCATGAACGTGGTTCAAAGATTCTGTCTGAAGCTTGTTAGGATTGTGAAGGAGCTCTGGTCAGGTTAGTTTCTCTCACATTTTCACTGCACTTGATCATGCTTCATTTGCTGATATTCTGGAGATGCCAGCTATTCTGTTTCACATTTTCATGCAACAGAATCCTGTCAAGACCTACTTTTAATTTGATACTTATGAGGAATTTTCTACTTCCAAATGGTTTGTCTCGATGAGACTGTTCGAGGGAGCGTTTTAGGGGCACAGGGGACCTTCACCGAATGTTCGAGGGAGTGATTTAGGGAAAAAAGGGGCACCTTAACTTGAGGCGGGGTGCCTGGGAACGCTCGCACTAAAAATGAAGGAAACAGATATGTGAGTCATGAAAACTAAGCCAAAAGGTTTAACAGATTTATTTAGTAGGTGCAACTTCAATAAACTTCAAGAAGAAGGCATAAAAATACAAAAATACAAATATAGTGACCTCGCATTCACAGAGAGTCATATGAATCAGAAGGCATTTCTACATGGAAGCATTGAAATCGTTAGAGGAGAGACATTTCAGAAAATGCAATTATTACGTGTGCAGAATACAAATCTCAAAGACATATTTACAAATGCACTATGAAAAACATAATTTAAATCAAGGAAAATGTTCCCAGAATGCAAAACACACTTGATCAAACATACTGAGAATACTCACGTACCAACCTAAAAGAAAGCAGCCTTGCAAGTGTAATATAAGCATTAAATTCTCAATAAGAAAACACCAATTAAGAGACAAAATAGCATACATAACATATACAGCAAATATATTGGCAAGTTAAATTGTATCTTAAAAACAAAAAACAAGCGCTCTTGGGGAGCACCCACACCCGCCTGCCATCTACTAACAGACGGGTGGGGTAGTCCGCCGAGAACTGTGTGGGCTTCCTTTTTATTCTCTTTAAGGCTATGAGAAGCGCCTACAGTAACGTCATCTCACGCCACTTCTACCTACATCACTTATACCTACATCACTTATACCATGGTTCGCACATTTATCAGCCGTGTCGTGTCTATCCTACTAAATGTGGAACGTAGACTAGGTGAAAGGTTATATTCTCAGGCCAAGCGCGTGTCGTAAATTGCATAGGGCAAGCAGAAAATATGTAATGCAAAGGAATAAAATATATATATCTATGGATATATGTCTTGGTTGCCACATTCATCACCCCAGCTTGACACGGCTTCGGTGGGAACTTCTCTATTCTCATGTACAGACCCAGGATGTGATGTGCTATGTCAACAGAATAGAGAGACAGTGAACTCTGCGCCAGTGAACTTTGCGCACACGGGTAGGGTGGGGGCTATCCAGGCTGGAGCAGAAGAGCCTCGCTGAGAAAGGCTCGCTGTGTTTTTTGGTCAGACAAGCCTAGAGCCTGGTGTTCAGTATAGAAGGGTGCAGAACTCTGGTCAATTTAACAAAAGGCCTACAAATTAGGCTGGCAGGGCCTACGTAGGGGTTCATACTTCAGGTGTGGGCAGAACGGGCCTGGGGTACCCTATGATAAAAAATAGACCCTCTCTCAAGACTTTGCATCATTTGACTCTGCTTGAAAGCTCTTCTAAGTCTAGCACTGCTTAATAGGCCATCCTGCTTGAAAAAACAACAAATGCATTCCTTTTGAACATTTACTTTTCATTACCAGTAACAATTGTGGTTTCTCGATATGCAGGGTAAGAAGTGCATGGCCTCGTTGATTTGTAAGAATATTTGTGTAAAGGCTCTCTTCTGCATGCAAATTGGGCAGGGGCTCTTTTTTGGTACAGAGTAGCAATGGCTGGACATTTTGCATACAACTAACCACACCACAGTGGGGCTGAGCAGAAAGTTACTTGCATACAGTCTGTTTCACAGGTGGACCATACCTCAGCTGGGCTGTTTAACAGTGGTCTTTTAACATTTTTACCTAGACCGTGGTTATTCTGACCATGGTATATTTCCATCCTTTCTGGATCTACTTTGGAGTTTTCCTCTCAAGCGATATATATGTATGCAAATTGCGAATTTGGCCAATATTCAGAAATTTGAAGTGCTTTGCTAGGCCTATATATTTTGAGAGAAAAATTGAATACATTGCATGGCACATTGTTCAGCTGTCATTCTCTTATGTTGGGGATAAGGGTGGGCTCCCACATTCTTGCCAGGCTTTATCTGAAAAGGTTGTTGATTTCTTAATAAGGACCTTTGGTTGTGCACTGAGGAAGAATGAGTGAGAGGTTTTTCATTATTGAATATTATGTCTTGGGTTTACAGCTGTAAATTCAAAGACTGATTGGCTAAAAGTGGTCTGTTTTCCAGCTTATCAAATACTTATTCATGTTTTTAGTTTTTTCTGTTTTACTTTTATTCAAAAATATAGTATGTAACAAAATAGAGTCACTGTGTCGGACCGCTAAAGTCAGGCCTATTGTTTCGAGAACATAATCATATATTTAGAGTGGACTTCACATGCAGAGTTTGCACCGGCAAAGTTATTTCCAACTCATATATTATAGGACGGGGAACTAGGCAAGGTTGCCCTGCTTGCCCCACTATTGTTTGCCATCGCTGTGGAGCCGCTAGCTGGCAACACGCGCTCGGGTGTGTAGATGTGGACTTACCGGGTGAGGTATCACTTCTCGAGCAATCTGAGAGGCATCACCTGGGAAGGATGTACTTCCGGCAGTCCCTGAATCTTTGTGTAGTTGAAAATATTGCAGTAGCAAAAATGGTGGCACTCCCTTGAATGTTATATATTTTTTCCACTCTGCTGGTCATTTTTCCTCCCCCGAATGTTCCAAGAATTTGATTCCCTAATAACTGAGCTAACTTTGACTGGTAGACATAGAGTGCCAATGTTCAAACTGTGTCGACCAACGACTGAAGGGGGCTAGCAGCACTGGATTTTGAGGCCTACTATCTAGCGGCGGTGCTCATGTGGTTCAATTATTGTATTTACTCGCAGGTGAACCCTGCCAGAGAGCTAACGTTGGCATCCTGAGCATCCAAATCTTGTTTTAGGTCCTCCTGGTGCCTGAACGCCCGCTTAGGGGAGAGCTCATGGATTTGTGGGTTGTCCGGCAGTGCTGGCAGTGCTTCCTGCAAAGTTCCCAGGCCCACTTGCCTTACTCACCAGACCTTTAACTGCGGGGGTGGGAGAAGGAGGAGGGGCACTGCAGGGGCTAGCTGAATGGTCTTCATACGGAGTGACGCTTGTAGGAGTCCTCTACAGGGACAGGGTGCTACTAACATGTGATTACTTTTAGGAGACCTTTAAAATCCCACAGGGACAGTTCTTGTTTCACCGGGCAGTGGTGGTGACGCTTTGGGACCACTGGAGAATAGGCACAGCTGACCCCCCAGCTCACCAATGTTGTCGGATTCTCTGCACTGCGAGCGGCAGGACCAAGGTAGTTTCGTGTCTGCAGGCTGATATTCTTACTCCATTAGTAGAATTTTGCCAGAAATGGGAGGAGGACCTTGCAATCTCAATCACTTTGGCAGAATGGGCCGCAATACTCGCTAACACATACACAGTCTCACAAAACGCCAGATTTTAGTTAATTAATTTTTACTTCTTGCATAGAGCGTACTTCACCCCTGGTAAAAGCCTTAGGACCTTTGGGGCAACTGAAGCATCTTTTCCCCCAGATGTAGAGAACACAGGACATCAATGCTCCATGTTATGTGGTCCTGCTCAACCCTGCTTGAATTTTGGAAAGGAGCAATGGAAGGTAGTAACAAGACCACCCGGAGAACTATCCCCTGCACTCCTATGTGCTGTTTGTTGGGGTAGCTTTCCATGTCCAAGTAAAAAGTAGGTTTATGGACCTGGCTCTGATTCTCGAGAAGCGAGAAATTACCATGGACTGGAAGGCTACCAGGTGCCCCGGCTGAGTAAATGGAGGGAGGACCGCATATTTTGGGCGGGGTACGAAAGCGCAGTGTTGTTCCAAGAGGTGAAGAGGGGTCGTGGTACCATTGACAAGGCCCAGGCGTGCAGATTGTCTGAAAGATCCTAAAGCGACTTCCCCTGACAGTTCCTTAATAGCTGTACACAAATTGGAAGAGGAACACAACTAGAAACAGTTGGCTGCATTTTGAGGTGAGGTACAACATAGATATCCACAGGGTGAAAGTGATATACAATGACCTGCGGAATGATCTGGACAGAGGCAAGTGTTGGGGGAGGAGGTTATGTAATTGTGGTTTTGTAGGGCTGAGTTCCTGTTCGTATTATGTACTCCCAATTATCATATGTCACTGTGATAATCGCATTTGAACAGAATTTAATGTACAACGTATGTCGATTCATATAACTCTTGGTACTCATGCCCTGAACTGTATTGTTTGCAATGATGAAAAATCATAATTCAATTCTGTTTAAAAAAATATATATTTATTTATATTTAGAGTGGGTCTGGGTCTGCCCCTTGCTCATAATTGGATGGCATTGTTGTCTGCTCTTCATTTGGTTTCACAGCATTCTGATTGTATGAGTTGTATCTTTCTTCTGCTAATTGAGGGACTTTTTTATTTTCATTTGTTCCATGGGAGTATACTTTGATATTTAATTTGTTTATTTTTGTGTTTTAACATGACCAGCCACAGTGTTAGAATGGTAAGTTAAAAATGACTGCTATGCGTCATTGTGCTGCAGATAGCCTTTTTCATTTACTATGTTATGTTGAGTTTGATGTAATTCTGCATGTATCTTCAATGTTGTAACAAATATGGCTCACTACACACGGCCACTGCACCATTTCATTCTCTGTGACTCACCCACACCGGAGACCTTTTAGTCCTTTTGCTGTTTCCATTTATGTACACAGTTGGGACCAGATATAGCCTCCCTGTCACGAGGCCTATGTACCTCCAACTTTTTATTGGGCTCTAGCTCCCTAAAGCGTGTTCCCATGCATTCAGTGTGCCCCACCTGGGAACTCCAAAATTACAAGAGTTCCACTTAGTGGTGTGCACAATACTTGTGCCTGCTTTCTCCACAGCGCGTATGTCTGAAACTACATGTGATAGCTAATTTCTGTGTTTACAATAAACAGCGGATTCACCCTTTATCATAGAGGGCAGCAAAAGCAGAAATGGGCTGCTCCCGTCCCATGCCTGCCCCATCTCTCCTAGATGTGTGATTGCTAAAGTCACACCCACCAGAGATCTGACATTCCCTTTCCAAGGACCTGCATTTAATAAGAAGGCTGCTGCTTTCTAATTCTAGCCATTCCAAGTATGTGATTTAACCTTGGGTGTGCAAGATACGTTCAGTTTTTTACAGAATGCATCACAAGTACACAGTGGAATTCTCTGAGTTCATCTGTGGAACTATGTAAGTTGGAGCTCATACCCACTTTGTGAAAAAGTCCAGTCTTTGTGAAATCCCTTATCACAGTCTTTTAGTTGAGAATATCCTCTGCATCTTTTTACGTTTCGCCTGAGACAGTGCATGCCCCTCTGCTTGTGAGAAATGTTGTTAGTTTACAGGGAGAGAATGTGGTCCGTCGGCTACACTGCTGACTTTGGTGCTGGAAACCAGGGTTCAAGTCTCGGGGTCGGGTCCACATCCTGCGATTCTGGGCAAATCACTTAATCTCCCCGTGCCTGAATGTGTAATGTAAATACGGTGCTAATGTAAAGCGCTCCAATACCTCCGGGTCGAGTTTGCGCTATATAAATATGCAACAAAAAAAACAGGGGCTTACAGCCTGCCCATTACTTACCATTGGGTGGCTTCATTGTCACTTATTTGCTTGCTTGTGTTTGGTCAGCACATGCCGTCTTCACTTCCTCTCTTTGACATTCCCCTCAAGCATGGCCCAAGTACTTGCATCCTTCTACTGCATGCACTTTCAGAGAAACTTTTTCTTTTACTTGAAGCACCCCATAAGGGTGCATATATTTGCAGGCCATCGCCCTCATGTGTTTCTACCCCACCACTTGTGTTGCTCTCTCTTTTACCTGTATGTTTGGGTACCCCTCCATGGTTGCTTGCCCATACCTGCTGTCCCTGCTGTTGCTTGCCCCCTCCGTGATGTTGGTTGCCCTGCCACACACCCTCCCTCTCCATTATATTTGTTGCTCCCTTTTTGTGATTTTACTTGCTGCCAACCCTCTCTTTACATTATTTTGCTCGTCCTCCTGCCCTTCCGTCCCTCTCTTGAATGTTGCTTGCCCCCTCCTGTCCCTTTCCATTATGTTGCTTTCCCATTCTACTTTTGGTATTACTAAAAATAAATATAAATTTGATATATCACATCTATATTTATTTTTAGTAATACCAAAAGTGCTTCGCTAACGCTACAACTAAAAAAAGAAACAATCAATTCAATAGCTCTAAAAAGACCCTGGCAAAACATTGCTTGTTTAAAGAAGCATGTATTAAGATTGAGCTAAAGATAGAAAAGGCATATATATATATCATCACTCATATAGTTGACAACGCTCTCACAATGCTTGACCTGAACGAATCTTGCCCACTAATACTACTCGACCTCTCATCTGCGTTTGATACTGTCAAACATGACAGTCTACTGAGCCTTTTCGAATGTAGGATGGGGCTCTCAGGCACTGTACTAAAATTGTTTGCTTTTTTTCTCAATAACAGGAAGAAGAGAGTCAAATCCAATCAAACTCTATCCAATTCCAGTCCCTGCATTCTGGGGTGCCCCAAGGGTCCTCGCTCTCCTCCATGTTTTTCAACCTTTTCATTGAACCTCTTACTGTAATCCTCAAAGCATCTAACATCCAATATCACATGTATGCGGATGACACGCAATTGTACATGAAAATCTTTTCCCCTGAAAATATCAAGATACCCAACGGAACCCTAGACAAAACCCAAAATTGGTTAACCACCAACCACCTCAAACTAAACGCCGTTAAAATGGAATTTCTCCTCTTCTCACCGACCAAGCAAGCCCCCACTGTTGAGAAATATTTTAAAAATATCTCCGCTCTCAACAGCACACCACACATCATAGACTCTACGAAATCGCTTAGAATAGTGCTGGATAAGAACCTAAACATGCAGGATCACATCAGCACACCTAACAAAGGAGCGAACTTCCAACTGAGCATCCTAAGGAAACTCAAACCCTTTCTCCCCAAGATGACTTCAAATGTGCGGTGCAAGCGTTCGTCATCTCACGGGTGGAATACGGCAGTACTACTCTCTGCGGGCTACAAGACACTAATTAGCCCCCCTCACAATCCAGCCACATTCCTCTGAAATCTCTTAACTGGCTTCCATTGAGGCAAGGATTCAATTAAAACTTGCATGTATGACCCATAGAGCTCTGCATTTCAACACTTCTCTGTACCTGGGAAATATGCTCAAACTGTCTGGTGGCTCCCGTTCCTCAAGGAGCTCCAGTACCTTGCTGCTCAAGCCGAAGAAATTAAAAAAAAATGAAAACCTGCAATCGTACATTCTCAGGTATTGCCAAAAGAATCTGGAACTCCCTTCCTGCAGAAACGAGACTGATTCCTTCAACACTTGCCTTCAAAAGGGAAGTGATAGCTTTACTGATGAGCAAGGCGCTGAACTAGAAGCTTTTCTCTTTTTGTCTCCTATCGTGTACAGCTGATTAATTTGCTACTTGGCAATTGTACAGCCCCAATGCCAGCCTCCATTATGTCATTTTGTACTTGATGTTATCTCTATATATATCATTACTTTTCTCCCACAATTATCTACTTATGTTTCCTGCAACTCATATGTAAAGCGCTCTGATATCCACCAGGGTCATGTTCGCGCTATATAAAACTTTTACAATTAATAAATATACTTGCTTATAGGGGCTTTCTACCATCCTACATCATCCATAGGTTTGTTGTTGGCATTGATATTTTTCTTCCGCTCACCACCGCTTGCAGAATGGGATAATGGTCAGCTAAGTTCACTATGAGTGACAGCATTCTGCCCTTTCACAAGGAGCCCATCCCCATATGAATTAGAGCCCTTCAGTGCCAGGGACTGCTGTAGGAATATGTGTTTTTTGAGATCAAGAAAATATTAATGTTTTTTGCAAACAAAATGGTTATATTGTTTGAGTGCCAGACCGCTCCTCCAAAAATAAAGTTTTGCAAAGTCCATGACAAAACAAAACAACCTTTGACAAAGCCTAAAAGCTGGTTGCCACACCAGACCTATTGGCTTTGTCAATGCTAATGTCTAATTACAGTTAGCAACATTTGCTAATGAATAGACATCCAGCTCGGATGTCCCTTCTGAATCTCCAGTGCCTGAAAGTCAGTGATGTGTAAGTGCCAGGTAAATCCAACATAGTTCCTTGTCACTAAGTTGTGGATGTGTGTTTACCTTTCTAACTTCCTCTTTTGTTTGGATGCAGGTGTTGCAAATGTGTTGGCAACAAGAAAGAGAAAAAAGAGGTTTTGGAGAGACCCGCCTTTGTCCTTGCTGCCCTGCTCCTGTGGAACTTTGGCTTATTAATTGTGGATCGTATCCTTTCATTTGACACAGGCAATTTATATTACAACACATTTTTCTTCAATCTGAAGATATATCTCCTGTGG
Organism: Triturus cristatus; assembly: GCF_964204655.1. Taxonomy (NCBI): domain Eukaryota; kingdom Metazoa; phylum Chordata; class Amphibia; order Caudata; family Salamandridae; genus Triturus; species Triturus cristatus. The sequence goes on from NC_140591.1 coordinate 1,451,977,918, forward strand.
TGAACTCAAGCCTTGTGCACTAAGGGATATTCCATTGGTGTATGAATTTCACAGTTCTGAATCTGGTTGTTTCTCTGGGTCAGCCCGTCCGTTGGAACTTAGGATCAAATTTAAGAAACCTTTTTGCATTTCCAAACAGCACATTTGCGGAATCAGGATGTTTGTGATAATAAAAAGGGCTTTTTATTATGTAGGAAACCCAAAAATCATCAATACATCAACCCGTTACAAAGGGCAACTCGAGTTTTCGACCAAATATTAATTCACTATTTGGAAAGGCCGTGTTTAGGGCGTCTATTTCAAAAACCGAATCACATTGGTAGGTAATAACACCAAAAATGTATAAGAAACCAGTCTTGATGAAAGCCCAGGACCTATAGAGGCTATTGGAAAGGGCTTTCCCCTGTGCACCCAGGATCTGGAATACCTTCCCAACCCAGAACAGGAAGACTTTTCCCCTTACCCTCCATTTGCATGAAGAAATGAAGACCTGTCTCTTCATGCACCAACTTGTCCTTGTGCATCCTCCAACATATCCACCTTTTTCTGAAATATTCTATCCTTCTGCCTCAAGTTTTCTCTTCACTTACCCCCCTATTACTTCCCTGTCTCTCTTCTGCTTAGGTGTCATTTTCCCAATACTTTAACCTATATGTAGCTTGCAGTCTGTGTTTTTGTAGGTGTGTGCCTTGAGTACCAATCACAAAAACTGTTTTTTCATGAAGATTTCCTTATCCGAATCCAAGATATTCACTTCCAGTATAATGGATTTTTATTTGGCTTGATGCTTCTTTCCATTGCAAGAATGTTCCAGGTATACATTGTGTATAATTCCTTTACGTTTATAGCACTTGACTATTGTGAGAAAATGTACATCACCGCTAGTGAGATTAACGCAAGACAACTGGAGATATTAGCACTCTTTCACATTAATTTCACCAAATGGGTTCTGCAATGTGCTCTAATGTAAGAAAGCTATTACAATCTGGTGACTTGTGGTAGGGCACCCAAGGTGTATGACTTGGTCATGTCTAGTGTACATGTCTTCCTGTTTGAGACAAAAGAATAAAAGTTCCCTGTCTTTTCACTTGTGTGCTTCTCCAAAAATATCCACAAAGATTAATTTCATTTTACAGAGCCATACTAAATCTTAATATAAATACAGTGTATTCGAACAAAGTGTGTATGTAGTATGTACTGTATGTAGAGGTAATTTCAGCCTCTTGGTGTTAAAGAAAGTATCCCAATAGAAACAATTGTAGTTTATTGTACTAGATTAAAACAACAGTCATTAGAGGCACTTATTAACACTCATGTAGCAGACCTCTGAAAGCCTTAAAGAATAGATCTGAACTAGGGTGGAGTAGCATGGTTCAGGGACCAGAATTCTATCACTCCCTGCCTTGTACATGTTCTGTGTCTAGGTTTTCAATTGCTCTCAGTACACTGATAATTTAGCATATATGTTTGCAAAGATTATATGTAATAAGCCTTGTAGCAGGAAGATCCCTTTTTTTCTAAGGCCAGTCAAATGCCTACATTTTAAGTGTTCAGATGCACATATCTGTTTCTTTGTATTGCCATATATGTTCCACGTAAGCCTACCCTTTGAAATGGGTAATAAGCAAGAGAGAGAGAGAGTAGAAAGAGTAATTTAAGAACATATGTGTGCATGCTGCACACAACATTGAACTGAATTACATTCTACAGCGGTGTAATGTCACTGTGTTGCACCAGTTGCACTATAGCTGGTTTAATGATAGAACTTGTTGCTGAGTTTTTGTGGAATGTGCATGTTGATGCAAAACCAATGTTGCAATCACTGAATGGAGAGAAGGTTAAGTTACTTTTTTTTAGCATGCAGACTTTAAAAAAAAAAATCAAACCTTATTGGTAGTTTGCTTTGTAAGTTTTAAAAAAGTGATCTCTTGTATGGACATGAGCCCGTTTAGGGCAGTCATTGCTTCTGAGATTTGTTGACCATGTGTGCATGTTTAATTGGATATGGCTGCTCGATTCTGTACTTTTGTAATCTTTTCATGCAAAAATGGAAACCTGTTTCCAGCTGTGAGGCTACTGCAGCAATAAGTAGGGGACTAAAGGCCCAAAAACGGGCTTCGCCTCTTGGTGACTGCTACCGCTCTTCAAACATCATCGTAGTCAGCAAACATCTCTATCCCCGAGTGCTGCAAAGGGGAATTGAAGGGTGGGTCAAAGCTAGTTTCAGAACTTAAACCAACATTTAGTTACTTTTTTGCCTAGTACAATGTTTTGACCACATGCTGTATGCTAGGTAATACACAAATACTCTTGAGCATGCTGGTTGGAGTAGGTCATTGCTCTGACCCCTGTCTGAGTCTTCCCTCTGCTCCTGCTTCTCCTCTCTATTTCATATATCTGCGCAATCTACTTTTTGACAATGCTTATTGTTGTTGTAAGAGAATAACATAGTTTTTTGTTGATCTGCAACAGAAAAGACATTTGGAAGGGGCCTTACTTTTTGCTGTTCTTCTAAACTTCAAGCATATTTACCTCTATATTGCCCCAGCATATGGAATTTATCTGCTGAGATACTTCTGCTTCACTGCAAATAATTCAGGTAAGTAGTATGATTGTGCATTAACATTTATTTAACAGCAAATACTTTTTTTTTTCATTTCAAAATATCTTTATTGAAAAGTTTTATGAAAACAAAAAAGAGAAACAGTACAGGAGTTGGGATCAGGGCGAGGGCCCCCGAATACCCATGACTGTGTTTCACCGGGTCAGCAGATAGCTGTCAACATTAGACGAACACCATACCAGTGATGTCCCCCCGAAAACTCCAACTCCCGAAGAGGGGGAGGAAGAAAAAAGAAAGAAAGAGAGAGAAAGGAGAGAGGGTGAATGGAGAGACAGAAAAGAGGGGAAGAAAAGAAAGGGAGAGTTATCCGGCGCCTCTAGCTTCACAATAATATACTGTGATGCAGCATCAAGTGTCCGTTCTAACAGTAGCCATGGTATGATGACAACTTGCGAATTTTCTTCTAGAGAATAAAGTCATGGCGGCTTATGAGAAGCAAAGTAGTCATCCAGGGTAGACCATATGTTCCTCGTGGAGGATTTCCAGGGTGACTGTTGTAGGACAATACTATCTGCTCCCCTGAGATGAATGACCCAGTTCATCCAGCACTTGTAAGAGACCTTGCTAGTGTCCTTCCAATTGGTGAGTATCATTTTAACTGCAGAAATCAACAGTAGATCAAGGAGATCACGATCCCCCTCCGAATGCAAGTCCTCCTGTAAAAAAGCAGTTACCACGGATGACAAGGACCTAGGAAGAAGACAGTTAAATAATTTATACAAAAACAGATAGACCTTATCCCAGAAGGGTTTCACAATAGGACAGTGCAGAATAAGGTGAGCCAAATCCCCTTTGTCTTGCTTACAATTCCAGCACACATCGTCATCCCGGATCCCCACGGAAAACAGCCTGGCCGGTGTCCAAAAGGCTTTGTGTAATAGCCAAAATTTCGTTTGGGAGAGGACTGGGGAAATCTTATTACATGTGACTGATCTCCATAACTGGGGCCAAGAAGCATCGGATAGCTGAGTATCAGACAGATCGTTCCAGTAGCTTACCACCTTAGAATTAAGCTTGGAGGATTTGGGGCGCAGAAGTCGATAGATTTGGGAGACTTGATGACCAAGCCTATTACGTTTTGCCACAAAGTTGGGAAGCGAAGGGGAGCTGGGAGACATTCTGGATTTCGTAATGGCAGCCCTCACTTTCAGGAAATTATAGAATTCGATATCAGCCAAGTGGAAGCGGGTTTGGAGATCCCTGAATGTCATAGGATATGTGCCATCCATCAATTGGTGTGGAAAAAAGATACCTCTTCTACACCAAGAGTCAAGGAGTAAAGGTTCGCCATTATAAAGGAACTTGGAATTAAGCCAAAGTGACTCCATATCGGATCCCCTCATACCAACCTCCAAGGACCTGTCCACTTTTAAGAGAGCCAGTTTAGTGTTCCTAAAGATGGATCTGGAGTGGGCGGCAGCAAGGCGGTTGGCCGTGAGAACTGACAGAGGACGTATGTTCTGTAAAAGAGCCCCTTCCACCTCCAGCCACACCGGCGTATAGTGATCAGGAGGAGAGACCCAGAGCAAACCCTGTCTCGCTAGTAAGGCATATTGGTATAAACGAAAGTCTGCAAGGTTAACGCCGCCCATAGACTTGTCAAGCCTCAATTTACGGATGCTGATTCTGGCTTTTTTACCACGCCATAGAAAGGACGTTAGAAGAGTATCTAGTTTATGGTGAAAGGAGTCGGTAAGTAGCAATGGCAACATACTGATGAGATAATTGACTAAAGGAGTAACCATCATCTTGATAGTTTCAATTCTCCCCCACCACGTGATGAATTTAGGGGACCAGGTTTCCAGGAGTGTTTTAATTTTCTGCAGGAGTACCTTCTCATTTTGATACAGGGTTTCCATGATGTTATTACCAAATTCAATCCCCAGGTATTTGATGAAACTCGATTGCCAAGCTAACCCAGAGTCCCCCAGTATGTTGCTAGTACAAAAAACGTTCAGTGGTTTAACCTCCGATTTATCTCTGTTAAGTTTGTATCCAGAGTGCAGAGAATACTCTGCAATCGTCTCCATTAGGGCAGTAATGGAGGAGTCTGGACGCTCTGTAACTATCAAAATGTCATCCGCGTACGCGGCCAGTTTGACCCGGATGCCGTTGATATCCACACCCGCAATATCCCTGTTAAGTTTGATAGCCTGAAGAAGGGGTTCTAGCGCCAGAAGAAAAAGTGATGGAGACAGAGGGCATCCCTGCCTGGTACCCTGATATAGGGGGAAGGGTTCCGAAAGAGCCCCATTGACAGCTATACGCCCAGTCGGTTTTAGGTAGAGTGACATAATCATTTTAATAAAGTCCTTACCCAGGCTAAAAGAATGCAGACAACGCTCCAGGAACGGCCAAGAGACTCTGTCGAAGGCCTTCTCGGCATCTAATGTGATGGCAATCGAGGGCACAGTTTTGGTTGCAGCGTTTTCTAATACGTGGCATAACAGTCGTGTGTTGTCATTAGATAAACGGTTACGGAGGAACCCCACCTGGGAGTTGCTTATCAATTTATGGAGGACCGAATTGAGTCTGACCGCGAGAATTTTGGCATAGATTTTGCAGTCAACATTTATAAGCGAGATTGGCCTATAGTTTTTTGGAAGAACAGGGTCCTTCCCCTCCTTGGGGATAACTACAATGTTTGCTTCAGTCATGGAATCGGGTGTGTGTCCAGTATCGGCCATATGATTAAAAACCTGCAACATAACAGGACCTAACTGGGTTAAGAAAGACTTATAAAAGGATGCCGTGAAGCCATCCGGCCCTGGGGCTTTATTTTCCTTCAAGGACCTGACCGTCTTATCTAGTTCCGAGCTACTGATTTTCATTGCTAGCATGGTAGAGTCATCGTCTGAAAGGCATGGCAGATTAAGATCACGGAGAAAGGCAGAACACTTCTCAGTGTCGAAAATCTGGTTATTTGAGTATAGGTCCTGATAGAATTGTTTGAAAGTATTAAGAATGGCCTTGTGAGATGTGTGGGTTAGGTTATTAGCGTCCTTGATGGAAGAGATTATGTGTTGATTTTGTCTATGCTTAAGGTATGAAGCCAAGAGTTTCCCCGCCTTGTTGGCCTCGCAGAGATTTAGTGCCTTAAATTTATTAATCCACACCCCCGCTCGTTCACTCAGTATCTTATTGTATTCATACTTCTTCTGTGTCAGAGTCAAGAGTAGATTGGAGTCATTCAAGGAGGCAATATGGGCGGTCTCTAAGTCTCTAATTTCCCGTTCTAATTGAAGGAGTCCCTGGTTCAATCGTTTATTTATTTTAGTTTTTATCGCAATGATTGTCCCCCGTATAGTGGCCTTCAAAGCGTCCCAGTGTGTGTTTATATTAGTGTCAGACACCTTATTATGGTCAAGGTATTCTGAAATGGCCTCCGTAATCTTTTTTTATCTTCAGGATCCGATAGGACATCATTGTTAAACCGCCACCGTTTGGTAGTTTGTTCTCTGTGGCTACCGGTCAGGGTGAGAGAGATGCAAGAGTGGTCGGAAATCAATCGTGGAGCAATATTAGAGGACTCAATGAGGCTGGTGTATGCACCGGAAACAAGGATATAGTCGATCCTAGAGTATGAATTGTGGGGGGGCGAGTAGAAAGTATAATCCCTTGAGTCTGGGTGTTGGAGTCTCCAGGAATCTTTAAGGTTAAATTTTGAGCAAATAGAGGTGAGCTCAGCATGCGCGCTTGTGGGGTGGTATTGGCAAGTGGACTGTCTGTCAATTATCGGGTCCAGGGGGAGATTGAAGTCTCCTGCCATTATTATCAAATCTTCCCGAGGGATACCATCAAGCTTGTCGGAGACGCCCGACCAAAAGGTGGGATCATCTGTGTTGGGCCCATAAATATTGATCACATGGAATACGTCTTCGCCCCTCCTCAAGTGAGTGAGCAAGAAACGGCCCTCATCATCGTGCTGGGAGGATTCTAGCGTGATGTTAGCAGATCTCGAGATCAAGGTTAAGACCCCTCGCTTCTTCTTAACTGCCGATGAGCATGCCAATTGCGAAATCCAGCTGCCCTTTACCAGATTATTGTCTACTTCGGAAAGCTTAGTCTCCTGTAGGAGAACTATATCACTTTTGGTTTTGGCTAAATACTCCAAGACCTTACGTCTCTTCACAGGATGGTTAAGGCCCTTGACATTCAGGGAAGCTATCTTCAGATCACTCAGAAGGATCCCCTGCTTGTCAGTGGTCATGAGTAATGTGTCTATATGGTGAATTCAACAAGTATGGGTCGTAACATAAGAACAAATGTGAAAGTTCTAATGACACCGGTGCAGGCCCAATGTGGGCGCCAATATAAACATACAACCATAACTGTATTCCACATCTGGAAACCGGACAACCCCAACCCGAACAAAGCATACGGTACATAGGCCACTTGTCATGTCTAGAGAGTAGGAGGCGCCAGATAGAGAGAGGAGACAGGCAGAAGGAGGAAAGGGAAGAGAAGAGAAGACTACAGGAAAGTAGAAGGAGAGCAATTGAGGAAGCAACTGTGAAAACCATCAATGGTCGTATAAACGTGGGCGCTCTCAACCCCAATCCCCCCCACACCCACCCACCCCACCCCACCCTCAAAACCTAGCATGTGGGAGGTGCGACGACAGAAGCGTCCACCCGCCCCCCAGGGGAAACAACATGGTCGAAATATATACATAAACATACCTTCCCAGTATCCAACTTTCAAAGAGCCGTTGGTAAGAATGCAATTCAAGTACAAATAACTGTTGACATATCAGCATGGCAAATCCCACAAAGAAAGATCCATACCACCCATAGGACACAAATACCAAAAGAGCCAATATATCCCATCGGAACACCTGAACCGGGCAATAGCAAAAGGAGCAGAGGAATCAGTACATGCGTCACGCCGGGCCCGGTGAGGATTTTCTCTTGCTGGCCAGAAGCTGCGACGAATCCATCTCCTGAGTAGGAGGGCCTTCCAAATAGGAGGCAAGAGCACCGGGGTCAGTGAAAAAGAGGTGTCTCCCCCCCTCGGTGATCTTGAACCTAGCCGGCCCTACAAAGGAGAACAGAATACCTCTGGATTTCAGTTTGTCTCTCAAGCTTAGGAACCCCCTACGAGTGTCCACAGTAGGTTTCGAAAAGTCTTGGGTAAAGATGATTTTGTTACCCTTCCAGCTGAGGTTGTGATTTTTCCTGGCATGGGCAAGTAATGCTTCTACGTGGCGAAAACGGAGAGGTTTACAAATGATTGGGCGGACACCCTGCCGAGAGGAGGATTTGAATGAAGGGATTCTGTGTGCTCTGTCCAATTCAAAGGGCTGGTCGAACGTTATGCCAGTGAACTTAGGAATCCAATCCTCCAGAAAGGCTAAACAGGAGCCCAGAGGATCCTCTGAACCCTCCGGAACCCCAAGAATTCGGATGTTGCCCCTACGGTTGCGGTCCTCCAACTCGGCCGTCTGTCTTAGGAGCATGGAGGATGTGTTCGAAAAGGCTTTCATCTCCTTACTTGACTTGGAAACAATGTCCTCAACATCACTGATCCTCTGTTCAGCAGCGGAAAGTCTGTTATTTACTGCGTTCATGTCTGCTCTGATGGCTGTTATCTCCAGTTGTATGGTGTCAGTAGTTTGTTTGGTCGACTTGGCTAAGTCATGGACGTCGGCCAGCTTTTTCAGAATTAGTTCCAAGGTGCTATTGATATCTGGTTTCATTTTGACAGGAGAGTCTGACTGTGCAGGTTCACCTTTGTTTCTCTTGTGTACCAGTTTAGATTCGCGATCAGCCATTCTGGAGGTCGTGGCAACAATTGGATGAGAAGCTGTCTTGTGTAGCTGGCTTGTGACCCCGGTCTGCAATATTGCAATATTGACTGTATTGACAAAATTGACTGTCGACTTCCAACAGCGCCGAGCACTGGAGAAGAGAAAGGCTGACTTTAAGGAAATCGCATATTATCCGTGGAACCTGCAGACCAAATGACCACAACTCTGCAATTGGTCGACCAGTCACAGGGGCGTAAGAGGGTAAGCCACCAAAAGGCCGTATGATGAAGCCTCTGAGGCAGCAGGAGCCTTAATGAGATGGTCAAATACCCTCAGCTACAGGGCCAAAGTCGCACCCAGGCCGGTGACCCAAGCCTACCCTCCGCTGTATCGCCGGTTGAATCGCCCCCAGAGCGCACGGGACACGGGACCCAGCGTGGCGAAGTCCGACTCACAGATCCTTCCCTCCCCCAGTCTCTAACCCTAGAGCGCTTCAAAGCTCATGAGACCAGGAGTGGGAGCAGTGGGAGTCTAGTTCCGCTGTTGTGCACTGCTGTCTGGGAGTGAGACTGGACAGACACAGACCGTGATCTGGGGCAGACTGGCACCGGGGTCGCGCTGGCAAATCTGTGGGCAACCTGTGGCAGGTTTTGTCAGAGTAGCGCTGGCTAAGTTGGTGAAATCCATGCTAGAAATGCTTATGATGATTAGGATCGCTCCGTCTCGCCGTCACCTCCGCCGCCATTTTAAGGTCAGGCATGCCGACGTAGAGACGATCCGCTCGTAAAGACAACAAAGGCGCCGATTAAACCGTGCCAGCAAGGCACCAACAGTGAGAACAAACAGCCATCCGATATAAAAAACAAGCAGGGTACTTGCGGGCAGACCACGAGTCTATCGTTCGAGGAGACTCCGCTCGGGCTAGCGGGGAGGCGCCATCTTGTTTCCTTTCCTTCGCTTCTCACCGCGAGGCAGGATGATTCGCAGATCGCCTATGGAGGGACCGCAGCTGGCGTCAAAGGGCTCCTCTTGTGCCCGGCATCTTGCGCGGCAGAATAAGCTCAACCTGAGTCGCAAACAATCCCCACAGGACACGGGAAGGGCAGCATCTTCCCCCGGACCAACGGAGCGACGGAGTCAGGCGGCCATCTCGACTGCCGTCCAAGCCACGCCCCCATTTAACAGCAAATACTGATCCTTTTCCTGGTACATGCAAAACAGTGTTACTAAAGAGTTCAATGTAAGTAGCTTGAGCCGGGGACTGCCAAGAAAATTTACCCTTTGTCCCCTTTACTTCTTTCTGCCTTCACTTCACCCCTATACTTCATTTTACCTTAACTTTGTGATCTATGCTATACTTTATGATACCGCTAACCGTTTCTTTCATTTATTTTTATTTCATTTTATTAGATTAAATTTCATAATACTATTAAACTAAACTTACATTAAAATAAAATATGTTGGCATACACGAACCACATCATAAATTAAATGACTTATGTTCTGGACTACCAACCCTAACCCTATTATATTAAATCTGTTTATGATATTAAATAGGTGTAGCATTGTTGAAATCCTAAAGCTAACCATAACTCTACAATTCTGTTTAAATAATTGAAATAAAATACATTTATATTGTCTGTAAAATAAATAAGAATTATACACTTTTTAACTCTAATGGTCACTCTCTAACCTAATATGTTATAAAATACATTTTTGTGATTTAATTCTAGTCAGTTATTTATTATTATATCTAAATTAAAAAATAGATTTTTAAATCAAAAATAATTAATCTGATAATGGTTTTTCATAGTATCCCTAACACAAATAATTTTTATTCAATAATCTTTCAAATTATTTTTAATCATCATCATGGGCTCTTATTTATTGCTGTAATCTTTCAGTTATTCTTAATCATCCTCATGGGCTCTTATTGCTGTAATGCTAATTCAAACCCTATATTAATAAAAAGGTATATTCATATAAATTCTTTACAAATTATTTTGTATTTTTCAACCCAAGCAGGGTTGAAAGGGATTAGCAAAGGGCTTCTGGGTTATTGCTATTCATGATTTTGATCCTATGGTGGGTCGATATTGCTGATGGGTAAGGGAAATCTGTTGTAGTATATGATTAACTACATTGTGAAAACTCAACAGTCTGCTTTCTCTATGCTTGAGTCTCAAACGAATGCTAATAAGCCTACACTTTTTCTGTAGATGGATCCATCAAGTGGAGCAGTTTCAGCCTGCTGCGATTGATTTCTCTAGGGATGATTGTCTGCGGTGTGTTTGCTCTTTCATTGGGACCCTTCATAGCCATGGTAAGTAAACGCCTGTTCTCACTTTGTTCAGTACTATGAACGTGACTACTTATTTTATCAAGGTTCATAACAGTATAAGTAAAATTACAGGTGTTTGATCTATTTTAACAGAGATCAAGTCAGTGTGCGTTTTCAGAAACATGGACCATTGAGGAAGGATCCGAGTAGAAAGAGAGGACTATTTCCATTAATTTGTGGAATTGTTTTGTTGTATTAAGAGTCAAATAAGTTTTATTTGGTTTGAACATAACAAAACATGTATATGTAAAGTGCACACGCTGAGCACTGAATAACACAAGTCTGTTACCAATTTCAATAAGTGCTTAGTATGTTCTGGAACTGGATTTTAGGGTCTCCAAAATGGGGCTTGGATTTCCAATTACTATCAGGACAAGGGCCTGGGATTTATTTCACTGACTACTTTAGTCATTTTGCATCAGTCAAACAGCTATTTAAAATTCAATACTGCTTCTCCCTGCCGTTATGCTTAGCTGGCTTATGGCCCTTTAGCTAACCCTCGGCAAAATCTTGATTATACTGGCTTAATTGGTGTCATTATGGTAATTTCATGTAGCAAAATGTACAAAAATGACCAAGATTTCACCACATTATGTAATTTCAAGGAAAAATGTAGTACCATTCAGATCATTTTTTAACACGAGTGCCATTTCAGGTAGATTTTTTTTATCTGTGCGGATCGTTCGGTTAATCTTTGTGCGCAGAACTACAAATCTGAAGGCAAACTGCAGTGTATTGAATGCTAAGAGCAGATCCGTTCAAATGGGTTATCAACACACATTTTAGGTAGATTTGTTTACCCTAGTGGACTGTTCGGGTCATTTTTTAGCACAAAACTATAAGCATGAATGCGAGTGGCAGTGTTGTGATCATGAGCAATCAGACATCAACTTGAAATTTCATTTTCGAAGTTTCATACACACTTTACCTTTGTTGTGTGACACCGCAGTCTTGGTTTTGCTCAGCACTCTGCATTGCGTGACGTGTAGTATGTATGAATAGTAATAAGTATATGTAGAAATGACCCCGCATGCCAGTCAGTAGCAGTTGTTGAAAAGTAGGACTTTTGGAAGAGTTTAAATATAACGTGGGGCCACTTCACTGTTGTGTTGTATTCACTGTAATTTGTACTTTACCACTATCCAGAGGATCACTGAACAATTGGCTATTGTTGTTCTGCTCACATATGTGAATTACATAGATGATCTGAGCTCTAAATTGTTAATTCAGAATGTCCCATGGATTTTTCTTACTTTCAGTACTTTTTTCTTTCACTGAGCTTTTCTCTGCATCAATCTTTTGTAATTTGTTTACTGAAACCCTGTTTTTCAGTGTGTTTGCTTTTGTCATAGAGATAGAGGAATGCCACTGTGCCCTTAATGTTTTCCATGCAGAGTCTGTGGCCTTTATCGTCCTAGTTTTTACTCCTGGCTCTTTGGGCACTGAACATTTGCTTATCTTAATTAAGTAGTAATTCACGCAAGCCAGCAGGAAAGCTGATGAAACTGAGCTGTTTAGGGACTCTTTATGGAGACATGAAGGTGTTCGATCCCATAGAGAAGACAGAAAAGACACCTGTAGGCAGCTGGCATTTAACTAATTACTTCCAGCTCTAACCTTTTCACCCTGAGTGCATTATTAAACTTTATGTACAGCATGCTATACCTAATCTACAGCTGGAATCCGAGTCTCCTGAAAATACAGATTTTGAAGATAATTTGAAATTATCCAGGTGTTTCTACAGGAGTAAGTGCACCTCTTCCTTTCAAAGAAATTGCCCTTTAAACTCCTCAAACAGTTTCTCTAAGTACGTCACTAGCTGCAGGCATGGCTAAGACACTTCAAAACAAATACTGTACTTTTGAAAAATCAGAAAAGAGGAAAGAATAAACCATGCCTGGCATATCATTGGTGAGTGTGGAGTAAAACAATATTCCCATGCGGGCAGTGTGGTTCTTGCTATGTCTTTTCTGCTAGATGTCCACCAAGCAAGTGTTCTAGGGGGTTAAGAATACCAGTTGCTATGTTGAGACGTGATTATAGGACTACTTTAAAGTCTCCTATTCTCAAATTCCGACCCCCTTTTTGAAGATTATTGTTTTCAATGTATCAGTAGAAAACCAATCTCTGCTGGGTGATGGGAGACCTTATTGACATTGCATTGATTTGCAACATGAACGCCCACTCCTCGCTATACGTTTTCCACTACAATCCCATGATTTTGGTTTGAAAGTTAGCTTGACAGTCAAGTAGATGCATACTTTTTATTTATTTATTTAAAGATTTGTATAGCTCAAACATGACCCCAGAGGGTATCGGAGCGCTTTACATACGAGTTGCGGAAGACATAGGTAGATAGCTGTGGGAGAAAAGTAGAGAGATATACAACAGGTACACAATGACATATTAGCGGGCGACATTGAGGCCGTAGCAATTGCCAGGTAGCAGATTATTCGGCTAAATGAGATAGGAGACAAAAGGAGAAACGCTTATAGTTCAGCGCAGTGCTCATCAGTAGAGCTTTCACTTCCCTTTTGAAGGCAAATGTTGAAGAAATCAGTCTTGTTTTCACAGGTCGGGAGTTCCAGATTCTCGGGGCAATTCCAGAGAATGTACGATTGTAGGTTTCCATTTTTTTTTATTTCTTCGGCTTGTGCAGCAATGTTTTGGAGCCCCTTGAGGACCGGGAGCCACCCAATAGTTCGAGCTTATTTGCCAGGTCAAGAGGAGTGTTGAAGTGTAGTGCTCTATGAGTCATACATGTAATTTTTAATTGGATCCTTGAACTCGAACGGAAGCCAGTTGAGAGATTTCAGGTTCGAAGAGATGTGGTTGGTTTTCTTGGAACCAGTGATGAGCCTAGTCGCAGCATTCAGAGATGCTGGAGGGGGGCTAAGTTGAGTTTCGGTAGCCCGCATAGAGTGGCACTGCCGTATTCTAATCTTGAGATGACTAGTGCTTGCACCGCAGATTTGAAGTCTTCTTGGAGAAGGTAGGGTTTGAGTTGTCTTAGGATGCTCAGTTGGAAGTTCGCTCCTTTGGTAGATGCTCTGATGTGATCTTGCATGTTTAGGTTCTTATCTAGCATAGTTTCCAGTGATTTTGTGGAATCAATGATGTGTGGTGTGCAGTTGAGAGCGGAGAGGTTTTTCAGATATTTCTCAACAATGGGGGTTTGCCTAGTGGGCAAAATGAGGAGGAATTCTGTTTTAAGGGCATTTAGTTTGAGGTGGTTGGAGGTTAGCCAATTTAGGGTTTTGTGCAGGGTTCTGTTGAGATCTTGCATGTTTAGGTTCTTATCTAGCATAGTTCCCAGTGATTTTGTGGAATCAATAATGTGTGGTGTGCAGTTGAGAGCGGAGAGGTTTTTCAGATATTTCTCAACAATGGGGGTTTGCCTAGTGGGCAAAATGAGGAGGAATTCCGTTTTAAGGGCATTTAGTTTGAGGTGGTTGGAGGTTAGCCAATTTAGGATTTTGTGCAGGGTTCTGTTGAGTGTCTTGATATCTTCAGGGGAAGAGATTTTCATGTACAGTTGGGTGTCATCCGCATACATGTGATATTGGATGTTAGATGCTTTGAGGATTACAGTAATGTAGTTCAATGAAAAGGTTGAAGAGCGTGGGGGAGAGCGAGGACCCTTGGGGACCCTTAGTGTGCAGGGACTGGAGTTGGATAGAGCTTGATTGGATTTGACTCTCTGCGTTCTGTTATTGAGAAAAGAGGCAAACCATTTTAGTACTGTGCCTGAGAGCCCCATCCTACATTCCAAAAGGTTAAGTAAATTGTCATGTTTGACAGTGTCAAATGCAGATGAGAGATCGAGTAGTATTAGTAGGCAAGATTAATTCTGGTCAAGCAATGTGAGAACGTCGTCCACTATATGAGTGATGGCCGGTTCAGTGCTATGGCCGGGACGGAAGCCCAATTGGAATTGGTCAAGAAGTTGGAATTCCTCAATGTGTTTGCGCAGTTGTTCATGTACATATTTCTCAAGGAGTTTTGACAGAGTAGGAATGTTTATGATTGGTTGATAGTTATTCAGGTCTTCAGGATCCGCCGTCGTTTTTTTGAGAATAGGGAGAACTAAGCCTGCCTTCAGGCAGTCAGGGATCTCACCTTGAAGAAGAGAAGCATTGATGATTTTGGACCAGAGCGGGACAAGTGATCTTATCATTACTTTAAAGATGTTAGGGGGGAGGGGATCATTGAAGTGATTTGAAGGTTTCAGGGTCGAGAGTATGTTGAAGATCGAAGTGTCGTTGAGGGATGTGAATTGACTCCAAGAGGCATTGTTTTTAGGGGAGAGACAGGGTGGAGTAAGAGGGAGCGTGGGTAAGGGGGAGTCAGGAGAGGGTGAGAGATCAATCAGGGCAGACTTTAGATCCGATTCGATCTTACTCACCTTTTCAAGGAAGAAGTCAGCATCGGCATCGCAGTTTGGCTGGGGTCAGATTTTATAGGAGTGTTATTGGATTGTAACTTAATCAACTCAAACAGCCTTTTCAGGCGACTTTTAGTTTTGTCAAGTTGGGATTTGAAGAAGGTTGCCTTCGCCGTTCTGATGAGTTTGTTGTATCTACTCCTTTTTAGTCTTAGGATTTTTAGTAGACCAGTGGATGGAGCGGATCTCCAAGCGCGTTCTGCTAATCTCAGGCTGCGTCTGTCAGCATTTAGGCTGCCATTGAACCATTGTTTGGAGTCTTTGTTGGACTTTCTTTTTAGTTGAAGGGGGGCAGTTGCATTCATGGCAGTCAACATGGAGTTGTTATAGTGCTCAGCGAGGACGTGAACGTCGGACATGTTTGCAGGCGGCGGTAGGGAGATATTGCAACGAGATATAAGCTAATTTACGTTTGTATTTTGGAGCGTTCTTTTTCAATGTTTTTATTTAATGGTTGTGATCTTTTGGAGTTCCAACTTTCTTGGATATGGAAGGTGATATAGTGATGGTCCGACCAGTCGCAGGGGAGAATAGATTCGAGCTGAATGGAGTTGTGATTGGAGATGATTAGATCGAGGGTCGAGCCTAAGTTGTGCGTAGGACTGTCACAGAATTGAGTCAGGCAGAGGTCAGTTAGGGAGTCTTTTAGACTGTTAGCCGCCTGATCCTGCGGGTCATTCCAATGGAGATTGAAGTCACCAAGGAAGAACTGGGGGCAGTGTTGACCCTGGTTGGAGGCAATGGTTTCCATAGTTTGTTCAATTAGAGGGAGGTTGTCTCCTGGAGGGTGGTAGAAGATGTGCAGGCTGCTTAAGGGTCTATGTTTGCTAGTGATGTCTATGCATAAATATAATCCCCTGTGGTAATCTGTTTTAATCAATGAGAACTAGTCTATTTAGATGTGTAGGGAAGTTGCAAGGGTGTATGTTTTATGATGTATGTAAAAGGAAAGTGTTTTTCCTCTTAGAGATCCCTGAACCACCAACCTAGTTGGTGTCATGCTTCATCATTGGGCCCACCCGATGACACCGACTGTGTCCCGGGTGTGCTTCTACGCCTGATTACAGCGGAGCAGGTATATTACTGAGTGTGCAGTGTTGGTGACGTGAAGAGTGAAAGGTTAAAAACTGTCCAGTGATCCCAAAAAGATTACTTTATCGTTTGGGCCTCTGGCAGCAGTAAAAACAAGGCGTTGGATGTGGGTGGAGTTGTATTTAGGGTACTCCTGCATCCAGTGGGTGGTCTACATGTTTCAGCCAGGCCTTGAAATGTACACTTTCCTTTTACATACATCATAAAACATACACCCTTGCGACTTCCCTACACGTCTAAATAGACTAGTTCTCATTGATTAAAACAGATTACCACAGGGGATCTGGAATAGTCCCTAATTCCTCTCTCTCCTCTTGAAATATAATATGCATAAATATTCACAGGATGAGAGATTTGCCGAAGGGGACTGCTTTGCTGAGAGCGAGTTGTGGTAGATACATGCTATGCCACTTCCAGTCCTTCCTCTTAACTCGATCGAGTCTGATAATGTTGTTGCTCGGAGGGACAAGAATGTCAAGGATGGGACCTGAGGAGTCGGTGAGCCAAGTTTCGGTGAGGATAAGGAGGTCTAGTTCCTGAACAAGGATGAGATTGGCAAGGTCCGTGTCATGTTTCACCGCTGATCTACAGTTGAATAACATGCATTTCAGGTGTGATTTGTGGTCAGTGCGAGAGGGCTGAGTAATGGGGATCTGCATAATGTTATTAATGTTTAAGGCATTAAAGTTGAGTCTGGGAGCTCTATGCAGGTTAGATGTGATGCTTTGTATAGCCTCTGTGTTGCCTTGCTTGGGATTAGTCGCTCCAGGAGCATTTAAAGGGGCGGTTTGAGAGGTTCCAGGAGGGACTGGGATTACCGTAAGAGAGGAGTTGTAAGCTCGAAGGTGGGAGAGAATATCTGGTTCTGATAAATGATTTTTGAATCTGACGGGTCTAGATGGGCCGTTAGGGTAGAGAGTGGTATTGCAGTTCTGGCCTGGGGGTTTCTGCCCGAGTTCACTCGATAAGATAGTGGGAGGAGATAGTAGTTTAGGGTGATGGTGGATCATATGCAGGATCTCCTGCGAGGTCTTGTTGGAAGAGAAGTCAAGGGCCAGCTCCGTGGTGATGTTAATGAGATTTTGTATGTCAGCTTTGAGGTTTAGAAGTTCCTGGTTTATTTGCTTGAGCTTAGATGCAGGACCAGATTGTGGTTCATAGCTCTTGTGGAGGGGATGAGAAGGGTTGTTCACTAGGTTGGAGGTAGGTGAGTCCCAGGAGAGGGGACGATGAGGAGGCGGTGCCGTCCTCTGAGGAGGATATCCGTCTCTGATGGACAAGAGAGCAAGGTAAGTGGGCGCTAGAATTGGCATGAGGTAGGAGTTTGGATGGAAGGGGGGAAGAGTTCAAGAGTTGAGGATTAGAATGGAAGCGGGGTGTCTTGGTGTTGAAGAGATTAGGGGGAACTGACTTCCGGCTGGAGAGTGGGTGAGCCTGCTGTGGAGAAAGGGAATTATCAAGGAGAGAGCCAGAGGAAGGGGAGTGAGGGAAGTGTAGGAGAGGTGGTCGGAGCTAGGGATAACATTCGCTCCAGCATTACGGGAATGGCGGTGGTCAAGTCTGGGTGGTCAGGAGACGGTTGGTGCGTCTGTGGAGCCCATATTTGGCGAACTAGGGCCCTATGAGTGTTGTTCAAGGTAGGCAGGGCACTCAACAGGTGTTTGTGGCTCATTAGAGAGAGATCATGTAGGGCCTGTGGCAGAGTTAGGGGCAGGTCGTTCCTAGTGTGATTAGGAGTGTTTCTTTGGTCCAGTTTTTTTTAAAATTTTTTTAAATGAAGGAGAATCTGTCATCAAAGATGCCCAGGTTCCGATCGGACGCTTGAATTAGGATAGTCTCATTGTTGTAGATGGATATGGTAGCATTTGCTCTGAATGTTGGTGACGTCACTGCTAAGAGTCTTAGGCCATGAGGAAATTTATTAGTCGAGGCGATTCTGAGTAAAGAATGGAACGCCATTCTCCACTGAGCTCTTCTTTTAGTATAAAAGTTCAGACAACTAGTAATAGCACCTTTTTTTGACAGAAATAGGGGTCAGAGGTAAGGGTTTCTGGGTTAGCTTTGAGAAGTCCATGTTTCAGAGATTAAATCTTGTTTTTGGAGTGATTGGGCGGATAAAATAATTATGTAGCTATTCATACCTAGCTTTTCTAGTCTGGAGCCCAATCTGCACTGAGCGAGGAAGGGCATGATGGCGAGCGATTAGATCGCGAAGATTAGTAGGCAGGAGTGGCCTGGTTCCCAGTGTAGAGGTCGATTGGATAGCAAGGAGATAATAAGCAATCTTAGATGGACGTCTCAGATTTGATTCGGAGGTAGATGGTGTTCACAGTCCTGATATGAGTGCCGGGAGTCCTAGTCAGGTGTCTGGAGGGGATAGAGCAGAACTAAACGATCATCATAGAGCTCCGCAGTCTTGTCTTAGTGTCAGTGTCGTGGCCGGCCCCCAGACCAGGGAGTTTGGAGCTCAGCAGGCGAGGGAGGACTCCAACCAAGTCTTAGGGCCTGAAGATGTACAAGTATTCAAGAAGCGGCCATTTTAGGTGACTCAAGATTCATGAGATGGCAGGCTCTAGCCCTGCCATCAGGGACTGTAAAGGAGCAAGATCGAGCAGGAACGAGTGAGCGTAAACCCCAGCTCAGCCCGGCAAAGATAAACAACCAATTAGGGCAGAGATAGAGCTCCGCAGTCTAAGCGTCAGAGATAAACTAGTTGGTCATAGAGAGAGCTCCGCAGTCTTAGTGACAGTGTTGTGTCCGGCCCCCAGACCCGGGAGTTTGGAGCTCAGTGGGAGAGGGAGGCGTCCAACGAAGTCTTTGGGTCAGAAGATGTACAAGTATTTAAGGAGCGGCCATTTTTGGTGACCCAAGTTTCATGAGATGGCGGGCTCTAGACCTGCCATCAAGGACTGAAGGGGAGCAAGATCGAGCAGGAATGAGTGAGCGTCACCCCAGCTCCAGCCCAGCAAAGATAAACAACCAGTTAGGGCAGTGAGCGAGCTCCACAGTGTTCTGGCCGGCCCCCAGACCAGGGAGTTTGAAGCTTAGCGGGAGAGGGAAGCCTCCAACAAAGTCTTTGTGCCTTAAAAAGGCATCCGCAAGCTGGGCTAGGCAATGCGGCAGAATCATGCAATCGACCATGTCATCCCCAAGGTTGGAGAACAGTGTGAGGGCACTTACCGTATCCTCCTAGAAGACTAGAAGTCCAACGGGCATGAAGAGAACGTAACCAGGCCATTTGTTGCATCGGGGAGGGAGGACATGTTCCACATACCGCCTCATCAATCGATAGATCAAAGCAGCGGTCTCAAAAACATCCGATCCGATGTGTCCCAGAAGGTTTCTGTCAACTTTCTGTTGAAGGATGCCACCTCCCATGGTTGATTGTACCAATTCCCCAGAGAGACGAACCTCATGAACTGATTCTTCGACGGCCAATAAAACGTTTTTTGTTCTTGAGAATCATGATAGACAAGTTTGCCCATTGCACTTAATGGACACACTCACAGAGTCAAAGCAATCATGATGTTAGCCTAGTTAATAAAGACTAAGATTGACCAATCTTAAACAGTTGTTTAGGCCGCATGAAACCATGTGTTGACAAGTTCCTCATACTTTTCCTTCTTTCCTCATTATTTCATATGTTTTTTATTTTTTTATTTTTGCTATGCCATGTTATACATATGTATCAAAACTAACACTACTTAAATATTTTTTATCTCAAATTAGGATGAAACAGATTATCATTATTGGTATAGCATACTATCCCGTGGTTATTCCGGGAATGTTGGTTTTAAAACTCATCTATACTGTTTGAAAAGCAGTTAGATTTTTTTAACCATGTGTTTTTATTGGGCTTTTACATTGAACAACAGAGGAGTGAACAGCCCATACACCATACAGAATCACGTCAAATCAGAAAGGCGACTGCCGGGTAATGTAAGACATTAGGGCACTGGAGGAGCAGATTAATATTTTGGGATACATGTTGAGGAGTTGAGGAGAGCAGTTTGGATGATGTGCCTAAACTGGATGCAGTGGGGGCATGTTCGTTAATTGGGGAGAGCTAGAAAACCTTGAAGGGAGGGAAAAAGAGGTGTAGGACGAGGGCGCCATGAAGTGAGGTTGTCGGTAAGGTACAAAGTGTGCGACAGGCAAACCGGTGTGGTTGCGTCTAAGTTGGTATTATTGCAGGAGGGGTCCCAAGGGAGAAGGGATTGGGGGAGGTCAGAAGGTCTAATGTTAACTGGAGTGAGTGGAGGGCAAGGAGTAATAAAGGGACAGCAGTAGTGATAAAGGGATCTATTACTGGAGAAGCAGGAAGTCAAGGTTCAAGGGGGTAGGTCTTCATTCCACGTTAATTGGAGAAAGTGGTCAAGGAGGGTGTCCTAAGCAGGGAAAATTGGGCGTTTACGCAGGTGACGGACTTCCTCAAAGGAAAGGGTCTCCCCCCAACTCCGCAGCGCTCCATACAAGGCTTCAGGTGCCTGACTCGATCTCTGGTGTAAAGTGAGGGTTCACTTGGTGAGTAGGGGAGAAAGGCTGGCACAGCATTCCCTCACCGCTATGCGCTTTCCATGCTTGAATATGCCCAGGGCGCAAACTTCTCAAGTGTTTGTCAGGAAGTTCTGTTACTTCCCGGAGTGGTGCATGGATCATGCGCGAATATGTAGACAGGGCGGGACATGACCACAACATGTGTTGAAGATCTGCTGTTAGTGTGTGGCAGTGCGGACAGCCCAGATGAGCGGCAGGGAAGAAGCTAATACGCTTTCAGTTGTTAAATAGGCACTGTGGAGAATAGTGAACTGGATGCTTTTGAAATGGGCATTTCAGAAGACCCGGTGTGGGAAGTCTAGTGCCCTGTCCCATTAGGTATCATGAAGAGTCCGCTCATGTCTGCTTCCCATTTGCCCCTCAGCGATGTCATTGAGAACCTAGTGTTATCTCTCACTACCGTTTAAAGCCATGTTATAAGATGACGACATGTTCCCATGTTTAGTAGAGTCTGTATATTTGGGTTTGGGGCTCCACATTTACTATAGACCAAAAGGTGGAAAATGTTTGGTGTAGTTGATGATGTATTAGGAATTGACCCCTGGGGAGGGCAAAATCATATGTTAGTTGGTCGAGAGACAGGACGTGGGCCTCTGCAAATGGGTCGCCAATGTTGGATAGAGTGCAGGCGAGCCAGGGTGCTAAGTCTGCTGAAGAATGGAAACCAGGAGGCGCGGGTTCGGAAAACAGTTTGACTTTTTTGCAAAAGCAAGATGGTGCTTGTGTAGGACGCAGGTGCGTATCGCTCTCGCTCGTGAAACTCCTGAGTGGCCAAAAAAGGAATAAGAGAACTTCGTTCCAGAGTATGATCTCTGGACCTTACCCTTACGAGCAGCTGCGGTGCAGCGCACCGGGAGCCGTGTTGTGGACGAAGCGAAGACCGCGGACGCCGGTCGGCTACACCTCAGACGCTGTGTGGCTGCTCACATTGGTTACGTGGCTCCGGCGCTCTCCGATACACTGTTGCAGCGGAGCTCCCAAACAACGCAGAATGCCCAGCCGTGGGTCTCGGAAAACCGGCCCGACTGCTGCATTGTCAGGTGGACTTCCTTCCTCCTCTCAGGACTGTGGTAAGGGGGTGAAGGGAGGGAAAAATCAACAAGGGGCTATGGAAAAAGGATATCCCAAGGCCAGCACTCTGGAGAGTGGAGCTAGGACCTGATTGGGGAAGACTGATGCTCCCGGTGACAGTAAAGGTGGTCAACCCCTAATTTCCACTCTGTTTTCTGGTAGCAGTAAGGTTACATCTATGGACCAGAAATCAAGCAAGGGGCAAAGGGCATTCTTGCCCAGCAGGGAGGCGGAGGAAAAGTTGGAGGGAAAAGCTGATTCCCCCTCACCAGGAGATCAAAAGGACATGGGGACACTGAATAACTCCAGTCCACCTCAGAGTGAGACACCACTCTCAATTGATGATCCCCAAATTGACTCCATAATCAGTATAGGGGTGTCTGTAGATGCAGCTCCAATCCCAGCGACCCAAGAAGGCATCAGGGGAGATGGCCCCAATAAGGTGAACACTAACGGTGGCCAGGGCCAGGACCGTACCAAACAGACGAAATCAAGTGATGGGTGCACGGAAGCTCGATGCTCGACCCAGTCTGCAACTGCAGTTCATCAAACGGCTCACACTGAAGATATTACAGGGCTTTCCCTGGAGCTGGTACCAGACCTGGGGAGGGTTGCTAACGAGTTGCCTCCAATGTGTACAGCTAGGTCTCCTGACACCAGAGACACATTTTTGTCACTTACGGATGAGTCAGATCTCTCGATTATTGGGGAGTCATCATCTTCCCTAACCAATGAACCAGTCTCAGAGTCACCCTCCAGTGATGCCCGGGAAGAAACTACCTGCGCAACCCAACGTAAGCTGTCTGGGAGAGGCTCTCGGGGGAAGAAGAAGAGCGACAAAAAGGGGAGCAGGTGGAAAAGCCTCTAAAGGCAGCAGTGGAGATGGCTCCTTGGGCAATCTTCACTGGGACTATTCTCAGTCTCGGCTGGCGTTCTCCGGCGACAAACCTGAAAAATCCTCAAAAGAAGGCACTATGGAAACATCTGGTATGCTTCCGCACTCTTCCTCAGTAGAGGGATCTCTGGCGACAATTCTCCAAACAATAAGGCAGGTTCAAGATGAAACTAAGAGCTCGAGTCGTCGCGCGAGGCTTGCTACTAAAAAATTGCACGGGACCGTGGAAAAAAAAAATCTGTAAAACCTGCTCAGATATTGCCGGCAGAATGACTATGGTTGAGGAACGAACCAAACATTTGGAATCCGATGTCAAGGCCTTAAAACCCGAAGAAGCATCACAGACAGCAACGATGGTCGATGTCCACTGGAAGCTTGAAGAGTACGAAAATAGACAGAGGGGTAATAATTTGAGAGTCCTTGGGATACCCGAGGGAGTGGAAGCCTCTGATGTACGTGCATATGTTTTATCTCTCTTCAAGGGTGCCTTTCCTGAGAAAACCCATTGGGACTGGAGTGCAGAGGTTCAACGTGCCTCCAGGTTCCCCCTAATGATGAAGAAATCTCGATCCAACGAAGCCGAAAGACCTTGGGTGATCCTGGTTTATTTTGGGAATTTCCTGTTGCGCTAAGAAATCTATGATCAAGCACGTCCCAACGCAAAGAAGGATTTTGGGGGTATCTCGTTTTTTGTAATACCCGATTTTGCCCATGCCACAGTAGATAGGCGATGGTGGATGCAGCAGTTGTTTGACCCCTTCCAGTAACTTGGAGCGGACCTTTATCTCCTAAACACTGCCCGCCTAAAAGTGACTTTTAAAGGGCAAACACGTAGTTTTACTTCAGAAATTGTAGCTCAGGAGTACTTAAAAGAAATCGGTGGAGGGAAAGCATGTGAAATATAGTGCATCAAAATATTTAGTGGTTGCTGTTTCTAGTTGCCGGGTTAAATATTAGGTGATAAAAACTGCCAGAAAGCTGGAATCACTTTTGAGTCTTGAAGAATAGCAGAGTCCTGATATATTTGGGCTGGAATGGAATATTTAGTCTAGAAGTTTTTGCTGTTTTTTTCTCTTTAGGGGGGTCACGGGTTGGGAGCGACTGGAGAAGCACACTTGCATAGGCACCATCATTCAGGCTTCTTGCATTATTGCTTATTTGATCTGGGGGTGGGGGGAGGGGACAATGGAAGGGGGTTCTGGTGGTGGGGACTGGGAGGGTGCTACACAAGAGGATAAATGGACATAAGAAAATACAAGAAGATATAGCGGAGCTAAGGACAGGAAGATGTTAATGGGTGGCTAGGGGCGAGTTGTTAAACGTGAGATATGAACAGAAAGTTTAGGAAATAGGGCCAATGAGTAAACTAAGAGTTGCCTCAGTGAACATTTGCGGTCTTAACGACAAGAAAAAGAGAGCTAGGATAACTTTGGAATTTAGAGGCGGATATAATATGTCTCCAAGAGACCCACATTGAGGGAGTGCAGCTGTCTTTGTTGGACACTCTGGTTTTAAACTGGTTGCGGGTACACGGCAAAACACGCGGACTTGCGGGGTTGCAATTCTGGCTAAAAGGGATTTGATTTCGTTTTTTTCACATGTTCGTACCGATAGTCTGGGGAGATGGGTTATTCTGGGATTTCGGTCAAATGTTTGTACTTTCACACTGTGTTCTATATATGGACCAATTCTAGATGATGCTGGGCTGTACGATTGGTTGAATAATGAACTGGTGTCCTGGCCGGCTGCCATTGTTCTATGCTGAGACCTAAACATTAATTTGTCTAATAGTTGGTCTTATGAGGAGCAATATAAATACTACAGCAGGAAACCCAGTATATTCCGGTCTCCTAAAAGTCTTTGTAAAGATTATACCCTAATGGATGTGTGGCACCCGGAGGCCAACCGACCATGGTTTTACCTTTTTCTCTTCACCCCATCAGTCACATGCCTGTCTTTTTGTTTCACATTCTATAATCCAAAACTCCGACATTGAAATTTTCCCCCGGGTCATGTCTGACCACAACCCGCTAGTCTTGGTAATCAAGGAGGGTGGGTCTCGTAGAAAGGGCAGTCTCAATAGTCCTTTATTCGGTACTTAAAAAATACCATAAAAGTACATATACAGTTAAAATCAGTAAAATACAGTTCATAACACATGGTTGGAGACAATTGGCCAACAAAAATTCATTCAACACCACCCTATTGAGTTCCTTAACCTTAAAGCAAACTTAATGAAATTCATAATGCAAAACAGAGTATGAGGATCATTAGCCCTTTGCAAGAATAATAAGGCAACCTTGGCATGTTTAAACTTTGCCTGTTTTAAAATTCCTACTAAAAAGCTACGCCTAGGTAAAACATAAAATGGGCATAATAGTACAAAATGAAGGGTATCCTGCGGAGACCTGTTGTCGCAGCCGCAGGAACCCTTCTGCTCAACGATTGAAGTAAAACCTGGTGGATCAGCCAATAGATGGTGTAAAAGGTTGAGCCTAAAACGAGTGATTAAAAATCTATCCTGGCCGTTCTACATAAGAGCGAGATAAGGTTCCATTCCTTCCTCTGTTTTCACCATTCTATGAGCACAGACTGAGGTTTTACTTTCTTCCGCAGCCGCTTTACGTGAGGCTACCAGGTCCAGGAAACTTTTTTTGACTCTCAATGTATCTTGGGGGATAATTTCCGTTGGATTGGTAAAAAGATCCTTACAACCAATTCCCTCAAGTGTGGACTTCACGTATTTTAGCCAGGGAATCCTCATTCCTTTGTCCCTTTCTGTACAGTCTCTAATAATTTGTCTGCTCAGGTCTGCCTCAGTATTGGACCAAATCTTTAATCAGGCCATAAGAGGTCTGGCCTTTATCAGGTCCTCAATGTATACCCTTCCTAGTTCTTCATGGATAATATAGGCGGGAGTACTTTGTGGGGGTTTGAGCACCGTTATCAAATATTTATTCTCCTCTGTCTGTAACTGCTGAGTGCTAACAAAACCCCAAACTTCAGACCCATATACCACTTTTGAGCAACCGATTGAGCTGTACAAGTTCATAACTTTTTCTGGCGACCACCGGCCCAGCCTGCGTCCATAATTCATGATCGCCCCCGTCGAGGCCACTAATTTGGAACACCGCTCTTCAATTAAAAATTTTAAATTTAAAAGCCCATCAAATAACAAGCCAAGGTAGGGGAAGGCCTTTACCTGCCCTAGTTTGTGTGTGCCTATTTTGTATGAGAACTTCTTACAAGGTTTGGTTCCAGCCAACATGTCATAGGACTTAGTCAGGTTTGCCGACAAGTCTAAGGTGTCCATAAAACTGACAAACCCGGGGCTAAAAGAACCGCATCATCTGCGTACAACAACACAGAGACAGAGCGGGAACCTACTCGAGGAGAATCTACTTTTAATTTGCCTAGTGCCTGGTCTAAATTAATAATATATAGGGAAAACAAAAACGGGGCTAAAAATACATCCCTGTCTGACCCCACTATTTCAAGCAAATGGTGCCGTAGTGCCTCCTTCCAAATTAAAACGCACTTTGGCAGTGGTGTTCCAGTGCAGTGCTCTCAGGATGTTAACCAGGCCCTGATCGACCCCTAATCTGGACATCAAGGCCCACAGCTTCTCTCTATTGACGTGGTCAAAAGCTGCAGTGAGGTCCATAAACCCAAGATATATAGCCTCATTGCTAGCTAGAGTATATTTTGCCACCAATAGATAGAGGTTCAGGCACTGGTCCGTTGTTGATCTCCCTGCCCTGAACCCGTACTGAGTATCTGTGATGATTTGATGTTTGTCGGCCCAGTCCGTGAGGCGGTTGAAAACCACTCGTCCCAACACTTTGGCCATCACATCGATCAAAGATATGGGGCGGTATCACTGGGGGTTATCCCTGTTCCCTTTTTTAAAGATGGGGACTATTGTTGCCGATGACCATGAACGCGGGAGGCCGGTTGCGACCGCCGCATTTATCACCCTTGTAACAATAGGGGCCCACAGCTCCACCTTACTTAAATAAAGGTCTGGTGGGATACCATCTGGTCCTGGCGCTTTGTTTTGCGTTAAGCCCTGGATACCCGCTATCACTTCCTCCAGAGAAAATTCAATCGTGGTAACCCACCGGGGTCCCTTCCCATCATCCTTATTATTCTCAGCGGTGTGGTTATATAAACTTTTAAAATGATCATACCATTGTTCTGGCAAAATGGTAGTACCAATTTCTGGGGCATTAGTGTCCTGAAAACATGGGTTATTTATTATTTTCCAGAACGCAGTTATGTCCCTTCTATTTGCTGCGGCCCTTAAATCTTCCCGGGCTTGTGATTGGAGGGAATATTTCCTGCGTTTAATCGTCTTTTTGTATGTGATCCTACACAATGCAATGCGTGACTTGTCCCGGGGGACAGTTTTCAAGCTAGATTTTAGCTCTTTCTGTGCCCGGGAACAATCTTTGTCGAACCATCTGGGGGTGGCGTTTACTCTCCCTTGCTTAGTGGTCTTTAGTAGCCCATCTATTAGATGCGCCACTTCCTCAAATGCTTTGACAACGGCAGGTCCCTCCACCGAAAGGTCAAGGCACGCCCCAATCACTTCATTCCCTGTCTCCATTAGGGATTTGTAAAAAGCATCCCCGTCCACTTTGGTACCTCTAAGTCGTCTCCCCTGATCCGTTACCCTCTCAATACTGGCTACCCCAACACCTCTCCTAGCACTTCTGGGGGGCAGATCTTCTATCTCCAGCACTAGGGGGTTGTGATCGCTGAATATACTCCATTCGATCTCTGCCCCTCTTATCCAGTCCTTAAATAGACTGGAGACCACTACGTAGTCTATGAAAGAGCGACACCCTCTGCCCTTGAATGTTGGAATGACCTCCCCTCCACTTCCTATAGCCACAAGGTCTATAGTGTGTACTAGGGCGTGACTTTTCAGGACCCTATCCAATTCCATCCCCTCACCGGAGTGCTGAAAGTGCGGACCTTCCTCCAACGTGCAACGAGACCAGTCCTCATTAACAGGTATCAGGTTGGGGCACAGGTGGCAATTAAAATCACCCGCTAAAACCACTAACTGGGCCACCGCTCCCTTCCTCGATGCTGTCTCTGCGCTTAATCGATTATCGAATTCACTTATTGTAGATCCCTTACCCTTGACTGCCACTGAGTTATACAAATTAATCAAAATCACATTTAGCCCATTAGTGTGGAACCCAAGGGCCTGATTATTATTTGTGAGCCAATTTAGGTTGGTCCATACTCCTTCCAGCTGCAGATCTACAAATATAAAAAGTCCTCCCATAGCTCTTCCCGAGGTTGACTTCTGTGCAGGCACAGAAAAACACTTATACCCCGCTAGATGAAAGGGGCTACAGTCTATCGCCCAGGTTTCCTGCAAACAAATTAACTGAAACCTGGTGATATACTTCCAACATTCCTGGTTATCAAATTTTGCTGATAGTCCCACTATATTCCATCTTACCAGTTTTAGCCCCTCCTGCGTTTGTGTCTCTCTTGGATATAGTGTAGCTAGGTTATTGTCCTCTATCCTTTCACCTTTTGAGTCCTCGATAGACCTGGGCTGATTATATAAATTCTCTGGTCGCTGAGGGTGCAGGAAGATATGATCCAGCCCCGCTACTTCCTCACTCCCTGATGACCTAACCGGTAGTCCTGGGGGTTACAATCCATAAGAGTCCCATCCGGGGACTGCACAACATAGCTAGTGAGCACATTCAATGCGGGGTGGTGAGATAAAGTTACAGTCTGGGAGATATTAGGGGAACAACCCTTTTCACAGAGTCGATTTGTGGGAAGGGTTCTATTGCTCTTTAGTCAGTCCTGCTCCTCTAAAGACATAAGGGGGTCAAATCTGTTCCTCAGGCTAAGTGCTCCCTGATTTCCAAGGGAAGCATATGGCATTGGACGGCAGAAACCCTTCCCACCCAAAGGGCTATCACTTCTGCTTCGGAATCCGAGGCCTGGACCAAAACACGGAGTTGCCCTTGGGTAGAAAAAGCTCAGGGGCAAAGATCTGATATTACTTGATTGGCTAACCGGTCCCCAGCTTAATATTTGGTCGACTACGCACTGGTTCCTAAGATTTACCACCACACAGTCGCCGGTAGCATCCTTTGACCTGTTCCCCAACCAGCTCACCCTACGGACAAACAGAATTTCGCCCTGATCATTCCCTGTTAGCGGCCTATTCTTGTTCAGCCAGAACATGATTTTGTTCTTGAGTTCATCTGTATGATCTGGCTTCAACCCCGGGACCCCCGTGAGTATAATTACGTATGAGGCCGCTTCTGGGGGTAAGTTTATATAGGGTAGAGGATCGCCTTTGGGGGTGGCCCTTCAGATTTGCACTGGGGTGGAAATTCTGGTGAGGGCTGCTTATGGGCTATAACTTGGGGGATACGTGTTGGTGGGGCAAGAGTAACATCACCTAAGCTCACAGTATAGCCATTGAGAACACAACTAGTGTGTGGATGATGGGGGTTTGGGGACAATAGAGGACGCTTGGCAATTGTGGATTGCCCTTCTGGGGGATTACTTGGTTGTGCAACTAACGGGATCGTAGTGATAGTCTCAGTGACTTTGGCAGTTGTTAGTGGAGGTGAAGTATTACCCGCCCCCACCCCCTTTGTTTTAACCAAGGTTACCACTTTGTCTAGCCGACTCAGAATTAGTTTCATTTGAGTGTTGATGATCTGCTCAAAATAATTCTGAAAGTCACTAATGATTTGGGATACCCAGTTCGGGGGTACTTGCGGTAACGACGCGTGCCCCTTGAGTTCCCCTGCAGCCACATTGCTGATTTCGGTCGGGGTGGGGGTAGTTTTTCCCCTCTTCTGCCTGTGTTTCTTAGTGCTAATTCTGTTTTTCCTAGCGATTTGTCCCTTCCCCCCCGCCCCCGCTATCTGTGTCTCTAAATCATCATTAGTCGCCAGCTGGGCGCAAGGAATATCAGTAGATGGAGAAACTGCTAGAGCATTTGGGGGGATTACAACCATGTCAGTCTCGGATTCTTGGGACAAGGGGGTAAGGTCGATTTGCGTGGTTAATGAAAGACGCCTCTGAGTGCGCTCGATTTCATTAGCAACCGCACCGATGGCTTTTCGCAACATTCTATCAATTGCGGTGGGCTGAGCAGGTTTGGTCGCAGAACGGGGATTAGGTGAAATATTCAAGCTCAGCTTGGATGACCTTGTTTGTACCGTACTAGCCATTGTATATGATTTCTACAGGTATAATGATTGATAGGCAAGCACAAGAGGTCTTCCCCTTCAAGATACGAGAAAAGCGAAAGCAACTATAGGGCCAATCAAAACCACCCCAGCTAATCGAAAATGAACAGTCCAGATCCGCACCCTACTTGAGTCTAAAACAGTGATCTCCCAGTCCAGTCTATCATATACAGTAATGCTACCTCTTCTCAAGTCCACAACTGGGTCCTTGATCGCCCTCGGAGTTCGAAGTGATCTTCACAGAGGGGGGCCCCAGTCCAGCCTCTACCGGCCCCTGACGGCCACAGACGGCTCGCCCTTTGCCCGGGCTTAGCCCAGCGCCCGCCTGCGCGTGTCCTAGGTGGCGGGAAGGGCTAATCTCTTTTAAATCTTCCAGTTACAGGGGGGAGGGGCTAGGTGTCCGGTGCCCCGCAGCGTCCTGGTCCTTGTAGTGCTCTTGGGCCCCCACAGACACAACAGCAGCAATACGAAGCGTCTCCCGCCGAGTGGGAGACGCGAGGAGTAGATGTAGCCCCCGGTTACAGGGGGGAGGGGCGAGGTGTCCGGTGCCCCGCAGCGTCCTGGCCCTTGTAGTGCTCTCGGGCCCCCACAGACACAACAGCGGCAATACGAAACGGCAATACGAAGGGCCGTCAATGGAGCTTCGAGCTGGTATTATTTGTAAATGATGAACATTTAACCCACATCAGAACCTTTATAGCAACGTTCCTTAGTGAAAACCTAAGCAGCACTTCTCTTGAAATAGTCTGGGATACATTAAAAGCTGGGATTCAGGGGGAAATTCTTCAGTTCTCGCTAACTAGGGTAAGGAAGGAAAAGCAAAAGATGTGAGAGTTATATGACCTATTAGCCCTGGAAGAAGATAAATTAATAACTGCTACACAACAGAAGGGTGATAGTAAAGAAGCGCAGATAGGGGTTATGATTGCTAAAGCAACTATAAATGACATCACGACAACAAAGACAGCAGCAAAATGTTTTGTTTATAAAGAGCAAGCTTATGAATATGGAGAAAAAGTTGGGTGTACACTAGCCATAAGGACTAGGCAAAAGATCGGCCAGAATGAAGTCGGTGAGATAAGGGATCCAGTCCTGGGCAAGATTTCTGATCCAGCGGCTATAAGATCAGCGTTTAAAAGATGCTACCAGAACTTGTATCTGGAAACTGGTACGGGGGATCAGGATGACATCCCTAATTATTTAGATCCAAGGGTAACTACGAAATTTGATGAAGAAGAACAGGCAGGGTTAGAAGGGACCCCCCCCCTGTGGGAAAAGATTCTAACAGCTATCTCCTTATTGGCGACTGGGAAGGCCGCTGGTGAAGACGGCATTCCGACAGAACTTTATAGAACATTTGCACAGGAACTTAGGGACTGCCTATTGAGACTGTTAACACATATATTTGAAGGTAATAAACCTCCCCCTTCATGGTCTCAAGCAAAGATTGTGGTCTTCTCTAAAAAGAAAAAATCAGTAAGGGAGCTCGGGTCCTGTAGGCCGATTATGCTCATTAATGGGGATTCTAAAATATATTCTAAAACCTTAGCCTCCCGTCTGTCCCCTATTATTAGTAAGGTAGTAAGTGGACGGCAACATGGATTTATGCCCGGGAAAAGTACTACGGACCACATTAGGCGGGTAATCACACTGTTTGATGCCGCCCAGGTAGCAGGAGACCCTATGGCCTTAATTTTGTTAGATGCCGAGAAGGCATTTGATAGGGTCTCCTGGGGCTACCTGTGGAAAGTGCTTGAACAAGTAAACATAGGGCCCGAATTTTTGCAAGCACTTAAGGCACCTATACTATAAACCAGAGGCCAGGGTGTTTGTTGCTGGGGATCTTTCGGAGTCATTTACAATCTTAAGAGTGACTAGACAAGGTTGCCCTTGCTCCCCATTGCTGTTCTCCCTCTATATCGACCCTTTTATTCAAAGGCTAGAGTCCAATGTAAAGATCTCCCCTATGACCTATAACGGGTGGGGTACCAAAATGCTCGCCTACGCTGACGACATCGCCTTAGTTACGCCCGAGCCTGCTACCACAATTGTGGAGATCGAGAAAGAAGCAGCGGAATTTGGACGTATCTTGGGCTACTCTTTAAATAGGGATAAAACTGTAATTTCGGTAAACAATAAGTTGTCTTGGCAGGATTCACGGGTGGCCACGAGTGCAACATATTTGGGAGTTGCTATCACGCCGATGTGGATCGTATTATTGGGGATAATTTTGAGCCTTTGATTGAAAAATCCAAGACAGATCTGCAAAGGCTAAATAATCTGCATTTATCCCTGGTGGATCAATGCAACGTTATTAAAATGATCTTTTTCCCCAAGAGTCTTTATTTTGTTTGGGCTATTCCCTTAGGGAAAGGGATTTTGTGGTTCATAAAGGTAAATGAAATCATTTGCCGATTTGTTTAGGCCTATGCCAAACCCAGACGGGCTATGACATTTTTGACTCTCCTAAAGATTGTGGAGGGTGGGGACTCACATATCTAATGCTGTATTATTGGGCTACGGTCCTACTGAATCTTGGGCCCTTATTACAAGAGAAAATACCGTGGCAAGTAGGAGTTGACTATTTTCCCTCTCCATTTGAGTTACTGATAGGTGAAGGGGTGTGGGGGAACATATGGAGGCAAATTGAGTTAAGCTACTTCAAGCGTGTTCGTTTTAAGACCTTACGGAACACCTTTGAAATCTGGACTACAGTCCGTAAATTGATGAGTCTGGGTCGTATTAATTTCTATACTCCTCTGAATGACAACATAAACCTCCCAGGAATTTTTTCGGATCAATATAAACAAGGTGGGCCTTTACTTTTCCACTAGAGGGATAAACCCATTTCAAGATATCCGAGATGAATTTGCTGTTAGTCATAAGGATATTTTTAAAGTGAATACAAGTTAGGGATTTTCTTTTTCGCAAGGCCGGAGGGGCGATTGGATTCCAACAGTGCGATCTGGTAGAGGCTTTGCTAGTTGAACACAAACCCTCAATTGGATTTATCTATTCCCTCCTTAACAAACATATGAAGGACAATTTAGACAAGCATTCGCAGAGATGGCAAAAAAATTGGCCATCTCAGATGCCTGCTTCCGGGAATCCTTTTTTCTTGCTCAGGCATCATTCATATCGTCCAAAATACACGTTCAATATTATAAAACATGTTTTAATTTATATTATACTCCAAGTAGAATTATTAAATGGGGGATGGTAAAGGCACTCGACGCCCTAGATGTCAACTCAGGGGGCTGATATCGTGCATATTTTTGCCACTTGTTCATCCTTATCTCTCATTAAGACCCAGATGATTGATTTTTTTTTAAAACAAATTGAATATTCAGGTAATTCTATCCCCTTCAGTGATCCTCCTGGGAGTATCCGAATACGAGAGAACGGAAAGAGGTAGAGAGTTGGTCTTTATTGCTCCGACCATCTTTCGTCTATGTATCGCCTCTGCCTGGTTAGATAGCAATCCACCAGTGTTGCAACAATGGCTATCCAGGGGGCTGGCTACCTGTAATTTAGATAAGCCAATCTTCTTAAGGAAGGGGATTCGTAATAAAAGGAAGGGCCTGAGGAGGTGGGGTCCACTATTAGATTGGATAGAAGTAAGGAGTGGTTGAAGTTGGACACAATGCACCTTAATCTGGCGTTTGTATAAGGCCCCCGGCACTTTGTTTGTCCCTAATGGATCTGTTCATATTTTCTTTGTTTTTTCTCTTTCTGTCCTTCTTGGTATTAACAGTATGAATTTGTCATGAAATATGTTTGCACCATTGATTAAAGATGCTGGTATTTAATTGTGTAGCGAGGTGGGAGGGTGTTTTTAATGGGGGGAAAATTATGGTTCCTTTTCTTGTTGTATCATATACTAAGTGTTTGCAATCGATAAATAAAAAATAAAAAAAATTTAAAAAATGTGACTTTGAAAATGTGTAACACTGCACTTTTTCCCACACCTGCTTTTAGCAGTAAGTTACTGAGTGTGAAAAAATCTGGTGAAAAAAGAAGTGCATTGTACAGTCAATGCAAAATCTCTATTAGTGTACTTTGAAGTCAAAATCCAATAGATTTCTTGACTCTTATCTTACTACTATTTCTTTGCACTATTGTTTCTTAAATTGAAATAATTCAATGTACTTGTTTTTCTTCATCAGGGTCAACTACCTCAAGTGCTTTCTCGGTTATTTCCTTTCAAAAGAGGCCTTTGCCATGCTTACTGGGCTCCTAATTTCTGGGCTTTGTACAATGCTCTGGACAAGACATTGTCGGTTATTGGTATGGTTCTTTCAAATATATCTATAAAATTGTTCGCATGTTTTATACTTCCAAGTAGTGCACAACATTGTGCATTCTATCAGAAGTTTTAGAATGTCTGTGCATGGTTTTTATGACAGTATTAAGGTTCCTGTATTCCATGAAAAAGAATAGTGACCTTGCTGTGATGAGAGACATAAAATAAGGAAACTATTGTACTGTGTATACTCAAATTATGCCATTTAAAATTCTAGGGATTTTACTGTTTACTCTGTGTTGAGTAGATCAGTGGGAAAGAGGGGTGGCTGAGCAAGGCAGATGCTCCCGGTGTTTTGTTTTTCTTTGGGCTGTAACAAATACCCTCAACTGTGTTTAATCAGGATATTGCAAGTCTTCCAATTAAATACTTGAATATATAGAGACATGTTCTCTGGCTAAGTGTTTTCCTAAGGTTCTAATACTCTAAGATGACTCACAATATTTTTAGAATGTGCGTACCTTATTCCTTCTAATACCGAGTGCTGTAAATACATAAAAATAGATATATCGAAGGCATTGATTATGCAAACTGCATATAGAAACAACTCGTACATTTGCTCAAAGTTTCTGGAAAACCTCAAATATAGCGACTGATCTGAGGAAAGCATTGGTTAAGTAAAAAAAAGATATTGTAGAAAAATAATATTTTTGGGATATTTGCCTGACCTCTTTATTGTATTCATTTAGTAAAATCTAGAAAATCATTCCATAAAAAAATTCCGAAAATGAAATGCAGATCTCAAGACTACTACTTTCTGCCCACTTGTCGGTGACATAAATAAGCATGACAGGGTTTTATAAAGCGTAGGCCTTGTTTTTCTGTTCATACTTTATGCAATGCTTTAAATGCTTAGGAAAGGGATAAACCATATGTTTATATCATTACCTTGCACTGGCACCTCTGCTGTCTAATATCTTGGGAATCTGGGGGACTATCCAGAGAAGCAGTAAATGCAACAAAATAACTGTTTGCTAGGTTATCCAAGGAAACTCTGTTGCTACTCTGTTAAGTTACAGTAGTATGAATTTCTGCATTTCTCATTATTCATATAAAAAAAGTTTATCAATAATGGTTAAGTGGAAAACGTTTTAATTATTGTTATTCATTTATACAATGGGGAGGATAAACAATGCCATATCTGAGTTATGATTTTATCCCCTGAACACAACTGTTATTCTACTATTGGTCTGGAAGTATTGTCATTTGAACGTTTAATGTAATATTTCATCTATAGGTTTGAAGCTAATGTGGCTTCATCCTGGAAAGATTCCAAAGGCATCCATGACTGGAGGCTTAGTTCAGGAATTTCAGCACACCGTTCTTCCATCTGTGACTCCATTTGCGACGCTTCTTTGTACTCTCATCTCTATATTGGTAAACCTTGTCGGATTTCTCTTTATTTGTACATTTTGATCTGATGCTAATCATTTGAGCAGATATTGCATTGCATTGCATAGAATTAGCTAGAGTTCAGTACTTTTGAAGATGGGATGAAAAATGTCTGCGTACCCAGCCCTACTGATAAATGCCAAATAGGATTATCCTTAAGTCAGAAAGCAGTAATGTCCTAAAGAGGAGTGCTCTTCTAGGTTTCGCTGATTTAAATTATTAGTTCCACAAGTCTCCACTGTAAAAGTTATAATCACTTAGATCAGGTGAATAGGCTCCAAAAATGTATGGTAAAAATTTCCCTATCCAAGATAGTAAGGCCACCTCTTCACGCCACACTCTGCCTGTTGAAACATTTTGCACCTATCCTGAAGAAAAGGGGGCACCCTTCATTTTGAATTAATTTCTGGAAGATAACGGCCTTCTTGATTACCTAGCAATAAAGTCATTGAAATGACCTGTTTAAAAATGTCTATACACACACACACTCCTTAGTAGTTAAGTGAGTTCATGCTTGGGTGTATATTATGAAGAATGTTTTTTGTTAAGATCACGCTTCATGTGGAACTTCAGGAACAGTGCTATGAAAAAAATATGATGGTGTGAGAAGTGGACATGAGAAAGATATACATTTTAATGTAAATTGGAAACATTGGCATTTTGAAGAGAGTCTCAGCAGCGCCACAAGGTATCAGCTCTTTGCTGTACTAGCTGTGCCTCTTGTGCCTAGTTTGTTTGGATGTATATGGTCAACGAAGTGTTATAAATGTAAGCAGTTTTGCGATCTATATTTATTTTGCTTTTTTTTTATAGTGTGAGCCTGAGAGCATTAGAGTGCTTTACAAAAGAACCAGACCTTACACATTTTTAAATGCACCAGGAAATGTGTGTTTGGATTTGAATCGAATTCTCCAGTTTCAAAGTTAGATGATCAAGCCAATAGACAACGTCTCCTCCCTTAAAGTTACAACTTTGTGGGGATTTTTCCGTTTTCACCATGATCTCAACAGAGAGATACCTGGGCGAGATATACTACTACTAGCCAGTATCTCCCTATGAGATAACAGGGGTTACAAGGAATAACATGCAGACCCAGTAATACTGGGTCCAGTTTCTAACGTTTTTCCCCTTCCGTGGAAAATAATGAGCCCAGATCTTGAAAAACTTACCACCTGGTTGGGATAGTTGTGTAATGTGTGTAGAATATGCATGCTTTACTTGCCAAAAGGTCTACCTCTAAATGCATTATGTTGCTTTGAAAATTACATACATATGTTAGGCATGCATACTTTTACTTTTTAAGATGTGTATCATCTTAAACATAGTAATAGTTTATTAAGTGGAACACTAAGGGGGTCATTATGATGTCTGGCGGAAACACTTCCGCCCAACACCGCATCGGTCATGGGACCGACTGACACCTGGTTGCACTTAGGATGTGACCGAACACTGCTCAGTCGCATTCCTACATTTTAATATTCCACGTCGGCAAGGCTGGCACAGAAAGGCTGCCGAAACCTGACATTGTAATCTCAAGGGCAGAAAGGCCTGCCCTTGAGATAACAGGATGGATTCCAACTGGTTCACTGGGCTATCCAAGCCCGTCGGAAGCCAGCCGGAATGACCGGCAGGTTTCCTTTACGACCGCCTCCATTGTAATGAGGCGGCGGTAAAGTAAACCGACCAGCCCATTACGATGCGGCCGTAAAGGCTCTGACCAAGGGTTGGAGCCTTTCATGGCCACATCGTAATCGGCCCCTGAATGTTTCCCATGTCTACAGCTTTGTTGAGAATGCTAAAAAGGCGAGTTACAGGTATGAACAAAGCTAAATCAAGTCATGGTTTTCCTAATAAAAAAAACACAATTTATGAGGACAGTTGTCATCTTAAGATGTGCATATTATGATAAGCATTTAAACAAATTGCGTTTGGCATAATGTATCATGGTCATCTGTTGTTAACATATTAGCACTCTCTAAAACGTAAGAAAGGCTTAAAATGTAAGTAAGAGAATTGTGTACAATTCCTTTATTTTCTTATCATTCACAGTCACTTGTGTTTCATGTTACCACTTATGGTAGTTTTCACAAAATGTTTCCCGCTATTCTACGATTGTTTTTCATTTAAAAAAACTCCCTTTGCTTATGGATGCTCACTAAATGCATAATTGACATACCTGATTATCTTGCTATTTTTCTATTCATGGCACATTTGTAACTTCAGACCTCAACTTAACAAGATAAATATGGAAAGTGATGCACCAAAATAACATGTTAACGGTTGCTATGGGCAGTACACTAACAGATTTATGAACTGTGCTGAAAATAAAAATGAATGCTACACAACATAATAAATTATAATAAATTATGTTTTAGCAGTCAAAGGATTTAAATAGAACATGAGCTTGGTTAGAGAGGTTAAGTGGTGCTATCATTAAACAAACTGACCTGAGATTAAAATGCTTCTCACGTCAATACTATTTGATTACTATAAGACCATCCGTCTTGTCTTCATTAACCCACATTTAATCTTGAAAAGTAGGTTCATTCAAAGAGAAGAAATAAAATAGCCCAAAGCAAAGAACATGAAAAAGGAGAATAAAATAAAACCGAGGGAATGTGCCTAATCTTAGCAAAGCAATATATGCCCAAATAATGTTTAAATGATCATACCTATTTGCTACATATAAGCAGTACTTTGCCTGCATTTTTTCTCTTGATAATTAGATCTTCATTTTAATCCTGTTTGTACAGCCTTCTCTCTGGTGTCTTTGGTTCAGACCCAGAGGACCCCGTGGGTTCCTGCAGTGTCTTACTTTGTGTGCACTGAGCTCCTTCATGTTTGGGTGGCATGTGCATGAAAAAGCCATTCTACTTGCCATTCTTCCACTAAGGTAAGCTGCCCAGTACAACTTTTTTCCTCCCCCTTTACAGCAATCCATTTCTACGAGAGAGTCTAACATTTCTCCGACTAACAAATTGGTCATGCAGCACTAACACCAGTTGCTTATAGGCAGATCTTTTCTGGTCCCCAGTACCACTAGTTATTGGTGTTGGACCCGGCCCTTCTGGCAGGTTCACCCCCGAGACTTTTTGCTTAATATTGTGACTTAGTTTAGTGATTTTATTGACTTCTGCGCACTTTACCGCTGTGTCCCAGGGTAAAGTGCGTGAGTGGTGTGAGGTTGGCCTGCCCTCCCATAGGAATGCATGGGGGAAGGTATGTGTCCTGGTAGTTCCTGATGCGTGGGGTGTGCAGGCCCGTGTTTGGTATGTGCGGTCTCGTGTGAGTGAATGCTGCGCGATGATGTGTGCGGCGTGCATGTACCTAGTGTGGAAGTGCCACTTCTAGAAGTGGGCACTTCAGTGTGCAGTATGAAATGTGTGGCTTGTCTGGCGATTGCCTGGTGAGGTCATGTGACGGACTAGGGAAATCCCCAGGGACAGGAGGAGTCACCCAGTGGTGAATGGGAGTTTTAGCATACTGATGGCTGGGGAGGAGTATACCTGGGTCCTGAATAGGACAGGGCTTTCCCCACACACTGCTGGCTCCGGCCCCTGTGGTGCGTCTGATGACCCTGGCCTGCCAGTGAATAGGGAGAGGGGCTGACCAAAACAAAGTGCTCAGGAACCAGATGTAACTGGTTCGCTCCTTCCCTGCACCTTCAGACAAAGACTTGTACTGTATAAAAAGGGGCTGTGTCCCCTTTCATTTGGTGTTCTCTTGCAGGATCATCTGAGGGGGGGCCTGCTGCTGCTGGGCGCCAGGAGAGACCGCCACTGGGGACTGCCTCCCTGCTGGAGGGCCCTGTGTGCTGGCTCTGGGCCCAGCCGTTGCCCCCCTGCTCTTGAAGGACTTCTTACTGGACCTTTTTGCTGATTTGCAGCGCCTGGGAGCGCTCCTTGAACTTTGTAGCGCTGTGCGCGCTGCTTCCCTGGACTTGCTATCTTTATAGCGCTGGGAGCGCTGTTTTGCTTTATAGCGCTGTGTGCGCTTTGATTTCGTTGGCAGGTGCCCACCCCGCTTATTCGTTTTGCTTGCAAGGGAGCCTACCCCTCTGACGGCCAAGAATCACCGCTGCAGCCCGGACCGGAAGTCAGGCGGGCTGAGGGCGGGCCTCCGGGACACCCGGAACTGATAGAAGGAGGGCGGGAGCCTACCCCGCCTCCTACGGAAGCGTCGCGGCTGGTCCAGACCTCGAGAGTGACGATCCAGGCGGGAGCCCACCCCGCACTGGACTGAGGAAAGGAGCGCGGCGGCAGGAGCTGGTGCGGAGGGGGGCGCGAGGCACCTTGTCGGTGCCTGCCCCCTCCGCGTAGAGAAGCAGCCCCGGAGTCCGCCGGGACCGAGGGCGAGCAGACGACGCGGGAGTCCCCTGAAGACAGCCTGGTGAGTGGTTAAGAGGGCTGGGGGACTCCGCGCCTGTGCTGGGGGTGCGGGGAGCAGTGTCCACGAGCCCCGTGAGGCTCCAACGAGGCACCTGAGTTTGCGAGCCGGCTGAGGCTCCAACGAAGGGGGGACACCCGTGGTTGCATACTAGGGCGGCCCCGGAAGGCAGTGGGTCGCCCCAACGTGTTCACGAGCCCAGTGAGGCTCCAACGTTGCAGTACATTATTAGTGCAGAGCCGGTTGAGGCTCTAGGGGGCATTTCGTTGTTTTAGAGCCCAGGGAGGCTCCACGGGAGCGACAAGAGTTGTTTCAAAGGGCACAGTGGTGCCACGCTCACTCCTACAGCTGCCCAGCACTTAGTGGGCAGCTGCCACGTTTAGGTTGGGGATATTTTCGCTTGAGCCTGCGCAGCTTGACTGGACACAGGGCGCCCTAGCCCTGACAAGGCCAGTTGGCCTAGGGACTGCCACAGGTGGTGGCTTATGTGAGTTCCTCGCTAATGTCCTACCTGCACCTCTGAATGTATTTCTGATGCATCATGTGTTTTCTTTTATGACACCGCTGAATGTAGTTTCTGCATCATGTGTTTTCTTTCAGAGCACCGCTGAATGTTTTATGCGTCATGTGTTCACCTGCCCGGCACCTCTGAATGAGTTATGCGTCATGTGCCATGTTCTGCACCTCTGAATGTTTTATGCATCATGTGTAATGTGTGTTTTCCCATCCAGGTATTGTGATACTTAGGTGGTTGTGTTCCCCTGGTACCGGTGGTACTAGGGAGGTTCTGAGTCCCTGCGTGATAGTCTCCTAAAGTGGTTAGGGTTGCGTAGTTGGTACTTTCTTGTTACCAGTAAGTACTGGTTGTGTGCTATATAAATGTTATTTTTGTGCTACAGTAATTTTATATTTGGTGCTAAGTGCTGAATATCAAAAAGTGCTAATTCTTGACAGTGGTCTATGTGGCCCTGTCCCCTGTATATATAATCCCTTGTAAATTCTGCCCGTGCCTGTTGGCACATTGTAAAGTGTGTGTTTTTATCTGATGTGTTGTGTATAATACAAAGGTTATTTTTATAGAATACCTTGTGTGGAGTTTCCTTTGTGGTGGGCCTTGAGTGTTGTTGCTGGGTGCGCGCGCAAACGCTTTATACACCGCCTCAGAGATAAGCCTGACTGCTCTTGCCAAGCTACCAAGGGGGTGAGCAGGGGTTATCTTTGGCGTGTAACTCCCTTGCCCTGACTAGAGTGGTGGTTTCTGCCTGGCTTTGGCGCAAGCCCTAGCCAACCAGAAATCGCCAGTTCTAACAATTGGTTTTTGCAAAGGGACTCAAATATGAATTGTTTGGGGGAAACTGTTATGTATGCGTGCAGCTTGACTGTCGTTTCTGTGTAATAAAAATTCCTTAACCTATATTTACTAGTAACATTTATTTTGTGGATGATTTTATTTCTTTTCACGATTTTCTTTTACTTTTCTTCCTTTGTCTTGTAATTGATGGAATGGTTTTTCTCCTCTCTCCTGCAACATTATCGTCAGACATGC
The DNA here is from genome assembly GCF_964204655.1 of Triturus cristatus. NCBI lineage: Eukaryota > Metazoa > Chordata > Amphibia > Caudata > Salamandridae > Triturus > Triturus cristatus. The sequence continues at coordinate 1,452,019,563 of NC_140591.1, forward strand.
TATCTTGTCTGCCTCTGTTGGCACTGGCTGAAGCCTACTGTTCTGGAATAAATGGAAAGTATATATTACTAAGGGCCTCATGTAGGTAGCCAAATACCGGTCGGTAACGGCCGATTTTCGGTAATTATACCGTTACCGACCGGTATTTTGGCTTTTGGTATGTAGGGGGTGAATTTCTGTATTCGGAATTTACCGAATCGGTAAAATTACCGATTCGGTCATTTTACCGATTCGGTAAATTCCGAATACAGAAATCAGGATGTAGGGGGACTGTGTGGGTGTTGTTTCGAGTCGGTATTTACCACCAACTAATAGTTGGTGGTAAATAAAGTATGGATGAGTAAAAGCATTTAAAAGCGCTTAGAAGTGTGCACATGTGGCAGACATACATGCCCTTAGGGCATGTATGTGTGCCACATGTGCACACATGGCCGAATCAGGGGTGCAACAGGGTGTCAATGTGACACCCTGCCACCCTTGCATGTGCTCCCCCATTACCGAATCGGTATTTACCGATTCGGTAATGAGGCATACCTTCCCCTCAATGGGAAGGTATGCCTCATTACCGAATCGGTAAATACCGATTCGGTAATTACCGACTCACTCCGATTCGGTAACATTTACCGAATTTTTACCTACATACACTTTACCGATTCTTAAATACCGAATCGGTATGATTCGGTATTTTAGAATCGGTAAAGTGTATGCCACCTACATGAGGCCCTAAATGTTTTAAACTACATCAGCTGCTACAGCTGCATATGAGAATGGGGGTAGTGAAATAGGCATTTTAAGCATTTCGAAATGTTAGTCCACACTAACCACAGAATAAAGGCATGTCATCTTGTAGGGGAGTCTGTTTTATTGAGCGTTCAAGTTCAACTTCAACTCTGCACAAGGGCTGCTGGCATTGTAGTAAGGATAAATAACAGTTCAGCCATTAGCTATAGTCCCATATCTATTGATTTTTTTCCCAAACATCAGTGGGGTCACCATCATGACATTTCTTCATCTGGAGTGTACGGTTCCCTCGGCACACCACAATTCTGACCAAAGCTTACCTCCAGTAGCATCTATGTTTTCAAATGTGCCATCTTACTCTCTGTTTAAAGAGATCTTGGTTGTTTTAAGACCTCTTTTTATTCCTTTTCATTTGCTTTTGTGCTTCTGTTGTACAGTGTTTAATGCTCTTTGTGTATTCACTGACATATCTCTGCATTTCAATTTTTGTTTACACTTTTAGTTCTTGGCATTGACCTGCAGGGGACTGGTGGCAGTAGGCCTTAAAAATACAAATGAAAGAGAATTCTCTTGTGAGCTATCCATCCCGAAGTCAAAAGTGGATTTGCTATATTAGATTCAGGGGGTGCTAACATTCCATTCATTATTTGACTCACATTGGATTGGTCCTGGTGCAATCATCAAGAGGTGCTAACCACCCTCACACCTGGATTGGACCAACCACTTTGTCATCCCTACCTCTATTTTAAGCATCCTACAAACAAACCAACGTCAATACAAAAGAAAAGACCAAACCTTCAGATCCTTCAAAGACTTCTCCAAAGTCAACCTAGAGCTTGAACTGCTCTCTGCCCCTGTCAACTCCACATCCAAAGGCAACACCTCTTCAACAGGTTTTTGGAAAGCTATGTAAATATGTTGGTCCCATATACAACATGCAAGTGCGAGCCAAGGCCTTCAGCACCCTGGTAGTTTAGAGATCTTGCTGAAAATAAATGATCCATCTACATACGGGAAGGAAAACGGAAGAAAAGCAGAACTTCAGAAAATCTCTTGATAGTAAAGTCCCTCCCCTCACCACATCTGCAAAAGCAAAGTACTATACCAACACTATCAGTGAAGCCACCAACAGAAGCAGAAGTCTGTTCAATACAATCAAACACTGCATCAACCACCTCTCAGACATTTATTCCTCACTCCACAGAGAAGAGCATTGCCATCAACCTCTTCTTCTGCGGACAAAATACAGAAGATCCCACACCACATCTATGACACCAAGCCTGCTTTGATTCTTACACCCTCCCCTGTCTCTAGAATCCCGCAATGGGCAGCCTTCAAAGCCCCAGATCTCACTGACATACTCAATTCCCACAATGCCATTTCCTATTTAGATTATGTCTTGCCATCGTGCTGCATCAAAGCTCTCTTTGGAGAGGGTCTCTTACTCCTATTAACCAGTGTTAATGCCTCCCTCACGCAAGGCAGCTTCCCAGAAGCTCTAAAGACAGTCCAGATTCTCCCACTACTTAAGAAACCTACACTAGACCCTAATGACCTCATCAACGTCTGGCCCATCACTCCACTATAATTAGTTCCACAGTGGCCCAACTCCCTCCAGACACTGCTCACGTTCAGGAACAGCAGGAAACTAGTTGCCAGGCTCTGCAAAACAATCCTCTCAATAGCAATGGCACCCATAAATCGTGTCAAATGGTAGTGGGAGGACACGTAGGAACGAGAACTGATAGCCAGGGAATGGAAAATGGCCCTACAGCATACACGCCAAGTTTCTAGAAAATACCGGATTTAAGTGTATCCCGCTTAATAACCTGCACACCACATACCTTACACCACACAGATTAAACGTTGTAACAGGAACCACCGACAAGTCATGCCACTGATGATTCATGGTCTGTGTCAGATTCATACACTGGTGTGGCACTGTCCGACGATCTCTGCCTACGGGCGCCAAGTGACACAAGATTTGGAGCAGGTCACACATCACCGTGGAGAAGTGTGGCTCAATTATTAGAGCGGCAGACCCTGATGCAAAGGTCTAGCCCGGGACCAGGGTTCAATTCCCCGCCTCGGCGGGTCTTGGGCTCAAAAATTCCACGGACCTGATCATTCTCGCCTCGGTGCCTGTTCCAATCATGGAGTCCCACTCTGCAACTCTGGGCAATAGCTTGCTTAATCTCCACAACGGCCCCCACAACGCTAAGGATGCCTGGCCTCCACCTTGGGGGTGCCCAGGAGTGGACTCCTCACAGGGAAAGCCAGGATGGGTTCCACAGCGGTATTCGTACAAGCGCCTTGAGACCCTTGCGGGTGAGTAGTGCGCTATACAAGTATCAAATTTACATTTACCCAAGACTCAAAACGTTAGAGAGATGTTTGCTGAGCCTTTTCCCCAAGAACTCCAGCCAAAAGGGTGGTCTTTAAATTTACTGACCTGGGACTGGCCTGACGATCGATCGCCTTGCTCTGGCGGTCACCAGATTGCCTGCCACACAACAGATGGAAAAAGGACTTTATAAAACAGCTGAGAGTTACGCATTCCGAGCGGAAGAACAACGTGACCTAAGATGTGAACTTATTGCAGCTAACAGGGCGACCATCATTGCTAACCTTTCTAGACAGGAGGGAGAGACACCCAAATAATCACCAATGTTTAAACACCATATGAGCCAACAGGACACACTCACCACAGGGAGTAGACCGCTAAACAAGGACTGAAAGACTGGGTGGGTGCAGTTTGAATGAGACACCAGGAAGGGATCTTGGACTACTGAGATGGAAGGACACCGACTTGGAAGGAACAGTTAATAGTTTTCTATTGTTTCAAAGTTGCAATTGCCAAATTTCTGCAATGAATAAAGATTTATTATGGGATGGGCAGCAATCATGCAGGCTATGCAATTACCACCTTGAGTCTTGTCTACATCTGCTGTGCTGCTGCCCACACTCGCCTCATAATTCCATTTTGCAGGGGCGACTCCCGTTGCAGGGAAGTATCAGACTTATGCTTCAGCAACAAAACAGCACAAACTCTCACAAGGCTGGAATAATTAACCAACACCATCCAAGCGGCACTGCACACAACCTAGCACTGCAAACATTGTTAAAGGTAGGAGGAGAGTTACTCCTGCGGAGGACCATCAAGGTCCTATTAATATCTGACGTGATGCGTATCCTGACGCACCACCTGTTAAACTCAATGAGCATTATAACTTTATATGGACTGCCTAAATTACACTTATACACTTTGTCTTATCTTTACGGGAAAAAAATCTACATTTATTATTTCAATAAAAAAACGATTTTAATGATTTAAAAAAAAAAACATTTTAAGTGTCTCTTATTTACTGACTGGCTATCTATTTTTATGGGCAATAGCGTTATCCTGTTTACCCACATGTAATGATTTTTATTTTTATTAATCGAACATGAATAAAAGTATTTGAATTATTTACTTATAGTCATAAAAGATGCTATCAATGAAGGGAACATGCATTGAATATAAGACACCGTGATCTTAAATGGCAGAAATGCTGTACCTTGAAAGTCTTTCGTTGCTGCACTACTGCATGTAACACAAGTCAACAAAAAGGAAGTAACTATATAGTGTAATTATTAAAATCAATAAAAAGATATTTTATTTTAAAACTACCATTCGTCAACAAGATCATTGTGAAAAAGTGGTCTACGCTCAACTCCAAGACCACATCAGTGCTAACCATCTCCTACATAACTACCAGTCTGACTTCAGTAACACTGCAGCACGGCTACCTTATACATCATTGTTGATACCCTCTTGACCACAGAGGAAGATTACCCATGCCTTTTAATACTGTTGGACCTCACAGCTGGCTTCCTCACAATCCCACCCATAAAGAATTATTCATAGCCTGATGTTTCAAATGAGATTCATTGGCATTGTCCTTTTATATGCTTCTCCTACCTATCCAACCAACACCTGGGCACCTCATTTTCACAAAAGATCCCTATCTTCATACTGTCTCCTGTCATTTTCATCCTATACATGGAGCCGCTTGGCGCTCTGTTCCCAGATAATTGCATTAAGATTCACCTATATGCAGTTGACACACAACTCTACTGAAAAGCCTTCACTGATTCAGACATCCAACACCTCAAATGCTGCTTGCACATCATCCTGACCTGGATATCAAGCGCCTACTTGAAGCTCAACCCAACCTAGACAGTATTTTCTTGTTATTTGCCAAGAACAATAATTAAGATAAAGTACAAAGATAACTTTCACTGAATGCCAGTTTCTGGACACCAACCTCACCCTAAGGAACACACTGCCAAAGAAACAAAGACCGCCTAGTACCAGCTCTCCCTTCTAAGAAAGCCAAACCGTTTCTTCCAGATAACAACTTCAGAACTGCTGTTCAAGCCCTTGTATTCTTGTATCTGGATTGTGGTAATGCCCTATGCTATGGCCTCCCAAACTTCACACTGGCACACCTTATGGGCATACTACATTCTGTAGCATGTCTTATCTATAGCCTGAAGATATATGATCACATCTCCCCCATCCTGTCGAAATGCCATTGGCTCCCCTTGCTGGTCCACACCATCTTCAAAACCAACTGCATCATTTACAAAGCTTCTCGACCAGCACCTCCACTTATCTTGCAGACATGCTCACGATCTCTTGTGGATCTCTGCACACCCAAACCCAGGACATCATCAGACTGCTAACTGTGATGTTTAAAAAAATAAAATAAAAAATAAAAAAAGACAACATGCTTTTTCTGTGTATCTATGAACCCAGGATCTGGAACAGCATCCCCATATCCAGCAGGACGTCCCAAATCTGCTAGAATTTAGGAACGGGTTGATAACTCGCCTCTTAAAAGAACAGTACATCCCAATGTACTTATTGTATCCTTCCACAACCCATGTTACTCATTGACTTAGACTCATTGGCTTGTCTAAGACCATGTACAGCACTCCCCTCTCTGTTGGCTAGGTTTGCGCTCTAGAAACACCATGTGCATACATACAATACTCGGGATAACGCATAGAAGTCTGACTTTCTTTTGATACACAGATAGCTAGCAAGCATTCATAATTAAGCAAGGCAATTACCTTTTCAGCAGAGAAGCATTTTGTTCTCAAGCAATTAGACTATTAAGTGCTAAAATCCATTCATTTTGGAGTGTCAGTTATACACTTTTTCTCAATGCAAGAGAATGGAAGAAAGAGCGTGATAGAAAACAAACTTGTTGTTTTACCCACCAATCATTCTCTTTCACACGTATATCAATATCTAACAACCCAAGCTATATCCGTTTGTGAGGAGTGCATGATACTTTCTATATTGCAAAAACTACTCATTCAACTAGAAGTAAACTTTTTTTTTTTTAAACTCTGGTCACTGATAAGAATGCATGGGTTTAGTTTTTATATCTATGATGAGGCTTCAACATTGATATCTGTAAAATCAGTCCCTTCTCAGCTCATTCCCAATATCACAAAGAGGGAAATGTGACTGACGCTGGGGTTCCATATAGTGGCCTGATTAATTTGACATCTTTTTTTGCCTCCAATGAAGCCCCACCATTCTGCAATGCGTCTTACCTCCATGCACGCACCACAATTGACACAAATGCCAGTCTCTTTTGTGGCTGTTTGGATGCATCTTATCTTATATTTGAGCATCCTTAGTTCCTGCATCCAGCTACAAAATCGTGAAACCTTTTTCTTTTCATCTTCAAGCCTTTCCCAATTCAGCCTGACTTTCCAACTTAATGTCTCTTGCTTTCTTCTCCTTATCTAGCTGGGCTCTGCTGCCTGATTCACTCCAAAAGCCACCTTTGCGGTAATTCCACACTTTCTAGCTCTAAATAAGAATGTACTGTGTTGTGTGCGCTCACTGCTGTCAATCTACTTTTTTTTATTTAAATTTAGCTTCTGCAATATTGTGGTTGTCTTATTGTAAGCTTCACAGTGGAACCAGATGTTTCCTACCCTAACCACTCTGCCTTTATGCACTAACAGACCAAAAATATGATTGTTGGGAACAATTAATAATCTTTTCTTCCTCCATTGACCGGGGATGGGGGATCAGTTGCTGTAGACCCCTAGTTCCATGCTGCCAGCAGCCACAGGGATGAATAGGGCGCTATCTTTCAGCCTTCGTTTAGGTGAGGCGGAGTCACTGCTTTTAGCTGTGCCTATGCTGCAGTACTCTAGGCCCATGCTGCCAGGGTCCATATGCCGTGGCCTTATGAATGAATAAGAGTCTGCCTTTCATAACATATTGAGGCGAGGAGTAGTTCTAATCGTGGAGCTGCAAATTTTAAGCGCCACCACAAGAGGATGAAAATCTACGTACTCTCTTTCCAACTAATCACTGTCGCTAAATGGGGAGAATTTCAGGACCTCTGTTCCCCCACCTCTAGGTAATCAATGGATCAGAAGCTAGTCAGAATGCAGCATCACATCTGGTTTTGAGTGTGTATAAATGTTTTATATGTAACAAAAGGGAGTTATGTATTTTCTAATTTGCTTTTTTTTTTTATATATAATGGGGTGTCTGTACTCATCCATTGTTGTCCATTATGCCTGCATTTCCTTGAGTGTTCGGCTATAGAACCATTTATATTGCTTTTTTTTTTAGTGTACTTTGCGTAAGGAGTGCCAAAGATGCTGGAATCTATCTAATTTTGACAACTACAGGCCACTTGTCCATCTTCCCTCTACTGTTCACAGCACCAGGTAAAACTATTCTCACGTTTTATCTTGGTTGTTTAAGCTGTTGCATGACTGCCATTGCTGTCCGAAAGCAGTGGCTATCATGGGGCTTGAAAGTTGATAAAATTGTCATTTGACACCTAAATCATTTCAAAATAACCCTTTAATTAATGCATTTTGCTTTCTTCTGTTATTTGTTGTTAATACTAATTAAGCTGTACACATTTCCCAAAATTTCTGCATTAATTTTGTGTTTACGTGTAATCCGTATGGAAATTCCACATGGGCCTCTTCTCCATATAACACACAGTGATATTGTGACCATCATGTAAGCATGAGAAAAAGGTAAATACATGCTTCATAAAGTTGGTCCTGGCATCCCAAGAAGAGAATGCAGGTTCATGAAAGGGCACTCCGATTGGGATAAAGGAAAAGTAAATAATATTACTGAGCCATATTAAGACCGAAACATGGAATACTATTAGTGTCAGTATCGAAATATTAACCAATTCCTTCCATGCAGTTAGTGGTTTAGTAGTGGTTTGGTTACTTACCAGTAATCCCATTACTCTAGTCCTTCTTAGTTCCATATCTTACAGCACCCAAGACCATAGCAAGATGACCCCACCTAAAGTCTTCATATTTAGGGACAAATGTGGATGGCACTGCCCAGTAGACTTTCCTAGGGCCCCCATCAAGGTAGCGGCCATATTTCATATTTAGGTAGATCTTACATGAACCAAGGCCTGATGCTTACAAGGCGATACATCACCCTGCACCTGAAGATTACCATTTGCATTCCTTAGTTTAAAGAGGAACCACCAAGGTGTTCAGATATATTTGCATTTAGACTTCTGTACTCAAGCTTTGATTTGATGCATGAGAGATGTGTTTGGACACTCCACCCACCATAGGGCGTGATGTTAGAATGTACTACATTGGGGGAGTCTTGGTTCTAACCCCTCTGTGTGTGACTGACACCACTTTGGAGAAGGACGGAGGTACTGTATTGGTCTAGTTAGATGCACTTGCTTGTTTAAATGGAACACTGAGGTACTTTAATGTTCAGAGTACCATGTTGTGGTTTACTATGCATTACCCCACTAACTTAGGTTCAACAATGCTTATTGGAGGGGATGTCTGTACTATCTTGACAACGGTGATTGGGCAAACCTGTCAGCTATTGACTGGTGATGCTAGCACTGGCAGTCCCAAGCCAGGTACACATTGCATTGTTTATCTGAGTAGTTCGGGCATTTAGTGCACCAGTTTAGTGTCCTTTTTTGGACTTAATTTTCTAATAAGGGGTGGAGTAAACTTGCTAAACGTTAGTTGATACATGCAATACTTCAGGGAATGTGGATGTGTGGGGGGGTGGAAGTCAATTTCAGGTGGGATGATGGGACTGAAACTCACCATTGAGCACTGATGATTGACAGAGCCTATCATGACTTGAATGATTTCCTGAAATATCAGAGGTTTTAACAGCCCGAGGAAGGCCAGGTGTGTGTTTGCATGCTTAAATGGGCAAGAGGTGAGTATACCTTTTCTGCAGGAGACCCACCCAACATCACCTACTGAGAGCAAATTTGATAGAGGCTGGAGATAACATTACTTCTCTTCATTCAATATTTTCCACTCTTTCTAACCAGACCAAGCTTTATAAACATGCTAATATAGGCGAAGAGATGCTACCTTGAACATGCGTATCATAATTCCCTGAGCCAAGGGGCAGACTTGATTTAAACAGTAACAAAAAAACCATAAGCAACATGTCATTCAAGGAAGCCTTTGTTATACTGTTTCCACTAAAAAGGCAGGACTGCGTATTAGGACGACAGAACTTCAGAATTTAGGGATTGAGTTCATCTACACCATCAGAGAATGTTGGCCCAATTCCTAGCTAGTTCACAGTGCCTCATCCAAACATCAAACCTTCCTGGGGTGGAATGACACTCTGATTCTCGAGGGAATTGTGGAACCAGATCTTACCCCTTTTGTTGTTTACTTATGCATGTGCATGGTAAACACAAGAAAGATACAAATAGAGTTTCCAATGCATTTATTGAAACAGTCGTAGTCTTGCATAGAAAGAATGAGCTGCAAATATAAGGCAGATAAAACAAAGTAATGTAAAAGCATTATGAACATGTTGAAAAGAACAAACAGTCCAACTATGGTAGTCCGATTTCTATATATTTTTTTCCTCTCACCACCCCACTTCTAAGCACATAGTGGGTGTGCCCGATCTCTTAGGTTAGCCTGAACTCCTATACCTGGACCACGTGACCAGGGAATCGGCCTGAAGTGGAATTGCCAATCCTTCTTTCAGCAGAGCTGCATGTCGAAAACAGGATTCGTTCCAGGACAGTCGTGACCGGAGTGCTCCTTTGACCGGTAAAAGGTCAGTGCAGCGTTTATATAATAAAAACCATACTGTGTTAGAGGTACAGCTCTGATGCAACGAATATTAGAAGCTGTCTCATAACAGGCAACGCAAGCACTAGGATATCTTGTTTTATGAACCTATCCTTCATTCAAGTGCACTGATTACATTGCGAGAAAGGCTATCTAAAAACAAGGAACCTGCACAACTTATTCTCAGACTAATATCGTGCAAGTAAAAATAACATTGCTAAAACGCAATATCTGCTAAAACGTGTAAAATATAAAACTAAAATGGAGAACCAAAGTGGGCCCAATAAGGCCTCATGACACCTAATATAGGGGCTTAAAAGTGTCCTGCAAAACAAACAAGCTAAAAGCACATAACAGACTTCACTACAAGACAAAATTAGCAGCAAACATCTAAGCCCTTGTTAACAGACTCCTGAACCCTCTGGTTAGAAGCTGAGAGGCCCATGTCATGCCACTTCCATAACAACTGGATAACCCATGTCAGTTTGGAGTCCCAAGGACATAACTAGGAAGAATCACTCAATGCCTCAAGAGTGATCAGTGGCTACTGTGCCCCTTCATAGTGTGTGCCAGGAATCCTTAACTGACAAAGCTGGTTAGCGGCACAGGCCCTGACTGCTAAATCTCCACCTGCCAGTTGGAGTATGGCCAGCACCGAGGGAAACAAGACCAGGGACAGAAAGTTACAAAAGGAGCAACTATTTGGTAACCAGTCGAGCCAGTGAAGGATGCAACCTCAATATCATCCCCATGAGGCAAACACACATCATTGCATCGATTGTCCTGGCCCACCTCTTTCTAGAATCCTGACCCAATTCCTTCCGTAGGATGGTTCCACATGTCTGTCCTGAAACCCTGTTGTCAAGTCCAGGGGAGAGGAATGAGTTTGAATTAAAGTTAATAACCTCCAGCAGACGTCTCTCCTGTTAGTGTACAAAACTGGGATCAGCAACGTGTATTCCTAGAAGACCATTTGCAAAAGCAAAAGGCATGTTGTGAAATAAGACCCAGTTGTAGGGCTACCATATTTAGAGGTGCAGTACCAACCCCCCAGATCCCGTAAACACTAATGATTGCTTCACTTGCTATGTCCTCCTTTGCCTGAAGCCATTTCCTGTCCATGGCGGAGGGGCCCTGATGCAAGTTCTAGAGGTGCCAACTAATTTCCCTGTCCTCTAGAAGTAAGACCGACCCCCTCCCACCCCCCAGGCCTGAAGCAGGTCCCGATCAACTAAATATCCTAAGATTTTTTAGGTGAGGCTTAAGCAGGTTGATTAGAAAGCTGTGCTCTCTCAGCAACAACTGCACAGATTTGTTTTAGCATAGGGACCCTGCTGCCGACGTTAACTGAAAGAGTAGGTCCCTGGCCCAAAAGAGAGAAACAAAAGTGTTGATGGGACAATAAGTGTCCTCCAATTCCAAAGAGGCTATGAACAGTCCTGGAGGTTGATGCAGAATGATCCTCTGATTTGTGTTCATCCTTAAATCATCATGTGAATTGTACGTACAAAGTCATTAACACCTCTAAGTTTGATGGTCAGACCAAAACCATTAGAGATGCTTGCACATATAAATTAGAAGATAGGCACTCCAATATTTTAAAGAAAATCATAATATTACATGAAAGGAGATTTCTTTCAACAGATCATTGTAGCTGTGATGGTTGATTTAATGTTTTTTCTTCTAAGTTGTCTTTTTAGAGAATTTGATAACAGGGAGACTTTTTTCACTGAGGACAGACAACATGTTTTACAGCTCACTGTGTAGGTTTTTTTTCAAGACAGTAGAAGTGGCGGTTTGTACTTAAGTAAACATCTGTAAGTAAGAAAGTGAGGCAGAAAGAACAATGGCTACAGTGCCTCATCACTTCAACCATGGACTGCATACAGACAGATTTCATAAATACTGCATGAGACACTGTAGCCGTCATTTTTTCTGCCTAACTTTTGCCTAGAGAGGTTTACATAGGTGCATAGCAGACGTTCTGTACTTACATATGCCTCCTACCCTCCTGGGGTACAGACCATCAACCAGGACTCTCCCGCCATCTCTGTCTTGGGCTTTTCTTTCGATCTTACTCCAGATGTATGTCATCTCCTTGCAGTCAACTTTGGGGCATCAGCACCAGGTGTTTCTTGGCCTTTCTCTTTTCTTTTTCCCTGGAGGGTTCCAGTTGAGGACTTGCCTGGTGGTGTTTGGTGCCGGTTTGTGAGGGTGTGACCTATCCAGCCCTAGCGTCTTTTCATGAACAGGGAGTTTGAAAGTCTGCTATCATATATTGTTTTTGCTGATGGTGTTGTGAGAGTGGATTTGGAGGATTTTACTCAGTCATGTGTTGATGAAGGGCTGGATTTTGTTAGTGGTGGTCACTGTTGTCCTCCAAGTTTCTGCTCCATACAGAAGGTCTGATTTTAGGTTGGTGTTAAAAAGCCTGACCCTGGTTTGTAGGGTTAGGTTCTTGGAGCTCCAGCTGTTTTCCACTGAATGAGGGCAGCTCTTGCTTTGCTATTTCTTGCCTTGATGTCAGCGTCTGTGCCGCCCTGCTTGTTTTTAACACTGCCCAGGTAGGTGAAGGCCTCAACCTCTTCCAGTGCATTGCCTTCAAGAGTGACTGCAGTTGTGCTGGCCGTGTTAGCCTTCAGGGTCTTAGTTTTTCCCCTGTCAATGTTGAGGCCAAGTTGTGCTGATGTGGCTGCCATATTGCTGGTCTTCTCTTGCATCTGAAGATGGGAATGGGAGAGTAGGGCCAGGTCGTCTGCAAAGTCCAGGTCATTGAGCTGTGTCTAAGATGTCCACTAGATCCCATTGCCTCTCGTTGCTGTAAATGTTCTTCATGAATGCAGTCTTTGGCCAGCAGGAAGAGAAAAGGCAAGAGCAAGCAACCCTGGCAAACTCTTGTCCGCATTTTGAAGGCTTCCGTGAGTTATCCTCCATGGACTGTTTTGCAGATCATTCCCTCTTTAGAGTTCCTGGTGATTCTTATGAGTTTATCTGGCGTCACAAAGTAGCAGAAGAGTTTCCAAAGTGTCTCTCTGTCCACATAGTTGAATGCCTTCTCATAGTCCATGAAGGTGAAATGTATATGTTCTCTAAAATGCAAAAATAAAATATAAAATTGGAAAGTATTACCTAAGCCCCAGCTCTTTCTCTCACCGGACGCCGCTAATTCAAGACTTTGAAAAAGTGGACATTATGTAATATGTAAGCTAGGATTGCTAAACTCTTGAAATGGCTTCCAAAGTCTCTGCTTGTGAATCCTTGTGAGAAATCCTTGCCAAGTCGCCTTCTGCCAAAAGCTAGAAAGCAGGTGGCAGCTCTTCCGCATATTCGTTGTTAGAGAGTTTGATGTGTATGCATGTTTTTCAGATGGAAAATATTGAAAAGCTGTCAAAGGAACACTTTGACCATTACCTGATTGAATAACCTGTCAAGACCTCAGCAGTAGTATGGATGCAACTTGACACACTGTGGCTTTCTCGTCTGATGTACAGAATGGGACTGGCTGTGCACTCCTGCTTCGGAAATACGACTAGTGGCCGTTCTTTATCTTTTTTAAACACCTGTCATTTGAAATAATGTTCTTGTCTTCTTTTCATACTGAGGATGAGTTGTTTCTTCAGAATCTTGTGTGCTCTGCTGAATGCTTTTCCATCTGAATGAAACACCTGCTTACTTAACAATGTGCTTTTGTTTTCAGAACTCCCCATCAAAATCCTACTCATGTTGCTTTTCACGGTCTTCAGTTTCTCTTCACTCAAGGCTTTATTCAGGTAAGGAGAGAAAGTTCCTTCACAATGTGGGATATAATTGTGGTTACCTCGCATTGCCTTTCTTGCAACTGTAGTTCTCCTTTGACCGCTGCAAAATCGAAATGCAGTTAGTGTGTCAGCGCAAAAAACAATTGTGATGAAAGCCTTCTTGTAGATACATGGCTGTCCAGCCTAAGCGTTTTAGTATTAAAAATTTCCTAGAGTGAATCCTGGACCTATCAGCACATTGTAACTAAGAGATTTGGATTAAAATGTGACCTAAGGTTTGTGTTTCACTAGGATGATTTGAATTTTTTACTACCGAGATAGCTTTTCGGTCCAAAATAGATGTTTTTTTTAATGTTAGTCTAATATCCTCACACAACTTAGTTTAGCACCCCCGTCTTTTTACACCACCCACTTAACTTACATTGGGGAAGTACAATTCAGTGTCATTAAATGGTGGTGCATAGTTTTTTTTCCATGGAAATGCTCAGAACTTACAACGTTTCAAAATGCTAGGCCTTTAAAACTACAAATAGTGTGTCATAGACACATGGTGTACCACTTGACATAATGAACCATGCTTACTACTGATGAAACGTTAATTCTTCTACACCTTACAAACTCTTTTGGGTAACCAATGTTCAGTAAATATTATGGGACTTGCTTTTTCCCATTCTAGCCAGCTATCTTCCAGTGTTTCTGCTTTTTTCTTTCCTCCACCTACTATCTCCTTAAAGAAGTACAGCATTCCTGCTGGTACCTTTTCTCTCAGCATGTCTACTAATTTCTGTTTCTCTCATATTCTCTGCCGTAGCCTCATGTTTGCCTGGAGATATATTTCCCCACCTCCTGCTTTCCTGAATTTTTCTTCCTGTCTTGTTGACCAACTATGATTTATGTGCCAATACCTTTCCTCATCACTCCCCAGATGGGTTCTCCTATGGGATTGTTTCTGGCTATGTTTTGATAGAAGGTAGCTATTCATTTAAGAGACAAGGGCTTCTCGCCTGTAAACTAATTTGTCCCATGTCTGTACTTTACAAGGTTTCTGTTGTTGAAGATTTCAGACATGGACTTCTACCACGTGCCAGCCAGTTTTGTAGCCTGTCACTTTTTACAGCTTACTGTAGCAGCCTAGATAAAGATGTTTAGTTTTGAAGAATACTTCTAACCACATTTCCTCACCAGGAGTCCGGCGGGATTTGGCAGCAGTGCTCCAGTGCTGGCTCTATACTGTCGGTGAAATGATGTAGCAGAGCTGCATATAAGTGTCATCCATGTGCACTGATATCAGGTCCTTTCTTTCTGCTCTTAGCTATTCAGATGTGGAGTTCCACTACCAGTTTCATCGGCCTTCCAACAACTAGAAAAACATAGTCCAGTATGTTAGGGAATTATGTCCCCATCTAACACAACAGATTTTGAACCATGCTGTATCTGTAAAAAAAAACAAAAAAAAACAGATGTCAGTCACAGCCCCCACAAGGAACATCTGAGGTATCTAGGCTTGGGTCACGACTAGAAGTTGTGCAGATAAATGCTTCCTCACGCACACGAAGGCCAACCGGGACACAGAAGTAAGGCTGTACATCGTTGAATATAAGAAGTCACAGCCCTCAAGTAGGTCACGCTCCCACACTAACTTTTGGAAATGAGTTGGTCCCACTCTCAAGGCCTTTCCTGTGGGTGATCAAGTTTGCAGTTGAAATTCTCTGGTAAGTCCTAAAACTAACATAAAGAAGCCCTACTCCTGCTACTTAGTATCCCAAGAGAAGGACATCATAATGTGAGTAGGTCTCCCTCTAAGTCCTGAGTTGCTGAGGCAATTCCTCAATTGATCCTGGTGTGCCAGAGTTCCTTGAGCCATCAGCAATACTGCAGCAGATTGAGGGCTTCAAGGAGTCTTTGCTGCAGATTTTTGGTGCTCTTCTCGGACCCTATGGTGTGCTGTGGGTCCCAAAGAAACCGCAAGTGCCTGAAGTCAAGTTACTACTGGCAGATCTGCCCTTGGTTCTGTCTGACCCCTTGGGACCTGCTTCAGGTCCCATTCTGACTCTGCTACAGGCATCCATTCCAGTCCAAGACCTGCACCAGGCTGTCCCACTTCGATGACAGTACAGACACCAAAGGTGCCAGAAGAGGATCTGGTGCTGATTCTGATGGCCGACACCGAACTACTTTGGCCTGATCTCGATCGACTCGTGCTATGAGATTACAAAAGCACAACCAGTCACCACTTAGCCTTACTCAGTGTCTCTACCATGGTGGACATGTGCCAGAGCTCTAGTATATTTTTGGCTCTGATGGTGAACAAGGATGGGGACGATGATGGTGGGGAGGGCATGGCTTTCTCCCCCTTCACTACCCAGATGATTATTACATTGATTTATGAGGAGCCAGTGGCTTGATACCTCCCCTGAGGCAGGGTTTGACTCGCCACTAGAGCCACCAACAGAAAAAAGTGCATCATTTGAAATGAGTGGTCTTGTGTGCTGTTGAGGTCCTAGATTTACAGCTGCATTTAGTCGAGCCAAAACTAACTTTATTACAGAATATCTGCAGCCTAAGCCAGCCATGTCTGAGCCCTTGCTCCACGGATACCTTGATAGCCAACGCCCTGTTCTTGCCTGCTGCTCATTAGTCAGGTGGCCCAGACCATCTCCTGATGGCCCTCATTTTCTAACTAAACATCCTACTCCGGAGAGCTTTGTGGTTTAGGCTTCAACCAGTAAGTTGAATCCCAGTTCATTTCCCATGACCCCTCCGGATAGAGAGTTTAAGTGGATTGAGGCATTTTGCAAACAGGTTTTCCTCTACCAGCCTAGCATTGGGATCAATAAATGATGTATGTTTATTCGGTCACTACACCCATGCCGTCTGGGACCTGGAGGCCTCTTTAGCTAGACAATCCATGATGGACAAGATGCAGCTAAATATGTTATCCAAGCTAGTCTAGATAATACCTGGGGAGGGTGGATGGCAACAGTGGTGTTATCCACTGACCTTTGGATGTGTATCAACAGGATTCTCCAAAGATGTACAAGCCTCTGTTATGGATATGCTTTTTGATTGCTAACGCCTTTTTAGAGAAAAGGCAGATTCTGCTTGAAGCTCTTTAAAGAGATTAGAGCCACGTTGAATGATTTGTGGGACTCATCTGCATCTGTGTATGGTGACCCCTGCCAAGCAGTTCCTGTATCATTTCAAAATGTTCAGAGGGTACTCCAGGGAGCTGTAATATATAGGCAACGATAGTCACTCCAACTAATACAGCAATCCTTCCTGTCCTTTCGGGGCTCGGGACCTGGGTCTGGCATTCAGCGTGCAGGTCAGTAGATACAACAGCCACTTAACTGCTTTGGTTTGCCCTTAGTGGCACATAACCATCCTGTGGGAGACCGGATACAGCACTTCCTTCCAGGATGGCAATTCATCACATCTGACAGATGAGGTGGGTCATACAAATCATTCAGTGCAGCTATGCCCTACCATTTCTTTTGCCCTGCCAAATCTCTCCTCCCCACATCAGAGTGAGTTTCAGAGGAGTATCTGTTTATTCTGTTACAGGAGGTACAAGTGTTACTTTCGTAAGGTGTTATTGAGAGGGTTCCAGACTCGGAAAGAGGATAGGGTTGTTACTCTAGCTATTTCCTTGTACCAAAGAAGGATGGGGTCTCTGGCTAAATTTGGACCTTTGATCTCTGAATGCCTTCCTGCAGAAGGAAAAATTCAGAATGCTCATCCCGCTCCGATTCTGTGTGCTCTGGATTTGTGGTTTGTCTGCTCTGGTTTGTGTCTTTGGGCCTGCTGGACACATATTTTCATATGCCTGTTTAGCAGTCCCAAAGACATTATTTTTGGTTCAAGATAGGCCACAAACATTTTCAGTTTGCTGTGCTCCCCTTTGACCTCACCAGTGTCCCTTGAGCGTTCATGAATGCAATAGTGATGGTCGCTGCCAACCTTCAGAGGTCGGAGAAACCAGTTACCTCTTACCTCAACATCTGGCTGTTGAAAGGGTCTTGCCACAGTCAGTCATAGACAACCTCCAGATGACGGTGAACCTCCTAACATCATTGGGGTTCACCATCAACAAACCAAAGTCGCACCTGACGTCTTCTCAGAGGCTCCCTTTCTTCGGATCTGTTCTGGACATGCTGGAATATAACACAGGACTCCTTTTTGACTTTGTGCCCTGCCTCCAGTGCTGAAAAGAAAAGGAACACCTGGGCACAATTAATCGTAGTGACTCTGTAGTAACCCAGGAGAGTGTGGTACCTGGAACTACTGAGCACGAGCATCTGTCCTCTGATCAGATCACTTCGGGAGGATCTTCTGTCACAGCAGCAGGGCAGATTCCTCCACCCGAATCTGCACAATCTACACCTCCATGTTTGGAGATTTGAGCAACAGTAGTTGAATGCTTTTTATCTGCTGCCTGAAGTGGAAGTGATGGATGTAATCCTTGTGACCAGGCACCTTCCATTAAATCTATTTATGGTGAGCACTGGGACACATTTTTGGCTGGGTGTGTCGTTTTGCAAGACTAACCCTTAAGAAGTAAAGCTTTCTGATGTTCTTTTGTATGTTTTATCTTTTGCCCACAAAGTCCTTGCAGTGGGCCCTTTTAAAGGCTATTTGTCAACCCTTTCAGCTTCTCTGCATTTTCCGAACCAACTGTTGTTGTTCAAAAATCTCTTTTGATGAGATTATTCAAAGGTTTGAGACATGAGTGTGTTCCCAACCATTGTGAGGCCAAAGTGGCACCTTAACTTGGTCTCGATGTTTCTCATGTGTATGCTGTTCAAGCCGATGCATAACTTCTTGCTGCGTCTCCTGACTTTAAAGACCACCTTTCTCATTTTGATTATGGCAATCTCATTGCTTGAGTGGACTTCAGGCACTGTGTGTGTGTGTGAGTGGAGAAGTGTGGCTCAATGATTAGAGCGGCAGACCCTGATGCAGAGGTCTAGCCCGGGACCAGGGTTCAATTCCCCGCCTCGGCGGGTCTTGGGCTCAAAAATTCCACGGACCTGATAATTCTCGTCTCGGTGCCATTCCAATCATGGAGTCCCACTCTGCAACTCTGGGCAATAGCTTGCTTAATCTCCACAACGGCCCCCACAACGCTAAGGATGCCTGGCCTCCACCTTGGGGGTGCCCAGGAGTGGACGCCTCACAGGGAAAGCCAGGATGGGTTCCACAGCGGTATTCGTACAAGCGCCTTGAGACCCTTGCGGGTGAGTAGTGCGCTATACAAGTATCAATTTACATTTACACTGTCTGTGCAACTGCCATATGCCACCTTTTTCCCCAGACAAATTGATGCAGAGGACTCGGGCAACTTCTCACCTAAATTTGTGATTACCTCTCAAGAGGAAGAGAGGCTCCAACCACTGGACTACAAAAGTTTTTACATTGATCTTACCAAGGAACACCGTGAGGAAGATCACCTTTTTGTCTGAGGCAAAGAATGGAAAGGCTGTGCAGAAGAGACCCTATAGTGGTGGATAGCCATCTGCTTTAAGTTATGCTGCACACTGACCAAGAAGCAGCCTCTAGAAGGTCTGAGAACCAATTCCATCAGATCTAAAGCTCATATTGCTGTGTTGGCATAAATAGTGCCTTGGCATCTGCCAGTGTGCCACATGGGCATCAGTGCTCCCATTCAAAAAGCACTAATGACTGGACAGCCAGGTTCGGCAAAAAGGGCATTTCGCCCGCTTAGTCCTGCAAGACCTTTTGGCCTGCGTCTACTCCGCAGACCCTCCATCTAGGGAGGGACTGCTTTGTTATCTATTCTAAGGTGAGGAATTTGTGGTTAGAAGTATCCATCAGAAAAACAAGTTACTTGCCATCTGGAACTCTCTTTCTGGTGGATACGCTATTTAATTGAAGATTAATCATCCCTCCCCGTTCTGTGGAGGGGCCTGTTTTTAACATCTAAAGAGGTCCCAAGTCAGGAATTAGCACGCGGATACCACCATTTGTTCATGTTCTGCCTTGAGGGCACGGAAAGGAGAAAGACAAGAAACTGGCGTCAGCGCACAAGAGTGACGTATATATGCTCCTCCGCTCCGGCACTCCCAAGGTGGTACAGAGCCAGTGCATAGCCCCACTGCACCACCTAGGGGCGCACAGGAGCATTGCTGAAGTAAAGTTTCTGGATCCAGTCTTGCGCATGGGAGCTATTCAGAGGTGAGAAATCTGCGGTTAGAGTACCCACTAGAAAGAGTGTTACCAAAGGTAATCAACCTCTTCATTTGGCATACTGGTGATTATTGTGTTGGTAGATTGCTTTTATATTATACAAATAGTGTAGCCATGGCAGTAAATAACAGCCTTCTTCCCGTAGCCTCTAAAAACATTTTTGAGCATCATGCCCAAGTGCACAGTGGTAAGTAATGGCATGTTGAGCCGGATTTATGTAAATTAGTGCAACATCTGGAAACTTTTCAGTGACATTACTGTAGCATAAATAATATTCAGTAAGAAGAAGGATGCACAGCATATGTTAAGCTTTTTCCTAAATATACAAAAGGGTATAAGTACACTGATTGAGTGGAAATGTAGAAGACGTGATAAAAAGACGGGGAGCTAACTACAGTTTGTTTATGAAGCCGATAAGGTTAAAGAAGCTGCTGAAAGCTTGAGAGGGAGGGGACTTACTAGTGACCGTGTCAAAAGCTCAAACTATAAAAACAAAACTAGCATTGGATTCCTCCTTAAATTATGTCATATTAGAAATGGCTTTTGCTTTCTATATCATTCTTAGCGCATGTAGGTGTGATGCCACGAGGAGAGCAATGTTGTGGATTAAGAGTATCTAATTCAGGCTCATTGAGCTCTCCCAGTCCTTTTACGCATTAGATAATCATTAGGTGTGAATTTATTAGTTGTGAAAATTACTGGATTGAGATTACCTAGCCGGGAAGTTCCTTGCACCAGTGCAACTAGTTCTTGCTCCTCACACTGCATCCCTGTGCCAGCTTTTTTCCAGTCTCTTTTTCTTGAAATATTTTTCAATCCAAACAGTCCAGTTTATGTTGCTAAACAGTCTATTTCCACCGACTACAATCTTTCTATAAATCCTATCCTTTAGCAGTCCCGAACATATCCAGTCTGCTTTCTTGTGGTCCTTGCTGGCTAGTACTGTGTTACACAATTCTGGAGTGGCACTTCATTAGAAATTGTATCCTGTTAAAAAGGACTGTTTGATGGGGTATTAATGTACTGGCAATGCCCGCCTTTTCCGATGGTTGTCTTGCATTCAAATGATTTTTGACCGAAACAATAATCCTTGCTATCATTTATAAAGAAACACAACTGCCTTCCATACAACTGTGCTGCTTAATTTGAATGGTGGCTTTTTGTATAGATAGCAGGCTCATTTTTATAAAACAAACACAAGGAGATGACGGACGGAGCGCTGAAACTTTTCAGACACTCACCCACAGTCACAGATCTGGGTTGAATCCATCATCATTCTTTAGCTCACTTTTTGCCACCCCAGTTCAGACCCAGCCATATGCAGATCAGTCTTGACCCTGTTCCTCATGGGAACAGTCCAGCTCGAACTGCTAAGCCAGGTCCTCGCTGGGCCGGAAACAAACATCCTGAGGAACAGGGTCAAGACTGATTTGCTTATGGCTGGGACTGACCTGGGGTGGCAAAGGGAGCTAAAAACGATGATGGATTCAACCCAGATCTGTGACTGGGGGTGAGTGTCTGAAAAGTTTAAGCCCTCCATCCATCATCTCCTTGTGTTTGCTTCATTTTTATAAAACACACTGTCCAAATGTATCTGTATAATCGTCTTGTTATTGTATATGTTTTTGTATGTGTGTGTTTGGGGCTTATCATTATCCCTCGTACATTGAATTAAAATTGATACATTATTTGCTAACTTGAGGTTGTTCAGAAATGCTAGATGTGTCCCCTCTAGTCTGCACAGAGGTTGCTGAGGCTTCAGAGTCTGATCGTGACATATGTACGTCTGGTTTCCTTTGCTAGTCTCTTCATTAGATGGCTTCAGTGAGTGTTGACAATTCAGTGGAAGTAGGTTGAGGTAAACTACCAGATGAAATCTTGTTCCGCTCATCGTATATTTAAAATGTACTACTATACCTATGGCATTCTTGGAGCTATTTCTTCTAGCATGCATCTGATTTATTCTTATTGGTCAAGGAGTTCTTTAATTATATTTATAGTACAATCTACATGTAGTACAATTTACATATAAATCAAAAATGAAAATACATTGGTCACTGGGCTCTACACATTTGTTTCTGGTTTCTGCCATTTTCTTTTTATGTGGGAGGATGACATTTATCGATTACTAGTGCGCAGTTCATCTTTGCCCATTAAATGCTTTAAAAAGTCTGAAAATGGAGAGCTAGCCCATAGTTTTGCAGGTCCAAAAATTGATACTTGCCAAACTTTACAGCTGAGCAGTTCAAACTTGAAAATACTGTAGGGAAATGTAGAATTTGACTATGCAAAAGGCAGTAATATGAGAGTGTAGTGTAAAATTAGAAGCCAGTATTGGTGACAGTTTGAGTATGACAGCTCAGGAATTAAAAGGAGAATACTAGTGCAAGCAAGGCATGACCTTTGAATGAGTGGAAGTGTTTTCACCATAAAATGCTGATATTTGGGGTCGTGTTTTGTTTCTGCCTGTGCGTACCTCTTGAAATTCTGGAATTTTGTTGCAGGTCCACATCAGAGTAGAAACACATATATGTGTTATTTTAGGTATTTCAAACTCAATATTACAATGAGGTCTTCCTCTCTTCTTTATTATCTTGCTGGTAGTTTAAAAAACACACATGACTTAGCTGAACATTGTAGTTGAGGTTGGAGGCAGCATTTTGGTCTCACAAGTCATTCAGGCTGGCAGATGTATCGTCATAGAAGGCGGTCCTCCTGTAGACCGCCAAGGAACTCTACTGAAGAAATTTCCAGGCTTGTCACCATCTCCAAGGGTGCAAGGTATGACTAAGTGATCTTGGCATAAACGCTGAAAGAAAAAGATTTTAAACTCTTTTACGAAGTGTTCTGGAAAGCATCTGCTCAGAAACGTAATTTTGACAAGGAAAGCACAACCAAAGGAAGAAGTATTCGTCCTATTTATTAATGTGCTTTTTTGACTATACTGTCTTTTAAATATCTGTTTGTCTGTTATTTGTATTACAGATCAGAGGGTCCTTTGCTGAATCACCTGGAAAAGCTCTACCTCTTGGGGTTGGTGCCTTTGGAGATCTTCTGTGAAATTGTCTACCCATTAACGCCATGGAAGCAAACCCTGCCATTCATTCCACTGCTGCTCACCTCTGTGTATTGTGCACTTGGTGTCACGTATGCCTGGCTCAGATTATATATCTCTGTGCTGACTGAATCAGGAACTGTTAAACAGAAAAAAGAGAAGTGAAAGGAGTAAGCAGGATGGAACAGTTGTGAAAATTGTACTATCATGGATCATGTAACCATTGAAAGGCTACTCAAAAGCACTTGCTGGACCACTGGGTGTTTTTTATGGTCATTCTGAAGACTCATTGTGTATGCCCATCTTATCTTCTACGGTTATGATAAGGATCAGTAGGAGATATTTACTTCAAGAGTGGCTGTAAATCCCAGATCAAGAATCAGTGCTACTTTGTTCGCATTGGTGCAGTGTTCAGTAGCTAGAAGCTACAGGCCAGCTGCCTGGAGCCCATTTTAAAGCTGATGAAAAGTTTGCTGCATTTTCAAGAAGTACATATATATATATTCGGGTGTAGATGCCACGTGAAGGTAATGGACTAGGAAATACTAGACCTACTGTAATCATGCACATTACCAGATTCTTTTCGGTTAAGGTCATTTAGCATTAATTTGGAGCATATTGAGAAAGCTTTAAAATACTCAGGAAATTGATTTTGTACTCATTATACACGCAAGGAAATGAAGACGCCATTGTTGACTTTAAAAAAAACAAGTGTTTACAAGACGGTGCCAGCCTGAACTTCAGAATTGTCTCTCAAAAAACTAAAGAAGAGAATGTTACATTTTTTGAGCATATTTCCTTTTAAAAGACAATGTTATGCTTCTGTGTATAACAATTGTGGGAAATGTAAAACAATGAGAACTGCTATTTGGACATCAATCTGAAAAAACGATAAATACAATTTAATTCACTTCCAAGAACTTTTAAGGGAAGCAACAAAAAGTGATCATGGTAATTTTTATTAATCAATTGTCGTATTTCATTTTTAAAATAAAGTCATGCACATAGATTTAGTTTCGGAGGCTATGAAATAATTTGGATATGTATGTTGGTACAAATTTTAGGATTGGTTCTCGTTTTGCGTCTAATGTTATATATCAGAGTCTTACTCTTTGGTAAGAACAACAATAACATCTACATAAAAAAAGAATGCAGTCATCGAGCATTATATGGTAAATCCCCAAAGTACTTGCTAAAATAGTAAGCTTGTTCTGGTGTATGATTTTTGTCTAGAAGAACAGAAAAATTCAGAAAGTATACAAAGCATCGATAGACTATGATGATAATAGCATTACAGAGGCGAAAAAACAGCCCATGGTATTGCAGACTGCTTCCTGCAGTAGGCTACATTGCGTTAATCAAAACTACACATTACATACATTTAAAGGACCTTTGTCTAATTTAAAAAACCATTAATAAATACAAAACAGGTTAAAGTCAAGCAAGGATGCTGCACCTCTGCATCTACAAAAGTGTAAATGCATGCAAGTAGGATACAATTTCCAAAGCCTTGGTGTGTTAAACAAATGCCTTTGCACATTGGAGAACATTTTGTAGAGTATAACCTAAATCAAGTTCTGTCACTGAAGCCCATCTGCACAATAAAAATCTTCAAAGTGGCCTTGAAATAGATGATGATGAATGGCGGGAGGCGGTTGCGTCCCCCCGGGAAGTGGCTATCTCCAACCGATTGAGGCTGGTCCAACTTAAGATCCTTCATAAGATCTATATCACAGGACCACAGTTGTTGCGCATGGGGAGAGAGGGTGGGAGTGAGTGCCGTAGAGGGTGTGGGCAGGAGGGTACGTTTATGCACATCCTATGGGAATGCGACCATATTCAGAGATTTTGGCAAGCTATACATCGGACCTTTAGGATGGTCCTGCATAAAACCATACACCCGGAAGCGAAACGCTGCCTCCTTAACATATGGGAGCCAACACCTCCGAGATAACTTGAGTATTCCTGGGTCAAGCAGTAGCAAAACGTGACACAGCACAGCACTGGGGGTCTGACATGCCACCTACACTATCAAAATGGAAACAGAACCTGGACTGGTGCATGTTTCGGGAAAAGACAGTATACATTGCACGGGGGTGTCCAAAAAAGTGGTCCTCCATTTGGAGCGCCTGGAATACTTAGAGGTTTTTCTGGAGGGCCTTCAATTAAAGCAGGTATCTAAGGACGTTAGGACCGAACTTGATGAGTACATTACTGAGGAGGAATTGAGGGACAAGATGGGGACATGCCTAGGGCCAAGGCACCAGGTAGGGATGGGTTACCCATTGAGTATTATCAAGCATACGCGGCGATATTGGTTAGACCTTTGTTACAGACTCTGAATGAGTCCTTCGACAGCGGAATATTGCCCCCTACGATGCGTGAGGGTGAAATCTGCTTGATCCCAAAGCCGGGCGGCGATGCACAGGACCCGGCGGCATACCGACCGCTGACAATGATCAATTCAGATATAAAAATATGATGTAAAGTGCTGGCTAACTGCCTGGGACCGCATATGGCCCACCTAGTCCACGAGGATCAGTGCGGTTTTATCCCGGGCCGTAGTACCTCCATGAATGTGCGACAGCTAGCGCACGTACTGCATGAGACGCAGGGGCGCCTGAGGAGATGGCTCTGTTGTCCACTGACCTCGAAAAGGCGTTTGATACAGTGGACTGGGCGTATTTGTTGGCAATCCTTGGCCAGCTGGGGACCGTGTTTTTGCAGATGGGTCAGAATACTATACATGGATCCTGTGGTGTGTGTGCGGATGGGACACACTAGGTCGGCGCAATGGTCGCTGGGGCGGGGCACGCAGCAGGGTTGTCCATTGTCGCCGCTACTGTTTGCTCTGGCTATAGAGCCTATGGCAGTCTGGGCAAGGCAGGAATTGGGCTCCTGGGGCATACAAATTGGGCTCAGTTCGCACCTCATTTCACTTTACGCCGATGATGCATTGTTTTATGTTACGTCTCCGGGCGAAGCCATACCACAATTGTTGGGGTTAATGGATCGGTTTGCAACTTATTCGGGGCTGCGCATTAACAGGCGCAAATCCCTGGCGTTTCCATTAGTGGGGATGAGAGAGAGAGGCTGGAGAACTGCCTGGACTGGAGCTGAGGTGGGAGACGGACCATTTCCGATACCGAGGGGTACAGGTGGCTCACGGGGATGCTAGACTGCATTAGTTGAATATCAATAGGGTGGTTGAGTCATTGCTGCGCTCCGGGGAATTCTGGAATACGATGCCGCTGTCATTATTAGGCAGAATAGCGGTGGCAAAGATGGTGATGTAGCCTAGATGTCTTTATGCTTTGCAGAATGTGCTGTGCCCGATTCCTGTGAAGGTATTTCGCCAATTTAATTCTCTCCTGGTAACTCTGCTTTGGGCAGGAAAGCTTTCTAGGGTTGCGCTGCGTGTGCTTCAAAAGCGATATGAGGAAGGTGGACTTGGGTTCCCTAGATTTAATCTTTATTAATAAGCGGCACATCTACAGCATGCTGGTCAGTGGCTAGATGAAGGAGATTGCTTGGAAAAGCGCCTGCTTGCTGGACGAGTGTTGGCGGAGGACCTACCTGTGGTCTTGATTGAGGGTGCTGGGGCAAGTGTGGAGCAGCCGTATGTGGTTAAACAAACAGCCTGGATATGGCAGAAAGTCGTTAAACGAGTACTGGGGTGGGCTCCTTTTCACCCGGAACTGTTCATCTGGCAGTTAGTTCCGATGCGTCGGATGGTGGACAACATGTCTTTTCAGGCATGGCGAGAGGGTGGCTGTATGGTGTTAGCAGACTTGTATATTGATGACACCTATATCACGTTTGAGCAGGCGTGTGAGGGATTTGGCTTGCGTCCGGGGCAATACTTAGAATATGCTGGTCTGATGGAAGTGGCCAAGATGACGTGGCCAGTGTACCCGGCCATGCCCCGGACCACAGAAACTCTAGATATATTGCTAACTTGTGGAGGTGGGCGCAGGTTGGTGTCCTTGTTGTATAAGGCTATGAGGGCTGACTCTAGCTCCTTGGCCCTTAAGGCGTGGTACGCGTGAAATACCGATTTGCAGGAGCCGATACAGGAAAAGGAGTGGGGTAGGGCATGTGCGCTAACGCGTAAGATGTCCTGCAACGCTCGGATGAAGTTGCTGCACTATAATTTCTTGCACCAGGTAAACATGACTCCGGCGCAGCTCCATTGCATAGATGCCTCCCGATCGCATGAGTGCCCTAGATGTCATGGCGTACATGTGGGTTTCATGCATTTGGCATGGGATTGCCCAGGAGTTCACCAGTACTGGATTGATGTAGTAGTGCGCATCCGCGGACGGGTGGGAATTGCGCTGGAGGCAACGCATAGACACTGCCTCCTTGGGTTTGAGAAAAATTGCAAATAAGCTTGTACAATTACCACTGGTGCTGGCTAAACGGAGGGTAGCCATCTGTTGGATGGGTGAGATAACTCCCTCTTTTGCGAACTGGCTAAGGGATGTAGCCGAGTGGTCCTTGGCTGAGGAGTTGCATATCAGGGCATGTCGAAGGGACGAAAAGCTAGATGAGGACATAACAAGTTGGAGAGAATTGAGCAGAGAACTGTTGTCAGCAGTGGAATCAGGCGGTGAGCAGTCTAGTGGGTCTGATGGGGAAAACAGTATGTGAGGTGCCTATGTCAGCCCTGATGTTTTTTGTATTATGTTACTGAAAGCGCTGCTATGCCACGGGAAGTGTAAAAGTACAATGACCTGTAATGGACGCCAGGGACTCTCATGCGTGAACTAAAGAATGTGTCGATAAGAACTGTCTCGAAGGATTCTGTAAATGACCGCTCAAGTTTATTTCTTCCATTGTTGAAAAACTACAAATAAAAGTATTTTAAAAAAAATATGCAAGTGCCTGCCAGTTCTGCTCATTAAATAAGATTTAATTTGCAGTGGATAGCTTTTATCATTGATCTTTTAGGAAAATGTCAAATTTGTTTTAAACATAAACTCTCTACATGGAGCCATGCATCACTTGATTCAAGGTAAAGAACTTTCATACCGTACAGTGCCATCACCATAAGTTTCATTTTAAAAGCTTTTAGTAGGAGGGTTAAGGTGAGGCCCAGAGGCCATGTGATTAAATCTTACTAACGATACTCTGATTTTTCAAGATTTTAGATGGTCACTCCAATTTAAGGACCTACTAAATAACGAACCTACATACTTCAAGGAGTCTACTTACTCCACTTTATTTTTATTGAGGAACAAAGTATTATTAGTTTTTCTGTCCAATACCATTTTTTCGTTTTTTTTCATTCAGAAAATGTACTTTATGGTATTCTGAGTGGTCATCCAGCTTTATTTGGAGACCCAGATCTATATAATCCAGCAAGATCAAATCGTCCACATAACGCTGACAGGTGATGGGAGCACCTCCCATTTTTGGAGAGAAAACACTTTTGTTTCCTTCAAAAACAGGTTGTATATCCGCCAAATATAATCCAGTGAGGGAGGCAGCAAGAACATATGCTTGGAGGAAGTCATTTTTTATTTTGACTCTCTTTGACAGTGACCTAAAAAATACAATTCTCATTGATCCCACTTTACTATAAGAAGAACTTTAGTAAGTGACAATAGGTTTTTTGAGCTCTGACAGGATTCTGGCTTACTCAAGAGGCAGCCTCTATCCACAGTATCAAATGCTCTTTGGAAATAAAAAACACAACATAATCTTTGATTTAGCTCCATTGATTTCCGACCAAGGTCCTGTATGGAAAGCCGTAATCAATTGTGCAATGGAGAAGGTTCTTTTCAATAATCCACTCCTCTAAGTGAGAGGATTATTATACCTTCAAAATGGTACCTATTAGTTGTATTAATCTGTCGTTTATTGATACCTTTCCATCCCGTCTTATAAATTGGTTTAATCACAACTCTATGCCATGTTTTGGGGGTTTTCCTTGTCTGGCCCATATACATTGGAATAAGGCAGATAACATCTCAGCCCACAAGGCGATATTTGTTTTGAGAATCACAGCCTGGGTATTGGCATGGCCCGCTGGTGTACTGAGTTTTAATGATCGTATCCTTTATTTTTACGTATGAGAAAGAGCTTACCAATTCAGAATCAAAAACATGGAGGAGTGCTTATTTTTAGAACACCTGTTAACATATAAGTGTGTAACTCAAATGTACTCTGAAATCAAGGATACCATTGAGGTAGGATTTTATGTGCGAATGTTATTGGCTAGTGGCCAATAGATTCTTTGATCACCTTGAGAAGCTTTCATGAAGACTGTTGACCTCTGGAGGAAACGAGCCTCATTGCCTGTGATTTCCACAAAAGCTATGAGAGAACCTACACTGGGATGGATCTTTCATTTTATCTCGCTATTTACTCTGTACTGCATTATTTGGTGCTTCATGCAGCTGATGTTAAAGTATAACTTGAAGCTTTTCCATGTTTGCCTTTTGATAGAAAGTACAAGAGAAAACATGCAGTGATGAAGACTCTCACATTGTGACCAATGAATGTCACCAGTGGTGCCGAATGTTATTGATCATTTATCAATAATTTTACTTGATTACCGCCTGGCTTGAATCCGGCGTATGAGATGGACAAGTTCCTGCTTCCCGGCGGGAACTATAACAGGGCACTTTACTCCCGCTCGGCTGGCCGGACCCTTACGGGTCCTACTAAGATTGCGGTGCGGACCTGGAGGGCTGCCACTGCGGCCACGGGCTGGAGTGAGCGACTAACATGTGCTACTCCTTTGTTTGCCTCCGACCGCCTGGGCAGCCTCTGGACTACGAAGGGGTTTGACCAGTGGGATACGATTGGTATCAGCAAAGTGGGAGACCTGTGGCATAAGGGCACGGTTAAGACTTTCGCGGTGCTCCAGGCCGAATACGAGCTTACGGACAGGGAGTTCTTCCGCTATGCCCAGGTTCGACACGCCCTGCTCTCGGTCTTTGGGGAGGGGACCAAGATCCCGGTTTCCTCGCCCCTCGAGGACCGCATACTTGACGGACATGTCCCTGACAGTACTATTTCTTTAACTTATAAAAAACTGATTAATCATCGGGCTGACCTCTTTGTGCGCCTCCGGGAGGCTTGGACGGGGGACGGGGTGGAATTGGACGACGAGGACTGGCAGTCTGCACTGTCGTCCCCCAAGGAGGTCGCCATTCCAGCCCGTCTCCGGTTGGTACAGCTCAAGATTCTTCACCGGGTGTATGTGACGGGTCCTCGCTTGGTCTCGATGGGATTTTCCGACGACGGGCTCTGTAAGCGGGGTTGTGGGCTCAGCGCCACCTTTCTCCATATCCTGTGGGAGTGCCGCGAGGTGGCGGACTACTGGCGCCGGGTCCATATGGTTATGGGACAGGTCACTGGGGTTGTGCTGCTGCCGGAGGTGCGTCGCTGTGTCCTGAATGTGTGGGAGCCCAATGATTACAGCGCGGCTCAGACTCGGTGGGCGGCCCTGGGGAACATGATTGCCAAGAGAGATATAGCGCAGCTTTGGGGCGCCCAACGGCCGCCCACCGTGTCAGTATGGAAGGAGAATATGGACTGGTGTATGTTCAGGGAGAAGACTGTGTATGTGGCCCGTGGTAAGCCGGGGGCATGGGGTAGAATCTGGGGGCAATGGAATGCGTATCGCGGGGGTATCTGTACGCCCCCCCTGGTGGACACCGATATCGCCATGTCCCCCTGACCCCTGATGGTTCCTGGCACCTTTTGGAATAACTACATATGGACGTTCATCTCCCTTGACCCCCCCCCCCGTCCCCAGCCTCCCGGTACTCCTTCCTTTTGCCGGCTGCTTAATGGTCTGCACTGGAGTTCCCCGGAGGAAGCCTGACCCGCACTGTTTGCCCTTATGCCTCGCCTTTTGTTTTTCTTTTAGTTTTTGTGTCTGTTGGACTTAAGTCTCCTGTTCCTTTAGAACTATCCGGAGCCACTACGGGGCTGCGCCCCGGGACTTGACTGCAGCCATGATAAATGTATATTTCATTCTGTACCTAGCGGCCGGCCCTGGTGGTTGTAGGCCCGTGCTTGTAACCGAATTATTGTTCAATAAAAATTAAAAAAAAAAAAAATAATAATAATTTTACTTGATTACAAGTGAGATGTCTATTCCTTCTGCCATGAGGCAAAATTGTCATCTAAGAATTTCTTGATCTTTGCCACATGTCAGGTCCAACATTTATGCATACGTCTATCTGGATAAAAATTGGTGACCAGGTTCACATGCAATGCAGGAATTTAACGAGTATAGGCAGACTGTGGGATTTTTACGTTTGTCTAACTAAGCCTTTCTTCACTGCTTATATATACTGGTTCTCAGAAAGAGCACAAAGGCCAAATTAGCTGCCTAAATCCTATTGCAGATGAATTGGTGAAGTGGCGCAAAGACATCAACCACCATTTTCCCAACACAGAAGTAGGGATCAGGATCACGCTGGAAGGAATATAACCGTGGAAAACACAGGAATTGAAGGCAAAATAAAAGCAGCTCTAACACAGAGTTCTCTCCAGTACTTCAGATGAAATTACTATGGACATGCAATACCTTAAATGCAAGGAGAGATACAGTTCAACACAGAAGAGCTTTGAATCAGGCATCTGAAACTATAGGATAGACAACAACAATCCCATCCCTAACCCAAAAAAAGAAGGTATAATAGAGGTAGCACACAGGTGCAGCACCCAACCTGAACACTCAACAGGGAGCGGAATTATTGTCAAGTCTTATGGTATACAAAAGCAGGGTTGGGGTCCAGCCATCACAGAAGAGAATTTGGTCCGCATTGGATAGTCTTATAGCTGCTTATGGATTTGCTACGGCTTAGACCTGTAAACCAAGATGGTAGGAATAAACATCTAGATCAAACCCGCCAGAAGGGGACCTCCATTTCCAGGTTGCAGTCGGCAGCGCTCTTCAGTTAGATGACACAGAGAGCAACAACTCGACTGGCATCATAGTGTTAGTCCAGTACTCACATATTCCTTCGAACATATGCGTTATTTTCCTCTCGCACTCCAATGAGTTTCCTTTCCTAGAAGGATCCAAGGTCATTGCTAGAGGTCTGGTTTCTTTGTGTTGTGGACAAAAAAAAAAGGGATATTTGGGAACTACTATTCTTCAGTTCTGACCCCCTCTTGAATAGCTTATTCACCTACTCCATTCTGACCATGCTACCTTTTAATTAGCGAGTGGGCAAGTACACAAATGCCGTCTTCTATGTATTATGTGAAATTAATAGCACTATTGTTGAATTCATTGTATGTTTCCACATCACATTTCCTTGCCTCCAGTGTGATTACAGTACAAAGTGTACAGGGGTATTATTTGTCTGTTCTCAGACCAATTCACCCCTAATTCCTTTACGCATATATTATTTTGCAAGCCCTAGGTTTCAGGTTCTGTTAAGCTGTGGGATTTTTGGTACCGTCCGCTACATTTCTCTGAGCCTGATAATTATCAACTCAAGAGTCTCTAGGAAACTTAACGATGTTTTGTTAACACCAGGAAGACTAGCGCAATTACAAATACTATGTAAGGCTAATTTGGAAATCGATGCACTGAAATTGATTGGAGATCAAGGTTGTCACTTCATTGTCACTAGCAAGGATTGTGAATGCAGCAGAAGTGTTTAGCTAGTCTAGAACCTTCAACTACCAGCAAAGAGGAAGTGGAATACACAAACCTGGAGCCACACCTCGATCAAGCAGGGACCCATAATTACAAGTTGGTGAAACTGAACTGGGACATTTCATAAGGCAATGATTCCAAAATTACTTCTTGGGCTGTTTGCTGGGACTGGGTCTGCTCGGGCCTTTAGATTCAGCTGCCCGCTTAGCTAAAATTGCTCTCCACACATGCAGACATTTCTACAAACCGGTGTATAATTTGACTTACTGCACTGGGTAGAAGGGTACTGTAGTGAAACTGGATCCATATTGCAGGTTCCAGACGGCCCGAAACTACTGGATGCAGACTGTATGGGGACATCCCTACAAGCCTAGCAGCAAAGATCTATGCTTCCAATGTGGCAGAGGTCACGCCTTGGTGAGACAGGAATGGTACTGGGAGCCTTGCAGTGGTGTGCGACAAATCAACGAAAGCAGCTCAGACATTTGCTACATTTGTGTAAGCCACCCAAAAGAGGTCTTTCTGATAAATCTCCTAGAGCATTTTATGCTAAGGGCAGGCTGATGGCCTTTTTCTTTGAATTGGAAAAACTGACATTTAACTTCTTTGTCTTGTAGGTTTATAGAAAGGGCTTACAGTTGTGGACTGCAAAACAAAATCACTCTCACTGCCCTTGAATGCAATACCCAAGGACTGAAGTACACAGACCAGAATTTGTACTTCTTATTTCTGAAATTATTCTGTGAAAGACGTGAAGCTGCAGAATTGATTCTAGTTTCAACCCTGCTCCTTCCTAATTCTATCATTAAGCCCTTCTCGGGTGGCCTGCCTTCCCACCAGGTTGGCAGAGGCCCTAGCTTCTGGTGGAGGATGACCTGCCCGATTGAAAGATCCCTGATGTCCTGGTGGGGATCTCCGATGAAAAAATGCATCCACAGATGCGGTGGATGCTTTTGTGCTACAGCTGAATCCTGACCTGGCTGCCTTGTTGATTTGGCCCAAACTGCATTCTCGTTTACATTTTTGAAAAAAACACCCAAAGTAGGGTATTATTTCTGAGAAGCAAACAAAAAATGTCCCTGATGCTCAGTAAGTTTTCTCTTTGCGTGCCAAGACTTTTCTTTCTTCTCCTTTTCTGCCTGGGTTTGCCATACCTTACCTGACAGTCCCAGACTAGAAAAATCAATGAATGTATGACACTGCAGCTGTATGGTGGCCTGGTCATTGGGTCAAATGTTTCTGACAGTTGAGCAAACTGAAGCTCTGCCGTTGGAAGCCCTATGATTTC
This sequence comes from Triturus cristatus, assembly GCF_964204655.1. Taxonomy (NCBI): domain Eukaryota; kingdom Metazoa; phylum Chordata; class Amphibia; order Caudata; family Salamandridae; genus Triturus; species Triturus cristatus. The sequence continues at coordinate 1,452,053,390 of NC_140591.1, forward strand.
CCCAACCCTAAATCGGCCGAGTTTGGTGGAGTAGAAGCCCTACACATTTCTGACACAACTCCCACTCCACAAAACCTTAAATGGCCTCCTTAGTTGTCTGTCATTGCATCTCTCGTAGATTCACGAGCTTGAATACTTCCCCATTGATAATATTGAAAGTGGAACCCGATGTAATTAATGTTCAATAGCAGTGTAACTACAAAAAACAACATTGGTAAAGCCATAGACGAAATAAAACATATTCACCTCATATTATGACCTGAAGTCTGGCCAACCAGAGGGACAGACACCCATCTCAGAAGGACTTCGCCTGCCAGAAGTTTCACAGCACATCAGTGTGATGGGATCTCTCAGGAGCTCTGCTTCAGCAGTTTCTTCAAGAATCTTAACACTTTTTAAAGAAATTCTGAAAGAAAATAATGTTTTCTTCGATTGAGGAGTTTGCAGCTGGCCACGTCACATGCAGGGCGACATAAGGGGACAGCATCTTAGTGTTGCTCCCCTGCTATGAAGGTAACTGAGCATACTGTGGATAGAGAGAGTTGATCACCCCTCTGTTTTATCGCCCTGGGCGTCAGGAGGGCAGGAATAAGGCCAAGTGGTCTTGTAAGGGGTAATTTTTCAGGGCCGGGCATCTTTGGCAAGTTTTCAGTGCTTATTCAAGAGTAAATTTCAGAAGGGCGTGAAAGGCAGTGTTGCCATGTCGTGTATATCACCATGTCTTTAGGGTGGTTTAGTCGAAGTGAGCTTCAGAAGGGTGCAAGCCCATTATGAATTAGAGACACTGCTACTACTGTTCCAATACAAATTTGCTGTACTTGTTGAAGGGCACACGCCTATTATGCAACTGCTCACAGCCAATAACCCTGATGACAAATTTCTTTGCACAAAAATGGTAAAGCTGTCCTCTATCAATTGCAGATTTATTTCTCTCACTCCCACGAACATTAGGTACGATTGAAGACCACTGTTCCTCATCTTTGTTTTCCCCTGAGGCTAACTAAGAGGGAGCCAAAGTTTGGGCTAATTTTCATGGCCATGGGGCAGGCAAAGGGTCTGTAGTGGGCAAGGAAGATGCTAGTGGCAGGGGAGGTGCAGCAAAAGTCAGCAACCCTTACAATGACAGACACTGAATGGACACTGCCATCCGACTCTGGCCTTGATGTCTGAAGCCAGGAAAGTGGCGTTCAGCCTGCCAAAAAGAACAGACCACTGCCGAGGGTAAACTGAAGAAAGACAGTGTTGATCAGGAATTAACTGAATGTCTTTAACTTCCTAACAGGAGAGCTGAACAAAGAGGGGCAGAAAGGACAGTGAAGAACAAGACTCTGTCGCTGGGAACAGAGTTCCCCTCACTGGGGAGGACATGACCCACTGAGTAAAATTCTGACTGCAAAGAGGCAGACCAACCAACCCGCCCAGAAAGTGGCCTCCGGCCTAACCCCAGGAGCATCAGGTCAGGTGCTGCAAGAAGTACTGGGTAAGATGATGGAAGCAAGGGACAGCTTCATGGCCTCAGCAAAGGTGTTGGTTGGGTGAAGCATGGAGGAACAGGGTTTCAGCTGCAAGCAAGCAGGTGCAAGTCAGGTGTTGGGGCAGGACAGCAGCCAACCTCTAGAGGTGCAGGGCAACTCTTCCACTTTGTTGACAGAGGGTACAGGCACTGGTCCTGCAGACATTGCCACATGTGGGAGCAACTAGGGAGCTTTGGTGAGGCCTGAGTTCCCTTAGGAGCTAGGGAGAGTATATGGAACAGGGAATTAATAGACCCTTTCTCACTGCTTACATTTGCCAAGGATGGTGCAGACATAAGTGTCCAGTAAAGATGTGGATAAACAAGAGGAAGGTTAAACCAGAGGAGAAAATAGACAACTGGTTAGAGGCATTTGCCATGTTATCCACAGTAATTGTGGAGAAGTTCCCTGAGCAGGGACCGTCTCTCTGCAAGTATAACCGAGGAATATAAGTGTAATGGGGGCACGGGTTGGCTGACGTATGACTGAGAGTTCAGACAGAAGATGAAGCAGGCACCCGAGATGTCGTGGGACTGTCGTGAAGTCGAATTCTGGGTGCAGTACATGGGTAAGGGCAACAGAGACAAGAGGGTATCCCTTTCATCAAGCACAAACAGACAAAGCCGTATTGATTTAAACATAGGTTTAGGCATTCCTTTCGGGGCAGGGGCACACAGAGGGGCCTATCATAATAGGAGCCACAACTCATTCAGGCTATACAATAGTGGGGCATGCTATTGGGGCAAACAGTTACAAATTCACTCACAGCTGCTCCAGGTGTGCCGGATGGTACCAAGCAGCTAATTGCAACAAAGGAAGTAAGTCAGATAAACCAATAGGTGCTAGCACCGGTGCGAAGCAGCCCTAGCAGTTCTGAGTCGCAACACTCTATGTTAGCACCATCTCCCATATCCTTTAGTACCTTGGCCCATATTCTTAAAAACTACCCTAAATAAGCAGAACATGAACTGCTGTTCAAATGTTTTAGTGAGGGCTTTAGGATTCTATATTCTGGACCCGCAGTTACAAGGAAAGCCAATAATTTATTCTCAGCCATGGAGCCACCGGGGGTGGTCCAGGAGAAGTTGGAGAAGGAGTACCAGTTGAGAAGGGTGGCTGGGCCTTTTGCCCTGCCATGCCTTCCACATTTCATTGTGTCTCCTCTGGGAATTGTGCCCAAAAAAGAGCAAGGCAAGCACAGGATGAGTCACGATCTCTCTTACTCCAAAGGGTTGTCAGTGAATGATTACCTAGAAGAAGGAGTGTGCTTGGTCTGTTACGCTTCTTTCAACGAGGCAGTCTACCTGGATCGGGCAGCAGGCAAGGGTGCTTTTATGGCAAAAGCTGCTATTGAGTCCACTTTCCATCTCCTCCCAGTCCATCCTTATAGTTTTCACATACTAGGGATGGCCAGTATTTCTACGATAAATGCATGCCCATTGGCTGTGTGGTGTCATGTTCCCTGTTCAAAACATTTGCATGCTTCCTGGAGTGGGCAGAGCGGCCCCACAGGAACTTCATTGCACTACCTAAATGACTACCTCCATCGGTAATGCAGGTTCCAGTGAGTGCAGCGAAACCCTTTCATGCATTTCAGCACCTCAGTCAATCATTGGGGTGCCCTTAGCACCAGAGAAGACTCAGGAACAGCCATGTGTTTGACATTCTTGGGCACTGAAATTGATTCTATTACAGAAAGGATTTGCAGACTGCCGGAGGATAAGGCAATGCTCTTAAATCTGATATTCTGCTGGTTCTGAACAGGAACAAAGCAACGCAAGCCACAATTCAGAGGCTAAACTTTGCATCTAGGATTATACCAGCTGGTAGAATCCTTGCGAGCTGGGTTAGCTAGGGCAACAGAAAAGGTAAGCAAAACCCAGCACTTAGTGCACCCTAATGCGGGACTAAAAGATCACCTGCACATGTGGCTGTCCTTTCTGAAGGAGTTTAATGGAGCGCTGTCCTGGCACACTCTGTGGTGCAGCAGTCAGCAGCTCCAGCTATTCACAGATGCATCAGGGAGAGCGGGCTTAGGTGTTATTCTGGGCAGGGAGTGGTGTTCAGCAAAATGGCCTAATACATGGAGGAAGCATGAGCGTACAAAAAATATCACTCTTCTGGAAATGTTCCTGTTAGACCTGTCAGCCCTTTGGTGGTTCCCTCCTCAATTCTTTTCTTTTTGTCCCTTCCTCTTCTCATTTGTTTTTCCTTCTCTGTCCACTATTTCTTTTTTTTGGTGTTAACGTAGAAGCCCTGGGTGCCCATCTTCACTAATTGAGGATGAGGCGCAAGGTGCTCCTCTAAAATGGAGGGTGAATGACATCTCCTCTACAAAATGGTGGCCTAAACTGTCACCTCAGAGCCTGGGCCATAGGCTGTCATGAGGGATTCCATAACCTTCTGGGTCCCTCTGGCTAGTCAGGGCCCAGGCTATATATAGGGGTGAGGGGCGGCGGCCATTTTAGGTAGATGGTGTGAGGTGAGGAGCCAGGAGGCAGGCACTTGCTTGGGGAGGAGGGTGCACTATAAGGGGGAATTGACCGTCCTTTGGGCCTGCTATTTTCCCCCCCGGTTGACACCGCCCTCTATCTAGTGACCTGACCCGACCGGTAGCCTCTGTCCTTAGGGAACAAGCCGTCAAGAAGGGCTAATTGCCTAGCCAGGACCCCTGAAGGGCATAAAGATAGGGAGTTCCCTTCACCGGTCCAATGCCCTATGCCTCTGTGACTACCCGGAGCCCTGGATTGCCCAGACCTTGAAACTGACCGCTGTTCTGGGCGAGGTGGGGAAGTGATCAGCGCCGCAGCCCCAGGAGAACTGGCTGTGTAGATGGTTCGCTCCTAAGCTGCAGAGCGCCCCCGTGACTTGGGCCGCCCCCGCTGAGGATTCCCTGAGGAGAATCGCCGTCCCTGTGTTTGGAGGCGCGGCCCTCTGAGAGGGAGAGGCGTCGCCGAGGCTTCCTGTGGGCCGCGCTAGGCCGAAGCTAAACACTCGCATCACCTGACGGAGGCGGGCTGCCAAACGCCGCCCCCGCCGTAGTGCCATTGGTTGGTTGGGCCGCGCCCCCGCCGTAGTGTCGTTGGCAGCTGTGGGCGCGGACCTCTGCATCCGCGAGGAAATCCCTGGAATCCAGCGGAGCTCCCAGGCCACGTCTGGCCCGTCCGGGAGCCCCGCGCCATCCCCCTTCGACCCGGACATCGCCGGGAGGGAGCCGAAGTGTGCACTGCCAAGACCCGCGAGGGTCGAAGAATCAGGTAACCCCTGGGGGAGGAGGGCGGAAGGCCGGAGAGAGGCCCTGGACTCGCCCCTCCCCCGGGGAAGTGCTCCGTAAGCTGGGCGGGCCCACACTGATCCCGATGAGGGAGTAGACCAGTCCATGCCCTCTGCCCCTGCAGGACTCGCTAAACGCCAGGTTAAGACTCTGACTGCTGGCCCAGGACCCTTGGCCCCAACCCCTCCAAAGCGCCAGATTTGAAGCGCTATGTTCCTGCGCCTTGGTTGAAGGGCCATATGTATAGCGCTACATTAAGTGACCAGATTAGGAAGCGCTATTAAGTTACCAGGTGTAGCGTGAGGGTAGGAGCTATGATCCAGAGGCGCTAGTAATCTACTAAGGGTAGCGCTGTGCCCACCTGCCATACTTTGAAGCATTATTAGTTGTTGTGGGCAGCGCTAGATTACTAGGGCCTGGTTTTCAGTGCTATCAAATTACTATATTTACAGTGCAATGTTCATGCTATGTGTGACATGTTATTTATTGACCCTATTTAAAGTAGTGCCCATGTTAAGTGCGGCCTTGTAATGAATGACTATCTTGACAGTGCCATGTTCATGCTATGTGATGCCTATTATTTATTGACCCTATTTAAAGTAGTGCCCATGCTAAGTGCGGCCTTGTAATTAATGACTATCTTGACAGTGCAATGTTCATGCTATGTGATGCATATTATTTATTGACCCTATTTAAAGTAGTGCCCAGGCTTAGTACGGCCTGTTATTTATTGACCCTTTACCAGGTAATGTCAGTATCATATGCGACTGTGTAGTTCTTCACTCAATTCAACATGCCAGGTCATTGTTATGTGCGGCACTAAAGCGACTGTCTCTATTCAAAGTGCTAAGCCACTGCTGTGGGTGGTGTAATAAATGATTCGTTCTGAAGAGAAAAGAAAAGAAGAAACGAGAAATAAGGGAAGATAAAGTTTTTCCACCTTTTCCAACTTCGTGGTGTAGCGTCATTTTTGGTGGTGGTGCGCTGGAGTGCGAGACGAGTGTGGTGCAAGCACAACATGTGAACGAGTATAGGCCTTCCCCCTTAAGCCAAGCTACCCCCGGATCTTAGGTCCAACAGTTCCCCATTGTTTTGTCACTCCATCTATGACCGCAAGTGCTAGATAACAGAAGGATCATGTTCTTGTCAGACAACATGGCTGAAGTGCAGGCCATTAATTGCCAGTCTAGGAGTTGCCCGGTCTTGGTGGGCCTGTTGAGGGTGTTGGTGAATGGTTGTCTGTTAGGAAATGTGGACTTTCGCGTAAGCCATGTCCAAAGGATGAAGAATGTAGCTGCTGATGCTTTTTCTCGTTTAGTTTTTTTATAAACAAATTTTATTGTGTTAAAGGTCAAGCATGATGCAGAGCTCCTTATTACAAGAGATATCTGCCATATTATACATTGTAGAGCATTGTCATTGACATTTAGTTTATATATTATCATAATCATGGTTATGTAAAACAAAACAACATGAACGTATTGAACCCCCCCGTTGCACTATTCCACTACTGCGTCTCGTTTGCCACCACATCGCCCACCCCAACAAATGAATGCCATCACTATGCTGTTGGTCCCTCACCCAGTAAGCCCGCATGGCAATACGGGTGCGGATGCATCCACCGGGGGCACTGGGTCCAGGTGTAGTCCCCTGTAGTCCGCCCATCTCTTCCAAATCTTGGGATGCTTTTGCGGGTATCCCCTGGCCTTAAGTATTGGTATCTCTAATCCCATACAAAAGTCAAGTCCATTCTTCCTTGCTGATAGAGAAGGTGGGGCCGATGCCTTACACACCCTCGCAATATCCCTTTTAGCCAATAGCAGCCCCAGCAGTAACAGGTGCCTTTTATAGATATTACCCATAAAACCCTCCATGATGAGTAGGATTACCAATCTTGGTGAGGAGGGGAGCTCCCACCCCAACACCTCTGAAAGACAAGCCAGAACCCCTCGCCAAAATCTTGTGAGTACTGTGCAATGCCAAATCGTATGCATGAGGGATCCCTCCTCTCGACCACACCATAGGCATATCGGGGATGACACTGGACCCGCCCTCCACAACCTCAGCCTGGTATAGTAAACCCGGTGTAGGTATTTAAATTGGATAAGACGCAGCCGCATTGCTATCGCTGCCCCCAGAGGGGAGGCCAGTGCATCCATCCAATCATCTCAATCTATTTGGCCCAGATCACCCACCCATGCTTCTCTAAGTTTGTCTAATGTGGTAGAGCTATTTGTCACCAATGACTGCAAAATGTTTGCGATTTTATGATCATGCAGATCGCCCATAAACACCTTGGCTTCAATAGGATTAAATTCGGGCAGAGCCTCTATCCCTGAAATGCTAGGATAAATGGCGTGCCGAAATTGGAGGTACTTATAAAATTGAGTTTTTGGCATCTGATACTCTTGTTGTAGGTCTTGGAAGGATTTCAGGGCATAACCTCGCATCACATCTCCTAATGTAGAGATTCCTACGTTATCCCACCTACGAAATACGGATAGCACAGCCAGCTGTGGCAGTCGACCATTATGCCACAGTGGGGTTTCCCCGGTCAACTTGTCCCACCACCCCATCCTACAGAGGGACTGTTTCCACAACTGGAATACCACCCACGTGGCCGGCGGCAGAGAGTTGCGCATGGGCGCCGAGTACAATATGGTAAGAAGGGTAGACTCTCCCATACACATTCGCTCCACTGCATATGCGGGGTCCTTCCTATCTCCATACCACCATTCATTCAGTACTAGCAAGTGCGATGCCATATAGTACGATTGGACATCCAACGTAGCCAACCCCCGCAATAAGTAGACTGAAAGCAGTCCGTAACGCAACACTGGATGCCCCGCCAACAGAAATCGGCCCATTGCCGCGATGACCTGGCGAAACCACGTGGTGAGAATCGGGTCTGGATGGTTCTGCAGTTGGTATAGCAGGCGCGGCAATGATACAATTTTTAAAATAGCCGATCTGCCATAGATGGAGGGGCATGTGCGACCAAGCTTTCATCTCCTCACGTACCCGCGCCCATATCGGAATAATATTTCTGTCCCATGCTACGCATGGTGTATCCGACAGGAAAACTCCCAGATGCTTTACTCCCTCCGTTGTTACCTGTAATGCCAATGCCCAAGGCCCCAATCCAGCCGTTCCCCCTATCACCCACAAGGTGGACTTATGGGGATTCATAAAAAGGCCAGAGGACTCCCCGAAGATTTGCATGATTCAGAGCAGCCTCGGACCCGTCTTGTTGATGTCACTTAAAAAAAAATAGAACATCATCTGCATATAATGCGATGCGGTCGCTCTTTCTCATTTTCTATGGGTGAAATGCTGGGCGTGCTACCCACAGGCGATGCAAGAGATGACACCTTTCAATGCAGAATGATGGTGAATGGTACAGTGGAACAGAGAATAGTGACATGAAGAGCGTCATCATTGGCCCTTGGGACACGAGCCAGATAACAAGTGTGTTGCAACACATTTACGTCAGTGACCTTTTATCTGGGATCAGGGAAGGGTCATGGTCCTGCCTGAAGAGTGCAGCAGTTTGTGCTCATGGGTTTTGAGACACCTGACAGCAATCGCTCTTTTCATGAAGCTGAAAGGGGAAGAAGAAGATCCAACGGCAGGTTTCCCAGTACGGGCAGTACTGAAGGGATGGGCTAAGCAAGAGGTAAAAACACCAGACATGGGGCGTCCATTGATTTGGACATGCTAAAGGGGTTGGTTGGGGAACTCGCGGTCATCTGTAGCTCACAGTACATTTTCACTAGACTTTTTTGGGGGTCTTCTGGGCTTCCGAGCTAGTGGCTAAAGCAAAGAATGACCCAGAATATAGGGCACTAAGGTTGGGCGAACTCAAGATGGCTACGGATATGGCTGAACTGATAGTGAATATAGGCTGGCCAAGTCCCTGAGGCGACTTGGACTGGAGCGTGCACTGCTCTAATGATGTTATATCAGCAATTTTAAATAAATTATGTTTAACCAGTTTACTAACGTTTTTTTCAAGAGTGTACTTTTTTTTACATCTTACATTTCAAATCAAAACAAACATACACATAACATAAACATACGTTTTAAATCAATTATAAGCATACAACATATGCATTTGATTAAATGAAAGGCAGGTGTGATAAGGCCCAATGCATTTCGGGAGGACTGTCCCTTCGTTAGGGGCACAACCTGTAGAAAATAAACAGTTTTCAGCACAAGGTAGGTTGAACGCAACAAGTCACCAACACTATTTAACAGCCGTTCACCAGTGTCCTCTATGAGAATGTCGCCATGCACACACGGTGCGTGAACCAAGTGTCATTTTACCCACAGACATTTTGCTGTTTAACCCTCTGACCATCGTGCAGAAAACAAACAGTGAACATGCCTATAATAAGTCCTTTAAACTCACCAGCAGAGTAATTCAACAAATATCCAACTGAATGGTGAATGCACCACCTGATGCCTGGAATAAAATGAAGACGAATGCGATTACTGCCCAAATCTCAACCACGTCGAGTCACCATCAAGTATCAAACAAATAGCCAATTACCTTAACTGATAGTGAGGCATTTGAAAACAGACCAAAAGAGACAAAGCGGAGTAGTCCGTTTGATTATATTGGAAGATCCCAAATGTTGCCCGATAGAGCTGCCTGGAACGTATATGGCATGCCACCCTAACATATAGGATACTTGCTGCTTCACCAGGATGAATAACAACGAGGGATTGGACTCCAAATCAGTAAGACTGAGCCTCAACTAGCCAATGAACAACAAAATGCCAATACTGATGAACACTTTTCCTTTTATACGAACCACATTGAAGTCAAACAATGTGACCACAAGACCTTTTGTCTCTGTTTGAATCAATCAAAATGTATTTATCCACATAGTCATTTCTATGGATTATTGAAAATCATTAAAATTCATCAACGTGCCCCAAACATTTTCAGAACACCACATGTCAACATATCTCTTACACCACCAACCACAACTTTTTTCAACTCACTGCTTCAATTTTTCCCAGTTCTATAGTCTTACCACACTCATTCCAGCAGCCTCACAACCATACTCACTAAAACACACAAACTCTCTACAAATAACACAAAGAAGTGTAAGCACAAGACCAAAGGTGAATTAGTTACAAAAACACAAAACAAAATTTAAAGCAATTTGCACATATATAAACACTCAATTGGTCACAAACAGGAATTAATCTGTCTCTACAGAAATTTACAGTGCAGCATGGATTGGGTTTCATCAGACATAGCCTGCTAAGTCCAGCTGGAGTACAATTGTCCGATGTGGGTACAGACATTTTCCTGCTAAACATTAGGGATGCCCTAGAAAAGGCAGGCTGTACTTATTGGTAATGTGAGATGAGCACAGGTCGGGGCCTCTGTTATTGTGAGGGGTCATTCCCTGTGGCTTGGCGGAGTTACAGGGTGATCCTAAAGCTTTAAACAACTAAAAAGGCCTCCAGATAGTGGATCTTGGAGCCAAAAGCAATCCCTCAGGTTACTGGGAGTCAATACAGCAAGGCCTGGGATGACGCAACAGCATTCCTTAATCCCTCAAGGGACAGTTGAAATCCTGAGCAACCGTGGAGACTGGCTGAGGTCTCGCCTGGACTTGCTAGTAGCTTGACACGAAAGTAAAGAGTAGGGTGGCAACCCACTGTAAACGAATGAGCTGTAAAGAATCTAATTGCGTTGGTGCTGAAAACACCAACAGGACAACTCTTTCTTAGGATCCGTGTCGGCTGTTCAAGGAACTCACCATCTACACTTGGATTGCCCGTAATCTAACCCAACCTGTGTAATCAATAAACTTGCCACACAATTTACACACAAAGAGTATCCCTGTCATTTATTATGTTGCATGGATTGAATTGTAATTTCATGGGTCCTCACATTCTCAACGGGCTAAGAGTAGCAAGTCTACATTATCTTGTAATGATCGCGGTTGTTTCGGCAGGAGTGTCCGGAACGTTGGAGAAAAGTCCACAGTCGTCCCCCACGTTCTTCCGACTCTATCAAACTCTAGAGTACGAAGGACCCGCTGGGGAAAACAGGGAAACAAAACAAGGATAGGTGGGGGAACACAGGCAGGTCTTGAAGGATGATTCTGGCAGCCGAAGTAGCAGGTAGGTGATGGTTCTTCACCGGAAGGAATGATCGCGCCCCTCAGCTGTAACACAAAGGTAGGTATATGAATAGTACTACAGCAATACACTGGAGCTTTCTTCACTTCATTCCCCTCCAGACACCTACCGGGATCAACGCCAGCCTCCTGGATTATGGCCTGCAGGAATAAGTAGGAATACCTCTGCACAACCCACTTATGATCGGTTCCCAGAGGAGGACTCAGTTTCACAATGTGTAAGTCACTTTACAGGCTGAGAACAACAAAGACAGGTTTCATAAAGGATGTAAGGATATGATTCCCCATATGCTCATATGATGTGTAGGAAGGTCAAGTACCGTAATACTTATGTAGGAAGGTGGAAAACCTAATCCACTGCTCAATGGTCCTCGCAATAATCACCCTAGGATGCCTGATGCGTTTTCAAGAGAACATAGGGTAGGGACAGGTAGTGGATGCGCCAATGAGGCCACTGATGCTTGCACTGGGGTAAGAGCACTAAGTCTAACTCCAACTAATTCACAAGACTTGGAGTCGCTCAAACAGGAGGCATAAGCACAACACAATACAAGCCTGATTCTGGAAGTAGCAGGCTGACATATAACACGACACAACTCAAGCCTGATATGCAGAAGTAGGATTTAACAGGCTTACATATAACACAACACAACTCTAGCCTGATATGCAGAAGTAGGATTTACCAGGCTTACATATAACACAACACAACTCTAGCCAGAGGGGTTAATTCTGGAGAGGGATATCAGAAAAGGGACTGTGCAGGCGAAGGGAATCACCAACCGTCAGCCAACCTCAATCTCCGATGTAAGTAGAGACGAGTGACGGGCGACCCCCGCACTGCTAAATAACACTTAGACCTTACTTGGCAAGGCGCAATACGCTCGGCCGCTCTGATGGAAGGAGCGCCAACACGCTCGGCCGCTCGGATGATAGGAGCGCCTCTACGCTTCACCAGAGGGAACTGCGGTAACAACCCCGGAGCCGGGACGCGTCTGCTTCGACTCGTCCGCGGCTTCGCACTGGAAAACAGGAAGTACGTGTAACCGGAAGTCAGGCAACAACAATCAAGACGGAACTGGGGCTCAGAGCTAGAACGCGAAGCGGCGTCTGCACGCCCTTCGCCGTTTAAATACCCACTGCACACAGGGGCCGGACCGCGGGGCATGACAGCACACTCCCCCCACAACGCCCTCCCCCAGGTTTGGGTTTATGAGGGTACCTAAGGTGAAACAGCCGCACCAACCGGGGAGCATGCACCTCACAAGCTGAGACCCAAGAGCGTTCCTCCACACCGTATCCTTTCCAATGCAACAGATACTGGAGGGTCCTACCCGCTAAGCGAGAGTCAATGACTTCCTCAACCTCATACTCGTCAGTATCTTGAACGGTGAGAGGAGCGGGCCTCTTGGGGACACGCGTACCAGGTTCAACAGGTTTGAGCAATGACACGTGAAATACAGGATGGATCTTAAGGGACGTAGGTAGTTCTATTTTCACTGCCACCGGATTGACCAGCTTCACCACCTTGTAGGGTCCGATGTATTTGGGATTGAACTTGCGAGGACCACTGAGTTTAATGTGTTTCGTGGAAAGCCACACCTTATCCCCTGGAGCGTATATAGGTTCCAATCTCCTGTGTAAATCAGCCCCCTCCTTGTATCTCACCTTGGCCAACTCTAGATCTGCCAACGACTGCTCATGTATGTCGTGTAATTTTTGTACTAAGTCAGTGGCAGCGGGAGTCGGGCTGTCAACAGGAATCCCTAGAGGTAATAACTTGGGATGAAACCCTTGTGAGCAGAAAAAAGGGGTCAGTTGGGTGGAAGAATGAGGGCTGTTGTTATACGACATTTCCGCCATCCATACCCACTCATCCCACGCAGCTGCAGATTGCAAAGCTTGAATCCTCACATATCGTTCGAAGCACTGATTGACCCTCTCGGTTTGGCCATCCGACTGAGGATGATGACTGGAAGAGAGTCTAACATCGATCTGTAACATCCCACAGAGATTCCTCCAAAACCGAGACACAAATTGAGCCCCCCTATCAGAAATCAAGACCGAGGGAAGACCATGGAGACGGACAATATGTTGCAAGAATACCGAGGCTAAGGCTGCTGCTGTGGGTAACCCCGTCAAGGGGATAAAATGAGCGGTCTTTGTGAAATGATCCACCACCACCAGCAAGGTGTTATTAAGCTTTTTGGTAAGCGGTAGTTCCACGATGAAGTCAAGGGAAACCGTGTGCCACGGGCCGGGAGGAGAGGCGAGAGGGAGCAGCAGGCCCACTGGGTGCAGATGAGAAATCTTGGATTGTGCACAGACATGACACGACTTCACATACTGTTCTATGTCCCTCAACATAGTGGGCCACCAAAAACGCTCTCGTATAACCCTGGTAGTTTTCTTAATGCCGGGATGTCCCGACAAAGGGTGTGAGTGATACCACTCCAATACCTGAGTTTGCAAGTCAGAAGTGGGCAACACCACCCCTCCCCGGACACACACAAAACCATCTGTATGAACCCACTCCTCAGCCCCCACAAAATCACGCATATTCACAGAGAGCTGACATTGACGAAGCCGATCCCTGAAGACATCCTCCTTGAACACCCCCCCTACGAAGCACCTCTCAGGGATGACCAGGGGCACGTCAGTGGGCACGTCGGGAGGCTGAAAACCCAACCGGGACAGGGCATCGGCCTTACCATTCCTCCTCCCAGGGCGGAATCTGATAGTGAAGTCATACTCGCAAAAGAACTGGGTCCATCGGAGTTGCCTCATGGACAGGGCTCTGGTTGACTTTAGATATTGGAGGTTGCGATGGTCCGTGTACACTACAACAGGGAAACGAGCACCTAATAGGTACTGCCGCCACTCATCAAAGGCTTTCTTGATTGCCAGGAGTTCCTTATCTCCCACCGCATAGTTATATTCTGCAGGAGTGAACTTGTGAGACATATAGGCTACGGGATGGCATACCCCCGTCTCCAGATCAGTTTGACTCAGGACCCCTCCCACTGCCACTTGGGAAGCGTCCACCTCGACTACATAGGGCAAGGCCGGATCCGGACGACGTAAGATTGGAGCGCGCATGAAGGCCTCCTTCAAGCTCTGAAAGGATGAGTCAGCAGCAGCCGACCAGACATACGGAACCCCCTTTCGCAACAAGGTAGTAAGAGGATGTGCCAGCTCTGAGTACCCTTGAATAAAACGCCGATAAAAATTGGCAAAACCCAAGAATTTCTGCAGGTCTTTAACGGTACCCGGTGCCGGCCAGGAAAGGACAGCCTCGACCTTAACGGGATCCATGCGAAGTCCCTGTGGGGAGACAATAAAACCCAAAAAAGGCACTTCACGTGTATGGAAGGAACATTTTTCTAACTTGCAATATAGGTTATGTGCCTGCAACCGTTCCAGTACTTGTCGGACGTGGTCAACATGTTCGTCCATAGACGCGGAGAATATCAATAAATCGTCTATATAGGCGATGACATGGCGATCCAGCATATCCCAGTGGACTTCATTTATGAAGAACTGGAACGCAGCCGGAGCGTTACAAAGCCCAAAGGGCATTACTAAATACTCAAATAGCCCGTATTTAGTACAGAAGGCAGTCTTCCATTCATCTCCCTCCTTGACACGCACTAGATGGTAGGCGCCTCGCAAGTCCAGTTTGGTGAAATATTTGGCATTGCGTACTCTGTCAAGGAGGGAGGTAATCAGAGGCAAAGGGTATCTGTTCTTAATAGTGACCTCGTTCAATCTCCTATAATCAATGCAACACCTAAGACCCCCCTCACGCTTAGGAATAAAAAACAGTGAAGAGGAGGCAGGAGATCTGGAAGGCCTGATAAACCCTTTCTCCAACATCATATCTAAATATTCTCGGAGATATACATTTTCCTTCTCCGTGAGGGCATACACTCTACTGCTCGGGATACGGGCTCCTGCCTCCAGATCTATTCGGCAGTCATATACCCTATGCGGTGGAAGAACGTCCGCCTCCTTGGCATCAAATACTGTGCTCAGATCACTGTAGCAGAGGGGTAACTCAGGTACGGGTTCTGTCTGATCTTCCTCTACGGTCGGGTGCACCTGAGCTGCCGCTATCCTAGAATCAGTGTGTGCGATTCGCCGAAACGTGAGAGTGGCGGTCTGCCAGTCAATTATGGGGTTATGTGTCTGCAGCCAGGGGATGCCTAGGAGCACTGGTATTTGAGGGGAACGGATCAAGTCAAATTCGAGAGTTTCCTGATGGTCGGGGTCTATATGCATGTGGAGACAGACTGTCCTGTGGGTTACCGGGCCTGAAACAAGAGAACGCCCATCTATAGTAATGACCGTAGTGGGCACCTCTTTCTTGATGCAGGGAACTAAATTGTCTCTTGCCCATTTCTCATCCATAAAATTACCCGAGGCCCCAGAATCTATCATGATGGCTACATGTAACCCTAGCTGTGCTACCGAGAGGTAAGCTGACACATATAAATGATTAACAGGTCTGGGTTCGAGTTCGGAGGTGGAGACTGTCAATTCAGATTTGCCCAGGATTCCTGTCTCCATGCATCCCAGGCTTTCTAGTTTCCCGAACTCTTGGTAGACGTTGGTTTAACAGGGCAGGACCGCATAAAGTGACCGGCCTTCCCGCAGTAGAGACAAAGTCTGTTGATTCGTCTTCTTTGTCTTTCCTCTGCTGTTAACGGCCCTCTCACTATCCCTATTTGCATAGGTTCGCTCTCATCAAGCCCTTTAACCGCCTCTACTACTTTGGTCCTGGTGGGAACATATCGTGACTCTCCCTTCCCCTTTTCTTGCTTCCGCTCCTGAATACGATGTTCTATTTTTACCACAAGATCTATTAGCTCAGGACAGGCTGTGGGGAGGTCCACTATTTGCGAAAGGGCATCCTTCAGATCGTCACGCAGCCCTCTGTAAAATAGGGTACCTCGCTTTTCCTCAGGCCAGTTAGATTCCACCACCAGTCTTTGAAATGTAGTGATGTAGGACACCAGGTCTTGACTACCTTGTTTCAAAGCCAGTAACTCAGAGTCTGCGGAGTGGGTATATGTGTGTTTATCAAATAGTTTGCGGAACTCCCTCTTAAAGGCTTGGTAATCATACAATAAAGGGTCATCACGGTCTACTAAAGGTATGGCCCAGTCTGCGGCCGCCCCACTAAGATAGGAAATCATGAACGCGACCCGGGCCTGATCAGTAGGGAAGCAGGTGGCTTTACAAGAGAAATGTAACTGGCAGTGACTGAGAAAGGCTGCGCACCGAGAAGTATCCCCAGAGAATCTTTCTGGTGGAGCCAATGGGATGGAAGTAGGGGTGGTGACCTGTATCACAGGGTTGGTGGCGTCTACTCTCCCTCCCGCGGCCCCCATGCCTTGTCTGTGCTGGAGGGTATCTAGTCTAGCGGACAGAGCCTGGGTTTCTGCTTGCAAGTTGCCGAGCATGCCGGCAACATCGGCAAGCGTAACCACACCTAGTTCCATAACGCTCGGGCAGAATATTCTATATGGCTTCGCGTTCTGTTATGATCGCGGTTGTTTCTGCAGGAGCGTCCGGAACGTTGGAGAAAAGTCCACAGTCGTCCCCCACGTTCCTCCGACTCTATCAAACTCTAGAGTACGAAGGACCCGCTGGGGAAAACAGGGAAACAAAACAAGGATAGGTGGGGGAACACAGGCAGGGCTTGAAGGATGATTCTGGCAGCCGAAGTAGCAGGTAGGTGATGGTTCTTCACCGGAAGGAATGATCGCGCCCCTCAGCTGTAACACAAAGGTAGGTATATGAATAGTACTACAGCAATACACTGGAGCTTTCTTCACTTCATTCCCCTCCAGACACCTACCGGGATCAACGCCAGACTCCTGGATTATGGCCTGCAGGAATAAGTAGGAATACCTCTGCACAACCCACTTATGATCGGTTCCCAGAGGAGGACTCAGTTTCACAATGTGTAAGTCACTTTACAGGCTGAGAACAACAAAGACAGGTTTCATAAAGGATGTAAGGATATGATTCCCCATATGCTCATATGATGTGTAGGAAGGTCAAGTACCGTAATACTTATGTAGGAAGGTGGAAAACCTAATCCACTGCTCAATGGTCCTCGCAATAATCACCCTAGGATGCCTGATGCGTTTTCAAGAGAACATAGGGTAGGGACAGGTAGTGGATGCGCCAATGAGGCCACTGATGCTTGCACTGGGGTAAGAGCACTAAGTCTAACTCCAACTAATTCACAAGACTTGGAGTCGCTCAAACAGGAGGCGTAAGCACAACACAATACAAGCCTGATTCTGGAAGTAGCAGGCTGACATATAACACGACACAACTCAAGCCTGATATGCAGAAGTAGGATTTAACAGGCTTACATATAACACAACACAACTCTAGCCTGATATGCAGAAGTAGGATTTAACAGGCTTACATATAACACAACACAACTCTAGCCAGAGGGGTTAATTCTGGAGAGGGATATCAGAAAAGGGACTGTGCAGGCGAAGGGAATCACCAACCGTCAGCCAACCTCAATCTCCGATGTAAGTAGAGACGAGTTGAGGAAAATAAAAATCTATGAGGCCTATGTGTCCCCATGTGCCCCCCCAAACGCTTATATGCACATACATGTAACCTATGTATTTCCCCTCCATGGCCTTTCTATCATGATGCTTATGCTATAACGTGGCCTGTCATCATCCAGTCTCCCATGAGAGAAACGACAAATCTGTATTGAGGCCTACACGTTTTTCATCATGTTTTCCTGCATTTTCATGAAGCCCATGTTTATGGCTCAGCCAGAGCCGAAAAGAGGTTTCATGCCTCAGAACGCTCTGAAAGCTACAGCTACGTATCCTTGGCCTTGCACACTTGGGCCTCAGCCAAAGGGGCCCCGACCGAGGTGCCGAGACAGTATTGAGCACGGTTATCTGCTTACTCTTACTGAAACCACATTCTTGCCTGGTGAAGGAGGAATGAACGCGACCCATCTGCAAGGAGGGAGCCCAGCCCTACTGTCTCTCTTTGTGAGATTGCAAAGCTCACGTCAGTAAAAAGCCCATAGCCCCCATGTAAGGCCTCTGCAGTAAATGAAGTAAATGAAGAAATAGATGCCACATCGGCTCTTGGTGATGAGCAACCTATGTCACAAATCAGTCCCTGCTCCAGACATCGGATATCAGATAATACAAGATGTGCTGGTCGTCCTGACACTGAAGGCCTCACTCACTGAAGGCCTCACTTCCAGACTTGTCCGGTTGCATAGCAACCCTCCCCACGTCAGTTACACGTCATGCTCGAGTTGAGCACAAGTAAGGCAAAGTTCCAGTACAATTCCAGCAGATCACGCAACCCCCTCCAGGTATCCACCCACACATGACAAATTACCCATTATCATCAAGTGGACGCCCACATGGACGCCCACCTTCACGCCTACTTACACGCCCACATGCTCTTATCTCATTCTCTCTTGCTCTTTTGCTTACGTACAATTGAGAAATGTATATATACTGTACTCTGTGAATAATGTTTTGAGAATATTGAGAATACTTTTGAGTCCCCTTCCAGATCCTTTTTGGTGATGGTAATATTCTCCCTTTGACTCGAGTTATTGGAATAAAGCCCTTTATGAACCTGATACCACAGACTCAGCCTCTTGCTTTATGCATGATCTTATTTATATTTTAAAAATTCTGAGAGCGTAATATTTTATTTACCACAGAGTGACGGCGACCCCCGCACTGCTAAATAACACTTAGACCTTACTTGGCAAGGCGCAATACGCTCGGCCGCTCTGATGGAAGGAGCGCCAACACGCTCGGCCGCTCGGATGATAGGAGCGCCTCTACGCTTCACCAGAGGGAACTGCGGTAACAACCCCGGAGCCGGGACGCGTCTGCTTCGACTCGTCCGCGGCTTCGCACTGGAAAACAGGAAGTACGTGTAACAGGAAGTCAGGCAACAACAATCAAGACGGAACTGGGGCTCAGAGCTAGAAAGCGAAGCGGCGTCTGCACGCCCTTCGCCGTTTAAATACCCACTGCACACAGGGGCCGGACCGCGGGGCATGACATATCTTCCAGCTACGGCTGATAAACCGTCAGGGAATTATCTATTCAAGAGGTGCTAGAAATGTGGAGAAAGGAAGATATACAGGGATGACAAGCATGCCCTCTGTACTGCTTGCATACACCTGGGCCATGACTCACGGCATTGCGAAATATGCTTTAACCAGCCAAGAAAGAAACTAAGGGATAGATAGCTGTTACCACTTGGCGCTGGTAGTGAAAGAAGACAGGTCTTTACCAGTCATTCTGGCACAGTCATAGAAGAAGGTGACTCTTGTTATTCCAGCAACTTTCAAGAAAGTGCAGAGAAGAATGCTGCTGCAAAGCCTGCACCCTCGGAGCCTACCCTGAAGGTTCAGACCAATGGCTCCTCGGGAAAAGGGATTAAATGCAAAAGAAAAGAGAAAAGAAGGAGATAAAGAGGAGTCTCATTTCTAACTTAAGATTCATCAAAGACCGTCCAGTCCTTTAAAACATGCCAAAAGGACGAAGCATTCCACTTCTGAATTGGAAATTCAGTTGGAAAAGTTAAGATTTTACTGTCTACAGAAGCAATGATTAGCTCCATCTATGGTAAGCCATTGAAATGTACATTTGCTGGCTCTATTGGGAAATGTCCATCTGTTGACAAAGTCAGCTGTGCATAAGACATCCTCTTCATCCCAGTCAAGTACAGTGTGTAAAGGTGATCATCAGTTGATGTACCATACTCTAAAACAGAATGATTAAAATAAAGTTAGCCTTTGTTTACGCAGGTGGTTTTTCAGATCCCAGCCATGCCGCCACTGACTCCGTCCATGAACCAATCCAATCTCATCAACTTCCCTGTCTTCTTTGCTCAGACAACAACCACAAGAGTGTTAACACAGTCATATTTCCATTTGTTTGTCACTGTCTCCTCAGCCATTGCCACATCTTTTTTTTGGTCTGCAGTCCCACTACAGTCATTGCTGATGTCTCCAGTGTCCTCCCAGCATCTAGAGAGGATTTGCAATATTCTTCTTCAGGGATAGAAGAGGAGGGACCAAAAAGCTTCTAGGAAGTATGGCCTCGTTTTGACATGGTGTTCTTCTCTGATGAGGATTATGATCATGAACAGATCAAAGAACGTACAACTGCAACAGCCCCAAGAAACGTGAATGTGCATATCACCTTTATTTCAAATGATGAGGAAGCTGATGGTGGTTGCAGTTGTTGTAGATGGGAGGACAAACCTTATTGTTGCCATATAAGAGTGAATATAGCAACTTTGATGCAACGTCCATGGCAAATTTGTCTGAACAAAAGTGGATATTAGTTCCTATTCTTACCTTCCCCTTCTATGAAGATGTGGAGCTCACTGTCTTGCTCAAAAACAGCTTTCTACACAATTCTTCATGTAAAATTGATGCAGCACTAGGAATGTCCTTCTTCAAAACATTAGGTTTGAAGATTTGAAGGGATTTTGAGGGTCAAATGGCAATAAAGGATGCCAATGACATTTGATTGTGGTACCTAATGTCAGAGCATGACATTAGGTTGTGTTTTTCTTGCCCCAGCTTGCATCACACTGCCATTAAGAAAAGGGAGACAAAATTCTTCATGGACCGGGTGCGTGAGGATTGTCAAGTTCAACATCTATCCTGGCCTAGATCTTCTTTCACCTCTTCTTGGAGGAGGAACCACAAACACAAGAAAAAGAAGCAGCACGTTGCTGCCTCCTCGAAATATTGCTCTTTCTCGAAGGTTAAGTCTCCGAAGCATTCTCTGTTCCCTGCGAATTGAAGTTGGTGATCCCTTTCTCCAAGGGGACAGCGCAGGCCATGCCACTGGCCATGGTGCTTACACCAGGACCTCTCCTGGTTCAAATCAGCCTTCTGCTTCTTCCTTGTCCTGCCTCACGCCTACCCTAGTCCACCTCAGGTCTGTCCTGAGTTCCTGGCTCCGGTTGAGGATCGTGCTTCTTTTTGAAGGCTATTTCTGAGAAGTTGAGGAATGCATGGATTCCCTCTGGGGTGGCTTTAGACCTGTTGGACCTTTTGGGGCCCTCTTCAAGTTCACACTGGTAGTTCCTTCTTTTGCGCTATTCGGGTCCTCTGTTCCTCAGCTTTGGTGCCACTCAGTGGTGCCAATGCTGGGACCCCTTCAGGTGTATCCTCTTCCAGAGTTGCAGCTGATGCTTCTCCTGAGGCCTCTGCCCCAGAGTGTGTTGCCACAAACTCCTACGACTTCTATAGGCCCCTTCTGGATGACAACATTGGTGCACAAGGCACATGATCTTTGTGTCAGATTCAGATCTCATTGACATACATGAGATGATTCAATATGAGAGTAGTGAGGCACCTAACTTAATGTCTCCCCTGTTCACTGATACTGCTGACTATTAACTCTGAAGAATGGAAGTGTGTCGGACACATTGCTAGAGATAGAGTTTCTTTTCGGAACTTCCCATCTTGAGGTGGCCACATTCCACTTCTTAATATATTAAGCAACAGACGTTTGGGAACTTCCATTGCCCATTGTGGAATGTAAGGCTAACCTAACTGAAGTGTTAAAACCTTCTGTGAAGGCTTATGAACTACTGTTGATTTTTAATTATGTAATGAACTAGTGAAGGCCACCTGGGATAAACCTCATCTGATGGATACTTCTAACCACAGATTCCTCATCTCGTGGATATTCCTCAGTTGTCAGACTGGTTCAGGAAACTTCAAAGCAGTACTCTTGCGTGATGGTAGGTCGTGTTGTGTGGCTTCTCGCCAACATTGTTCAGCTCTGGAAGTGACAAGTGGAGCGGCATATAAGCATTGATACTGGTTCCTTTCTTTCCGCACCTCCAGATACAGGTACAGAGCTACTCTTTAGTATTTTCCCTACTTTTGTTTATTCCTCACGTTTTTCACAAAGTCTTTCCAGTATGCAAGGAAAAATGGCAAGCTGTGCAGAGACTGTCACAAACAGATGTCTGTGACAGACTTTCACAAGGTATACCTATGTTGCCTGGGGTCAAAACACGATTCCAGGTCCTGCTACCACTGCGCTCAGACGAATCTGAAGGCCATACGAGGCTGCAAGCAGAAGCTTTATGTCACCAAACATTAGAAGTCTCCATGCCGTGAACGTTCGGGGTTGAAAGGAAGGTCCCGTTCCCACTTACAAAGTTGTTAGTATAGTTTCAGGTAAGTCCAAGAAGAAAGTAAGTCCAAGAAGAAGCATAAGAAATCTATGTGGAAATCAGCCCCTCCCCGCCACTCTCAAAAAGAGGGCATAAAAGCATCAATGTCTATCTGGTCTCGCTCCCCATCTCCATCATAGCTGATCCCGAGTTTACTCCTAATTCATCACAAATTTCCGGGTCCGTCGGCAATAAGCCAGCAAGTAAAAACCATTAGGCAGACCCCATTATGCATTTCAGCACTTCACCAGTTCCCTCTGGTGTACCTTTGAGCCCCAAGAATCTGCAAGGCCCTCCAAGAGTACATCTGCTAGCAGGTCCACTGTTGGCGCTGTCTGTGTTTCTTGGACCTACTTTGGTTTCAGCACCAGCTCCAATGCCAATTGCAGTTCCAACGCCACCTGCTGCACCAGTTCCCTTTGCATCAATGTTGGAGGAGGATTTGCAACCCATTGTGACCTTTGACTTTGAGAAGAATCTACCCCACCTTGACCAAGGCTGCATCGTGATCCCACCATAGAGCAGCCAGCAGCCAAACTTTCAGTTTCTGAACCTTGCCCTTACCATACAGTAGGGCTCAGACTTTACATAACCTTTTCAGCAGTGATTTAAAGCATATCAATTTCAATGAAGGAGATGATTTTGTTCCCCTAACATGATGAGTACAATTGGTACAAGGGCCTACAAGATTTTAGTGGTCTGGATACTTCTCCAGATAATTGTCTTGTTTCTCCTCTCTACCCCGCCACCGAAAAAAGTGCCTCCTTCGCTGTCGATATTCAAAGGGTAGCAGAAATACTGGACAACCAACTACCTATTATGGAGGTGAAGAAGTATGTTCTTACAGAGGTACTCCATTCTAGTCAAACACAGGTGACAAGCAGAATCGATACAGCTAAGTGCACTAAGAAGCTACGTGCCTGGTACTAGTTGCAGGTGGGCGGAGCTGGAGTTCATAGACCTAATCCATGGATGTCCAGGCTTCCAAATGGACATGGCTCCAGACAGTTCCATCTGTGAAGGTAAAGTTCAGCGGGACAAGGCTGCAAGCAGTGTCCATGGGAGGCGTAGTCATCAGGGTGTTGCTGGGAGAAATCGTGTTGAAGATTCCTACATTCAGACTTAGTCTTTTTTTGGAAGTTGAACATCTCAAGCGGACAAAGCTAGAAGCTGCTGCGACAAGAGTTCCATGAGGCCAGATACCCTTTTTGCGAAGGACCACTAAATAGGATTTGCTGCTGTGGAGAAGAACGTAGCAGGGGCTTCCGCAAAGGCAGGTCGACCAGCAATGCACCTTGGGTAGATAGACGAGCAGGTTGGTCCTGATCTCTTAGTTCTCAGTCCCAAGTTTTGGATTTTGGCTATCTGGGCACCTTTAACACCACCACAAAGAGTCCAGGACTGGAGGGGCAAGGCATGGGGGATTAGGACTCACCTGGCTGGGCCCAGGTGCGGGTTGAAGATGGTGGAGCCTTTTCTGACACTAAGGCTCTAATCAGGAAGCCATCCAACTAGCCCTTGAAGTCATTCTAGTAGTCCTGGATTCAAGAAGAGGAACAAGGCTCAAACAGAAGGGCAGGCCTCTGAGGGTTCAAGGCAGGCTCCAGGCAGCAGGCTCCAGGCAGCAAAGCAGTCCTTCCAGGTGCAGCAAAGCAATATTGTGGAGTACACAGCTGGCCACAGAAGCAGGCATTCCTCTAAGAGTACTTCCGCAAGTCCAGAAAGTGAATCACAGAGTGGGTCTGAGGATCCTATTTTTTTACCTGGTGCCTTCTTTGAAGTAGGAGAAGTTTCTAGAGACCTTACTTTGAAATCCTTAGAATTCCCTGCCTCCCCTATCCTAGTTCCAAGCTGGCTGCATGAACAATGCAGTGGTAATAAGTCCTTTGTGTGAAGGCAGAGCACAGGTCATTTAAATTGCAAGTGGGGCAGTGTTCAGCTCTGCTGCCCATCCTGCCAGTAATGGGCCATCCAGGCACACACAATCCTTTTATTTTGTGGCTGTGTGTTAGGAAAAAACCAAGCCCAACTGTCAACTATACCCAGTAATGTGAACTAGGAACATGCAGCAGGCACCAAATAGTTGGGGTAGAAAAATGCCAACTTTCTAAAAGTGGTATTTTCAAAACTGTAACTTAAATTCTGACTTTACATTTAAAGATGGGTTTAAATTACAACTTCTCAGACACCAAACATGAAATGTTTACCTGTTTCAAATCAAAAGTTAGCACTTAGTAAATGTAATAAAACAACCCTATGTTATCATATGGAAAAGGTAGGCCTTATCGTAGTGTAAAATTTATTTAGGGATGTCTCACTACCAGGACATGTAAAACTTAAAAGTACATGTCCAACCTTTTAATTAAAATGCACCCCGCCCTATGAGCCACCTAGTGCCTACGTTAGAGGTCACTTACATGCAATAAAAGGGCAAATTAGGGCTTGGGAAGAGGGTTATTTTGCCAAGTCAAATTGGCAGTTTAAAACTGAATTCAGGCTGCAGTAGCAGGACTGGGACATGTTTGAAGGGGCTACTTAAGTGGGTGGCACAATAGGTGCTGCAGACCCACTAGTAGCATTTAATTTATAGGCCCTGGGTACATGGTATACCACTCTACAAGGGACTTACAAGCAAATTAAATATTCTAATCAGGTGTAAGCCAATTTTAGGGGTTAAAATAAATGAATTATATGCAATTGTAGACGTAATTTTAAGTTATTACTGAACTGAACTGAAAATGATTGAAGGTGACTTGCAGAGAGGGCCCAGACAAAAGTATGCATTTGGATAAGAGAGATTTTCATTTGTAAACTCATCTCTCAAAGTTACAATAACAAGCAGGCTTACTCTAAGGCAGAGGTCTTCAATCTTTGGGGCGCGACCCCCAGGGGGGCCCTGGAGTCCTGTAAAGGGGGTCGCACATTCTCCAGCTTCACTTGTCCCTGCATCCAAAAGGTTTGCTTTCCTTTTGGAAAAAGATAGCTGCCCTGGGAGGGCTAATTCAGATCCTTATCAGCTGCTTGCCTGAATGAAATGAAAACCAGTTAATCTGCAAGTGTAAAGGATGAGCAGTTCTGGCTTTAATTGATCAAATAACTCCAAGGTTTGTGATGACAAAAAAGCAAATCTTTGAGTGGAAGTGCAAAGAGTTAACAATTGTGCTGGGAAGTGCTTGCTTTTCATTTTACTGCATTTAACAGCTCTTAGTACCCCTAAAGAGGTGTTGAAGGGACCGTTATGTAAAAAAAAAAAAAGTTGCATTACATACGCTTTAGTATTACTAAAATCTACATTTTGGAAGCACCATTTTATATTAATACTACTTGTATATATATATTTATTTTTCATTTACTCTGCCTGTTATTTTATATGTAGATAGCTGATGGTGAAAGACCTAAAAAACCCACAGAATATTTTGGTGCTTATTTATGAGAGGCTTGCATCGCCAGAGCATCACTTTTTTTTACGCTCCGGTGGCGCAAGCGTCTCAACCATACCTATGAGGCAGTGCAAAGTCACCCTGCATGGGTTTGCATGGCCTCATAGATATGGAGTAAGACAAACAGCGCAAGTCACTGCATTGCCTTATTCTGCATCAATGAGGTGTTCCATGGGCTTTGCGTGGGGTTCCCACACAACACCCATGGATTTTGATGCAACCCCATATTTACAAAATCATGTAAACCTGGGGCAGCTCCAAAAATGAACGCCTCCCCAGTGGAGGCGTAACGAGGAGAAATATTTTATTTTCTCCTTGGTTTTCCTCTTTCCATGTGCACTGCATTCTGCAGCTCTCATAGAAAGAGGAAAATGTCTCTCTGGAATGTTTTTGTGAAGAAATGTGCCCCTTTCTGTACAGAAACAACCCTGCCTATGTTGGTGCTAGGCAGCGATTTGTGCGCCAACCAAGGGAAAAGGATAAGAATGCACAGTATTTAATAAATATGGTGCATTCCTGCCCTTTCACATTGGCATAGGGCAGCTCCGCAAGAAGACTTGGGGCACTGCCCTGCGCCAATGCCTCATAAACGAGGCCCTTTACACCTTTGACTACACCCCCACGCTCACTGACAGTTGGTTTGCTAAACACTGTTTAATATTATTTCCCCACCGTAAACATTATTTGCTGTGGGAATTGGGGGCTTTTATGTTTGTTGATGATGAGGAGTACCAGGTTCTAGAAATTTTTGTCATAAGGGGGTCCTTACGTCTAAAAAAGTTTGACAAGGGGGTCTCTGCATCACAAAGTTTGAAGACCTCTGCTCTAGGGGGTGATAAAGGGATTGAAACTCGAACACAGTATGAAAAGTGCATGATCTGGAAAGGAACAGCCTGGAAGCAAATTGCAGCTATCAATCCTCCCAAGAAAAAAGTTAAACAAGTTGGAGTGGGGCAGGGGATCAACAGGACGCCATATAGAAGCACAGTGTGGAAGAACAGTGAACAAGGAGGTGTGGGAGAACAGTAGCAGAACAATAGCAGAATGGCCGGGGAGTGACAACATTTTAAAAAGTGATCAACCTGGATGGGAAGGGGCAGGGGAGGTTACTGACGAGCTGGGGTGGGTGCAGAGCGAGGTGCTAGAGTTGTACGAATCAGCACACGGGCAGAGAGCAAGATCCCTGAATCAAACTAGCAGAAGGATATGAGTTATCCAATCAAAAAGGATGATAAAAACAGCTATGCTCTAAGGGTGTGACAAACACAAGAAGGCCATCCACTGAATAAGAAGCAACCAAATGCGACTAACGTGAAAGCCTTCCAGTAATAAGCAATGGGCAGACCCACGGGTCACTATAAGTATTGGAATAGAACACAATAGGGGGCATATTTATGAGAGGCATGCATTGCATTTGCACCACGCATTGTGGTACACGCTAGACGCAAACCTCCATGTCAGATTTTTGAAGCCATGCACTGCCACTTTGCGTGGCTCTGAGTGGCATCAAAAATCTGGACTAACGCAGCTCAAATCACTACATTGCGTTACTCTTCCCTGGGAAGACCCACAGGCGTTGCGTTGGTGTTCCCACTCAACTTCCATGGATTTTGATGCATTCCCAGATTTACAAGAACTTGTAAATCTGGGAATGTGCCAAAATCTTACACATTACCAAGGGAGGCTTAATGAGGACAGATATCACTATTTCTCCCTGTTTCTTCCTCTTTTTATGTGACTTGTATTCTGCAGCACACATAAAAAGAGGAATATTCCTCCCAGGATTGGTTTGGTGCAGGAAGGTACATAAATGTGCTGTACTGCCTTAAATACGGCACATTCCATTCCTGCCCTTTCCCTGTCATGCAGTGCACTGCAGCAAGGTGACTTGCTGTGCTACACTGCGTCCCCTTCTCATAAATCAGCCCCTAGGTTTTTCAACAACAGATAGCTAAAGATGTCTATAAGCGACAGTCCTATAAAGTTTCCCAGGTCCTTGTCTGGGTCAAGACCAGGTTTTTACTTTGAATTTTACAATCATAGTATTGTTTATTCCATTTTAAAAGAGAATTACAAGTCCCAGAAATCTGGACTAGCAGGATACACATGGACTAGAAAATTTAGCAGCTATGGACGAATCCTAAACATTTTCCCAACACACATTCAGCCCCCACTTTCTCTAACAAACATCTCATGATGGCAGCACGTTCGAAGTGTACTTCAAAGTGAGAATGGAAAGTTGTCCACCCGAACTAAAGCCATGTTGTCCAGATCAGCGTTGCCCAAACTGTGAGATGCAAGTCGATTTTTTTTAGGTCGGGAAAGTCTGAGCAATAGATAAAGATGCTTTTAAATTCTGTGTTTATCTTGTCTCCTTTACTGGTGCTTCAAAGACAGGGGGCAAATGTCAGAATATGACTTCTGACAAATTGCTGCTTAACCTTTTAACATGGGGGATTGGTGTTTACTTTTCTTTCTCTTTTTGCACAGTGAGAGGACTTTTTAAAGTGACAGGAAAGTCTGTATGCACAATGTTTTTTGGCAACCCACGCCAAATATAAATACCTGTAAATGAACTGTATTTACTCAACAGTTGGGAAAGCAAAAATGCAGCACATATTTTTGTAATTCTGAAGTGTGCTGGAAACAGATTTAAATAAGAGCAAAACAAATCAAGACAATTTGGAATTGCCAAATGATAAATATTCACAGAAACTCTGTTTGCACACATTATCATTTGTATGCTATATAGTTTTATCACTAAACTCTATGTCTGTGCAAATGTAGTGGTCGTTACACAAACATTCCAACATTTTAGAAGAGGAAAATAGGAGTTTACATTTTTTTAAATAATAATAGGGAGAATGCATTTCCCCTATAGACTTCAATTGACAGACAAACAAAATTAAGCCATTTTCATACATGCCAACATTTTTGTAGAGGAAAGTGGGAGATTTTACAAAAATAATCAGTAGAATGTATTTCTCCCCATTGACTTCTATAGAAGCAGAGGCAATTTCAGCAAACATGCCAACATTTTAAAACAGCAAAGTGAGAGGGAGAATGCATTCCCCCCATCTACCTATATCGCAGAGACGATTTCTGGCAGGAGACAGCCAAAATAAAACCATTTGTGGCTTAAAGAATTGTGAGTCTCCTGCCTGACTCTAGTCTATTGGTATATGTGTTTCAGACAGGAGACAACCAAAACAAGCATTTGCAATGCAATAGGTCTAGCATTTACGACAGTTTAAGCTGGTTTCATTTAAAATGGCAATAGCTCAAACTCTCCTAAATGCGAGACCTATTTCACTTCAAAGAAGTGGCAGCGTTTGTCCCGGCTGCTTGAAAGTGAAAGCCGCGTGGTGCGCTGAATGCTGCAGGAAAGCATGTCGTGCCTGCAGTTGAAGAAACTCTCTGAAGAAAATAGTGCTTACAGACTAAATAAGACTCACCGTGTAACAACCGAAGTAAAAGGGCCAGTTGCCATGAGAGGTTACAAATGCAGACAAGGCGTTACTAAGGAGGGACTAACAAGCCTAATAACGACTTGGAAGCCAGGGTTTACAAAGGACAATGACACAAGCCAATGACAAATATGGGCGGAGAGTGGACGGGGATTCTAATCCATACTCCACTACTGCATGCCTCGCAGCAGCGCATGCGCTGCCCACGCTCGACCTAAAAAGCGAT
This sequence comes from Triturus cristatus, assembly GCF_964204655.1. Lineage (NCBI taxonomy): Eukaryota > Metazoa > Chordata > Amphibia > Caudata > Salamandridae > Triturus > Triturus cristatus. The sequence continues at coordinate 1,452,082,707 of NC_140591.1, forward strand.
TTTTGGCTTATAAAATCAGCAGTCTCCCATCTGAATCGGGTCTACTGGGTTGGATGATTTTTTGCTTAAAAAATTGGGTGTTGTAGAGAGCCATCCGGGCTCTCTCCAACAATGTTGCCATATTACAAGCATTCATGCACCCCTTGGGGCGGGCTCGCCCCGAGGGTATAAATAAAGGAGGTCGAAGACCGCTCGGGGTCTTCCGGCCACACGAAGTGAACGGTGGTCCTGTGTCCTTTGTTATCTGCCGATATTGCCAACTGCGACACAGGCCCTGCCGAGCTACATTGGCGACGAGGCCGGTAGCACCCTCACGCGTGCCTTCCGGTCGCGTGAGGAGCCCACCCGCAGCGCTCACTCTCCCGCTGCCTACCTGCTCCCTTCTCCTGGAGCTCGCGGAGCCCACCCGCACCGCTCCGTTCGGGCCGCCTGGACTGCACGGCGGACCCGCCTTCTGCTCCCTGTGTTTCTCTGCCCGTCAGCGCTGCGCCCGCCCACGTGTCTTCCCCTGCAACGGGAGCGTGTTCAGCTGGTGGCGCTTCTGCGCGCTGTGAGGGGTAAGTGGAGTGGCCCCACTGCAGCGCTTCTCTGGGCGATGTCCCCGCTCTGGCTCCGCCTGGCGCTGGCTCCACGTTCCTCGTCAGCCGGTGTGATGTGGGGGCCTCACTAGGGCTGTTCCTTCCACTGCCTGAAAGAAAAATAAAACATTTAAGAGAAAAAACAGCAGGAGAGCATAAGAAGGGAATTTCAGTGGGCAAAAAGGGGGGAGAAGGCCAACCCAGGAACTGGAAAGTGGGTCCAGTGTCAACAAGCATTGGCAGCATCCAAGTGACACGTCCAATACATGCATCAGCCCATCACAATCCCACTTCATCAGCCTTTATCCAAAGGACAGTGTGGGCCAACCGAGGGCAGCAGGAAACGCCAGCAGGACTACGCCACGTGGGCGTCCCCGACCAGGTGTAGGGACAGAGCACACGCCCCAGAGCTACTCTCTGACACACAAGCCGCGCCCTTGCACCGGCGCGCCCCTGCCTGGCCGTGATGAGCACCGCACCTGCCGCAGGCGCAGCTGCCCAGCAAGATGGAGGGCGCAATCCAGTCGCTGGCGCCAACCTACCACCACCAGTTGTCACCCACACCGCAGTTGCACCGCTACCCCCGAACAGCGAGGCGTCGGACCCCGCCACTGCTGCGCCACGGTGGAAGGTATGGGTAGGTCGGCTGAATCATTATTTCAAGGGGACGCGTGAAACCGATGGAACGGTAAAACGATCACGCCTTATCTGCTATGGAGGAGCAGAGATTTACGACCTGTTTGAGACGCTCCCCAACACAGGGAATGAGGACGACTACGATGCGGCGGTCACCACGCTCAACAGACACTTCGACCCACAGCTTAACCCCGACTTCGAAAAATATAAGTTCTGGGGGGCGTGGCAGACCGAGACCGAGTCGGTCGATATGTTCTACGCGCGGCTACGCCGGCTGGCTAGCACGTGCCCATTCACGGATCAGAGGGAGGAAATCCGAGACCAGATCATCTTAGGCTGCCGCTCAAAGCTCCTGCGGAAGATGATCCTCCGACAGCCCGGAATCTCGCTGGATGAGATCCTGGTCCTCGCCCGCTCCCATGAACTATCGGATGCCTGGGCAGAAGAGATGGAAGCGGCACTACACACTCCGGTCGCCACGGGGTCGTGCCTAGGGCCCCGCACATCAAGGAAGAAAAGGTGGAGGCCATCCAGAGGCGTCCCGCAGTGCCTCGTCAGGCCTCCAAACCACCGCCAGGTGGGTCGTGTGGGTACTGTGGCGAAGATCACCCGGCAACAGCCGTTTGCGGGGCGAGAGGAAAACCGTGCTCCCGCTGTGGAAGGCTAAACCACTATGCCAGAGTGTGCCGCGGCAGGCGGTTCCGGCAGCCATCGTCAAGACCCAGGTTCGGGCCACAGCAGGTTCGCCAGGTCTCTCTCGCTGACCCGCTGCCAATCTCGGAAGACCAGCCACAGGCACGACACCCGATATACGAAGACGATGAGGTGTTCGTAGTGTCGTATGTCAGCCGGACAGGCTCCCGGCGAAGACCACCTCCCATGTGTTCAGTTTCAGTTGAGGTCACGGAGGTACAGGCCCTCATTGACACGGGTGCATCTGTCAATGTGATGGACTCCGATCAGTATGACCGTCTGTCACCGCGACCCCCCCTTGCACTGTCCACGGCGCGAATATACACGTATGGAGGCACAGATCCCCTGCCTCTCCGTGGTGTCATCCGAGCCACCATCGCTAGTGGGAGCTACTCTACGGAGGCATAGTTCCATGTCACCGAAGGCAAGAAAGGAACGTTACTCAGCTGCCACACAGCAGAAGATTTAGGACTTGTCTTCTTCACCAACCAGGTACACGACTCGCATGCGGAGGCAATACTGAAGGAATTCCCTGCGCTCTTCACTGGCTTGGGGAAACTCAAGGGCAAGAGGTTCAAGCTCCACATAGACCCCTCAGTACGGCCGGTAGCCCTCAGACACCGGAGGGTGCCCTTTAACTTACGCCCGCAAGTGGAGGAAGAGCTGCGAAAGCTCGAAGAGCTGGACGTAATCGAGAAGGTCTCGGGCCCCACTCCCTGGGTGTCCCCGCTGGTCGTGGCACCCAAGCCCAAACAACCGGGGGCCATCAGACTTTGTGTCGACATGCGACTGCCCAACACGGCAGTGAAGAGGGAACGTCACATCACCCACACGATGGACGACATCGTGGCGGACCTCAACGGGGCGAAGTGGTTCTCGAATCTGGACCTGAATGCCGGTTACCACCAGCTGGAACTGGATCCGGAAAGCCGGTACATCACCACTTTTTCAACCCATGTTGGCCTCCGGAGGTACAAAAGGCTCAGCTTCGGAGTATCATCAGCTGCCGAGGTCTTCCAAAATGCAATCCGCGAGACACTGTCAGGGCTGCAAGGGGTGATCAACCTCAGTGACGATATCCTTGTGTTCTCCACATCGCTCGAGGAACATCAATCCCACCTCCGGGCCACGCTCAAGAGGCTGGCAGACTGTGGACTGACTCTACACAAATCCAAGTGCTCCTTTCATCAAGAAAGTGTAGACTTCTTTGGGTACACGTTCACTCGTGAAGGACTCCTGGTAGACCCGAAGAAGGCTGAAGCCATCAGGGTGGCTAGCACACCTCAAAGTCCCACCGAAGGGAGGAGCTTCCTCGGCATGGCCACCTACTGTGGATGGTTCATCCCCAATCTTGCAGCCATGTCAGAGCCACTACGTGCCCTCACACGTCACGACCACAAGTGAGAATGGACGCCAGCTGCCAACAAAGCGTTCCAAGACATCAAAAAGGGACTACTAGACAAGATGGTCATGGCGTACTTTCACCCCAGACGGCGAACAGAACTGGTCGTTGATGCTAGCCCGGTGGGCCTAGGGGCGGTCCTCCTGCAGGAACATGGCCCAGAAGTGTGGAAACCCGTCGCATATGCCAGCAAAGCTCTCACGGACACCAAGACGAGGTATGCCCAGATCGAAAGGGAGGCTCTGGCCATCAAATGGGCCTGTCAGCATTTCCACCTGTATCTGTGTGGGCAAGAATTTCATGTTGTGACGGACCACAAACCGCTGCTTCCGCTGTTGGCTGGCTCATCTAGGTTAGCGCCACCGAGGATCGAAAGATGGGCGGTGCAGTTGCAAGCATACCACTTCAAAGTAATCTACCGTCCAGGGGCCCACAACCCCGTGGACTATCTGTCCCGTCACCCGGATGTCGTGTCGTGGTATTTCCAATGACGACAGACACCGTGATCGTAACTAACGGAGCTTTATTACACCTAACCTCTTACATTGCCGTCCCTATTCTAACTGCCCGCCTCAGCCGTCGCTCCTCCTTTTCCCTTTCCTCACGATGCCCCGCCCCTTCAACCACTAGCCTGCGCACGACTGCACATCTCCCCCTTTGTTAACAAAACAATGTGACATAAGTTCATATTTCTTCTATTAACCTCTTGGGCCGTTGAATTGTCTGTCGCGGTCGGAGAGACCGGCCTTCAGCCACAGTTCCGGCGGGGCCTCCATCATCCCCTTCCTGACTGGTGGAAGCCTCACCTTGTTCTTCACAGTGCTCAGTTCCAGTTGGCGTTGGCCCCGCCACAAGTGCTTCTTGCATGGCTGGACTGCATTTTTGGAAGTGAGACACGTTCCGCGTGATGCGCCGGTTTTCTGATTCCGCAGTCAGCATGGTGCCCTTTCGTCGAGTTATTGTTAAAGGCTCCGCTCTAAACCTGCAGTCTGTCTTTCGGCCTTGTTCTTGCTTGACCACAACACAGTCCCCTTCCTGAAGGGAGAGGGATCTGGCTCGTCTCCTGCCGTCAGCATATGCCTTCATGTTTTCCTTGCCTGCTCTGTCCGCGATTGCCACTTCGTGATGGATGTGGCTTGGGGACACTGATCGTAGAGCTCCTTCCCAGGTGGGTATCCGTGTTCGGATAGGGTGCCCTAGCATGAGTGTGGCCGGGCATTTGCTAGTGGTGGCATGGGGTGTTGTTCGATAGGATCTAAGCACATCATTGAGAGCCGTTTGCAGATCTCGTTTGTCAAGCGTGGCTTGCTGGAATGTCTTCTTTAGGGTGGCCATGAACCTTTCAACGATGCCGTTGGCTTGCGGCCATAGGGGCGTTATTCTCCGGTGTCTCACGTCCATTAACTTCACAAAGTCGCTGAATTCCTGTCCGTTGAAAGGGGGGCCATTGTCTGTTTTTAGTTCCTTGGGCACACCCCAGGCTGCAAAGACTTCGTCCAACACTTTAATGGTGGCGGCAGCGCTGGTGGATGGTACGAACTGGGCGATGGGGAATCGTGAGTATTCATCGATTACTACGAGAACATACTTGCCCGATTGCATTGGGCCGTAGAAGTCCATGGCTAATTCGTGCCATACCCCGGGTGGTAGTGGCGTCATCTGGAGTGGGGCTGGAGGATCCCCGTGTCCAACCACTTGGCACAGCGGACAGTCCTTCAGAGTGTGCTCCACCATTTTGTCAAGAAACGGGAACCAGACCCGCTCTCGGAGGGCCCTCTTTGTCGCAACTACACCTCGATGACTTTCATGAGCCAGGTTAATGACTCCTTGGCGCAGTTGGCTGGGGATGACAATTCGGTGGTCTCTCAGTAGCAGGCCCTCAGCGGTGACAGACAGCTCTCCGCTTACGTTTCTGAACGCCTGCAGTTCCTGATGCGTCGTCGGATCACTTCCTTCCTGGGGCTCTTCGTGCCTCCATCGATGTGTCTGCACCCTGCGGATCACCCCCTGCAACATCTCATCTTGTTACGTGGCTTGTTGAATGACCTCCAGAGGAACAGCAGGTGGTTGCGCTTGATCCACCACAAAGTGGATATACTCCTCGGCCACAGACGGTCTGGAGAGTTGGGATGCCCTGGGGTGTCGCGACATGTAGTCTGCCGGGTTAGCTGACTTTCCCGGCTTATGTACGATGGTGTAAGTATACTCCTGCAAGCGCAGTCCCCAGCGTTCAATGCGAGGCGGCATTTTGGAGCGTGGATTCCCGAAGATGGTAACGAGCGCTTGGTGATCCGTCACCATGGTGAAGTGTTTCCCATATATGAACACGTGAAAGTGTTCACAGGCCCACACTACCGCCAGACTCTCCTTTTCAGGTTGGGAATATGCCTTCTCTGTGTCGGAGAGACTCCTGCTGGCATGAGCCACTAGGTGACGTTGATCTGTGTCGTTGTCGTATTGCGCTAGGATGGCCCCTAGGCCGACAGGGCTGGCATCCACCGTTATTTCAGTCTTGCGGTCAGGACTGAAGTATGCCAGACTCCCAGCTGCTCCTACCGCTTGCTTAATCTCCTGGAAGGCGTGCTCTTACTCACGAGTCCACTCGAATGGCTGCCCCTGCTTGGTCAGTGTTCGGAGTGGGTGGCTGAGGGTGGCATAGTCTTTGATGTACCTCGAGCAGTAGCTTGCCATTCCCAGGAAGGACCGCACATTGCTAACGTCTCGTGGACTCTAGGTGTCATTCAGCGTGCTCACTTTATCAGGGTCGGGCTTCATCCCGGCCCCCGAGAAGACGTGCCCAAAGAACTTCAGCTTCGATCGGTGAAACTCGCATTTATCCTTGTTGAGCGTTAAGTTTGCTTCCAGAAGGGCATGGCAGACTCGGTCCAGGGCAGTGTCATGGTCCTGGACATTCGCCCCATACACCAGGATGTCGTCACTATAGTTCAGTGTGTTGGGGATGTGGTTGATGGTCTGGCGAATGGCCTCTTGAAATATTTCGGCGGCTGAGGAGATGCCGAAATTCAGTCTTTTATAACGGTATAGCCCCAGGTGCGTTGCGAAAGTTGTGATGTACCGAGAGCTCTCGTGAAGTTCCAACTGATGGTACCCTTTGTTGAGGTCGAGCTTGGAAAACACTCGAGCACCATTCAGTGCGGCTATCATGTCACTCAGGTGGGGGCCTGGGTGGCGCTCTCTCTCGATGGCGGCGTTGGGCATTCGCATGTCCACACACAACCGCACCTTTCCTGGAGTCCCTTTCTTCAGAACAATTACCACTGGTGATACCCATGGTGTGGGACCCTCCGTCCGTTCGATGATGTCGGCCGTTAGCAGATCTTGCAGTTCATCTTCCACGGCCTGCTGGAGATGGAACGGCACCTTCCGAGGATGTTGGGCAACTGGCCGGACCTGGTCATCAATGTGTAGACGGATCTGGCCCCTGTTCATTTTGCCGAGTCCCATGAACAGCTTTGGGAACTTGTGGACAATGTTGCAGTCATTGCTGACACGATACAAGATCTCTACCAACCGCAGTCGTTCGGCCGTCGGCAAACTAAGGAGACAGTCAGCCTCTGGCCCTTCTATGACATGTATCACGGCAGGAACTGATATCGTTTGGAGTCTAAGTACAGTTGAAAACTTTCCGAGGCAAGGAAGTGGTTTCCTGGACATCCAGGTGTAGACTCGGACATGTGCTGGACTTAGTCGAGGACGAGGCTTCATTTTGTTATACTCTGTCACAGGGATGTAGTTCAGTGACGCACCACTGTCCATTACGAATTTTGTGTTATGTCCAGTCGGGGATATTTCTTAAGTTGATCTGGGTCAGCGATCATGTTGGCATATTCAACCGAGTATTCCCGTTCGTCCGATGGTGATCTGGAGTCTCGAGATGGTGACCTCCTTGACCATCGCGATGTTTGCGACTCCCGGCTGGAGTGAGAGGATCCTGACGACGACTTTGGGCGGTCGTGCACCGCTCGCGCGTGGTGTTGGCGGGTGTCGCCGCGCGACGTCCTGTGCATGTTCTTGTTCTTCTCCCGGCGATACTCGCTGCACATGGCCTCAAAGTGGTTGCTCCGCCCACACTTGCGGCACTGCTGTCCCATGGCTGGGCAGGCTCTGGGTGTGCGGGAAATCATACCCGCATCTGTAGCATTTCCATGTTGGTGCTTTTCTTACATGATCCTGACGCTTGCTTCTCCGCCTTGCTTCCGGCTGACGGTGTCCAGAATAACGGCGGTGCGACGATGGCCGGGAGTGCCGCCCTCGCTCCCTGGACCCTCGGCGGGAGCGACTGGTCCGCACATGGCATACTTGTTCCCTGCGTTCCGTACGTCCTGCTTCCATGGTCCTAGCGTGCTCCTCAGCCTGATCGTGCACCCTCGTCATTTCTTCTATTTCATCAACGGTGTGACTTTTCTTCAACAGTTTTCTCCTGAGCGTCTCGGACTGGCACCCGTCGATGACGCGCAGCCGGATGGCGTCGTCCGTCGAGAACGCGTCAAAGTTGCAGTGGCGTGCTAGCCGGCGTAGTCGAGTTATGTATGTACCCATCATCTCATCTTTTCCCTGGTGCGCCCGCTGGAACACATACCTCTCGTAGTCTACATTCTTCTTGTGTAGAAATTTCCTATCCAACGCCTCTCGTACTTTGGCGTAAGTCCCTGCATCCACGGCTGGAATTTCCTTAATCATTTTGCTGATATCTTTTCCCACAAGGTTGCGGAGCGCTATGAGTTGGTCTTCATCACCAAGCACCTTGGAGCCTTTGATGTAGTCTTCAAATTCTTCGACCCATTCCTTCCATCGCGGCCCCATGCTACTCCCAACCACGAGCGCCAGAGGCTCTGGAGGGCGCAAGTGCGACATCCCCATCACAACGGGTTTCACCTCTTGACGTGCGGGCGAGCCGTGGTTTGACATCGTGCTTCTCTTGCGATCGTTTTAATTCCTACTTATTTGCTCTCCTGTCTTTACTCGGGCTTGATCGTTTTCTTGTAATTTGCTTATGCTTGTGCTTGCTTACTTCTCGTCTTGCCTTTGCTGGTGCTTGTCCAGTTCTCTTCCTGCCTTTGCTCGTGCTTGTTTGATTTTTTTTTCTTTCTTGCCTTGGCTTGGAATTGTTTAATTCTTTTCTTGCCTTTGCTTGTTTCTTGCCTTTGCCAGTGCTTGTTTGGTGCCTGACTTCAAAATGGCCGCTTGCTCGTTTTACAAAGGGTGTCCTGAAAGCAGCCGCCTGGTTTAAAGATGGCCGCCGGACCGGCACCACACACGGGGCTTGACACGAGGCTCAGCACTTCCTCGGGTTCTTCCCCACATGAATCACGCTACATCGGCGGCCTCACTCACCGGCTCAGCAGCTCCGTGGGACTTCATTCACCACAGGGTAGGCGCGCGCTGTTACTGCCACTTCTCTTGGCACGCATGTGACTTTGGCTTCACGCTGGGCTTGACTTCCACTCGGCGAATTGCTCTTCGCCTGAGATCGACGCTGCACCCTAGTCCCCGCAGCAGGGGTCAGGGCCGGGGCCAGGGTCTCGCTTTCACCCTGCACTCTTAGGGCACTTGATCCGGCACAGGCTCCGGTTTCAGCGCGGGCAGCGCTGCTTTCAGACTTCTTTTCTCGCGCCTCGCCCAGGGGACAGACCACGGTTTCTTCAGGGTTCAGGGGAGCATGCCGCTCATCCCACCCTCGTCGCCAGCTGTCGTGTCGTGGTATTTCCAATGACGACAGACACCGTGATCGTAACTAACGGAGCTTTATTACACCTAACCTCTTACATTGCCGTCCCTATTCTAACTGCCCGCCTCAGCCGTCGCTCCTCCTTTTCCCTTTCCTCACGATGCCCCGCCCCTTCAACCACTAGCCTGCGCACGACTGTACACCGGAGTCTGCGGTGACATCGGCCCCATCGGGGGACACCTGCAGCACTGAAGCGTTCGTCAACATGGTGTCGCAAGGGGCATGCCCCAGGGCCATGACGCTGGAAGAAATGGGTCGAGCAACTCGAGAAGACCCCACTCTCTCTCGCGTTCGGAAAGCACTGGGTAATAGTGGATGGGCCCATTTCATGGATGGAGCCCGTGCCCTACGGCCAGAGGTCAGCCATGCTCGCCAACAGTTGTGGCACGTCCGAAGCGAACTCAGTGTGGGGGAAGAAGGAGTCATCCTGAGGGGACACCTCATAGTGGGTCCGGAAAGCCTACAGAGAAGAGTCCTTGCGCTCGCACACGTGGGCCATCAGATGGCCAAAACTAAAGCCAGGCTGCGTGACAAAGTCTGGTTCCCTGCGATGGACTCCAAGTAGAGGAGATGGTCCGACAATGCCACGCCTGTACCATCACCGGAGGAGACCCTGCGCCAGCCCCAGTAATCACAGAAGAAGCGAGCAGGACTCCGCGGACGCATCTCAGCGTGGACTTTGGGAGTTTTCCAGACGGTCGCCACATGCTGGTCATGGTCGACTCGTTCTCGAAATTCCCTATCGTTGAGGTGATAGCGTCGACGGCGTTCACCCATGTGAAGAGGGTCCTGGACCGAGTGTTCGCAATGATGGGGTTGCCCGAGGAGGTCAGGTCGGACAACGGACCCCCTTTCCAGGGGCGAGAATTCCAAGAATACCTCAAATGTCTGGCGGTATGCCACAGGAAGATTACCCCACTATGGCCCCAAGCGAACGGGGAAGTGGAACGGCTAATGAGAACAATTAACCGAGCGCTGCGCATCGCCGTGGAGAATGGAGAAGATCCGGAAGCAGCTCTCGATCAGTTCCTCGGTGCCTACCGCCAGACTCCACACAGCATCACCAAGTGTGCTCCAGCCCACCTTCTGTTCAAGAGAGCCCCACGAGATAGCATTCCGTCAGATCCGATGTGGATACCTACTGAGCGGGATGACGCAGCCATCCAAGCAAGGAGAGAAACAACCAATCGGAAGGCCAGTGAGGCCCGAAGGGCCCAAGAACCGCAGCGGAGTGTGGGAGATCGCGTGTTGATCAAAGACTGGCCCCCGGGTGGAAGTTCCGGACCCCCTATGAGCCCGAGGTGTGGACCGTGGACAATGTTCAAGGGACCATGGTCACGACCAAAAGGGGACAGCAATCCGTCACCAGGAATGTATCGAGCTTCAAGAAGATCTCGGAGGCGGATACGGACCAAGATGGGTCCGGCTATCAAGGATCACCATTGAACCTCTCCTCCCCTGTGTCTCCCAGTGAGAGGCTCACCTCACCGACCACCCTCCAGCGAGTCAGTCAGGGCCATGCTGATAATGTTTGGCCAACCTGCCAGGACCCTGCCACCGAGGCGTCCAGGATTGTCCCGTTGGGCATTTCCCCTGAGCCTTGTGTCCGGAGCCAGAAGTATGGTCTCCGGCCGAACCCGGTCCCGAGTCAGAGGCTGAAGGACTTTGTATATACGTCCCCGTGACCGGGGAGAACGTGATGGCCCTGAACTGAAAGAAAGGAGGGATGTAGAGAGCCATCCGGGCTCTCTCCAACAATGTTGCCATATTACATGCTTTCATGTACCCCTCAGGGCGGGCTCGCCCCGAGGGTATAAATAAAGGAGGTCGAAGGTCGAAGGTCGAAGACCGCTCGGGGTCTTCCGGCCACACGAAGTGAACGGTGGTCCTGTGTCCTTTGTTATCTGCCAATATTGCCAACTGCGATACAGGCCCCGCCGCGCTACAGGTGTCCCATCTGAATCGGTTCTATTGGTATGTAATGTAATGAAAAATGTGCTGTCAGCAAATGACAATCCACTGCCACACAATGCTTTAGTTATATGAGCCACGTCTCATGTCCATTAGGTGGATTGTGAATGTTTGTTGTTCTAAAAAACAGTTCTTAAACACTTTGGACACTAGTCTAGATTAAAGCTTCAGCTCAATACAAAATATTTAGCACAATTTGCATATTGGTCACGTGACAGCACTAGTGACTTAAATGGTTTGCCAGTGTGCCTACCAACTAATTATAAAATGTATAAAGGAAGCATCTTTAAAACACGATTTTCAACCATCAGAAAAGCGTATCATAACTAATAAAAATTAACTCTCGTTATAGCCCCGCATAGTCTGGTAGGAATGTCTCCGTGTTAGTAACCACTATACAAACATTGATGTTCCAAGATGGCCGCCTCTTTCTCTCTGTTTCACTCTCGGCTGTCCGAGGGCTTTACCGTTGCTGCCTGCATAGCGGAAGTCGCGTTGCCGGACGGCTTTGGGTGAAGCACGCACAGTGCATCGCCCTTGTGGCTCCCTGGTGCTGTCCTTCATTCGAGGTTGAACGCCTCCGCTTTAGAGGGGATGGTGGTGGAAGAGGCGAAGCGGTTGCCCCCGCCGGGCATAGTGAATAGGAATTCGGTGTGGTGTGGCTTCATGGGCTGGTGTTCCGTCATCCTGGGGAACGCAATGAACCAACGCCCGCCCCTGTATTCAGGTGAGAGTGGGCACATTTCTGATCTGCACTGTAGTTCAACGCTGAGCAGGTGGCAGCTATTTTTCTTTGCACTCTGAGGCTGCATACATTTTGGAAATTACACAAGTAAAAGTTACAAATTGCAATGTGAAAAACCTAGAAAAAACATCGCCCATAACCTGGAACGATTTCTACTGCACTTAGGTAGAGGAAGAGGGAGGCGGATGGTCAATTGATGTTCAAAGTTTGTTAGAGTCCGGAAGGGGTACATTACAACAGCAAGAAAACATGTTTTACTTGCATTTCATTGTGTATGACAAAGGCTTTTAGGATTCTCCTATTTAAAAATACAGAGGAGGGGAGCAACATTTTAGTTTAAAACCCCTAGTCTTACGTGCTAAATAGGTGCCAAGTTTAACGTTTTCTAGAGGGAAGTGGGGCTCAGACGTACTAAGGCACACATTTCAGTATAAGGAGGGGCGCAGCGAGTCACTTCACACAAAGTGCTTGTGTGTCATAATTGTTTTGTATGATCTTTTAAGAAGAGATCACGAATTCCACATTTAAAAACAATCTTAAAATTTGAGCTAAAATGCTCCTAGTTGGCCCTGGAGCTGCTTGCGGCATGGGTAAGACCGGACCGATCTATACATGGAATGTGGTGGTCATTGGAGTGGGAAGATAAGATTTCCCTGTACGCAGATGATATTCTGCTTTATTTCACCAATCCGAGAGGGTCATTGATCTGCCTACTAGACGTGCTGGCAATTTTCGGGAGATACTCTGGCTTTGTGATAAATTGGTCCAAATCGGTGCTATATGTCCTTCGAGGTGACCTGCCGACAATTCCAGGTGCTTGCCCGATCCAAATTGCTCTTGAAGGTTTTAGATACTTCGGCATCTGCATAACATTAGACTCGAAACTCTGCTACACCAGCAACCTAAACCCTCCCTTGTTGAGACTTAGAAACGACGTCGCCCACTGGAAAACTCTTCCGCTCTCCATGCTGGGTAGAGTGGTGCTTTTTTAAAAATGATGGCCCTACCTCGGTTCTTGTATGCGCTCCAAAACGCTATGGATCCGGTCCCAGCGTCCTATTTCAGAGAAATCGAGGGTCTCCAAAGACAACTCCTTTGGGATGATAAACCCTGTATAGCGTTCTCAAAGTTAACCCTCAATTGGTATGACGGAGGAATAGGGTTGCCCGACCTAAAGAAATATTACTGGGCGTCCCAGCTGGCAGCTATCAATCATGGGATTTACGGTCAACCAAATGATATTGGATTTGCCATGGATAGGTGGCAGCTCCCCGGGGGAGAATACACCAGAGCGTTGTATGCTGGGCCCCGCAGCTTTCCGCTCACTGGACCCATGGCACATGCCGTCCAGATAAAAAATAAAATAAAAAAATGCTCCTAGCCTTGAATACGGGAGATCACCTTCACCCAGGGAACTGGAATATCTTCCGTACTCAGTCATTCAAGGTACATGTGTCTCGTCGTCTGTTATTTGGTGTCGTATTGCTGCCAGTCACCCGCCCCCCATTGCGTTGTTCTGAAACGTTAGTGGGGAATATTATTTACGAAAAGGACATGGCCCGCAGCATTGTACAAACTTTGATGGGATGTAAAGGCCTCTTGCAGGAGGTTTGTGGTTCATACCCTGAGGTCTTTTTTAATTTTAAATGACCAAGTAGCACATTTTAAATCACATTGTGGTAATTAGTTGAAAATGGTTATTTTAAAAGGATGTAGTCCTAATAACATTGGTTAAAACCTAATGGGATTAATAATTGATTTACAGGGACGTTTGATGGGATTATTAACTACTTTAGTAGGTAAGTTGAGGATCTCGTCTTTAAGGAAATTGGGACACTACTATGTTTGTTACAGCTTGAGGAATGGTGGCGGTGGGAGTATCGTTCAGTAAATCTTGTTTCAGAATAGAGCATTTCAAAGCGCACATGGCCCCCAACAGTGATGGTTTTCACAGTACTCCACTGCACATACTTGCATAGTTTGTACAATAATCTGGTAAGCACACACACAGCCGTCTTTATTAATTTTACGCAACCATCTGTCTTTCCGACCCCCCCACCCCTTCTCTGTTAGTCGCACTTTTTTTAGGTCTCGCCTAGGCATGCCTAGGCATCGCATGTGCCGTCTCTTCGAGACATGCTCTATTCAGGAGATGGGCATTAGGCTCCGCCCATACATTTTATTGGCTCCTTGCAGTGTCTTTCAGAATTCTTTTTATTTAATTGATTTATTTTGTTAGCAGTCCCTCCGTCTTCCTGTTTAGTACCTCTCTTCTGTTGTTACCTCCCATAAGTACAGCCCCTTTTACATGTAACATTACTCTAAGTTTTTATTTACAGTTTCAAAGCACTCTTTTGTTAATTACTTTTTCCTCGTAGCTGGCGTTGCATGCACAGCTGCGCACTTTCCCCAACCCTGACTGATCAGATGCTTCCGAGGGCATTTGCTCGTGCACTTAAACCCCCCCCCCCCTTCATTTGCATCTCAGTGTGGTGCACTTCCCACTCGTTTTCTTTTCTAAACATTGTGGTGTTTTTGTTATAAGTTTAATTTTTAACATAGACATGTTTTTTTATACAAGACTAGACCCTGGTTCCCCAGGGCCAAAGTCATCAGCTGTGTTTGTTGGGCTGCAAGCGCAGTGCTCTCATCATTGTCTGATTTGGGCGTGAACTCCACGGTTTGAGACCACTGGTGCTGCAGTGGTTCGGCGCATTACATTTAATCACTCCACTGCAAATAGAAACGCGAAAGTAAAAAAAAATGTCATTTTAAACACTTAAGAGGTAGCACTTTCACAAATGCAAGACCAATTGCAAATAATCGAGTCCAGCAGTTTTACATCCCATCTTTTTAGGTCTCGCTGAGTCAGCGCGCATGCGCTGCTTGGAGAGACTTTTGTAGATGAGTTTCAAACTGCTGCTGGCTGGCCTAGTGCTTGCGTTCACGCGCGCAGCCGGCAGCTTTACAATGTGTACAGCTAGCCGCGATCACTTTCACTTGCGCGCGCAGCCTACTTTCCCTTTTCGCGCGCACCACTCGCGTTTCTTGTTTCCTGCTAGTATTTGTGCAAGCGTCGCATTTTTTTTGTGTTCCTCGTTCTTTTGTGGCATTTGAACAGCAGTGTGTTTCCCCTTATGCTTTTGTGGCTGCTAAAAGACATTGTGCTTCTCCCTTATATTTAAATACTTTACATTGGAAAAGGGCAAGGTAGCTTGTGTGCACGTTTAAAGGTTTTACCCACCTCCTCCCTCCGTTTATGCCTGCACTGTCCACAAATCACTCCCTCGTCACTACTTTTAACCACCCTTTAGCCTTTGATGCCGGCAAATAGTTGTCATCTTTTTTTTTTTCTAACTGGCCTCCCTCCGGGTCGGTTCAGAGTCTCCGTGCAGACATGTTCATAGATGCGAAGCTCTTTGATGTTTAGCCTCACTCGGCCTGCATCTCGAGACCCAAATGTGGGCACCACAACGGGCTTCATGTTGAAGATCCTAATAGTGCATATTTCCATGGGTGGGTAGCGCTACATAGCCACCCTAGATGCGTGTGCACAGTGCTGGCACAACTGATTAATAACAATGTGCGCTAATATGCTCATTCAATTGAAAGGGCTAACGTGTTATGTATAAGTTTTATATAGCGCCACCTCTTTGCAGCCCAGCGCCTCGACGTACCCACACATTTACATTGTGGTTTAAGGAGAAATCTGGATACATGTCAACACTTCCAGTTACTGTCCTCAGTAGTGATCCATGACTGAAAGTTCTCAAAACACGTACTCCTAAAAATAAAAAAACAAGCATTTACAATGCAATGGTCTCGGCATTGTTAAAGTTAGAGCTGTTGGCATTGCTCGACATTATTTTTGTTTGTTTTTGTTTTTAAAACATTTAAAGAAACGGCATTGTTATTTACAATGTCAATAGCTTAATCACTCTCCAATGCGAGACCTATTGCATTTGCACCCACACAGAGAGCCACCCACACAAAGCCACCCACACACAGAGCCACCCACACATAAAGTGCCACTCACATAGAGCAACCCACACAGAAATAGAGCCACCCACAGAGCCACCTACACACACACACACACACACACAGTTACCCACACACAGACAGAGCCACCACGCATAGAGCCACACACAGAGCCTCCCACACAAACACAGAGCCTCCCCCACACACACACAGCCACACACACACAGCCACACACACACAGCCACACACACACAGCCACACACACACAGCCACACACACACAGCCACACACACACAGCCACACACACACAGCCACACACACACAGCCACACACACAGCCACACACACAGCCACACACACACACAGCCACACATACATACACAGAGCCACATACACACACAGTAAATAAAAGACTATGCCTTGGTTGAACCACGCTATCGCTGTTGTCTCTCTTTGGGAGTGGTTTCGGGGGAGGGTGGGGGAAGCCACTTGCACGTTGCGAGAGCACTATAAATTGGAAGCAATTAGCACTCTACGAAATTATTTAAAACAGGATACATGCAAACTACTCGTGTAATCAAATTCACAAAGGACTTGAAAAAGACTTGTTTCTGGTGTGAATCACACCCGGCATTAAACCAGTTTGCACATTGCATGCGCGGCGCAGATAAATGCTGCGAGTCCGTAGCCCCTCTTTGCTCAAAGAGCACGTTAGATTCGCCAGCGACAGCTGTCCACAGCACCTGAGACTGAAGGAGACGAGTCATGAGACCAGTCCTGCCTGGGTGGGTGGTGCCAGTGGAGGCTGTTGTGACGTCTGCGGGATCAGCCCCCTGCCAGGCCCAGCCACTGAAATGCAACACAAAGGACACCAGGAAGTAAAAGTGATACACAAAGCGATTGTGCTCAAGCAATACTGTTTGATTGTCACCCGCACAAAACCCAGTATTCCTGAGGGTAGCAGACCCGACGCAATCACGAGTAACTACTAGCGTAAGTGTATAGTGTCATAAGTATTAGGGTCTATGCTTCAGGAAGTCACCGGAAAGCAGTTAAGTGTATAACCTAAACCTTACAACAAACACAAGTTCGTTGATAGGTCAGCAGCGAGAACAGCGAATACTGCGATTGGTTGAATAATGTGCGATACAGATGTAGTGAGGCTAGGCGCTGTCTAATGCCATGTGTCCCACCTGGGGAGGGTGACAGGGGAGTTTGATGTGACCATTAGCGTACAATACGTCGTTTTGAGAGACCAGGAGGGGAGTGACATTAGATAATATTAAACGCTCTCAAGAGGCGCTAGGAGTTCACGCGTGTTATATCAGACTCTTAGAGGAGGTTCACCGGTGTTCTGGGCAACGATAGCGCCAAATTTATATAAAATGAAGTGTTTGTTAGGGGGCAATACAAATGCCAATGCAGGTGTTCAGAAATAATGGCTGACGCCCGAAGGACGAATACTATAACAAGCAAAGGCAGATAGGGAGAAACTAGAGGGCAAGTTAAACCCCCAAGGCACACATCTTGGATTCAGGCCTCTATACTACCCACATCTCACCTCTATAAATCGTACAATACCACTGTGTTCGGTACATGTAACACCCCCTCTCTCCCACACACAAAGTTGGAGGCAGACGCTCATAAGAACTCACATTGCCGATGCAGTCAGTCAGGTTGGGCGGCGGTGCCTTGGGCTTGGACTTGCCGAAAATGTGGTTCATAGCTCCTCTGCTCTTGCAATACTGGGGCTACAGGGACAATGGACGCAGTGCCGCCGCTAATGCTACTCCAGAACCGCACTCACGATGACCACGCCTCCCAGGGACGATCAGCTGCACTTACAGCCCATCGTGACGTCCAATCAGGGTTCGGAATCTTCTAGGAAGTGGGGCGAAAACAGCGGCCTGCAGGACTGTGGGAAACGGAGTGGCCATCTTGAAACATTAGCCGGCTGAAGGACATTATTCAATTATCTTTGAACAGTTGTTTTTAATAAACTGTAAATTATAGTAATAACGTTAGCAAATATACAAAAGCAACACCAGAATTTTAAATTGTATCAAGTAAGTAATAACACTGACACGATTTAAATCAACATTAATAAACATGAAAAATCCCTCCGGTGTCTTGTCAATTTCACACAACTGTTTTACGGTGGAATCGAGGAGTCCCTACTCTGAGAATCTATCTTCATATTTCCATTGGGTACGTGTAGGTAAAACCAGGAATACCGTAACGTAATCATGGGAGAGCCTGGCAGGCAGGCAGGATTTACGATTTATGACGTCTAGATTTACACTAGAGCTACAATAGAAGTCGATGTCCACAAATAGAAATCGAAGAAAAAAAACACATGGTCCTTTTTACCGGCCACAAGGTGCAGTAACGGTTTCTCGATATTGGATGCGTTTGTTACCATCGAAAGTATTCAATGCTGTGACTTGCTTTTTTGTTACCATTTTAGAAACGGCTCAAAGTAAAGATGGCCACCACGCTTGTCCTCGCTCTGAACACTTTTCGGGTTCCCCGGCTAAATTGAGAGCAGGCATTATCGTGTGCAAAAGCACTTTTGAAAGAAAGAAAAAGAAACCTTGTATGTGAGGTCGATCGAAACTCAGGGAGTGGAAGGAAGCAGCTACCTCGAAGTTGTGACTAATGTCTGTAACTGTGTGCAACTGACTGACGCAAACACACGCCGTTCCTTTCATGTTATTTGTTAACGCCCGTGAGTATGTTTTGTCAAATGCTGGGGCACGCTTACCAGGCAGGACTGACACCTTTTCCCAGAAATAAATACCGATCATTTGTACACGGTTTAAGAAAGGCCGGGATATGTAGTTAAAAACAAAATACCTTTTTACAAATCGCAGGAGCACGCCGACTTGGTAACCATGTTTCTCCAAGGTCAGCCAGAAATGCCTCGGAGAAAGGGAGCATCCTTTTCGGATTTGGGGGCGTGTTTTGCTGTTGTCTCCTCCCTGAGACTTCTCGCAAAAAACATGCCCCCTGATCCGAAAAGGACGGGGCATAATCGGAGTGACTGGACCTCTTCTCCAGTGGCTGGCCAGCATTTAAGAGGCCAGCCAATGGAGAACAGGAGAGAAGAGGGGCGGGTGCAAGCCCCTCTTCTTAAAGTCATTAAATCTCGCGAGCGAGACTGCGCAAGCGCAGCCATCGCTAGCCGAGACCTAAAAAGCCCTGCACCCCACTTTTCAAAAAGTGCACCTTGCACAGACCTTTCTCGGGAAACTCTTCAGGAACACACCTCTTTTCTGTCCTACAATTATCTTATGAAAACACACTGGTTCTGGAACTCCTTGCTGCAGCTGCATAACACCCTTTATGAGATCTATAAAGCTGGTCTTATGTGAGTTACGTGTAACACTGCTCCACAAGTACCCAGCTTCCCGTGCCTGATGCTTTACGTGCGCCTTTGCCTCAATTGCAACCATCCTCCAAGTGCCAATAGTTATGGGTAAACACTTATAAGGTCCCAAAGGTGAGACCTATTGGCTATGCCAATGCTTGTTTAACAGTCAGCTGGCATGCGTGATGGGTGTGGTTTAAATAGCAGACTCTTCCCGATAAGCTTCAAGTAATATGCTCACAGGCTAATTTGCTTGCCTCCCATAATTGTGCGAGTGCAGCAGGAGTTGGTACTGGCGGCTAGAGATGGGTCGGAGGTCCCAGTGGCGCGGGCAAGTACTCCAGATGGAATTAATGAATCGTATTGATCTAGTCATTTAATGGCAGTTGTTTTTCCTGTAAAATGGCGGCCCTGCACACTACACTTTCAAGGCTCTTGCAGCACCCGTTTCATGAGCGCCGCATTTTAACTACTTATTTAAAATGCCAACTTTCTAATTGTCACACTCGCAAAGTTTTTAAAGATAAAAAGCCTAAGCTATTGTTCTGCCGGCTTATGCACGGAGTGGCACCTTTGTCTTCACTAGGATCTCAGCCCTTTTCTGTTCACCAAACCCGGACATCGCAGGATAACACTCCCAGGATTGGGGAAACAGAGAGATGTTATCGCCAAGGGTTTGCCTTTGTTTGCTTGGTGACAGCTGGAAACTAATTGTTATAGGCCTGCAGCGTGATGCCCTTTCCATGTTGTGTGTGACCTCCAACTGCACAGGACTAGGTAATTAATTTTTAAGCATTTCTCTCACCTCTTTCTTCTCCTTTCTCCCTTTCTCTTATGTCTCCATCTCTCGTTTGTGTAGGAAGGTAGGATCCTTCTGCATGGTTACCCCCACATTTTGCCTGGTGTTATGGTTTCTGACTAGTCTGACTGGGATCCTGCTAATCAGGACCCCAGTCTCTGTGCCTTATCCCTTAAATTGGTTATGGGGTGTACTTGGATACATCCCAGATTGGAAACTGGTGTACCCTTATAAGTCCCTAGTATATGGTACTGAGGTACCCAGGGCATAGGTACACCAGGTGTCTCCCATGGGCTGCAGCATGTATTCTGCCATCCATGAGAGACCAATCAAATTGTGACTACAGGTCTGCCATTGCAGCCTGTGTAAGTTGGTTCTAGCACAACTTATAAGCTGGTGCTAGCACCAATTACGACAGCTATAAGTTTCTTATATCTGAGGTCCCTGCACTTAAAACCTACAAGTCATCCCAAAGGCAGGCCTTTCAATCCTGAAGGCAGTGCTTAGTTTTAAGTGTGAGGGTGCCTCTGCGTGAGCAGAACACCTGTACGACCATCGGAGTCCATTTTCCCGGGTTGTAAGTTCATCAGCCATTATGATATATAGAGCGGCCATGCGTCATAACGCAATGACCTTGTTTAAACTGGCTGGAGTGAACCCTGTGAACGGTGGTGGAGGTATGATTCCATGAAGTGTAATGCTGCTTCGGGAGGCCCTCAGTGCTCCCGGTATCAGTCTTTCAGAACCGGACAGCAAGCTAGGGCTGCTGTTCGGTTCTGAAACTGAAACGGAATCATGTCTCAGCAGCCAGCTAGGGCTGCTGAGACCTGATTCTGCCCTCCTGCTGCTGAGCCAAGCTCGAGCAGGGGAAGGCAGGACAATAGGTATCCTATCACAGGGAGGTGTGATCGCTTGCCAGTGCCACTCAGTCTGCTTGTGGGGCAAATTTAGTGCCCTCCTTGCATAGTCCAGTTCAAACCAGCTCAGGGAGTCGTTGGATCCCCCTCTGGAGCAAAACTGGACAAAGGACATGGGAGTATCCTCCCCACTTACCAATCCTTCCCGTGGGAGGGAACCCTGAATCGTCGCAACCCTTTCCTTAGGGTACTTAAGGGCTTACCTGTGGGTGGGTCCCTAGATTTGTTGTGGGACAAAATTCATATCAAAACACCACTTTATCTTCGACCGTCTGGGTACTCTGGACTTCGCTGGACTTTGCTCTAGGTATCGAGCCTGCAACTGGGAAGACTCCTGCTGCTCCTGGTCTCGTCTCCCTGCAACGTCTGCACCTGTGCTCCGTACGGGATCCTTCCAAGACCTGTGGGCATCCAAGACACCTGAAGGAATCTCCCTTGAAGTGAAGGAGTCATTTCCCAGCATCTGCAGGCTCTGCAACGAAGCTGACCGGTCTGCTGATCCTGGGCTCCCTCTGACTCAGAAAGGCTCAGCAACACAGGTTGTGGTTCTTCAGTCACCTGGAACTTGCTGGTCCCGACACTGCTCCATTTTTTTTTTTTGCTTTCCACATTGTCTGCAGTTGCCAAGTCTTGTTAATGCTCCCGACGGACACGACCCCTCAACTCTTGACATCAGACGTGGGACAGCTCGTGAACGGCTCCTGGTCTGCACAGCTGCAGCCCCAAGACACCATCCTCTCTCCTGCAACACACGACATTGGTAGACATTTGTCTTCTGTGCCCCCTGGCCTCTCCAGAGTGGCATAAACTCTGTCTCCTCTGCTTGCCGGTACTTCTCATCTTGAATTCACCTTTGGATTCCACCGGACACTTTCCACTTATTTGCCAGCGGCATCTTCCTGAAGTCCTCCATGGGGTTTGACAACAGTTTCGGACTCCACTTCGCACCTATATACCCGGCTTCCTTGTTGTAGGTATCCTGGTTCCTAGGGTATCCACGGTGGGGTGGCTCTCCAACCTTCTGTCTTCAACGGGGTTTCTTCAGGGACCACTGGGAAGGGTCCTTTTTAGGTCTCGCCTAGCGACGCAACGCATGCGCTGCTCCCCTTGGCGAGATCTATTGTTGTGGGTTTTGCGTCCGAAGGGGGACAGGAGATGTGCACTTGGCCGGACAGCCGAAGTGCACGCTCACGGTGTGTCTTCTCTGGCGATCTCCGGACAACAAATGTGCACGCTTATGGCGCGTTCTGATGTGCACTTGCCCGGACAGCCGATGTGCACGCTCACGGCGTGTCTGTCTTCGGCTACTGAAACGCGTGCTCTGCGCTGGGGAGATGGCTTCGCCTCGCTTCAAACGTGCAGATGTCTCTCCTCTGCACCGAGGCGAGGGATCACTCTAGCTTTATTCACAGCCCACCATGACAAATCTAGAACTGTGATGGGCGCCTAGACTCAAAGTGCCAAAGAACACTACAAGTGGTAGAAATGTGCTCTGGCTACTGAAATAACTCAATGGCCGGAGAGCGCCTGGGCACAGAAGACCCCCGGCAGTGGCAGGGCTCACCTTTCGAAGGCAGTGAGTAGGGGACAGAGTTATCCAAACCCTGACTTACACTGAGGCATGCACCCCTCTACCCACAAAGCTGAGCCGGGTTACAGGGTGCCAAGCGCTCCGATGAGGCGATGTGTTGGACATAAGTCGTGAAGTCTTCCCTCTCCCACGTCTCTGCCTCCCCTCCCATGGCGATACAGAGCCAGGCTTGCAATATTTAAACCCCAAATATACTTTTTACATAATTATATTTTCATTTTATATAATGAAACCGTAGCTGAAATAACACCTGTACTTCACTTGATAACTTATCCTCAATTCTCCTGCACGTAGAAGCATGATCACTGTGCACACGCTCTTCAGCCATCACCATCACTGGGAAGAGATCGGCTCAACCAACCAGCACGCGCTCTTCAGCCATCACTGTGAAGAAATCAGCTCAACCAATCAGCATGCTTGGAATGCTGCCACTAATACTGTCATTTGTCTGCATTATAGGCCCTGTGAGGGAGGAGCAGGGACATCGAACGGAAAGGAAGAGTGTGCCTATCTGGGTGTGGTAAGATGAGGGAGAAAGGATATAAACTTGTTTTTAACATGCCGTTGGGCATTAACAGTTGTTAATTGGCTGGCCCCTCGTTGCATTCCCTCGCCTTTTGGCTCTTTCACTTAACAGCAGTTAACATCTTTTGCAGGGGGCGTTAATCTTGTTTGTTAATGCCCTCAGAAGCAGGCGATAAGGCTTAAGGGATAAACTGTGATTAAAGCAAATCGCAAGTCCTCCCAAGAGGCTTGATACTATAGTCGGTCCTTTTCTTCCGTACGGCACATTCATTCACACATTCAATGTACACTTATGTCACTCGTGCCTTCAGTCATTCTACGGGGCCCTCGTGGGTAAGCTTTGTATCGCTTCTACATAGTGCAGGAATGTATGCCAATAATTTCTTGGGTATTTAAAAGGGCCACAGTTTCAGAGGGTTAGGTGATTCTTGTCATACCTACTCACCCGTATCTAGGTGCTTCCAGGCGCTACAGCAGGGTCCAGTTATTTTATTTAGCCCTTAATACTGGCCTTGAAACAACAGTTCACTGCATTCTGACAAATAAATATGCTAATACACAGGGAATAAACGCCAATTGCACGAGATTCACAAGATGTTCATCAAGTAATAGTAACAACTGATCTTTAAATAGCGCTTCACAGCGCATCAGTCATTGCTAAGCACTGCCAAGAACAGGTATAACCACTACGACATGTAACGAGGCACAATTTACCAACATAGGAATGATAAAATCCTAAATTGACCTTGCCCACGTTCAAACTTTTGGCCTACAGATCACAGTAGATCTCAAGAGTCAATCGCTCCGGCTGGCTTGGGAGGGGGAAGAGAATTGGTCAAAGGAAGCCGAATTTCACTGCTTGATTTGAGCCGTGGTTTCCAGTGCATGGCACCAGCACTTAAAGGTCAGCACCTACTCTAATACAGTCCACCACATGGTGGCGCTCTCTGTCTAATTTTGAGATGAGTACACCAGTGTTTACTAAGTCAATATACATACAAAAAGAACAATACCCGCTGCTAATGCCATTATTATAGCGTTGGGTGGCCTAAAATAGTCTGAATTGTCACTCTTCTAAGAGTGTGATAGTTAGTAGCTGTGTTGATGCTGTCACTGGCAGGGTTAACAGGGGTAATGAATGGTCCAAGCTGCAGAGGCCTCCTGACGAAAGCCCGGGCACATACTTTTATTTCCTTACAAATTAAGCACTGCCGACATTACAACGTCTCTTGGATAAAAAATCCTGTGAAAACTGAATAATGGAAAGCTAGACCCCGTTGCTGTCAGTCTGTAACCCAAGCCAGCTGTTCACCATCTTTAATGAGAGCTCACTACAGTACTTTTTAAAACCTTTGACCAGCAAAATATTCCAGCATCCTTCAAAATCTTTAATAGCCTGTTTCTTTCTTTTCTCTAGCCATCTGCTTCACTGTTTTATTTCACACCTCGCCTCACAATCCCACGTTTGGTGTGGATGTAGCTCTGAGTGGGTGTTTAAAGATTCACCGCCCTCTCTGATGTTTCTTTGCTGTCTTTTTGCAATAAAGTTTTAAGAAGTCTTTTTTTGTAACCAGAAACAGCCAGTCCATACTCACTGGTCAGAGAAGATATCTGGTGGGAGACTCTAGTGATTCCCTCTAAGAAACTTATATGTGTCTATCCGCTCACTGAAGCCTTAGAAACCTGAAAGTTTGAGCATTTAAATTAGTGGTAAGTGTTGACAAATTGTGCAGAATTTTACTTTTCTTTATAGTCGTCTTGGTTAATCAGGTTCAAAATAATTCGAGTTTACAGCCCCCTTGATCCAGCTAGACCAGTCTTGTAGGAGCAGACTTGCCTACTCAAATGCTGCCACCGTGTGACACACACTATTTCAGCCCCTTCACTCAGTCACCCAGTGTGGAGCTGAGATCACACAGTGGGATGGAAGAAAAAGCACTGCACGAAGTAGCTTTCCAGCTCGTCTTTGGAGGTTGTAAGCAGCCAATGTCCATTAAGGGGAGTGAAAACACCCCAGGAAATTGGGGACATCCTCAGGTTACTTTGTTTTTAGGTCGAGCTTAGCGGCAGCGCGCATGCATTGCTCGCTCTGCGAGACATGCAGTAGTTGAGTATGCTGTGTAGCCTTACCTTCTCTCCACCCATATTTTTGAGTGGTTGGAGTCATTGTCCTTGGTAAATGCTGGCTTCCGATTCATTATGAGGCATATTAGTCCCTCCTTGTAACCGCCCTGTCTCCATTTGTGACCGCCCATGATGACTGGATCTTTTACTTGGCTCCGTACACGGTCTTAATCTAGGGGGTGAGCACTCTTTTGTGTATGGCCACTTTTGGGGACAATTGCAGCTGCTACTTTTTTTTAATTTGTATCCTGAGCGCGCGCCTGCTTTTGGGACACCACGCTCAGTTTATTTATTTTAATTTAATACTGAGTGCGACTTCCACTTCTGGGACACCGCGCTCTGTTTAATTTGTTTTTTTTTTTTACTGTAAAACTGAGTGCGCTGCCGCTTCAAGGACACCACGCTCGGTTCCTTTATTTTTTTACTTTAACACTGAGCGTGGTGCCTGCTTCAAGGACACCGCGCTCAGTGTTAAAGTAACCAAAAAACGTTTTAAAAAAACAAAAATAGGCATTGTCATTTACAATGCCAATAGCTTAAACTTGCGTAAATGCGAGACCGATTGCATTGCAAATGCTTGTTTTAAAATTGCAACCGCAACTTGCCCATTGACTAGAATTGAGCCCGCGGTCGTGTTCCCACTCTGCACACAGCCTCCTGGGGGGGTTCCTGGTTACTTACCTTGGGTGGTTCCTTGGGTCCCCAGCACCTCTACATCTTTTGGATATAGTCTTGACTTGTCGTGGTTCACATCCTACTATTTTAGTACATGGTTTGGTCCCCCCTTGTGACCACTGTATAATACGTGCTACTTACCTGTTTTCATTGCAAAGTATTGTGTGCATTACTTATATCTCCGGGTAGGAGATATTTGTATGTGTTAGTGAGTGTCTTATAATTAAAACATATTTTTATGTATACACTGTGTGGTTTATTTTCACTTATTCTATACCATTAAGATTACGATCTGGTAAACGAAGCTGCTTTACACTCTATCTGGACTAAGCCTGAAGGCTGCTCTCCACAGCTGCCACTTAGAGAGCTATCTAAGGGTGTCTAAGATCACTAAAAGCACCATAAGGGTTGTCTGGATTAGTGCAGGGTGCTACACTTACATAAGTGAGCACCATATTCTAAGCCAGCCTCCTACAGTTTGCTTCTAGTGTATTTCGGTCTATGTATTTGTGTTGTACTCGGCCTAATTTTGCCTGATTACATTTAACCTGCACACATTACAGATCAATATGTACATACCAGCTGTGGTATATTCCTTACATGTGACAAATGTTATATGTATATGCAGCAACTGTTTAGTTCTTAATTCTAGTACTTAAATCTAAGTTTCCCTTTCAGTTTTAAGTACAGTGCTTTGAAAATGGGCTTTTTGGGTTTCACGTTAATATATAAGAGAACACGAAGCGTGAAGTTCAGGCATGACAGCTATTCATTCCCCCAACATGTTTTCAGTGAACACTGTGCTTGTATGACCCGAAGTAACCGATAACACCAAACACAAATGCGGACGAACGTTGGCTAACTAACCGCAGTTGTATTTTCACATCTCTACTCCTGTGTGTAGATGCAGAAATTTGACTATAAAGGCATGCCACTGAACACAAGTTAAGCTGTTTTCAGCTCATGCCCCCTGCCCAGTATGCTGCAGTGCTTGAAGACGGTTAGGCTGAATCTAGTTATCCCCAGTGAAGAAAACAGCCTTTCACTAACTGTACACTAGACACTTACAGTCAGGAACAAACAGGAGACGATAAGAGACTGAGCCTGTTGAGTCTCACTGATAGACCGAAATGAAGGAGAGCGGGAATGCTTTGAGTGGTTTGTGCTCATGTGCCAGAACTCATGATTCGTATCCCACTTCTGTGCTTTTAGTGGAATATAAAAAGCCACATTATTTAAGGACATATCCAACGTGATGTTATATTACAACAGGTTTACAGTAATGAAAGGGTTTGCATCCCTCCAAAGGGAAAGTTTGAAAAAAGTGATTAAAACAATGCTTAAAAAACTAAATAAATCCTGTGCAAATATGATCACTCCACTGCAAATAAAAAAAACATTGTCATTTTCAGCACCAATAACTCTAACTTTCACAAAGGTGAGTCCGATTGCATTTCAAATGCTTGTTTTCCCTCTGTTTACTTTAATTATTCCAACCTATCTGCCTTTCTTCCTCCTTCCAAGAGGCAAACCTGTTCAGAATGGCACAAAGGAAACTGTATGATTTAGTATAATTTGTGGATGGGTGAGAGTCCTGCACACGGCAGGGTTAGGTGGCCAGGGCTGTTCTGTACAGCAGTGGAGAGGACAAGTGACTTAAGGCTTTTTCAGTACAGACTGGGGCAAAGTGAGCACTACAAATGTAAGTCGGCAATGTCTTATTTTAGGCAGTGAAATCTCATTGTCACCCAATCACACTCTCATTCTCTATTACGAGATGTCACTATCTCAAGACATTTTTTGTGAGAAGATGATTTTGAAGGAAGTACATGCTTTGATAGGAAAGTAGGGGGAAGATCAGGGAATGGGGTAATGCGTTCAAATCTCCTTAGACTGGTTGTCATGTGAGCAGTTAAGTGAAAGATAGCTGTGAGATGGAGCCTTATTGTGAAGGGTTACCACAACCCCGTCTGAAAGTGATGGTAGCTTAAACTATGTTTCACAGGTTAGAGAATGGTTATGACGGAGTGGGGATTTCATATGCCAATCTTTGGCTTGAAACATTCATTTACCCCCGTTTCTGGTCGTATGGGCCTTTGTTTGTTGACAAGGAGAAATAAAAAAGACCAAACATCTACATTAAACGCATAGTAATACATCATTAAATGGCTTTCAGTGCAGTCATTAGAGTTTGAGTGAGTTTAAAGTGTTTTATTTTAAATTATTTTTATGATTTCATTTTTTCTTTCGTAAGAATTAATCTTTTAAGCCTCCGCATTAAAAATGAACATAATCCAATAATTGATATTTTAGTATAAGGTAAAATAGAATGTTGGTCAAGATTACAGTAAATATTGTAATGATACAGCAAGTGTGTTTTTTTTCTTGAAAGAAGTTCCCTACTCTAAATTAAATTGAAATAAGGTATAATAAGGTGTCAGTTTGGATACTCAATAAAGAGTCCTGATGAGAAAATCAATGTATAAGCATAAAGCCTCTGCAGGTCAAGCTGAAAGATATTCTCAGCTATAAATCAGCAGGCATCAAATAAATAGGCTTAGCAACCTCTCCTGTAGAGAGATACGAGAAATGCAGGGATGAATCCCCAGCCACTGTGAGTGAGAGAAGCTCGAAAGAAAAAGCCCCCCCCCCCAAGAGGAAAGCACTAATGTAAACCCACAAAATTCTAGGTGGCAACATATTTT
Source organism: Triturus cristatus (assembly GCF_964204655.1). Classification (NCBI taxonomy): domain Eukaryota; kingdom Metazoa; phylum Chordata; class Amphibia; order Caudata; family Salamandridae; genus Triturus; species Triturus cristatus. The sequence goes on from NC_140591.1 coordinate 1,452,111,164, forward strand.
CTTTCATTTCCTGCATCCCCCAGTAGTATTTCCGTAAACTCATGGGAATAAACAATCTCCCAATTATCTCATGTACGTACAATGGTCTGCAGACATTAAACCATAAAAAGAAACATCGTTCACATTCAGCAGTTCAGGCTGTTCTTCCCATGAATCATTCTTCCTGTTGCCTTCTCTCCTCCCAGTAAATACCTCGCTCTTTCCTAACTCTGCCTTTGACCTCTCTTCACATACTCCAGAATTTACCTTCTTGTTTTACAACGCTGTTCCCATTATTATTCACAACTATGATGGGTTTGCTAAATTGAGATTCATTCTCCTGAAAAATCCTAGTCTCCGTATACCTGCAATATTTCCAAATTAAATTACATTTAAACACATAATCAACTCTTTGCCCATCAACATTTTAGTTTTTCTCCTGACACTTCATCCACTTTCTTGTGGACAGAATCATCCCCCTTTACCAATACATTTTTCTTGATGCATCTAAGATATTGTTTGAAAGTAGTTTCTCTCCCTTTCAACAGCATAAATGGACTCACTTCTGTTGTACTGTTAGTAATAATTGCCTACAGTCAAATGAGGAAGGTCCAATTTTGGTATTTAAATCCGGTTTTCTCCCCCAAATGATCTTTCCAATCCAGTCTATTGGTTAAGGCACACAAGACTTTTCTTTTAAGCCACAGTAAAAAAAAGTAGTGGGGGTGGGTCAACTGCCAGCGGCAGAGCAGGTGATGTAAAAACAAAAGTCCGAGCCCAGAAGAGTATCAGGGAGTCTCTTACCCCAGGGCATGCATCAGATCGGTCCTGTCCTGGCCCCAAGCCGGCTGCCTCTTTCCCAGGTACACAGGAAATTCCAAAAGCGGCTGGCCACGAACAATAGCAGATCCAGAAACATTGACGGACCGCAATGGGATTTCACTAGAGTCTTACCCTTCAAAACAACACTTGGACTCTAAAATCAAGAAAATAAATCTAGCGGTGGCACAAGAAGGATGTCATCAGTGACAGGAGGGAGGGGGTGCGAGCGAAGAGGCAACAGGTGGCCAGAGATGGCCAACCAAAACAAGCAATCATTGATGTCTCCGGGGGGGGGGATCAAACACCCAAAGGCAGGACAGAGGGACACTGTTCACCAACCAGATGAAAGGAATTTGCACAGACAGGCCAACCAGAAGCGCAGGACGTGTTGAGAAGCTCATAGACTGAATACAACATGCCTCGCAGAGCAGCGCAAGAGCTGCCCAGGCTCGACCTAAAAAAACAGTACGATGTGACCAGTGCTGACAGTCGGGGCACCTTTTTTCTTTACTTTCTGTCATGCTGCTCCTCGGCCACGCTGCTTTGCAACATAGCTAAAATGGATTGACAAAGCCAATATTTGTCACATAGGCGAGACCTATTGGCTTTGTCAATGCCTGTTGCTTATGAAACAAGCAGACTCGTATCTCGAAAGGGCTAGATTGCATTGCAAATTTCCCAAAAAGAAATCGTCTGCTTATTTAGATTTTTTTTCTTGCAATCAATCGAGGAATGATTGGACCAGTTTATACTCTTAATAAATCCTAATCTGCCCAAGTCCACAGAATGTAAGCACAAGCATGTCTATTTCAGCTGACTACTGTCATGTGACCTTTTTTAGTGACCCTTTTTTGACATGTATTTGGCCAGTGGCCTTTAGGCCTCAATTGGTTCACTATTGATAGCACCAACGTATCCCTCACTCCTACACCCTCCTCTGCTCTACTTCGGAAAATGAGCCCTCTGTGCTATCCTTACCCCTCTCAAGTGGGATCTGAAAGGTTCTCCTCACACAAATTTTAATTTAGAAAAAGTAGCAAAAATATACATTTTACATTATTATATTTGAATTTTTGTGTTGCTTAAAACGTATCTTGACATCAAGAGGTATTAATGAGATTTTCAAATTTCCACAGAATTTGCTAGGGGAACAAAGGCATAATTTCTCCATAGCGGCAAACCATGCATATGTTGTTGAGAAAATTATCCCGCTTGATACAAAACACTGGGTGCACAGCAGATAATAATAATCCACATTTGTAAAGCGCAAACAATTACCCGTAACGGTCTCTAGGCGCTGGGGGCCGTCTGGAAGATTAAGCAAGATGTTGCCCAGAGTCACATGGTGCTGGGCTAATCTGCCGCTGGGGATCGAACCATGATCCCCAGATTCCGGAGGCAGTCACCCTGGCCGCGGCGCCACACCTCTTCCTCCTCATGACACTGCGACAAGGCATATCGCCTAAAACGGTTTCTGTTCCAGTTAATGGTTCATGACTGTCTGTGCCAGGAAAAACAATAGTGCTTAAAATGGGAAACATCCTTTACATCGCGGTTATTACACTGTGATGCCTTTAGAACGCTGCCATTACAACGCAAGCGTTACATTGACTTGCACTGGGGGGCGCTATAACCTAAGGAATAGTAAGATTTACTATTCCAACACCTTCCCTACTGTACGTAGACTGGTGTTGGAATAGTAAATCTTGCTACTCCTAAGTCCAGCACCCTCCAGCGCAAGTCGACTTGCGTTGTAAAAACTGCGATGTTACATACCGCGATCATTTTGATCGCGTTGTAACATCACATATTCGTTTAAAATTGATGCTGTTGCTTATCAGACTGCTGACGTGCCAGGGGCATCCAGTATATACAAGTTAATTAATGGATTCCAGGTTATGAAAAAACTAAATTTAGGATTCAGTTGAAACATTCAGGGGAGCTTTAATGTTCAGTAAGTCAGATTGCCAAGAGTGCTGTTAAAAATGTTTTTATTCATTGTGACCACCCAGGTCTACTGCACATGTGAGGACATTGAAATGAGCTGCACATAAACAAGCTGTAGCATGTGAAAGTGCAGCGGGTCTGTGATAATTGAAACATATCCTTGTGTTCTTGCTAATTCGGGAAGTGCGAGGGCTTTTAGACCCACAGGCGTTAGTCCAGATGTGCTCTGGAATGGTTGTTACAGTAAATTCAACCGTCAGTCCTCAGGAAGAGACTATTGTGACAATTGCCGCATTGGTAAGTGGTGGTCATCAACCGGTAAAAGCTCGGCAACTTTGAAAAACTATATCCGCCCTTGAACAAGACTGGTCTTGACGCTAATATGCCTGCCTAGTACCATCCCATCATTATCCTTCCATTATTGGGTAAAATGCTGGTGTGGGAGATCTTCAGGCAGTTACAAAGATACTTGAAGACAGCGAGTTTCATTGATGCAATACATTAGTGTTTTGGCCTTTTTCATGGGTTGGATTATTCTATTATCTGTCTGGCTCGCCCACGGTTACAGATAGGACATTTGGTGCAGCTAATGTCACGTTGAACTTTACAATGACTTTCAGTACAGCTAAGGATGGAATGGTCTTTTAGTACCTGAGACCTTTTAGTTATTAGAGCAGCTGCTTTTTTTCTTTTTTGCAAAGCACAATTTAACTCTTGACCCAGCCTGGCCAATTTCATTCCTCTTCTTATTTTTTGATTGTTTTGTTTTTACTCTATGTACTGTTTTAGCTCTTAGGTGATATTATCCTGTAGCTTGGTCTGATTTGTATGAATATGCTGATGAAGGTCCAATGTTGGTCATATTTCAAAGTAGCTGAGTGATAGTCTTCAATTTCCTGAGAGTCCACTTGACTGAAAGGATCACCTTCATGGTAAAGAAAAGTCCTGAAACTCAAATTTGGCAAGAAGGAACTTATTATTCAAGAATCTTGGAGCTGAAAGAGATAAGATTTTTGCAGTAGAAATGGTCAAGAATTGGTGGTGAATTAGGCATGTTTGTGTGCTGAACAAACCAAAGCAGCCAGGGACTCGAAAAGCAGCACCACCTGGAATAGTCACGTTTATCGTAGCTACCAAGTTGCCCTTCTCTAATTGCCAGCCGCGTATTGACCAAAGAGAGGCAACATATACAGTTTAGTATGGATTAGTTATTGGCATGAATCAAAACTCGTAGCCTTGCCAATGTGGTAGATCTCCTTTATTCAAATTTCTTCAACCACACTGTGAACGCGCAGCCAACATATTTCGCCTTACAAAAGCTTCATGAGGGTTGCAACTGTAAAAGACAATATTAAAACACAACACTACATAAAACAGCCATATAAATTCAAGGGTCTAGGACACAGGCCCATATACACACAAACAGGAGAAATTACTCTGTTCTCAATGTTTTGTGGGGATCCTGGGGTTTCCCACAGGTTTCTATACACGGCAATGGTGTGTGAGCTGTGATTGTTTTACCAACTTATTCACCTTCCCTGAAGCAGTGAAAATGTTCTGCACCTATATGCAAATGACATACATTCTCTGCAGGATATGTGATGCATCCTAGATGCATTCCTCATGTTAAGATCCGTCATTATTTCTTTTCTTTTTTTTAATTGCTTAATAAAGTTTTGCATCAAAAGCAAAATGCAGCCAGTCAGCAAGAGTTCCCAATGTACATTGATATGCTAGGAAACTGTGATTAATACCGATCTCAGTCCAGCATGCCTCGGCCCGAATGACCCGTAACAAAGCGCACACTTGTATCTGCCCACACACCCCTGGAAATACATTGTTACAGCATTTAGGCAAGTTACAACCACATATCCTCATGAAAGTCGGAAATATGTGTATGCAGCTGCAGTATTCTACTCCACCAACACAGGGGTCAGTTTCGATTTCCTTGCCCATACAGTCCACGCAGTGGTCTAGCAATGAGCCCTATAGTACCACCTCATGGACAAGTAAGTAGGCATGCATGGGGCCCCAAATCTTGCACGAACGAGTGCTTGCGGGATTGTGAGGTAGTAGATTTCCAATTGCTCATTACAATATATAACATTTTTTAGCTACAGCTTGACCGTATACGATAATGTATGGAACACTTCTTCCTAGAATGCGTCGTAAATGCAAGGCCAGTGCCAAACCATGTGGGAAAAGTCAGCCACTGGTGAATTGCATCTTGTGCACTGGGAATCTGCTTTCAGCTTCAGCTTAAAGAGGCAAAGAGAGGTGTGGTAAATGTGATGCAGGAGTGTGTAGTGCAGTAATTGGAGTTGGACATTAGGAGAGAGCTACCCCTTCCACAGTAAATCCCCTTTTTATTTTCTGATTATTGTTGCTCCCAAATCTGCCTCCCATTGTTTTTTAGCCGGGGTGGGGGGGGGTGAAGGGACCTCAAATTGCATAGTGGTATACAGCTTGATCACCAGATGCCTAGAAGTGATGGTTGTGCATAGCTAGGAGTCTCTTGAGGAAATGTAGGTTATTTATCTCTGCATTGTGCCCTAATCCAATAAGCACAGGGCAGAGAAGTTGATCTGGGCACATAGTGACATATAGTCTAAGAAAGCCCTTTCGGGAACATGACCGCCATCTTGCTAACTCCACATGCCCTGTAAAACAGCCTCTTCCTCTGTAAGGGTCGCCACAAGAAAATGAGTAATAGGTTGCTCTGGAGTGCATAGAATGTTATTTTATGTGAATTTGTAGTAGACTGCTGCTAATTACCTGTTAGTGTATACGGAATGGGGTATGCCAAACTTTGGCGGAGTCCCTCCCATGGTGGTTTTATACATTAAACTAAGTAGATTTCAGCACGAGGCAGTGGAGAATCTAGCCAGTTAAAAAGAGGATAATGCAGCTGTATGTGCAATATCATGTTCTATTACCAGCTGAGCTTTATATGGAGGTTGGCGCAGCCAGAAGTGTGTGAAGTGATCTTGGGCGCAGTAATAGGAGAGTTTAAAATCTGATGCTGCTAGTCCCCTTTGATCAGGTGGCAGGGTCAGCGCTTCCCAGTGGATGCAGGGCTCTTTACCGGCCCACACCACCGCCATCAGGTGCGATCTGACTGTCTTGAAAAAGTGTTGAGGCAGCGGGATGGAAATGTTTTTGAAGAGTTTGCGGAGTATAACCATCTTTATAAGCGTTATCCTGCCCATCAGGGATAATGGTAGAATTTTCCATTTATGGACTTGTTGTTCTATTTTGGACTTGGCTATTCCTTAATTTTCAAGAAGGTCCGCAATTTTATCTATTCTAACCAAGATTCCCTGGTACTTCAGGGACCTGGAGGTCCACAGCAAAGGAAAGTCTAAGTCCCTCATACTGGTGTCAACAGGAAAATAGTGGATTTGTTCCAGTTTATTGTAATGCCAGGTATTGCTTTAAAGAGTGTGAATTCCCTAATGACTGGGCTGAGGTTCCGGGAAGGGTCGCATAGATAGTTTTATCATCTACATAAAGGGAAACCGTTGGGTTCTGTGGTAAAAACGCGAGGCGGCGGTGGCCCTGCAGTTGATGGCACATGCTAGGCATTCTGAGGCTAGGCATAGAGCAGATGAGAGCGGGGGCATCCTTGCCCCAGAGCAGCCTGTTTAAGCGTGTTCTGGTGGTTGGGCCAGAGTATTTAAATCGTATTAGGTTTAGGAACGCTCCCGGGTGTCTCAGCCTGGCAGCACCGCAAAGTTAACCCCACCCCAAGAAGTCAACAGCTTTTGTGGCATCTAAAAAGACAGCCACTGCTTTTTGATATGGCTGGAGCTGCTGGTGTAATGCGAAAAGCATGCAAGATTGTCTTTCCTGGAAAGAACGTTATCTAGTCCGGCAGCACAAGGTCCGGGAGGATCAGTAACAGACGATTTGCAAGAACGTTTGCCAATATCTTTGCATCTGTATTTATGAGAGAGTGGACGATATAAATCTGTATGAGATGGCAAGTTGCCTGGCTTCAGGAAAGTGATTAATCCAGACTCCCAGAGGGACTGGAAAAGGACTCCCAGCTGCAATGCCTTTTGTATTTTTGGAGTGGGGGGGGGGGGGCAGAGTAGCAGCATAAGCTTTGTAAAATTCCGAGGGAAACCTATTGCTATCCTAGTCCTTGCAAGTGGGTAGACTGTCGCAATCTCACCGAGAGTGATGGGCATTTCTAAGAACTGCCACTGAGGGATCTCAATCCAGTCTAGTGTAATGTGCTCAAAATAATCTGTTATCTTCGATGTTCTAGAGATGCGGGATGCATAATGGCCAGAATATGCAACACATTCCCCTAGAATATCGTTGGCTTCGAAGAGGGTTTCACCCATTTCGGTCTCTAGCCGGAGAATTTGGCGAGACAGGTAGACTAATGTTCTTCTTGGTGTCTCTGCCTCTCCATATGTTTTGGCACTTCATTATTTCTTTCTTTAACGTGAAGTGTAACTGGACCTGGGATATATAGATCTATCAGAGTTATGCTCTAGTAATCATTGAAAGCTCCCCCTGCTTCCATAATGTCACCTGTATATTGGCTGCAAATTGATATAATATATAGGAAGAAATTATAATTGTCAACATAGGCATACGCGCTATCCAGATATGTCTTTTGTTCCATTGGATTTCACCACATTGATGACCTATCTTCCCTCCGTATTTCCAAGTATTCTGCGGGGATGTGGAATTCCTATAGCCCTACACCCAGGACATATTGTTTGGGGTCAAGGGCAACAAGTTTTTATGCGTATTTTGTCCTTGGGACAAGTAGGCCCAACCTCCTGCAGCACAAACCATTTGGCTGCCAGTTTGCAGTACCACATTATGGATCGGGGAAGGGCACAGTCTGCAGTTAAGGTAATATTTTTGTCAATATGTTAATACTGTTCAAACTTGCATTCATGGTTCATTAATTGAAAGCCTTTATTATTAGGGTGAGGATTCTAAGTAAATGTTGTAAGCTCTGACTGCACGATTGACAGTGGTTCCAGTACTCAAATATGTAGACCCGTTTTCAAAGTTTAGCAATATGAGGCTATGTATAATGCTCCCAGAACGCAAATATTTGCAGAAGCTTAAAAGCAAGATTGTTGATTCTTTGCTTTCAAAATTAAAATGTTCATAAAAAAATGAAAGCAGGAAAAAAAAATCGCTATACCACTATATAATTTTAGGTACCATTTCTTTGCCACATCATTTAGAAACATGTTGATGCATGCAAGTATTTCCTAAAAATATTTATAATGGAAAATCAGTGTCACCAGTTTCAATAAGATTATGGAAAACGCAAATAAACAAGCTGTGGCAAAGCCAGTGGGTCTGAAATTGGTGGTCAGCTTTTTAGTTTTGTCAATGTGTGACTTGTTTTGGCATAGATTTTGTAAAACCTTATTAGTGTGGGAGCTGCCTGGCCCTCACCATTATAACAAACATTAGCAAAAGGTGTTTTTGGCTTCAGAAAGCACACACTGCCACAGTAGTTACTGGCACTGAACAAAACTACTTTGTGTGCTATATGCTCCTTGTGAAAGAGCAGAATGCTGTCACTCACAGTGAAGCCAGACGATACAGAGAGAGAATGTTAATATACTCGAAAGGTGACAGTCAATGCCATACCAAATAAGAGGCCCAATTATTAAAGAAAGTCTCGAAAGTGCACCCATGGTATATATCCTTGCATTAAGTCCAGCTATACAGCTTTAGTGAATTTCCAAGAAGTAGGACAAGAAAAGCATTTTTTGTACACAATCAGGCAAGAAATGATCTCATACACTCAAAGACTGAACTCGGACCAATTGTTTGTATAAAAAATATTTCTTCGTTACGTTTTATTTTAGAACCAAACAGAACTTGGTACAGGCAAGTGAAATAGTACTTTTCAAGAATAATGCAGTTGAATGCATTTGGCTTTGTTACTGGGTTGTCAAATGTTCAGAAACAGTTGTGATCACTACGCAGTTACTTTGTAATAACTTTGTTTAGATTACTTTTCAGCTTACTCAGTGTGGTATGCCTACATACCACACTGGGACATTTCTTAGACAAAGGTTATTCAATTTGTCATCAAAACACACTGGTTTGAATTTTCATACAATTTTCAGCTCAACACGTAAACCTTTTCCACAAAAAATCATTAAATGCAGTCCTATGGGAGACAATCAGGTTATTGGTTTAAAGGTGAGTAACCGGTCTTGGGACTTCAGTTTCTGAGGTTAGAACCAAGGTTCCCCCAGGGTCAAGGATGCACTCCAGGAATGCAATCAGCGGCACTGGGGCAGCCGGGGGCAGAGTGCTGAGGCCCAGTGTTATCCAATGGGGGTAGGTGGGGAGACCTGCTCGTGGTGTTGGGCCACTAATTTGGGCCATGGGCTTCTGGTGCAGAGTTGTACAGACTCGCGGATTTGGCCGGAGCCTGAGTATGTTGGTGAGCAAATCCGGTGCTTACGGGAGACAGAATCCTGGTAGGGAAGGCAGGGCAGGTCCACTAGGTTCTGGAGGGCTGCTGGCTGCACAACACACCGGGATTCGGCTGAAGTAGGTCGAGGTCAGGACAGGCTGGTAGGGCTGGGGCCAAGTCAGTTGGTGTCCTCCTCTTCTCCCTTCAGCATGGCTCTTCGGTCCTTCTTCTTTCTTTTCTGAGGAGGCAAGGTTTAGGGTTGCCCCTAAATACTAAATTTAGGGGCTTTGCAGGTAGTTACAGGTCGGGACCAATGGGTCCCTCCCTAGGGGTGGGTAAACCCCCTAATATGCCTCTCTCCAGTGGAGGTGGGCATAAGCCTCACTGGTTGGTTGGATCTTGAAGATGGCGGTACTGAGTTGTGCTTCACCTTGCCTTCTCCACCCGAGCTGTGGGGTTGGCAGAGGTGGGCACACCTCTCCTATCTTTGATTTTCCCACCGATTAACCAGCCTAAAGTGGGCGTCAGAACCGGTGGTGGCCAGTTGCTGGGAGCAGCAAATGGCAGGGTCAGCTCACAAGGACAGCACGCCTTTGTAGCTTCCCTCTCGTGGACCCTGCCCATCCTGGGGGAAGAGGCACCTCTGCCCAGGATGTGCTTTGTTTCAGGACTCAGAGAGCAGGAGGGGAGCAGGAGTCCAGAAACCTGTCTGGGGGTGGCAGTTGGCGACCAGCCAGTCAGCCAGGACATTAGAGTTGGGTTTTTTTTTAGAGGGGCATCTCTAAGTTGCACTCTGAGCACGTTTGCCAATAAATCCCACACTTGCATCATTTTGGGTTTAATGTGCTGAGGAGTATGATATCAAACTTCTCAGATTTCAGTAAAGCCATTATGGTGCTGTGGAGTTCGTAATGACAAACTCCCAGACCATATACTCTTTGTCTTTGCTACACTTACAATGTCTAAGAACGGGATTAGACACTGTAGGGTGCAAGGCTCCTTCACCTGTACCCTCACCAGTGGTATAGTGCACCCAGCTAGAGGGGTGACGTGTGGGTGTGTGTGTGTAGGTATAGTAACAGGGCTTCTAAGGGTGGCACAATAAGTGCACAGCCCTTCGAGGCCTTCCCTGGTCCTAGTGCCCTTGGTACATAGGGTACCTTTTACAAGGGTCTTGCATGTGGCCAAAGAGTTGCCAATTGGGTGTGCAACAGTACAGTGTTAGGGAAGGGACATAGGCCCTAGGTATCTGGTTGGCAGGAACCCAGGGCACAGTCAAAGAGCATCAACAATGGGCAAAAAGTAGGGGGCAACCATGCAGAAAGGGACACTTTCCTACATATCTTCTTTTGCTTACTAACCCACCCATATCTGACCTAGTTGTAACATCTGAAAAAAGGCTAACTGCCTATTATGCAACGTGTAATTTTCTTTTTCTTCTTTAGGTGTCCATCGTCAGGCTCTGGCACTTACCATTGGATGGTTTATTGGGTATCATCTTACTAGACGTGAAAATTACCGCCATGCAAAACAAGACCGAGACATGTTTGAGTACATAAAGTTACATCCAGAAGATTTCAAGAAAAAAGGTATGGTAAAGAGCCTTTGAGTAATTTAACCAGTTTGCCTATTACCTCCTGTATGTAACTGTTATCAGTGGTCAGTCTTTTAATTTTTCTTACAGTGGTATTTTAGGTGTAGGAGTGAGAATTAAAATGTCAGAGCACATATACATAAAGTTCATTGTTTAAACAGCTGTTGTAAGGAATGAAGTTTGTGCATCTTTTTTCATAGTGCTGGTGGGAGAAAAAGTATTTATTTTCACTGAAAAATACAAAGGTCAAAGTAAATTATCTTTAGGTGACTGTCACTGACAACATTAACTTTCTGAACTAAAAGAAAACACAGAAATTCACCAGTTATAGTTAGCAGAGCCCCAACTTTCAAGATCTATAGATGTCAATCACTGGGGTCGCACTGTATGGTGCTGATTTATGGGGTGTTTGTGTCACTAGGCCCGTTAAGTAGTGGAAAATCGTTTTCTGAGGGGCTTTAACAAACTCCCACTAAGCCCCCCCCCTTTATCCATTACGACCAGATCATGTATTAAAGAGAGTTAATGACATAGTGGGGCTGAATCCTTGAATGTATTGGTGAGGACTATGGTCAGCCCCTAGACTTCTATTTCTCTGCGGAGCCCTGGAAGAAGTAGTGGGGCAGTTTGGGTCCAGCAAGACCTCCTGGTTTAGGGTGGTCAGGGATCGGTTGAGACATATTGGTATCTGGTCAACCCCAGCACTGGTTTCCAAACTGTCATTGAAAACAGCCTATTGGCAATATGTGGAGCAAAGCAGTTCCTCTAGGGCGGGCTCCCTCACTGCCTCTTTCTTGGAGTTCAAAATTGACTACTGCTTTGAATCATTTTTGGATGAGGTGGACCCAAATAACCCCCCCCCCCCCCACACCAATGCCAGAACCCTAAAGCCAATTTGAGCTGTCCAGCCTGTCATGATCGAAGGAAAAAGTGGATTTTGCCACTCTGTTACTCTGGTCTGAGGAATTTCAGCATCACCCTTAGAATACTCAGAAGTAATACAAGTCAGTCAATTCTCTTTGCAGTATCTGATGTCTATGTGGAGGTTATGACAGAAAAAGGTGACCCTCTAATGCTGCTGTGTACTTAATGTTTTAACGTATCTTATCCTGATTTTACAGTAATGTTTCGTCTGATCTTCTTTCTCTTTTATATGCTCTCTATTTTTAATAGTTTTTATATATTTCGTATTTATGTATTTATTATGCTCTTTTAGGCCAAAATCAAGATATTCATTGACTGATTTAGCAGAAATAACTGGAACTTGGGCCCCCGCCATGCATTGCTTATGACTTCACATATTACGTGTTCTATGACCTCATTTATGACATCACTGAAAACACATCCAATGAGTATGCTAGTTTGCTTTATAGTTTACATGGTTTCAGCTACCATATTATTTATCTACCTAATTTTGACCAGCCTGTGTCCCGTACTGGGTGTTAGTGTTTACAAAATGGATGTGCCTCTAATGATCGTACGTACGTGTGTGGAGGTATTGAACAAGTTTATTTCTATTGAAGAGTAACTTCATGCAGATGACAGTTGACGAGTACTGCGGAAAAAGTTTCCTACAGTGCAAAGATTTTAAGTAGTAGATACTAAGTATTGTAAGCAGCCTTGAGATATTAGACAGCATGGTCTCAGCATGGCAATTTCTACATAAGATAGAAGACTGTGTGCACTAGGTACTAATGTATGTACTTGTTTAGCTTTGGAAGGTGGTGTTTCTGTAAAAATAAATTTTTAAGCAACTAGTGTCTCTTTGGCCAAGTTTTGCATAGAGAGTATACTGTTCTTAGTAGATACTTTTTAATACTCTTGGGTGTATACTCATGAGTTTCACTGTCTGCAGTGTGTTAGAGTAAACTCTCTCCATAGAGCAAACACTGTTTACAGTTCCCACTTTTCTATTCATATCAACTTCAGTTCTCAAAGTAAGTTCTTGAGGGACTTTGCTTTCACTGAACACTTGTATACAGATTGAACAGTTTTTTCAGTAAGGGTTTCCCATATATCTGTTGGTTAATGTGAACTAGGCTACCCGTGAAGTGTATGGTATAGGGTTAATGTTGCACATAATCCATGCTTGCTACACCTAAGGGAGTTGTATCTGGGATGGCATTAAGGATGCTTCATATTATTCTGAGCTATTTTGTTATTACTTTCAGGCCGCTAATGTCATACTAGTTTATAGAGCAATGTGTGCAGAATCTTTGATGTCATCAATGATGTCATTTTAGATGTCATCAGTGATGCCATAAATTATGTCAGAGTATGTCATGAGTGATGTAATAGGTGAGGTTATAACCAGTGCTTGGTGGGGGAGAAAGTTATAGTTAGCTCTACTAACTATAACTGGTGAATTTCTGTGGCTTATTTAGTTTAAAACTTTTATGTTCTCAGTGACATATTTACCTAACTAGAACGTTTATTTAACCTTCTGGTTTTTTCAGCGGATTTGTAACTTTTTTTTCCTTAAAATCATATCTGTTTATCACAGCTAACGTTACTGTAACCTTTGTTTTTTCCAGTGAATGTTCACGGTTTTCTTAACGTGAAGTAATATTTTATTACTGTACATAAAGCCAACCCATGGCTGTGGATGGCCAAAGGCCCTGCAGCCAAATCCCCAGCAGGCAGCCAATCCCCTACTGCACACAGCCTTTGCTGTGCACAGCATAAGGTTGGCCTTCGGGCCCTGGGGTCCCCATCTGGGGCCAAATTCGAGAGAAAGGGGAGGGGGCCATGCAGCCCCCCCCCAGACCCTTATTTGGCCCCAGGAATACTATTCCCTGAGGCGATGCCAAGAAAAAGGGGGCTGTGTGCTCCCCTCCCTTCCCCCCCAGGGGGGCTAGGTGTTTTAGAGCGAAAGGGGGTCACGTGGCCCTATCTCCAAGCCTTAATAAACCCTTGGGACCTCATCCCCCAGGGACGTAATTTTTCTTAAAGGAAAGGGAGGCTGCGTAACCTACCCCCTCCCCATGCAATAAAAAGGACCGAGGACTCCAGCCCTCACCACGTTTTTTTCATATAAAGGGGAGGGGTACTGCACGGCCCCCCTCATTAGGCCCTGGGGACCCCATACCTAGGACCATATTTATTATGAAGGGGAGAACTGTGTCTCCCCCCCCTACCTGAGCCTCTTAAGTCCCTGGAAACCCCATCCCACCAGGGCCATTTTTTTTATTTTAAAAGGAAGGGTGGCCACCCCTCCTTATACTATAATGGCCATAAGGAACCCATCCCCCAGGGCCATCTATTTTATAGGGGAAGCTTAGAGCATACTAGGTTTCTGTTTCCCTGCCCGCAAAAGAAAACGTATTGCTCCAGAAGCAATATGTGGAATGTTTCCCTGTCCGCGTCAGTGTAGGGGCAAACGCAGGTTTCCTGGCCCATGCTGGTGCGGGTAGGAAGACCTGTGTGTTCCGGCGGTGGGTTTTCTCCAGACACAGCTAGTTAGCAGGGCCAGGTGAATGAGGTCCCTGGGGCCATTAATGGCCCAGGGAGGGGGAGGACCCCCCACCGTTTTAAAAAGGTTGTCCTCGGGGTGGACTCCTCTGGGCCTGCCATGGCTTGGTGAGGGGAATCTCGCGGACACTGGACATACCATGTAACACAGTAAATAACTAGGACTGGTTACTCTCAATAATCCGGGCTGAGGATCTATTTCCCACCAATTTGAGTTACTCCTTCACCCAGCCTCTATCTTCCTATTTATACATTATCTAATACTCCTGAACAGGCTTTTCCCCAAGCCTGACCGTACCGGCATTGTTATTATTCAATCCCCTTCTCTGCATTCTTGCCATCTGCCCCAAACTTCATTGAATTTTCGTAGGCATCCCCTTGAATTGTAAATTGTTTTTTCTATTTGCATACACCAGTCCAGTTTCTGGGTCCGTCTACCTATTGAGGGAACAGTTGCACCCCGCAATTTACCGAGGTCACAATTCGCCCCCATTACCAAACAAAAGATAATTTTTAGACAATATTTGTTGCCTCCTCATTCCCAGATGTCACCTGTGGTGTAGTCTCCACCTCCAGACCCAGAACTCGTGAGAGTTCTTGTCAGGCCCCTTCAAAATGGGTATATTTGTGGACAATCCAACAGGTTATGCATTAATGACAAACGGGGGGAGGTTAAGGTTAGGTTCACCCTCCTCACTGAATGCAGTTCCACAACATCCGGAAGACCGGAATTAGAAACCTAACCATAGGAAGAACAGGGATTCCACTGAACATGTGTGAAAAACCCTCTTTACAGAAAGAAAAAATCTTTTCTAGAGTCTCCTCACCCACCAGGGTTACCCCTAGATGGCATGCTTCATCATTGGGGTCCTATCAATCCGCTGCGGATTGAGGCATGCTGCGACTTGCGGACTACTTTGGAGTACTTAGTTTTTGGGAAATGTGTGGTGCAGTGGGAAAAAAATGGGTTAAAAAAACCTAGCTAATGAGCTAGTATTCTATTCTTGCTCCTAGTCGGTATGTTTTAAAATCGGGGGTTAATACTAGGGAAAGACCTAACTATAATGAGTATAGTGTCCCTAGTACTGGGTCGACATGTTTTGAGCTTCCCCATATGCTCTTTTTCAGGACCACACGAGGGCCAGCCCAGTGCGTACCACTCCTAATGCAAATTTCAGTGAGTGAATGAGATATCTTACTCACATAAGAACATTTGTCAGACATGTTAAACACATCTCAGCAGCAGTCACTCACCCATCTGCAGTGTTCCAAAGGGGTAAGAATGTGACTTGCTGCACCTTGCACGTAGATTTCTTCAGTGGTACACTAATCACCTGCCGTAGCTTATTTGGATGGGAGCCTGCGTGACCCACAGGTTACTCACTGAAATCTGCAACTGGTGCTCATTTGTCTCCCCTCGAAACATTGCTTGCGGATAATTTTATTCCAATTTTAGGCCAACCCAGAGGGGTATTTCCTGTTTGTGCACTTAATGCTAGAAGTTCTCGAAATATGAAGGGTCAGACAACCTGCTATAGATGTCGTTCTGGGAATCCTATGAGGTACAATACATCTTTGGATAAGCAGTGTAATAATTGGCAGAAGATAGTCCGCTTTCAATCTGTGTGTTGGGTGTCAAGTAAAAATATAAAGGTTATCCACATAAACATCTGACATTATGTAGACAGATTAAGTAATGTATTGTTAACAGTTGAAACACAACAGTATTTTTGAAGAAAATTAACAGATCATTATGTCAGGCAAAAAATAATGGTAGACCACTGATTGTTATGGCAGACTCGGGGGCAATAATCACTGTTTTTTGGACAAAGGTCAATTTTGCTGTTAAGGGATATTTTGAGGTGGAAAGATCTATCTAAATTAGATATCCTACTTTGTCCAGGGCATGAAAACCCAATTGGTCTTGGTGAAATACCTATTTTAGGTATGGATACCAATATAAATATAATTCAGCCGATGGTTACTAATTTTCCAAGTGTGCTTAAAAAAAAAAAATGAAGTTGGCACAGTTAAGGTATTTGAGCACTGTTTTCGATTTAAAGCAGAATGCCACTCCTGTAGTTTATAAAGTCGTACCATTCCACTTAGTGTCAGGAAGGATCAGAAGTGTTTGCTGGATAAGTTGTTTTGAAGTGGGGTTATACAACCTTCTAATTTGCCCGAGTGGGTTTCTCAGTTTGTTTTACCTAAAAAACACTTGGGTGATTTAACTTTGTGTAGACCTACGGTCTTTCAACCACTATATTCTGGTTGATTGTCAGCCATTGTCCTGCAACCAGGAAATGATTGCACATATTGGCGAAGCTGTCCTCATATTTTCCTGGGAGACAAATGTAGTAATGTTGAGACGTCCGCTGTGTACAAATTACAGTAACTGCTGGTATGTATGGTCAAACGTTAATAAAGATTTTTTTTTTTAAAGAAATTGGTGAAGCAAAATATTTTTCACTATTGATGTGATTTCCGCAAATCATCAAATTTCCCTGAGTAAAGATTCTCAAGACCTGACCATCTTTGCTAGGCCCTGGGATGCTTACAAGCATTTACAGCTTTATTTTGCACTGACATTGACAGCTAGTCTTTTGTTCAGAAAACAATTTGCATATTGTTTGGTGATTTAGACAAAGTGTAGGCTTTCCAAGAATCATTTTCACATAAGATAGAGAAGAACTTTAAGGGTGATTGAACACGTTTTTTGTATCTTGGATGACCGGCATGTCTGTAAGACTGGAGAAATATAAACTTATGGTCCAACAAGTGGATTATTTCTGTGGAGGGTATTAAACCAAATTCTCGCAACCTTAAAGCATTACAGTTAGCTCCTCCTCCCATAGATAAAGCTTTGCTGCGCTCGTTTCTAGGCCTGTGTGAGTACTATGCTAGATTTGTTCCCGAGTATGCTTTGACTGTATTACCTTTGAAAGCTTTACTTTAAAAAGGTCACAAATTTGAAAATGTGAGCAAAGCATTAAGATATCCAAAAACTATTTGTCAATGCTCCAGCTTTGAGCCCATGTGTTCGTGAAGCAAAGACTTTTATAAGGAATAGATGCCAGTCTCTGAAAGGTATTAGAGTTGTCGTTTGGCAACTTGCCCCCGGCAAGGAAATCAGGGTTGCTTTCGCTTCTAGAACACTCTGTAAAGCTGAGGTTAATTATAGTACTATTGAGCGTGTAGCTTTGGCTTATGTGTGGGCAGTACTCACATTTTATTACATTTGGTGAATTACGTTTGATATATACACTGACCATAAACCTCTCATCTTTTGGCTGATGGTTAGGGCCAAGCATCTGCATGGATAGAAAAGTTGTTATCCTAGTTACAAGAGTATCCAAGCTACAAGAGTATGACTTGTTAAATACATAGATGATAAAAGGAATGTTTCTGTAGATTGCCTGTCACATTTACCTTTGCCCACTACAGAACATCATAATGTTGGTAATGTGTGTAGTAGTGGCAAAGAATCTATTTCAGAGAATGATTTTCTGCAACTGCACGTGATAGTCTTGCAGAAGGTTTTTGAATTTATCAGAGATTGCTGGCCATACTGTAAAAGTTTAGGTGATTTGAAGAAGTGTATTCAGACTTAATGTGTGGAAATCAAATTTGTTTAAGGAAGGGCTTGTTCATACCACTGTTGGAGGTACATGGCCAAATGAGTGAATTGGCTCATGAAAGTCATTTCGATTTTTCAGCCTCTAGCAAAAAACAGACAATTTTACTATTGACCTTGCATGGATAAGCAAATTACTAGTTTCATAAATCAGTGTCCACAATGTGTTGTCTCTGAAAAACACGGGAAAACAGTTGTACAACCACTTTATTCTGTACCGTTAACGTATTAGCTCTTGTGTTCGAGAAGGCAGTCTCAACAATTTTCGAATTGCATGGATGAGGGATGGCCCGGTGAGTTAGAACGGTTACAGTGTTGGTGTGCTTTATTCTACGGCTCCCGAGTGGGAGTCCTAGGGCCACTCTTTTTTTTTTTTTTTACTTCCTTCAGAGGCCATTAATTTAGGTAATATTGGCAATTCTTAGAAATGACACGAGGGAACTTTGACCAGGTATTTAAAAACTAACAGTTGGTGTTAATATTGCAACATCCGGATCATTTAAAGACCTAAACTACGTTAATCCTCAGGTTTCAGCACTACAGAAAGAACTTCGTTGTTTGTATTCAGCAGATGAACTCATTTTAAGCAGCTTACCATAGAAAACCTGTTTTTTCCTTTCATTTGAAAGAAAATTGGGCATTGCCAAAGCCAGTGCGATGAAATGTAATGCGTGAACGCCCATTTCTGTGCTTTTGCTTTTTGTTTTTCCTTTTACCTGTTGCTTATTGTGCACTTGAGCAACACCACAAGCTTGAGGAATGAAAAACGGAGCACGGTCCTAGGAGGCGCACAAAAAAGCAGGTTACAATAATACTTCCAGGCACAAATAGCCTTTGTAGATGCGCATATGTTCACATGTTAGCATCTCAAACCCAAACTATTGACTTTGCCAATGCTTGTTTGATTTTGCATTGCCTGTTTCCTTGTTCAGCAACATGATTTATTTAATTACGTGCTAAAATCCACATCTCTCATCTTCTTTCCTTCCAATTGTCACTTCATGTGGTTGGATTGTTTACACTAATACTTCAAGAAGAAATCTGTAGTGGGTCTTGTAATGGACACCATGAGTAGCGTGCGAATATCCCTTTAATGTGACCATTGAGTTACGGAATAAGCGCTTGGATGGATTCTGGGGTCCATGTAATTTGCTTATGTTTTATTGTGTTTTCCTTTTGTAGAAAGAAGAACAATGGCCGAGGTGTTGGAGGACTTCCATCCCGTTCGTTGAGGAGTTTCCACCAACCACTCAAGTCCTGCCGAACCCCTTTTATGATTACAATTGTCACTGATTACAGGCCCTATTTTGAAAGTCGTATTTAATAAGCGGATGATGCTTGTCCATGTGGAACCAGCTGTGTTTGTGGCATTAAATTGACTGTTGACCACACGGTCTTTCTCTGGTGTATGTGTTCAATATAAGCCCACATCTTAAGAGAGCCTATCTTTTCTTTGAACAGGTAATTGAACCTGGAAACATGTGTTGAGATCTGCTCTGAACATTGAAGAGCAGTGACAGAGCTTTCACCAACGTGCCCTTCAATGTGATTGGTGGCATGATTTCACTTGGAAAGTTACGTCGCTAGAGGAAAAAAAGCAAAAGAGAAACGGATTATAATGCAGGGCAATGACCAGGGAAAGTAACAATGTTTTTTTCAATGGGTGGAAAAGTAACCATGTTTGTAGTAACCTGAAGAATTAACTAGAGTTCTACAATTAGGAATAAACTGTTAATTTATGTGGGTCGTAGCGTGCCCATCGTAGGTCCAGGAGGGCTGGGCCATGCCATATTTTCAGGACATCCTCATTAGATATATTTGCATGCAATTCATCCGAATGGAACTCCTTTACCGAGTGATTATCCTGACAGTCTGGCAAGGATTTGGCCTGCCTGCACCTACGTCGGTCAACTGCGTAATAACCATAGCGACGCGTAAAGGCTCAGTATTTTAACTTAATCACGCCTGTAAGGCAGAGAACTATGAGCAGCTCTTGAATAAATGCTTGAATTGCATGTGCGTGCCGGAGACTTTCTCCTGCTGAGGAGACACGAGTGAGGTCAGCAAACATTCGGTCCTTGGGAGAGTGAAGTGGATGAAGTTTGTGAAACCAAAAGGCCATAACGAAGACCTTTGAATGCTGAACTTGCACTGGTGTTAAGAGCCAGGTTGAGACTAATTTTGAGCTCTCACCATGAGCCCCGCTGCCGGGCATTGGTTGTTTCAAGAGGGATTCACAGCGCCTTAATTAATGAATCTGTTGCTTTATTAATGATGGCACATGCTGCTCGAGGACTGGGTAGGGGCATTAGTTTTACTTAATTTGTAACGTGTCTTCCTCGAAGCTTCAAGCAAGCTATGCACAGTTAGTGGACCATTACAAGTTACATCCATTCTTTCAATGGCGCACGTCCTAGGGCAGCAGTTACAGGACAGATGCAGCAGAAAAGAAATGCAGTATTATGGAAGTGGAGTACACTTGATGGCGCTTACACTGTGGACTTCTGCCCCCTCGAATGTCAAATGTAGGGTCTCGGAGGAGAGATACGATTGTTGGTGCAGCGTTGGGTATGAAGTGCACCGTGCTCTTAAGTGCACGCATCTAACCTGCTATGTGCAGCACTGAAAATTAACCCACTGGGGCACAAACCACGACCTGTGGTCTGCACCCTCCTTACACTGATTCAACATAAGCAAGATGAGGAGCGGATTCATTTGCCTCATATTGGAGAGCGAATGGGACACTGTGATTGGATGGATGGATGGATGAGTCTTCACTTAACAAAAAAAAAAAAAAAAAGTGGGGTCTCTGTTTAAAGGTTTGTCAATATATTTTCTTGGCCATTTGATTTTGTGTCTAAATTTGAAACATCCAGGTAAAAGGTTACACAACATGGCACATTTGGAGTGGCAGATACAATTTTAATATTTTATAGTCCGCCTTTAGAGTTAGCCAAGAAAGTGAGATGAAACGCATATATTGGTGAGGTCAGATGAGGATGGGAAAAGGCTGTACATTCATTTTGAAAACAGTAGCTGGGAAACACAATTTTAGACAAATTAAAAGGGAGGCCCTAAGTGTGTAGAGAATCGGGAATCCGCTGCATATGACTGGATAGCATAGTGCTTTCATAACGTGCTATGTTATTACTGCAGCCATGTGCTTTCCTGTGGTTTACTCTCAGGCATCAGCATGAAAGTATTACCTCTCCCCTCCCATTCCTCCTCCCCACCCCTGCCAGATCGGTTTAAAAGGAAATGGTAGAGACGAGTTGAAGGTGTGGTCAACAGGACATAGCTTGATTTAGTATCCAAACACGGATTGCAAACGGATTCTACATCTAATAAAACATTACATTTTATAGGTATTGCAGGACGCAAGCCTTGCTACACAAAGATTATTGGAAAAGTAAACGTTTCATAATCGTAGAGTGTGTATACACTGAACAGCAACAGGTCTCACCATTTTCTATTTCCATCCTCTATAAAGACAGACTCCTAATGCCAGCAATTTACACCCACCCCCCCCCCCCCCCCCCCCCCCCACTTCCAGGGGCAGGCATGTGACGCGCTGACAAAGGTATCGATTAAAGCCCTTCAATCTCTGCACTGTGGCACCTGATGGAATATGGCAGGGTAACGTGGGCTGACAGTAACAGTCACCAGGGAACCGCATATCGCACAATTCCTGCCAGCTATTGGTGTACAAGGGCTCTGCTTTAATAAATGGGTTTTAGTAGACTCCTTTACACACACGGTCTCATTCAATTGTATTCTCTCTCAACCACTCAGTCATACAATCACTCACACATGCACAGAGAGAACTACAGTAGATCGCCCAGTGCTGGACATGGGAGCCAGCAAGGCATGATTACCAACGTTGACCCAGACAGAGCAGCATGGCTAGTATAACAAAGTGGAAGGCCCACCTCAATCCTTCTCCCAGCGTCTTGATAGTACTGAAGCACTATCAGAAGCTGGAAGCACTATCAGAAGCTGGGGCAGTGCTCGTTAGTACTGAAGCACTATCAGAAGCTGGGGCAGTGCTCGTTAGTACTGAAGCACTATCAGAAGCTGGGGCAGTGCTCGTTAACACTGATGCACTATCAGAAGCCGGTGCAGTGCTCGTTAGTACTGAAGCACTATCAGAAGCTGGGGCAGTGCTCGTTAGTACTGAAGCACTATCAGAAGCTGGGGCAGTGCTCGTTAACACTGATGCACTATCAGAAGCCGGTGCAGTGCTCGTTAGTACTGAAGCACTATCAGAAGCTGGGGCAGTGCTCGTTAGTACTGAAGCACTATCGGAAGCCGGGGCACTGCTCGTTAGTACTGAAGCACTATCAGAAGCCGGGGCAGTGCTCGTTAGTACTGAAGCACTATCAGAAGCCGGTGCAGTGCTCGTTAGTACTGAAGCACTATCAGAAGCTGGGGCAGTGCTCGTTAGTACTGAAGCACTATCAGAAGCTGGGGCAGTGCTCGTTAACACTGATGCACTATCAGAAGCCGGTGCAGTGCTCGTTAGTACTGAAGCACTATCAGAAGCTGGGGCAGTGCTCGTTAGTACTGAAGCACTATCAGAAGCTGGGGCAGTGCTCGTTAGTACTGAAGCACTATCAGAAGCTGGGGCAGTGCTCGTTAGTACTGAAGCACTATCAGAAGCTGGGGCAGTGCTCGTTAGTAGTGAACACTATCAGAAGCTGGGGCAGTGCTTGTTAGTACTGAAGCACTATCAGAAGCTGGGGCAGTGCTCGTTAGTACTGAAGCACTATCAGAAGCTGGGGCAGTGCTCGTTAGTACTGAAGCACTATCAGAAGCTGGGGCAGTGCTCGTTAACACTGATGCACTATCAGAAGCCGGTGCAGTGCTCGTTAGTACTGAAGCACTATCAGAAGCTGGGGCAGTGCTCGTTAGTACTGAAGCACTATCTGAAGCTGGGGCAGTGCTCGTTAGTACTGAAGCACTATCAGAAGCTGGGGCAGTGCTCGTTAACACTGATGCACTATCAGAAGCTGGTGCAGTGCTCGTTAGTACTGAACACTATCAGAAGCTGGGGCAGTGCTCGTTAGTACTGAAGCACTATCAGAAGCTGGGGCAGTGCTCGTTAGTACTGAAGCACTATCAGAAGCTGGGGCAGTGCTCGTTAGTACTGAAGCACTATCAGAAGCTGGGGCAGTGCTCGTTAGTACTGAAGCACTATCAGAAGCTGGGGTAGTGCTCGTTAGTACTGAAGCACTATCAGAAGCTGGGGTAGTGCTCGTTAGTACGGAAGCACTATCAGAAGCCGGTGCAGTGCTCGTTAGTACTGAAGCACTATCAGAAGCTGGGGCAGTGCTCGTTAGTACTGAAGCACTATCCGAAGCCGGTGCAGTGCTCGTTAGTACTGAAGCACTATCAGAAGCTGGGGCAGTGCTCGTTAGTACTGAAGCACTATCCGAAGCTGGTGCAGTGCTCGTTAGTACTGAAGCACTATCAGAAGCTGGGGCAGTGCTCGTTAGTAGTGAACACTATCAGAAGCTGGGGCAGTGCTTGTTAGTACTGAAGCACTATCAGAAGCCGGTGCAGTGCTCGTTAGTACTGAAGCACTATCAGAATCCGGTGCAGTGCTCGTTAGTACTGAAGCACTATCAGAAGCTGGGGCAGTGCTCGTTAGTACTGAAGCACTATCAGAAGCTGGGGCAGTGCTCGTTAGTACTGAAGCACTATCAGAAGCTGGGGTAGTGCTCGTTAGTACTGAAGCACTATCAGAAGCTGGGGTAGTGCTCGTTAGTACGGAAGCACTATCAGAAGCCGGTGCAGTGCTCGTTAGTACTGAAGCACTATCAGAAGCTGGGGCAGTGCTCGTTAGTACTGAAGCACTATCCGAAGCTGGTGCAGTGCTCGTTAGTACTGAAGCACTATCAGAAGCTGGGGCAGTGCTCGTTAGTAGTGAACACTATCAGAAGCTGGGGCAGTGCTTGTTAGTACTGAAGCACTATCAGAAGCCGGTGCAGTGCTCGTTAGTACTGAAGCACTATCAGAAGCTGGGGCAATGCTTGTTAGTACTGAAGCACTATCAGAAGCCGGTGCAGTGCTCGTTAGTACTGAAGCACTATCAGAAGCTGGGGTAGTGCTCGTTAGTACTGAAGCACTATCAGAAGCCGGGGCAGTGCTCGTTAACACTGATGCACTATCAGAAGCCGGTGCAGTGCTCGTTAGTACTGAAGCACTATCAGAAGCTGGGGTAGTGCTCGTTAGTACGGAAGCACTATCAGAAGCTGGGGTAGTGCTCGTTAGTACTGAAGCACTATCCGAAGCTGGTGCAGTGCTCGTTAGTACTGAAGCACTATCAGAAGCTGGGGCAGTGCTCGTTAGTACTGAAGCACTATCAGAAGCTGGGGCAGTGCTCGTTAGTACGGAAGCACTATCAGAAGCTGGGGCAGTGCTCGTTAGTACTGAAGCACTATCAGAAGCCGGTGCAGTGCTCGTTAGTACTGAAGCACTATCAGAAGCTGGGGTAGTGCTCGTTAGTACGGAAGCACTATCAGAAGCTGGGGTAGTGCTCGTTAGTACTGAAGCACTATCAGAAGCTGGTGCAGTGCTCGTTAGTACTGAAGCACTATCAGAAGCTGGGGCAGTGCTCGTTAGTACTGAAGCACTATCAGAAGCTGGGGCAGTGCTCGTTAGTACGGAAGCACTATCAGAAGTCGGTGCAGTGCTCGTTAGTACTGAAGCACTATCAGAAGCTGGGGCAGTGCTTGTTAGTACTGAAGCACTATCAGAAGCCGGTGCAGTGCTCGTTGGTACTGAAGCACTATCAGAAGCTGGGGCAGTGCTCGTTAACACTGATGCACTATCAGAAGCCGGTGCAGTGCTCGTTAACACTGATGCACTATCAGAAGCCGGTGCAGTGCTCGTTAGTACAGAAGCACTATCAGAAGCCGGTGCAGTGCTCGTTAGTACTGAAGCACTATCAGAAGCTGGGGCAGTGCTCGTTAGTACTGAAGCACTATCCGAAGCCGGTGCAGTGCTAGTTAGTACTGAAGCACTATCGGAAGCTGGGGCAGTGCTCGTTAGTACTGAAGCACTATCCGAAGCCGGTGCAGTGCTAGTTAGTACTGAAGCACTATCAGAAGCTGGGGCAGTGCTCGTTAGTACGGAAGCACTATCGGAAGCTGGGGCAGTGCTCGTTAGTACTGAAGCACTATCCGAAGCCGGTGCAGTGCTAGTTAGTACTGAAGCACTATCAGAAGCTGGGGCAGTGCTCGTTAGTACTGAAGCACTATCAGAAGCTGGGGTAGTGCTCGTTAGTACGGAAGCACTATCAGAAGCTGGGGCAGTGCTCGTTAGTACTGAAGCACTATCCGAAGCCGGTGCAGTGCTCGTTAGTACTGAAGCACTATCAGAAGCCGGTGCAGTGCTCGTTAGTACTGAAGCACTATCAGAAGCTGGGGCAGTGCTCGGTAGTACTGAAGCACTATCAGAAGCTGGTGCAGTGCTAGTTAGTACTGAAGCACTATCAGAAGCTGGGGCAGTGCTCGTTAGTAGTGAACACTATCAGAAGCTGGGGCAGTGCTTGTTAGTACTGAAGCACTATCAGAAGCCGGTGCAGTGCTCGTTAGTACTGAAGCACTATCAGAAGCCGGTGCAGTGCTTGTTAGTACTGAAGCACTATCAGAAGCCGGGGCAGTGCTCGTTAGTACTGAAGCACTATCAGAAGCTGGGGCAGTGCTCGTTAGTACTGAAGCACTATCAGAAGCTGGGGCAGTGCTCGTTAGTACTGAAGCACTATCAGAAGCTGGGGCAGTGCTCGTTAGTACTGAAGCACTATCAGAACCTGGGGCAGTGCTCGTTAGTACTGAAGCACTATCAGAAGCTGGGGCAGTACTTGTTAGTACTGAAGGACTGTCAGAAGCTGGGGCAGTGTTCGTTAGCACTGTCAGAAGCTGGTGCAGTGCTAGTTAGTACTGAAGCACTATCAGAAGCTGGGGCAGTGCTTGTTATTCTGTTCCTGTTGCTCTGTGTGGCTCCTCACCAGGCTTGCAACACCCATAGGCCACCCACCCTGCACTCATTGCTCTCACTCTGTATGCACTCCCCTCACTCGGCACTCACATGGGCCCTTCTCTCCCCTTTCACTCATGTAGCTCGCCCTGCACTCACATCAGCAGTCTTTTCACCCTACACTCCCAAAACTCACGGTGCTTTCACTCACACTGTTCACAATCACCCACAATTTATATGAGCTCACCTCTTATGCTGCAGAGAAGCCCCTTGCTGTATAACATGTCTTGCAAGCTATAGTGCATGCACAAGCAGCACGTACTCTTTCATGGGCAAGACCTAAAAATTACCCAACTGTCATAAATATACACATTTCTACAAGGCACCTGCAAAATATATGTTCTTTCCGCAAAACTAAGGGCCTCATTTACAAAAAAAAATGGTGCTGCGCGCAAACCATTTTGCTGCACTGAGCTGCGTCATTGTAAAAGCACAGGGATACGTATTAACAGTACGATTCATCTGAGTGCTTTCCCCTGCGCTGGCGCACAATTGGCTGCCATGTGCCAGTGTAGGCACCCTTGTGTCTTGTTGCAACGGTGCCTGCGTTGTGGGGGTGGAATTTCTTTGTGCACAAAAACAATCATTGATGGCACGCACAGAAGGAGGAAAAAACAATGAGATATAAAAGTATTTCTCCTCGTTGCGCCACTCCTACACTTCCCCTTGGAGGCATAGGATTATAACTCATTCCCAGCTTTATAAAACTTTGTAAATCCGACAATGTGTCAGGTTCCATGCATGTTGCTTGGCAACACCGATTGAATGCCCCTTTCACACAGAGTAATGTGTGAAAGGGGCCCATATTTACATGAAAAGTCATGCAGGTTGACTGCGTGGCCTTGTAAATAGAAGGCACACTGCGCTGCGGGTGTGTCAAAACAAATGACGGACTGGTGGCGCAATGGCCTTGTAAATGAGGCCCTAGATACCCAGTCCATACCATCTTTAACTACGTGGCGGGTGCAAGAGGGGAGAGTGATTGCAAAAGGAGGGAGATCAGTGCTGAGGCTTTGTGGGATGGAGAGGTACTGAGGCACAGCCTGAGAGTGTGGGGATAAGCTGGGAGCAAGTGTTTGTTTGGTACAGGAGGAGAAAGCAGGCAAATGCTGCAGAAGTGAGGGAAGCAGGCACAAGAGGTTAAGGATGAAGCAATAAGACATGCTGTGAGCTTGTGATGGAATAGAGTGGGGACTTAAGTCAACTGTGCATTGCAGGTGGTGAAGTAGTACTGGCTCCAGATTAAATGTGTAATCCTTCACCTGAGCTCCCTTGGCCTGCAGAGGGAGCTGGTGTTTTCGTTGTTGCTGAAGCCACAGCGTAGAACAGAGCTTGAACCTGTTTGCCGGCATAATGGCAGAGCTCTGTGGCGGCTGGTACCACAGTGGAGAACTGTCTGAGGCTGTGCACACCAGCACCAGCTTCCTTAGGACACTTGGGTTCACAGTTCAACAATATTTCAGCTGAGTGGCTGGGACTTGTGAAAGCACACCAAACCTTCTGCTCTGTATGGGAACACAGGCACCAGCATTAAGGTTTTCTGTTCATCTTCTCAATTCAGACACGTTCAGTTGCTGTTACTACACAGCGTGACCAAAGGGTTGCAAGTGATGCTAAAGCATTGGTTCAATAGCCCCTTGGACCTGTCACTGTGGTGGGCGGTCCATTTTTAGCAAGCTTCAGTATTTTAGAGGTGCTTGAATTTTTGATATTTATCACTTGAATTCTAACATCTGCACATGACATGGAATCTTTGCACATTCGCCATTTCACTGCATAGCTTTTGATCGGTTCAAAAAAACATTAGGCCAAAAAAAAACACAAAGTGAAACTTGTTTACATTTCCGTAGTTGCCCGTTGTACTGTGTTTCACTTACAGCCATTCCTGGCTTTCCATTCACCACAATGCTTTCATTATGGAGTGTGTGTTTTTTGTTTCTTTTTTCATTGTATGTTGGGTCTAAAATACCAAGATGCAAAGTGTTACTGGATAAAAAATCATGTTTGCCAAAGCAGTCAATTCGATGCTGTGATATTAATTTGTAAAGAGGGGATTCGTTTGTTTCCAATAGTGTTACTACTTTGAAAAGAAGCACATCACAGCAC
The DNA here is from genome assembly GCF_964204655.1 of Triturus cristatus. NCBI lineage: Eukaryota > Metazoa > Chordata > Amphibia > Caudata > Salamandridae > Triturus > Triturus cristatus. The sequence goes on from NC_140591.1 coordinate 1,452,139,172, forward strand.
TATACAAGTATCTTAATTTTTCCAGACTACTGCATGGAGTTGTCATGGGTTGCCATGACATAACTCATCCAGAAGCAGTGTAGTTGTTTTTTTTTACCCTCTCAGTTTTATTCAAAATCGTAGTGCCCATTTCTTTCCTCCCATGCATGTATTGCCAATAATCTTATACAATTGCTATATGCACCCATTTTGCCTTGGACTCATTGAAATCATAGTAAGTGAATGACAGTGGCTCCATGGAGCTAGGTAGTGCACAGTTGTCCTGTCGGACAATGCATTGGAATTATGGGTAGGTAGCAGGGAAAGCTGACTGAAGCCAAACTACCTGATGACTGCCTTGCTTCAGCAGAACCTGTCCCATGTGCTGTAGAGATGACCTGTGGCCTGAAGAGTAGACCCTGGTCAAGAGACCTAAATATGAGACCGATGATCTGAACAGGGGGAGATGACGATGGGCCTCTAGATGACATACCCACTGGAAGAGTTCACTGGTAAAAGGATCCTCTAACCACAGTAACTGTAGTGGCAGTACCTTACGAAATACTGATGGCTTGGCAAAACAGTCAAAGGCCTCTGGACTTTCTCTTGCTGTGTGCCTGGCACACCTGCATTAATTCAAACCTCCAAATTATTTTAGACCCCCCTCCATCCTTCTCCAAGGCTCAATCACAATTCCAACAGTGCTGCACAGTTCACTAGAAAACCAATTATAATAAAAACATTCACCAGTTACTCACTTTTTAACCTCCTGACCACACAGGACTTCAATAAAGCTACAAAAGTTTGTAGACCAGCACCATCACTGGTAGAAATATGTCCTGCTCATATATGCAAGAATATCCTCGTTAACGGCTCTGCAACAAATCTAGCAAGAACTATCAACAACTCCTTGGATCAAGGTCTCTTCTCAAAAGAACTCCCTAAAACAAAGAGGCTTTTAAACCAGGTATCCTAACTTCCAGACGATAACAAACTGTTTATAGGCAAATAGATTGAAAGCTCAGCATCATGACAAATAACTACATTCATTGAAGAACGTAACCTTTTCTTATATTACCAAAACAGATTCTGGTATGTCTGTGGCACGAAGGCAGCACTGACTTCCACACGGGTTGATTTAAACACTGGAATGGATTCAAATGGAGTACTGGCATGCCTGTTACTTGACCTCCCCCTGGTCTTTGTGCATCTCTATAGGGACTTGGACAAATCTTCTTAAAAATATTACTTTGTATCTGAAGTTAGCTATGCCTCTGCCATTGAGAGTGGCACCTCTGCCCATAATACTCCCTACAAATCAATTTTTCTACCAGCTCATCGACAACCGCCTGGTACATTCCTACTAAGTGTGGCTCAATAGGTTTACATTTATGGGATTTGTTCAATTTGGTGTGCCAACAATGACCATTTTTTGTGTACACAGCTGTGTGGCAGTGCATTTAAATGCAGTAATATTACATACTCATTGGCACACAATTGCAGAAGAAGGAATGGTATTTGGGGAATTAACCCATGATTTACCAGCTATGTACTCCAACTTCACTTGTGTTAACCCACAAAGCAGTCCTTGATTTATAATCATAAAGGCCGGCACCCAAAGTTGTGCTCAGGATCCTGTGCCTGGCAATTTCAAAAGTCAGGTGAGCTGAATACCAAAAATCCCAAGGCTTGATTCTACTTTGTGCCACTTTCATCTACCACCAGGCACTCCATGCCCCCTTATCTAACTTTTGCAGGTTCTTTTTAGTTTTTGCTTTCTCTTTTTGTCATAATTTTTCGATCTTTTGCCTTTCCCCTTCTTTGTTTTTCTCTCTCTTGTTCTGGAGCAAAGTCTGATGAGGAAAAATTAGTGCATGACCCCAAAAATTAGGGCAAGTGGGCTCCACCTGCAACCACCGGCTCAAATTAGGCACTGCCACTAAGCCTAATATTTTGAGACCTGCATGTAAGGGCAGCTTCACCCCTGAATATTTTGCAACATCCAGTTGGGTATACTAAATTATGCCTTCAGTTGTTTATGGGGCGGGAGCATATTTCTAGACTTTCAATTATAAATATTTCACAAGCACATTGTCGTGCACAAAAGGAATCGTGGAATTGGCAAAAAGAGTGTTGGTTTGAAATACCTTTGTGAAAACATGTATGTGCTTTGGATTCAACTTTATAGAAGTTGTTTTTAATTGCAGTGCACTCAATCTGTTTTTGAAACTGCACTGTGAGCAGCCTAGGAACAGTGTAATCTGTCTTTCAAAGATCACTTTGAGTTGCCTAGGAACTGTGTCCAATCTACAAAAACATGCTTGTTACAATATCAAGTGTGTCCAATATGTTTGAATTGAACAGTTTGTCACTTGTTATCCTTAAATTGGCTTTGAGGATAGCTCGTACTCCACTTCTGGAAATTTTTGTCCTGCCCCATTGCTGGAAGTATTAGGCCCGTAATTTGTCTCTACTTGCACCCCTGCTCCTCAGTTCCCTCAGGGTGCACTGATATGCGTCCTGACAGTCATATTTTAGCGGATATATTATGCTTCACGAGGCATTCCCAGTATCCTAAATAAAATGGATTGTACCTGTGTGATGGGATCATAGTTTAACTAAACAGGGCACAGACTTCAACGGTTATAACAAGAGAATGAAGGGGAGGGCGTGGTTTTGGAATGCACGGTAATGTAATGAAGTACCGTGGAAGCATGTGTCCGTCAATTCTTTATTATGTGACACAGAGGTACATCTAAATAAACTATTTTGCTTTCACCCTCTGTGCATAGGGTGACCAACCGCCCGTAAATTTCATGGAATGTCCGTAATTTGAACCTCACATCCGTTGACCGTGATGGATACCTTTTGTCCGTAATTTTGGGCCTTGCAGGAAGCAGAACTGTTCCCTTTCGAGAGGCCTCTGCTCCCTGATGGGGTCACCTCATACTCATCGTCATTCTGTATGCTGGCTGTTTGCCAAATGCAGAATGACAATGGGCATGTTTGGGCTGTTACAGCATGTCGTGGCCGCCTCCTGCCGCGGTCTATGGCAGGGCCTTCTGTTTGGGTTAGATGGAAGAAATGTACAAAAAAATGTACAAAAATGCCCATGCTGCTATTTGCCAGTTCATGAATAGAAGCTGGCGAAAGAAGTTAAAAAGAAGAGGTTATAGTTCTTACACAGTCCCATCATTTCAGAGCTGAAGCATTTTTAATATATACAACAAAGCCATAGTTGCTGCTTTTTAGGTCGAGGGACCATCCGGTCTGCCGAAGGCAGAACCGGAAGTCCGGAGATTTAATGTTTTGGAGAAGAGGGGCTTGAACCCGCCCCTCTTCTCTCCTCTTCTCCGTTGGCTGGCCTCTTGAATGCTGGCCAGCCATTGGAGAAGAGGATCGTCTCTCCGAACAGGCCCCGTCCTTTTCGGATTCGGGGGCGTGTTTTTTGCTACTTTCCTCATTATCTCCTCCAGCCAATGGCAAGAGGAGAACACGCCCCCGAATCCGAAAATGCCGCTGCCTTCAGCTGCTAAGCCCCACGGTGTCGCCCATCTGAAAGTAAGTTTACGCTCTCGATGACCCCTGTCCTTGACCATCCCAGTCTCGCTCTCTTCTACCGCCTCTTTCCCCTACTTCGTAAGTTTGCAGTGTAACTTGTCCAATTGTCAGCACTAGCTACGCTAACGTCAGCCCCGTTAAAAAGCGTGTTTTAAATTTGGAGCCTGCATGGACAATAATCTGCGCGTTCTCTTCTGTATTAGGCATCCCGTGCCATCACTAACACGTTAATAAATCAAGAAAGTGAGACTTGTGGAGCAGTCATCTGACGCCCAGGTTCAGGCTTAAGAGCGCACTCGTAATACGCAAGAACTATGCCTACGTACAGTGCAGAAGCTACAGCCAGTAGCGGCAGAGAAGTTGCATCTGGCAGCACACTGCCGTCCACTCACAGAGTCGATAGTGATAGTGAAGGGGCGGAGCCAACTAACTACGTCACTTTAGAGGCGACCAGTCTTGATTCGGACACTGTCTCTCCTTGTGGAAAGTTGGTTACTGTCTTTTCCTCCAGTTTTACGTGATCGGTTAAGGTAACTAACTTTTCGGGATTTGTGAGTGTGCGGGGTGTTTGCATTACATTCATCTGTTTGACGGTGGTCATGTTGTAGATAAAAAGCTAGGTCAATCACTGGTCATTTCAGACAGTGCTTCGAATTGAAATATAAAAATGCAGGTACTCCTCCCTCCCCAGAATACTTGGTCGCTGCTTAGAAGTCACTGTTCGGAACAGTGCTAAGAAGTGTGGGACTGTCTCAAATTACACTAGTGTAGGTACCGAGTACCTGACAGCACCCACTGGCTTCGGAAGAGCTAAATACTTCCATTGATTTACTTCCATTGATTCACGTGCCTTTCACGTGCAGGCACAGAGCTTTCGAGTTTCCTAGTTACGTGCGTGAGTAGTTCTTTTGCATTCTAGGACTTGTGGTCCTGCTTCATAATTGATAAATTACGATTACAAATCCTAGAATACAACGAAAAACCCAATACTGGTTGAGTTACTCATGCACAGAAGCGAGACCTTTACCAGTCTAGACCTATGCACAGGGATTTAGGTGGGATTAAAAAACCCGGAGTGCCTCTCAAAGGGGCGTGTCTTAAAAGGACGTAAACTGAAAATCTATGCTAAATTTAGTGTATCGTCCGACTGGTATTATGCTACTTCTGTAATTACATCCAGATATATAATACAGCAAGTAGAATTACATTTACTACAAACTAGTACTATTGGCTTTGTCAGTGGTTGTTAGTTGCGTAAAATACATAACCAACAACCATGCCTTCGTAGTGTAGCATATTGAAAATGCTTCAGGTCTGAAATATTGAGACTTTAAAAGAACTATAACGAATCTCTTTGAAGTTACATCAAAGGCAGTGAAGGGTGGTACTGCTGCAGAGTTAGGATTTATTTTTTTCATGGAGAGGGCAAAAAGGGAGAGCCCAATAGGGACCCGTCTCAGCACCTGTGTTTTTAGGTCTCGGCTCGAAGGCTGCGCTTGCGCAGTCTCGCTCCGGGATTTCATGATTTGGAGAAGAGGGGCTTGAACCCGCCCCTCTTCTCTCCTCTTCTCCATTGGCTGGCCTCTTGAATGCTGGCCAGCCATTGGAGAAGAGGTTTGTCTCGCACAACAAGCCCCGTCCTTTTCGGATTCTGGGGCGTGTTTTTGTCGAAGTTTTCTCTGGGCGTGTTTTTTTTTCGAGAGACAAAGAAAACACGCCCCCGAATCCGAAAACGCCGTTGCCTTCAGCTGCTAAGCCCCATGGTGTCGCCCATCTGAAAGTAAGTTGCTGGTCGCACGAAATTGATGGCGTTTGCGGTGGAAGAAATCCTCTGAGCTTGGAAATGAACACATTAACCACAACCAGCCTCTGGGGTGGGGGAGGGGGGCGCTGATGAGGAAGCGGGGGCTTTAACTCTTAGATGTACGGTTCTTGGGCTTGAACAGATGGCGTTGGTCCTGCTCGCAAGGGGCCGTTGATCTGTCTGCCTCTGCTGTCCACTCTTTCATTTGTGAAGGTAGACTGCGGGATTATTAAAGGAAACCTCCCCGCCCCCCCCCCCAGACGGGACTGTGAGTCTGGCTGGCCTTGGTGTTCTCGTGTCACAAGTGGTCTCCAGTGTAATGTGAGAGGGCGCACCGTGTCCTGGTGTGAGCTGCCCTCTGCTCTGACTGTACCCGCCGTCCTCCCTGTGCCCTCGGGGCCGGAGCCCGCTCAGATCTGAACGCCTCCTTATCTGCTGCCGCCACGCCATCACTTGCACAAGATCGCAGTGTGCGACGGGGGCTTGCTCTTTGAATATTAATAAGTCTGTGATCAGTCTCTGGGCACCCTTGGTGCCCCTCCGCTGTCCATCCCTTTGAACCCTCGCACAAGCAAGCCTTGGCTCACCACAGTGCAGTGGTACCCGTGCACAAGCACTGTGTGGGCCTTGGGGCACCCTGAGGGTGAAGCCTGTTCTGCCTGCCGTTCCAGCCCCTCAATCACAGGCCGCGCTGGGACAGTTCATTAAAGCTTCCCGGTCGGATCTGCCGAGGGTCAGGCATGGTGCCTTCTTTGAGGGTTAACATACTCTCCCTCACATGGGCAGGGACGACCTGCTGACACTAGCAGGAGGGTGGAGGTCTGCCAGCTGCTGGTGAACCTCTCCCTCACTGGAGCATCCCAGGTGGCTGTGTGCACTACTCCTCACACAGTGCTACCCTCTCACGAGGGGTGCCTTCTGTCCATCCTAGGTGGACGTGTATGCTGCCCCTCACACGAAGGGTGCCACCCTCTCACCAGGGGTGCCTGCTGTCCATCACAGGTGACGTGTGTGCTATCCCTCACACAGGGAGTTTCACCGTCTCACCTAGCGCACCTGCTGTACGTCACAGGTGGACGTGGTGCTATTCCTCACACAGGGAGTTCCACCCTCTCACCAGGGGTGTCTGCTGTCCATCACAGGTGGATGTGTGCGCTACCACTCACACGGAGAGTGCTACCCTCTTATGAGGGGTGCCTACTGTCCATCACAGGTGGACGTGTCTGCTGCCCCTCTCACAAGAGGTGCCTGCAGTCCATCACTGGTGGGTGTGTCTGCTGCCCATTACAGGGGGTGGAGGGCTGTCATCTGCTGGTGACACCGTCAAGAGGTGTATGTGTGCTTGCGTTAACTCTCACAAGGGGAGTGTTTACTACCCTCTCTCGAAGTGTGCTTGGGCCGTTAATTTCCCTTCACATTTCGAGGGGCTGCTGCCCTTCTCAGGGGAGGTGGTGCCTACTTCCAGGGAAACTGTCAGAACAACGCGGGCAGAGGCATTTTCACGCTTGCCTTAACCACAGTGCGCGGTCTAGCTGCCCAAATGTGCAGGAGCTGGGAGGATCGGGAGAGGACGCAATTAGGTAACGGGGGGTTGGGGCAGGGTTTTGAGGGGTGGGCGTCGTTTTTAACTGCTGGGTGTAGTTTTTAGGGCTGGCGGGGTTGGGGTTGTTTTTAGGGCTGGGGGGCGGGGTAGTTTTTAGGTCTCGGCTCGAAGGCTGCGCTTGCGCAGTCTCGCTCCGAGATTTAATGTTTAGGAGTGGGGCTTTAACCCGCCCCTTTTTTTTTTTACCTCTTCGCCATTGGCTGGCCTCTTAAATGCTGGTAAGCCATTGGAGAAGAGGTTTGTCTCTCCAAACAAGCCCCGTCCTTTTCGGATTCAGGGGTGTGTTTTTTCGATTCTTTCTCTCCTCTGGAATGTAAACATTCCAGCCTATGGCAAGAGGAGAGAAAGAAAACACGCCCCCGAATCCGAAAACGCCGCTGCTTTCAGGTGCTCAGCCCCACGGTGTTGCACATCTGAAAGTAAGTTGGTTCAAACTTGGGTGGGGGTAGACCCTTTTGCGACGTACCACTTTTGAAGATTTACTCTATTTAGACAGCCATGCTTACTATCGAGCTTGAGACGGTATGAATAAACTAATAGAGTGTAGTGCCTTCTTTAAACACATTGGCTTCATGGCGCTTAGGCCCTGGTCGCACGAAATTGATGGCGTTTGCGGTCTGAAGGCTTGAAGCCAAATACCATTGCGGCTCCTAACATGGCATGTGAATAATCTTCCAGCCGTGACATGGTCTGCCCGAGTGCTCCTAGCTCCCACGCTCTTTCACTGCCTCTCTACATGCCCATGCACCTCGCAGCCGCTCTCCAAGCCTCCTCACACTGCACACCCCTCACGCTGTCTCACTGTCTGTCCCCTATGCCTCGACTTCACACCACTTCACGCTGTCAGTTCTGAACCGCCGATCCCAACATGCCCCCACCCAGCGCCCCACGCAGCAGTTATCACCCTCTCCGCGCCACAGCAACCAAATCTCCTCTATCCAATCCACAAGCCCTGAATCTGTACACGTCAGCAGGTGCCCGGCGGAATCCTGGGAAGCCACACCATAGAGAGGCTGCATCCTTTCTTCTCCAGGTGCGCCATTGTTGAGAAATAATTAGAATAAATGGCAGGCCGGTATGTCTTTAGAAATGCGGAAAACCACATAATGTAAATAGGTCAGTGGGCTACTGCGTGTGTGTGTGTGAGTTGCTCTGTGGGTGGCTCTGTGTGTGTGGGTGGCTTTGTGTGTGGCTTTGTGTGTGGCTCTGTGTGGGTGCAAATGCAATAGGTCTCGCATTTGAGAGTGATTAAGCTATTGACATTGTAAATAACAATGCCGTTTCTTTACATGTTTTAAAAAAAAAAAACAAACAAAAAAATGTCATGAGCAATGCCAATAGCTCTAACTTTAACAATGCCGAGACCATTGCATTGTAAATGCTTGTTTATTAATTTTATGCAGCTAACATTCGTTGACAAAGCCAATAGTCATGACTTGTTGTAGGTCTAATGTTACTGGATGCTATGATAGAAACAGCAAAATACCAGTCGGGCAGCACATTATGCTCTGCACATATTTTTAACTTAGGTGTTTTGAGCCGTGCCCTTAATTACATCAGACACGCCCCTTGGAGAGACCCCTAGTGTTTTTCATCCCACTTAAAGCCCTAGAAACAACACCATGTCACAGTCCCCTCACGTCCTGGCACTGTGCATCATGCATGACTTCCACATTTTCAGATTGCCTATGTGCAGGGGCATAGTGAACCCACCCCCGCCCCACCCCTTGCTTTAGGAACTACAGCGAGGTTGAAGTTCTTGATGGGCCTCTTCTGCCTGTAACTCAGCAGACAAAGGCTCCGCTCATAATTTAATGTGAAAAGGTGAGTGAGTGAGTAAGTGAAGGAATGGGTAAATGGCTGGATGGATTAGTGAAAGGATGAATGGATGAGTGAAAAGGAGGATGGATGTATAAGGGTAAATAGATGGATGTACGGGTGGAAGGGTAGATTGATCGGTGAAAGGATGGATGGATGGATGAGTGAAAGGATGGATGAGTGAAAGGGTGGATGAGTGAAAGGGTGGATGGATGAGAGAGCTGATGGATAGATGAATTGATAAGTGAAAGGGTGAATGGATGGACGAGTGAGTGAAAGGGAGGGTAGAGGGACAAAAGGATGGTTAGATGAGTGAAAAGGTGGAAGAATGAGAGAAAGGATGGCTGGATGAGTGGAGGGATGGAGTGATGGGATTAATGGATGGATTCATGAGTGGATGAGTAAATGGATGAGTGGGTGAAGGGTGTATGGAAGGATGGGTGGCTAAGTGAAAGGGCAATGGAGAGAGAAAGGGAGGATGAGTGGATGGATGAGTGAAAGCATGGATGAATGATTGGCATAATGGATGAGCGAATGGGTGCATGGATGAGTGAAAAGAAAAATGTACAGATGGATGAGTGAAAGAATATGTACATGAGTGAAAGGGAGGTTGGAGAGCTGGAAGGATGGATGGATGAGTGAAAGTTGACTGGGTGGATGGATGAGTGACTAGGTGGATGGATGAGTAAGTGAAAGGATGGCTGGATGGGTGAAAGGGTAAATGGTTGGATGGATGAGTAAATGGATGGATGAGTGAAAGGATGGATTGGGTGAAAGGGTGGATGGATGAGTGAAATGATGGATGGAAGGATAAATGATGGATAAGTTTGCAAATGGTTGAAAAGGTTTGGATATGGATGGGCTCACAGATGGAAAGACAGAATGAATGGTGAAAGACTGAATGATGGATGAAAGAATTAATAGATTGACAGAATGTACATTTGAAATGGTGGAGATCAGGGGTTTGATGGGAGGATGAATGGCTAGATCCTTGGACAAGAGAGCTCTTCTGGGGAGGGTTGTAATGACTAACTTTGCTTTCTTGGTGCCATAAGAGCTTTAGTTAAAAGTGAGATGTATTTACATTTTTGGCCTGCTCCCTTGCTTATGTGTTAGTATTCTGTATTTGCTGTGTGCTTATGTGTGGGATCTATACATCATGCATATGGCATTTTGAGTGGGACCAACTGCTACATGAATGTTACACTAGTAATTGTTTGCATGTTTTGTTTTAGGTATAAGGTTTTAGGGGGAGCCTCATAGTGCCATGAGCTGTGCTTGAGATGTATATTGTGTTTGTAGCAATAGGCAAGGCGTCAATAATAAAGTACGTGATAGTGTATCGACAGTGCGTTTTTTAAGAAAGCTGCAGGGAAAAGCACCTTTGTGACTTCGGTCAGCTAGTGCAACTCTCTGCAAAGCCCCCATAAGCAAAGTCAGATTTCATATTTTAAGTTACACTTGCTGAAGCACCCATAATGCGTTTCCTATAGTGGGTTCATCACAGCAATCCTCCCTTTAGATCACCTAGGCGTGCCGCTTTACATCTCACAATGGCACTCCGATATGAGATGCTAGTAAAGTCTATCTGAGCAGATCTTCCAGACCACTTCTCTCACCAAACATGCCTGCTCAAGACCATGAATTGTAAAAAAAAAAAAAATCAGACTGGACAACACCATATAAATAGATTAGTATCATATGAAATACCACAAAAATACCTGCATAGTTGCTCAAAGCTGCGAGCATACCGAAAAAACATAAGTGCACGATTGTCTCAACCTAATATAAACCTATTTTGAGTTGTACTTAAGTGGTTGTCGATTTACTTACTTTTATACTATCGCGTTACCTCCTCTGATGTGTCTGTAAAACTTACCTTTTGCCCCGAAGTTTTGTCCGAAATTTTGACCATCTGTTCTGAATTTTTGTCCTGAATTTTGACCCTTAGTCCTGAATTTTTACACTTACCATCCTGAATATGCACCCATGCCAGCTGGTCACCCTACTGTGCATAACAGGTAAACGTAGGATAAAAGCATACTGGTGTTAGAATAATATTTTTTGCTAGAAGATAGACTCTTTTATGAGCACAGTTTGGAGTAACACAGCAGATAAGTGAACAGGCGGGACAGAAAAAATCAGGAAACAGGATTGGCTAAGACAAGTTGCTCCTGTACAATTTATTTCATTGATGCTTTCTCAAGTGACACCTCACTGCATCACAAATGCTGATACCAACAGACCATCTATTAACGCTTAAAAATACTTTGACAATCCAGCATTAGGGTTTCGTTTTTTTTTTTTTATACAAAAAAAAACAGTCTTGAAGGGGTTACTTTGCTGTGAATGGTGTCCTCCTTGGTGTTCTGTCTATACCATCAGAATGTGATAACAGCCTTTACCTTGAGGTACTGTATAACAAGTCCCTCTGGTTCGTGTCTCTGATTTTTACTCATGTCCAACTAAGCGAATGCAAAAGTATCGTTCGATACAGTGGCATTAGTTTTTTATGGAGCTTTAATCCAGGCCGATAAGAATCCTTTGCAGTGACTATAAATCCACTGTCCCTCCGGGCTTCCCTGTAATTGTAACATTGTCATTTAAGCATTAACAAGCTTGTTAGTGACCCCTAATTACAGAAGTAATTCCCGTCTCCAACCCCACAAGCACAAAGGCAAACACAAACGGGAGACTTTAAATCATGTGGCGCAGTGGTCTTGTATAAACATTTTTTGCTATGAACTTCATTCAGTTTGTTACTTTACCTAATTTTGGATACAGCACGGACCAAGGAAGAGTAAAGTATGATTTTTCCATAAAATGTACAGGTTAAAATAATCTGCACTTCTTGACAGTAGTTGTGGTGCCCGCTTCTTCGTTCGTCGGTGACAGTGGATCATTCTGTGCTGTTTGTTGTAAACCCTCTTCATTTTCAAGTTTGGTTGAGTCTTGGACCTTTGGTGCGATGCTGTGCACACGCAAGATGTCGTCAGTGAGCCATCCCCATCATGTCTTTGTACTGCCGGGTCAGCGCGCGGGCTTGGTTGGTCAGGCGGCTCAGAACGTGCAGTAGTCCTCGGGTGTGAGCCTGGAGCAGCACTTCCAGGTCAGGGCTCTCTTCCGTGTCTGGGTGCAGGTCTGTGTTGTTGGCCTTGCCTGGCCAGCCGTCCAGAGGGATCAGCCCAGTTTCCACCGTCATTCGGATGGACTTCAGCATGATGTAGCTCTGGTAAAGGTCTGACAAGCCGGTGCCCTGCGGCTGGTCCAGCGGCACATCGAGCAGCAGGCTGGGAAACATCACTTCTTGCTCCATGTTGCAGGCGGCCTCTGAGAACTTGGCCATGGCAGAGGCGAGGCAGTTTTTCGGGTGCTGCATCTCTGAAACCTGTGCAGAGGCCGCCTCGAGTCGCAGGGCAGTTGTCAGGTTGGCGATTCCCAGTGCGACTGGGCATCTGCTGGCATTTCAGGGGTTATATGGGCCAGAAGCTGGTGGCGTGACTTTTTTGTTGGAGCAGGCAAATTGCAACAGTGTGCAAAAGTTGGATCGTGCAGCCAGTCTGACCGGGGCAGACATACTTCCAGAGTTTGGTAAATAATCCCATGGGTTACATATCGACTGCCAGCCTGAAACTTGCTCAATGCAGCCCTTCGATTGCACTGCTCACTGGGTGAGGTGCTCGGATGTTGGCCAATGAACAAACGAGACGTTCCTTCTGTTTCGCAGTACGAATAACTCCCCTGCAGCCGGTCCAAAGTGAACCATGCAGACTTGAATAAATGCTTAATTCAAGGACAGTGTAAAATAATTTAATTAAAAAATGAAAAGATCTTACTGCAGTTTACCAGATTTCGAAGTTTATTTTTCATTGCAACTTTTGTGTAAACAAAACAGAAGTACTATAACATTTGAATAGTCATGAATATAATACAATTACAAGAGAGATATTTTTAATCGTCATGAGGAACTGTGCTTACGTTTTATGCGTCTTTTGTTGCATACATTCGTTTCACCCTTTTGCTTCAGTGCCATACTGTAAATAATTTATCATGTGAGCTCATTTAGACACAGCTGGTCTTCCATAAGACGACATGCTAAGTACTTGCATAAGACAGATTTGTGCTTTCAGGGTAGGGAACTGCAGCTGTTATATGGCGCAAATGATAAGCAGCATTGACAAAGTCGATCAGTCTCACCTACAAGAGCCGTTTGTAGCCCAGCTGTACAGTATGGCTAAAACTAATTTTATAAAAGCGCCATGAAGGTCAGCACTAAAAAAAAAGCTCATTATAGCGCTTTAAAAAAATTATTCTTAGCCGTGTGCCCCTTATTTTCCCTTGCATGTCCTTCCCCCCACCTGTGCCCTATTTTTCCCGCCCCGCTCTCGACGACAAATGTGTGACTGGATAGGGGGACAAAATAACACAGAGAGAAGGACGGAATTGGGTTGGGGACGAGGTAACACACGGAGCACAGGAGAGAAGGACAAATGGGGGAGAGGACAGGCAACTAAGGGTGGGTGGGAAGGGATTGGGCAAACAGACTGACACCGGATGGTGGGTGTAAAGGGCTGGGACAAGCAGACGTACAACTGAGGGTGTTTGGGAGATGCTGGGACAAACTGACAACGGAGGTTGGTTGAGGCAAACATGGACAACCGAGGATGGGCAGCAGGGGCTGAGCAAGCACATCCTGGACTAGCACATTGACAACAGAGGGTGGGCGGGAGGAGAATGGATGAGGAACATGGAGGGGGGAGAAGTACACAAGGGAGACAGATGGAAAATGCACCCACATTCGTAGTCCTGAAACAGGAAAAAAGTAGCACGTAAAAAAAAAGCAAGCAGCAGAAGGACACAGTAATGCGTCCATGCTCCGGTGGAGGAACACTGTCAAGTAGTAGAATGAAGCCAGCAAGCAAATGAGTGGCAAAGAACTCAACAAGTGGTAAGCAGAGGGCGGCCTCGAAGCCCACTCTATGGTAACAGAAGGTCTCATAAGAGACTGCATGCGCTCTTAGACAAGTCCTAAAAAGGTTTGTAAGACAGTTTTCAAGTGTGTTGCATGTTCTATCTCTTTTAGTAAGGCTTTTGAGGCAGCAGCATAAGTTACAACCAAATAATTATTTAGTACTTTGTCATTTCATTGGCACTTTCAGTTTTACAAAAATACCCGCTATCCTCTCACCAGGGCCAATTGGTAGCAAAGTGTAGGAAACCCAGCTCGTTCTACTTTTTCTCCCCTGTCACAATTTCCACACGTTCCCTTTGCCACCCTTCACAATAAGCTCTGCAGCCTGTTCCAACTTTGTCTCAGTGTTTTCTTGATATTGTGAAAGGCTTTTTACTTTACTAAATGAAACTCGAGATACTGGTACATTTGCTGTATAAATGGCTGTTTTTGATATAGATTAAACTTAAATTTGGAATGGTGTACATTCTAAGGGGTTTGTTCAATTCATGGAATTTGTATCCCAGATATAATCCAGTTTCCTTGTTCTAGAATGTGAAATGAGAAAAAAATTGGTATAGTACACTCCGTAACAGCTTTCAGCCCTGGCCAGCTCCAGGGAATGGAACATTTAAGCAAACCTGGTAGTGTTTATGCATGTGCATAATTTACACTAAACATGTGTAATCTTGTGTAATTGCTGAATTTCGCATTACCCAAAATGTCCTAAATGTAAACTGGAATTGTGTGAGTTTTGCCCACCAAATATTGGTTCCAGTAGATAATGTTGTTAGATAAAAATTTTCATCGAAAGAGTCTTGTTGGTCTCTTGAGTAACTTTCCTATGGAAGGCGGGCTGTTGCCTAGAAAAGTCACGTACGATACTGGCAAAAAACGTTGTACACATCTTCTGTATTTTGTGTTATTTCTCTGATATTTTGAGTGGAATAGATCACCCAAAATACATCTTCATGTACATTTTTAACCTGATAGTAGGTTTAAATTGCACGGCTGTGGGGATGGCATTCTACAAGTTTACAGGCACATGCATCAAAAGAAAAACCGGTCGCAAACGAGCAGATTCTCAGAATCTGCCCCTTTGCGACCGGTATCATCCCAAATGCAAAAATCGTAATTTAAGTAATCTCTAAATTGCGATTACTTAAATTGCGATTGCATTTAAGGAATCGCAAATTGAGATTCCTTAAATGCAATGCATTAAAGTAATAAAAGTAGCTATTTCGCTAATAGGGGGCGCACATTACCATGAAGTTGAACTTCATGGTAATTTGCAAAACCTTTGAAAAATGCACTTTTGTGCATTCTTCAAAGTTTCATGTTGTGCACACACATGCCCTTAGTGCACGTGTGTGTGCAACATATGTGCACAGGTCAATTTCAGGGGTGTCCTTTTGACACCCTTGCACCCTGAATTTGCATGCGCAATTTGCGAGTAACTATTGGTACTCGCAAATTTCTCTTGCAATTTCCCATTCATTCCTATGAATGAATGGGAAGCTATTCCTTATTAGCGACTCGCAATTTGTGAGTCGCAAATAAGGAATGTGTAGGAACCGCTATTATTATAGCGATTCCTACATGCATAGGATTTTGCGAATCCTTAATATTCGCAATTAAGGACTTGCAAAATCCTAGCTTGATGCATGTGCCAGTTAGTCCGTAGAGAAAATACTACTTCCTCTGGTTGCGGTAACTTGGAACCAGTGCACCTTAGCCATCATCTGGCTAGCGGGAACAGTTTTATTTCCCTCTGAAACATGATAGAGCATTACCCAGGTTACAACGAGAAAGCAAGTTATTGCTGCCCTCAACCTACTGCCAGTGCTTCATCTTTTTCTCTTCTGTTACTTGATGGTAATTTAGGAGTCCTCAAGGCAACAGAGCTACCGTATTTTGTGCCACCTGCAATACATTCGGCATTGTTTTACTGCCGCCTAGACATCAAGGGCTGGCGTAGTCCAGCCTGGAATCAACTCCAATTGCAGCAGCTCTTGGGGCAGGCAGAAGGAAGCTCATTTTTCTCAGTGCTGAAAAACAATACTAATGACTGAATTGGTTTGCAATGCTGTATTGAGAGATGGACTCTGCATCACCCCTTTAGGTTTTAATTTGTCTTACATTTTCCAGTCAATGCCTCTGCAACGTTTCTGTTTTTTGCACTATTTAATGGGTTTTTTTTCTTTCTAGAAAAGACCATGATATATCTTATGTTTGAGTTTTTTTTTCCACTGATAACCTCAGATATATTTTGTGGGCCTTTCCAAATCCCAAGTGCACTGAAGTAGATTTTTTTAAAGGAGCCTTATTCATGGACGGTCGATTTATTAGTTTTTGTGGATGGAAAATAATTGCATTCAACTGGCTTTAGACTTTCAATTGGAGGGAAATTTTAGGTTTTACACCACGTAACAATACGGTCTCATGCGTAGCCGTTAAACAGTTTGGGAAGATTTCAGGGAAATTTCAAATGTAGTGGGATTTATATCAGAGACAGCAGGCCAACTTAATTTCCTAGATGGTGGAAGGTCTTGGTGTTGATAACACAGGCATTTGCAGTCAATACAAATAGAAACAGAACTATAGGGAATCTTTAAAACGAGTTAACATTATACATAACACTTTGAATTGACAATTGAGTTGGTTCTGTACAAAAAGGAAGTAGAATTTGGTCCATGTAACCCAATTTCTTGGCTTTGAAGTGCTTTTACATATTTAGCCAGTTTTAGTTCGTGCCTAGTCCTAAACTTGAAGGGGAAGATAAGTGCAGGGTCCCAAAGTTTTTATTTGGAGCCTGTCAATGACCCTGACACATGCCAGTAAAATACCAACGCGATCTCATCTTGTTTCCATATCCTATCTGGTTTTTTTCTTCCAGCGTACACTTTGTGCCTCTTTAACAAGTTCATTTTTCCCTCTGCTTTCTCTCTGGCAATGTCCTAACAGAAATAAATAGTCAAAATAACCACACAACACAGCCCCATACTGCAGTGATATTGAAGCTGTATTTAACGGTAAACAACCATTACCACGAATCTTTTACCCCACATAACATCACCCCGCATACCATGAACACGCAAATACCATTACTCCGCAATGCCATTATAACGCATGGCATTACATTTTATATGCTTTTACCACGCATGCTTTTACATCGAAATTCGTTGTAAATGCATGAATGGTAAACGCATATGTTTTTTAAATGTAAGTATATGGTTTGGGGTGTAGGGTTTATGTTATGGGGGTTCAGGGGTAATTTTAGGGTTGTGTATGTTTGGGTTTTGGGGTGTAGGGGGTATTTTTAGGGTTCAGGGTGTGTTTAAGATTTTGGGGTGCAGGGGTATTTTTGGGGTTCAGGGGGCGTTTAGGGGTGCTGGAGTAAATTTAGGGATCAGGGTGGGTTAGGGTATTGGGGTTTAGGGGGTATTTTTAGGGTTCAGGGTGCTTTTAAGGTTTTGGGGTGTAGGGGCATTTTTAGGGTTCAGGGTGAGATTAGGTTTTTGGGGTGTAGGGGTTATTTTTGGGGTTCAGGGTGTGTAGGTTTTGGGGTGCAGAGGAATTTCAGGAGTCCGGGTGTGTTAGGGTTTTGGGGTGTAAGGGGAATTTTTAGGGTTCAGGATGCATTTGAGGTTTTGGGCTGCAGGGGTATTTTTGGGGTTTAGGGTGCGTTTAGGTTTTGGGGTACAGGGGTATTTTTGGGGTTCAGGGTGCATTTAGGTTTTGGGGGGCTGGGGTATTAGGGATCAGGGTGGGTTAGGGTATTGGGGTTTATTTTTAGGGTTCAGGGTGGGTTAGGGTTTTGGGGTGTAGGGGGAATTTTTAGGGTTCAGGGTGTGGATAAGGTTTTGGGGTATTTTTTGGGTTCAGGGTGTGTTTAGGTTTTGGGGTGCTTAAGGTAATTTTAGGGGTCAGGGTGGGTTAGGGTTTTGGGGTGTAAGGGAAATTTTTAGGGTTCAGAGTGCGTTTAAGGTTTTGGGGTGCAGGGCTATTTTTGGGGTTCAGGGTGTGTTTAGGTTTTGGGGTGCAGGGGTAATTTTAGGGATCAGGGTAGGTTTTGTTTTTGGGGTGAATACATAAACTATATCTATATTATCTACTGCCGGTCGCCAGTAGATAGTTATAGTTAGGACCGTGTTTCCATAGGAAATCTGAAAATTCTATTTTGAATAACTTTGGCGCCGGTTGACGAATCTTCACGAAATTTTCAAAACTAATGGGGCGCTCCGCTCAGCTCCTACCCTGAAAGTCTCGGGGGGATTCGTCAAGCGGGGGCCGAGAAAAAAGGGGGTCCCAAAACACGTTTTCCCCATGCATTTTCCCTTAGGACCTTTAGTCGAAGGTACAGCCCGAACGGCTGAACAGAATTACTTGAAATTTGGCAAAGAGGTAGTCCTCAGGTCAGGGATGTGCCTTTTGCATATATGGAGTCAATCTGTTCAGTAGTTCCTGAGAAAATTGCAGTTAAAAGCACATGCATATCTATAGACGCGCACCGTGCGCACAACGTGCGCGCACCGTGCGCACACCCTAACGTGCGCGAGCGTAATTCTGATTTGTTGTTACATGTCAGTCAACGTTCGAATTGGTCGAAATCAGGAAGTGTCTGCCGCCATTTTGTTTGTTTTCAGTGCGAGACTGGAAAAGGAAGGTGGCGAACGTGAAAAGGGGGCAGGGTAGAGAGTTCCAGACTCCCTAGCCATTGTCAGGGGGTCCCTGAAGGACCCCGAAGGCAGAAAAAAACATTTAAAACATTTTTTTTTAAATCGCGGAGGTGCGCGCGGTGAAAAACCATAAAAAAAAATAATACAATTTAATACATAGTTTAATGAAAAATAAAAATATATAAAAAAAAATACATAAATAACGTAGCATTTAAAAAAACGTACAAATTCACTGAAAAAACTATAGGTTTCACACACGTTATAGTTAAGAATTAGCATTTAAAAAACCTTGCAAATTCACTTAAAAAACCATAGGTTTCACACATGTTATAGTTAGGTGGATATTTCACTCGTAAAAAACCAATGAAATTCCACCGTTATAGTTAGTTCAGATAACTATAACTCGCGCGACCGCCACTCTATCACAAGGATGATGTCATCAGTGATGCCAAGAGTGATGCCACTGACCATGTCATGAGTGATGTAAAATGTGACGTCATGAGCAGAGGATTGCGGGCGCGCGAGTTATAGTTATCTGAACTAACTATAACTGTGGAATTTCATTGGTTTTTTACGAGTGAAATGTCCAGCTAACTATAAAATGTGTGAAACCTATGGTTTTTTAAGTGAATATATATATATATATATATATTCACTTATAAAACCATAGGTTTCACACATTTTATAGTTAGCTGGACATTTCACTCGTAAAAAACCAATGAAATTCCCCCGTTATAGTTAGTGCAGGCAACTATAACTCACGCGACCGCAATCCTCTGCTGATGACGTCAGATATTACATCACTGTATTTAGACACTTATTTACCCATGTCTTCTTCCATTAATCTTTAGCTATACATATATTACAAATATTTATTTTTCATAAAGACACATATGTCATCAGTGATGTAATATCTGACGTCATCAGCAGAGGATTGCGGTCGCGTGAGTTATAGTTGCCTGCACTAACTATAACGGGGGAATTTCATTGGTTTTTTACGAGTGAAATGTCCAGCTAACTATAACATGTGTGGAACCTATGGTTTTTTAAGTGAATTTGCAAGGTTTTTTAAATGCTAATTCGTAACTATAACGTGTGTGAAACCTATGTTTTTTTCAGTGGATTTGTACGGTTTTTTAAGTGCTAAGTTATGTATTTATAATTTTTTTTTCAGGTTTTTTACCGTGCGACCACCAGTAGATAATATATATATATATATATAGCTTAACCAACCACTTTTACACAGTTTATTACTTCACCACGCATGCATTTGCATTGTAAAGGCTTGTGTGGTAAAGTCATATTAGAAGTGAAAGTCTGCGGGGTAATGGTATCGCGGAGCAAATGCAGTTTCGTTGTGAAAAATGCGGAGTGTTGGTATGCGGGATGAAAGTATGCGGGATAACGTGGTATATTCCATTAAAATCTATGGGAGTTGCGTGGAAACACCCACTCAATGCCTTCCAAAGGCAGAGCAATGCAACGATTTGAACTGTGTTGCATTACTCCAGATGTATGAAGCCACTGGGAGCCACGCAAAGTGGCTTTGCGTGGCTTCATAAAGCTGACTTGGGGGCTTGCGTCGCGCATGTACCACTTTACGTGGTGCAAACGTGACACAAACCTCTCGTAAATATGCCCCATAAGGCAAAGAAAAAAGGAAGTGAAGCTAGACGGAAAGAAACGGTTCGAGGAAAGTACAGAAAGGGATAGAGAGGTGGTATTGTTTTAGAATGAGCTAGAGAGATCGAGAGAAAGAAATGTATTGAGAATGGAGAGGTACAAAGAGGAATGCCGTAGACAGAGCGAGTAAAGGGGAGATAGTGATGTAGAGGCACAGGAAGGTGGAGGCTGACGAGTAAAGCAGTGAGGACTGGTGAATTGTGCTTTTGGAATTCATTTTGTGGCCCAAACATCAACCACCTACCCAAAGAAAGTATGAAGCCCACCCAAGATGAAGAAACAAGTCCACTGATGTCCTTGTCCATAGACGGGGGGGTCATCTCCCGTGCAGGCACAGTCAAGTGCAACCGCTGGCTGTAACTCTTTTAATGTCTTGCACTGATAGTTGCTAATTATCGGCAGCAGAATTGACCATCCGGCACTTCATGGATCTTTAGAGAGGCCCGAGTTCTGGGGCTTTTCCACGAACCAGCACATGCTGCAGTGACACTTTGGTCACCAGGAGCTCACTTGTTGTGACCGATGCAAGTCTACCTTAATTCACAGTGGTCAATGCAATTCATCAGCTCCTCAGCTCCTTTACTGTTCTCTTCTATGCAGCTTCTTTCTAATTCAAGGGCACATCCAATTTCCCACCCCCACCCCACAACGGTAGCTGTGCTCCTTCCCGCAAGACAGGCTCAATACAGCTACTCCTGGTAGACTGTTGAACTTCCCCAGTTTCTGGTCCTGAACTTGGTGAAAGGAATTGGGATGGACACCCCATCCCTAGAACACAAAAGAGTTTTTCAGTCACCTCTAATGTTGGACCCCAAATTCTAGTATAGAAATTGTGGCACATTGACCCATCATTATATTAAAGAAGAAGATAGTAATTTTGTATTCCAACTGTCTGCTCTGAGACGGGTGCTAAACAGTCCTGGGCTTTTGCTTAATACACGCAGACTGGTACAGCCAATGTTTTTGTCACAAGGTGTGAGCAGGATGGTGGGGGGGAAGCTGAAAGTCTCCTATCAGTAGAAATCCACAATAAGGGCACAAAGGCAAGGCATCTGTCCCAGGTTAACTTCTTGGTAATCTGTGTGTGTGCTTAGCCCTTTAAGAGGACAATGGGCCAAGAAAAGGCTGGGGAAACTCCTTAACTTGAAAAGGGTCCTTTGTTTTCTTTCCTTAACTGTCCTCAGTTTTAAACAACAATACAAAGAATCCCCAGAATGTTTTTTGGGGGGGAGGGGAGGAGCACTATGGTTCACATCTGCTGTCTTGGTTCTCCCTCCAACATATATTGGGTACCGTTTGGGACAGAAAAGTCATCTGCATGGTATAAGACGTGCACCTCTGCCCTGAGTTCCCGACTTTACTGTACTGTCCGGATCCCTAATGTTGATTTTTTTTTTTGTCTTAGGCGAACATGGATCGTGTGTGCGCCTTGACTTAGGTCGGTCTCACAGATTGTGGTATTGGTGGACTGGGAGAAGCACCCAGAGCGCTACCCTCATAGTGGTGAAAGGCAACCACCTTCACTGGGAGTTGAGCACCATGAGCGCAGTGGTGGCAGCATACCATGTAGTGATCAGCAGTAGTGAGCAGGACCTTTTTACCCTGTGTCACTCACCTTTTTTAAAAGTTCAGCTGCTGTGTGCTTAATTCACCCTTGGCCTACATCAGGTAAGTTGTGGAGTGCTGCACAGCACAGGATTAATGACAGCGTTAGTTATATGTGTGCCTGGGACGGGTACAGTACAAGCATTGCGGAATACAGTGCAGTGCACTTGTGGTTAGTACATGTACTGTGTGTATGTAAGCCAAGAGTAATGCATTACATGAGAGATGTAGTGCTGTGCAGTAGATGTGTGGATAAAGTCCACTCTGAGTGTATGTGTGCTTGCATGGAGAACAATATGAAGGGTGAAGTGTGCAGCACACACATAGGGAGTGTGTGTGCTGTCTGTGTGTGTGGGTTTGTAAAGAGCACACCCTGGTTAAATTTAGAACAGCTTCAGTATTGAACAGTGTGTGCAGACACTGTGTGTGCGCTGAATGTTTTGGAACCTGTAAGGGTACACTGCATAAAGGAACTGTGTTGGACTGGCAACTGAACCATTTTCAATGTATACATGGCACCCCTCGCTCGCATCATTAGATCCCACTGCATCAACATTGTCTCCTACGCTGACGACAAACAGCTCATTCTCCCCTTCACCGACACAAACACCACCACCAGGGTTAACTTCACCTCCTGCATGACCAATGTGGCCAACTGGATAAAGGAGAACTGTCTAAACTCATCTTGGACAAAACAGTAATCCTGTTCTTCACAAACAATTGCTCCCCATAAGATTTCTCCTAGTGGGCATCCAAACTAGGTCCCACTCCCACCCCCAAAGATCACACCAGAAATCTCGGCATCTTCATAGACAACAAACTCACGATGAATATACAGATTAACACTGCGACCGCATCCTGCTGCCTCATTCTCAGAATGCTTTGCAAGATTTCCGAATGGCTCCCCGCACACAGTAGACACTTGGTCAACCAGGCCCTCATAACCAGTAGACTTGACTATGGCAACAGGCTCTATGTCAGCATCTCCAACCAGCTTAAGCAACAGCTCCAAACCATCCAAAATACCGCAACTAGACTAATCCTAGACGTCCCCAGGAGCGCTCACATCATTCCTTACCCCACTAAACTACACTGATTGCTCATCGAGAAACGTTTCCAATTCAAACTGCTCATCCATGCCTACAAAGCCCTCCACAACAGTGGACCAGCATGCCTCAATGACTGACTTCAACTCTGCCATCCATACAGACAGCTACGCTCTACCTCTCACCGGTCCCCCGCTTCCAAAGAATCTAGCCAGGAGGTTGCTCCTTCATCACCACCAAGAACTGGAATGAACTTTACCAACACATCAAAACAGCACCTGTGCTACTCCCATTCTGCAAGAAACTGAAGACCTGGCTGTTCAACTAGAGCTCTGCCGGCCTATGTTCCTGCTTCAGCACCTGGATACCCTCACGGGTGATAAGTTGAGCCACAAAAGTTGATTTACCATAACCAAGTACCGCCTCACAAGATTTGAAGCCTGGGTAGCTGCATGAAAAGTACCCTACACATGTCAGAATTTTCACAGAACTGATCCTGCATGTGCATAGGTGCTCTACAGAACCCCTAGTAGTACACCCTGTGTGTTGTGACATGTTGCTCTTGTAACCTTCCATCCTGCATATGTTAGCAGCTGCAGATAGAGAGCTTTTGAGCCAGATCAGTTACAAAGTGGCAGGGCCTCTGTGCAGCATCTGATGTGCTGACTTGTGAACAGTGGCCACACCAAATGCAGATTAAAAGATGCAACTAGTGCCTTAGCTCAATGTTCAAAAGTGCAAACAGAACCATTATGTATCTTTAGTCAGTCTTCCTTTTGAATGTATCTTATCAAACTTGTGACCTTCCATACTGCATATTTGAAGGCAGCTACAGATAAGAAGATAGCTTTTGTGTCTGAAAGTTATAGGGCCTCCTGTAGTGTCTGATGATGTGACTTATGGACAGTGGCTGCAGGTAGAGCCTCCTCACACGGAGCCACTCTTCACATAGGAGCATAAAATGCATGGTTGTTTAGCTCCTCAGACAGAACAATGGCACTGGTCAGAGCCAACAGGATCCTTATGCCAGGTGTTAGTATAGACAAGGATGGGAAGGCTACCTATTCCTAAATTCAAATACAATTACCTTTTTCCTCTAGAAAAATATGGTCAAGATACTGTTTATTAAAACATTTAATTTTTTTACTTCAAAAAATTGCAGCAGCAGCTGACTTAATTTACTTGCGTGTCTCCTCTGCATAAAGGTCCATCATTGGCTCTTGATTAGCAGGCCACTGGCTTTTGTCAAAAGCTCTGATGTTGCCCTAGGTCATGACACCCTGTGTCAATAAGTATTTTGGCAGCATGCCTAAACCAGGGTAGTGATGTGTACTTTGCTGGCCCATTAAGGTCCTGGAGAGCTTTCAAGTAAACTGAGAGGTCAGAATTGGCCCATAAGTGAGCCCTTTACGAAACTGGTTGCAGTGCAATACATTTTTCAATTTTTTTGCTTACCATGTCCAGTTCTTAAGACTCTCGTTGGTGTTCCTGGGTCAAGATGTAAAAGGAGTCTTGCAAATTTGTCCTTGGTTATCTGCAAGCATATTGGCATTTTGTAGCCCCAGACCACTGCACCATATAAATGAGCTGATATTACTTTAATTTTGTATGCAGTAGTGACTGCCTTGATTAATTTATTGCTGCATGTGTTGCAGGGCGAAGTACAGCACCATCATACTAACTAGTATAGAACTGCTTTTAGATATTTGTTCTGATCAAACTTGCCTAGGTTTTAGTCGTATTCCCACATAACCATAGAAGAGGACCTTGGTGGCTAAATGTAGATTTTAACCTTGTCTCCGTATTCCGTATCATGAACTTTGTTTTGTTTGTAGTGATTGTATTGTGTATTGTATTGTAATTGCATTTTTATAATGCTTACTACCCCTGACGAGGCGTCTAAGTGCTTTTTCGGCAAGTTGCATGGTACTCCGGAACCCATAAAGGATTAGTGTTGAATTAGTATAGTGAAATATGAAAGTAATTTTAGTGGTGGATATGTTATTTAGTTATTTGGATTGAGAAGGATAGCAGAGGGATTGAAGAGGGGAAAAGGTTTGCATTTATATAGTGCTTGTCACCCCCTGATGAGGTGTTGAAGCGCTTTTTGGGACCCATAAAGGATTAGTGGTGAATTAGTATAGTGAAATGAATTTGAGAAGTGGACATATTAGTCTATTATTTTGATTGAACAGGATAGTGGAGAGATAGAAGAGTGAATGATTCAGACTTTTGTTTGTTTGTTTTGTTGTGGAGGTCATAGCAGTAGGAGGAGGCTTGGGATGAGTAAACAGGGATGCGGAGGGGAAGAGTCAGAGGGATGAGATAGGAAAGGCTTGTTTTGGGGGATTGGTATAGTAAACGAGGTGTAAGATGATGCAAGGAAGGGTAGAGTAGGGGAAAGTCTAGAAAGGGTTATTTTGGGGATCATGGTAGTAGTATTGGGTTTGGGATGAATGAGAGAATAAATATAGAGGACATATTGATAGAGTCATAGGCTGAGAAATAGGGTAGTGGTTTGGAAAGAGTAGTAGAAAGAGGTTTGAGATGAGTCCGAGAGTTGAGGTAGAAGATATATTGAGAGAGGTATAGGGTGAGAAATAGGTTAGTGCATTGGATATGCTGAATTAGAAGGAATTAATAAATATATAGATCTATAAGTACCTGGAAAGTATATAGATGCATAAAGTAAGTAAGTGTATATATATTTTAAAGATATTGATGGAGATATAGAGTGAGAAATAGGGTAGTGCATTGAATATGCTTTTTTATGAGAAAAGTAATAAATGTATGGATCCAAGCACATGGAAGGTATATAGATGCATAAAGGAAGTAAGTATATGTAGATTAAAGATGCATTAGATAAACTCTGGTTTTCAAGTGTTGTTGTACTTAAAAATGTATTGTATTTTTTTTAAAACAATTATTCTACATGTTTCTACAAACCAATACACAAAGATAGGTACATATCTATAGTACAAATAAATGCCTATATACAGAGGGATATGCTGTATATTTATGTTGCATTTGGTGCTTATGTGGGGACGAGACAATTCTTGAGGAGTTTTCTGAAGATAAGGTGGTTGTTAGTAGATCTTATGTTGGGGGGGTAAAGAGTTCCATAGTTTAGCTGCTTCAACAGAGTAGGATGTCTCACCCATGTTTTTTTTCTTGTATACAGGGATTTGAGGCAAGGTGCCACTCTAGTGCGGAGGTTCCTTTGTTGAATGTGTTTGGTGATTTTATTACTGATGAAGAGTGTTCCCATTCCATATATTGCTTTGTGGGTGATACAAAGCAGCTTGAACGTGGATCTTCTGGCAACCGGTAAGCAATGCAGGGCTTTCAAGGCAGGTGAAATGTGGTCTTGCAGTCTGGCAGCCGAGTTCTGAATCCCTTGTAGTCTTTTCATGGTCATTAAAAGTGATTCGTAGTAGATGCTATTGGCGTAATCAAGTTTGGACAGAACAAGGGAGATGGTAGCTTGGACCTTGTGTGGAAATCCCAAATAGGGTAAGATTCATCACAGAGTTTTTATAGTAACAAATCTTGATCTTGCTAGTTTGTCCACTTGGGCATTCATCGATAGCTTGGAGTCCATGGTCATTCTGAGGTTTCTTACTTCCTTCAATACTTTAGGCGGTGATCCCAGTGCATCAGGCCAGGCGGTAAGCGGGTCATAATGTTTCCAATTGCCACACGTGAATATTTCCATTTTGGAAGCATTCAATTTGAGATGGCTCCAGGTCATCCATTGATCCATGGCTCTGAGACAACTGAAAATCGGCAAGTTTCCAATGTCTTTGGGGCATTCCAGTTGAAGGAGTATTTGCATATCATCTGCATAGTTATACCACGTGAGGTGAAATTGATCGATTAGTACTGGTAATTATTTCATGTAGATGTTGTGCTAGATTATAGAGCCTTGAGGGACCCCTGCTTTTGTGGAGTATGGTTTGGAAGAGAAAGGTGGGGTATGGATGACATTAGTTCTGTTTCGAAGGTAGGACGCGATCCAGTCTAGAACAGTCCCCTCTATGCCGGCTTTTTATAGTCTTTGTATTAGAGTGTCATGGTCAACTGTGTCGAAAGCAGCCGAGAAGTCCAAGAGGAGTTGCGGATAATTGTGTTCTTCAGGTCATCCCAGATGGCAAGGAGGGCAGATTCTGTGCCTCTTCCTGGATGGAATCCTGTTTGGAAGTCAGAAAGTATGGCATTCTCTTCAATGAATTGTGACATCGGAGCGAAAACTGTTCTTTCTATCAGTTTTCCCAGGAAAGGTCCATTTGTAATTGGTCTGTAGTTGTCAGGGTTCTGCGGGTCCAAGTTTGTTTTCTTCAGTAAAGGGCGTATGTATGACTTTTTTAGTTCTTCTGGAAATATTCCGGTAGTTAAGGAATCGTTGATGATTCTTCCTACTGGAGTGGCAGCAGAGGTTGTTAGAAGAATTGTCTTGAAAGTTTGTGGTGGACACAGGTCAGAAGGGCTGCCGGCAGGCCTGCTTGCTTTGACCAGGTCCATAAATTCATCGTGTGAAATGTGTTGGAAGGAACAGAGAGGCTGGGTAAGGGTATTCTTGGATTGTTGTTTTGTGAAAGGGTTAGTGCTGGTGCTTTGTCTCTGTTTTAAGTATGAGTACAACGTGTCTGCTTTGTCAGTGTAATGATTTGCCAGTTTGTCTGTGAAATCTTGAGTAACAGAATGAGTTCCTTCTAGGCAGTTTGGTTCACGAAATTCATTGAGTATTTTATAGAATTCTTTATTTGCACATTCAGCATTTTGAATTCTGTCTGAATAGTACCCTTACTTAGCTTTTTTGATAGCTGACTTGTATAATCTGTTAATTTTCTGTAGGCCAAGTTTTTCTTGTTTGTTTTGAGCCAGGCACTTTGCAGCTTTCTAATATGTTGTTTTATGTCTTTTATCTGTGTATTTCTCCAAGGTGCTTGTTTTAATTTGTTCTGTTGTGTGGTTTTAAGTGGTATCAGGATATCAAAAGCTTCCTACAGCCACTCATAGTTTTTGTACAGAATTTATTGTTTCCAGATCTGTACTGGATGTTAGTTGTGTTTCTATGTGTTTCAAATTGAGTTTGTTCCACAGTCGATAGGTGGATGCATGTTAGGTGGTTTTAGGTGATTCGCTTAGTGTTGTTTTATGTTGGAAAGCAAGCAAATGGTGGTCTGACCATGTGACTGGAGTTATAGTTTGAAAGGTAATTAGCAAAAATGACATCTAGAATGTGTCCAGCAATGTGTGTGGGTTTGTGGACGAACTGATGCAGGTTCAGTGACTCTAGGCCAGCGATTATTGTTTTTGGCTGTGTCATATTGGGTTTGTCAAACCAACTATTGAGGTCACCCAGAATACATAGGTTGGAGTGTTTTGTTATCAGGTTTGAAAACTGTGTCTACAAGTGTGTCTGGGAATGTCGCCTTGCTAGGTGGAGGTCTGTAAAGGAGCAGGAAGTTACAGGAGGAAGACAGTGTAGGTTTGCATCTGGTGAGAAGAGCCTCACAATTCTTTATGGAGATGTCGTCAACTTTAGTGATATTTAATGTTTGCCTAAACACAACAGCTAGGCCACCTCCTTTTTTGCCTATACGATTTGGGGTGATCGTTTGATAGCCTAGAGGAATGGCTTCATGAAGGACTGGAGCCATATCATCTCCAAACCATGATTCAGTTATGAATAGTATGTCTGATTTTGCGTCAGTGAGAAGATCGTAGATGTGATGTTTGTTTTTGGAGAGCGATTGAGAATTTATTAGCAGACAGTTTAGAGAATGTGCTCTGGTGTGTGTGAGACTTTGTTTTGTAGACGAGTGATCAGTATTGTGTGGGTTTGTAGCAGGTGTGTTTTTAGTGCTGGTATTAGCTGTATTAGGATAGCAATCGTGTAGCTCTTCTGTAGCATGGTCCTCGTCCAGAAGGCTAAGAAGGCATTTTGATGGGTCTGTGTGCGTAGGTGGTGGAGACAGTGTTTGAGAGTGAGTTGGTGTGCTGTTGTTTTTGTGGTGTAACCTTGTTATGTAGAAGACATGGAGAAGCAAAGTTGTGATGTATGGCATGTTGCTTATATTGTTTGCGTGTGTTTAGGGCAGAAGGTGTATGAGTTAGGGGTGGTGGTGCAGCAAGTGGGTCATGTAGTAAGGTTTTAAATTGTCCAATGGATAAGAGGTGGTTAGAAGAGAGTTGCTATGTTGCTGTATGTGTGTTAGGTGTGGTAGAAGAGAAAAAGCTTGGCATTGGAGTTTGTTCATTAGTGTAGTTTGAAAGGTGGGTGTATGATTGTATTTTGTGACTGTAAGTATTATGAGGTGTTGCGCTTGAGAGATTTTGTTGTGCTGGTGTGCGTGATATGTTTTGTTTTTGAGGAATAGCGAAAAGAGCTGCTGTTGTATTTGTTTTATGAGATGGATTTTTTTTTTTTTAAATATCTTTATTTGTTTTTTACCATAATTAACACACCCAGAAATCCCACCCCCCACCCACCCAGGTCAGACATTAGAAAATGTAATACAATACAAGCAAAATCAAGAAAAAAAAATGTATATGATTCATCGTCACAGTACAATATACATTGTCCCTATAGCTACCACTTATTATTAGATCATAAGATTAGCTAAGTTTCACTATATTCTCAGTATTGTTTTGGGACTGACACCATTCAATTAAGGGGGACCAAATTCTCCAACCTCTTATTCGGCGTACTCTCCCTTTCCGTTTATAGATAGCCGCCTCTAGATTAGAAATTGCGAGGAACCTAGCCAGCCATTGGTGAAAAGCCGGCGCATTGATGTCTAACCAAGCCGAGGCGATGCACATTCTTAGAACCGCCATGGCAATAAAAATAAGTTCCTGACCCGGCCTAGGCAAACTAGAATCTGTCACTCCCAATAGTATGAGTTCACTAGTCAGGACAATCTCTCTTTTGAGTATGGATGACAAAAACTTCTCAATATTTTGTTTTAGAGATGCTAGTCCATTACAGATGGAAAAAATATGCACACAGTCAGCATTGAATAGCATACATCTTGGGCAGCATGTCCCCTTACCACTTCCCCATTTAGCGATCCTATCTGGAGTGTGGTAAAGAGAAAAGCAGGTTTTATAGAATTGCGTTTGGAGTTTTGTAGACATAAGAGTAGTTTGAAACATGGCAAATGCAGAGTAAAATTTTTCCGAGGTTGTACCAATTTTCTCCTGCCACTTCTGAGATACTTTCTCCAAATCATCCGGAAATCGTGCATTTATAAGGGAGTAAATTCCCCCAATTGTGTTTCCCTTCTTATGTATTAGTGTTTCTACTAAAGTTATTTTATCTGAAAGTTTCCCTCCCCTCACCCTGCATATGAGAAAATCTCTAATTTGTAAATATTTGAAGAAGTCCCGCCAATCCAATTGATACTTTTCCCTAAGTTGCTCAAAGGATTGTAACCCTTCCGAGGAAAGGAGGCATCCGATATGGTTAATACCTGT
Source organism: Triturus cristatus (assembly GCF_964204655.1). Lineage (NCBI taxonomy): Eukaryota > Metazoa > Chordata > Amphibia > Caudata > Salamandridae > Triturus > Triturus cristatus. The sequence continues at coordinate 1,452,169,383 of NC_140591.1, forward strand.
CATCTTCCATCTGGTAATCTAATGATCTTTAAAGATCTCAGGTAAAACCGGATTATCACTTAAGGGAGTATAAAAAGAAATTCGTCCAATGCCCAGCAGTTTCCTCACAGCCTTCCATACCTTGAAGCTGTTGGTCAATGTTTTTAATTTCACTTTTTTATAATAGCTATCATGGAGGTGTCGCCAAAGATATCCATATTTCTTATTGCCTAAAATTAATTGAAACATGGATGGCAATTCGCCCTCGGGTATCGTTTCTAGCCCAGTATTTAGTAGCAGTTCCCTACTATATAATATCACAGATGCCCAATAATAGGCTTTTAAGTTTGGGAGAGCCAACCCTCCTCTTTCCTTTGCCAGGGTCAGAAATTTATACGCACGGCGTGGTTGTGCGTACGCCCACATAAAGCTTGAAAATGTGCGTTCCATAGATTTAAACCATTGTTCAGAAAATTCTAAGCATATTGCTCGAAAAAATATAAAATCTTAGGAAAAAACACCATTTTCACGGCATTGGCCCGCCCAGTTAGGGATAGATGTAATTATCTAAGCGGCGGAGATCTTTCTGTATGGTGCCCAACAAAGGTTTTATATTTACATCCACCAAAATCTCAAGTTTAGCTGTAATACAAATACCTAAGTATATGGCTTTATCAACAACTCGAGAGTCCGACATTTCGATTTTGTTATTCAACACGATCTGGGTCTTCCCTTGATTAAGTGCATATCCAGAAACGACCCCAAATATATTGGCCTCACATTCGATAACTTCCAAAGCCGAGCTGGGATCCGCCGTTACCACCGCGATATCGTCTGCATAGGCCAAGATCTTAGTTGGATATGCTTGTGATACAATTGGTGCTATTTCACAATTAACCTCTAATCTACGAATGAAGGAGTCGATATAAATCGCGAAGAGCAGTGGCGAGCAAGGACACCCCTGTCGAGTTCCGCGCGATATAATCAACTCCTTGGTGGGGCTGCCATTTACCATTACCATGGCCCTAGTATTCACATACAGTTTTTGCACCGCCTGAATATACCCACTATTAATCCCCACCCTAGACATAGCGGCCCACAAAAAAGGCCATGAGACCCTATCGAAGGCCTTCTCGGCGTCGAGGAGGACCAAAGCCATAGGGTCCCCGGTACTATTCATAGAGTCAAACAGGGTGATCACTCTCTGGATATGATTAATGGTTGATCTCCCTGGAACAAAGCCATGCTGATATTTGTCGATTACTTTGTGAATAATTGGGGCGATCCGATTTGCCAATAATTTTGAGTATAGTTTGGAATCTGCATTTATAAGAGTAATAGGGCGAAATGAGCCTAGTTGATCCGGAGGTTTATTTTTTTTCGGAAAGATAACTATCTTTGCCCTAGACCAGGAATTTGGGGGTTGCCCCCCAGTGAAAATGTGTACTATTAAATCAAATAAGATTTCTTGAATCTGTTCTATAAATACTAAGTAGAATTCCGACGGTATATTATCTAATCCGGTTGCTTTCCCTTTGGGTAAATTTTGAATAATAGTTATCATTTCTTCTTTATTGGGAATTTCGTCTAGGGTAGCCTGGTCCTCATTGTCAAACCGATCGGTACATCCTCCATCTAGATAACTCTCGATTCTATCTAGGTCCTTCCCCCCCTCCTCAGTGTAAAGGGTGCTATAAAATCGCCAAAATGCCTCTCTAATTTGTTCCGGGTCAGTTAATTGGCCTTCCTCCGGATCCTGTATTTCCCGTATCAGATTAACTGATGGATTTGTTTGTATAGTATTGTTTGCAAGTGGAAGTTGTAAGGTAAAGGGGGTGGTGATGTGTTTGTGAGTAGAGTGTATGTTGTGTGTAGGAGGGGATGAAGTAGAGTTATGACTGTCTTAGACTTGTTTGCTGCAAGAGTTAAAATGTGTGGTGCTGTGGAATGTAAGTGTTGTGTTATTGTGGTAGAAAGAAGAGGATGGTGTTGGTTGGACAAATGATGGAAGGCTGAGTATAAGTTTGCTAGTGATAAAAGGGGGTCTGAAAGGAGTAATTGGAGTGGGGAGTGTGTCTGGATGGGTTGTAGTTAAGTATGGTATGGATTTTGGTTGTGTTAGTGATGAGTGTATTGGTTAGTGGTATAGGATAGAGTTGAGTACTGTTTTTAGGTCATGGTGGAAATGTGTCGTAGCTGGGATAGAAGGGTATGTAGGCGTAGTTTGTGTGGTTTTGTAGTGTGTGCTGGTACATTGACTTGTGCATAGGGTTGGTTTGCAGTAAATGTGTGGAGAACATTTGGTGCGAGTGTGTTACTCTGTTTGTGGATGTGAATGGGTATTACCGAATGAGAAAATGAGCAGCATTTCTGGTCCTGGTCCCGACCAGTCTCGAACAGGCACTCACCCTTGTCCTCTCCACCCTTAGCCTTGACTCCCGGGCTGAAACGCCATAAACCCTGGCCTTTTATATCCCTAGTAATCCGGTGACCCCTTCATCCAATGGAAACTCTAGACCTAACCCTAACCAATCACAACACTAGCCCTAAACTCTAGAACCAATAGTAGACCAATACCTTACAGCCAATCATAGCCCTAGTCCAAGCACTCAATCTTGGTTGTTTTTGCTGTTACAAAATGTTTTCAAAGCCATCTTTTAATCAGTGCATTTCAATTTCTGTTAGTGTTCAAAGAACGGTGTCGTCTGTAAATAAAATAATCTGTTTTCGATCCCTGGCAATTAGCGTAACATCCAGGTTTAAAATGGAAAGTATTTTACCCTCATAGTTTATGAATAAACTGAACAATGCTGGGGTAAGGACACATCCTTGCCTAACTCCAGTATTTATGCTCCAATCCTATATACACATCTTTTAGAATGTACCATACTCTTGCTTTGTTACTTTTAAGGTATAGCAGAATAATTAGCAGCTTATCTAATAGGTTGTAAACATTTCTATCCACTGAATCAGAAGCAGGCTTCATTTCGATAACACCATCTATAGAGTTGAATTCTTCAAGATGGGTACTTTGCGAAAATAAGATGGAACCTCATAACCTGCCCAATAGTGCTTTGTCTTTTTCTGAAGCCAACTTATAGATGTCTAGGATCAGGCTGGCTTCCATCCAATTTTCAATACTTGTCAAGAGTAATTTGCCAAAGATTTTCCAACACTGTCCAATAGCAAAATCGGTTAACAGCTAGAGTGGTCATTTCTTCTATGTTGGCACAATGATGGCTGATTTTCATGAGCCAGGTATCTTCTCCATAGCCCAGATTGCTTTGACTGTAGCTGTTAATGCTGGTGTCCAATATGAGTGTTTTTTCTGCAAATATCTGATAGACCTCTAGCCAGACCTGGGGCCCTTGACGGTTCGAGTGTTAATGGCCTTATAGACCTCCTCGTCATTGAAGTCTTTGTGCTCTGTCTGCCCGAGAGTGAGTTTATAGGTAAAGAACCAGAGGGTTTTGCCATAATTTGGGTCATTCAAAGAGTTTGCGTCCGATCGAAAAGCGCAGCTTTCTGATATATAACAGAAAACTGCTGATCCTCCTAAAACTGATTGGAGGAAGGGAGTGATACCAGTTTTCAATCAATGTATAATGGAGGTGAAAGGGTAGGTGGAGAACCATTAGCTCAAACTTGACTTCAATAAGCTCAAGAGCCTATTGGCAGGAGAAAGGTCAGATCTGTGTAACTCTACAGTATGGCTCACTGTCTTAGGTGAATGCCGAAACCATAACGGGTGGTGGAGAACCTGGGATTCAAGTCCAAGGGAAACCTACTGTTGAAAAGCCAAATAGCAACTGAGACCTCATCATGTATGTTCAAAATAAAGAATTTGAGAAAAATATTGCCCTATTTTACTTCAAGTGGACATTGCGTGGAAGAGGCAGCCACAATAGAATGAATCTGTGACTGCAGCACTCGCATACTCAGGGTTGACAAAAACACCGGATGACAAGACTTCAAGCTGGTCAGCACAATGTGGCTATATTAGTGACTAATGCTCCCAGATTTATGCGGGCTTCGCCTCGTTTGAAACATCTTCTTTAACTTATTGTCTCTCTAGGGGTTGGCTAAAGTCCTTTGCCTTGTGGTGCATATAACTTCATATGGTGCTTTGCCCAAGATTTTCAGTTTTCAATAATTTGTATTGAGTTTTAACATGTGACCGTATTAGGAACTGCTGGCCAGACAATTGACTCATTTAACTATCCTCCCCCAATTCATCCTCTCCACTCCCCCCAATGTGGTCCTGACTTTCCCATACCATAAAGTAAACATGCATTTATCTCATGTAAACCCTACGTACAGAGGGATAGCTACAAGCATTTATTAAGGAGAGGATGTAGCCTTACGGCTAGAGCGTTCGACCTCAAAGCTGGGGAAGTGGGTTGAGTCTCCGCAATGACGCTCAACATCCTGTGATTCTGGGCAAATTACTTATTTCTCCGTGCCTAACAAAAATGAACGCGCTTATCTGTAACAAAACTAGTGCTCATGTAAAGCGGTCCGATATCTTCTGGTCTAGTTCGCGCTATTTGAAACTTTAAAACGAAAATAAATTGTCTTTCTAAGTCTGTTTTCAAGTAACTGGAGTACCCTTAAATGTGTGGGACAAGTAACACTTTAATAGTGTCTAGAGATGAACTGGGTACCGCCCCAAAAGATCTTTGTTTGTTGAACGTACCACAGTTTATGAAATGTAAGCATGGGGCAGGGGAAGATCCTTCTCATCGTTCCTTGTGAAAGTGTAGAGAATGCTGAGATCCATAAAGATGGCTTCAAGACATTTATTGAGACAAAGAGAAAGCCCACACACTGCACTACCATCTCCAGTGCGGCTCTCCACCAGCTGCCACCAGGGACACCGGCACAGAACATCCCAGAGACAAGAGAGCAGAACATGGAACACGGAATCCAGTAAAAGGTAAACCAAGGCATGAGGTAAATATTAAAGGCACTTAGTGGAAATACATGTACACAACCTTATGGTACACACAGATACTGTCTTTAAGAAAGCAATCAAAAACTACGCTGTTCTCCAGTGCTTAATTTGTTAAATATTAAATGCCGGGTCTCTGACAGGAGGCCACTGCAGCTTGCACCACGCAATCGCCCTTGTCATTGCTACCAAAACAACTACTAACTATCTCTCTTGCATGTAAATGAGAAAGTTCACTTTATTCCAGGTCCCCGAAGCTAAAGGAATGGCTTCGGAGGCAGGGATTAGCAATTTTAATGTACATTGTATTCCTAAACAACCGTTGTTCTGCTCATTTCTAAATTAGATGAGCAGCGCCACCATGTGGTAGACTGTTTTTAGTATGGTGTTGACAATTAGGTGCGGTGCTGAGCACAGGAAAGCACCGGCTCAAATTAAGCACTGCTGTTCTCAATCGGCACGTGTTTACATACCAGTCATCTTTTTATGTCTGGCTGACAGCACAGCTGGGTGTGAGCTATTGTTCCCAATTTTTGAAAAGAGACATTGAGTGAGCAGTGGCTCCGACCAGAGGAGAATTTCTCTGTCACTACATGCTATTGGCATCATTCTGCCACCTACACAGTACTTCCATTGCAATGCATAAGGGACTACTTTATACCTCAAAAGTACACTGAGCATTGCACATTATTTAGCTCAAAGAGGCATTGTGTGAAGAAAGCAATCGTAATTGGTTTTTTTTGTTTTAGTGCAACAGGCTATTTAAACGCTTAGTGACTGAAAATGTACGCTAGACTACTGGCTTTGCCAATGTTTGTTTTTCTCTTAGTGGCAAGAAACCTAGAGGGCCCAGTGGTCCTCTGATAGAAAATAGAAATCTGCAAAAAACAAGGAATGGTTCAGTAGATTTTACCTGTTTTCAGACACACAAACTGCACTCATTGTCTTGTGTTTTTAAAAAAAGTTTAAAAAGTAAGGCTTTCACGGGCTGGACAAACCACATCCATTCCTTTCCAGAAAATATTAAATCACTTTATAATATTTAACTCCCTTCCCCAATCTGTGTCTGTGATTTCAATAGATCTTAGTGTGGAAATCACTACACAGTGGAGTGGGCCATCTGCCTGGCCAAGTCATTAGAATGCTGATGACAGGTTCAGTATGTGATATGGCAAAAGTATGGACATTATGTAACTGAAAGTCTGTGAGACAGCATTGCATGATAGCTTGATATAGCCGCTTCAGTGCCAATTAGCTTGCTAAAAATAACCTAGCCAGACATGTATTCTCATTGTGCAATAATTTAGTCTAGACAGGTTTATCTATTTCTTTATAGTATGTCCAAACAAACCACTGTGTTTCGCATTTATTTGAGATCACCATTGTAGGAAGCTGGCTCTGTATATACTATACGAAAGTAAGGTATAGTGTGCACAGAGTCCAGTGAATCGCCAAAGGCTTACAGAGGTAAAAGTAGATAATTCTAATGCTCTCTTTTGTGGTAGCGTGAGCGAGCAGTTAGGCTTATCAGAGGGCAGTGCTAAGCATTTGTTGTACACACACAGGCAAGAAATTATTTCACACACCCAATGATTAAATCTGAGATGAATGGTTTGTAAAAATATTACTTTTAGTAGATTTATTTTATAAAACCAAAGATACTTTGTTGGCAGTAAAATATGTTTTGCAATATCACTGTTCTTCTATGTACTACTTGCAGGTGAGTAGCACAGTTTTGGAACCCAGTCTCCGGGGGTTAGGTAAAGCCAGGGGGAGCCACAAGGCAACACCAAACGTTTACCTCTAGCAGCACCAAACTTTCAGCTCCAGCAGCACAGGGCCAACACAGTGTTGGGTGCCAATGCAAACCAATGGGGAATCTTAACTTGGAAAAGGCTGCAGACTCAGGCCAGGAGGCTGGACGAAAGAAACCTACAGCTGCACAGGTAAGTACAGATGTACTGGAGCATCGGACACTGTCAGTAGATCTTCCCAAGGCCCTTGGCTCGCGGTCCAGGGGTGTCCTTTGGTGTCAGAACTCAACTTGCCAGTGTGGTCGCGGTTTGGGAGGTCATCGTGCAGAGGCTGAAGGCATCTGCGTGGAGTCCGGCAGGGGTCAACCCACGAGGGACTCTTGCTCAGTATCGCTAGGGATCCTTTTCTGGAATGGTGAGCCTCTTGGACTCGAACCTTGGGCTTCAGGTGCAGAGGTGGTCGGTTTCGCGGTTCCACAGGCAGAGCACTTTGTCTTCAAAGTCAGTTCAGTTCAGTTAAACTTTATTCGGTTTCATAAAATAAAACCATAAAAGTTGCATAAAAACCATCATACATTAAACATAATTTCATTAAGTAACACACTTTTTAAAATATAAGATGAACCCAGTCCACAGCCTTCCATTTTAATCATTGACAATAAAGGGCATAGTACCTTAAAAAACATCTCCCATAGGTTAATAATACTCTTCAAGGATGAGCTGGTCCTCCTTAACCTCTAGGTCCTTAATAAATCTACAAACAGATGGCTACTTATCCAAGCAAACCCTGGTTTTCATAGTGGATTTTAAGTAGCCAACAATGAAAACTATACAATCCTCCTTCAACAATTGAAGATTCATGAGAGCAGGATGAACCTGGGTAAACTTCTTCCTCTTTAAAATAGGGACTACAAAATACCTACGAGGAATCGCAAAAAAATTACAGAAAAACATGAAATGTAGCAGATCCTGCGGCGACTGACCGTCGCAGCCGCAGGGTGCCAACACTTGACCTCTACTGCTCCCTTTTGGCCTGGCTAGCAGGAGATGAAAAAGATTCATGCGAAACCTGGTCAATAAAAAACGCTTATGTATTGATAAAGACCCCGAAAGATAGGGCTCAGCAGAAGGAGTTGTTTTTAACGTTAAAAAAGTGCGAACACTTGGTTTCCGTAATTCCCGCTAGTCCCTATCCAATTTCGTTAGAGTAAGAAAGGATTCCCTAATTAACTCCACATCCTTTTTTACAATGGTTTCAGACTTAAAGTATAAATCAGCACGTCCTAACCCTTCAAGGCTACTTTTAATATACATAAATCACGGTATTCGGGAAACGTTGTCAAGAGACATGCACTCTTTTAAAATCAGGTGATTAAGTGGTAATTCTTGATTCAACCAACACTTCAGCCAAAACACAAGTGGCAATAGTTCCAGGGTATCACTTAAAAAGGGGACCCCCAGTTCCTCATGGGCCGCCAAATTAGACAGACCGCGTGGAACACACAACAGAAAATTATTCTCCGCCACCTGGAGAGAATCCACAGAAATATGCCCCCATATTTTGCTTCCATAACTAGCTATAGCCACGTTTTTTGCTTGGTACACTTTCAGCAAAGCTGCAATAGGTCTCTTCCCTAGTTTGTAAGCAAAATTTAAAATCGCTGCGTTCACCCGGGCCAAGTCCCCCCTTTTCCTAGTGATTAGTAGTCCCCATTTTATATGATCATCCAATAGGACCCCAAGATAAGAAAAAACGTCAGTACGGAGGACTTTAGCAGGGCCAACTCTGAATTGGAAACTTTGTTTGGGTCGGGACCCCACCTGCATTATATAGGACTTAGAGTTATTGATTGATAGGCCCCGATCCGCCATGAAGTGGGAGAAAGCATCTAACAGGGATTGCAGACCTAAAGCAGTCCTCGATAAGAGGACAGCGCCATCAGCATAAAGTAGGATGGGGAGACCACGCCGCCCTTCATGCGGGTAATCTACCCTAGTATCTCTTAAGGCTCTATCCAGGTCGTTAATATAAAGATTAAACAAAAATGGGGCCAAGATACAGTCGTGCCGTACTCCCCTCTTTATACCAAAGTCCCGTGAGACACGAAGGTCCTGGGAAATTGGCCTTTGTTGACTTGTGAAGGTCCTCTAAAAAATTAACAATGTTATTCTCTACCCCCATTGCCCTCATGGACTGCCATAATTTGACCCTGTTCACGCAATTAAATGCGGTAGACAAGTCCATGAAGGCTAAGTAGACAGTACCTTAACGCGCGACTGTGTATTTACTTAATAACATAGTTAAATTAGGGCATTGAGCCACAGTTGATCGCCCGGGACGAAATCCAAACTGAACGTCAGACAAGATCTTATGCTCCTCCGCCCAGGTGGATAATCTTTCTAAAAGTACACGGCCCACAACCTTGACCACTGAGTCAAAAAGTTAGATTGGCCTAAAGCAGTAAGTGCTATTCCGATCACCCTTCTTGAAAACAGGGACTATGGTAGAGGTGGCCCAGGACTCAGGGCAACCGTTCGAGGCAGCTGCGTTAAACACAGCCACGTGGACCAGTGCCCAGAAAGATGCATCAGACTTATACAAATCCGGGGGAATACCGTCTGGTCCTGGAGCTTTATTACTGGATAAGCCTGCGATACCCGCCTCCACCTCTCCTTGTTCAAAAATCACTACAGGGGCGTTCATATCATGACCAGGCTCACCAATTTGCTCCATTGGGCTGTCAATTATTAATTTAAAATGGAGCACCCATTCCTCCTCCGAAATATGCGAATCTAGAGCCCCCCCCAGCTTCATATTCAAAGAGTGGTCTATTAATGATACTCCAAAAGCTGGAGCTATTCCTCAAAGTACTAGACTCGATCAACTCCCTCCAACCCTCCTCCTTCAGGGCGGCCTTCCGTTTAGCCAATATTATTTTATACTCTTTGCGGCACACGCAAACCTGAAGTTGGTTTCTCGGATTAACTGACAGGGCTTCCTTAAACTTTTTCGCAGCCTTGGAGCAGAAAGAATCAAACAATCTGGGAGTGGAGGTCACAGTTCTGCGAGTCGGTACGCTTAAGAGTTCACCAACTTTGGTGGCAATAGAATTATAAGCACTGATGACCTCGCCAGGGGAGGTACCTGGAGAGGTACACACTGCTAACTCAGAGGCACAGGATTCCCTTACTGCACAATAAAAGTCATCTGGAGAGATCTGGGACCATTTAAGCCATTGTGAACCATCTGTTGGTCTTAGCATGCCCTTAAATACCACACTGCTAGTACGCGATAAAAACGGACCACACATTTGGACACAGAGCGGGTTGTGGTCACTATAGGCGCTTTCCTCAATGGTAAGACCACAAAATAAAGCTTGTAACGAGTATGAAATTAAAATGTAATCTATAAAAGAGCCGCTGCCTCTCCCTTTGAAGGTGGGAACAGAAGATGTACTATGCGAATCAGATAAGGACATCAGGGACATCAAATCAAGTTCATTTAATACATTATTTAATAGTTCCCCCCTGGGCAAGATGTTCAAAATGTAACCCCCTCATCCGAAGGGCAGCCTAGCTCTGAAATTCTGGTTGGTTGTCCTTGGATCTCCGGAAGGATGGATATTAAATTCAAAGTCGATTTTCTTCTGGACAGGTCCGCTGTCCACGGGAGAGTAGGAGTCCTTTTAGAAGGCAGGCAGTCTTTCATTGGTTCTGGAAGTCACTGGGCTGCGGGACGAGTCACTCCTCTGTAGCAGGGTCTTTGAGGGCTGCAGACAGGCTGCTAGGATTGGGGCCAAATCAGTTGCTGTCTTCGGTGCTGCACAGCTCTTCTTTGTCCTTTTCTTCGTAGGTTGTCAATAATCTGATGATTAAGATCCAGGGGGCCCCAAATACTAATTTTAGGGGAGTTACAGGGGTCAAAAGATAGTAGCAGATAGGCTACTTACCTTTAGGGTGCCGACACCCTTTGTATGTCCACTTCCTCTGAGGAGGGGGCATATCCCTAACCCTATTGGCTAGAGTCCTGTAAAGCAATATGGAAGATTCTGAAGGTAGGGGGTCACTTCAGCTCCGGGCACCTTAGGGGTGGCCCTGGCTGAGAGGGGACACACCTCTCTTTCTTGCTAATTTTCCCACTGACCTTGCTGCCAAAAATGGGGTTTGGCCAGGGGGGCGGGCATCTCCACTAGCTGGAGAGGTCCTGGTCAGCATAACAAAGGATGGGAAGCCTTTGAGGCTCACTGCCTTTCAATGCTGTTCCTGCTTGGGGGTAGGTTTGAACCACCTCCGCCCAGAGTAGGTTTTGTTTCTGACCCACAAGAGCAAAAGGCTCCAACCTCAGGGGGTCGAAAACATGTCTGAAGGTAGAAGACTAGTGGGGACCAGTCAGGCACACACTTGTGAGTTGGTAGGATTTCAGGGGGCACCTCTGAGATGTCCTCTGTGTGCATTTCTTAATACATCCAACACTGGCATCAGTGTGGGCTTATAAAGCTGACATGTTTGGTACCAAACATCATGGAATTCAGTGAAGCCATCATGGAACTGTGGAACTCATGATGACAAGCTCCCAGCCCATGCACCCAGTATGCAGATATGCCATCACATGAGGTACAACACACCCTGCCTTAGGGCTGAACGTCCTGCTGCAGTGGTGACTTATCTATGCCTCTTGCAGTGCTGATAGGCCTGGCACAGAGGGATGGGTGCCAGGTCTACTCTTCACTTTTATCTGCACCACGATATGCAGGCTGCAGTGGTAGTATGCCTGTGTTTGGCCCTTAGAGACTCTCTCTGGTCGCAAGGCCCTTGATACCACTTCTACTTGTTTTCAGTAAGTTATATGTGAGCCAGAGGTGAAGCAGATGTGGAAACAATGGTACCGTTTTGGGAAAGTACCCAGGCACTGGGATGCTGGTTAGCAGCAACCCAGTGCACACTCAGTCACAGATGCATCAGAATCAGGCAAAACATAGAGGGGTACGGCAACAGAAACCCACTTTCCTACACAAGTCCCCCCCCCCCCCAACAGCTCACAGGCCAGGAGACTCAGCCAAACCTAGTCTGTCAGGCGAGGAAGAGTAGAGGAAGTAGTTTGAATGTTGCAGTGCAGACTCTACCTTGCATCCTTCTGTCCAGGTCAGTCCCTTGGGGAAGCTAGCCTATGTCAATAGTTTCAGGACCTAACTTACAATGCCCCTTTCCTAACTCCTTAGTGTCTTTACCCAGTCTTTTTAGTTTGGGATCAGGTGTCCAGCTCTGCAAATTCTGACTTAGCCAGGGCAACACCCAGCTCACCCAAAGAGGCTACCCACAGTTTGGTAACCTCACCATGACCAACAGGGTCAGGGGGCCTAACTTATTTGACATGTGGTCAGACCCCCATGCCAAGGACAGTGAAGCCATGAAGGCTAACACCCAGCAGAGGTCACTGCCCAGAACCACACCTTTAGCTCTTCACTGATATGTGAAGGTGCTAGCTTACAGGCTCCTTTGGGTTCAGGTTGCCTGGCTGCTGTTTTAGAGGGGGGTCACTACATTTTGTAGGGAACACCCTTTTTCCATCCTCTTTTCTGTCAGCTGAGGAGCCACCATCTCAAGCTGAACAACTGCCTGAGGGATCAGGACTTCTGGAGTTTTCCCCTACTGGTGTAGAATCTCTTTGGCTCACTGGAACTGTGGCTAACAGTTGCACACCTTTACTACACTTTCTCTACTTTTTTTTTCTTTTGGGGCTTACCTGCACTAGGTTCTTCGCCCACAGAATCCTTGGGTGAGGACTGGCACTGGACCAGTACCTCACTTTGGCTCAGACCAACCTCTGGGTGGTCATTCCTAAGAAGACAGTCAATGGGGAGGTCTTAACTGACTACCACCCTTCTCCAACTAAGAGACCCAGCTATTTCTAGGGACAATGCAGCCATATGCCTAATAGTGACCTCCCCTAGGATAGCCCTTACTCTTTGTGTCTCACCTGGGATACACTGGTTTGAGAGTACCAACCTGTCAGTCACAACAGTAGACTGGCACAGGTATCTCTCAGGGCAATGGCTGGGATTCCATTCACCAGTATGTGGTTGAAGTGTATACTCCCCTCTGGAATCTTCAACTCACCTGTTGGGATCACTTTCAATTTGAAGGCAAGAGGACTTCCTCATCTGAGGAACCATCCGCAAAGACTACACTGGCAACCCCTGAAGTTACCCAAGGGGCTTGGTTTCTAGGACTTCAAGGGTCCTTGGATAGGTGCCCTGTTTTGTTGCAGTTAAGGCACCACCCAGTTCTTACTCTGGTACCCACTTTTATTTTGTGAGGTGTCTTGAGGCCCACCCTCCTGATTAGGTTTTGGGGGGCTATAGGAGACTCCTTACTTTTATCTTTTTCAGAGGGCCCTTTTGTTTTGGCTGATGGGGGGTCTTTTTGGCTTCAGTCTTTTGGTCACCGACACCATATCTAGTTTTGGACACCGTGGTTCTTTCCCAATGATCAGCCTTCTTCTTGGGAAGAGACTGGCCCCATGCCTACTAGACACTTATTCGACTTTACATTAATGCAATTACTTAAAATGTGTTCTTTCATCAGCAGATTATAAAGACCTGCATAGTCATGCACTTTCACTTGCAGTTAACCAGCCATCTTGTGTTTTTATTGAGTAATCTAAAAAAATCAACCCAGGACAGACTCGAGGTTTTGTGAGCCCTTATGAATATAAATCTATATTCCTCAGTAGTGAGTCCAAAGCCCTCAAGCAGGGTACCCTTCATGAGATCATAGCACTCAGCATCTGTCCCAGTGAGTGTCAGGAGTCTATCCCTGCATGTACCAGTAAACAGCTCCCAAAGCAATGTTTCCCAGTGTGACTTCTGCACATTTCTCCATGCACAGGCCCTCTCAAAGGCTGTGAACCATTTTGTAATGTCATCACCTTCCTCATATTTGGGGACAATCCCTTTGGGGATTTTAGGGTCTAAAGAGTTTTCTCTGTCCCTAGGCATTGTATTGCTGCCATCATTTATTGGGTGCTAGGCCCATATCTGCTCTTTCCTTTTTTTATAGCCAGGAGTCTATCCTCCAGGACTACTGTATGAGCCATCCTTTCCAAAAGGATATCTTCCTCATTGAGGCTGTTTTCAGTGTTGCTTGTGGTACCTGACCCACCTTTGTGGGAGCTAAGGTACCATTTGCACTACTCTTGGAAAGATGGGTGCAGGGACTACATCTTCTCTGTCTAAGTAAGGAGGTTGTGAATTGTCACCCTCATCACTATTTTCTTCTTCTGGGAGGAGGTCCTCTTCTTCAGAAGGGTGTTCCTTAGTATATTCTGCCAAAAGCTCCTGGAGCTTGGTCTTTGTAGGGTTGGAACCAGTTTTAATTTTCTTAAGTCTACAGAGGGTCCTAAGCTGGTGCCTTTTTAAAAGGACTAACAACAACGTCTAGGCACATTTCCCCATAAATATAGTAGACTTTTGGGGGGCGTGGCCAAGCCACAGACCGAGATGGCTGTGCGGCTTTGATGCTCCGCCAACCGTCCAGGCACTTGCACATTATCCCGCTATCCAGTGCGACCAAATCGACATGAATCCAGCTGCTTAGTGGAGGGAAGAGATTCCTGAACGGGCGCGGCCCAAAAGCGCCGAAGCCACAACGAGAGAACAATAGATGTGACAACGAAGCGGCCCGGCTGGGAAATTCATCATGGCAGCGGCCTGAACAGCGGAGGAGGTCCGGGTGCGGCATAGAAGCAGTGGCGCACACAGCGCGATCCCTGGTCAGCGAGGTGCGGTGAGTTGTTGGGGTGCGGGATAGGGCGCTGGGCAGCAGCATACCGGCAGACCCAGCGGGACATTGGCACAAGGCCATCGGCCTCCCGCGGAAGCAGAGAGGGGCTGCCCCCGGGCAGTGAACAGATAGGCGCAGGGACAGTGTCACGTCCACCAAGGCGCCCGCTGCACATTGCGCTTCTTTGACGAAAGCCGCGCTCCATCTCCGTGAGATGCGTGAGATATGGAGGGGTTTTCGGGCGCACTACAATTCCCGGCATCCCTGATCACGCGCTTGCGCAGGAGGCAAAGCAACGCGGATCCGCCCGGCTACGTAAGCCGAGGAGACTGATGGAATGGCGCAGATTATTCGATTCAGGCTGCCGAAGGCGGAGGACGTTCCAACGGCTTCGCTGCTTCACCGTTGGCTTTGGTGGGGTAAGGGTGTCAGTGACACCGCCAAGAGTCATACCTTGTATATTCTGGTAGTGTCGGCGTGGTGCCTCACTCCGCTAGCGCTGCTCTGGAACTGTTTGCTTTAGCGGACTTGAGTGACACCGCCAAGAGTCATACCCTGTGCTTCCTTGTATTTCGGCGTTGAGACTCACGCCGCTAGCGCTGTTTTGTGACTGTTGGCAATTGCGGACCGGAGTGACACCGGCAAGAGTTACTAGATGCTCTGTAGCATTGTAGGGCGCTGTTGAATACTAGCGCAGGATAAATTCATAGTTGCCTATTCTAAGGGCATTCAGGATACTTCGCATGGACTTCGCTGCTGTACCTCACGTATGGCTGGTATAACGCTCTGGTGTAATATGACGATATGAACTAGTACCAGGTGGTATATTACCATTCTACAACATTCAGCAACTTGTCTGCCTGACTTCAGTTCTCCAACATAATTGTTTTTTCTGTGTGTATTGTTTCGTCTTAGCAGGGGATGAGAGAGAGGTGCTGAGCTTAAGCGTAATTCCTTCTTCCCTTGTGAGGCCCACAGTCGCACGGGTAATGGTGGGTAAGGAGCACATGTCCTGGTATTATGTGGTAAAGACATAAAGAAAGATTATTGCTGATGATGTTTATGTATCCACAGTTCTCTGCTGTGTATCACGTATTGGTGGTACGAACAATCAGACAAGCATCCCATTTCTCTTAGAGGGTCAGATGATGATACAATCGTCCTCCTAGTTGTAGAAACATCCTTTGTTTCCTTTACAGGTATATAAGTAGATAGATATGAAGCGTTGGGTACTTCCTGAAAGGAGGGAGCTAAAGGATTGCAGTAAAGTCGGTTAAGTGTGTCTTAATCATCGTTTTTCTCCACAGATCTCCCTCCCCGCTGTTCCCTTCCTTTCCTTCCCCCGATTGACCCCCTCTAATGTCCGTGCTGTTATAGCATATCGGAAATTGAGGTTGTCAATAGGTGGACCCCATTGAGCAACGAACCGATCCTGAGAGGCCTCCGAGGGACCGTGACAGACAGGGCCTGCGTGTGTTTCCATCCATCCGCTGAAGCTTCTAGTTTGGTACAGCAGCGAGTGCCCGCGGGAGCGCTGTGAATGATATTAAGCCCGCGCCCGCCCGAGCCCCAGCCTTGCTCCCCCCTCTCTATGGTGCACTCCACACTAGCGCCACACTCCACAGCAGTGCCTGAGATCGGATGCAATCTCTCTGTGCCTCTTCAGCTGTGACAGCTTAGATGGCCCCTGCCTTTTTATCCCAGTGGTAGCCCTGCGATCCTGGAGCTTGTTGAATGTCTGTGTTGGCTATGTGGAGGTGTCTATGCCAAAGAGAAAAATTCTCAACCCCATGTGCTGAACTCTGTAACCAGGCCTCAAGCCAACATGACGTCATTCTGCCTGCTCCAATGCCTCCAGAAACAGTGTACGTGGCAGTGACGCTACTAATGACTGTTAAAGTGCCGAGATTGGCCTGACTGCACTATTCCGCACTCCCCCCTGCTAGTCCCTCTTTTTTTGTCACATTCCAGTGGCGCTCCTGCGGCATGGGCCGCAAAGACCCGAAACAACGTCTACTCCCTTTCGAGAAGGTTACTGAGTCCGCCCAAGAAGACCCTGGTACCATGGCAGAAGGGGGGCAAAAGGCAGCTGCATCTGACGATCCCACCAACCAGATGGCCTCTCTTCTACTAGAGATGAGGGCGGGCTTTAAGGCGCTAGATGTCCGCTTTGACACGCTAGACAAAAATATAGCTGATATGGGAGTTAAGATACAGGCACATGACAGGCGCCTTGACATGGTGGAGTCTCGCACTTCGGACCTTGAAGATGGCACAGCACAAATGCTTAAGAGGCTAGACCGCATCGAACATATTCTCAAGGATGTCGCAATAAAGAGCAAGGACTTAGAGGCGCGCAGTCGCCGAAATAATGTGTGCATTTTGGGGGTCCCGGAAACCACAGCCACTGGCCGCATGGACACCTTTGTGGAATCAATATTAATAGATCTGTTTGGTAGAGACTCCTTCACATCTGCTTTGTGGTTGAATGCGCGCACCTATCGTTGGGACCTCGGCCCAACCCAGGTTGCCCACCTAGACCAATCATAGCCCGGATCATGAACTTTAGGGATCGAGACGCTGCGCTCCGTCTGTCACGCGAGCGTGGTGAAATAATATGGCAGGGCTCAAAACTATCGCTTTTCCCAGATTTTACCATCATGGTATATGGTAATTTTGCCACATTCAAATTAAAATTAGGGTACTAGACAGATATTTTTGGTAATATATGCCAAGTGCCCTTGACAGTGCTCTATAGGAAAATCAAAATGACCTTACAAGAATCGTGAAGCTACTGACATGTAAGTCTAAACATTTCTCCTTCCTAGTTCAAACATACTTTGAGTTTCAACTTTTAACAACTACGCTGCTAGGCCTCTACCCCTCTTCCCCCCCCCCCCCCGTGCTAAGCCTTTTTTTGGCTATTCAGGGTAGTTTGTGATTAGGCCCCTGTAACCTTTTGACCCCATAAGGTATCTGCGCCAAATTTGCATCCTTTTCTTCCAACATCCTGGGGATTCTAAAGGTACCCAGGGTTTGTGGATTCCCCTGAAGGGGACCCAGAAATTATCCAAAATACAGCTACATTTTTTTTGGGGGGGGGGAAATGGGAAAAAAGTGCTGCAAATAAAAGCGCCTGGGTTTTTGCCTGCAAATGGTATCAAAAAACGGTTTGTGGGGCTGAAATCACAATTTACCCAGCTTTTAGGGAATGACAGACTTTTGTCAGAAAATCAAAAAATTTTACACAGTTGGCATTTTTCTGGGACATAGCCTATTTTTGCTATTTTTTGTGCTTTCAACCTCCTTCCAGTTAATGGTAGAAATGGGTATAAAAGCAATAATGAATCCTGGAAAGCTATACATTTTAGAAAAGTAGATAAAATTCTGAATTCAGCAAGGGGTCATTTGTGTAGATCTTTCAAGGTTTCTTTATAGAAACTGACAGTTAAATATAGGAAAAATTGAAAATTAGTTGTAAAAAAACAGCCTTTTGTGTCAACGTTTTCACCTGTAACTTCTTCTAATTATGACAGCTCTTTGAAAGCAATATACCGTTACATCCACTGGACCTTACTGGTAGTGGGGATACCAGGGGAATCCAGGATGGGCTGACTTGACTGGCTCTCACCAGGTTCTGTTACCCAGAATCCCTTGCAAACCTAAAAAATTGACAAAGAAAACCACATTTTCCTCACATTTCTGTGGTGGAAAGTTCTGGAATCTGTGTGGATCCACAAATTTCCACCCACCCCGCGTTCCCCAAAGTCTTCCGAGAAAAATGGTACCTCACTTACGTGGGTGGTTCAAGGACTCGCGACAGGCAAGGGCCCAAAACCTATTGAGGCGACATCAGAATTACCTGTAACAAACCAACCTGGTTTTGCAAGGGGGGGTCCCATGAGTTTTTGGCCCGGGACTCGGTGGCCATCTGGGGAAATCTACCAAACCCACACATTTCTAGAAACTAGACACCCGGGGGAGTCCAGCGAGGTATGGCTTGCGTGGATCCCCCAACAGCCTCCTACCCAGAATCCCCTGCAAACCTCAAATTTCGTTGAAAAAATCACCTTTTTCTCAAATTTCTGTGTGGGAAAGTTCTGGAATCTGTGTGGATCCACAAATTTCCTCCCACCCAACGTTCTCCCAGGGCTCCCAATAAAAATGGTACCTCACTTGCGTGGGTGGGACACGGACCCGCGACAGGCAAGGGCCCAAAACCCATTGAGGCGACATCAAAATTACCTATCACAAACCAACACGGTTTTGCGAGGGGGGTCCCATGAGTTTTTGGCCTGGGCTCGGCGGCCATCTAGGGAAATCTACCAAACCCACACATTTCTGGAAACTAGACACCCAGGTGAGTCCAGCGAGGTATGGCTTGCGTGGGTCCCCCAACGTTCTCCTATCCAGAATCCCATGCAAACCTCAAATTTCTCTGAAAAAATCACTTGTTCCTCAAATTTCTGTGTGGGAAAGTTCTGGAATCTGCGTGGATCTACAAATTTCCTCCCACCCAGCGTTTCCCCAGGTCTCCCGATAAAAATGGTACCTCACTTGTGTGGGTAGGCATAGTGGCTGCAACAGGAAATGGCCCAAAACGTACTGTGGAGACTTCAAAATTACCTATAAGAAAACAACCTGGTTTTTGGGCAGGGGCACCTGAGATTTTGGCCCCTGGCTCGGCGGCCATCTTGGGAAAGTACCAAACCCAAACATTTCTGAAAACTAGACACCCGGAGGAGTCCAATGAGGTATGGCTTGAGTGGATCCCCCAATGTTTTCCTACCCAGAATGCCAGGCAAACCTCAAATTTAGCTGAAAAAAAACACATACAGCCAAGCGCCAATCCAAACACACCGCGAGGCAAGCGCCAGTCCACGCACACCACCAGACAAGCGCCACTCCACGCACACCGCCATCACATTAAGGATTTTTTTTATACAAATAAGAAAACACAAACAAATTGCAAATAGATGCAAATCTACTAACACAAAATCTTAAACTAAATACGCTATGCAAATGTCAACCTTGAAACTGAACAAAAAATATTAAAACAATAGAGGCCAGGCAGTTCACTTTACCCCTCATGGATGCTCCCCAAAATTATTTTGCAGGTGGTACATTCTAAAACAAGCAGGCACACAGCCCAGGGTTAGAAGGACACTCGGGGCAGTACATACCAGTCTCCTTCCGCGTACCTCTTTGCCAACAGACTCCACATCTCCTACTGGGAAAGTCTTTTGAGGGTGTGGGAGGAATGTGACCAGGAAAGTGGCGATCTTTCAATCTAGCCACATCTTCCACCACTCCAACTCTAGGAACACTTGCCTGTTCAACTAAAACAAGTATGCCTATTACAGACTTCTGAAACTTAGCAAAAGTCATCTTTGACTCGGGGCAAGAATCCTTGAATACAACAAAACCATTAAAGGTTGCCAAGTTGAAAAGATGGATAGCCAACTTCTTATACCAAATGTAAGCCTTACGAAGAGCAGCGTAGGGTTCCAACCTCTGATCTACTCTGTCAACACCACCCATGTGCCTATTATAGTCCAAAGTGGACACAGGTTTGCGCGCTTCAGCAACCTGACCCCAAACAGTCACAGGAGAATTGCTTTCATCATGGATGGTAGTCAGCATGTAGACATCTCTCCTGTCTGAAAACTTCAAAGCTAGAAGTTCCTCGCAACGCAACGCACTGCACTGTCCCCACACAAGCTTTTGACAAACTAGTTCTTTAGGGAAACCTTTACGGTTAGAGCGGATTGTGCCACAAGCAACAATGTCCACTTTGGCCAATTCCCTGAACAACCACACACCAGTGTAGAAGTTATCTACATATAAATGGTGACCTTTGTTAAAAAGTCCTCCACCAAGTTCCCACACAATTTTCTCAGTCACTCCAAAAGTGGGCGGACAACCAGGCGGGTTAATCCTGGATTCCTTACCGGTGTACACCCTGAAATTAGAAACATATCCAGTCCTGCTGTCACATAGCATATACAGCTTAATTCCATAGCGTGCCCTCATACTAGGAATATATTGCCTAAAAACCAAGCGGTCCTCGAACAAGACCAAAGACTCATCCACTGCTATTTCTTTCCCTGGAGCATAGATCTCAGAAAATCGATCTACAAAGTGATCAATGACAGGCTGAATCTTAAAAAGACAGTCACACTCAGGGTGATCTCGTGGCAACGCTAAACCATTATTGACAAAATGCAGCATCCGAAGCAGAAGCAAATACCTATAACGACTCATGACTGCCGGAAATATATCCATTGCCATCAACGGACTAGTAGACCAATATGAAGACATTGATGGCTTCCTTAGCAAGCCCATCAAAAAAGTTAAACCCAAGAACTTCTTCATCTCTTCCAGATATGTGGGAGTCCACCGGGTAGCTCTAGAATGGGGCTTACGGCTGGCACTGTTGTCCCTCAAAAACTGTTCGGCATACAAATTAGTCTGCTCAACAATCTCTGCCAAAAACACATCGTCCATAAACAACTGAAAAAAAAACCCGGCAAAATGTTTTCTGTATTCACTCTACACCCTGGAACACCAGTAAAGTCTGGCAATGCTGGCTGCACCATGCCTGGGGCAACCCAGAGGTCATCACTTCCAACTGGAAGACTTGCAGCCTCAGGCTGCAACCCAGATGCCTCTTGCCGCACTATACCAACGGAAAGCCTTGCAACCCCAGGCTGCAGCCCAGATGCCTCTTGGCGCACTACCAGCACATCAATGTCCTCCTCTAACACAGGCACTTCATCCGCACTAAGAGTAGCTTCATCTGCACTGAGAGTAGATTCATCATCCGATGATTCCATGTGGAGAGAAAACTCACTGCCTGAATCATGTAGAGAAATAAAAAACATTTACATTGTACAAAAAAAAGTCTCTTACCAAACTCATGCAACTACACAAACCGCAGAACCACCAGTAACGAAACCGCAATCTGGAACAGTCTAAAGAGCAAAAGCCCTGAACTAGAACAAAAAGGGAGAAATAAAGCCTTACAATTGCAATTCACAAGAAATAAAACAATTAACATTATAACACGCTATGTCACTACCCAAATGGGGCCAGAAAGGCCCAATAAATGGGCAGAGCTGCCCCCAGCGAAGCTCTTCCGCTGCCATCCCCCTTTGTGGCAACATGTTAGACTGCCCATGGGGGGAGCACCAGCGCTCCTCCCATGGGTGGGTGCCATGACGGAGCGGTTCCGTCATGAGCACAGCCCAACCGATGCTCATGACGGAACCGCTCCTTCATGAACATCGAAGGGGTTAAAGAGGGGTCCTACCTCCACAAAATTGTATGTTTATTAGTGTAAGAGGCAATAAAGTTAAATCAAACAAGGATTGGCAAACTCAACATGTCTGCCTTGCATGTATGCTTGTTACAGACGTAGCCACAGGGTGGCGCCCTTATTCCATGAATGTTTTGAACTACATTAAACGGGCTAGTAACCAACAAGATAATGTAAAGAAAATTGTAACAAGCATTGGCAATGCCAAGAGGTCTGGCTTTAAAGGAATGTTGTATGGTAATGTGAAGCATTACAAGTAAACAGCATGGGGAAAGGATATACATTTGTACTGAAGCAAAGAACTGTTGAATAATACTAGTGTATGTAAAAAGGTCAGGTGACCGTTGCACTGTCAAGCCAGACCTAAACATCTACGTTGGTTAATTGTAAATGTAATTGCATTATATAGTGACGTCTCTCCTCCTGTCTGTGCTGCTGCCACTGAAAAACACAATACACTTCCTAGTTATCCAAGACACGTTTAGTAGCATTATAATGTCATGTGTGTGCCCCTGAAAAATCTAAATCAGGCAGCTGGATTTAACAACAAACTTATCACAGCTGTATCGAGGGCCAGCACTTTTATTGTGGAAGCGCACATCTTCTGCCCAATCACAACATGTACTGCTGGCTCCCAACATGTGGGCGGAGCCAAAGCTCCTTTCTAGTGGCGCTAACATGATAGGCTGGCGACAGCTGCTCTGTCAAGCCAGTCCATAAAACTGTAACAATTTGCAATATGCCTTGGATCTGTGGTCCTCTGTTAATGCCATTAGCTCTGTAACAGACAGCTAAATAAGTCTCTAGCCAGACGCCAAAAAAGGTTTAATGTGTTTCACTGGGACTAAAGGTGATACCTAGTAGTCGCACTGAGTGTATCACGTCTCTCCTTTCAAAACTGAGTGTATCACGTCTCTCCTTTCAAAATGGCAAACTATTTCTCTCATTCAGTCCAGACAAATGCACCTTTTGAAGGTCCTCAACCCTTATCACAGGCAACTTTCTACGGTTGCAGACACATCTTATGATGATTGAGGAAGTAAATCTGAAACTAAATGGAACGCCATTTTAAACACATGCTCACTTGGCCTCATTTTTTTTTTCTCATAAACCTTTTTTTATTGGTTTCTTTGCAAGGTATACAACAATGATGAAAAAAATGTTTAATCTTTGCATTACATTCATTGTTCACATTAACATAACAAATAAATTTCAGTCCTGTTCACTTGGCCTCATATTATAAATAATAGAGTAGTTGGCAGAAGAAACTGGATACAGGGTGTAGTCTTTGGCCATGCCCAGCACCCTGCCACCCCGCACATTTGCCCCAGGATAAAACCCGCTACAGTCTGTGGCCGTATGGAGAGGGCATTGCTGCAAGGAGTGGCATGCGGCTATGCACTACATCTATTCACAAACGGTAAATTTGATTTGTCAACTTCTGCCACCATTTTACAGTAAAAGTCGTCACTTTAAAATGGTAGCCGTTCACATAGGTGCTGGTAACAGGAGTGCAGGATTGTTGCACCCAAAAATAACCATGCTGAAGTTTAGAAGGCGTTATATAGCTTTTAACTTTTCACAATTGCTGTGCTTCAACAACAGGTCAAGTGCCAGTCTATGGGCTATATTCTCAAGGAGCTATTGGCGAGTTAATGGCACTTTAGTGCAGCCAAAGTCGCGATAAATGTATCAACCCATCCACAAGCTGGTGATAACAGCCCATAGCACCTGTTTACCTGCGATAGCAGCCACAAAAAACATCGCCACAGATTACCCTGGTAACTATCGCTAATGAGATGCAGAGTAGGCGTTCCCGTGCAAAAAGCAGCGACAACACCACTCCACAACATTCCCAACGACCAGCCAGATCGGCGATAAGATCACAAAACATGCGATAATGCGCGTTAGCAACAGGAAAGTAACACCTGCTCTGACCTGGTGCAAAGTCGGACAACAACCGGCAACAGACAAGGGGGCACAGCCTGAGCCACACCTGAAGAACAACGGATGCTCCCGGGCAACTGAACATGCAGCCCGGAGCCCCAATAGGGCAACAACATCCACCGCCACCAGGCCCCTGCTGAACCCCGCCTGGACCAACACTGAGGCAGCTCAGACAAAGACAGCGACCTGCTGAAAATGCACCAACCTCACAGACCCAAAACCTGGGAACGTCATTGCTCACCACAGGCTCAGAGGACAGCCATCCTACGCATCCTGACCACCATTGCCCATAGGCCGATGGTACCAACACAGCAGACAACCAACATACCTCCGCAGACAAAGCTGCTGGCTGTGCCGCACCTGTTGGCCTCTGGGACCTGCCAACCAACAACCGCCAGAGTCCGAGGAGTCTCACAGCCAGCCACATCCAAGCCCCCCCCAACTGTCTTGTATGCCATCATCAGCTTAGTACCACACTGCCTATCCTTCCCCCACACTGTGCAGGAACAGCTGGGGACCAAGCAAGGCGTCAAAGCCATAGCTGGATTTCCTCACGTGTCAGGGGGCAATTGAATGCACACATGTCCTACTTGTGCCCCCTGGTGACACTGCACACAATATCTGCAACCGAAAGCACACGCATACCATCACTGTGCAGGCAATAGTGGACCACCTGGGAATCTCCACCAACCTCGACGCCAACCACCCATTCCGAGTGCATGAGTCCTACATCTTCCGACAGCCCATCATCACCCGGCGCTTCCTGGCTGGCACCTACGGAAATGCGCTGCTTGTTGGCAAGTATCAAATGAACACACCACACACCTTAACTCCACAACCAAGCAACTCACAACACTGGGAATACACACATCACAAACTCACATACAACATGCCAAACAACATGCCCACCCACCAGACATGACAGCACAACTCACTCTGGCAACCTGGGCCAGCCATGCACATAAGCCATCAACTGCATGACACCTCAGCCACACGATAGCAGATTGTGGGAAGAGGTGGGGACCAGGCATGTGCGAATGAGGCAACTGACTGATGAATGACCATGTACACAATGCCAAGTGTGGCATTGAAGCGATGGCCAGACTGCAGTATGCAGACCACACACATATCCATGTCGACATACACCGCTGGTGTATGGAGTGCAGTGGACACAACCATGTCACCCCAGCCAGTGGGGAAGATCCTGGAAATGTTGCTTGTTATGTCACCCCCTGTAAGCGTGAGCAGAGTGGGCTGGCCCGGCGTACGCCGGGCATGCGTAGGGGTGTAAATAAAAAGCACGTCGCTCTGGGCATGCTCAACGACTCTGCCAGGGCGGCGCTCCTCACCCTGCCACGAGACCGACACCATCGCCGTGAGCGGTGTTGTCTGCGTTCCTGTGCACCTGCTACACCCCAGCCGCAGGGCCCCGTACCAGTCCTGCCAGTGCCGGTGCACCCAAGCCTCAATGCACACCTGCCAACACCGGCGTGTGTCGATGAGGGCCCACCAAGTGCTGGTGCAAGCTCCAAGTTAGAGTGCCGCAAACCTGGCAGCCTCCTCAGACCATCACGGCCTCCGCGACACCGGCCCGCTGTACTCCCTTCTCGTTGAGGTACTCCACCTGTATGCACAGCGGAAAAGTAGGTCACACATTTGGAACTGAGTCTTGATTACACTATGGCAGAGAACATAAATCATGGCCGATTTTATCTCACTATACTCCCATCGATGTGGTGCCACCAAGTCTGTGCATAGCAGTCCATCCACAGGTGTCTGTGGGCCCATGGGACTACTGCCCTCGGGCCACTCTGTGTTTGAGTTGTTCGCACATGTGGGACTGAGTCTTGATTTGTCAATGAATGAGTACATATCATCGCATGCAAAGAGAAGTGGAAAAGGATGACACGTTTTAGTCCAGAGGGTAAAAGGATCATCGTTACGGAGGTGATCGAACACCGCCGACAACTGCCCTGGTGTCACTAACTCTGCATCGCGAGCCAACGACACGTGGCCATGGGCCACTGCTGACAGCTGCCTCTGGCCTACAGTGCGGTCAAGTAGGTCACACAGTTGGAACTGAGTCTTGATCACACTATGGCCGAGAACATCAAGTATGGCAGATTTAACTCACTATACTCCCTTCGATGTGGTGACACAAAGTCTGTGCCTGGCATCCCAACCACATGTGTCTGTGGGCCCTTGATGACTACGCCGGCGGCCTACACTGAGGTCCAGCAGACCTCACCCCAATCCAATCCAGTCCGCACCAGGCAGGACACGTCATCGTCGCTGACTGACCACCCCCTTGGCCCTGGTGCTTTTGCCTCCGTCAACCACAAGTCACCCCCAAATGTCATGTTAACGTCGTGTGTTAGAGCTCCAGGAGGAGCCCGCTGGCCCGCGCTGACCGCTGTCTCAGGCCTCCACTGCGGTCGAGTAGGTCACACTATTCGAATTCAGTCTTGATTTATTTATGGCTGACTTGATGTCATTGTACAGGCCTCAACTCAGACTGCATACCCTTTCAGCCCCGGTGCCACTAAGTCTGTTTCCCGAGACCCATGGACACTTTCCGGTTGAACTTTGGTGGCGACTGAGTCCATGGACTTGGAGTTGTTGTCGCCATCATGTCTGTGATACTGACTTTGTGGCTAGAACGATGCTGTGGCATTCCACTCCTCCATTTGCTGCTTCGGGACAGCTTCCACCCTCTGCATCATGCCCTGGAGGACACCTTCCACTGCCCCCCGCAACCCTCTGCCACATACACATCGAACATTGATGAGGACCCGCTCAGCTCTCGTGGCCCATCTGACTGCACCGCAAGTCACCGTCCCATGGAGGGGTGACTGTGCCGGCCGCAGTGCATCCGGGGCCACTAACTCTGTGCTGGTCAGGTCCAGGACCCCTTCTTCTGAGATGTTGGATGGCCTCTGAGGCGATGGCCTTGGGGTCATCCACGTCATGTGTCTGTGGCCCTGCACCGTCCGCTGCCTCCGGCCTCAAATGAGGCCCACCGGGGCTCACACATCAAATCGAGTCCTGACCTGCCCGGACGTCGCATCACCGCAGGAGGCACACGCCACCACTGCCAGGTCCTACTCCAACTGCCAGTGTCGAAACGGTAGTACTGGCAGACTGACCGAGTTCCATGCACCTGTGGTGGATGACATCTTCTGCCTGATCCCCTGCTCAGCACTCCAGGTGCCCCTAGCTCTGTGCACCATGAATCATCGTCCATTACTGTTTTGGTTATGTGCTGTGGAGAGCTCACGCAGCGAAGTCACCTCAGGCAGTGTGGGAGACCAGGGACGACGATGAGGAAGATGACGCAGGTGTGACACCCCCCCACTGCAGCTGCATCAGGAATGTCCAGAAGGGACTCAATCCTAGACCTTTTCTTCACATGAGCACGCTCAGCTCTGGGGACCCAACCGCAGCACACTGAAACTCACGGACACTTCTGTTTGCATGTTGGGTGACCTCTGTACTTGCTCCGGCTTCCTCCATGTTGCTCAGCAGTTGACTCTGTTATGCAGGTGTTTTCTGTTTCCATTGCACTGGTGTCCACTGTTCAAGTTGTTGCCAGCACCAAGCACTCCGTGCAGGCTGCCTTATACTCACCCCAAACACATCCAGCACAGGTGTCACTGTACATGTGCCTCTGCCAATAAAGGGGCCGGGCGCACGTGCCCGTAGCCAGTTCAACATGATATCTGCGTGTGTTCCTGTCGTCTTGTTGTATGCATGAGGGCCCTGGGCCCTAGGACATTACATTGTGCTGTGTACAGTGGATGCAGACATGTCACCGCAGGCAGCGGGTTAGAGCTTGGACATGTAGCTTTGTCATCACCCACACTATTCATAAGGGCAGTGGACTGTGCCATCGTACACAGAGCCAACGTGGGTGTATGATTGATATGTGCGTGCCCCTGGGCGTGGTTCTGTACTGGGAATGTGCATCTGCATATGTCTCTATGGCATTGTGGGTCTCCTTTGTGGGGTATAGGTGGTCCCTGCAGGGTGATAGACACCCACGTGTGAACCAGTTTGCCTTCCATGGGTTCGGAACAACCCTGAAGATGTTGGGCCACCTCCTTTTGGCATTCTGACACCTGGCATTGGGGTGCCATGTGTGGGTCGGTGAAGTGTTGTGAGCCTGTCGTGCTTGCGGGTGCTTCATGCTGTGTGGTCTGTTGCAGGGCCTGGGTTCTCCTCTTTGTAGCTTGGCTGCCCTGGTTCTGGTGGTGGGTTGCATGGGATGTCCATGGGCTGTTGTAGGGCATCGGTGTCGAAGATGTGGTGGTCCTCTCCGACATCACTGATGTGTGGTCTTCTGTGCTCTTCTGGAGGTTTTGTGTGTCCCTCTGCAATGTGGAGGTGAGATGCATGTTGACATTGTTTGACGTGTGTTGGCACATTGTTCTTGTTTACATGCAGACTGTATGACAATGTACATTGTGACTGTTTTGGAGGTGCAGGATTTTGATGCGGAACAGTGTACATTTGGACTACATGAGGTTTTACGCGTACATTTCCATTTCACAGTTTTCAGCTCTGTCAGATGTAGTGGGCCTGTTTCGGTGCGTGTGCGGAGCCAGTTGTGTCCTGTTCTGAAGTGTCCGGGATGCATATTGTAACATATTGTGGTCAATGTGAATGTGCTGTTATTGCTATGTGTGTGTGCTGCAGTGTGCCACGGGGATAAAGGACATGATCCAGGGTCATTGTGGGTGTACAGTGTGCTCTGCTTATTTGTGCATGTGTGCCATTGTGCCCATCTCCCCCCGTCACCCCAGTCCCTGGTCTTTACTCACCCTGTTGATGTTGTGTCAGGTCCTCCTGAGCTGTGCCCATACTCCCGACTCCTTGCACGGTCTCGGCACTGTTGACTGTAGCCTCCGTTTCCTCCAGCTCCTCCTGTAGCGCAGGACTCCCACCTTCTGTCGCCGTTGCTGCCTTCCTGTTGGCAGCGCCTTTGTGCCTGGTTTAGGTTTTCACGTCATGCCAGCGCCTCTTGGCTTCCTCCATTGGTATCCTCGACACTGTTCCTGCATTCAAGGTAGTCTGATTGTGGGTCAGTTGCTGGTTGTGTTCTGTCACCTCCGTGACGCTGGTCTTGTTTTCCTGCGGACTGCACCCTGTCTTTGTCTCCCTCTTCTCCTTGGCCTACCCCGACCCCGTTAATCCTTGCTGGTGGTCTGTGGGGCTTGTGGGGTTCGCGTTGGCCTCTGCGCTCGGTCAGGGTGCATCCATGTTGCTACACACTTTGGCTTCTTTCTGGTGTGTTGTTTTTGTTGCTCTTCTAGTGCATTTCCATGCCAGATGTGTGGGATTTGCAGGCCTGCCGCTGGTTTTCGCTGCTTTTTGTATCGCGATTGGCCTCATCGCATCTTTTTGGGCGTTCGTGTTTCGCATTTTGGTGGCGTGGCGTTGATTTTAACGCGGTCAGTTGAGGCGTGATCTAGTGACTATCGCATGGTACCGCCGTGTTGTGAATACTTGGTTAACATGGCGTAAATTTCCCACGATAGACTGCGATGTTGTAGGTTGCGTTAAGTTACTTTTGCAATGATTATCACACGTTCTTGAGAATATGCCCCACTGTTTTCAGTCAAATTGCTGCTTATTCTTTTAACATGGAGATTGGTGTTTACTTTTACTTCCCTGCAAAGTTGAGCATTTTGTAAAGTGAACTGTATGACAATCAGGAAGTGTGAAAGAAAAGGCTGGAGGATGTCGTTTTTCCTAACACCCAACACAAATTAAATACCTATAAATGAATTGTACAACTTATTCAAAATATATAAGCAGTTAGGAATGCCCAAATGAAGCACATTTTTTGTAATTCTGTAGTGCAATGCAAACAAAGATTTAAAAACACATCAATACATTTGGTGATGCACAAATGAAATATTCGCTGAACTTGATTTCCACACGTTATTATTTGTGCAATGTATAGTTTTATAAGTAAAACTGCATGAATGTGCAACTTTAGTGGTCATTATAATACAAAATGTGCTGCTTGTAAATTACAATGTGGTACCACACCATGGTTTAGTATTAATTTGCCACAAGGTCCCCCTAAATGCACCACCAGCTACATTCTACACCTCTATCACTCTCCTTCTGAATGCACATGTTCTTTGGATTTTTCACAGTCCCTAAGACCTCAGTGAAGTAGCATTGATGGCAGCGCTCCCACTCTGAGACTTCTTCCAGCGCCAGCAGTTCGTGAATGCGTTCAGGGCTGTGGGAACCACCAGCCTGCATGAAGCCAGCACTGTTGTTCGACGGCTGGTTATCATTGTGGTTTCATGGTCAGAGGTGCCACGCTCTGGTCACAAGAGATGTAGTTGCACTATACTGTGTGGCTAGTGTCCCTCCTTAAGCACAGCCTGAAGTGTGCGAATTCATCGCATTTCAAAGTATAAAAGTAGATCAAAATTCAAGGTGATTTCCAACCAAAATGTTATTCCTGGTAATTCGCCAATGTGATAGACTCATTGTATTCATGAGTTAATCCAAAATCAAAAGTTCAACAATCTTGCATGTATCTGAAAGATAAACTCCAATGCATTTCGGGTATCATGGCTACCCTTCGTCAGGGAGATAGTTCCTGAAAGCATGAAGATAGGAGAGATTCAAGCGGCCTGCTTAGAAAAGCTGATGTTAGCTCATGCATGTGCTTTGTCTGAAAAAACGTTACTCCTGTGCGTTAAAGTTGTGAAAACGTTAAAGATGAAAAATAAATAAATAAAATAAACATCATCACAACATCAGTGGCACATTACTATTTGACTGGTCACAAGAGATACAGGTGGGCCAGAGTATTTCCTCTCCTGCGTGTGGCAAGGGGGATAGTTTGGAAGGTAGACACATCATTCACTGGCCTTTGGTCAAGGCATGTGGAGTGGGCTTGAAGCCAGACGATGGCGAAGAAAGCCTACACAACACCAGCCAGCCCTTAGGCAGACTTGACGGGGTAGGTTAAAGTTGAGAGACGGTTGATACAACGTGGTATCTTACGTTACAGAACCTGCAGAACATGGGCTTCTGTAACCACGTGATGATGTGCTGGTCTGTAACCCGCACATCCTCACTGGAATGTAGGTGGTGGAATTGTGAGGAGGTCAGATGGTGGAAGACTGTAATAGAGCTGCAACACTCCCTAGTTGTAGATAGGGTCTCTGTCCCTTTATACCTAAATAAAGGAGTTCAGTCTCAAAACCTGACGGTGTCATGGCTGATTTACCTGTTTTAACATTGGCGATGAGCGAGCCAACAAAAACCTAACGGGAGTTGAGAATAACTTGGACATTGGAAGACTTTGGAAGACATTGGAAGAAAGTCTGTGACAACATGCGTTCGTCCTTAATTTCAGCCTTTCATTCTAAAAGACAAAATGAATTCCAGACAGTTGAGGTAGCTCAGCTGAAGTAGAAAGGAGGGTCTCATGTGCTCTGATCCTGAGTGAGGGACAGTCAGATAAACAAGAAACAAGCCTTTTTGCCTCAGTGCCTGCTGCTTGAAAGAAATGTTAATGTGTGCAGTTTGTTAATCTGCAAATTTAGGGCCTGCTTGGAAGCAGTATAAGTGTTAATGAATGAGTCACTTCATACTTCCTGATGACCATGATTTATCCATTTGGAGAGTATTGTAAGGGTGTTACAAAGCTGCAGAGTGCGTGCTTTTAGTTATAAAAAATGATTGCACTAGGTACAATCTGTGTGTTAGTAAAGTTTATACTTTGGAAGTATTTATCTTTAACTAATTTTTTTTGTGCCTTTCGTAGCAGCCTATCTTATACTGTGTGTAATGCAAGTTTAAAACAATGACACGTTCACAGTGCTTTTCTGTGACAGGCAGGAACCTCCTAGCCCTGAAAATCCACAAGTCACAATTTCCTGCTACAATAACCAGGATTAAATTCCATGGGCCCAGATAGCGGTTTTGTAACATGAAGTAAAGCAATTTCCACCAACTAGATTAACTTGCATTTCTTTTTTATTTAAGCTGTGTGTTATTTTATATGTAGTTACCTAATGATGAAAGATCAACAAAATAGTTACAGATTATATTTGGTTCTTTTTGGACATGCCTTTGACTCCGCCTCCACGCTCACTGACCCCACCCTCATTGCACTCAGGGTTACATGATAGTGACTTTGAGAGCACTTTCAAGTTCTTCACTTCAAGATGGATCCTGTTTAAAAACCTCACTTGAATATGTTTTAATAGCCTGTGACGTTCCACGATCCATAACAGTAATATTGCTCATGATGTAAGGGACAGCAGCCATTTGGTTCACTTTGTTCACTCGTGGCGTTTTCAGGAGGGAGTGTTAGTAAATGTTTTAAAGGCCATGTTTAGAAACTTTCACTTCAAATAAACATCAATGCAATGCTGTGATCTAATGTACTGAATTGATTCCCTTCCATGTGTTAAAAGGCACTTTCTACATTTTCAAGTCTTTATCATGTTCTTACATTTAGTTTGTTGGGTAATATACATCCCAAATATTTGGAGGATTCTGCATGTTCTTTGGCTTGTAGGGATGAGTCAAACTACTGGTTCCATCTTGGCTTCAGAGCCATTTTAAGACCCAGGGAGTGCAATTGCCCATTGCCTGACCTTTTATGGACCCACCCCTGCCCATGCTCCACAAGCACAACCAATGAACCATTGCACCAGCCGAGTTTGCCAGGGTGGGTGGTGTTTTTTCAACCACTTCTTCTGTTTCTGGCCTCTCTGCTGAGACTACTCTCTGGGTATGCAATTCTTTCCAATACTTATGGGAGGCCCATCTGATTTTAGAAATAGTTCCATCTTGTTCTTTTCTTCCATACTTGTGCTGTTCTTAGCAATGACCATTGGAATCAGTTGCTGCGGAGCTCCCATCATCTCTCGACTTCTTCCTGCTCTTTGTTTGGTTGTCTGGGCTTCCATTTCTGAGATACATGTAGAGTCCCTGAAGCACTCTCTAATGCAGCAGTCAGTCCTTCTTGGTGCAGTGAAACTACAAACAACTTGTGGGTACTTCACATCCTGACATTAGGTGTGAGACTCACCCACAATAGCTGCTCTTGCACATTCATTTTTGTTTTAGGTTTGACATCTAGTGGAGGACAAGGTGAACCAGATGGTTTTGTTCAGCTTGCTTAAACAAGCAGAAAATGGAAAGTCACTTACATTAATGCTTCCCAAACTGTTGTGTGTTTTAAAATGTTTAGAAACATAATCAAAATGTTGCTGTTGCTTTCTCTCCAAGAACGATTGAGTAGATTTGGGTATGGGAGACCCCCTTGGCACCGCAGTCAAGGGCATCAATTTGCTATTGAACGAGGACATAATGTACCACCTCAATGTAGCCTATGAGCACAGTGAATAAATTGTGCAATATAAAGACTAGTAAATAAATGCACTATTCAAGTAGTGTGGAAGGTCCTCTGCTTGGATGTGTGCATAAAATTGATCTTTCATCCTGAATTCTTGTCCTGAAATTTGGCTCTTTGTCCTGATTTTTTATTTACTTGAATTCTTGTCCTGAAATTTGGCTCTTTGTCCTGATTTTTTATTTACTGTCCTGCCCAGAAGTTGCCTTTAGGGCAGGTGGTCATCCTACAACCTGGATATCAGGCAAGGTGCGGGCAGCCCCTGGGTGAGGCGGGTAGGGAGGTTTAAATGAAGAAGTCTGCCACAGCTTTTCCCAATCCTTTTCGAGAGCCATGGAAATTTCCAAGGGTGAAGTTAGCACATTATTCCCCAGACCTGCGACAAATTTTGAGTAAAATCTGTACTGCTGCACATCAACACTTTGGAAGACAGGGATATATCATTAAACTCCCCTGAGGCAGGCCAGGGGGATTAGAGAGTTAAGCCCTTCTTTATTGAAGCCCTTCTAAGTCATCAAGACAGGCCAGAGAGTGTTCTTGTAAAACTGGGTGGTCCATAGTCCCATCCCCTACTTATAACTAATGCCGTTTTTCATTCTGCAGTGCTTGCCTCCCACCATATGTTTGAGAAGAACTGGAAGTTTTTGTTATTCTTTACAAATAGGCCTCTTCGACCAAAAAGCTACATGCCAAGTCTTTGTTACCACCACTGGATGGTGCAGCATATTTACCATAGGGAAAAACATTCTATATTATATCCCTAAATTTATCAACAATCTGATGCTTTACACGCTAGGCTTAACTCAAGATGAAATGATTATTTTGCATTCGAACATACCATGCGATACATAATTTGTTTATTTTAATGCTGAAACTAGTTTTAAAAAAATGTTTGTGCAATGTATATTGTTTACATTTTCAGGAACCAGGACAGCAACAGCGTGTAGACACGCAAATAATTGCTGTGACTTTTAATATAAGTAGGGCGGTGCTGTACAATGCTCTGACCCTACAGTGGGATTTTACTATGGACACTGCAGTCTTCCAGCCCTAGAATTCCTGGAGGATGGATGTAGAGGGGACGGATGTAAATGGACCAGGATTTGGTTATGCGGTATAGACATTGAAAGTCTCTTTTGACGGTAGCCATTAAAATCTCTTTTGACGGTACCTTTTCAGCTTATTTCCACTTTTAATGTCTGCCAGGAAGTGGAACCCAACTGTATTGTACTCCACTTCCTCCCTTGCCTCATCTACTTGTGTGGTTTGAAAGAATGATATTTTCTGACATAATTTTGGTTCGGCTTTTGAGAGAGAAGTGTACAGAAGGTCTTAGCAGACAC
Source organism: Triturus cristatus (assembly GCF_964204655.1). Taxonomy (NCBI): domain Eukaryota; kingdom Metazoa; phylum Chordata; class Amphibia; order Caudata; family Salamandridae; genus Triturus; species Triturus cristatus. The sequence goes on from NC_140591.1 coordinate 1,452,203,854, forward strand.
TCCCCTGAGCTCTGATTGGTGCACAAGCAGGGCTGTAAACCGCTGCTCTTCATGGTTCACTGACCCCTGGCAGTTCATTTGTAGGTTTTGTGGGCGGTGCATGGCCGTCAAGGGATCCCAGGTCACCATGCGGTTTTTTTCCTGCGGGAACGTTCCAGTGATGCTAGTGTGAGATGGCTCCAGCCTTCAAATACGTGTTCTTCCTATTGCACGTCGCAAGTTAGATCTCTTTAAGCTCTGACCTTATGTAAACAAGCATTTGCAATGCAATCGGTCTCGCATTTGCGAGAGTTTGAGCTATTAGCATTGTAAATGACAGTGCCTTTTATTTATGTTTTACAAAAACCAAACTTAAATAAAAAGCATTGGCATTTACAATGCCAATAGCTCAAACTCGTATAAATGCGAGACCTGTTGCATTGCAAATGCTTGTTTTTTCTGCCTTTAGAAAATGCAATACTTTGAAGTGCTCTGACAGGGCCAGCGGGTAAGAGGACGCAAAGTAGACGTGGGCAGTTGGCGGGTGGAAGCGTCCTGTGTGTGGGAAGCGGGTGCAAGTTATAACGGGTTAGGAAGGGAGAGTAATTGTTTAAAAGAAAAATGTACTTTAATTACATATTTATTTTCCGAATTTGGAAAATTCAACACTTTAAATTGCTCTATTGGGGGCAGCGGGTGGGAGGACGCAAAATAAACGTGGCCAGTGGGCGGGTGGAAGCGTCCTCTGTGTGGGAGGCGGGTGCAAGTCCTTTGGAAAATGCTAAACTTTATATTGCTCTATCGGGGGCAGCGGGTGGGAGGACGCAAAGTAAACGTGGGCAGTGGGCGGGTGGAAGCGTCCTCTGTGTGGGAGGCGGGTGCAAGTAAGGACAGGGGAGGGAGAGTGATTAATTTTTGAAATAAAAATGGACATTAGTACGCCAAAAAAAGTAGACGCTACACAATTGTGTGGTTATTGAAAGTCGGGTCAGAGGGAGGAGGGTGAAGACGGCGGACTGGCAGAGGGGGGAGCGCAGTAACCGGTATTTTTAGGAGGAGCTTGAGGGTGTCACAAAGCCCTCTTTACACAAACTATGTCGAGATGTTTCCTAAATCACAGCTTTAATGTTTCTGAAAACCCTGCATTAACACATGAGGTTCCAAATGGAACTTCTGCCCGTAATTAAAAGTCAGCCTTGGCTCAAGCTTAAACATGGTTTGAAAAAAATTAAAGTTAAACGGCTCCAACTTATCGCGCGACATACAAAGGCAGAAAGCTGACAAGGAGGGAGTGCAAAAAATAATGAAAGTGAATAAGGGAGGGGGTGGCAAATGGCGTGTACATTTCGCGGGCGCTTTGATGTTCGCAGTGGCCACGGCTCACTGTGCACATCAAAGCGGCCGCGAAATGTAAGTGATCGCGATCACACTTCAAAGCGGCCGTGTGGCCCGCGAAAGTGAAAGCAAACGAGTGCTTTCAGGCCTCCAAATGGTGCGCGCGCCCGGACGGCGCACATGCACTGTATTTGGAGGCCTGAAAAGCCACTGTTTGCACTTCCAAAACTCGCTTACTATAAGTCTCGCCAGAGCAGCGCTAAAGCGCTGTCTCAGGCGAGACCTAAAAACAAAAAATGACATCCTGAATGTATGATCGAAATGACTCTATCGCCTGTGTTACTCCATTCAGGCGCGCAACGCCCATTGGGCTCAAAGGGCTTCAGCCCCCCACCCCCCTCCCGCCTCCTCCCTAACTCCAGTACTTCACAGGTTTTTTTGTTTTTGTTTTTTTGTTGCATATTTATATAGCGCGAACTCGACCCGAAGGTATTGGAGCGCTTTACATGAGCACCGCATTTACATTGCACATTCAGGCACGGGGAGATTTAGTGATTTGCCCAGAATCACAGGATGTCGACGCGATCTCAATTATGTCCTCGTTTTAAAGACAATTTGCGTGTTAACGAGGCTTTGTTGTTTATTCACCCCTTCCTTTCCACTCTGCCTATTGATGGAAGAATCACGCTCTTGCAAGTGTGACAATTCACACTATTCCAAGCCCCCAAAGCAATAAGAATTGCTTGAGTGGCAGGTATTAATCAATGTTAATGTATATTGAATTAATAAACATCTGTTGGTATTCCCATACCTCAAATGGGCAGACACCACCACCATGTGGCAGACTGTCATAACCTCGGTGCTGACAATTAAGTGCCGGTGCCGAGCTCCGGAAACCACCAGCTCAAATTAAGCACAGTACCCTTCCCATGTAAATCAGATTTTAATCAGGAATTTATTGAACAAATCAAAAGCATACTCGAGACAATATTTAGTAATGTGTTATAGAAAACAAGGGGTAACCCAGGGACCTGGGCTGGACACATTTTATGAAAAAGGAGTGGTTCCCATCGGGGAAGTATGGCCTTGGACTTCTGTGGCAATAATATCTTACAAGGATTTCAATTATGCTTTTAAACAAATTTAATTCACATAATGCAAAAAATATATCTTTGACATGAGTCAAAACACACAATCAAAATTAAAACCAATCCACATATATTAATGTCGCCCACAACTTTCAGGGAAATTCATTACAAAGAAGGCTATGCCAGAGAAACACGCGTATGGAGTCAGTCTCTACCGCGGGAAAGAGACGGACCCAGTCTGCATGCTTCTTCTGCAGTACCCTCTTTGTGATTAATTCCTTTTGTGGGGCATGATTGTAGCGATTCTGTACTCGCAGCCCTGATCGACGTGGAAGCACGCTTTGAAGTTATGAGTCTTGGTGTTTTTTGGAAGATGCTGGTGATATTTTCTTGGAAAGTGTGGTTGCGATACTCTTCGCACTACATTTCCTGCTGCTATTTGTAGTCATTTGTTTGTTTCTTGGCACAAGCCATAGTGTATGGTTCTACCCTATCTATCAGTTACATTGATACAGTCCCCTGCCTCTCTTGAGGTTTTCCCTTGGTTTCGTGTGTGATACACTCTTAGTTGTGGGTCTCTTTGCCCCAACTAATCGGTGTCTCCATTACATACTAGTTTGTCCGGATGATGACCCTCTACTAAATCATTGTGTTTAGGGGTCGAAAAGTCAACATTAATATACGTGGACGGGTTTTAATTTTGATTGTGTGTTTCAACACTCATATGTTGAGTGTCAGTGGTAACATCATATTGTCACAATCAGTCACATGTATATATTTTTGTATATAGTACATGCGCACCTTTATGCACTTCACTTCACTTTCACTATGCTGCCACTTGATAGGAGCATCTTATGTTATTTGAATAAGTACGAAATTTGAATTATAATGCATAAATGAAATCCTTGTAAGTTATTATTGCTGTGGAAGTCTAAGGCCATACTTTGTCAACTGCAGAATCCTCGGGATCGGAACGATGCGCAGAATGGTCCACCTCTTATTAGCCCCAGGTCTGAAGTGCTGCAATAGCACAGACTGTTGAAGTGATCAAGCGAGGCAAAGATGGGAAGGGAACTGCTGGGATAGGAGACATCAAAGAAATTATATATATATATATATATATATATATATATATATATATATATCAACAAAGTGATCCTAGACTCTGGCGCACACTTGCAGCGGGTGCTCTGCGTACGGGCCGGATCCTGGCCACGAATTTTCACCTCTCCAAACCATTAACGCGGCACTCAGGAGGGGATATTCAAAATGTGTTTATTACGTACAGCTCAACCAACGCGTTTCGGCCCTCTCACGGCCTTGCTCACGGTCAGTGAGTCCTTTCTCCATTACACTCTATATACGCCCATGTGGCCTTAATGCGGCATTATGGGAGTTGTAGTGCATTAAGATACATAGTTACATTTTGACATGAAAGGAATCAATTTTACTGTTATTTACAAGACAGTTATTCATTGGAGTATTTATAAATCATTGGTGTAGTACCAAATAGATTCATTATTCTCTTTTGTAGTGTCACGTTCATTAATATATGATTCTCCTTTGTCTAGTACAAGAGTATTCATTAATATTGGTGACAAGTACATTTTGTGGCAATTGTCTCATATTTGCATAGTTCTGATAAGAAGTTATAAATGTGTAGTACATCAACAAAGAGTAAAGGGAAGAAAATAATTAAAAAATACAAAAGGGGAAAAGAAAGAAAAGGGAAAAAGAAAACGAAGAAGAGAAGAAAAAGGAGAGAGCAAAGGAAAAGAGGGAGAAGAAAAAAGAAAGAAAAAAGAGAAAAGAGAATAAAAAAAGGGGGAGAGAGAGAAAAAGAGAGAGAAAGAGAAAATGAAAAGGAAAAAAGAGAAAATAAAAGAATAAAAGTTTTTTTTCTGTTATCCTAGTATAGATTCAAGAGGTCAATAAGTTCATCAATGTCCTGTTTATCCTATATGTTGATGTTCACTCCAGATGTACAAACAGTTCCTCGTCATTATTCATTCCTCTCGGTGACTTGGTTTTGACTCTGATAATGTAACGGGATTTAAGTTGGCGCAACTTTTTGGTTCTATTTCCGCCTCGTTCATTCGGCATGATGGTATCAATTCCATAATAGCACATTGCTCGCCAGTTTCCATTCTGGCATAAGATCATATGTTTCGCAGTTGCATATGAAATGTCTTTGTTTTTAACTGCTCGAATGTGCTCGAGGATGCGTTTTTTCAGTGGACAAATAGTGCTGCCAACATATTTTTGACCACAAGTGCACTCGATGACATAGATTACAAATTTTGTAGTGCATGTTATTTTTTTATTTAGTATTATTGTGTTCCCATTTGGTTCAATGATGTTTCTTACATTTTTACCAATTTTACATGCCTTACACGAGTTACATTTTGTAGACCCATTTCGTTGTTCTGCTAGCCAATTTGTTTCTTCTTTTTGTACGAAGTGGCTACTTACAAGCATATCTTTTAGAGATTTAGTTTTTCTGTATGTCACATATATCTTCACTTTCTGTATATGTTAAGTACTATGTGTAGAGGTATTGTTGTCTGAAACACACATGTTTTTCTATACCTGTAAAATAAAGAAACAATACTCCACATTCACTGCTGTGGGATCACCAGATGGTAATAACCAAAATCCCTGGTATCGTATGCTCAAATGGAAGAGTAAAAGACTCAAATCTCACTGTACCTCTATCTCTTCTGGTAAATAATTATGTGTAAAACATATGTGATAGGAATACAAACAACATATCACCCACCCTGATATCTCAATGGCCTAGTATCACAGGGTTGGAGAGCAATAGATCCAGGAACTCTACATGTGACCCCTGTTAAAGGCGGCAAAACAAAATCCGCCAAAGATTACACTTTTGAGCGCTAGGTGCTTTTTAATTTCATAGCACAAGAAGCAGCTTCAACTAGGATTCAAGAGGCACGGGCAGTTCATCTTCATGAAAGTGTATCAGCCACACTCCTTAGACAAGGTCTTGCATATCAGTGAGTATCACAGAGAACACTGACATCCGGAGAGAATAAGATGAATACCACTGTTGGCTACTTCAGCTCATCTGAGCTCAGGAAAGGTAGACCTTATACCTACATAGCATTGTACACTTTTAGTATTCCAATGATAGTGCACCCATGAGTTGCACCGTAACCAACATTGGACACCTTATTCCTCTCCGCTTGAGTTCACAGTTGTGTGACTCACCAATGGAGGAAATAATTGCCAGCAGCTACACCGAACAGTACAGCAGGAATCACATCCAACAAGCATTTGCAATGCAATAGGTCTCGCATTAGGAAAGTTTGAGCTATTGCTATTGTAAATGCCAAATTGTGTATTTATGTGTTGGTTTTGAAAATAGCTAAATTAATAGCTTTGTCATTTACAATTCCAATACTTTAAACTTTCGCACCAAATACATAGCACCGACAAACATTGACCGAAAACAAAAAAAAATGCTTAAAATGCGTTTTGGAAACGTTTTGTTCCTATAACGTTTGTGACTTTTAAAAAAAGTGAAAATGCACCTACTGACATCGTACAAAATAGGGGGCAGTGTGTAAGAGGGCAGTGTGTGAGGGGGCATTGTATGAGGGCAAAGTGAGTGTGTAAGGGTGCGGGATGTGTGTGCGTGTGTGCAGTGTGTGTGGCCTAAAGTAGTGTAAGTGGGTAATGTGTGAGGGTGCAGAGTGTATAGGGCTAGTGTGTCAGTGGGGTGCAGAGTGTGAGGGGGGTGCAGAGTTTGAGGGGGGTGCAGAGTGTGGGGGGTGCATAGTGTGAGGGGGGTGCATAGTGTGAGGGGGGTGCAGAGTGTGAGGGGGGTGCAGAGTGTGAGGGGGTGCAGAGTGTGAGGGGGGCAGTGTGTGTGGTCTGTGTGAGAGTGATGAGTACAGGCCCCAGCTAGGCCCGCAGAATACAAGGGTTCGCTCTCCTGTAACAAAAGCTAGAAGGAAGTTGGCACGGAAACTGCAAATACAAAGACAGAATTTATTAACCCTTAAGGGTGGTCCTACAACCTACACAACACTCTTCAGTATTGCATAGAGTAGCACACTGAACTTACGTACACGGTCCCCTTTTATACACAATAGAGGGGCTCATAAGTGGGTGGATACAACATGGAGCAAAATTCATTACCATTTATGGACATTTTCGATACAGGATCAATATGTGGGCGGAGTTAACAATTTCCTGAGCCTGCGAAAACATGGTCAAACAAGGACTAACTGATAACAGATGTGGTCAAGTCTGGGCATGCGCCAGACGGACAAAGGAGCTATTTATAGACTGTTACTGGGCAGATTACAAAAGCAACTAGCGAAAAGATAGGACTCTTCTCGTGCAAAGCACGTGGAAACATGAGAATACAAAATGGAGCCCAGACATTAGTCAACATAAGACGAGAAGCATGTTTTAGCTTAAAGAGAATTCATGTCTTTAGTGAATGCTTAATCATCTCGCTGTTTTAGTTTTCAACAGACGACCCTTTCAGCATTTACTGAAGACATTCGGCTTATTAGGATAATCATCATATATGTCAATTTTCATCATCTCTTCCACCTCTTTGTTTAAATGTTTCTGATAGGTGACATTGGCAATAGCTTTCTTATCAGGAATACAGAATGACACACATAAGGAACAGAGTAAAGGACCACACTGAACACAGATGCAACAGGAAAACAGAACTGCTACAATAATACAGAGACCAGTTAAAACCTTCCATCCCCATGTAGTGATCAATGCCCAAAACCATCCAGAAAAGGTCCAAGTGCCATTTTCTGTATGAATCTCAGCTGCGATTTTATGCAATTTATTAATAGCGTTATAAACTGATGGCGTGTGGTCAGGAATGAATACACAACAACTACTTCCGATAATTTTACATGCTCCACCTCTGTCAGCTAACATAACATCTAATACCATACGATTGTGTAATGCAACAATCCAGTAATTTGTAATTCTTCCGTAAGATTCCCAAGAGCAGCAGCGGTTTGATTCGTCACAGCCTCTACAACTCTTGTTAACCTTCGAACCTTCCTACTATTTAGGGCAGCTCCAACAAAGAAGAACAATCCTAAGTTAAAATCAACATACTGCTGTAAGCTAGTATCAGTTTGATCAACATCATCAATAGACAGAGTACGTTTATACCTATTTACAGTCACATTGTTCAACAACTTCAAATCTTTATGATAGGATGCAGGTGCTAAGAATACAGGAGGTAATAAAAACGCTACATAACATACTCCGGACCAGCCGGGTGGTAAGCGATAATAACCCTTATTCCCACATACGAAGTATGTATTATGGGAAGCTAAGAAAGTACTATTATTTAATCCATCTATATTCAAAACAATAATACAGTCACTAACACCAACAGGAATATGGCCCACACTCTGAACACACAGGTCCGCTTGAGCTTGTGCCACTTGAATCACAAATTGTTCGTTCCCAGCAGTGTCTCTGGTGTTCGTGAAGATGTAGGGGATCGATTCATTGTCTGGTCGATATTCTTCCCACTCCCATATTGTCCCATTCGCTTGTGGATAGCCTTCTTTATCTTGATGACATTCCCTATTAAGTCTAAAAAGCATTCGTCCCACTGTAGGTTTTCGTGTAGCAAAAAGCAAAGTGTACCATGCTCTACAAGAGCCATTATGAGAGAAAGGAAGAGGTATAAACGGCGTTCCTCCTTTCTTCTGATGAGCTGGCATCATACCACATATCCAACAATTCGTAGCATTTGTAGCAACATGGGTATGATGCAACATCTGGATGAAAGTATTATTCAAATAAGACTGACTATGCTTTAATTCTTGATACGGAAGGGTGTAAAAGTAGTGCTCCTCAGGCACTGAAGTAGTCAAGACAAGTAACTCACGGGCAAGAGTCACATCCTCAACAAACCACGTAGTTATACCAACAATAGCTACAATGATAATAAAGGTTGTCGCACAAAGAATCTTCTTCTTCTCCATCTTGTAGAAAAAGTCAATATCTTCCGGAAACTAAAAGGTTGTCAGAACTCTTCCCCTTAGGCAGCCGTTGATTTCTTCACCAGCGGGCCAAGACGGGTGTCACTACACTAATGCAGGGCTGATCCCCCCCCCCTTGCCTCATTGGCTCTCCGTTTCACTAACCTAAGGACCGTTCTGACAACGTGTCTGGATACAGAAAAAATCACTTCCTCGGTCTGAGATGATATCTTCCTCCTCCAGGAATCGCTTGGTCCGGGAAGAGCTCCTCAGTGTCATTTGGTTCCACAGCACGGCCTTTCTTCGCGGTCATGACTTCTCGATGGTCGGTCAATACAGCAGGCTCCACTAATCCAGGCGGCACTCTACGACAGTGCAAGGAGTGGATCCAGTTCTTCCGATTGGAAACTCGCACAGCTGTCCTCGTTGCGAGCAAGACTTGCTCAGGACCAACCCATCTCGGCTCCAGACTGTTCGTCCTTTCGAACACCTTAATCATGACATGATCCCCAGGTCGGAGGTTATGTCCTTCACCTGTGGACCGATCAGGGAGCGCTTCTCGAACCTGTTGATGAATAGAAACCAAATTATCCGTTAACTGTGCCAGATAATCATTCATCATTACACAAGGTACGTCATACACTGACTTTGGTTTCGGTGGACCCCAAATATTCATTGGGCGTCCGAACACGATCTCGTAGGGTGTGAGACCGGTCCGAGAATGCGGTATCGATCTAATTGACAATAATGCCAGCGGTAAAGCATCTGCCAAGTCAAAGAAGTCGAAGCTTGGATCTTAGCGATCTTAAGCTTCAAAGTACCGTTATATTTCTCAACCAATCCCGCAGACTGAGGGTGAAATACTGCATGAAACTTCTGAGTAACTCCTAGCCCTTTCAGGACATGCTTGATAACGTCTGCTATAAAATGAGGTCCGTTATCACTCCACAACAATCTACAAACACCATATCGAGGGAAGAACTCCTTCAATAGCATCTTAGCTGTAGTCATTGCAGTATTGTCTTTCGTAGGGTATGCCTCAACCCATTTACTGAAGGCACAAACCACTACTAGAACATACTTCAGATTGTTACAGCGCTCAAGCTGAATGTAATCCATTTGCAAAACCTCAAAGGGTGCAGTAGGTGTTGCAAATCCTCCTGCTGGAGTTCGTGTACCCTTTCCTGGGTTGTACCTCAGGCAAATCATGCAGGTCTGCACTACCCTTTTTGCCGTACTAGCGATCTCCGGATGCTCCCAAACTCGTGTGAGTAATTTGACAATTGCAGAAGCTCCGACATGCGCTAGTCCATGTGCCATCTGAACCATAGGTTGTACGAAAGCGGTGGGTAACTTCCATTTATCCATCTGCTTACTTCTCCAACACCCTTCATCATCCAATTCTCCATCTTTGGACCATTGCTCCCGTTCCTTATCGGAAGCGGTCCTCTGTATCTCCAGCACTTCTCTCCTAGCATCGTGCCATCTTTCTGCCTGTGACTTTACAACATACATTGCAGTAGCGCCAGGCTGCATCGCAGTCTCTCGTGCCACCCGGTCTGCTAAAGCATTCCCCTCTCCAACTTTATCAACCACCTTTTTATGGGCACTACATTTAACTATAGCAATCTTCTTCGGATATGTTAATGCAGTCAAAAGGTTGTGAACTAACTCACCATACATTATCTGTGCTCCATGTGACGTTAGGAACCCTCTCTCCTTCCAGAGTAGGCCAAAATCGTGCGCTACTCCGAAAGCATAGCGGCTATCTGTATAAACATTCACACACAATCCTGTACTGAGCTCACATGCTCGTGTTAATGCTATCAGTTCCGCTGCTTGAGCTGATTTCTGCGGTATGCGTGATGTCTCCACTATTGTTTGTAATGTGGTAATTGCATACGCTGCTGAAGTCGTACCATCTGGTAGCTTCAGGCATGATCCGTTCTCCATCTACATCTGTAAAGGGCGTATCCTGGAGATCAATACGACCCTTTGTCTGTTCCTCAGTCACAAGAATACAGTCATGTGCTTTTCGCGCTTCGGACTGAGTTTCCGGGAATGGCAACAATGTGGCTGGATTTAACGTTGCACACCTCTTTAACGTAATATGAGGAGCCAAAAGCGTCAACTCATATCCCTTTAAACGAGCACTGGTCAAATGCTGCGTTTTTGTCTGGTTGAGCAGGGCATCAACAGCATGGGGAACTAATACCAACAACTTATGGGATAACACAATTCCCTCGCTTTGGCGTATTGACACAGCTGTCGCCGCAACCGAGCGAAAACAACCAGGCAATGCTCGGGCAACAGGATCAAGTACAGCCAAAAAATATGCACAAGGGCGCTGCTTGTCGCCGTGCATCTGCACTAAAACTGATAATGCACATCCATCTTTCTCATGCACATACAGTGAAAAGGGCTTCGTATAATCAGGGGTACCTAACACTGGTGCTGAACAAAGGGCTTGTCGTAATTGCTGAAAAGCAATTTCACACTCATTTGACCAAGGAAGAGGGATTGGTGTATCTTTTGTCAAAAGTGCTAACAACTGTTTAGCTATGTTTGAAAACCCCTATATCCATTGCTTACAGAAAGAAGCAAGACCCAAAAATGCACGCACATCCTTCTGTGTGGAAGGTACTGGCGTGTCCAAAATTGCTTGAATACGATCTGGTGTGAGTGCACGCCCCTCCTTAGACAAAAGGTGACCCAAATAAGTCACCTTAGGTCTACAGAATTGCAATTTCTTCCTCGACACTTTGTGATAGTGAGATGCCAAAAAGGAAAGCAAGGATAACGTACACTGCTCACACAGCTCAGGAGTGTCGGCCGCCAACAAAATGTCATCGACATATTGTATAAGGGCGACACCATCAGGCAGAACAAAGGAATCCAATTGTCTTTTCAATGCTTGACTGTAAATACTAGGGCTCTCTGTATAACCCTGAGGGACTCTACAAAATCTATAAGACCTATTATTCAAAGTAAAACCGAAAAGGTATCGGCTATCGGGATGAATAGGAATCGAAAAGAAAGCATTTTTCAAATCAATAACTGAAAATGTGGTCGCCGTTGGCGGGACCAAAGTGAGTAACGTCGTGATATCAGAAACCACTGGATACTGAGGTATCACTATCTTATTCACTTCCCTTAAGTCAATGATAAAACGATAAACCCTAGTATCGGTATCTTTCTTCAAAATGGGTAAAATAGGACTGTTGCAGACATTGTAGGGAACTTCCTCCACCACTCCCACCTTAATCAGATCCTGCACAATCTGTATGAGTGCCTCCTCCCCCTCCTGGGAAATACGATACTGAGGGAGGCGTGGTAATACCGCACCCTCCTGGACGCTAATGTGGACAGGCGGGATCACCATCTGTCCCACATCAGTATCCGAAGTGGCACACAAAGTATGAGGGAGAGAAGCTAATACAGTATCCTCCGCAACCACACACATCCGGTCTGCCATAGGGTGATTATCGTTTAATATCACACGTACTCCAGTAGGGGAGCAGCGGATCGTAGCTCTGAAGTGCTTAAGCATATCAAGACCCATAATGTTGTCAGGCGTGTTTGGGGCAAGCAAAAACGGACAGGGTGCAGAAAAGTGGTCAACATGAAATGCAAGGGGTCGGGATAGAGGCCTTCGAGAGAGTGTACCATCAAACCCTACCGATGTAACCATTAAGCCAGATGGGGGAGCCCTCGGAACCAATTGTTTGGACAGCGCACTGCGAGTAGCTCCTGTATCAACTAGGAACTGATCAGTAGAACCCAGAACATTTGCTGAAACATAAGGACCCCTCTGATCAACCGGCACTTCAACTGATTCCAACCCCCATCCAACGCAATCCTACGCATGCTGTGAATCATGGTACCCAGAACGGTCATTCCCAGACATTTGACCCTGATTTTGCCGATCAAATACATTAGGTCTATCTCGTTGCTGCACGTTAGGCTCAAAGCGAGCACGATCATTAGAGTTCCCTCTAAAATTCGAAAAGCCCCCTCTACCTCTCGGTGGTCCCTGACCACGTCCCTGACGGGGTGCATATAGTACCGGACAATCCCTGGCCCAATGACCCAACTGTTTGCAATACGCACATTGATTTTTATTAACATCTGACCGACCCGAAGGGGGACCATAGAATCCTCCTCTACCTCTCTCAACACCCCGACGAGGCGGACCATACACTTGTGCTAACATCACCCTAGTTTTCAAATCTTTCGATTTCTTCTCCTCATTCCCCTTCGCTTCTTGTTCCTGACGCTCATAATACTGAGCCATAGTCTGGAGGGATGCCGGAGACGAGGTGGACCAAGAACTTTCACTCGCCTTTAATCGAGCTGCTATTCCCGGTAATAAATTCGCCACATATTTATCAACAAGAAGGTGTCGACCCGTATCATCCGTAAGTGACTGACCACTGAAATCATGAAATGTCTCCTCAAAGCGCGTAAAGAAGTCTGAAACTGATTCATCTGGCTTCTGTTTACACGAGGCCAACATGTTCCAGTCAATCTTTTTAGGGGGGATAATTGTTTTCAACTTAGTCAAGATAGCGGCAGGGAGATCTAAAATAAGCTGGGGTGGTTTTTGCGCGGGCTTTCTCTCCCTATCCTCATCCTCAATATCAGACCACCTAGCCTTAAAAGCAGTAGCATCATCCACCTTCCGCACAGATCGCCACATATCCGGTGGTAAAATAAGCCCAAAGAACAAATCTATATCTGCCAAAGTCATGGTACAAGAATTCAAGGCCCCTTCGACCTCTTCGTAAAAGGCCGCTGGATTCTTGCGGGGGTCAGGCAATGCATTCTTTAATGCCATAACATCAGTCCTATGCCAGGGAGTATAAACCCAATTATACACCAAATATCCCCTAGCATCGGGGGAGGACATGTCTGAACTATTTCCTGCTCCTTTAGGAGGAACATACAAAGGTGCCGCCTCTCGCATCGGTTTAGCATGCACTAGTTCGCTCTTATCTGAATGGGAGGTAGATAATTGTGTGCCGCCGATGTGTGAATCCGATTGCTCCTTCTCCCCTGCTTTTAGGCGCACTCTCTCTTTAAGTTCAAACGCCGCGTCCCGCAATGCAAACAGCCGTCGGACCGCATCGGGCACCTTAGAGGGAGAAAAAACACCGTTACGTAATGCTTTAGCGTCTGCTACTACAGCATCAGGCTCAAAAACATCTGAATATTTCCGAAAGGCAGTAATCACTTCATCAGAAAAAGTTTCAACAAAATACAGCTTCTCTCTATCCCGCCAATTTTCCAAAGGTGCCAATAATTCAGTAAGAGATAGCTTGCCTTTTAGCGCACGAAGAGAAATTTTCCGAAGCTCACCCATACGCTCAGTCGATAACATGGACCGCGTGTCTACCTTATCCGAAACCGATCCAGAATCCTGTGACCTCGGGGCAGACGCGCCAACATAAGGGGGCGGAGAGCGATCTAATAAATGAAAATCATCTTCAAGATTAGTAAGGACAGGATAAAGTGGCTGGCGGACAGCATATTGACCCGAAACTTGCAACCTACGCTCTTTCTCTTGTCTCTCCGCCAGTTCTCTTTCCTCCCGACGCTTCGCTTCCTGTGCTCTCACATGATCATTTTTCCGTTGCTCTTTATCAATCAGCGCTTTCTCACGTTTCTCTCGCTCACGCACTTCCTTCACCCATAACCGAACACATTCAAACATGTCTTGCCGAGCACGCCGTTTACACACACACTGTTCCACATACTCAATCTTACGCATATCAAATGATCCATACAAAGGCCATCGTAACTCAGGATCCTTTTTGGTGTATTTCCTCCACACTGTGCTGTACATTATAGAGGAAAGACCATGCTTCACATACATATCCCTATTAGGAGTCCCCTCTGGGCGGGCTGGAGCAGATTCCTCGAGATTTAACCGGTTTCCAAAGCAGCAGCACCACTTACGGAGTGCGCTAAAAGCAGGCATGCTCAAAAAATAATGCAAAATATGCAGTATTATCAAAAAAATGGCACTTAAACTTTGCGCCGTTCAGATTTAAACACTCCGGAGAACTATCTCCACATTACCTGCCTATATGTGTTGCAACGCATATATTCTCACAGTAATCAATACAAAATATGACCGGTCATCACAAATCAAACTCAAATAGCCAACCCAGGCTTCAAAACTCGGAGCAAGGACCGTACAACGGTTCTTACCAATCAAGAGTGTCCAGATTCCAACTGCCAAGTTCCAAAATTCGCCGAAGAGGTCTCAGTCGAGGACCGGCGCAACCCAGATGGTCAGTTCGAAAGGGAAGGAAGAAACCTCGGGATGCCAGAACTAAAAACGCCGCTGGCAGTGATCACATCCCCTGCCAAATTCCTCACCTTCGTCACGACCAGTCCTTCGAGCATCTGAGTCGCCGATGAGCCCCACGTGACGGGCGCCAATTGATGAGTACAGGCCCCAGCTAGGCCCGCAGAATACAAGGGTTCGCTCTCCTGTAACAAAAGCTAGAAGTAAGTTGGCACGGAAACTGCAAATACAAAGACAGAATTTATTAACCCTTAAGGGTGGTCCTACAACCTACACAACACTCTTCAGTATTGCATAGAGTAGCACACAGAACTTACGTACACGGTCCCCTTTTATACACAATAGAGGGGCTCATAAGTGGGTGGATACAACATGGAGCAAAATTCATTACCATTTATGGACATTTTCGATACAGGATCAATATGTGGGCGGAGTTAACAATTTCCTGAGCCCGCGAAAACATGGTCAAACAAGGACTAACTGATAACAGATGTGGTCAAGTCTGGGCATGCGCCAGACGGACAAAGGAGCTATTTATAGACTGTTACTGGGCAGATTACAAGAGCAACTAGCGAAAAGATAGGACTCTTCTCGTGCAAAGCACGTGGAAACATGACAATACAAAATGGAGCCCAGACATTAGTCAATATAAGACGAGAAGCATGTTTTAGCTTAAAGAGAATTCATGTCTTTAGTGAATGCTTAATCATCTCGCTGTTTTAGTTTTCAACAAGAGGGGTTCAGTGTGTGTGGTCTGTGTGAGAGGGGGGCAGTGTGTGTGGTCTGCGTGAGAGGGGGCAGTGTGTGGGCTGTGTGCGAGGGGGCAGTATGTGTGGTCTGTGTGTGAGGGGCCAGTGTATGTGAACGACCAGTTGCAGGCGACTTGCGAGGGCAGACCGCAAGACACAGCGAGGCGCAACAGAATAAAAGTGCTGTTCGTGGAGAGAGTGATCTTCATCAGAATGTAAGCAGGAAAGCAAAGAATGAAAGTCATACAAAAGCATACGTGTTTGGGTGCGTAAAGTAAAATAATGAAACACACATTCAAAAGTAAATAAATATAAGAGATGAATGCAAAGCACAGAGGCAGGAGGTCAAGTAGTAAGTCACACAGAGCCGAGATTCCGGAAAAGTTGCGAGAAAGAGAAGGCGGGGCGGAACTACACGGAAGGGGAGAGACGCGTGGGCGGAGAGGAGCCTGTGAGAACGTGCTGCAGAGATCAAAGAAAAGGTTTGCGACCATATGGAGAGTGAGGGGGTGTGCAGCCTGGTGAGCTGAATGCGTGTGGCAACAGAGGGAGAGTGCGGCACGCGCACGCCACAACATTTTCAGACTGCAATGTCCATGTGAACTTTGTTTATTTGTTAAATAAAGTTAAACAATAATTCTAATTTAAGCTCAAAACACCTAGCACCAATAGACATTAACCGACGAAAAAAAACAAAAATCTACTGATGCGTTTTAGAAACGCTTTGATCCTGTAACGTTTTTGTTACTGTTAAATTTTAGAAAAGGCACCTACTGACATCGTATGAACTAGGGGGCAGTGTGTAAGAGGGCAGTGTGTGAGGGGGAACTGTATGAGGGCACAGTGTGAGTGTGTAAGGGTGCGGGCTGTGTGTGTGTGTGGGGTGTAAGGGTGCAGTGTGTGTGACCTAAAGTACTGTGAGTGGGTAATGTGTGAGAGCAGTGTATGTGGGGGCAGTGTGTTAAGGGGTCAGTGTGTGAGGAGGGGTCAGTGTGTGTAGTCTGTGTGAGAGGGGGCAGTGTGTGTAGTCTGTGTGGGGGGGCAGTGTGTGTGGTCTGTGTGAGGGGGCAGTGTGTCTAGTCTGTGAGGGGGGCAGTGTGTGTGGTCTGTGTGGAGGGGTAAGTGTGAGTGGTCTGTGTGGAGGGGTAAATGTGAGTGGTATGTGGGGGGCAGTGTTTGTGGTCTGTGTGAGAGGGGGGCAGTGTGTGTGACCTAAAGTACTGTGAGTGCGTAATGTGTGAGAGCAGTGTATGTGGGGCAGTGTGTCAAGGGGTCAGTGTGTGAGGAGGGGTCAGTGTGTGTGGTTTGTGTGAGAGGGTGGCAGTGTGTGTAGTCTGTGTGAGGGGGCAGTGTGTGGTCTGTGTGAGGGGGCAGTGTGTGTGGTCTGTGTGAGGGGGCAGTGTGTGTGGTCTGTGTGAGGGACAGTGTGTGTAGTCTGTGTGAGGGGAGCAGTGTGTGTGGTCTGTGTGGAGGGGTAAGTGTGAGTGGTATGTGTGAGGGGGCAGTGTTTGTGGTCTGTGTGAGAGGGGGGCAGTGTGAACTTTGTTCATTTGTTAAATAAAGTTTAAAAAAATCTAATTTAAGCACAAAACACCTAGCACCAATAGACATTAACCAACGAAAAACCCCAAAAATCTACTGATGCGTTTTAGAAACGCTTTGATCCTGTAACGTTTGTGTTTTTGTTAAAATTTAGAAAAGGTACCTCCTGACATCGTGCAAACTAGGGGGCAGTGTGTAAGAGGGCAGTGTGTGAGGAGGAATTGTATGAGGGCACAGTGTGAGTGTATAAGGGTGCGGGCTGTGTGTGTGTGTGTGGGGTGCAAGGGTGCAGTGTGTGTGACCTAAAGTACTGTGAGTGGGTAATGTGTGAGAGCAGTGTATGTGGGGGCAGTGTGTTAAGGGGTCAGTGTGTGAGGAGGGGTCAGTGTGTGTAGTCTGTGTGAGAGGGGGCAGTGTGTGTAGTCTGTGTGGGGGGCAGTGTGTGTGGTCTGTGTGAGGGGGCAGTGTGTCTAGTCTGTGAGGGGGGCAGTGTGTGTGGTCTGTGTGGAGGGGTAAGTGTGAGTGGTCTGTGTGGAGGGGTAAATGTGAGTGGTATGTGGGGGGCAGTGTTTGTGGTCTGTGTGAGAGGGGGGCAGTGTGTGTGACCTAAAGTACTGTGAGTGCGTAATGTGTGAGAGCAGTGTATGTGGGGCAGTGTGTCAAGGGGTCAGTGTGTGAGGAGGGGTCAGTGTGTGTGGTTTGTGTGAGAGGGGGGCAGTGCGTGTAGTCTGTGTGAGGGGGCAGTGTGTGTGGTCTGTGTGAGGGGGCAGTGTGTGTGGTCTGTGTGAGGGGGCAGTGTGTGTGGTCGGTGTGAGGGGCAGTGTGTTTAGTCTGTGTGAGGGGAGCAGTGTGTGTGGTCTGTGTGGAGGGGTAAGTGTGAGTGGTATGTGTGAGGGGGTAGTGTTTGTGGTCTGTGTGAGAGGGGGGCAGTGTGAACTTTGTTCATTTGTTAAATAAAGTTAAAAAAAAATCTAATTTAAGCACAAAACACCTAGCACCAATAGACATTAACCAACGAAAAAACCCAAAAATCTACTGATGCGTTTTAGAAACGCTTTGATCCTGTAACGTTTGTGTTTTTGTTAAAATTTAGAAAAGGTACCTCCTGACATCGTGCAAACTAGGGGGCAGTGTGTAAGAGGGCAGTGTGTGAGGAGGAATTGT
This sequence comes from Triturus cristatus, assembly GCF_964204655.1. Taxonomy (NCBI): domain Eukaryota; kingdom Metazoa; phylum Chordata; class Amphibia; order Caudata; family Salamandridae; genus Triturus; species Triturus cristatus. Next base: position 1,452,222,026 of record NC_140591.1, read on the forward strand.
ATGAGGGCACAGCGTGAGTGTGTAAGGATGCGGGCTGTGTGTGTGTGTGGGGTGTAAGGGTGCAATGTGTGTGACCTAAAGTACTGTGAGTGGGTAATGTGTGAGAGCAGTGTATGTGGGAGCAGTGTGTTAAGGGGTCAGTGTGTGAGGAGGGGTCAGTGTGTGTAGTCTGTGTGAGAGGGGGCAGTATGTGTAGTCTGTGTGGGGGGGCAGTGTGTCTAGTCTGTGAGGGGGGCAGTGTGTGTGGTCTGTGTGGAGGGGTAAGTGTGAGTGGTCTGTGTGGAGGGGTAAATGTGAGTGGTATGTGGGGGGCAGTGTTTGTGGTCTGTGTGAGAGGGGGGCAGTGTGTGTGACCTAAAGTACTGTGAGTGCGTAATGTGTGAGAGCAGTGTATTTGGGGCAGTGTGTCAAGGGGTCAGTGTGTGAGGAGGGGTCAGTGTGTGTGGTTTGTGTGAGAGGGGGGCAGTGTGTGTGGTCTGTGTGAGGGGGCAGTGTGTGTGGTCTGTGTGAGGGGGCAGTGTGTGTGGTCTGTGTGAGGGGGCAGTGTGTGTGGTCTGTGTGAGGGGCAGTGTGTGTAGTCTGTGTGAGGGGAGCAGTGTGTGTGGTCTGTGTGGAGGGGTAAGTGTGAGTGGTATGTGTGAGGGGGCAGTGTTTGTGGTCTGTGTGAGAGGGGGGCAGTGTGAACTTTGTTCATTTGTTAAATAAAGTTAAAAAAAATCTAATTTAAGCACAAAACACCTAGCACCAATAGACATTAACCAACGAAAAAACCCAAAAATCTACTGATGCGTTTTTAGAAACGCTTTGATCCTGTAACGTTTGTGTTTTTGTTAAAATTTAGAAAAGGTACCTCCTGACATCGTGCAAACTAGGGGGCAGTGTGTAAGAGGGCAGTGTGTGAGGAGGAATTGTATGAGGGCACAGTGTGAGTGAGTAAGGGTGTGGGCTGTGTGTGTGTGTGCAGGGTGCAAGGGTGTAGTGTGTGTGACCTAAAGTACTGTGAGTGGGTAATGTGTGAGAGCAGTGTATGTGGGGGCAGTGTGTTAAGGGGTCAGTGTGTGAGGAGGGGTCAGTGTGTGTAGTCTGTGTGAGAGGGGGGCAGTGTGTGTAGTCTGTGTGGGGGGGCAGTGTGTGTGGTCTGTGTGAGGGGGCAGTGTGTCTAGTCTGTGAGGGGGGCAGTGTGTGTGGTCTGTGTGGAGGGGTAAGTGTGAGTGGTCTGTGTGGAGGGGTAAATGTGAGTGGTATGTGGGGGGCAGTGTTTGTGGTCTGTGTGAGAGGGGGGCAGTGTGTGTGACCTAAAGTACTGTGAGTGCGTAATGTGTGAGAGCAGTGTATGTGAGGCAGTGTGTCAAGGGGTCAGTGTGTGAGGAGGGGTCAGTGTGTGTGGTTTGTGTGAGAGGGGGGCAGTGTGTGTAGTCTGTGTGAGGGGGGCAGTGTGTGTGGTCTGTGTGAGGGGGCAGTGTGTGTGGTCTGTGTGAGGGGCAGTGTGTGTAGTCTGTGTGAGGGGAGCAGTGTGTGTGGTTTGTGTGGAGGGGTAAGTGTGAGTGGTATGTGTGAGGGGGCAGTGTTTGTGGTCTGTCTGAGAGGGGGGCAGTGTGAACTTTGTTCATTTGTTAAATAAAGTTTAAAAAAAATCTAATTTAAGCACAAAACACCTAGCACCAATAGACATTAACCAACGAAAAAAACCAAAAATCTACTGATGCGTTTTAGAAACGCTTTGATCCTGTAACGTTTGTGTTTTTGTTAAAATTTAGAAAAGGTACCTACTGACATCGTACAAACTAGGGGGCAGTGTGTAAGAGGGCAGTGTGTGAGGAGGAATTGTATGAGGGCACAGTGTGAGTGAGTAAGGGTGAGGGCTGTGTGTGTGTGTGCAGGGTGTAAGGGTGCAGTGTGTGTGACCTAAAGTACTGTGAGTGGGTAATGTGTGAGAGCAGTGTATGTGGGGGCAGTGTGTTAAGGGGTCAGTGTGTGAGGAGGGGTCAGTGTGTGTGGTTTGTGTGAGAGGGGCCAGTGTGTGTAGTCTGTGTGGGGGGCAGTGTGTGTGGTCTGTGTGAGGGGGCAGTGTGTGTGGTCTGTGTGAGGGGGGCAGTGTGTGTAGTCTGTGTGAGGGGGCAGTGTGTGTGGTGTGTGTGGAGGGGTAAGTGTGAGTGGTCTGTGTGGAGGGGTAAGTGTGACTGGTATGTGTGAGGGGACAGTGTTTGTGGACTGTGTGAGAGGGGGGCAGTGTGTGTGGTCTGTGTGAGGGGGCATTGTGTGTGGTCTGTGTGAGAGGGGGCAGTGTTGGTTAGTGGCTTGTCAGTAAACTGTATTTCTATTTTCTTTAAAGGCTGTATTAGTATTGGAAAAAAAATACACAATCTGACACTGGCTCACGTAAATGACTGCAGTGCCTTGGAAGTAAACTGTATTCTTATTTATTTGAGGGTGAGGGGGTGCAGAGTGTGAGGGGGCTAATATGTGTAGGGCAGTGTGTGAGTTGGCATTTTGTGGGGTCTAATGTGTGTAGGGTAGTGTGTGAGGTGGCAGTTTGGGGGGGTCTAATGTGTGTAGGGCAGTGTGTGAGGTGGCATTTTGTGTGGTCTAATGTGTGAAGGGCATTGTGTGAGGCAAAACAGAATAAAAGGATACAAGTGCTGTTTGTAGAGAGAGTGGGATTTTTTGTTTGTTTTGCATGAGAATGTAAGCAGGAAACTCAGACAAAAGCATACGTGTTTGAATGCGTAAAGCAGAACACAGAGGCTGGAAACTATTGAAGACGAGGGCAGACAGCAAAACACAGAGAGGCGAGACAGGATAAAAGTGCTGTTTGTGGAGAGAGTGATTTTTTTTCCGCATAAGAATGTAAGAAGGAAAGGAAACAATGAACGTGTTTGGGTGCGTAAAGTTAAATTTAAAAAATCATTCAAAGTAAATAAATATAATAGACGCGTGCAAAACTCATGGCACAAGGTCAAGTAGTCAGTCGCACAAAACCGAAAATCAGAAAAAGATGCGAGGAAGAAAACGCGGAGGGGAACTACATGGAAGAGGAGAGACGCGTGGGCGGTTAAAAAAACAAAAAACATTCAAGTAAATAAATATAATAGACGCTTGCTAAACTCATAGGCACGAGGTCAAGTAGTCAGTCACACAAAGCCCCAAAAAAAAAAAATGCGAGAAAGAAAAGGCGGGGCGGAACTACATGGAAGAGGAGAGACGCGTGGGCGGAGAGGAGTGCTGTTTGTAGAGAGAGTGATTTTTTGTTTGTTTTGCATGAGATTGTAAGCAGGAAAATCAGACAAAAGCATACGTGTTTGGATGCGTAAAGCAGAACACAGAGGCTGGAAACTATTGAAGACGAGGGCAGACAGCAAAACACAGAGAGGCGAGACAGGATAAAAGTGCTGTTTGTGGAGAGAGTGTTTTTTTTCCGCATAAGAATGTAAGAAGGAAAGGAAACAATGAACGTGTTTGGGTGCGTAAAGTTAAATAAAAAAAAACTTTGGGTGCGTAAAGTTAAATAAAAAAAAACATTCAAAGTAAATAAATATAATAGACGCATGCAAAACTCATAGGCACAAGGTCAAGTAGTCAGTCGCACAAAGCCGAAAATCAGAAAAAGATGCGAGAAAGAAAAGGCGAAGGGGAACTACATGGAAGAGGAGAGACGCGTGGGCAGTTTAAAAAAAAAACATTCAAAGTAAATAAATATAATAGACGCATGCAAAACTCATAGGCACGAGGCCAAGTAGTCAGTCACACAAAGCCCCCCCCAAAAAAATGCGAGAAAGAGAAGGCGGGGCGGAACTACACGGAAGGGGAGAGACGCGTGGGCGGAGAGGAGCCTGTGAGAACGCGCGGCGGAGATCAAAGAAAAGGCGTGCGACCATATGGAGAGTGAGGGGGTGTGCAGCCTGGTGAGCTGAATGCGTGTGGCAACAGAGGGTGAGCACGGCGTGCGCGCACAAAGTGTCTGGTAGAAAATGGAAGCTGTAAAGAATGCACGTGATTGTGGCAGTTGTTGACAATGCGCGTGATTGTGTTCACATGAACTGTACGCGATCCGCAGCTAGGTAGACTTTTCGGACTGCTTACTATAATCTCGCCGATCCATCCCTGCGGGATAGAATAGGCAAGACCTAAAAAGGACTTATGTCACCAAGTAGAACCAAATCACACACTACAGCTGCCCAAAACTATTGTGTGGTGCAAAGCACCCTTACCGGACTGTTCAACAATACCCATGATTCCGCAGCATTCAAAATAATCATCCTCATCTCGGAATGTGGAAGCGCCTTTGTAGGTATCTCTGCCCTACATCGACGCGCCTGTTCGCCTCACATCGCAAGTAGTCATGGGACGAGAAGTTCCAGTCCATCCTGATAACCACAAGTCTTTCTTCTCCTGTCTCTGGAGAGACTCAGAAATATTGCTGCAGAAAAACCAAGCAGCCTATTTATACATACCCTGACAGTGTTCATGCCCTGGTAAGCGTTTTATCCTGCCACCTCTTTGTTTGGAGTCCAACATTCCCTTTACTTCATATTCAACTTCACTGTTCACCCACATTGGTACAAGGGTTTAAGTAGCGACACATGAAAAACAGGATGGATACTTAAACTAGAGGGCAGCGCCAATATTACTGCTACAGGATTGATACATTTAATAACCTTGTGTGGGCCTATATACTTAGGGTTGAAAACGCTGTATTTCTTAAAATGGATCTTCTTTGTGGATAGCCACACAACACCCCCTTTTTTGTATGATGGGCCAGGTCATCTGTGTTTGTCCACATACCTTGTATCTAGCTTTAGCTAATCGTAGATGCGTTTGAGTGGTTTTTAGTGTTCTTTAAATATGGGCTACCCTGTCTTGAACTTCTGCTGTCTTAGGTGTATCTGTAGAATGCAAAAACAGAATGAAATGTAATTGAAACCCATATGTACAGTAGTGTGGTGAAATGTGCATTTAGCTATGTTTAGCGCTGTGGTATGCTATTTCCATTAACCATAAACACTCCACTCAATGCTTTGTGTTTTTGTCAACATAACTCCACCATTACTTCTATAGTTTGGTTGAGGCGTTCTGTCTGCCCATCAGTTTGGGGATGGAAGCTAGTGGAAAGAGCAGCAGAGATATTCGGGATAAACACCACACCTTCCAGAACTGTGCTGTGAACTGAGCCTCTCAATCAGACACAATAATTTTCGGAAGACCATGCACTCTGACTATGTTTACTAACAATAACTGGGCTAACTGACCTGCAGGTGGGATTTGTTTACAAGCTATGAAATGTCCCATTGTTGTTAAGTAATCCACTACCACTAAGATAGTAGTGCAACCATGGTCTCTAGGTAGACCAACAACAAAATCCAAGGATATGTTTTCCCATGGTTTTTTGTAGTGGGAAACTGTTGAAGCAGACCTTCTTGTTTCATTTGATCAGTTTTCATTTGCATACAGATCTCGCATTCCTTTACCCAGAGGACGATATGCTTCCGAATGTTTGGCCACCAGAATTGTCGGAACGCTCTGTCCAATGTTTTTTCCACTCCATGATGTCCAGCACTAGGCACATCATGGCACCATTGAAACACCTGTTTTCTTAAACATATTGTAGGTACCAGGACCGGCTTCCCTCTAGCAGGTATTTCTTGCCTTACTTGTTACTCCGCGTGCTGCTTCAGTCAAGCTTTCCGTTCGAATGACTGTATTCCGTGTGCCACTTTTCTGAAGAAGGTATCAGATTGAACCACACAGACTACCTTTTGAGGGTTTATAATAGTTTGTTCATGAATTGCTTCTGGCTCTCTTTGAAATTTTTGACGTGTTAAAGCATCCACTTTCTTATTCTCATTCCCTGGTTGGTACGTCACAAGGAAGTTGTATTCTGCAAAAAAACAGCATCCATCTCAACTGATGTGGTATTAAATGTATGGCTGCCTTCATAAATTGAAGATTCTGATGATTTGTAAATGACATGACCGCATGTTTAGTTCCCATTAGCAGATATCTCCATTCCATGAAAGCGTCTTGGAATGTGGAAGCGCCTTTGTAGACTGCACAGCCTTTACACAAGTGCGTGTGTGTTTGCCTCACACCGCAAGTTGTCATGGGACGTGTAGTTCCAATCCATCCCGATAACGACAAGTCTTTCTTCTCCTGTCTCTGGTGAGCCTCCGGAACATTGCTGCAGAAGAACCAAGCAGCCTATTCATAGGCACCCTGTCATTGTTCATGCCTCGTTAGGTGCTTTACTCTGATGCTCCATTACATACGTCCCCCTTAGGGACCACTCCTTTTTCATAATTATTTGGTAATGAGCAGATTGAGAGCTTCACTAAATAGGGTGTGAATGAAGTGTATTTGGGGCTCTCCCTGGAGGTCTGTGACCCCACACATAATAGTTCCCCACCAGTCATAGCGTCAAGCATTAAAGTCTGTTATCCACAATAGTGAAATGGGGCTCTTTACCTTCAGAGGAGAACCCCTCGATTTCCCCACTCAGGGCAATAATTATATAAATATTATTGACATCGAAAGTGTTGTTATAGAAGTTAATCAACAGTAACTTTTTAGATACAAACTCCATCCAAAGAAGTTGAGAGCAGGAGGAGGCTAAACTTGTTCTGATGACACAACCTGTGAAACAAATACCAGGGTTAAGAGCTGACCCGTCGCTCTCCCGGAAATACCCACGGTAGCTGATGTATAATATGACGTCAAACCCTGTATAGAATAGTGACTTGTAGCCCATTATCTCTTGTAATGAAATGATGTCATATCCACTTATAAACTCCAACCATTGTGGATTATCAAGGTTGGAACTCAAACCTGCAAGGTTCCAGCTGGCAATTTTCCCTGAAAATTTAGCGAAAGTATGTCTGCACTTGTTTGAGATTAGTCCATCCTGGTTAGCAATATAAGTGATGTCCGTTCGTCTAATAATGCCATAGGTGCAAGATAAGTCAGCGTCACCTTTGGGCTGTTTAGAAAAAAAGTTCAGACGACCTTAAAACCTCTTTGGGAGCACTTCCTGGTGGATTACCTTGTTTGTCACATTCATTTTTTCATAGTCTACAAGGCTGCACTACCAACTTATTTGATTCTGTCTAAACTCTCACAGAATCTTTTTAGTAGTTGAGTACATCATTGATTTGCCACCTAAATCCTGATAGTCTAAAACTATAATTGTTTAGTGTTCTCCTGTGAAAGAATGATTGCCTTCGTTTACTAACTGGCATGGGTGCTTCGCAGCACCATTTAGGGCTTCTGTCCTTGTAGGGTGAGTGCCTGGCTTTAGTAAATAAGGGAAGATTTGTTATGGGCCAACATAAAATAGATGTCCAAAACAACTCTGACAAAATGTGGAGGTGGGTGTCATGAAATATTTATATCATGAGGTAACCTTTATAAGGCTAAAAATAAGGAAACATGATTGCTCAACCATCAGGGGCCAGCAACATATTTCAACATTAAAAATGATCACGTGCCATCATCAAGTGAAAACATGCTTAAGGCTACTCACATCACATTAGCATCTTGTTCTGGCATCTAAACTCTGCTGGGGCTTGTACCTGTCGGAGGGTGTCCATGTTGGCAACTTCATTATGCTTGATGGTGCAAATTTCCAATGATCACTTGTGCGGTCACCTAAAGTGTAATCGCTGTACTCCTCTCCCGTTGTCCACTCAAGCGTGGGTGTGTTGAAACTCAATCACTGCTGGTATTTCTTCGGAACACGTATGAATGGATCACAGCACCAGGGGATAGCAGTGCAAGGAATATATCAGTGACGACTGCATAAATAATGCTTTAGCAAAGTTTCTATCTATGCCTACAAATCTTTAATCCTCGATAAAGAAAAACAGCCAGGAGGCATAGCCTTTCTGGATCCTTCTGTGCTTTCTACGATGAATACTTCTTTCCTTCGGAAATTCCATCGACACTGCCATAGAATGGCATGGCTTTTGGGTGGGGTGCAAGAGGCTGCCAACACATAAATAAATGTTCAAATTAACTGAATTGATTGTGGAAATATTCAGCATCCTTTATTATCCACTTGTCATAGCAGCTATAGGCAGTTCCACTCATAACCACAAAATATTCCCTTCTTGGAGCTTCACCACTCAGGAGATTTTCTGCAGTGCCAATAAACCACCCCCTTCTGTACTCTTCAGTTTTCAGAGGATTTAAGGGGGGATTCAAACAAATGCCCTCTCTTGAAGTCTAGCAGTCAAGCACCCCTTCCAATACGCTCACTCCTTAGGAGATAATGAAGGATAACAAACAAACAGGTTCTATAACAACCACAGGACAAGGAATGCACATTATTCGTGTTTTTCTCTGGGGAGCCCACAGCGGGTGTCTAAAAACACAAAATTTAAGCTCATCCAATTTAATTATATAGACATGATGACCCCGCACGGGTTGAGAGTCATGTATGGGGAGATGGCCAATACTGCCCTAAACGCAGAGAGCCAGGCGCAGGGTTTGCTCATATGGTATGGGATGCACGAGGTTGCTGGGCTTTTGGGAGTCGTGATAGCCTCCATTAATAGAGGACTAGCCTGCACACTCTCCTGCTCGGCGGAGGTCTGCCTGTTGGGCCTGTTTCTCAGACCCAAGGCCAGAAAGGTAGGATCCAGATTTGTAGACTTGGCCATGGTCTGTAGCGCGGAGACAGATAGCGCTGACGTGGATGGCGGGGATGGACCCTACGGTGGTAGCATAGGAAAGAGATGCTGACATGAGCCAAAGCAGTGGAGAGGGCTTTGATGTGGGAGGATGCCCAAGGGGGTTTGTCAGCGCCTGTTGGCGGGAATGTCGCCGGAGGTGCTGAGAGCTTGGGATAATAGAAATGTGGTGAGCTCAAATGACAGTGAGGATTGGATGGGCCCAACCGGGAATGCCGCGGTCACTCCCTGAAGCACTTCCTCAAATCTGGGAGCCACGTTTGGTGGGGGTATGAACCTAGAGGCGGAACCCTTTCTTTCCCCCATAGGACTATTATGATTCATAACAGGGTGATATGTAAGCTTCCCCCCTGAGAAGAGATCAGATCCTACAGAGGGATATGGCACATAGACCCACTGGATGAAACGCTGTTAAATTGTTTATAAAAGTTAAGTATCTATGGTATTTATATTGCCTGATTAATATGTATGTAAAATGTGGTATCCCTTGCGACTCCCAGAGGGTCCCTATATGTATATAGCAGTGGGATGTAGTACACTATACGGTAGTTACAGAGTGGATTAAAACAACTGCACAAGAAGAGCTGGCATGGAGACGTCACAGAAATGTATTTTGAATATCCATGTACAAACGACATACTATAAGTTTACTAATTGGAGTAGTTCTCCTGTAAATGCATATAATTATGTGAATAGAAATGCCAATAAAGACATATTTAAAACAAACAAAGCATGTTTCTCTGCAGAGGCATGTCGTGGAATGGGGCTCTCTCCACTGTGCTCGTGAATACGAGGCTCTATGGCAGGATCAAGGGCTCCCTCTGACTCTGTGCCATGCACTCCTGGCACCTATGGGAAGCCTGGGTCCAGAATGGGTGAGAGGGAGCATCAGCGTCTGTGCACTCTACACCTCTCTTTGGTTCGCATGCTGTGCTAATGTGGACTGGCCTTATTCCATGTGCTGCTCGTTTGGTGATTAGAACTTTGCCCTTTTAGAGCCAGAGCATGAGGACATTCATAGCAAGTTCAGAATTCAAGAGATTATAACCAAAACACCTGTAGTGTCTGCACATTTTGTAGTTTTCTTTCTTCTATGTCTACACTGTGTCTGTGATCTCCTAAGGAGACATTCACCGTTTTACCCAAAAAGAGAAAATATGGGCTATTCCTATCACTGCGAGCATCTTATTTCCTGGCCCAAGCGATGTTTTTGATAATGAAACAAACAGCATGCTGTTAATATGGCCGCCTCACATTTATTTACATGTCCATGGCATCGATGTGTCAAAGTTTTGATAAGAATCAAAGCACAGCTGCTTATCAGTTTGGCATAATAGGCCCAGCATTGCCTATTTGTGTTAAAGAAACAAATAAACTTTTTCAAGCGCACTTTTAAATAAATCATGCAGCACTTTAACTTCATGTAAACTGAAAGGACCGTACTTTAGTATTTATTTTATTGAAAACATGTACCATGGTATTATAAATAACACATAAATGCTGGGCAGCTGCCATCACTTTCAACCTTACAGGGGATCCAGAGTGATTGGATGTTGGGGGTGCAGGTGAACCTCCACTTCTGTGCATGGTCTTATAGCTTTTTATGTAGATCTGTTACACCGGCTTTAATTTTTTCAACGGTGTTCAATGTTTGAAGGGAGAAACCGAAAATGGCACTACTGTGAAAGACTTTATTCAAACATTCATTCATGGCAGGCCTGGCTTTAATATGCTCACCCGTGCAAGCACAGGCATGCTTTTATGCTGTTTGCATGTGTTAGCCAGACCTAATGGCTTTGTCAATGTCTACTTTATATTCCCCTTCATTATGCTTCAGTGTGTCCCTGCATGACAACATTTAGCACCCGCCCCCACCCCCCTAGTCTGCAAGGGCTTAGGGAACCCAGCATGACCTGATACATACACCCCTTAGTCTGCTAAGACAGTAGGGTGAGCATGGATGCATAACGTTGGACTCACTGGGGCTTCAAAGACATATGTGCACGCCTGTGAGTCTCAGACCTCATGGCAGCCATGCATGGCCTTTGCTTTGAACTCCTGTCAGGTGGCATGGGCCTCATGGTAGACATGCGTGACCACTTGATCTCATGCAGACCTGGGTGTGTACATACCTCATTTGGAGCCTGCATGACTTAATGTATTCTTCTTGATATGCCTGATCCTCATGGAGGCTGGCATGACATTATTCACACTCCCCTTGACAATATCACTGCATTACATTGCCCTTCCCTTAGCTGCACAGATCCCAGGCCCTGTATGACCACATTTTGCATTACCATTGGTCTTTATATCTTCATTACAATGCTAATACATTTTCAAAATGCTTTAATTGGACACGGTTAACATTAGGGCAGTGGAAAAACACACTATTTATTCAAGTGCAGGATTGGCACTTCAGCTACTGAATAGTGGTGTAGATTGCAGGTTAGTGGCTACTCAACATTCATACCATCACTGCCAAAACCGTTTCAGGATACGCAATGTTTTTTAGCGAGGTTCCATCAATGTAGCAGCGCTTGCATGCTTTGAAGTTGTTGTGTTGAAAGACAGTGTTTGCTGGGTTCCTGAGAATATCTTAGCCAGATATGCAGTGTAAATGCAAGGCATACTATATTATTCTTGAATGGTTGTATGTTAAAATATTGATCATGAAAAAAGCATGGTAATAAAATATTGTCAAAATATCAGCAGTAAAAATATTAACGTTACAGACAATTAGGAGTTTATTACGATGTTGGTTGGAGTTGCCTCCGACTGACACCGCCTTGGTCTCAGGACCGACCGACCTACCTCTGGTCGGCGGTTCCAACCACCTGATTACGATGCGACCGAACACTGTTCGGTCGCATACTCACTTTTCTCTATGGAAGCTTGTGTTACGGTCGTAAACCGCCCGTAATACAGGCTCCTATAGAGAAATGGGGTTGTGCATAAAACCCTGCAGCCTGTGGCAGGCACCCCATGGTTCCAGGGTTATACAAGGGGTTACCCTAGGTACCTCCTCGACCACCAACCATAGACCGTGGAAGTCGCTTTCCGACAGCCTTTCGGTGTCGGAAAGGCCGGCATGGAAAGGCTGTGGGAAACAGACATTGTAATCCCAACGGTGGAAACGGCGTCCATGGGGGATTACGGTGCGCTTCTGACTGTCTGGAAGACTCTGAGAGCCGGTTGGAACCGTGTCGGAATGACTGGACAGTTTATGTTTCCACCGCCGCCATCGGAATGGGGCGGTCAGACCACAAACCGACCGTGTCTCTCAGAAAGCCTCCGACCACGGTCGGAATGCTTCAGACTAACGGTCAGAGGCTTTCCGACCGACATCTTATTCGGCCTCACAATGTGAAATGCAAAAAAATTGACTGCCACAATATCGTGGTCTAAAAAAGCGACATTACATTGGACAGTATATGTATTTAATTGTAATTATCATTATTGTAATTTGAAAGTTAAATTATGTTTTAAAAATGTGATATATTTAAAGTACATATATAACATAAAAAATAAAATAAAAACGTTAATCATTAAAACATATTTTAAATCTGTTAAACCATTACAACTTATTTTTGTAAACATATAAAGAAAATACTTAGACCAATTACAAAAATAGAAAATAATTTTAAAAATACCAGAACAGAATAGAAAAATACTTTTTTTAAATCAAATAATTGTATAAAAATGTGTAATTTTAAAGTAAATATGCTCAAAATATCTTTAAAAAATCCAGAATGAAGTACCACGTAGCAACCTAACTTCAATCCCAAAAAATAAATGAGCACAAAAAAATTCAAATACACTATTCTAAACACAATTCTAAAAAGGCAGTGGAAAATGCATCGATTGTGGGGGTGGTGGAGGGCTCAGATTTACTATTCTAACTCCAGTTTAGCAAAACATTGGGGTATGCTAAAACATTGGGGGTAGTGTCTGATGTACTATTCTAACTCGAGTCTAACAAACATTGGTGTATTTTGTTTGGGTGGGGGCAAATACACTGTCTAACAAGCATTTGAGAAAGAGCAAACACTGTGGGCAGCAGATTATTGTAACTCTAATCTAGCAAACGCTGGGGAAAGTGCATACATTGGTGGCTGGGGCAGATTTACTGTTATAACTCCAGTGTAAAAAACATTGGGGCAAATACATACATTGAGGGGTTCATATTTACTATTTTAGCTCAATCCAATATTGGGGAAAATGCGTACACTGCACTGTGGTGTAGTCAGATCTACTATTCTAACAATCCAACAAATATTGGAGGAAGTGCATGAATTGGCAGAAACAAGAGGGGTTGGGTTTAAATATTCCAATTCCAGTCTACTTAACTTTAGAGAATGTGCATATATTGGGTGGTGGTGGTGGGGGGGTTCATATTTCATATTTTAAATCCAGTCTAACAAACTGTCAAGAATTCCTGTCATGCGAGGGGAGGAAAACGGTAACCAGCGAAAACGGACTACATCTCCCAGGATGCTTAGCGGTTGAGAGGTTATGTAAACAGGAGAACTGTTACATAACTCAAGGAAAACACGCCCTTATGTAAACAGGAGAGCTGTTACATAACTCAAGGAAAACACTCCCTTATGTAAACAGGAGAGCTGTTACATAACTCAAGGAAAACACGCCCTATAAAGGGAGGAACCGGGAGGTACAACGCTGTCGGATATTGTGTTTACACCGACGTACCTGCTTCGTGAAGAGCAGTGTTCCGGAGTGGTGCTCCAGTAAGGCAAGAACGGAGGTAGGTCGAGTCGTTACTCCCTGGGCCGTGTCTTGCCCCATCGTCACCTGTGAAGGACCCGGAAGCTCTACCGGTCAACCTTTGAGCTTCGCTTTTTGACTCGGCTGAGTCAAGGCGCAGTGGCGCTTTTGCTGGTTGGAGTCGTAACTCCCAGCCCGACCAGAGATACAGGGACTGCCAGCTGTAACGCACACCAGGAGGTGTTTGCCGCGTTACAGACTCGGAAGTCCACAGGATCGATCGAGCGGCTGCTCTCGGTTCAGTCTTCTTGCTTTTGAGTGGAGTATCGGTGACGCATCACCAGGAGGTGACTCCGCGTCCCTGTGCAGTCTGAGGAAGAGGTTGAGCGGCTGCTCCCTTCAGGTAGAGACCCCGGCTGGGTGTTTCCCTGACTCCTCGATTCTCCCCAACACTCTTCGTGCCCCTCACAGCCTACCGATTGGCATTGTCGGCCATTTCATTTCTGCCCTCTGTTGGCATACGCCGGGATCGGCGTATATGCAGAGGACGGTTAGGACCATCCGTGCTGTGGGCTGGTAACGTACTTAGCCTGGAGGATTCCAGTGACTATAACTTTTGTTTATTCTTTGTATTAGTTTTGCCTTCATTAAAATAACTAACCCTTCACAAGTGGTTGCGTCCTCATTATCGTGTCTGTTAAACGATCCTGAGACGTTCAGGGCGTTACAAAATATCCGACCATAATAACACTAACTGTCTCCCGGTCGATAACAGACATGGCAACACTTGATGATGTGCTGGCTGCTTTAGCGACCGTGCAAGCTGAAGTGGCTGCCTCTAGGCAAGAAACCGCCGATGTAAAAGCCAGACTGGATGCTATCCAATTGGACCCGCTCACGCCCAGCACCTCCCTCACGAACCAGACCCCTGCGGTAGTAGTGGAAATGCCGGTAGCCATCCCCTTGGCAACACCAGAGAGGTACAGTGGGGATCCTAACACAGTGCAGGTATTCCTCACACAAGTGGCGCTACATTTATCGTGCAAACCAAAGGCGTTCCCCACGAGCCAGGCTCGTGTGGCTTTCCTTATTTCCTATTTTGCTGGAAACGCGGCACAATGGGCCGTACCTCTGGTGAGCAGGGACGACCCCATCTTATGCGATTGGGGTGCCTTTCGCGAGGAATTCCTGAAGGTATTCGACAGAAGGGCTGACTCGTACACGGCGGACCGTGAAATGCTTGAGTTGAGACAGGGATCCAACGACCTGGTGCAGTATCTCAACGCGTTCCGAAGGCTGGTTGCGGAAACCAAGTGGCCTGTTGCTAAACAGACGGCGCTCTTCCATCAAGGGCTGTGCGATGAGCTCAAGGACGCCGTGGCTCATATTGACCCTCAACCCAAGACATGTGAGGGCCTTATCAACCTGGTATTACGGCTGGAACATAGGCTAAGTGAAAGAAAGGGGGATCATGGGAGAAAAGGAAAATCCTTTCCATCCTATGTAACGGTGGGAAGTCCTGAAACTTCCACCGCATCCAAGGGAGAACCCATGGACATCGGCGCAATACGAGCGAGCCTCACAGCCACGGAGAAAGAGTCACGCCGTAAACAAGGATTGTGCCTATATTGTGGCAAAAAAGGCCACTACGTACGTGAATGCCATGCCAAACCGAAGACGTCACGTTATCGGGCCAACCGGTCGGTAACAGCCGTGGTGGACATACCGGCGGAAAACTAGAGGACTCCCAGACCAAAGAAGGGGCATCTCGGAGTCACTCATCCATCCCTTCACTTTCCAACTCGGTCTCTAAAGGACAACGACACCTGTTTCTCACGGTGCACGTGGGAGTGCATGACCAGTGGATACCCGTTGTGGCCATGGTGGATTCAGGGGCCACTGGTATGTTTATGGACCACAACGAGGCATGCAGGCGAGGGCTAGTGCTTCTTCCCAAAGCTGTACCCGAAGACGTCTATGCTGTAGACGGAAGGCGATTGGTGACGGGACCCATCGGGCAACACACGGGGGTCCTTCCGATGAGATATGGGAGGAACCATTTGGAACAAATCGATTTTAACATCATCCGAGCGCCCCAATATGGCGTCATATTGGGATTGCCGTGGCTACAGAAACACAACCCTGCTGTGGATTGGCCAACACATCGCATCGAAATTACGTCACAGTATTGCTTCTTGCATTGTGGAATAAGAACGGAATCCCTTGACGCAGATGAGAGCGGGAGTCAGACGGTGGCTACAGCGGCAGAAAAAGATGTGTCTCTCCCATGCTTATCACAGTTTTGCGGACGTATTTGATGAGGTGAAGGCGGAAGTGCTACCACCACATAGGCAGTTTGACTGCCAGATCGACCTGGTGCCAGGGGCCAGCGTTCCCAGCGGCAGGCTGTATGCTCTGACGGAGCCTGAAAACGTGCATCTCCGGGGGTACCTGGATAAACTCCTCAAGCTAGGATTCATCCGCCCGTCCAAGTCTCCGGCCGCCTCGCCGCTCTTCTTCATCCCGAAGGCTAATGGGGTGCTGAGAGCCTGTGTGGACTTTAGGGCATTGAATGCGATAACCATAAAAAATCGGTACCCCTTGCCTCTCATCAGTGTACTTCTGGAACAGGTCAAGAAAGCTCGTATCTACACCAAGTTGGATTTGAAAGGGGCATATCATCTGGTGCGCATGAGGGACGGAGACGAGTGGAAGACCGCCTTTAAGACCAGGTTCGGCCTTTTTGAGTACCTCGTCATGCCGTTCGGTCTGTGCAACGCCCCGGCAGCCTTTCAGTACTTTTTGAATGAGGTATTCAGAGAGGAATTGGATATCTACGTGGTCGTATATATCGACGACATCCTCATCTATTCGTCCAGTGTGGAGGAGCACGTACACCACGTCAAAGCCGTGCTCCAAAAGCTGAGGGAAAACCTGCTGTTTTGTAAACTCAGCAAGTGTGACTTACACGTCACATCCGTGGAATTCCTCGGAGTGATGCTGAGTCCGGAGGGACAGGAGATGGCAGAACGAAAGATCAAGGCGGTGAAAGAATGGCCGGTGCCCCACAGCGTGAAGGACGTCCAAAGTTTCATTGGCTTCGCCAACTTTTACAGGCGGTTTATAGATGGATTTTCAGGATTGGTGGCCCCAATCACACAGCTACTGAGGAAGTCCAAGGAGTTTGTCTGGTCCCCTGAAGCGAAAAAAGCCTATGAGGCCCTGAAAAGCGCCTTTGGTAAGGCGCCGGTGTTGGCTCACCCCGATCCGGATCTCCCCTACGTGGTGGAAGCGGACGCATCGGATGTGGCGCTGGGGGCTATCTTGTCCCAACGCAACCACGACACAGGGGTGCTTCATCCCGTTGCGTACATGTCCCGCAAACTCAGCGACGCCGAACGCAACTACCATATTGCGGAGAAGGAGCTTCTCGCAATCAAGGACGCCTTCACCGAATGGAGGCATTGGTTGATGGGGGCAAGACATGTGGTTTCGGTGTACACGGACCATCGGAACCTACAGTTCATGACGGCCACAAGACACCTTTCTCCCAGGCAGCTGCGGTGGATGATCTTCTTTGCGGGGTTCAACTTCCGCATCACATATCGGCCGGGGACGGAAAACCGGAAGGCGGACGCCCTGTCCCGTCAATCTGCAGTTAGTGAACCATTGCCTGCGACCGAGCGTTCCATCATTTCCCCGAGGATGGTATTGGGGGTTATCCAACCGGATACTTTCCTGAGGGGAATAAAGAGAGGGATCAGGTCATTCGCATGGCGGAGGTGGCTCCTCAGTCACAGAGAATGGCAGCTGAAGGACGGGATACCCCTGAAGGGCAGGTGCCTATTGATACCCACGCCTAGGCTAAGGAAACAAGCATTCATCTGGTGCCATGACTCTCCATGCGCAGGTCATTTGGGCTTTGAAAAAACGGTGGCTAGCATGGGACGGCATTTCTGGTGGCCGACCATGAGAGTGGATGTCAGGAGGTGGGGACAGGAGTGTCTTACGTGTGCTACCATGAAGGCCGACCATGGCCGAACCCAAGGGCTCTTACATCCACTTCCGACCCCGGATAGACCATGGGATAGCATATCACTGGACTTCGTGGTAGGCCTACCGGTAGACCAAGGGATGACGGCAATACTGGTGGTGGTGGATTACTTGATGAAAATGGGGCACTTCATCCCCTGCAAGAGAGTCCCTACGGCCGGGGAATTGGCGTCACTACTCCTAAAGAATGTGGTACGACTGCATGGATTACCTGGGGTGATCGTGTCGGACCGGGGGTCGCAGTTTACTGCGCAATTCTGGAAGACTTGGTGCACTGCGCTGCATGTTAAGACCGCCCTGTCCACCAGCTACCACCCTCAAACGGACGGCCAAACCGAGCGCCTGAACCAAACGCTCAAACAGTATCTGCGTTGTTTTGTGGACCAGGGCAGGGAAGAATGGGTCGACTTGCTATGGGTTGCAGAGATAGCCTATAACAACGCCACTCACAGCTCCACACAGTCATCTCCGTTCTATAGCAACTATGGCCACCATCCCAGGTTCTTGCCATTTCTACATCCGTTCAGACAGGACAGGATTCCCGCCACAGCGGACAGGGTGGCACACATAAAAGACACGTTGATGCGCTCAAGGGCTGTCCTAATAGAGGCCAAGAGAAGATACAAGGCTGCGGCAGACAGGAAGAGAAGGCCCGGGCCACTGTACCGCACTGGAGACTACGTCTGGATATCCACAAGAAACATGAGGTTTCGAAAGAACGGTGTGTTCCATCCCAAGTACATGGGCCCCTATCGAATTACCGAGTGTATGGGTCCCGTGAACGTGAAGGTGTGCTTGCCCCAGTCATTGCGGATACACCCTGTCTTTCATGTATCATTGCTCAAACCAGCACCCTCCAAGCTGTCTGGGACACCTAGGCCGGTATGCGTGGAGTCGGAGGTGGAGTATGAAGTGTCGGGCATACGGGCGTCCAAATGGCGCAGGGGGAGGCTGTGGTACCTGGTTGCGTGGAAGGGCTATGGCCCGGAGGAGCAATCATGGGAACCGGCTGAAGGGGTTCATGCTCCGCGCTTGGTCTCCTTGTTCCATCGGCGTTTTCCTGCCAGCGCTGGACCCGTGGGGAGCCGCTGAGAGGGAGGATGTACTGTCAAGAATTCCTGTCATGCGAGGGGAGGAAAACGGTAACCAGCGAAAACGGACTACATCTCCCAGGATGCTTAGCGGTTGAGAGGTTATGTAAACAGGAGAACTGTTACATAACTCAAGGAAAACACGCCCTTATGTAAACAGGAGAGCTGTTACATAACTCAAGGAAAACACTCCCTTATGTAAACAGGAGAGCTGTTACATAACTCAAGGAAAACACGCCCTATAAAGGGAGGAACCGGGAGGTACAACGCTGTCGGATATTGTGTTTACACCGACGTACCTGCTTCGTGAAGAGCAGTGTTCCGGAGTGGTGCTCCAGTAAGGCAAGAACGGAGGTAGGTCGAGTCGTTACTCCCTGGGCCGTGTCTTGCCCCATCGTCACCTGTGAAGGACCCGGAAGCTCTACCGGTCAACCTTTGAGCTTCGCTTTTTGACTCGGCTGAGTCAAGGCGCAGTGGCGCTTTTGCTGGTTGGAGTCGTAACTCCCAGCCCGACCAGAGATACAGGGACTGCCAGCTGTAACGCACACCAGGAGGTGTTTGCCGCGTTACAGACTCGGAAGTCCACAGGATCGATCGAGCGGCTGCTCTCGGTTCAGTCTTCTTGCTTTTGAGTGAAGTATCGGTGACGCATCACCAGGAGGTGACTCCGCGTCCCTGTGCAGTCTGAGGAAGAGGTTGAGCGGCTGCTCCCTTCAGGTAGAGACCCCGGCTGGGTGTTTCCCTGACTCCTCGATTCTCCCCAACACTCTTCGTGCCCCTCACAGCCTACCGATTGGCATTGTCGGCCATTTCATTTCTGCCCTCTGTTGGCATACGCCGGGATCGGCGTATATGCAGAGGACGGTTAGGACCATCCGTGCTGTGGGCTGGTAACGTACTTAGCCTGGAGGATTCCAGTGACTATAACTTTTGTTTATTCTTTGTATTAGTTTTGCCTTCATTAAAATAACTAACCCTTCACAAGTGGTTGCGTCCTCATTATCGTGTCTGTTAAACGATCCTGAGACGTTCAGGGCGTTACAAAATATCCGACCATAATAACACTAACTGTCTCCCGGTCGATAACAGACATGGCAACACTTGATGATGTGCTGGCTGCTTTAGCGACCGTGCAAGCTGAAGTGGCTGCCTCTAGGCAAGAAACCGCCGATGTAAAAGCCAGACTGGATGCTATCCAATTGGACCCGCTCACGCCCAGCACCTCCCTCACGAACCAGACCCCTGCGGTAGTAGTGGAAATGCCGGTAGCCATCCCCTTGGCAACACCAGAGAGGTACAGTGGGGATCCTAACACAGTGCAGGTATTCCTCACACAAGTGGCGCTACATTTACCGTGCAAACCAAAGGCGTTCCCCACGAGCCAGGCTCGTGTGGCTTTCCTTATTTCCTATTTGGCTGGAAACGCGGCACAATGGGCCGTACCTCTGGTGAGCAGGGACGACCCCATCTTATGCGATTGGGGTGCCTTTTGCGAGGAATTCCTGAAGGTATTCGACAGAAGGGCTGACTCGTACACGGCGGACCGTGAAATGCTTGAGTTGAGACAGGGATCCAACGACCTGGTGCAGTATCTCAACGCGTTCCGAAGGCTGGTTGCGGAAACCAAGTGGCCTGTTGCTAAACAGACGGCGCTCTTCCATCAAGGGCTGTGCGATGAGCTCAAGGACGCCGTGGCTCATATTGACCCTCAACCCAAGACATGTGAGGGCCTTATCAACCTGGTATTACGGCTGGAACATAGGCTAAGTGAAAGAAAGGGGGATCATGGGAGAAAAGGAAAATCCTTTCCATCCTATGTAACGGTGGGAAGTCCTGAAACTTCCACCGCATCCAAGGGAGAACCCATGGACATCGGCGCAATACGAGCGAGCCTCACAGCCACGGAGAAAGAGTCACGCCGTAAACAAGGATTGTGCCTATATTGTGGCAAAAAAGGCCACTACGTACGTGAATGCCATGCCAAACCGAAGACGTCACGTTATCGGGCCAACCGGTCGGTAACAGCCGTGGTGGACATACCGGCGGAAAACTAGAGGACTCCCAGACCAAAGAAGGGGCATCTCGGAGTCACTCATCCATCCCTTCACTTTCCAACTCGGTCTCTAAAGGACAACGACACCTGTTTCTCACGGTGCACGTGGGAGTGCATGACCAGTGGATACCCGTTGTGGCCATGGTGGATTCAGGGGCCACTGGTATGTTTATGGACCACAACGAGGCATGCAGGCGAGGGCTAGTGCTTCTTCCCAAAGCTGTACCCGAAGACGTCTATGCTGTAGACGGAAGGCGATTGGTGACGGGACCCATCGGGCAACACACGGGGGTCCTTCCGATGAGATATGGGAGGAACCATTTGGAACAAATCGATTTTAACATCATCCGAGCGCCCCAATATGGCGTCATATTGGGATTGCCGTGGCTACAGAAACACAACCCTGCTGTGGATTGGCCAACACATCGCATCGAAATTACGTCACAGTATTGCATCTTGCATTGTGGAATAAGAACGGAATCCCTTGACGCAGATGAGAGCGGGAGTCAGACGGTGGCTACAGCGGCAGAAAAAGATGTGGCTCTCCCCCATGCTTATCACGGTTTTGCGGACGTATTTGATGAGGTGAAGGCGGAAGTGCTACCACCACATAGGCAGTTTGACTGCCAGATCGACCTGGTGCCAGGGGCCAGCGTTCCCAGCGGCAGGCTGTATGCTCTGACGGAGCCTGAAAACGTGCATCTCCGGGGGTACCTGGATAAACTCCTCAAGCTAGGATTCATCCGCCCGTCCAAGTCTCCGGCCGCCTCGCCGCTCTTCTTCATCCCGAAGGCTAATGGGGAGCTGAGAGCCTGTGTGGACTTTAGGGCATTGAATGCGATAACCATAAAAAATCGGTACCCCTTGCCTCTCATCAGTGTACTTCTGGAACAGGTCATGAAAGCTCGTATCTACACCAAGTTGGATTTGAAAGGGGCATATCATCTGGTGCGCATGAGGGACGGAGACGAGTGGAAGACCGCCTTTAAGACCAGGTTCGGCCTTTTTGAGTACCTCGTCATGCCGTTCGGTCTGTGCAACGCCCCGGCAGCCTTTCAGTACTTTTTGAATGAGGTATTCAGAGAGGAGTTGGATATCTACGTGGTCGTATATATCGACGACATCCTCATCTATTCGTCCAGTGTGGAGGAGCACGTACACCACGTCAAAGCCGTGCTCCAAAAGCTGAGGGAAAACCTGCTGTTTTGTAAACTCAGCAAGTGTGACTTACACGTCACATCCGTGGAATTCCTCGGAGTGATGCTGAGTCCGGAGGGACAGGAGATGGCAGAACAAAAGATCAAGGCGGTGAAAGAATGGCCGGTGCCCCACAGCGTGAAGGACGTCCAAAGTTTCATTGGCTTCGCCAACTTTTACAGGCGGTTTATAGATGGATTTTCAGGATTGGTGGCCCCAATCACACAGCTACTGAGGAAGTCCAAGGAGTTTGTCTGGTCCCCTGAAGCGAAAAAAGCCTATGAGGCCCTGAAAAGCGCCTTTGGTAAGGCGCCGGTGTTGGCTCACCCCGATCCGGATCTCCCCTACGTGGTGGAAGCGGACGCATCGGATGTGGCGCTGGGGGCTATCTTGTCCCAACGCAACCACGACACAGGGGTGCTTCATCCCGTTGCGTACATGTCCCGCAAACTCAGCGACGCCGAACGCAACTACCATATTGCGGAGAAGGAGCTTCTCGCAATCAAGGACGCCTTCACCGAATGGAGGCATTGGTTGATGGGGGCAAGACATGTGGTTTCGGTGTACACGGACCATCGGAACCTACAGTTCATGACGGCCACAAGACACCTTTCTCCCAGGCAGCTGCGGTGGATGATCTTCTTTGCGGGGTTCAACTTCCGCATCACATATCGGCCGGGGACGGAAAACCGGAAGGCGGACGCCCTGTCCCGTCAATCTGCAGTTAGTGAACCATTGCCTGCGACCGAGCGTTCCATCATTTCCCCGAGGATGGTATTGGGGGTTATCCAACCGGATACTTTCCTGAGGGGAATAAAGAGAGGGATCAGGTCATTCGCATGGCGGAGGTGGCTCCTCAGTCACAGAGAATGGCAGCTGAAGGACGGGATACCCCTGAAGGGCAGGTGCCTATTGATACCCACGCCTAGGCTAAGGAAACAAGCATTCATCTGGTGCCATGACTCTCCATGAGCAGGTCATTTGGGCTTTGAAAAAACGGTGGCTAGCATGGGACGGCATTTCTGGTGGCCGACCATGAGAGTGGATGTCAGGAGGTGGGGACAGGAGTGTCTTACGTGTGCTACCATGAAGGCCGACCATGGCCGAACCCAAGGGCTCTTACATCCACTTCCGACCCCGGATAGACCATGGGATAGCATATCACTGGACTTCGTGGTAGGCCTACCGGTAGACCAAGGGATGACGGCAATACTGGTGGTGGTGGATTACTTGATGAAAATGGGGCACTTCATCCCCTGCAAGAGAGTCCCTACGGCCGGGGAATTGGCGTCACTACTCCTAAAGAATGTGGTACGACTGCATGGATTACCTGGGGTGATCGTGTCGGACCGGGGGTCGCAGTTTACTGCGCAATTCTGGAAGACTTGGTGCACTGCGCTGCATGTTAAGACCGCCCTGTCCACCAGCTACCACCCTCAAACGGACGGCCAAACCGAGCGCCTGAACCAAACGCTCAAACAGTATCTGCGTTGTTTTGTGGACCAGGGCAGGGAAGAATGGGTCGACTTGCTATGGGTTGCAGAGATAGCCTATAACAACGCCACTCACAGCTCCACACAGTCATCTCCGTTCTATAGCAACTATGGCCACCATCCCAGGTTCTTGCCATTTCTACATCCGTTCAGACAGGACAGGATTCCCGCCACAGCGGACAGGGTGGCACACATAAAAGACACGTTGATGCGCTCAAGGGCTGTCCTAATAGAGGCCAAGAGAAGATACAAGGCTGCGGCAGACAGGAAGAGAAGGCCCGGGCCACTGTACCGCACTGGAGACTACGTCTGGATATCCACAAGAAACATGAGGTTTCGAAAGAACGGTGTGTTCCATCCCAAGTACATGGGCCCCTATCGAATTACCGAGTGTATGGGTCCCGTGAACGTGAAGGTGTGCTTGCCCCAGTCATTGCGGATACACCCTGTCTTTCATGTATCATTGCTCAAACCAGCACCCTCCAAGCTGTCTGGGACACCTAGGCCGGTATGCGTGGAGTCGGAGGTGGAGTATGAAGTGTCGGGCATACGGGCGTCCAAATGGCGCAGGGGGAGGCTGTGGTACCTGGTTGCGTGGAAGGGCTATGGCCCGGAGGAGCAATCATGGGAACCGGCTGAAGGGGTTCATGCTCCGCGCTTGGTCTCCTTGTTCCATCGGCGTTTTCCTGCCAGCGCTGGACCCGTGGGGAGCCGCTGAGAGGGAGGATGTACTGTCAAGAATTCCTGTCATGCGAGGGGAGGAAAACGGTAACCAGCGAAAACGGACTACATCTCCCAGGATGCTTAGCGGTTGAGAGGTTATGTAAACAGGAGAACTGTTACATAACTCAAGGAAAACACGCCCTTATGTAAACAGGAGAGCTGTTACATAACTCAAGGAAAACACTCCCTTATGTAAACAGGAGAGCTGTTACATAACTCAAGGAAAACACGCCCTATAAAGGGAGGAACCGGGAGGTACAACGCTGTCGGATATTGTGTTTACACCGACGTACCTGCTTCGTGAAGAGCAGTGTTCCGGAGTGGTGCTCCAGTAAGGCAAGAACGGAGGTAGGTCGAGTCGTTACTCCCTGGGCCGTGTCTTGCCCCATCGTCACCTGTGAAGGACCCGGAAGCTCTACCGGTCAACCTTTGAGCTTCGCTTTTTGACTCGGCTGAGTCAAGGCGCAGTGGCGCTTTTGCTGGTTGGAGTCGTAACTCCCAGCCCGACCAGAGATACAGGGACTGCCAGCTGTAACGCACACCAGGAGGTGTTTGCCGCGTTACAGACTCGGAAGTCCACAGGATCGATCGAGCGGCTGCTCTCGGTTCAGTCTTCTTGCTTTTGAGTGGGGTATCGGTGACGCATCACCAGGAGGTGACTCCGCGTCCCTGTGCAGTCTGAGGAAGAGGTTGAGCGGCTGCTCCCTTCAGGTAGAGACCCCGGCTGGGTGTTTCCCTGACTCCTCGATTCTCCCCAACACTCTTCGTGCCCCTCACAGCCTACCGATTGGCATTGTCGGCCATTTCATTTCTGCCCTCTGTTGGCATACGCCGGGATCGGCGTATATGCAGAGGACGGTTAGGACCATCCGTGCTGTGGGCTGGTAACGTACTTAGCCTGGAGGATTCCAGTGACTATAACTTTTGTTTATTCTTTGTATTAGTTTTGCCTTCATTAAAATAACTAACCCTTCACAAGTGGTTGCGACCTCATTATCGTGTCTGTTAAACGATCCTGAGACGTTCAGGGCGTTACACAAACATTTGGTCAAGTGCTTACAGTGAGGGCGACAGAATAAGATTTACTTATGTGACTCCAAGCCGACATATATTGGGTACAGTGCATATTTTGAGGAGTGGGTGTCACTTTACTATTCAAAATACAATCTTACTATTGAGGTCAGTGGATATTTGGGGGATGAAACAACAAACTTGATATTGTAACTCCATGCCTGGAAAACATTTGGAAAAGTGCGTACACTGGATGAGGGTCAGATTTCCTATTCTAACTCCAGTGTAACTAACACTGGGAAAGTGCATACCTTAGAATGGTCAGACTTAATAAACTAAAATCTCCAGTCCACCAAATATTGCAGAAAGGTATATTCGGGGGGCAGTGTTCGATTTACTATTCTGACTTCAGTCTAACAAACATTGGTAGTAGGTATTCATTATTTAAAAACACGACCTTCCAAGCCTTCCTATATACCCCAAACCCAGTAATAAATATGTAATAAATAATTGTCATAAATTAAACACGCAGTTATAACCAATTCAAAATGATAAATACAAACATTCCAGTTAAAATGAACAATTCAAAGAATAATAATTTATTATGAATTAGTATACATTTTAATTAAATAACCACCCAAGCCCCAATAGCCCCACCATCCAAAATTAAAATGTATTGCACAATTACATTACTTAAACATGTCAACAAAAATACCAACAATAAATATTAACACAAGTATCCATTAGCATTAACATTAATTAATATAAAATATAAAACACTACCCACCCGGCCCTCCAATAAAACCAACACCCCCAAAAAATAATACATAACTATAATATTTTTTGAAGATAATTTAATATACATTTCACATTAATATACATAATCAAATAAAACATAATGCAATAAAATAAAACAACATAATGAGTACTATATCATAATTAACAATATTTTAAACTCTGATATTATTGGCAGAAGGTTAAAATATGATGTGCTTACCTTCTATATCCTTATACATTATATTTTTGTAGTTGCAATATTTTGACTGCAATATTATGGTCAGATGATATATTGGATTCGAAATTTTGGTGGAATACCTCCTTGAATATTGTCTGTGATCCAACCAAAGACCATTATGAATGCCAGCCAGGCCATCCTTTTGATATGTGCCTAGGTTTTTAGTTTTACCTAATGCTTATCTTATTTTTTGCTTGAGAGATAGTCTTTCTTTTGGAAAGTCCCCTAGTTGAAGCACATTAAAGTCTCATTGATAAACAACAAGGCATTTGAGTACTTGCATGCTAAATTCTACAGTTTAGCATCTTCATTGCGCTTCGCCTGGTTAATGTCTCATATCATAGGTCACGTTCTGAAAATACAATGTAGAGTACATTGGTATACAATGAACATTTCACAGCTGCAACTTGTCCATTAATTATTGTTTATTTATTTGCTAGGCTAAATTAAAATAACATGCCTTAAATGTCAAACGGGTACATAATAAAAAACTATAACAGAAATGCCCTATTTATCGTACAAAGTGAAATTATATATCACACAGGAGTAAAAAACGGGGCATATCAAGGACAGCATTAAAAATTATCGCCAGTTTAGCGGCAGAAAACTGCCGCTAAAGCGGCGATAATGGGCTTGATAATATGCCCTTGAGAATTCCAATAGAAGTCCATGTTCTGGTGTGAACCTGGGCTTCTATTGGAATTCTCCAGGTGATATTATCAAGCCCATTATCGCCGTTTTAGCGGCAGTTTTCTGCCGCTAAACCGGAAATAATTTTAACGCCGTCCTTGATAATACGCCCCTACGGTCCTTAGCCCTTTCTCTTACCCATTACCATGATTTGTAGTAAAGTTCTGTACAATAGTGTGTTTATGTTAAGTCTGACACCCATCCACTTTCTCAATAAAACAGCAAGTGCAACACTTCATCGTAAATAGAGTAACCTGCAAACGTGCCCGAAGCGCTGCAATGTTGCCTAAGCTTTATTCAGGTTGAAGAGCTCGCTTGCCTCTCATTTCTCTTATACTAATGGAAACAGAACCAACATTATGGGCCTGATTTAGATCTCGGAGGATGGGTTACTCCATCACCACGGTGATGGATAATCCCATTATATCCTATGGGATGTATTTTTTAGCGGACGGGATATCCGTCACCGTTGTGATGGGGTAACCTGTCCGCCAAGATCTAAATAAGGCCCTATGTAATCATTTATGGCATGGTTTCTCCTGTCACTCTGGATCATTGCTATACTATATTCTTACACTGCAAACTAACACCCCATCCCAGCCCACAAAAGCATTGTAATGAGCATCCATGCTGACTTGAGTTTGATGCAATGATCCCGGCAGCCGATTCAAGTGAATCAGTGGCCATTTGTTGTCTTTACCGACATGATATCTACAAGGAGGGAAAGGTTGAACAAAGAAGGTTACTACTGAAGTGCACATAATATTTGTACAATTGTACCCACAGGGGAAAGGGGGGTAGAATAGTTCCCGTTCAAGAAGTTGGAACCATAGGTATATGACAGTGTAATACCTGTAATACGAAAGAGGGAATATACCAAGATATGTAAACAGTCAACACGATATACTGAGACATTTGATATATTACGTTCAAAATCCAATAAACTTTCTTTAAAAAAAAAAGCTTTGTACAATTGCATTGCATTGTGCTTCAGTATTACAATTCGACATAGGATTGCTTGACAAAAAAATGTAATTGATATAGTTTTTTGAGGAAAGACATCATTTCGCCCAACTCCATTCCTTTGCCCTGGACATCTGGTGTGTTTTTTTACTTCCATTGTGGATGCACCTCTCTGAAGCAAGCCTAGTGCAGGGGCAGTTCCTCCATTAGGGCGGAGGAGTGTCGCCCCATTGCTTTCTCCCAGTGCGAGAGCAGAAACATAAAATGGTATTTTAAATACCGTTTTATGTTTCTGCTTTTCGTGCTGCGAGAAAGCAGAAGGATATGCCTGATTGGCGGTGGACGGCTGGGCGGGGCGGGGAGGAGTGGCTTGCCCAATGCCGTGGGCCCGGCCTGTTTGGGCCGACCAAACCAGTCATGCGCACTCTGCATTTTCTCTATGTAGGCTGCATGCAGCCTACATAGAGAAAATGGCCTACACATAGACGTCCAGCTGGGCACTGTCCCCACCAATCACAACGCTGCCATTGCAGCATTGAGATTGGCTTAGGGGAGGGGAGAGTGGCTGCCTGCTTCCTGTGCAGCAGGAAAACGCAAGACCCGGCCAGGAGCGGAGGCGGCACGGGACCCGGTAAGGTGAGTTATTTTTTTTAAAATTATTTATTATACCCTACCCCCGCGCGAAACCCCCCACCCCCGAGTCATGCAAGCCGCGACTGGCCTAGTGACCTGTGCTTGGTTCAGAAGGACAATGGTTTTCAGTGCCATACCAGTGACTTGGTTAAACCAACTCTATCTGCTTTAATGTTTTGTGCTGCTGTTCAAAGTTCATATACAGGGTGCAGGCATGAAACAAAAAGAATTCCCTCTTGACCTTACAATGTAGCATGTGTCTTTAGAAGGGCATGCTTTCTGCTGCTAGGAAGCATAGCATATTTCCAGAGCCTCACGTGGATTACATTTTCAGTTCAGCAACTTTGATAGGAAAGTTCTATCAAAACCAACTATACATCACATTGGCAATCCATGGTGAAAAGGGTACTCATGTGGTCAGATCTGTATTCCCTAAAGTGTTTTATACCTTTTGGGAATAGTGAATCATTAAAAAAACTCTCTGATGTGCATGTCAAAAGGCATTCACATTCTCGATAGCTAGCACAACAAAGTAAACCTATGCAATGCCAGAGTAGGGAGGGAAGAGTACTCTCCAGGCCTTCAATGTCACATCTTCCTGTGATAACTTCTTGTATTTCTCATCCCCTGTGCTTGAGGAATAAAAACAGACCAGTGGAGCCCCAAACTTTCCCAAAGGGCTTGAGCAGAGGATTATCTGAATATGCAGATGTCTTTTGATGCTTGATGGGAAGCTGGCTTACGGTGAAGTTAGGAGTCTGAGAGATCTCTGCTCCAGGGAGCAAGAGAGAAGCAAGAGATTTAACACTTTGTTTTGGTGTTTTTTATGAGAGGCACGGTGGGCTAACACTGACCCTGGAACTGGATCATACTACTGCAAAATACAGGAGGGAGAAACCTGAGAATTCTAATCCTGTTCATTCATTGGTGATCGCTAGACTTTGCAGAGCCTGGCTTGACCCTCTCCCAGATAAGACCTACATGGAAAAGATGAAGAAAAGTAAACTTTCCAGCTTGCTTCACCAAAGAATTTCTAACTGGCTGGCAGAGACCTGTGACAAGAATTGTCTCCAGCTCTAATTGAAGCTCCAGGACCCAAACATGCTACTAGTAGTTACTTGGCTTGTCTCTTGCTCACCCTCAAGGATGCAGAAATCCAGGTCTTGGCCATGAAGGCCATTTGCCACTGTGGTATTTCTCTCCTGTTCCTGGAAGAAAATCATTGGACCAGTTACAATATTTCTCAGGTTTGTCTGTGGCTAGGGGATGCAGAATGTCCTGTCAATGAAGAAGCTGGTGTTATTGCCGCTGCAGAAAAATACCGATGACCAGTTCGAACTGGACCTTTTGTTGTGAACCAGAACTGTGGACAAGAGATGGAGTCATGGGAACTCACTTTTCCAACAACTAGTCTGATGCACCAATCCCGAAGATTTAGAGTCTGTTTTATTCAAAACATGCTCTATGAAGACAAGTAGGGGCATATTATCAAGCCTCAGCGATAATTATCAAGGAAATATATCGCCAAGCTAGCGCTGTATTATCAACGCTTAGCGCTATGGCGATAAGTATTCCAGCGATAGCGGGGTTTTCCATGTAACATCACTGGTTTTCTAGTGATGTTCCATGGAAAACGGCGATAAGCTTGATGATAGGCCCTGTGGCCTTAGCCCCACAATCCACCTCCCATGTTAGGTATGCCTTAGTCAGGAATTTAACAGACGTTAAATTTCTGAGTTAAGGCCGTGTTAGCGTGAATTAAAATATCGCTATGCCTCGTTGTTAATATCGCGAAGCTGCCTTCGCGATATTTTCCCATATTGTTTTCACAGCCACGCCTACTTTGCATCTCATTATCGATGCGAGGCGAGGCTTGTGAAAAACGGGAGCTAAGTCAAGGAAACACGCGCTAGCGTGTCCTTGTAAATGATGCAATATAATTATCGCTGCTTTGCGCCCGAAAAAAGGACACTAAAGCGGCGATAATTGTATCGCCGGCCCTTGGTAATATGCCTCGTAGTTCTCTACAAGTTAGCAAACCCTTTATTTTCCTAAAGATATTTTCTGTCACATTTTCTATCTCCTAAACTGGCTGCTGGGGCCAGAACGTCCTCCCAATGCCACAAACAAATGCACCGCTGTCCTCTTTCCCCCTGGCCATTTTTAGAATATAACTATTTGCTTTCTGTCCAATGCAGCTTTTTACCAATATATATTACAACAGTTTTTTGTTACTTTTTCCTGATTCCTCCATCAGAGTTCCTTCCATTTTTCCATGTCGTATTTACAAATCATTATCTTTTTAAATTAATATTGTTTAAATCTTTTACATTTATATTTTGTTGGGATGGAAAAGTTCCTCGTATAGTGACGGACGTGTACCCCTGCCCTGAGTGCCCCAGCTTTGGTGATATCTAGGCCCTGGTTAATTATTTTTGGTCATGAGCAGACATGAATCATGCATGTGACCTAGGCTTGTCTCGTGGACTGCGGTCTGCTTATACCAGGAGGGGCGACCAAGGCGTTACCCTCAGGAGGTCCAAGGCTACTGCCTTCATCTAGAGTTAAATAGCGTGAGAATGGGGTGGCAGCATGCCATGTTTATAGTGATTAGTAGAGTGAACAGGCCTGTTTTACCTGTGTCACTAAAAGTTGTTCCTCCAAACGCTCCACTGCTGTGTGCTTAGCTCAACTCTTGGCCTGCACTGGGTTGTGAGCAGCACAAGGATGTAGGTGTGCCTGAGAGATGGTATAGTAAAAGATAAATATTGTGAGTGGTTGCGTGTGAGCGAGAGGATGTACGTGTGTATGCTAGGATGTGTGTGTGTGCCTGCATTAAGGTACAACACACAGGAGACAGCGTGCAAGGGTACGAGTGTGGATATGTGTGTGTGCCTGCATTAAGGTACAACACACAGGAGACAGCATGCAAGGGTACGAGTGTGCTAGGATGTGTATGTCAAAAATACGAAGTGGAGGAAGGAGAGTCCAAGGTAATATTTAAAGACCAGCACAGATACCTTCCCTAAGAGACTCAGAAACATGTCCTGAGCTGTGGCCAGGTGAGGTGAGGTTCCTTACCCGTACAATAGGGGTTTGAACACTACACCATGTTCCTCGAACTGAGACGATTGGTGTAATTGGTTGTATCTGTTCCCGTTATTCAGCTACACCTATTTCTTTTGACACTTTTTTTCACTTAAAACGCAGTAGCTTAAACATTTTAGTTCCTGAGGAAGGCTAGACACACTTTAGGTCACAATAGCTGAATCATGTAGACCAACCCTCTAACTAGATAGTTGCAGTTATTTTTTCAAAACTGCTTTTTAATCCTGACATCAAGGGATACATATTAAAACTTGTTTCTCTTGGTAGTTAGTTTTACTTCACATTCACCACTTTAGCACTGCGCCCATCACTTAGTAACTTACTCCAGCTTATCATCTGGTGGATTTTAGTATATCCTAGAAATTATTTAAAACATCCCTGAGCTCCTCCCTCACAGTGAGGGGGTTGTAGCCCTCAGCTGTACTAGGAGTTACAGCCGGGAGGAGATCCCAGATGATGAAGCATGTCACCTTGGTGAGTGATGGGATCCCGTCCCTTAATTAGGACTCCCCTGTGTCAGAGTAGGTAGTATCCACTTGTGTACAAGACGCCCTAGGGCGCTGAGTAACACATAATAGACCTACAGATAATTTAGTGTGTTTCTTATTTATTTATTTATTTATTTATTTGAAGTTTTATATAGCGCGAACATGACCCAAGTGGGTATCAGAGCACTTTACATGACATTTGCGGAGGACATAGATCGAGAGTTATGGGAGACATTTAAGGCAGTATACACCAGTAACAACAGTGACAAAGTGGTAATACTGGTCCGTGACAGTGGCCAGTTAGCAATTGCGACAAGATACATAAGGAATAACAGTGGAATGGTGGCATGCGACAATGGTCCGTAGCAGAGGCCACGTGGTGACTAAGACAGTTAAAAACAGTCAGGGCGCCAAAAGGAGCAAAGCTTCTAGTTCAGTGTATTGTTCATCAGTAGAGCTTTCACTTCCCTTTTGAAGGCAAGGGTTGAGGGAATTAGTCTTATTTCGGCAGGTAAGGAGTTCCACATTCTCGGGTCAACTCCAGAGAAAGTACATTTGTAGGTTTTCAGTTTTTTTAATTTCTTTGGCTTGATGAGCATAGTGCTGGTGCTCCTTGAGGGCCTGGCACTACCAGATAGCTTGAGCTTATTTTTCAGGTAGATAGGGGTATTGAAGTGTAGCGCTCTATGGGTCATACAAGCAATTTTTAACTGGATCCTTGCCTCAAATGGGAGCCAGTTGAGAGCTTTCAGGTCAGGAGAGATGTGGTTGGATTTCTTGGAGCCAGTGACAAGTCTAGTCGCCGCATTGAGAGATGCTCTGAGTGGGGCTAAACTGAGTTTCGGGAGACCGCATAGAGTAGCACTGCTGTATTCAAGCCTTGAGATCACTAGTGCTTGTACCGCTGATTTGAAGTCTTCTTGTGGGAGGTAAGGTTTAAATTTTCTAAGGATGCTCAATTGAAAGTTCTCTCCTTTGGTAGAAGTTCTGATGTGGTCTTGCATGGTTAGGTTCTTGTCTAGTACAACTCCCAGTGATTTAGTGGAGTCAATGATGTGTGGTGTGCAGTTGAGAGTGGTGAGGTTTGTTAGGAATTGCCCAGCAATGGGGGTTTGCCTAGTTGGTGAAATGAAGAGGAATTCAGTTTTGAGGGCGTTGAGTTTGAGGTGGTTGAAGGTTAGCCAGTTTAAGGTTTTGTGCAAGGTTCTGTTGAGTGACTGGATGTCATCAGGAGAAGATAGTTTCATGTACAGTTGGGTATCATTCGCATACATGTGATATTTTATGTTGGAAGCTTTGAGGATTACAGTCAGAGGTTCAAAGAAAAGGTTGAAGAGCATGGGGGGAGAGAGGACCCTTGAGGGATACCCAGAGTACAGGGACTGGAGTTGGATAGAGTTTGATTGTTTTTGACTCTTTGTGATCTGTTGTTGAGAAAAGAGGCAAACCAATTTAGGACAATGCCAGAGAGCCCCATCCTACATTCCAAGAGGTTAGGAAGGTTGTCATGTTTGACTGTGTCGAATGCAGATGAGAGATTAGTATTAATAGACAAGCTTCATTCTGATCGAGCAAAGCGAGGGCATCGTCCACTACATGCGTGATGGCCGTCTCAGTGCTGTGCCCAGTGCGGTACCAGATTGGAATTGGTCGAGGAGTTGGAATTGCTCAATGTGTTTGTGCAGTTGTTCATGTACACATTTCTTGAGGAGTTTTGCCAGGGTAGGAATATTTGTGATTGGTCAATAGTTATTCAGGTCTTCCGGGTCGGCCGTGGGTTTTTTGAGAATAGGGAGAACTAGACCTGCCTTCAGGCAGTCTGGGATCTCCAACTGGGGAAGCGAAGCGTTGATGATCTTGGACCAGAGCGGGACCAGGGTTCCTACCATTTCTTTGAAGAAGTTGGGGGGAGGGGGTCATTGAAGTGATTGGAGGGTTTCAGGGTCAATAGTATGCTGAGGATGGCAGCGTCATTGATGGGTGTGAATTGGTTCCAAGAGGCATTGTTTTTGGGGGAGGGACAGCACGAAGTACGAGGGGGGAAGGTAATGAGGATTCAGGCGAGGGTGAGAGTTTGAATAGAGCCGATTTGAGGTCCAATTCAATCATATTCGCCTTTACAAGGAAGAAGTCAGCAACTGCATCACAGCTCGTCTGAGGGCAGGAGATGTGAGGTGATTGGCCGGAAGTGTTATTAGATTGTGACTTAATCAACTCAAAGAGTCTTTTCGGGCGATTTTTGGCTTTATCCAGTTGGGATTTAAAGAAGGTTGCTTTTGCTGTTCTGATGAGTTTATTGTGGCTGCTCCTTTTTAGTCTAAGAGTTTTTTAGTAGATCCGTGGCTGGAGATGTTCTCCAGGCACGTTCTGCTTGTCTAAGGCCGCGTTTGTTCGAATTTAGGCTGTCATTGAACCAAGGTTTGGAATTTTTGATGGGCTTTCTTTTTAGTTGAAGGGGGGCAGTTGCATTCAGTTGCATTCAGGGCAGAGAGCATGGCGTTGTTCTAGTGATCAGTGAGGTCGTGAACGTTGGCCATGTTAACAGGGGGCAGTAGGGAGGTAGTGCAGCGTGATATGAGCTCATTGATGTTGGTATTATGGAGGGATTTTTTCCAATGTTTTTGTTTTAGTGGTTGTGATCTATTGGATTTCTAGCTTTCAAGGATACGGAAGGTGATATAGTGATGGTCTGACCAGTCACAGAGGAGAATAGAATTGAGTTTGATGGAGCTGGGATTAGCGATGATTAGATCGAGGGTCACGCCTAGGTTGTGCATGGGACTGTCACAGTATTGGGTCAGGGAGAGATCATTAAGGATATGCATAGATAGTCGCAGGATGAGAGAGTAGCAGAGGGGGTCTGTTTAGCTGAGAGAGAGCTGTGGTAGATGCAGGCTATACCTCGACCCGTTTTCTTAGCTCGATCGAGCCTGATAATCTTTTGGCTGGGCGGGACTAGAATGTCAAGTTCCTGAGCCAGGATGACATCAGCGAGGTCAGTGGCATGTTTCAGATCTTCAGTTAAGTAGCAGGCATTTCAGGTGTGCTTTGTGTTTAGAGGAGGGTGGTTGTGTGATAGGTATCTGGATGAGGTTGTTGCAGTTGTGGTTATTGGTGTTGAGTCTGGTGGCTCTATGCGGGTTAGGTGTGATGCAAAGAATAGCCTCTGTGTTGTCTTCTATGGGCTTTTCCATTTCAGGGGGATTTATAGGGGTGGATTGTGAAGATCTAGAGGGGGCTGATGCGGTCGAATGGGGGGCATTGTACGTTCGGAGGAGGGAGAGAAGATCAGGTTCTGATAACTGATTGTTGGATCTGGCGGGTCTGGGTGGGGCATTGTGGTAGGGGGGTATACCAGTTCTGGCCTGGGGTTTCAGCCGTGGGTCGGTCGGTAGCATTGTATGGGGGGATAGCATTCTGGGGGGGTAGAGGGATAGGGTGGTGCTGGAGCGAGTGCAGGAACTCCTGCGATGACTTGTTGGAGGTGAGGTCATGGGCCAGGTCAGCGGTGGTGAGGATATATATGTCCCCTGTAAGAGGAACAGTATGTTGGAGACTGCACGCATGTAAATGCATCTGTGCGTAATGGTACGTGGGCGCTTGTGAAGAGCACCATGCACAGAAGACACCAAGTTCTATTTTGGGGGACCCAGGGCTTGCTGGAGGAGCAGGGCTAGGTTCCCCCAGACAGATTTGTGGATTGCTACCTTCCTGAGAGCTGGGTAAGACACACATTGGAGGAAGGGAGAGCCAGTCTTTTCCATGCGCATCAATAGTGGCTCTTGGATTCCAAAAGGTTGTCACTGTTCAAAGGGCCCTGGACACATCTGAGGAAGGAGATTGGGCTTATAAGAGAGTCATAAAGAGTAGGCTTGGAACCCTATGGTAACCTTTTGAAGCACATATCACTGAGGCTGACATCCAAGTGTGAACCTCTAGTCGCTCTCTCGGCCTTTGTTTAGAGCTAACAAGATTGGAGTCTGTCCTGCTGTGACAGACTGAACTCTGGAGGAAGAACTCAACAAAGGAGTGGGCACTTCAAAGTGAGCAACCCCAGAGCATGAACTACAAATATAGAGACACTAAATCACAAGTGTGTTTGGAAATGGATTATAAAAAAGGGAGCTTGAGACTTCAAAACTGAAGCTGTACATCAGCGTGGAGAAACTCAGCATGTTGTGACCAAGACTGAGGACTGTGGAGTATATTTACAAGAATTGCCACTAACTAGATTTTGCGTTAGTTAGCGGCAATTTTCTAAATGCTGTCTATCGCCGAAAACTACCGCTCTGTTATCAACGTATTTATAATACGTGGCTACATGGCGATAGTATAAGCTAGCTGCAGCGAATACTGCCGCTAACAATAGTGTCAAGGCGATACAAAATTTGACGTTAGCGAGAGAAAAGTGACAAAAGGCCAATTAGCGGCAAAAAAATTCAAATTAGTCATACCAACGTCAGAAAAACAATGGAATGCAGAATGGAGCAGCCAGGGTCAAGTTAAGCACAGGTCAACAAACCCTCCAACAGCCAGGATGACCAGCCAGAGTCCCTGGGGTAAAGGATATGCAGAATCAGGGCCTCATTTATGAAAACTGGCACATTGCTGGGGAAAACCAGTGATGCTGCACTGTTCATAGCGCCATCCTTGCAACATCATGGCAGCCGATGCCTGGAAGCGCGGAGAGTCTCCGGGGCCTGGAGGCCTCGCTGGGCCTGCGTCTGAGTCCCAGAGTGAGAGGCGGTGGTGCAGCGGAGTCGCATGCGGTCTGACGGTGGAGGCGGGCCATTTCGGGCCCAAGACTGTGGGCCGTGGCAGTAGCCATTGAGGTGCGGCGATCGCCCTTACCTGGTGGCGAAGTCTGGTTGGTCGCATGGAGACACGTTGTTGACCTGTGTGAGAAGACCACCTGGTGCCCCCTGGAGCTGTGGGAACATGGAATCTGGTTGCCACTGTTAAATCAGAGGAGGTGATTGGGTGGTGCTGCCTTTCCTTGTCCCCTGGTAGTGAGCTCCTGGGTGTATGGGGGATTTCAAACAGTGCCGCCCGAACGAAGATTCCTGGCTAGCGTACACCTGACTGGAGGAGAGGGGCCGGCTGGCCACACTGCACTGCACCACATGTCATACATAGTGCCTGGGCGTCTGGCACAGCGATGGCCCGCCTGCAGATGGGGTTGGCGTTGACATTTGACCGCTCCTCCGTGTCAGTGAACAGAGCGGCTGGGTATCGCTGGCCGCCGGGGCAGGTGACAGTTGACAGCCTGGACTCCAAACTGGACTCTGTCGTCGCAGCGGGTACCTCCCTCAAACAAACGGGCCGTTCCTTTGAGGGCCGCATAGACAAAATCACAGTCAACTTCACCCTGGAGTGCGCAGATCTTCAAAATCTGACTTACAAGGTACGCAACATTGAGCAAGAATTGGCCAAAGTCCCTCCGAGTACCCTGAGCGCAGCTTTGGAGGTGTAGAAGCTAAAGGCACATGTGAAGCCCCTGAAAAGAACAGTGGAGAATTCGGAGGGCCACTCCCAGCATAACAACCTGAGGGTGTTGGGTCTGCCTGAGGGAGCAGAAGGGGCTGATGCAATGGCATACACTGGTTGCGTGACCTACAGCCAGCAGGTGCACTCTCCCCATTCCTTGTTGTGGAGCAGGCCCATCGAGTGCCTGCGAGCCACACGCTGCCGGGGACAGGTCCTAGACCCTTTTTCTTCCGCCTCCTACAGGGATCATGACACTGTTCTGAGGGAGGTACGCAAGCTGGGGGATGTGAAAGTGGACACCACAGTTATTTTCTTTCCTGACAACACCACGGGGTGCAAAGGCAGAGGGGCTCGTCTCTAGTGGTTAAGATATGCCTTCGAGAGTTGGGCATCAAATACTCCCTCCTCTACCCGTAAAGGCTGCGAGTGATCTCAGATGTTGACATGCAAATTACTGATGCCGCTGAACAGTGCTGGACCTGGCTGCAATCTACTAGTCGCCAGGTGCTGTGGACCGGGAGTGAAGGGTCTGCGCAACACGCTCTCATCTGTGGAGCCAGTTGTACTTTTATAGGAGGAGCAGGCGTCCCCACCACAACTGCAAGCCACCCCCAATCTGCAGCAATATCACTCAGAGACAGGATCCTGACATTGCCCTGAACACTCCTCCAGCAACGCGGGCTCCACTGCGACGTGCTCATCCTGTGCAGTCTGTGCAGCCCCCAGATGTGACTCCTCAGATGGCAGATAATCTAATTTAATTTTGACTAGTTGTGCGTCTCTCCTTCTTCAACGGATACAGACAGCTCTGGAGAGTCTCTGGCTTGAGGCGGTCTCTGGACTCCAGCTTCCTATTGCTGAAGTTCCAGTCTACCGAGGTCAGCACTTAGAGGGGATCAGGTCCAGTCATCACCCAAAGGGAATGGAACAGTTGTCCAGGTGAGCGATGCATGTCAGGGGTGGTGGTCCCCTTGGTGCTCCTAGCTGCAATGACATGAGGTCCATGGCATTGTTGACCTTGCCAAGGATGAATTGTTTGAGTTCTTCAATTATCCAAGGGCCTCATTTTTGAGGCCTTAGCGGCACTCTTGCAACACTGTGATATCACGTGTTCAATGCTCCGGTTACGCAATATGCCTCAGCATGTTTACAAGGCCACGCAAAGCTACTTTACGTGGCCTTTCATGGACTTGTAAATATGTGCCCCTTTCACGCATTAAACAGTGTGAAAGGGGCGTTCCATGTAGTTGGCGGGCGGTTGTGGTGGGTTGCGGGAGGGCGGTCGACAGGGGTCGCAGGGGGGTCACGGTTGCGGGAGGGTGCGCATAGCAAAAAATATACATAACACAGCTTACCGCCGGGTCATACGTCTCTGCTCCTGCTCTCCGCGAGGAACAGGAAGCACAGCCAGGCCCCACTGACCAATAACAATGCTGAAATGCAGCATTGTGATTGGTTTTGAGCATCCTGGTTCGATGCTCAACCAGGGAATGGGGCCGTGGCATGTTCTCCACACAGTCTGTAATGCAGTCTGCATGGAGAACAGGTAAAGTGCGCATGGCTGTGTTAACCAAGTATTCACAACACGGCAGTACCATGCAATAGTCACCAGATAACGCGTCAAATGGCCGCGTTAAAATCAACGCCACGCAGCAAAAATGCGAAACATGAACGCAAAAAAAGCTGCGATGAGGCAAAATGCAATACAAAAAGCTGCGAAAACCAGCGGCAGGCATGCAAATCCCATGCGTCTGGTGGGAAAATGCACTATAAAAGCAGAACAAGAAAAACACACCAGAAACAATCCAAAGTGCGCAGCATTATGGATGCACCCTGACCGAGCACAGAGGCCAATGCAAACCCCACAAACGCCACAGACCACCAGCAAGGTACAACGGTGTCGGGGAAGGCCAGGGAGAAGAGGGAGAGGAAGACTGGGTGCAGTCAGCAGGAAAACAAGACCAGCGTCACAGAGGTGACAGAACAATACCATCAATTGACCCACAATCAGATTACCTGGAATGTAGCCGGAGTGTCGAGGAGGCCAATGGAGGAGGCCAAGAGGCACTGGCATGACGTGAAAATCCAAACCAGGCACCAAGACGCCGCCAACAGGAAGGTAGCAACGGCGACAGGAGGTGGGAGTCCTGTGCCACAGGAGGAAATGGAGGCCAGTCATCAGTGTGGAGACGGTGCAAGGAGGTGGGAGTACGGACACAGCCGAGAGGACTTGACAACAATAACATGGTCAGGAACGACCAGTGACTGGGGGGATGTGGGGAGATGGGCACAATGGCACACAAGCACGACGATGTGTAGCACACTGCACACCCACAATGACCCTGGATCATGTCCCTGAACCCCGTGGCACACTGCAGCACACACACATAGCTATCACAGCACATCCCATGACAATGTGGCACAAAGTGCAACACCAACACTGCAAAACAGGGGACACAACTGGGTCCGCACATGCGCAGAAACAGGCCACTCATATAGAACAGAGCAGGAAACTGTGAGATGCATATGTACGTGTACAACCTCACATCCGACACGTAGTCTAAATGTCCACTGTCCCCCCTCAAATTACCAGCACCGCCCAAACAGTCACAATGTACATTGTCACACAGTCTGCATGTCAACGAGAAAAATGCGCA
Source organism: Triturus cristatus (assembly GCF_964204655.1). NCBI lineage: Eukaryota > Metazoa > Chordata > Amphibia > Caudata > Salamandridae > Triturus > Triturus cristatus. The sequence continues at coordinate 1,452,262,091 of NC_140591.1, forward strand.
AACATACATGTCAACATGCATCTCCCCTTCACATTGCAGCAGGACAAAAAACTCCTCCAGCAGGTCAGACCAGACAACCCAGCAGTGATGCCCGAGACGACCCCCACACCTTCGACACCGACGCCCTACACCAGGCCATGGACAACACAGGCAAACCAACCCCAGGAGCAGGGCAGCCAAGCGACATAGAGAAGACCCCAGCCCCTGCACAGACCACACAGCAGGAAGCACCCGCCACCACGGCTGGCTCCCAACACTCCACCTAGGCACACATCGCATTCCAATGCCAGGTGTCAGAATGCCAAAAGGAGGTGGCCGAACAGGTGCGGGTGGGCTCAGAGCTCATGGAAGCTGAACTGGACCACATACGTGGGTGTCTAAGTGTCATCAGGGACCACCTACACCCCACAAAGGAGATCCACACAGTGAAAGAGACACATGCAGATGCACATTCCCAGCACAGAACCACGTCCAGGGACCCGCACATATCAGTCACACACCCACGTTGGCTCTGCGTTCGACGGCCCAGTACACCCCTCTTATCATATCGAGTGGCTGACGACAAAGCGACATGTCCAAGCTCCAAACCGCTGCCTGCGGTGACATGTCTGCGTCCGCTGCACACAGCACAATGCAATGTCGTAGCGCCCTCATGCATATAAAAAGACCACAGGGACACATGCATATTTCATGTAGAATTGGTTATGGGCACGTGCGCCCAGCCCCTTTATTGGCAGGGCCACATGTACAGTGTCACCTGTGCTGGATATGTGTGGGGTGAGTATAAGACAGCCCGTACGGAGTGCTTTGTGCTTGCAACAACTTGAACGGTGGACACCAGTGCAATGGAAACAGAAAACGCCTGCATAAAAAGAGTCAACTACTGAGCAACATGGAGGGAGCCGGAGCAAGGACAGAGGTCACCCAACATGCAAACAGAAGTGTCCATGAATTGCAGTGCACTGAGGTTGGGCCACCAGAGATGAGCGTGCTCATGTGAAGAAATTGCTAGAATTGTGTCCCTTCGGGTTGTTCCTGGTGCAACTGCAGGGGAGGGTGTCATACCTGCATCATCTTCCTCATCGTCGTCCCTGGTCTCCCACACTGCCTGAGGTGACATTGCTGCGTGAGCTCTCCACAGCACATAACCAAAACAGTAATGGAATATGATTCGTGGTTCACTGAGTTAGTGGCACCTAGAGTGCTAAGCAGGGGAACAGGCAGAAGATGGCATCCACAACAGGTGCGAGCAACTCCGTCAGCCTGCCTGTATGACCGTTTTGGCACTGGCAGATGGCGTTTGGAGTTGGTCCTGGCGGTGGTGGCGTGTGCCTCCTGCGGTAATGTGACGTCGGGCCGGTCAGAACTCGATTTGACGTGTTGGCCCTGATGTGCCACAGTTGAGGCCGGATGCAGCGGACAGCACAGGGCCACAGACACATGGCGTTGAAGACCCCAAGGCCATCGCCTCAGAGGCCATCCAATATCTCAGAAGAAGGGGTCCCGGACCTGACCAGCACAGAGTTAGTGGCCCCGGATGCACAGCGGCCGGCACAGGCACCCCACCACGGGACGGTGTCCTGCGGTGCAGTCAGATGGGCCACGAGAGCTGGGTGGGTCCTCATCAATATCCGAGGTGTATTTGGCGGAGGGTTGCGGGGGACAGTGGAAGGTGTCCTCCAGGGCATGATGCAGTGGTTTGATGTCATCCTGAAGCAGCAAATGAGGGAGTGGAAAGCGACAGCCTCGTTGGCAACACCAATTAGGCATCAGCCACATGAGGATGTAAACGAACCCCTAGTCCATGGACTCAGGCGCCACCAAAGTTCAACCAGAGAGTGTCCATGAATGTCGGGAAACAGACTTAGTGGCACCTGTGCTGGGAGGGGATGCAGTCTGCGAAGATGCCGGTACACTGATATGAACTCCGCCATTGCTAAATCAAGACTCTGTGACCTACTGGACCGCAGTGTAGGCTGGAGGCAGCGGTCAGCAGTGGCCCACAGCCACGTGTCGGCTCGCGATGCTCAGAGTTAGTAACACCAGGGCAGTTGTGGGTAGTGTTCGATCACCTCCGTAACTATGATCCTATTCCCTCCGGACTGCAACGCTTCATCCTCTTACGCCTCTCCTTGCGGACAATAATATGTGTTCTGCCTTTGAATGTTCGATGTCCAGTTCCAATTCAGTGACCTACTCGTGCGCAGCGTAGGCCAAGGGGAGTAGTCCGCGTAGGCCCACAGACGTGTGGTTGTACTCCTATGCACAGACTTGGTGGCACCACATCGAAGGGAGTATAGTGACATAAACTCTACCTTGAATAGTGTTCACTGCCATGGTGTAATCAAGACTCAGTTCCAAATGTGTGACCTACTTGTCCGTATTGTGGGCCGAAGGCAGTAGTCAGCAGGGGACATGTGTCGTAGGAATGCCATGCACAGAGTTGGTGACACCACATCGAAGGGAGTACACTGACATAAGATCTGCAATGAACATATGTACTCTGCCATCGTGTAAGACTCAGTTCCAAATGTGTGACCTACTTGACCACAGTGTAGGCCGGGTGAAGCCGTAGAGTACGTTAACGAGAAAGGAGTAATGCGGGCCTGTGTCGTGGAGGCTGTGATGGTCTGAGAGGCTGCCAGGGTCGCGGGCCTCGGGCTTGGAGCTTGCACCGGCACGTGGCGGGCCCTCCTTGCAACAAGACGGTGTCGACAGGTGATCAGTGTGGCCTGGCTGCGCAGGGGCGAGCCTGATGGCTTCGGCCTCCAGCGGGCCAGGGTACGGCAGGCGCACAGGATCGCAGGCAACTCCGCTCAGGAGGACGGTGTCGGCCTTGTGGCGGGGTGAGAGGCACCACCCTGGCAGAGACGTTGGGCATTCCGGAAGAGGACCACGCCCAGGGCTGCTTGCTTTTTATTCACACCCCGACTCTGGCCTGGTGTACGCAGGGCCATTCCTACCCGCTCGCGCTTACGGGGGGAACGTAACAGGCAACATTCCCGCGTACTCCCCCACTGGCTGGGGTGACATGGTTGCGTCCACTGTCCACTACACTCCATACACCAGCGGTGTATGTCGCCATGGATATGGGTGTGTTCGGCATACTGCGGTCTTTCCAGCACATCTCCGCCACTCTTGGCATTGTGTACTGTATTATGTGGCTGGGGTGCCATGCAGTTGATGGCTCATGTTCACGGCTTGCCCAGGTTAACATTGTAAGTTGTTCTGTCGTGTCTGGTGGGTGGGCATGCTGTTTTGCATGTTGTATGTGATTTTGTGACATGTGTATTGCCAGAGTTGTGAGTTGCATGGTTGTGGAGTTGAGGTGTGTGGGGTATTCATTTGGAACTTGCTAGGGGGCTGTGCATTTCCCTTGGTGCCATCCTGGTAGCGCTGGTTGATGATGTACTGTTGGAAGATGAAGGAATCATGCACACTGCCTGGGTAGTTGGCGACGACATTGGTGAAGACAGTGGCGGCTGGTGGAATTTGAAACGGGTAGGGAGTAAGCAGAAAGAATCACCGTATGCGAGTGAGCGCAGCGAGCATGCTCCCAGCGGCAATAAGGGGGGTTCGGGGGGTTCTCCCCCGTGAAAAAATTGGCATCTTTTTGGTGCGATGTTTAGCACTATTTCCGTGATAAATGGACTAAAGATTCAGTTCTTCTAGACATTCATAAAAGAAAACTCATACATTATTTCAGAGAATTTCTGGGTTGCCAAGCAAGTCTGACTTCTGAAGAGGGCTAGGGTACTAAGCAAGACTGCTTTGGCTCTACCCTTTCCAATAGAAAACACTAGTTAGCGATGTGAACAAGTTCAATGGACAAATCTGGGGTCTATGGAGAAAGAAATTTAAAAAAGATTGGCAAATGGTGCATTTTAAAGCAAATGAATGTAGCGATAAAGCAAGGCTAATAAGTGGGTATGTATAGTCTTGAACTATTAAACACATTAAAAACTGCCCAGTATCTTCTTGCATTAATTTGTTCAACAGTTACTGTAATAGGTAAATTGTTCTGCATGACAACTTTAGCCCTTTAAAATGTATGCTTGCACTGCATGCAGCATAAACTTTGGAAAAATATGCTCTAACCAGACTTCAGGAAGCACCCACAGCTGCTGGCTGTAACCAGTCATATAGAAATATGTGCAGACCAGTCTTTAAGTGAGATTAAAACAGTGGGTGCTCCCTATAAAGAAACATGCCAAATACATTTCTGTGATTCCCTTAGTGTACTATCAGACCAGTAATTTGGTTTCTTTCTGAGATGTAATTATATCCGGATAAATGGCACAGCAAATGACATGCGCCTAAAGCCTGTCAGTATGATTGGCTTTGTCACCAGGTGTTAGCTGTTTAAGATAAATGAGTAACAACAATGATTTCTTATAAATAATTAACATTGAAAATGTTTAAATTCTGAAATAGTGAGTCTGTGAATTAAATAGCATTGATGCCTGTGGAAGGAGTTTTGGCCTTCAATTATGTGTGCTTTATGTTAGATATGTATCCTATTTTTCTCTGCATATCTTGTCCATCTGCACATCTACAACCCCCTCTCTTTCCTCTTCAGCATCCTCTTTTCACTCTTTCCCGAATTCCCTTCCTCACATATCTGTTACTTCACCGGCCAGAACATGCCCTGCACTCCCTCTTTTCACATCAGTGTACCCCCTTCACACACATTTCCATGCAAATAGAAAACACAAATATTGTTCTGTGTGCTCTGCAGAGAGGCAAACCCACTAACAGGCACTTTGTTTGGCTTTAGCCTTATCGCCTGCGTGCTCAATCAAAGCCCCTCATAAACACCTGGCATGGCTCAAGCCTCAAAGTATCCACAGAAAAAATACAGATAAACAACATTATAAAATAGCTAACTCGTGAGGAATGCAAGATCAAGTAAACATGTAAAATAAGAGAGGAACTAAATCGCTGAAATGCATTCCCTCAACGTTTTTAACATTAATTGACATGTTTTTGGCATCAGTGTTAACTTAGGGCATTTACACAGTGCCAGTTTTAATGCCATACATCAGAGGACTGGCCACTGTAGGCACGTTACACAGTAACACAGTAAGCACATATCTCTCGCTTTGGGCCTGACTCGGATTTTTGGATCCATTTCATAAGTGAGCAAATGCCGCAGCTCCACTTCTAAAGGAGCGAGCATAGTGCAGCGAGGGCCTGGGGACCGGTTGGGGACACATTTCACTGTTAGAAGAGTGAAAACAGCACAGCTGAAGGGCAGGAACGAACCAGGAACTTAGCACATGCCTTCAACATCTGTGTAACCGAAGGCTGACAGGCTTGTTCACCACATGTTCACCTACAGTACTAATGTTTTTCATCCATATAGTGACGCTTGGTGCACAGCTCTTCATGAGGAAACATCTCCCCCCGACTGGAGCGCCCCCAGGCCCCTACTCTCCATGAAGTGTCTCTACAAGTCAGCCAGCGCTACCCATTCACCCCAAAGCCCCCTCACACCGTACGCAGGCTCTTTCCACCACATGCAGTTCTACCCATTCACCCCGAAGCCCCTTCACACATTACGTAGGCTCTTTGCACCACATGCAGCGCTCCTCACTTACACCCGGGGACCGCAGAGTGTCACTTAATGACACGGTGACTTCAGAGCTGCTGCTGATTCACTACAACATGTACACACGATGACCATTCGACGAGGGGCGTTTCCGGCTCGCAGTCACGACGTGAGGTATGTACCTAGAGGTCCCTTAAAGACAGGACATATTCCTCGTCTGTGTGTTAGCTGTCGCCATACACAGCGTGTCTGTGTGTCAAGAGTCTGACAGAGTGCCTGGTGTGTTTGTGTGTGCACAAGAGAGAGAAGGTAGGTAAGTGCGTGTACACGTGCTGCGTGAGGAGTTGGTGCACGTGCATAGAGTACATGTCTGTGACTGTATTGGGGACCTGTGGGCAAGGGATGGTTATGTGAGTAATGGGTGTTCACGTTCACAGATTTATCAGAATGTGCCTGTGATAGTACTGTGCAGTTAGTGGGCAGCAGGGTTAGTATGGCCCAGGGGTCTCCAACGAGTAGCTCGGGAGCTACTGGTAGCTCACCAGTACCTTCAAAGTAGCTCTCTGAGGTGAAGTCAAGCCCAGTATCAAATTCAGAGAGTAAGTGCCTATTTAAGAAGGCAGCACCGATCATCTCAAGACCCTTAGAGTGACAGCCAGCCAAACCTATGACAGTAACTAATACTGACACTCAAACCCACACTATGTCGGCTTATAGGACCTGCTACATGATAGTCTGTATCCAATCTCAATATAATTAAGCCACAGGGAGATTGACCATGTTGAAGTTCCTCCTTTATCAGTCACAACATGTGTGTGAACAGTGCACCATCAAAAAACTATGGCAGCAGTAGCCTGAGCTGTAATCAGTGCTTACCCACCAAAGTGCGGGACTGCAGGAGTGAGAGTGAAAATGTGTCAGTTAGATGCATGATCAGCTCAAGACCAGAGAAGAACAGGGTATGATCCAGACCAGAAAAAATTAAGAGATTCATCAACATTTATGTGTGTGTCCATAATAAACACTATTGCTTCCTGAAACTATGCCTGGTGCCTAGAACCGCAAAATATATATATGCTAGCCCCCATCATAAGAGTGTTATCTTTGACATAATTGTGCCCATTCCTGGCATAAAAGTGCCAATGGCATAATAATGGCCATCCTTGACTATTTTAGTGTTTTTGGTCTAGTTGTGGTATACTGGCAGCCATCATAGACCTACTAAGAGCATGACTGGTCTTTATGTACCTATTTCTGGCATATTAATGGTCATGACTGATGTATGGTCTTATCCCTGATCCGTATGGTTTCCAGCCTTGGCACAACTGTGGCCCTAGTATAATGGTGGGCTTTACTGGCATAATCCAGGCATCCGTGGTGCTATGGTGAGCATCAATGGCATATGACTGTAATACGTGGGAATTCAAAGTAGTCTGTCCATATGAGGCATTTGTACATGGGAGTACATGATGAAAATTACAAGCTAATGTTTTGAGACTGTGCATTTCTCAAAAACTGAAAACTGATATTTTAAAAGCAGTTTTAGTTTTCAAAAATGGGTTTTCTTCTGGAAAATTGAGTTTGTTTGCCCACAGTGGAAAGAGGCATTTGATAGAAAAATTTGCATTTTTAGAAACTGGTGAATGATAATTCAAGCTGAGCTGGGGAGACGTACTGCTGTGCTTATGTCCTTTGTGCCACTGGGCATGTCAAGATTTGAATATTACTTCATAAGTCAAGGGGAGGCATGTAATATTGATGAGCTTTTCCCCAGCATTTCTGCTGGTAACCGTATTTGGTATACGTGGGTGGTAACTACTGAAAATCTTGCATTGGGTGGTCATAGTGTAGTCACTATTTTGCAGTTATAAAATTTGCTAGTAGCTCAGGAAAACTTTCCTTGAGCAGAAGTAGCTCTCACTACAGAATGGGTTGGAGACCCCTGTGGCCAGTGTACTGGCTCTGTCCATAGCTCACGAAAACAGTGCCGACTGTGTTAACTGGTTGTTATTGAGTAGGAATCCTCGATGTAGGAAGGTGGATATCTGACTATGGTTACCCCCAACTTTTTGCCTAGTGTCTAGCTGGTTTTTCGACTTAGTTGGCCTGAGATCCTGCCATTCAGGGTCTCAGGCTGTCTGCTCTCTCTGTAAAATGGACTCCATGTACCCTAGGTACATACACAATTGGTAAGGATCACCTTATTGGACCCTGTACAGTGTACCCTAGGTACCCAGGGCATAGGTGTACCCTAGGCCTCCCAGGGGCTGCAGCATGTATTATGCCACCCCTGGTCTGGCCTTCCAAACAGACACAACTGGCTGATCACTCAGCTGGGGCGAGGTCGTGTAATCACCCCTTGCTTAGATATAGTATATCTATATCTACCTTATATATAGACACATGTGTACCTATCAGCCACTCCTATGGCAGGCCTTAACAATCCTGGAGGCAGAGTGCTTGGTAACATGTGAGATGGTGCTCTAGCATGAGCTGAGCCTGTCTGCAGCTTTCGGAACCATGTCCTTATAGCTGTTCTATGATATAGCCTACCATATACTCTTAAAGTGCCTTATAATCTTAAACGGTTATGGTAACTATGGTTTGGCTTTATCAAAACATGTCGTGTAAGGTGTCTAACACTTTGGAATAATACCCCCATACCATTTCTGGTGATGAGGATATTATTCCCCCCTTCTAGAGGGAGAGACATGTTAAAATCCTACTTTGCTGGTTAACTCTAACCAAAGCCTCAGCATCACAAAATGGATGCTGCTGCCACGACACAAGTCTGACCTCCTGCAGCTGGGAGTGATCCCAGCCAGGGAGGCCTGGACAATAGGTTTCCTGCTTGGGGAGGTGCTAGCACCTCCCCAGACAGCCTTTAGTGTATTGGGGCAGGGTGGGCTGAAAGGAATGAGACATGCCTGGGGCACACAAGGTGTTCCTTGTATAGTCCAGTTCAAACCGGTGCTGGGGCACTCCAGCCCCAGCTCTGGCGCGAAACTGGACAAAGGGAAGTGGGTGTAACCACCCCCTCCCAGGTCACACCCAAAAGGCGTGACCTAGCAGGTATCCCAGCCCCCCAGATTAGTATAAGAGTGGGAGTTGGGCCTCAAGACTTGAGATTATCCTGAACCTGCAATCTTGAACAGAAACTCTGGACCTTCGACATTCGACGAAAGAAGAAGACTGAAGAATCTCCCTTGTGGCCAAGGAGTGGCTACCCTGTGCAAACAGGCACCATCAAGAGACTACCCTTTGCTTTGTGAACGTTCGACGAGGAACCGACTACAGAGCCCGACCAGAGCCTTGACTCTCAGACTTCTCCGACCCTCATCCACATCTGCAGCAGAGCTGAGATCCGTGGAGGCGACGAGCGACGTGGGACCGGCTACCTGGAAAAAGTGGCTAGTAACTTAAAGCGCAGCTTCTGAGGTACCCTCGAAGTTGTGCACCGGGGATTGAGAAGCCCCAACCCCAAGCACCATCTGCACCGAAGACCAGCCCCCCACACTCAACGAGTCCTGCGTGGGGCCCTTCAGCATTTTCCTGCTTGCCGCGTCTGTCCGGTTGCTTGCCCGCTGGCTAGTGGCCTTTGTGACGACGCATCCCGAAATCTTCTGCGCTGGTTTGGCTCCTCCAGACTGGCTCCTGCTTCCCTGCAAAGAAGAAGCACCCCAGACCTTCCTGGTCTGATCCTGAAGCAAGTCCTCTGTTCTTCGTGGGTTCCGCTTGCCAAGGCCTGGTGAGTCCTAGCCCAGCTTCGACGCCGCCGACAGCAAGAGCCTTCGTGGGACAGCTCGCCTCCTGGTCCTGGTCGTCCTCGACGCTTCCTGGTCCTCCTGGCTGCAGCGACAAGCTTCACCTTCACCTGCAACTCTTCACGACATCGTCTGGTTCCTTCCTGGTGCCACGTGGTCACTGGCTAGTGATCTTGACTCTGTCCCCTCTGCTTGCAGGTCTCTTCTCTTCTTGATCCCAGCCTTGGGATCCACCGGACACTCTTCACTGACTGCCTGTCAGCATCTTTCTTCAGGCATCCACAGGAGTCGACGACGAAACCCGACGCAACTTCAACCCTATGCACCCGCAGCCTGTGGGCTAGGTAACTTGGGTACTCCGGTGCTCATCAGGATAGTGACTATCCTAGTGTCTAAGTTTCAAGTCTCAACTTCCTAGCTACTCCGGAAGTGTCCTAAATCTATCTATTTCTAAACTGTACTATTGCTAGTGACTTTTACGCATTACGCGTGAGTGTTTCCACTCTGCATACGAATCCCGTGGGCCTCCCACTTCCTAACTGTTGCTAGTGCAGTGTAGCCCCAGCGATTCCCTAGGCCTAGGCCTATTCTATTTCCGTGACAGTGGTCCTTATACCACTTACTTAGTATATGGTTTGCGTGGCCCCTAGGGCCTAACTGTATTACTTACCTGTGTGACTTACTGTATGCATTAATAAGACTGTGTTGTACTTACCTCTAATCTCATAAAGAGTGCTGAGGGTTTGCTTAGAATAAATACACTTTATTTTATATATATATCTGTTGTGGTGTCCTTTCATTTGGTATTCAAGGGATTATATATGGTATCACAGCTGGCTTCACATGCCATTCAGAGTTTAGCCTAAGACTGCTCTTGTCCATGCTACCACTAGGATAGCTGGTCTATAAGGTTGACTTTACAACCAATCACCATAAGGGTACCGGGACTGATATAAGGTGTACACTATAACTAGTGACATCATACATCAGGCCAACTTCTCACATTGGTGAGCAGCGGTTGGGATCTGAGCTTGCTGTTGTAATACCATTGTAATCTTGAGATACTAAATTGAAAGATCACACAGATATTGTCTAGGTACATATTACATAGTTTATAATACTTAAGTCCTACTGGACTTAGTGGTTGTAGGTTGAAGGGAGTAACACACCCTGACTACAACTACTAGAGAGGTTTAGTAGAAACAACTAGTGTAGGTAGGTGCACACACCACACCCTCACTAGATCATGCCTCTGGGAGGAGATCAAGTAGATGCTCTCTCAGGAGGGGCAGGTCTGCAGAAGACCCCCTCTAGGTATGATACCTTAACATTCCAGGAGATGAGACAATTGTGTACCTCCAGAGGAATAAAACAGGGTGCAAACCCTACCCTTAGACAGCTAGTGGAGCTTCTGGAGGCCTATGATGCTGAAAGAGCTGCCAGGGATGGTGCCATAGCTGTAGATGGGGGTCTACCCACCACAGATGAGTCAGAGGAAGAGGTAGACAGCCAGGGCCAAGTAGGAAGACTTAGCCAGGCTAACCTAAGCTTACATGGGAGTCTGCATGGGGTCCCCCCATACAGACCCCCAAGTAGGTTTTCACAGAGAAGCAGGAGGGACAGATCCCCTTCAAGGGAATCCATCCACTCCCATGTCTCTAGCATCTCTAATGCTTCCTCTCACAGGGGAATTACTTCACCTGAGAGAAAGGAGCATGAAGCCAGAATGAGGGAAGCTAATCTGAGGATTCAGAGGGAAGAACTTGCCCTTGCCAAAGAGAAGCTTGCTCTGGCTAGAGAGCAAAAGTTAAGTGGGTTAGAACCCACTGGTGGCAGCAACATTCCTAGAGATAGGGATAGGTCTTATGACCATAGAAACCTAAGCAAGATAGTGCCCCCATATCAGAATGGGGATGACATCCACAAGTGGATGACTGCTTTGGAGAGGGCCTGCAAAGTACAGCAGGTACCCCAAAGTCAGTGGGCAGCTATCTTGTGGCTCTCCTTTTCTGACAAAGGTAGAGACAAGCTCCTCACAGTCAGTGATGAGGATGCAAACAATTACAAAGTCCTGAAGAGTGCTCTGATAGATGGGTTTGGCTTAACCACTGAGCAATATAGGTTGTTGTTCAGAGACACCCAGAAGACACAGACACAGGACTGGTCTGATTTTGTGGATTGTGCCACTAAGGCTTTGGAAGGTTGGTTAAATGGCAGCAAGGTGCAGGACTATACAGGATTGTACAACTTGATTATGAGGGAGCAGATCCTTAGTAATTGTCAGAACCAGCTTCTCCATCAACACCTGGTAGACTCAGATTTGACCTCTCCCCAAGAATTGGGAAAGAGGGCAGATAAATGGGTCAGGACCAGGATTAGGCCTAAAAATCAGGGTGGTGACCAAAAGAAAGATACCACCAAGCCTCAAGAGAAGGGTGGGGATAAAGCAAAAGAGAAATCTTCCTCAGGGCCCCAAAACTCCACACAGGGTGGTGGGTCCCAAGCTCCCTCCTCTACCACAGTTAAAACGCCTTACTGCCATGTGTGTAAAACTCCTGGGCATTGGAAAACTGACAGCAGTTGTCCACAGGCTAAAAACAAAACTGTTCCTCCAACTACTCCTGTCACACCACCTATTACTGTCAGCAGTAATCCCCCAGGTGGTGGGAGTGCCCCCAAAAATTTGGTTGGGTTTTCTTGGGGAACACAGGGGGATCCTGGCTTAGCCAATTCCCCTACAGCAGCTACTCTTGTCTGTGATGGTGGCATGGGGTTTGCCAACTTCACTGCCTGTCCCAACACTTTGGGTAGGTACAGACAGGAACCCTACATCAATGGTAGAAAAGCTGAGGCCTACAGAGACACTGGAGCTAGCATCACTATGGTGGCCCATAGGCTAGTTCCCTCTGAGCAGCTTTTGCCTGGTTTCTCATACCAGGTGACCAACATTGATGGCAAACAGAACAGTCATCCCATGGCAGAGGTATGTCTCAGCTGGGGAGGTGTCACTGGCCCTAAAAGGGTGGCAGTGTATCCAACCTTGCCTGTGGACTGCTTACTGGGGAATGACTTAGAACTCTCAGCTTGGGCTGGAGTTGAACAAGACACCCATTCCAAAATGGTAGGCCTTTCCCAAAAGGGTAGTGGGGTTGTGCCAGTCACAACCCCTGTCCAAGTAGCTTTCCTCCCTGAAAAGGTTGGAAGGGCAGTGGTAGCCACAGCCCAGGCACAGACAGACTTCCCTGTAGAGATTGGCAGAGCTGTGACAGTCACAGCTCAAACACAAACTGAGTGCCTTCCTGAAAAGGTTGGCAGGGCTGTAATGGTCTCAGTCCATACTCAGACTGACCTAGGTGTAGTGAAGCCTGAAACTATGGATCACTCCACACAAACAGAGAGAGGTGGGGAGGAAGAAAAGTCTCCCTCTCCCCAGACATTAGGAAAGGGTCAGCCTCCTCAGGGATCTGACCTCACCCCTTGTGAAGGAACTGCCCCAGAGGTAGCCAGGCCTGGCCTGGCAGAGCCTCTGATGTCAGTGGCCTCTTCCAAGGTGGGACCCAGTCTGGTGCAGGTAGCCTGCCTCTCTCTACCCTGCCTCAGTCAGCCCAGGACTGCAGAGGTCAGGGAGGCCAGTGGACCCCAAGAGGGCCCCTGTCCACAAGAACCCCCCCATCAAAAGAATGAGGATTGCCTGGTTAGTTGCCCTAGCCAGGTGATGGGTAAAAACATTCCTGAGGGATCCCCTTTACAGGTAGTTAGGGACCTCCCCCAGAGGGATTCTGTTGGGCACAGGCAAACATGGGACCTTAGGGCCCCAAACCTGACCTGTCCCTCCAGTAAGCCCACAAAAGGGACCCAGCCTCCAGCTTTAGGTAGCCAGAGGCTGACCCTGAGAGCACAGTGCAACTCAGTTAAAGAAAGAAAGGCATCCATGGTGGAGGATGATTGGAGGAAGCTGAGGCCTCACTTTGAGGACACTCACTTCAGTACTCCATCTCAACACCAGCCTTTTACTTTGCAAAGACACACCCAAGGTAGAGATTCCCTATGGTGGAGACCCTATGATACCTTTAGGATGAGGGATTGCTTAGTGGACCATGAGACAGGGGGTAACCATGCCAGTGCTGGTTCTTCCTTATATGGCCACTTAGGCAATAGAGGCTTACCTTGTCAAGGCCAGCCTTATCTCCTTTCGTTTGGGGGGGGGTTGTGTAGGAAGGTGGATATCTGACTATGGTTACCCCCAACTTTTTGCCTAGTGTCTAGCTGGTTTTTCGACTTAGTTGGCCTGAGATCCTGCCATTCAGGGTCTCAGGCTGTCTGCTCTCTCTGTAAAATGGACTCCATGTACCCTAGGTACATACACAATTGGTAAGGATCACCTTATTGGACCCTGTACAGTGTACCCTAGGTACCCAGGGCATAGGTGTACCCTAGGCCTCCCAGGGGCTGCAGCATGTATTATGCCACCCCTGGTCTGGCCTTCCAAACAGACACAACTGGCTGATCACTCAGCTGGGGCGAGGTCGTGTAATCACCCCTTGCTTAGATATAGTATATCTATATCTACCTTATATATAGACACATGTGTACCTATCAGCCACTCCTATGGCAGGCCTTAACAATCCTGGAGGCAGAGTGCTTGGTAACATGTGAGATGGTGCTCTAGCATGAGCTGAGCCTGTCTGCAGCTTTCGGAACCATGTCCTTATAGCTGTTCTATCATATAGCCTACCATATACTCTTAAAGTGCCTTATAATCTTAAACGGTTATGGTAACTATGGTTTGGCTTTATCAAAACATGTCGTGTAAGGTGTCTAACACTTTGGAATAATACCCCCATACCATTTCTGGTGATGAGGATATTATTCCCCCCTTCTAGAGGGAGAGACATGTTAAAATCCTACTTTGCTGGTTAACTCTAACCAAAGCCTCAGCATCACAAAATGGATGCTGCTGCCACGACACAAGTCTGACCTCCTGCAGCTGGGAGTGATCCCAGCCAGGGAGGCCTGGACAATAGGTTTCCTGCTTGGGGAGGTGCTAGCAGCTCCCCAGACAGCCTTTAGTGTATTGGGGCAGGGTGGGCTGAAAGGAATGAGACATGCCTGGGGCACACAAGGTGTTCCTTGCATAGTCCAGTTCAAACCGGTGCTGGGGCACTCCAGCCCCAGCTCTGGCGCGAAACTGGACAAAGGGAAGTGGGTGTAACCACCCCCTCCCAGGTCCCACCCATAAGGCGTGACCTAGCAGGTATCCCAGCCCCCCAGATTAGTATAAGAGTGGGAGTTGGGCCTCAAGACTTGAGATTATCCTGAACCTGCAATCTTGAACAGAAACTCTGGACCTTCGACATTCGACGAAAGAAGAAGACTGAAGAATCTCCCTTGTGGCCAAGGAGTGGCTACCCTATGCAAACAGGCACCATCAAGAGACTACCCTTTGCTTTGTGAACGTTCGACGAGGAACCGACTACAGAGCCCGACCAGAGCCTTGACTCTCAGACTTCTCCGACCCTCATCCACATCTGCAGCAGAGCTGAGATCCGTGGAGGCGACGAGCGACGTGGGACCGGCTACCTGGAAAAAGTGGCTAGTAACTTAAAGCGCAGCTTCTGAGGTACCCTCGAAGTTGTGCACCGGGGATTGAGAAGCCCCAACCCCAAGCACCATCTGCACCGAAGACCAGCCCCCCACACTCAACGAGTCCTGCGTGGGGCCCTTCAGCATTTTCCTGCTTGCCGCGTCTGTCCGGTTGCTTGCCCGCTGGCTAGTGGCCTTTGTGACGACGCATCCCGAAATCTTCTGCGCTGGTTTGGCTCCTCCAGACTGGCTCCTGCTTCCCTGCAAAGAAGAAGCACCCCAGACCTTCCTGGTCTGATCCTGAAGCAAGTCCTCCGTTCTTCGTGGGTTCCGCTTGCCAAGGCCTGGTGAGTCCTAGCCCAGCTTCGACGCCGCCGACAGCAAGAGCCTTCGTGGGACAGCTCGCCTCCTGGTCCTGGTTGTCCTCGACACTTCCTGGTCCTCCTGGCTGCAGCGACAAGCTTCACCTTCACCTGCAACTCTTCATGACATCGTCTGGTTCCTTCCTGGTGCCACGTGGTCACTGGCTAGTGATCTTGACTCTGTCCCCTCTGCTTGCAGGTCTCTTCTCTTCTTGATCCCAGCCTTGGGATCCACCGGACACTCTTCACTGACTGCCTGTCAGCATCTTTCTTCAGGCATCCATAGGAGTCGACGACGAAACCCGACGCAACTTCAACCCTATGCACCCGCAGCCTGTGGGTTAGGTAACTTGGGTACTCCGGTGCTCATCAGGATAGTGACTATCCTAGTGTCTAAGTTTCAAGTCTCAACTTCCTAGCTACTCCGGAAGTGTCCTAAATCTATCTATTTCTAAACTGTACTATTGCTAGTGACTTTTACGCATTACGCGTGAGTGTTTCCACTCTGCATACGAATCCCGTGGGCCTCCCACTTCCTAACTGTTGCTAGTGCAGTGTAGCCCCAGCGATTCCCTAGGCCTAGGCCTATTCTATTTCCGTGACAGTGGTCCTTATACCACTTACTTAGTATATGGTTTGAGTGGCCCCTAGGGCCTAACTGTATTACTTACCTGTGTGACTTACTGTATGCATTAATAAGACTGTGTTGTACTTACCTCTAATCTCATAAAGAGTGCTGAGGGTTTGCTTAGAATAAATACACTTTATTTTATATATATATCTGTTGTGGTGTCCTTTCATTTGGTATTCAAGGGATTATATATGGTATCACAGCTGGCTTCACATGCCATTCAGAGTTTAGCCTAAGACTGCTCTTGTCCATGCTACCACTAGGATAGCTGGTCTATAAGGTTGACTTTACAACCAATCACCATAAGGGTATTTGGACTGATATAAGGTGTACACTATAACTAGTGACATCATACATCAGGCCAACTTCTCACACTCGAGGACATTCTACAGGCTGTATGCATGGGGTAATAGAGCAGGCTACGTCCATGGCCTCGGCTTACAAGGGTCAGTGTGCAGTTTGTGTGCAAGGAGTGTGTATGCAGGATGTATGCAGTTCCTCAGTGTGAAGGTCATGCGAACAGGGTTGAGCGCGAGCACAAGCTCAGTGTGCATGCAAGGGGCCAAGGTGCAAATGTGTAAACGGGAATATTATGGTGGTTCACAGGGCAGGCTTGTACTCCGCAGGCACAGGTTTGAGATGAAAAAGCAGACTGCTTGTGCACAATTACAGTGTGACCGTTGCCTGCACAGACTCGCACACCAAGCAGCCAGCAAGAGCTGATTGTGTAAGGGGTTTGTGCAGGCTGTGTGCACGGGCAGAGCGTGCACCGGTTCATTGCGCAGGGCGTGTGTCCTGGCTGATTGTCAGTGTGCAGGCTGTGTGCACGGGCAGAGCGTGCACAGGTTCAGTGCGCAGGGCATGTGCACAGACTTATGGTTTGTGTGCAGGCTGTGTGCACAATTTCAGTGCGCAGGGCATGTGCCGTGCTGATTGTCAGTGTGCAGGCTGATGGCTAGTGTACAAGGCGTGGGCACAGAATCACGGACGGTTACCAGACTGTGTGGTCAGGTGTGTACAGGTTGTATGCCCAGATCATGTGCCCGGAATTTACTGTCACCCACGGCTCTGACCCCGGACGCCCCCCTGTCTCCTGCCCGTTAGCGCTCCAGTCCCACAGCTGTGCAGGTCCCTAATGCATGATCCACGTCTGCATCATATAGTCTGACCGTATGGTTGGTGAAGGAGGCACCCACACAGTCCTGCGGCAAGTCCAGCTAGCGGGACACATTTGCGCAGTTCGCACAATCGACTTGAGCTTCCCGCCGCCTGCCTGCAGCCTCTGCCTCACCCCTTCATAACTCATCATAGGGCAGGGACCGCCCCCCTGTGACGAATTGGGAAAGGGATTGGCTAGAGGGCAGAAATGCCCCCCTCCCATTAGGAGACGGGGTGTCGGGGCTGTTGCAATGAAGCAAGCAACCCTCGGGAAGGGAAGGCTGCGGCTGGTAGTAGTGCGCATGTTCGGGCTGGTGGTAAAAATGACCATGCCTAAAACCGTACATGCACACTATTACTGTGCTCATAGACAGACAACAACTGCTTTGTGTTGTCTGACTGTCAGTCACCACAAGTGGGCGTGCCCCGGGGTCAGGTGCCGGCCCGGAACAGCCGTGCGGCGCGACTCACTCGAGTTTCACTTTCAACACATCAGATTAGAACGAACGAGATTGAACTTCAATCTCGTTCGTCATTGAACGAATGATGAATGGGCTCTGGGGCCATGGGGGCATAGTGGCATGTGGGGCAACGCCCCAGTGCCCAAATGGACGCAGTGCCACTGGGTGAAGAGTCCCTGGTGGTCCGCTATTGACTGCACATTGATGGAATGCGTGTGCTTTCTGTTGCAGTGATTGTGTGCTGTGTCTCCAGGGGGCACAAGTAGGACATGTGTGCTGTGGATTGCCCCCGACACGTGCGTGCATCCAGCTATGGCGTATGGTCCTTGCTCGGTCTCCAGCGGATCCTGCGCATTGTGGTGGATGTATAGATACTGGGGTACCAGGCTAATGATGGCATCCAGGACAGGTGTGAGGGACTTGGATGCGGCGGGCTGTGAAACTCCGACTCTTGCGGGTGTTGGTTGGGGGGTACCAGAGGCCAACAGGTGCATCACAGCCAGCAGCTTTGTGAGGGGTGGGATGTTGGTTGTCCGCTGTGTTTGTGCCGTCTGCCTGTTGGGCGATGATGGTCAGGATGCGGAGGATGGTTGTCCTTTTGAGCCTGTAGTGGGCAATGGCATCCTCTGGTGTTGAGTCTGCGAGGCTGGTGCGTTTCATGTGGATCCGCTGTCTTTGTCCGTGCTGCCTCTGTGGTGGTCCGGGAGGGGGAGTTCTGCGGGGGTGGGAGGGTGGTGGGGTCCTTGGTGTGGTGGGTGTGGGTGTTGTTGCCCTATTGGGGCTCTGGACTGCATGTTCAGTTGCCCGGGGGCATCTGTTGTTCTTCATGTTTGGCTTTGGGCTGTGCTCCCTTGTCTGGTGCCAGTTGTCATCCGACTTTACACCAGGTCAGGGCAGGTGTTAGTTTCCTGGTGCTACCGTGCCTTATCGCCTGTTTTGTGATCTTATCGCCGATGTGGCTGGTCATTGAGAATGTTGTGGAGTGGAGTTGTCGCTGCTTTTTGCTCGGGAACGCCTACTCTACATCTCATAAGCGATAGTTGCCGGGGTCATCCTTGGCGATGTTTTACGGTTGCTATCGACGGAAAAATGATGATATGGGCTGTTTGCACCAGCTTGTGAATGGGGTGGTAGGTTTATCGCAAATTTGGCTGCGTTAAGGTGCAGATAACTCGGCGATAGCTCCTTGAGAATATGGCCCAGAGAAAGAGGAAATACCCTGGATTGATAGGTTTTGTGCAAGTAGGTGTCTCTTCCTGCACAACATCAATCAACTCCTCAACACAGTTACTCTTGCACCATGGCGCAAGGGTTCCTGCATTGGCGCATGGCAGCCATTGTGCATCAACGTATGTGAAAAATACACGGTGTCTATTCATGTTTCCCTTCCGACAGTTTAACGCCGCCTGTACGTCACTTTCTTGACGTACTTGCAGCGTGAACTTTGCACCACATTGCACCGTATATGTACAAAGTGACGCATCTAGGCATATGCGTGACCTTGTAAAGCTCTACGTCAGGAATGATGTATGCAGGGTGTGCGTTTCCATGCAACAAAGCCTCTTAGGAGTGGTGCAGTGAAATTTATCAGATTTCACAACAACAATTCTAAGATGCCACTGCGTGAAAACCTTATGCCTGCCTCATAGCAGGCGTAAGGGTGACATAGTGCCTTAGGGATAGGCTGGCCCCATGCATTTCTGGAGTTGCGTCATGCTTGAGACACAACTGCAGCAATGCGTGACTTTAGTGCTGACAGATACGTCAGGATTCCAGACGTTTCTGTTATTGATTGCGACATAGAGCGCCGTACAGTAAATAAGGCGCAGCCATGGTGTCGCAAGGAGAGCACAGTGAAAAGTGTCCAGCCGCTGGTTTATCACAGTGATGTGACACTTTTCATGAATGGAGCCCAGGAATGCGCCCTATCTTATTGATAGGGCGCATTCCTGACCTTTTGTTTTGGCGCAGGGCAGCGCAGCAATATTTCTTGCAGCGCTGTCCAGCACCCAGAAATCTTATATGTGGGCCCAAGTGTTTGCACTAATTTTAAGACCAGCTTTGTTCTGACCTTAAAAAACTTCCTCTAATTGGACTTAGCAGCAGTTTTGGGGGTTATCGACGTACTGGGATTTCCTTGTAAAAGTGTGTTTAGCTTCAGTTTTTTCACGGGAATGCCTACCTTGCATCTCGTTTTCGTTAAGTCCCGCTAACAGAAGTGGCGATCTTGAAAATTCACGTTTTTGTGGGGAAAATTGCTGCTAACTGCTGTTAGCGGCAACTTGTAAATAAGGCAATTAAAAAAAACAGCTGCAAAGTCAAAAAATTGATGCTACGGCAGTGTTAAATTCTTGTAAATATGCCCCTAAGTGTCTGACAGTCTTCCATGCTGGGTGTGAAGACATCACCCAGGAGGCTCAAGAACACTCACCAGCAGCCTGTAGTACTAGGTTCTGCCTAATCCAAGACCAGTGTGCATTGTGAGGTGAAGGAGATTGCTTGGTGGGAATGAGATCCAGTGGGGATCCCAGGAGCGGGGTGTCAGATTGAGGTCCGTCAAGCCCACCACACTGATCGGGCTGCTGGTCCACGTGCCAAAGTCTGCGATACCTTGAGAGGTGGAGGCTGCAGTGTACAACAAGAGTTACCACCGTTGGTGCTGCACTGTGAGAGATGGCTATTGCCGAATACAGCGATGTGACCCGAAGAGGACCTTCACCTTGTTCGTGCCTCCCACTACCCTCACATACCAGGTGGGGGCCACAGGGAAGAGAGAAAGCTGTCACCCTGTATGTGCTGCTGTGACCCTACCTACATGCCAGATGGAAGGGGTCGTGAAGGAGGAACAGGGCTCTCGCCTTGAACCCACATGCAGATGTGAAGGCAACGCGAGCCATGATCCAAGGAGGTTGACAGCAGTGACTTCACTTACCCCGTCCGGGAGCATCGGAGACTTGAGCCCAGGCCCTGGAGAGACTTAACACACCAGAGAAGCATCTAGGGCAGTGGGCATCGTGATCCTATCTTCCTGCCATCTGGACACGACCGGTTTGCAGAGGGACAACCGGGGGAATTCTGAACTGGCACTCTGCAGGAGCAGGTAAGACTGACAAATAGGCTGCCGGCCCCGGGGAAGTTGCTCTGAATTAATCCCAGCATGAGGACTCGGAGATCTTGCTAAAGAACCCCTATAAAACTTATGAGACTTGAACGCTTTAGCGGGCCCAGCTTGGATGCCATCATGCGTGAATGGGGAATAACTTTCAGCCATAAATGGGGAAGAGGGACTGGAAAGCTGAGCCAGGTAACGCTAGTGCGCTTGCCTCAAAGAGTCTGTATATCTTGTTTGCAGTGTGCCACGTTGTACTTTGTATTAGTAGAGAAATTAAATTTTTTTAATAAAAGCAAATATTTTACTGAACAGTAGTTTACTGGGGTAGCTCGATGCATTTTGAGTTGTGAGGCTGTGCTCGCCTTACACCGACCTCCTTCCTGTGAAGCCTTGGAGTGCTACAGTGAGAGTCAAGTGTTGAAGGGGTACTTGGCCCAGTTGCTCACGGCCCATAGTTGGCCGGTCCCCGGGACATCAGGAGGAAAAGGTCTCAACCACCAAAGTTGTGCCCAGTAATTCCTGCTTGTTCCGTGACACTCTGAATGGGGTTGAGAGAGGTGCCTTGTATATTTCTCTGAGAAAAACTTTGCTGCTTGGGCCAGGGATTCCTCACAGAAACCAGTACAAATGGAGAGGTCAAACGGTTTGGATGCGGGAGCTCAGTTATAATCCACATCACAACTGTGGCCGCTCTCTCCCATAAACCGTTGAGATCTTTCAGATCTGCTGTAGTGGCGACCTCATCCCCCTGCAGTCAGTGGTGCCTGCTGAATTCTTCCCATCTCTCCTCCACAGCGACTGCCAGTACTAACGGTTGTAAACAGACAGCACTAGAACCATGCTGAGACAGCCTGACTTCAGTGAACAGCAGCCTGGAAACACTGTTCAGGCCTGATGCTGAATGCTGAAATGTGTTCCAAAGCACTCCCGCTATTTATCAGAGCCACCCTCAGGGACAGATTTATCAAGGTTTTGCAGCGCCCTTGCAATACGCAAGGGTGTGCAAGGGGAACGCAAAATCTAAGTGAAATGTATCAAGCCTAACGCAAGACAGAGCAAATCGCTGCATTGCGTTACTCTGCCCCAGCGAGGCGTTCCATGGGGCTTATTTAAAGGTTTTTTGTGACGCACCGGCGGCGCTTTATGCTGCCCCATATTTAGAAGGACGCGAAAAGCCACTCTGCGTGGCTTTTCCTGTCCTTGTAAATACAGCCCCTTTACACAGAGCACTTTATATGAAAGGGGTGTTCTATGGGTGTTGCTGTGGGTGCTCCCACGCAACACCCATGGAGCCTGACACATTTCCAGATTTACGAGAAATCGGAAACCTTGAAATGCATCTGCATTCTACGCCTCCCTAGAGGAGCGTAGGGAGGTACAAGGAGGAAACATGTGTTTATTTCTCCTCGTTCTTCTGCATTCTGCTGCACGCATAGAATGAGGAAATCACCTCTTATCATTAAAAAAAATGATGTTTTACAAGTTCTATGTGTGCTAATGCAGCACACATAGAAGTTGAAAACGCCATTTCAGATTATGTATGTGCAGGAAGAGACACCCTCCCCATGACGCAGGCATCCTTGCACCATAGTGCAAGGGTGCCTGCATCAGCACATAGCAGCTAATTGTGCGCCAGCACAGGGGAGAGCAAAGGGATCCATCATATCCATGTAGATATGACGCATCCCTGTGCTTTGAAAGTGCTGCAACATGGTGCAGCCAAAGGGTTTGCGGTGCTGCGCTGGGGCACTTTCTTGTAAATGACGCCGCACAAGAGGAGCATGGATTTTGGTGCATTCCCAGATTTACCATTAGTGGTACACCTGGGAATGTCTCAAAATGCCACGCCTGTTCAGATGAGGCGTAACAAGAACAAATATCTTTATTTTTCCTCGTTTTTTTGCTCTTTCAACATGTGTTGCATTTTGCAGCACACATAGAAAGAGGAAATGCCTGTCGGGATATTCAACAAGTGTTGCATTTTGCAGCACACATTGAAAGAGGAAATGCCTGTCGGGATATTCAACAAGTGTTGCATTTTGCAACATACATGGAAAGAGGAAATGCCTGTCAGGATTTTCAACAAGTGTTGCATTTTGCAGCACACATAGAAAGAGGAAATGCCTGTCGGGATTGTTTTTGTGCAGGAAGGTGTCCTTCCACAATCCTGCCTAAAACGCAGGCGCCCTTGCACCATGATACATAGATGCCTCTTTTGGTGCTATGCAGCCAAAAGTGCGGCAGTGCAAGCAAAGGACAGGAATGCGCTGGATAATGTTAAATAGGACGCATTCCTGCCCATTCCCTTTCACACAGCGCAGCGCAGCAAGGTGGCTTGCTGCGTTGCGCTGCTTGAAAGTATGACAAATCTGGGCATCAATGTCTACTACTCTGAGGTCCATGAAGGGAACACTGATCCCCATTGTGCCACCAGCCAAGGACAGGCCCTTATGTTATACTCTCTTGTGTGTGCACAAGGAGAATGGAAGGGTGTGTTCGTGCAGCGCACGAGGGGCAATCTCTAGGCATCGCCAATGAGGGATTACGTGGCAAAGTTGCACACTCAGGAGCGTAATCTGGGCCTCTATAGATTGTTGAATTCCTGGAATCACAGCAGGGTGTCACAGGCATTACCCAGACCCGGCGGCGTGTCCAGCCTCATTGTGGTGGGTGCCACCCTCTGGTTCTCTCTCGGCCACCTAACTGACCTGGACATCAGCCAGGTGCCATGCTGATGCCCACCATGTCTATGCCACTGTACTCCACCTAAGAGGAGAAGCCTCTGGTGGTCTTGGTTGGATGATGGCAGGCAACCAGCTGCGTGCCTGCCTAGGGGCCAGGGGGTGGCATCTCTTTCAACTGGAAAAGGCCCCCAAGATCTCCTCTCCTGGAGGAGGAAGTTTGGAGAGTGCGTCTCCAGCTTTGCTCTCTCGCACTTGTCTTTGGTGAAGGTTTTTGTTCATCCAGTTCTCGCTTCCTCTGTGTTTATATTCTGGCCCGCTGCTGTGAGTTGTGGGTAGTCACGTGGGTCACAGACAGGCGCAGCTCCATGGAGTAGAAAGTCGGAGCCCTTCATAACTTTCATGCGATCTCTCCGGCATGTGAACATCTGCACAGAAGGCACCATCCAGCTGTTCCTCCTTGCCCACCCTCTTTGACTGACCAGCCTTTAATGCCATCAAAGAAGCACACACCCCGACAGCGTGGTACGGACGCGCTGTACATACAGCTGCAGGCGGCTTCTGCCCAGGCAGAGCATCCGAGGGCCTCCTTTAAACACAACTGCTGTGTGTGACACGAGTGCAAAGGTGTTTTTTAAGGATGCTCCGGTCTCACACCCCTCATCTTAAGTACAGATCTGAAGTTTCCCAGCCAGATGTCCTTGTGTGTCTTCAGCATTCTGGTACCACTGGTGCTTCCACATTTCTAAGAAGACATAAAACCAGACTGGAAAGTAAACCAGACTGCATAAGCCACTGGTCCTTGGCACCGGCCCATGGAGGCCGCTGTACCTACAAAGCTAAATACTCGACTAGGGAGGAGATTCCAGGTAAAAAGAGGGCGCGTGAGAACAAACGTTCTTTGGAATGTAGGCCTCATTTTTCACGTTT
Source organism: Triturus cristatus (assembly GCF_964204655.1). Taxonomy (NCBI): domain Eukaryota; kingdom Metazoa; phylum Chordata; class Amphibia; order Caudata; family Salamandridae; genus Triturus; species Triturus cristatus. The sequence goes on from NC_140591.1 coordinate 1,452,286,324, forward strand.
TGCCAATTAAGTTTATCGACCAATCACGTTCATGGAGACATTGTTTTTTCAGAGCTTCGGGAATCAATTGGGAATGAAGTCCTATAATTCCACGCCTTACATTTTGGAAGTCATTCCCCTTTTTGAAGGCCTATTGGATGCAGTACTTTTGAAATGTAGGGCCCAATTGAGATAAGTCCTTGTCTGAATAGATGTGACTTCATCTTGGAGTACTCTTGGTTAACCTCTGAATATCCAAGAGTAAGGAAGAAAGCTTTGAAATCCATGCTCAGAGTAAATGAATTCCCTGAGAACAGAATTAAGCTTATAGTTATAGTTATAGGTGGAATTCTGCTACCTTACGCCTTTCAGGCCCGAGAATAAGGCAGGAAGCAAGGAATAGCAAACAAGCATTGGAGCGTGAAGGTTGGGTGGTGGCAAAGCTTGATTATAGTCCCATGCATCTGTCATGCCCCCCCTCCCCCGGTCCCATGAGTGTGGCTACATCCTGGGAGAGTAAAGTGCAAGAATTGAACAGGTACAGGGTTTTCAAGTTTCTCTTTGGCAGAGAAACGTCTGAAATATTCAATGCTGTGGTGTCATTTTTCAATGAAAGAATGTAGAAGTAGTGTAATGTAGGCTGAGTGACATCAGGTTTTGTGAAATGAAGACTCAACGTATTTAGAAGAAAGGTAATACTGCGATATTTAGACGTGTATGAAGGTTTTTAAAGGACTTCTTTTTTGTAAAATGGTTAAAATAAATTGAATGTAAATAAAATAAACTGAATTGAAGTGGCACATATGGGTATGGTGTTGGCTGCCGGCCTGTTGGCTTTGTCAATGCTTGTTTTGCTATGATTTTTGCAAATCTATAATTTATTGTTGAGAGAGCTGCCGGACCCGACAATCAGAGAAAAAAATTGTCTAAAAGCTAAACATTGTTTGGCTTTGACAATGTATTTTTAGCCATGTTGTACAGCAGCGTTGAGTGGAGTGGAGTAGATTGGCTTGGAACAGTGTAGAGTGGCCTGGAGTGGCATATAGCAGATTAAAGTGGCGTGTATTGAAGTGGAGAGGTGCAGAGTAGAGTGGTATAGAGTGAATTGGCGTAGAAAGGCATACAGTGGAGTGGAGTGGCATAGCGTGGAGTGGCATAAAGAAGACTAGAATGGTATAGAATAGAGTGGATTGGAGTAGAGTGGTGTAGAGTGCATTGGCATAGAGTAGAATTGAGTAGCGTGGCGCAAATTGAAGTGTGGTACACTAAAGTGGTGTACACAGGGGTGGCATGGTGTAGATGGTGTGAAGTAGAGTATAGTTGCTTGGACTGGTGTGGAGTGGCATGGAGTTAAGTGCGGTAGAGTAGAGTTGCACTGTGTGGAGTGGAGTGGGGTAGAGTGGTACTGTGTGGTGTGGGGTGGCATGATGTAGAGTAGAATGGCATAGAGTGGAAAGGCATAGAGTAGAGTGGCACAGAGTGGCCTGGAGTGGCGTAGAGTAGAGTGGACTGGCATAAAGTGCAGTGGCATACAGCGCAGTTGAGTTGAGGGGTGTAGAGAAGAGTGCAGTACCGTACAGTGGTGCAGAATAGAGTATAGTGCATAGGGGTACAGTGCACTGGGGTGGAGTGCATGGAGTAGAGTGGTGCAGAGTAGAGTGGAGTATAGTGCAGTGGCACAGAGTAGAGTGGTGTTGAGTGTGATGGCTTACAGTGCAGTAGCACAGAGTAGAGTGGTGCAAAGTAGAGTACAGTGGCAAGGAGTGCAATGGCACAGAGTGCAGTGGAGTTGAGAGCAGTGACATAGAGTAGAGTGCTGCAAAATAGAGTACAGTTGCATAGAGTGCAATGTCATAGAGGTAGAGTGGTGCAGAGTAGAATACAGTGTTTTAGAGTTTGGTGTCATAGAGCAGAGTAGTGCAGAGTAGAGTAGTGTGTCGTAGAGTGCAGTGGCATAAAGTGTGCATTGGCATGGAATTTGCAGTGGCATACAGCACAGAGGCGTAGATTAGAGTGGTGCAGAGTATAATACAGTAATGTATAGTGTAGTGGCACAGAGCAGAGTAGTGCAGAGTAGAGTGTCGTAGAGTGCACTGATGTAGAGTGGTGCAAAGTTGAGTGCAGTGGCATAGAGTACAGTGGCAAGGAGTGCAGTGGCATAGAGTGCAGTGGTGGAGAGTAGAGTGGAGTAAAGTGCAGTGGAATAGAGTATAGTGGTGTAGTGTGCAGTGGCATAGCGTACAGTGGTGTATAGTAGGGTGCAGTGGCCTAGAGCATGCAGTGGCATAGAGTGTGCCGTGGCATAGAGTGCAGTGGCATAGAATAGAGTTGCAGAGTAGATTAGCGTAGAGGGCAGTGGTATAGAGTAGAGTGGTGCATAGTAGATTAGAATGGCGTAGAGTGCAGTGACATAGAGTAGTGTGGCATAGTGTGCACTGGTACAGGCTAAAGTATAGTGACGTAGAGTACAGTGGTGTAGAGTGGTGAAGAGTAGAGTGTTGTAGGGTACAGCGGCGTAGAGTGGTGCATAGTAGAGTGCAGTGGCATAGAGTACAGTGGTGGAAGTAGAGTGCGTAGAATGCAGTGGCGTAGAGTAGAGTGGCAAAGAGTAGTGTGGTGCAGAGTAGAGTGCAGTGGTATTGAGTGCAGTGGTGTAAAGTGGTGCAGTGGCATAGAGAGGAGTGGCATAGAATAGAGTAGTGCAGAGTAGAGTGGCATAGAGTGCAGTCGCATAGAGTAGAGTGGTGCAGAGTACATTAGAGTGGGGTAGAGTAGTGGTGCAGAGTAAAGTGGTGTAGAGTTGAGTGGTGTAGAGTGCATTGGCATAGAGTGCATTGCCTTAGAGCACCAGAGTGCAGTGGTGCAGAGTAGAATTATGCAGAGTAGAGTGGCAAAGAGTGCAGTGGACTAGAGTAGAGTGGTGTGGTATAAAGTGCAGTGGCATAAAGTGCTTAGAGTTTAATGTGGTAGATAGCAGTGGCATAAAGTGCACTGCTATAATGTGCAGTGATACAGAATAGAGTGGCATAGAGTGCAGTAGCCTAGAGTAGAGTGGTGCAGAGTAGGGCCCAGTGGCATGAGTAGAGTCGTGCACAGTAGAGTGTCGTAGAGTGCTGTGTCACAAAGTGTAGTGGCATAGAGCAGTGCAGAGAAGAATGCAGTGCTGTAGATTGTACTGATGTAGATCAGATAAGTGTAGAATGGTGTCAAGTGCAGTGGCGTAGAGCTGTGCAGATTAAAGTGGCTTAGAAGAATGCAGTAGGATAGAGTAGAGTGGCGTAGAGCGCAGTGGTGTAGAGTAGAGTGTCATAAAGTGCAGTGGTGTAAAGTAGAGAGGTGTAGAATAGTAGTAGGGTGTTGGGAGGGAAAAGAAGCAACATTAAAGGGGAATGGGTGGGAGGGAATAAAAGCTACATGGATGGGAATATGGGAGAAGGACTGAAAACACAAGCATGGAGTGCTTGAACACAAAGAAAAAAAAAGCTCCAAAAACGGAGGCAGTGAATGGACACTTGTACTTGGTCCACACTCCAGGGGAGGGTCAAACACAAAAAGAGGACATTTCACCTGCATGCCGTGACAAACGGTCCTGAAGCAAATGAAAGTGGTGCTAAATGTAACATATGGCAAGCTTTGGGAGCGCTGTAATCCCACTGTATGTAAACAACATCGCGCAAAGAGAATGCATGCGCTGTCTACGCGAAACCTAAAAATGTATATCATTGATTAAAATAACAAAATGCAAAGTAAGACTACTCCTATACTTGGACGTTGGAAGCTGCGAGTAAGTTGCTATTTATAGCTGTATTAAGAAGTTGCCAGAATAGGTGTACACTGTTTCCACTATCCTGGTGTCATTCGTCTGACCGTGCAAGGAAATGCAAGCCAATTACACATTGACAGAGTAGTAGTGTACGCCCAAGAGCACACCCTGCATTCCAGGTGCTTGTTTGACCTGCTGACAGCAGCACGGACACCTCTTAGACTGATAAGGAATGCACTCCACATTCCTCGACTTCTGTGCCTTTGTGTGACAGAAGGTGGAGTTGGTACAAGGCTGGAGTCCCCAGGGTGGAGCAGCAAGTCTCGGTATTTGCTCTGCACAAGGGAAGAATGTTTCTGTGTGATCAGTGACACACCGGGTCATCGGCGATATTTGGTTGCTAAAGCAAGGCATGACAACTATGCGAGTGCCCTGGTGGATGAATCACCTGAAAATGAGGGAGTTGGCATTCCTCACTCCTTCCTTGCGCTGTCAACCCATCTGCACAGAAAAGATCATTTGGGACGACCTATCACGTTGGCCTCTAATTAAACATGTTGCTCCAAAAATCCCCCAAAGAATGTGTTGAGTCTTTTTGGTGCAATTTTGAAATATATTTATTCGAATCTTGCCTCCCATCTACTGTAAGTGCTTTCGGCAGACCTTTTCGACTTTTTTTCTCTTCCTTTCAGTTCATACATGTTTGTGATGCTATCCCTTCCCTGGATATTCCAGATCCAGAAAGCGCGTTTTGATATAAAAACATTACTTTACATGTTTTAAATTAAAGACCATCTGACACGTTAAATCTGCCATCTTACTCGCGGCCAGTGCAAAACTCCTATATAATGTGATTTTCCTGTCACCATCCTGTCACCAGACCCTTTTTTTACATGACCTGAAACCAAGGTATCCAGTTTTACTCTCCCACCCCAAAATCTCTAAATTGATTTGCCTGAAGAGCATATTTTTTGCATGAAATTAAACCTTGGGGCTTTTCAGTTTGCCCTACCTCAGACGACCCTGTGTCACTAGGAGTTTGAGAGGGGCGAAGTGTTATTCTGGCCCTCCTAGCAGCCAGGTGTTGCCCCCTGATTGAGAAGACCAAAGCTTGTAAGGAAGTTCTGAAGACTGCTTCAAGAAGAAAGGGCTTTACTGTCGGAAGCAGAGATAGTTGCTGTCATTCGGTTTTTGTCTTTTGAGTAATGTGGGTCTTGAGGTTGAAGGCGGTGTTAACGTGGAAGCAAAAACCACATGGCGGTGTTGGCCAATCGGGGTACAAAGCCATCTAGATTTATTGATTGGAGCCAGTCCTGAATTTCTTGTATAGTCTTGGGTGCCATTTGGATGAATGCATGTCTTATTGTGATGAGTCTGAGGTAGGCTTTAGACATCCAGACTTGGATGGCACTGAGGTAGTTCTTCGCATGGTCGTATTTTACAAGGACGATTGTTTTGAGGCAGAGTTGTACGGTCTCTGCATATTAACCTACTGTGATGTATTGTTGGCCAGATACACTCCGAGGGCTTCCATGGAATCCATTTCAATGTAAGATTTTTGCACTGTGGCAAAACATATTCCACATCCATGAGGGACCACCCGTAGTGTTGTCCAGCCCTTGTAGAGTGCCGAGTGGTTACCAGAAGAGTAGAAAACTCTGGTCCCACACCAGGAAAAAAATTACAACAGAACATGATTCACGAATAAAAAAGTGTTTGCGATCCAGCAGGCTTCCAATTAGGTGCGGGACTCAACCGCCATTTTGTAAATAATTAGCAAATTGATTATGATTTTCGACTTTCACAAAGTGGAAAAAGAATTCCACAGCCAAGGATGCACACAATAACGAGTGTCTGACCCCAGGGCACAGGTGGTAGGGATGTATAGGCATGGAAAACACAAGGCGACTGATAGTGGATTGGGTGTCCAACCCCTGCTGTGCACCGTCGAAGACTGTGAGGAGTTGACCGCTAGCAGACCACACTCCAGTAGGCCTTCAGAGGCCGCTCGAAGCATTCTCAGAATACTGTAAGGCAATCGATCTATGAATAAATGCTTCCAAAACCAAGGTAATTATATTTTCAAGAGAAATTGCTCAGAAAACAAGGCACAAGTGGTGGCTATGCAGGGCCCAAGTAGAAGTGGTAAATGAGAATAGCTATTTAGGCCTCCTTTTTTAATATAATTCGAATTTTAAAGTTCATATTGATCAACAGGAACTAGTTCTAAGGCTATTGCATGTTCATTACAAAGACTGGACTTTGCTGGTGGGCATACATCCGTAGAAGTACTTAGAGAGACCTACAATGCAGAAATAGCAAATCTGCTTTTGTATGGTTGTGAGGTTCTCTCAGAGAAGAATACGGACTGATTGTAGAGTAGAAAAATTACCATCAGGAAAAGATGGCTTGGCCAACCCAGCTGGACAGTGAATAGTGCGCTGAGGTTGGAGTCAGGCCTTACCAATATAGGGGCAGATTTATGTTGCCTGGCGCATCTCCTCAAATCAGCAGGCATGCGCCAGGAAAGATGAGGCACGCAAGTTTACCCTTGCGCCACCATTTACAATGCGGCACATCATGGCGCAGGAATAAACAGATGCGTGTCTGGGGCGTAAAGTTGACGCAGTGCTGAAGTAGTGTTGCGTGCGACACGCAACTCCAGCACTCTTCCAACTTGCCCAATCTGTAACTTGGTGCGTCAAGCCTTACGCCTGCTTCAAGCAGGCGCAGGGTTTTGACGCATCAGCGTTGGAAAAGTGACTCAGTGAAATCTTGTAGATTTCACTGAGTCACTTTTCAGGGGCGTTCCTGCGAAGGAACGCCCCCCTTGTGTAGAAACGTCCACATGAAACCTGACACAGGTTTCATGTGGCGCAGGGCTTTACACCGTGACGCATCTCCATAGATGCTTCACGATGTAAATAGGGCGCAACGTGGCGCAGGGTTTACGCCGCCGCTGCGTCACAAAAGTGACGCAATGGCGGCGTAAAAGTGGCGCAAGTCCAACATAAATCTGCCCCAAAATATTTAAATACAAGCATAAGATTCTTAATGATTTGACCTGCCTTATTGAGTCAGTTGACGGATCCCAGAGGCAATTATTTAAATCTTATTTGCAAGCACTTGAAACCGGCCCATGGACAGCTAACCTTCATAAAATCATTGACTGTTTGGATACATTATTATTATAACACACTTAGGGGCATATGTATCAAGCTGTTTTGAGGTCACAAACACTGTGAATCGCAAAGAAACAGTGTTTGCGATTGCAAAATAGCCATCTCCAATGTATAACTGAAATTCGCAGTGCAAAATAGGTATTCGCAAAAATAGCGAATACCTATTTTGCGTGTATGAGAATCTGCAATTTTTTTGCGAAATCACAAATACCGACACGCTATTTGCGATAATCGCAAAATGCGTTATTGCAAATTGCGGTTTCGCAAACATATGTATGAAAAAATCGCAAATTGCGAATTCATGAAAATTGCAATTTAGCACCAGCAGTTTACCACCAACTCAAAGTAGGTGGTAACCAGGTGCAACCCATTTTAACAGGCCCACAATGCAACATGAACTTCCACAATGGCAACACTGTATGTGATAGCCAGAAGGATGCGAATTCAAGCTGCAGCACAGAGAAGGAGGCGACAGGAACGGATGTTCAGAGTGCGCATCACTCTGTTCCAGCAGACAGAGGAAGAGATCCATGAGAAGTATAGGCTGGACTCAGCTACCATTATGGACTTGATTGCTGAGCTCAAACCCATGCTTGACCACCCAACACTCAGGACCCAAACCATTCCACCACATGTGCAGGTCCTGTGTTCACTGCACTTACTGGCATCAGGGAGTTTCCAGGGGGTGATAGCAACAGCAGGAGGGGTCTCCCAGAGTTGCCTGTCGCGCTTCTTTCATGCATTCTTGGATGCAATGGTACAGAGGCTACATCATCACATTCAATTCCCCAACACACAACAGGCATTACAGCAAACAAAACAGCACTTCTATCAGATTGCCCAATTTCCCCATGTCATTGGCTGCATAGATGGAACCCATGTAGCCCTCTCACTCCCCTCAAACAATGAGTATGTATTCAGGAACCACAAATCATATCATTCCATCAATATACAGGTCATCTGCAATGCTAAATATATCATAATGGATATAGTTGCAAAATACCCTGGCAGTACACACAACTCTTTTATATTTAGACATAGTGGGATATACACACGTCTCACTGGTGGCGAATTTGGAGAGGGCTACCTGCTAGGTAAAGGCATGTCTAACACTCTAACATACAGTTAAGGCCTGAAGTGAGAGGACAGTGATTAACTGAATGTCTTTCATACTGTAGGTGACAGCGCATATGCTGTAAGAGATTTCATCCTCACACCGTACCTCAATCCAGCTCATCAAAGGGAGTGAAGATAAAATCACACACACAAATCAACGTGCTGTGTAATTGAGCGGACATTTGGGATACTGAAGAGCAGGTTCTGCTGCCTGCATAAAAGCGGAGGAGCACTACAATACAGCCCAGAGACCTGCTGCAAGATTGTGGCTACTAGTGCCATGCTCCACAACATTGCAACTAGAAAAGGCATACCAGTTGAACTTACTGACACAGATTCAGATTCAGATGAGGGACCAGGTCCACGTTGCAGACCAACAGGTGTTGTAGGGGCAGCAGTGGGCCGACAGATACGTGATGAGATTACACAAAACTATTTCTAGGTGAGTAACGATGACACAATGCAAATGATGATTTGTGCATGACTGTGTTTTATTTTCCCTTTACCTGCAGGATAAATATTAGCCACATAGCCTAAAAACACGCTTTATGTGTGACACAATCTGTTGCACATGTCGTGTCCACAGTGCATGAATGAAGGCTAAACAAAAGTCCACATGCCATGGGTTACTTCACCCTTTGCTGTGGTGACAGTTTATTTTTTTGCGTGCACGTTCTGTTGTTGCACGCTCAGGGTTCTGACTGCTCTCCCGTGAGGCATCCGATGGTGTTCCCTGCCTCACACTGCGCCGTCTGTTTCGGTAATTGGTGGGGTGATGCTGCTTCGGCTTGAGAGCTCCTCACTATCCCCTGAGTCCAGGAGACCTGTGCCACCTACGGTAGTTGTCTGCAGCTGGTCTACTGCATTTGTCTCCTGCACCAACCCTTTGGCTACATCCTGGCTGCAGTGTGCCATTTGTTAACTGAGCGGCGTTACAGCACAGAAGTGGCATTAGACAGGCGGTTGACTGCCTTGCTATGAGTGTCCAGACGGGTGTAGAGCCATTGCTTCCCCCTGCGTCTGGGTGCCTGGTCTCTTTTCATGGTGGCGCAGAGTTCTTTTATTGCGCTCGTCATTTATCTGATGCTGTCCGCACAGGCCTTATGTCCCTCATCTATTTTGACATTCATCTCTCGGATGCCCTCCTTCATGTCAGTCAGGTTATGGTTCACAAACACCAGCTGCCTGTCTATTGACCTCATTGATTTTGATTGCAGGCGCTGTACCTTACCCATGGTGCCTTCCAGGCCGGAAAACACAGTTGGAGCTCTGCAGCAACTGTACTGGTGGTTGCCCTTGGCCTGCGTCTCCTGCATGTTTCTTCCCTACGGTGCACAGGGGGCTGATCGTGGGCCTGTTGTGCACGCTGTTCCTGGTCTGGCTGGGCCTCATCCCCTATGGACTCTGGTTATCCCTCTAACAGTGGAAGTGGAGGCACAATCTGACGGTGTCTTCGTGGGACAGGTGTTGGCAGTGTCGTCTTCTCTGTGTCCTCTTGCCCTGCCTGGTCCTCTGTGTGTGCTGCCTCCTCAGCTCCTAAATTGCCATCCTGTGTTTCAGGTTGTGTGTTCTGCTTCAAATTCTTCACTGAATAAAGTTTTCAGAATTTAGGTTAGCTAAGTACTGTCTAGCGATTTTTTCCTTTAATAATTCACTTCTACTGATTCTGCATTGCTGTGTCTCATTGCTCCTCTGTATAATGTGTGTGAATACATCTCCCATGATGTATTGCTGGGTGTGCTGTAAGTATTGGAATGGAGTTGCATTGTTACTTGGTAGTTGGTGCATTCCCGAGTGTGTGATTGAGTTAGTAATGTGTTAGGGATGATTTGGCATGCATCTTACCTTGTCTGGTTTTGGGAGTGTTGGAGCTGTCGATGTCAGCCACACCACTGATACTCTCAGGCTGTAGGGTGGACTCCACCATCTCCTCAAGGGGCATGGATTCAGTCTCAGTGGATGTCCCCCCACCAGTCTTGTTTGCCTCCGCAAGTCTGGTTGCCACCTTGTCCTTCAACCTGGAGCTCATATCATACCAGCGCTTGCGTAGGCCAGCAACGGTGCGCTGGGTAACACCGATGGCATTGACCTTTGCCTGCATGTCCAGCCATATATTTCGTTTTTGGGATTCTGGCGCATGAAGGTATTTATTCCCAAACAGCAACTCATGGCTATGGACCATTTCTTCAATTAGAACCTCCTGCTCCCTCTCACTGAACTTATGCTTCCTTTTCCTCCCAGCCTCCTTCTTATCCTTCTTCTGGGGATCCATTTGGTTTGGGTTGTGTTGCAGTTCAAAGTGGTTTGCTTCTCCTCCCAGCCTCTCACACAGCCTCAAGAAATCAGGAACAGCATGGGCAGTCACACTTCCAGGGTGTGATGTCATCAAGCTACACCCGAATTGCTGATTCGCTAATTTTGCGATTTCTTTTTTTTTTTGTCCTCATTCTTTGAAAAGTGCTGTAAGTTCAAGAAAGTGGGGGCGGTCGAGCCGATGACTAAAAGCCCCAAAACAGACCCGGTCTCTTCTCACTGAAGGGTGGGTAGATTTAACCCCGGGAGCCGTTTTCGAGCAGACTCATCATGGTTGACCGTGACTCCTCTTCTTCTGCAGGCCGTTAACATCTAGCCTTAGCAAGCTTCCCATCATATCGGCCAGACGAGCAGATTCGTAATCATTGGACTGGTGGGTGCATCAAATTATATTTCTTATAGCAAAACAAGAATAAGGCTCGACCTTATATTAATCAAAAAGTGATATAAATAAATTAGTGTTCATCAATTTAGAGCAGAAAGATTTGAGACATATACTGAAAACCAACTATCCCATAAGTCCAAAAATTTGTTTTTTTTAACCCTTTTGCTGGCTCGGTCGAGATTAGAGATACGTTGGACTGAGCCTAACCATTCAATTTTAGTGGGTGAGACGGGTAAGACCCATTTTATACAGATCTCCCTTCGCGCCAGAAGTATCAAAACAAAAAGGAGTACCTTCTGGTTTCTTGACAGCGTTGGATTTTCCGTCTCATTTAAAATTACCCCAAAGATAACTGAAGACGCTGAAAGCCCAACGTCTCTACCCATAATTTCAGAGATGGTCTTACTCACGTGATCCTAGAAGAGCTCAAACGAAGGACACTGCCAGAACATATGTACTTCGTTTACGTTGATTTCATCACACTTCGGGCACTTCTTTATCGCTCCATTCTCCAGCTTGGATAGTTTCAATGGCGTCCAGTATGCCTTATGGACAGTAAAAAGGTGGTTTCTTTTTAACGGGGCAGCTTTCACATATGACCACAGGGTAGACATAGATACTTGCCCAGGGGTTTCGAGGTCTTCACCCGGCAGGTCCTTCTTCCAGCAATCTGTGAATGGATTCAGCTTTTACTCTCCAGTATCAATTAATAACCAGTACCATGCTGCTACCTCTTTTCGTGTTGATCTTGTGCAGATCCTTTCCACCAAGTCGCCATTCCCTGCAATATCTTTCATAATTGATTTTATCCAGCTTAGAATTTGAAGATATTTAAACTTTGAGACTGAGTTATTAGATAAAACAGAGAGACACTGCCATGGGATTAGCTCATTTTCCACTATTAACTCTCCCCACTTTAGTAACCCCGGCTTTACGTAAAGGGAGGGCAAGTGCATCTTGTAAACAAGCCAGAGTACCAGGAGAGTCCCAAATCGGTTTTTCTTCATTATAATAGGGTATATGTAGTAGTGCTCTCACCTGGACCCATACTCTAGTGGCTGCTAGAAGGGTCTTCAGTCTAACCTTTTTAAAAAATTTGGGATGGCCGAACTTTAGGAGAAAGAAGTCTGCTTGTGTATTATATGTAAATGTTAAAGCTTTAAAGAGTGGTGAATAGGTCAGGCTGTTATTCAATAGTTGGTGTGAGTTCTTCAAATGGAAAGCACAGTAGTATAAGTAAAGATCAGGGGTAGCTATACCGCCATTAGGCTTTTTCAACCTAAGCTTCCTCTGGGAGATTCTAGGATTTTTCCTGCCCCAAATAAAGGAAGAGAATATCCCTTGTGCTTTCCTGAACCAAGCTTTTGAGAATTCTAGCGGAATTGCGTTGAATAAAAAGGTGAATTTGGGTAGAATTGACATTTTTAGCAGGTTGTATCTACCTACAATGGAGAGAGGGAGAATCTCCCATGCCTGTAACTGCTGTCGCACACTGATGATGGTTTTATCAAAATTTACCTGGGCTATCTTGTCTATGTTCTTTATAATTTGGACCCCTGAGGTATCTTATAAGCTCCGTTTTCTGCTGGTTTATGGAGTATCAGATACTTTACCAAAGTTCTCCAGCTGGTCCCCGATCTCAGGTATTGCTTGTTCTAATTCTCCTGTCAGTATCATGAGGTCATCAGCATATAGACCTATTTTCTTTTCCCAAACCATACAGCTAAAGGGGGAGGTGGTATGGCATGATCTTAATTTGCCTGCCAGGGGTTCAATATACATGTTAAACAAAAGAGGGGAGAGTGGACAACCCTGTCGAGTTCCTCAGGAGATTTTAAGTTGTTTAGTTAGATTTCCATTGACGAGTACCCTGGCTGATGGATTTTTATAAAGGGTCCTTACTGCTGCTACAAAGGTATCTCCCAAGTTGAAGCATTGGATTGCTTTTATTAGAAAGGGCCTACTGACCCTATCGAACGCTTTTGCGGCGTCGAATGTCAGAACAGCCAGTGGGGTAAAATCGCCAAGTCTATTGCTCCGATTAAATCATGGGTTAATTCATGCAATTGCCTCCCTTTCATAAAGCCCTTTTGATCAGGGTGTATTATAGAGCCTGCGACTTTATGTAACCTTTTAGTAAGAATTTGAGTGTATAGTTTATGGTCGCAGTTTAAAAGAGAAATGGGTCTATATGATTCACACGATTGTGGATTTTTATTAGGTTTCAAGATGATTTGTAATAGTGGCCTCATTCCAGGATACCGGTAACTCCTGAGCTAAAGTAAACGCAGAGTTAAAGGGTTGAAGCAGAAAAGGTGCTAGTTCTTCTTTCAGGATGATATATATTTCATTCGGGATGGCATCAGGGCCCGAAGCTTTCCCTTTTTTTAAGGTTTTAATAGATTGTAAGACTTCTGCTAAAGTGATTTGATTACTAAAGTTATCACTGTCAGAAGCTGAAAGAGTGGGGAGTTGTAGGTCTGAAAAGAAGGCTTCCAACGTGTCTTCACTCCGAGTTAGGTCTTCAGAGTAAAGGTTTAGAAAATAGCAGGCAAAAGCTTCCTTAATTTCTGAGTCCTCTTCTATGATTCTCCCAGTGCTTGGGCTTTTGAGACTCTTCACCGTATTCCATACATGGTCAGATTTAGTTTTCCACGCTAGGAATTTACCACACCCCTCCCCGTACTCGTGGTGGGCGAGTCTACTTGCTTCCCATTTCCTTTTGTTTATTGCCTCTAGATGGTCTGATAGCTCATTCTTGGCTAGAGACAGTTTTTGTGAGCGGATTAGATCGTTTGGCGCCTGTTCTAGTGCTGCCTGTTTTTGGGCTATTATTGCTTCTAATGCTTTGATCTCCTCCCTCGCTTTCTTATTGTGTACTATAGAGATAGAGGTTAGTAGGCCTCTCAAGAAGGCTTTATATGAGTCCCAAACAATGTGAAGAGATGTTGAATTTGCGTTGAATAGAAAGAACTCATTTGTGTCTTTTTTTAACCTGTCAATGATTGATGGTTCAAGAAGTATTGCACGATTTAGGGTCCATCTATTCGGGGAGGGACACTTTGGGAGGGTGATTTCCAACAGGACAGCTGAGTGGTCAGACAGATGTTCTGGAAAGTGAGTGACTTTAAGCGTGTCCTTACTGGTTGTATGGACGACCAGGAAGAAATCAATACTTGAACGGTGGCCACACTTCTTATTATAAAAAGTAAAATTTCCCCCGATGACCCTGTAGAGTGTCTCTTTCCCTCCCATATGTCCAGTAGTCTTCCCTCTGACATTAATTGTTTCAAGACTTTTAGTGTTTTTTATGTAGTCCCTGCAGCTCTTTTAGACGTAGAGTCATGCTTAGGGTCTAAAACTACGTTAAAGTCTCCTCCCATTATGATTCGGTCATTTACATTTACTAAATGGAGGAACAAAGATTGTAGATGAATCGGGTCATCGATATTAGGACCATAATAGCTAACAAAGGTAACCCAAGTAGAGTTCATTCTTGCCCTGACGATTACCCATCTGCCAAGAACATCTGCAATCACATTCCCAATGACGGCTTGAGTGCTTTTCTTAAAAATAATGGCTACGCCTTTCATGGGAGCAGTCTGCATTGAGTAGAAGCAATGCTCTATCCATTTTTGATTTTTAAGTATTTCTACCCACTCTTCCTTGATAAGGTGTGATTCCTGAATGAGTACGACATAATAATTCATAAGTCGCAAATATTCCAGGATTCGTTTTCTCCTAGCAAGGAACCTAAGCCAATTCACATTCCAGGATAGGATTTTTAGATTCTGTAATCTATCTATATTTGTCATGACGTAAAAGGTCTTTTTAGGCGGTCTTTCTGAGATAGTGTCATCATTTTTGAAACCGTGTTTTGTAACTGAGGACAAACATTTAAAAAGTTTTTTTCCATATGCTCCCTCACCCTGTGCTTAAAAACACCCCTTGTGCTTTCTGTTTTTTCTGTTTTTTCTTGAAACCCCCCTCCCCTTCCCTCCCTGGGAAACTCTCCCTCGACTCTAGAGGCATATTGGGTGTCTCTTTTTTTGGACTCTCACCCTCTCATAACGGAAAAAGGATTGTGTGTTTTTTTTCTTAGTTGGATGTGCTCTTAATCTGGTCGATCCAAGAACTCACTTCCTCGGGGTCTCTGAAATTAAACATTTTGATTTTTCCACACCACCTTCAGGGAGGCGGGAAATTGGAGTTTTGCGGTGGCCCCCAAGTTCTTTAGTTCTTGAATCTGTTTTCCCAATTCCCACTGCCTATCCTGTGTGGTGCGTGAGACATCCGATCTAATGTGGAAGGACCAATCTCCCTTATTGTAGACTCCCTTTTTTAGTCCCCCTGAGTGGACAATTTCTTTGATAGAATACGTTTTCAAATTTACTAGAATTATTCTTGGGTTTTTTCTTCCAGGTCGTTTAGTGAAGGGGTCTCGATGTATTATTTGAATATCATTTTCTAGGATAAATTTCTCAATCTCAGTGTGAAATTCATTTAGGAGGTTAATTATAAAGGTTTTTATGTCTCCTCCCTCAAGGTCTTCTGGCATGTTTAAGATCCTAATATTATTTCTCCTGGCATTATTTTCTAAACTGTCCAGCTTATCTGACATTACTTTGTCTTTCTGGTTTAGTCTCCTAATCTCTACTGTGTTTTCCTTAACCTGCTTTGAAAGGTCTTCTACAGTAGCTTCTACTCCTTCCACTCGTCTCATTATTTTGTTTATTTTAAGTTCTAGTGACTCACAGGCCCCTTGAATCCTTAGCTGATTGTTCTCCGACGTTGTAAATTTTTCTCTCATCTCGGATATCAGATTCATTATTATTTTTTTTATTTATAAAGCTTTTATTGAAGGTTCTGACAATTCTACACAGCAGTGATTACATAGCTACAGCTCAGTGATGGATCAGGCAGTACACAGCATCCAACATCACATATTAAAACATCCTGCATATTACAGCAATATCGTTCTCAACAACATGGCATTTGGTTTGGTGCTTTGGTGTAAGTAAGTCCTGATGCTCACGCAAATATCTTATCAAAGGTTCCCAAATGTCCGAGGGCTTAGAGTTGGTTGGCATATAGCGAAAAATGATCCCTACAATAGACAGCATCTAAAATCCAGCTTGTGAGAGTAGGGGATGTCTTACTGTCCCAGTGCATCGAAACTCTGCGTTTTGCCAACAACAACATAATGGCTATCAGCTTCTTTTTTTTTGATCGTGCTGGTATATTAAGGCCCAAGAGGCAGAGGCGAGGCACACATGGCAGTGTACCCAGTACCAGCATTCCCAAATGGTAGGTTACATCTTCCCAAAATTTCTGTATCTTGTTACAAGCCCATGAAAGGTGGATAAAGTCTGCTTGATCAGTTCCGCATCTTTTACAGTGCGCATTATCACGTAGTCCATACCGACACAGTTTGGCTGGGGTGTGATATGTTTGATGTATGTATTTGAAATGTATGATGCAGAGATTTCCATTAGATGTGAGCAATGTAGTGAGCGTGCAACATGAGACCCAGTCTTCATCCGTTAGTGGAGTATCTAATAAGCTATTCCATTTGTCACATGCTTAATAAGTATCTGCGGCTATTTCCGTTTGCACCATTTTATACAGTCGTGAGATCAAGTTGGAGTGTGTGGTCGCAGCTATCAGTGTTTGTAGTGGTTGAAGGCTAAGGGGTTCTCTGGGAAAGGAAGAATATAATTCCCTTATAGCCGCTCTGAGCCTATGATAAGTGAATCTAAAAAGGAGCGACTGGTTTCGCACATACGACAGATCGTCAGAGGTAATAAACGTTCCATTAGGATATAGGTCACCCATCTGCGTTATTCCTACCTGCTCCAGCAACCCCATACTCTTTTGTTCTTGTGTGACAGATATAGCAGGGTGATGTGCTAGCGGTAGGTTCGGTGTATATAAAGGAGTCTTGCTCGCTAATTGACTGATGCGCTGCCATGCTTGCTACCTTGTGCGTATTGTATTGATTTCCTGTGATGTCAGGTGGGGTCGTGTATGCGGCAGTATTTGGGGTAGTGGTATCGGATCCGCATCGCCATCTTCCACCGCTAGGTGTGGGAGGTATTTAACTGGGTGATACCAGTAGTAGGCGTATTGTGCCTGGGCACATAGATAGTATATATAAATGTCAGGGACTGTAAAGCCACCAGCGGTGTATGGGAGTGTCATGGTTTTCAAGCTGATGCGAGCTTGCTTTCCAGCCCATATTAATTTAACAAAGGCTGCACGTATACTATTAAAGATTGGAGTGGGTGGCGGTATCGGTATATTAACAAATAAATATAACAATTTGGACAATAACACCATTTTTATTAACAATATTCGATCTGCTAATGAGAGAGGGAGAGTGATCCACCTATTTATCTGCATCTCCATGCGATCTACCACCACCCCATAATTGGATCGGAGTACGGTTTCCACCTCCCGGTGGATCCAGACTCCAAGATACTTATTTGGATCTTCCTGCCATATGAGGGGAAATTCTAGATTTGGTGCTTTTGTATTAACTGTCAACGGTATTACTGCTGACTTGTCCCAATTAACTTGCAATCCCGAGTGCCCTCCGAATTTTATATATTCTCGCAAAAGCGGTGATAAATTTTCTTCAGGGTTCCGCAAATATAACACCATATCGTCAGCGTATAGTGATATGCTAATTGGCCTAAGTCGGAACCGCAATGCCGTGTATGCATAGTTCTGCCGTATTTTACAAGCCAATGGCTCCAGTGCTATAGCGAAAAGCAATGGGGACAACGGACAGCCCTGTCTGGTTCCACGTTGTATGGGTATTGTGTCAGATATGTGTCTATTTACCTTAACGCGGGCAATGGGCTTAGTATAGAGAAGGGCAATCAGGTTGATCAGCCTAGGTGGTAATCCTATTCTATTTAAAATCACAAACATATAGGGCCACTCGACGGAATCAAACGCCTTAGCGGCATCTAGTAGGACGGCCACTGCCTGTAACTCTGGATTCAATTGGTGCAGTAAGGTAAATATGGTGCGCAGGTTATGTGCAGTCGATCGCCCTGGGATAAATCCTGATTGATCAGGCAGGACTATTGTGGACATACATGGTTGCAGCCTTGTAGCGATAATTTTGGCCAGTTCCTTAACATCGGTATTTATTAGTGAAAGGGGCCTGTATGATTCTGCTTTATCCGGGTTTTGTCTGGTTTTAATAAGGCTACTATAAGCGCCTCTCGCAGCGTCGGAGGTAGGATTTTTTTGTTATAAGCCTCATCATACATTTCAAGTATGTGTGGGACCAGGAGATCTGAGTATGCTTTATAAAATTCTCCAGTGTAGCCATCTGGGCCAGGTGATTTACCATTGGGCAAAGACTTTATAGCGAGCTGTACTTCCTCCTCCGTCACAGGTAGGGCTAGGTGTTCGCGGTGTGAATTCGACAACCACACCAGCGCAATATCTTCGACATATTTTTAGTATTTCAGACTCCAATACCGTATGTTGAGTGCTGTAGAACTCTCTATAAGTATCCACAAAGGTAGACAATATACCCTGGGTGTCACAGTGTATCCGTCCACTTCTGTCCTCTAGTCGTGTGACAGTGTGTTGTTTATGTTCAATGCGTATTTTGTGTGCCAACACTCGACCCGGCCTACCACCTTCGCCCAGCCTACGTGCAGTGCAGCGATGGCCAATGTATTTTATTTCATCCTCTGCGAGTTCGTTGTACCTACTTATCTCCTCGCGTAGGTTACCTAATGCTAGTGCAGTGTGTGTGCGTTCATATTCGGTTTCCAGGACCTTTATTCTATCCTCGCAGTTCTTCAATTGGGTTCTTATGTCCTTTAATATACCAGTATTTGTGCTGATGCATACGCTTCGCAACGTCGCCTTGAATGCCTCCCAGAGCACCCCAGCGCTATCCACCGAACGCCCGTTATCCGCGAAGTAGTCTTCTATCGCCTTATGTATCTCTTCTTTGTAAATGGGATCCAGCAGTGCGGCAGCATTAAAGCACCATACAAATGGTGCGGGTGTGTATGTTGGGATCAAGAGGGCTAATAGGACCGGTTTATGATCCGATAGTGTCTGGGGAAGGTGTTGCACATCCATTGTCCATGTGGAAGCGTGCTCAGTCAGGAGCCAGTAGTCCAATCTGGACCAACTGCTATGCACCGTGGAAGAGTGTGTACTCTCTAATGTAGTAGGGTGGTGTACACGCCAGATGTCACGCAGACAAAATTCCGTCATTCCATTTGTCAAGACAGATACTGCACGTTTGTGATATTCCGTGGTATTTGGTGATCGGTCCTTACTAGTATCTAATGTAACATTTAGGTCTCCCCCCCACATCAGCTCCAGCGGTGGCAATGTCCGCAACGCAGTAAATAATTACTGAAAAAAATCAGGATCGTCAGTATTCGGGCCATATACATTAATGATACCGACCCTAGTGCCCCCCGCAGTGTTCCTGTAATTATGACAAATCTCCCCTGCGGATCAGTAAGCGTTTCATCTAATACAAAATTGGTGCCCCTACGTATAAGGGTTGATACACCCCGGGCGTAGGATGAGTAAGTTGCCGACACTGTGAGCTCTGCCCATCTGAAGCCCAACCTTCCCGCCTTGTGTGGTGGCAAATAAGTTTCTTGAAGTAGTGTGTCCGCTGTTTAAATTCCAGGTGTCAAATATTGTAATGTCTTATTCCCAAATGGCGTGCTGATAACTTATGATGTCGAGAATGATGATGTCACATCACGAAGAGATGGGAAGTTCGCGGGCAGATGGGAATTATATAACTTTGTAAAATGTATTATCAACGAGCATTGACTGTTTCTTGTTTGTTCTGATGGGAAAATAGTAACAATTAGCAGCATGGTATGTATAGCATGTACTGTTGACCGGACCGAATAAAGAAAATTTAAAAAAAAAAAGTTTCTTGAAGTAGGACTATGTCAACGTGTTGTCTATCAAGGTAAGCCAATACTTGCCTGATTTTTTGGGGACTATTTAGACCCCTGACATTCCAAGTTAAAAAACGTATCGGCGCGGTTGCAGGCATGCTATGTGATATCAGTGGCTACTATCCTGTACAATTGGCCTGAGACCTTATATGTTTGTGCAATCTCCATGGCGCTCACGCCCGTCTTACTGAACAGCAGTGTCCACATACATGCATAGCTATCAGAACAGAACAAGCATTTTCTCTTGAATGCATCAAAACCTCCACCTCTCCCTCCCCCACCCACTTCACCACCCCCAACTTTGGCAAAGACAATCCCCATCAACAATTAACAAACGCGAATATTCCCCCCAAAACTCCCCCCTTGGATTAATACCCTCGAAACGAGTACAAAAGCAGTGGTGTACACAGGGGGGCGGTAGTTACCAGCTAATAACCTCAGCGATGCTCCAGCTGAGTGACCGATTCAACACAACATTCTTCATTGAAGCATTATATGTGTGTGGCACATCCTACTCATTACTATTCAATCACCTGCATCTTAAGAGTTCCATAACCTCCATCACATCTGTGATAATTCAGTCTGTATATATTTATCGCTACTTACATATCTGGCGATGATGGGTCTCGGTCGCGCTCCAGGCTTCGGTGGCGGTGCCAGGGATCTGTG
Organism: Triturus cristatus; assembly: GCF_964204655.1. Lineage (NCBI taxonomy): Eukaryota > Metazoa > Chordata > Amphibia > Caudata > Salamandridae > Triturus > Triturus cristatus. The sequence goes on from NC_140591.1 coordinate 1,452,306,697, forward strand.
TGCCCGCTCCACTATAAACACTACGGAGAATGTATCTCTAGCTAGTATCGTAATTAATAATGTCTCGACGTACCGTTACATGTTTCCTGTGCGAGTGGATTCTGCCACTCCCATGATGCGTATGTTGCAACGTCGTGATCTAGCTTCCAAATCATCAGTCTTTGCTAGGAGAGTCTGTAGAGTTTTTTCCGCTTTAGTCCAATTGCTGATGCGAGTCTTCCACGTCCGATATGCGACGCTCAGCTGTGTCTATACGTTCTGTATGTTTATCGAGACGTTCAGCCATATGGTCCACTCGGTATGTTAGGGTGTCAATTTTACCGTCTATATTTGATAGAGTGGTTGTATTGTCGCAAACATCGATTGAAAATCCACTGTCGCATCTGATCCCGTCGCGGCCGCAGCACCCATCGGGCCCCGCCCAGGTGTTTCAGCGGTCGTTTCTGGCACCTTCCGCTGCTGCTCAAAGTGCAGTTTTGGTTGATTTTTCTCCGGTTTCCCCATTTTCAATGGTTGTATTGGGTGCTGGTAGGACAGTAGTAGCGTCATCCCTAGGTTTGGTATTCACTGCCCCTTCATGGCCTCCCCTCCTGTTGGTATGCGAGTGACCCCTGGTGCCGCTGCAATCAAGAGTAGGACAGCTCTGTGCGTATCCCACCAATGTCCACCAGTGACAGCCCAGCCGGCAATCTAATTGACATAAGATATATGGAGACGCCGTATTGATTTGGCGCAAGGCGGCTTCGCTGATTACGCACAATGTCCGTCAGGCGTCCTGCACCTATAGACCGCAAAGCCCACTTTTCGGGGCTCTTTATACAATATTCAGCGCTGCACACTCCCAGGGTTTTCCAGGTGGGCAACAGTTCCCAGGGACGCCGGCCTGTAGGTGTTAAAGATGGACCCGAGGGTGCGGCAATGCAGGTGTTAGTTAGCTAGCCCATATATACAGAACCACCTCACCATCTGATCACAGTCACCAGGGCTCAACAAAAATATCCCACTTATACTCCTGTGCAGGTATTCAGCAATTCGTCACATGCCTGTATTCTCTGTTTCTTTTCTTTTTTTCCTTCCTCCTCCCCTCCTCTTTAAAATGGGGGCTAGATGTTCCACATGTGGCAGACGACACACCCACTGGGGGACTTAAGCTGTTTGTCAGCCCTCCCCAGTGCCCCGTTACAGTCCGACGTGCCTTTCAGCTCCTCCAGAGCTCGTGGCGCAGGCGGTCCCCTCCCGCGCCGGTAAATTTCAGTTGCTGATCGGGGTGCAAGAGCCCGCCCCCCGCCTACTCAATAGTGCCGTCCAGGCCCCAGCGCTGAGGATGATAGCCGCCGGCGCCGTCCCAGGCTGCCACGCCTCCGCGCCCGCTGCTCCGATCCCGCAGCGGGCCCTCTCACCGGCACATCCAGGGTCAGCGGAGCGCCCAGGGGAGCAACACCAGGCAGGCAGGGGTCTCCGCGCCGCAGCCACAGGCACCACCGGAGGCTAAGAACGGGCCGAGCACGCCCCAGACCCGCGTAGAAAGCTCGTCCCCACGTCCGGCGTGATGTGCTCACCCCGACCTCCCGGCGAAGTCGGACATCCAGCACCGCAGCTCAGCAGAGGAGTAGTCGGCAGTTAATTTGGACAGATGGTGTAGCGGTAGGTTCGGTTTTATCAAAGTTGGACGAACCCAAAAATGTTGGTACGATCACTGTCAGACAGTGCTAGGGAACCCACTAGGTACGTTAAAAGACCCCTCACACACCAACCTAGTTGGTGTCATGCTTCATCATTGGGGTCCCAACCTGGTGGCCGAATGCTCCCCGGTTGTGCTACAACGCCTGACTACAGCGGAGCTGGTGTGGTGCAAGAGTGTGATGTAGTGAAGGTTTAAAAATATCTCTGAGAGTCCTTGCCGTGGGAAGTTTATTGTTGGCGGCTCAGGATATGCTAAAATAACAGTATGTGATGCAACTACGAAAGAAATTCTTTTCTAATAGTTGTCAGTGTTGTAGGTCTACATGTTTCAGCCCTCATCGAGATGTAAGGGGCTTTCGTCAGGACCAGTGAGTGCAGTGAGTGGCAAAGTGAAAGGTGCCACGTGATGGGTGAAAAAATTAAAAAGGTTGATTACCTACACACTCGCTAAGGTGTGTGGACCAGGTGTCTGCGAACTTGCGGACACCGCAGCGAAAAAAGACCTGTGGGAGGAAGAAGACAGCACAGAAACATGTATAACAATAACATATTCTGCTGAGTATAGCAGCAACTATAAAAAGCAATCTTACGTGCTGTGAAGGAACAAACACTCTCGGATGGTCGTACCTGTGGTAACACACACACTGTGCTTGTGTGGCATGCTGCTAAAAAATGGGGTTTGTCGAGGGCAAATCACTAATGAATGCTATGAAGACGCAGGTCCCCCTGTTGACTCTATCGACCAAGTGGTGATAAGCAAAACAAAACAAACAATAAAACAAATAGGAGTGCAAACTATGCAGGCTGGATAGGTTCCCCACATGTAGTCGCTTGGTTATGGGGTATTATAACCTTATAGTGACACAGGATGGCTGCATTTTTGTTGTCTCGGTCAGGAGAGCTCGCCTACATGGCGGGCATTTCCCAGCGTGGCTAGCTCCGCCCCCCAGATATCAGATTTAATAGTAGATTTTCTGTAGTGGAGCTGCCCCCTGCAGCCTGTTCTCCTGGTCCCCCTCCCTGGTCAGAATGATTGGATCCGCGGGTTATCTGAGCTGATATCTATGGTGGGGGTTTGATTTGGGCAGGGAATAGGGCTAGAACCGGGGTTAGAATTAATAATAGCTAGGCTTTGCCTCATTGGGACTTGCTCTATGGTTTTTTGTTTAGGTACATCTGGTGAGTCTTCAACCCCTTCAATCCCTGCTAAAATGGAGAAACTTGCGCCTATTGGTCATTCATGACTGGTTCAATGGGGGCTGGTTGGAACCGGCATACAGGCTTGAACTGAGTGATCTGGGGCTCGCAAACATCCAGGTCATGATGTACGGGGGGCCCATTCCGAACCAACTGCCGGATGTGGCGCGCTCTGTGTTGTTGGCCTGGCAGGCATCGCTCCGTCACACCGGATGGATGGGGAGGTTAACCCAATGTACTCCCCTCTGGCATGGGGTTTGGCTCCGGGAGGTTAGTGGATTGCGGGGGTTCAGAACCTGGGACCTTATTGATATCTCCCAGCTAGGGGATGTATGGGCAAGGGGCCATATGTTGTCCTTCCAGGAGCTCCGAACTCGCTACTCCCTACATTCATCTCAGTTTTATAAATATCTGCAACTGAGACATGCCCTCCACATGCATATTACGGATGACACGAGGCTCCCTGAATATAGCCCCACTGAGGCCCAAACGCTGTTGGGAGACATGGGTAGGTGGGGGTTTTCCGCATTTACCACACCCTCATTAACAACACTCCCACATCCCTAGACAAGTTGAGGGATCAGTGGGTGGAATGGGTGGGCCCCCTTGACGAGGCGGACTGGCGTGATGTTCTCATGGCCCCCAGAATAGTCACAGTCTCTGCCAAACTCAAGCTGGTTCAACTCTACTACTTACATGCTGTGTACCTCACTCCCCTGCGCCTGTACAGAGCGCGTTTGCGCCCGGATGCGTCATGTGCAAGATGTAACTACGCCCCAGCCGACTTCTTCCATATGGTTTAGCTGTGCCCCCGCTTGGGCCAGTTCTGGGGATCCATTGAAGTGGAGCTAATGGAGGTATTGGGATGGGAGCTTTCTCATGACCCACGTCACTCTTTGCTGGGGATCACTGATGGGCTGGATGGGTCCAGGAATGATAAGTTGTGTTTTAACACAGCTGTGATGGTGGCCAAGCGGGACATTGCGGTGGCCTGGATAAGCCCTGACCCACCCACCCTGGAGAGGTGGCAAAGAGGGGTGGACTGGGTGTGCGACCCAAGAGAAAGCCGTTTATAAACCTAAGGGGTGCGTTAAGAAATACCGCAGAGTGTGGAGGGAAGTGGTTGGGGAACGTAGAGGGTCCTGATTAACCTGGTCCCAAATTCCGTCTATGTACTTTTGTGGGGAACGTGATTGGGGCGCAATGATTGTGCGAATGAACTCATACTTGTGATTTCCGTATACTGGCTGAATTTTTCCTATGTTTTTAAAATCAATAAAATTTGCTTATCAAAAAAAATTGAGAAACTATTTTCCAGTAAAATCATATCATTTTTGTGTTCCATTGCCCCTGAGATTCTCCTTTTGTTGTTAAGAGCACCAGCTCCTTCAGGAGGATTGTGGAGAGATATATCGTTTTCCTCAAAGTTTTGGGCCACCGGAGCACATAGAGGTTGGATTGGAGCCTGTGCCTGTGCCTGTGACTGGTCTTGGACTTTAAAGTATGTGCATAGGGAGGGAGTGACACGGGAGCTGGCTTGGTTGATTAACTTAGATTGTTTATTTTTAGGTTTTGAGTGCTTTTTCCCCTCTGTGTGGGTTAGTGTAGCCGCTTTGTCTACTTGTGGTATTTTCTTTAGCGGCGTAAGACCCTGGGGGCCTCAGTGGGAGACAAATCCTGCTCCCAAAGCCCTCTACTCCTTAGTGTATATCTGTTCAGAGTGTTACTTGTTTTGACTAAGTTGCTACACCTTCCCAGTTCCTCTTGTGCTTTTGGTCCCCCCGAAGACTGCTGTGCACCGGGGACTCCAAGCTTGCAATTGCCTCCCTCTAAAGCCTGCCCCGCGCCCCCTTCTCCTTCTTCTTACTGGGGTCATCGGGGGGTACCTCTCATTGCATAGAGTCTCGTTTCTGTCGCTTCCCCGTGTCTTCGCCTGCTCGCCGACCGCCGCGACCGGGACCGCGAGAGGGCTTCCGCCTCTCAGGAAACCAATTCTGGCGGCTACACGCCCACCTCTGGCGATTCGTAGCACTGCCTCCGCCCAGACTCCACCTCGCGGCGGACCGACGGTTTCCGCAGCCACCGCGGGGCCTTCGCAAGTGGGACCAGCCCAGAATTCCAGGGAGAGAAAATAGAAGAAAAACTATCAACATCCGAGAAAAAGAGATACAAAGTAAGACCTTAAGATTTATTCTCGCATTTGTCCTGCGCTCGTTCTTCCGTTTAGCTACATCCGTAGCCTTCTAGTTTCATCCTTCTCCGTTTGAGAGGAGAGAGACCGCAACCGCTCTAGCCAAAGGCCGCCATGTTTCCCCCCTAACCGCGATTTCTTATTTGCGAATTCGCAAATAAGGAATGTCAAATATGGAATTCGCAAATGTATTCTGTGAATTTTAAAGAACCGCAAATGTTTTGCGATTTTTTTATTTACATCGCATTTTGCGATTCTCAATTTGCAATTCGCTACAAATCGCATTTAGAGAATCGCAAATTGCTTTTAGTTACCGCCATGTTAGCGGCACTTTTCTGCCGCTAATGCGGCAATATTTATATCGCCCTATTAACAAGCTGTCGCTAACAGCCATTAGCGACAGCTTTCTGGCGATACTTGCCGCTTTCAGCATTGCCACCCATGTTTGCGATAACTATCACTAATGACATGCAAGGTAGGCGTTCCCGTGCAAAAACTCACGCTAACCCCACTTTGCGATATTTACAACGATCGCCCTAACCCGCGATATGTTAAAAAAAACAGCCGCTAAAGGCCGTTAGCGGTGGGGACTTAAGACCAGAAAAAAACTGGTCTTAAAAATGGAGATAACCCTTGGGGCCTCATTTCAGCAGGTTTTGTTGCTGGACCACGCTGCAAGCAATGTTGCTGCACTGCCCTGCGACAAAACTACAGGGCAGGACTGCGCACCATCAATAAGATAGTGCCCATTCCTGGGCCTCTCTCATGCAAAGTGTTGCAGCGCTGCAACAAGACAGCGTTGCAACACCTTTCACTACCCCCTTCTTGCGACACTACATATGCGCTGTATTTACTAGACAGCGCCCCATGACGCAAGTAATGACAGATACGTCTGGAATCCTGACGTATCTGTCTGCGCTAAAGTCACCCATTGCTGCAGTCCCGTCACAACCATGACGCAACTCCAGCAATGCATGGGGCCAGCCTATCCCTGTGGCACTGTGTCACCCTTACGTCTGCCATCATGCAGGTGTAAGGTACTGATGCAGTGCCATTCTCGAGGGGTGCGTGGGTGTCGTCGCAGGTGGAGATCCATGGGTGGCGGTTGCGCGCTGCGGTGTCCTCGTCTGTAAGCGTTGGTGGAGTGGTGGTGCTGAGGGAGTTGACGAGAAATACTTCGCTGGCCTTGATCTAGCTACGAGGGGGCAATGATGGCGGGTGTGTACGGTGGGCATGGTGAAGCCATGATGTATACAATGATGGTCGGTCCAGGAGAGTCCGGTGGTGTGGCTGTAGTTGAAGGTCCCGATGGCGGAGGAGACGTGCTCGACCGTGTGTCCTGCTATGTGGCTTGCTGTAGTGACTAGCTGCTTGAGTCTGATGTTGGGGAGCTACCCCAGGAGGGGTTGTCCAGGTGGAGCTTGAGTTCGCCGAGTAGTATGTCGTCGGTGAATGGGAGAGCCTGGTGTGCAATGAGGTCTACAATGGTATCAGAGAATGGGTGTCCATGGCCCAGGGGGCCTGCAGATGAGGGTGCCGCAGAGGATGGGGTTGAGGTTGGTCTGGATCTGGAAGTTGAGGTGTTCCATAGTCACCGTTGGGTCATTAGAGTGCGTGGTCAGTCCGGGACGGTCGGGGTGGTCCTTGCGGGTGATTTACTAGCCATCAGTGATGGCGATGGTGATGTACGGTCCGGAGTAGATGTTGGTCCTGGCAGGGGATGTGGTGTCCAAGGTTTATGGCAAGGTGGGTGCTGGCGCCGTAGGGTGTCCGAGTGTCCGAGAGGAAGGGTCCTTGGTGCTGAGCACGGTCCAGGGGCAGACGGACACAGACGAACTTGCCTATGGCTTGCCTTTGGCACAGGAGACGTCAATTACAATGCAGGCATTACTTCGTAATGCCTTTAGAACGCGAATCCAATAACGCAAGTGCCTTTACATCGCATTCCATTATAACACATTGTGAGATCAGCAATGGAGTATTTTTAATTTCTAGGGTGGGTATGGGTTTTGGGTGTCGGAGATGAAATGTGCGGTATATTATAGGGAAAAATGTGAAATTTGGGGTGTGCATTTGGGTCAAATATGAAATTTGGAGTGTGCATTTGGGTCAAATATGAAATTTGGGGTGTGCATGTGGGGGCTCAATGATGAATTTTAGGGTTCAGGGTTTGCTTTGGGGTGCAAGGGTCAGTTTATGGTTGAACTTACTGAAGTGGGAATAGTAATGTTTACATCTCCGCAATCCCACACCTTCCCTACTGTTGAAATATGTCTAGTATTAGTATGCATTGTAACAGAATGCAAATTAATGGTATGCTTCGTAACTCCATATATACCTTTGGCACACCAGTGGTATGCCTGCTGCGCATGGCCAGGGGGGACTGGACAGCTGGGAGATGGGAAATAACGGAAAGAACACTGGATGGGGCGTGGACGCTGGTGTGTGTGTGTGAGCAGGTGTTATAAATATTTAAATGAGAGAAATCTTACCTCAAGGCCGGGTCCCGTGTCTTCGTTGCTCCTGCTCTCCTGAGTCTGCTTCCAGGAACAGGAAGTAGGCAGCCAGGCTCCCTCCCCTAAGCCAATCCCAACGCTGCAATGCAGCGTTGGGATTGGTCATTGGCGCTGGAACGAAGTGTTCAGCCAGGGGCTGGAGGTGTGGGCATGTTCTCCATGCAGGCTGTAATGCAACCTGCATTGCGAACAGGACAGTGCGCATGACTGCTTTGTGCGGCCTGAGCGGGCCGATCAAACAGTCACTGAGCAAGTGAGCATGCCACTCCGACCCTGCCCTGCTCCGTGAGTGTAGCAGCCCCACCCACCCTACCACCCGCAAAGGAAACATGGCACGATGACATCAGGAAGTTATCATGTGATGATTGTTCCTCTTCTTGCACTGCTTGGAAGCAGTAGGGTGACGCTCTTCCGCCATAGCGGATGAGCGGACACTGGGGGTGCGTCATATACAGGTGCTAGGCCTGGGCGACTCGACCCCCCGGGCCTCCTCCACTATGGGGTCCACCTTCTCCTTACCTGGACATTGACACCGTGGTGTAATCCGCTAAACTCTCTCCAAATCTGTGACTCACCCAGCAGGAGCCTCAGCCAGGTGGTATTTCACCAGCGTGGGTACAGCAGTCGCCGCCAAGTCCGCTGGTGAACCTCCCGATGCAGTTGATGCAGCAGGGCCCCTTTAGGCGTGAACCTGCAGCGCTCCCACAACACAAGTTTGGCGCAGCTCTGGGGCCTCACCCTCCACAGTGTCCGGCCAACACAACCTCATCCATCCTGTGATGCAGAGAGGTGCCGCCCACCATTGGTAATCCTCTCTGTGCACCCCGGTGTAGTGGTGGATCATAGTACGCGATGCAAACCTCCCTAGGTTGGTGCGCAGGAGCGCCTCTACCATTCACAGCTCCAAGGGACGCAAGGTGGTCTTCTCACACAGGTCAGCAACGTGTCTCCATGCGACCGGCCAGACTTCACCACCAGGTACGGGTGATCGCTGCACCTCAGTGTCTACCACCACAGCTCATCGACTCCACAGCTCCTCTGCATGCCACTCCAGGCTCCAGACGCAGGTCCAGCGAGGCATCCAGGCTCCAGATGCAGATCCAGCGAGGCATCCAGGCTCCAGACGCAGGTCCAGCAAGGCATCCAGACGCAGGTCCAGCGACGCATCCAGGCTCTCATCCTGGTCATCCTGGATGTTGGGTGGCTTGAGGGGTTTGTTGATGTGTGCTGCACTTGGTCCTGGCTGCTCCATTCTGCATTTCATTTATTTTTTGGCCTATTTTCTATTGGAGGTCGACTGATAGGCTATTTTTTCCATTAGAGGCAAAAAAATACTCACGTTGGGCTGACTAACGAGAGTTTTTTTGCCACTAATGGGCCTTTCGTTGGTTTTCGCCCGCTAACACCGGAATTCCTATCGCCATCACGCTAATATTAGCAGCAGTTTTCACCGCTGATGCCTGAAGCTATCGCCATGTAGCGACGTCTTGTACATACCAAGGCGATAGTTTTCAGTGGTACACAGCGTTAAGAAAACTTCCGCTAACTAGCGTTAGAGGTAGTTTTCGCCAAGTCCTTTAACATATGCCCCTCGGAGTATGTCTGATGTCAGGGCTGCAATGGAAATCAATAGTGAAGTGTGTGACTAAAGAGAAATCTAGAAACTCTGATTTAGAAGACGTGGGGAGAGGAAACACTCTGCTCCATATATTGGACACAGGTCATGGAGATGATATACAATTATATTTGCATGATATAAAATCTACAGCACTAGAAAGTGGTGACTGAAGGTTTGCCTTGGGCAGGTGCCAGCCTTTGTAATGGGATGGAGCTGACATCTTCATTTGTCCTTTTTGTAAGTGCTCCCCAATGTCTCTATCTCATGTATTTGTAATTTCCAGTTATTTTGATTAAGAAAGCAGAGGTTTGTTACTCCCTGTTTTTAGAACTTTACGAGTGCACTGGGTTTATGATTTTGTGAATTTAATTTTACATTTAATAATATAACTGCAATTGGAGAAGCGCCAGAACATCCCCCGCGGAGCTTCGTCCTGACCCGGAGACCATAACCAAAGAACAGCAGGTGGTTTTGGAGTCATTAACAAGAGACTTTGCTGGTGCTCCAAATGTCATGATCCTGGCTGTGTTTCTACACTTTTTTATTTTAGGAGGGTGGTTCGGGCGGTGGGTGGGGAGGCAGGGTCCTCAGGTCATCACACGCCCTTCCAATTACTTCTCCAGTTGGATCTGAGACCCAGGACACTGACTTTACAAAATTATGTTTCATGGTTGTTTATTTTGTTTTCTAGTTATTATAGTTTTTTCTGTGGGCAATTTACTGATAGCAGTCTCACTCCGGTGTCTTATCAAATCCCATTTCAGTCCCTCTACAGCCTACGACGCAAGATGTGTCGCCAGACCTGTTACCTGTCCCAAGATGCCCTTATAGCAACTTATCCTACTCAGCCCTATGCACCATGACTTGCGGATTCTTACACCCAACATAAAGGTCCTCAACAATCCCATTAAAGGCCAGGGCAAACTCTCCTACTTTGAACATTCAGGTGCCTATATTTGCCTTTTGCAGGAAACTCATCTCTTTGCTGGCGATTATCATAGGCTATGCTCTAGAGACTTTTCCTAGTATCTAGTCCTTCCGAGGGGAAAATAGTTCCTAAACAAACTGAAATTTGGGGTATATTGCTTGCCCAATCAGTGACCCTAGGTGCCTATACCCTGACTCCAGGGACTATCTAATCCCCCAATGAAAGCCAAGAGCAAGTTTTACATCCTGCGGTGGCCGACGTGATGGCCACCCAGGACCGGTTAGGGCTTCTGGGAGGTGACTTAAACCTAGTCTTCGACAACAACCTTGACAGATCTGCCCAACGCCATGGTCAGACTGGAGCCCACTTTCAAGAAGGTGCATTGTGGCTGGAGGACATAAGGTTATGTGATATTTGGAGGGCTCTACATCCACAAACACGGGACTACACGTTTTATTCTCACGCTCATAAAACATATGCCCAAATTGATCACTTTTTAGGCTCATCCGGTATCCGGTCCTTGGTCTCAGCTTCGGAGGAAGAACCCCGTTCCTTGTCTGATCATGCCACAGTGTCACGCACCTTAACCTCCCCCCCGCTGCAACCCTCAACCAGAACCTGGCGACTGAGAGAAACCCTTTTACATTGCCCTGAAGTTGTTAAAAAAATTAAGTCAGACTCAGCGAATCCTTAGCAGTTATGGCCATCCAGTCACAACTGTCCGAGTGAACGGACTGTCCTCCACCCCATTCTCCATCTGCAGAGGCCCTGTTGTTTGCGTTATAAATGGAGTATCTAGCCAGAGAATCTGTGATAACCCTGATATTAAGGGGGATCCCATTTGGCGGAGAGGAACATGCAATCAGACTGAATGCGGATGATGTCATGGTGGCCTGAGAGGAACCGCCCACCTCCCTCCCGGCCTTCCACTCCAAACTGGAGATCTTTTGGATGGGGGGCTGGTTTTCGAGTGAATGTCCATAAATTACAGGCCCTTAATCGCTCCCTTCCACCAGAGACACAAAGTGCCCTTATGCATTGCTACTCAATACAATGGGCGACGACCTCTATCCCATATCTGGGAGTACAATTGACTTCTGCGGCCCAGACGACTGCTTCTCTTAATTGTAGAATTCTCTACCAACAGATTAAATCGGATTTAAACAGATGGAGGCCCTTTCGTCTCTCTTGGCTGGGCTGAGTGGCCGCCCTGAAAATTTCTATTTTACATAAAATATTATTTTTCTTCCAGGCCCTTCCTGTGAAACCACCTGTTCCACGATGTTGATACCCACATTGACTCCCAACTCCCTCGCTTTCCTGCTTATATCATTCTGGGGTTGCCCAATGCACTTACCTTCAATCACGTCGGGGAAGGCAGATTGGTTTGGCCTTGTGGGCGGCCCTGCAGAATATTCAGACACATTGGGGTGCGGGTCAGCTCTCTAGCTATCAGGGGTGGCTACGCGGTCTTTGGAATACATTGGGGATTGAGCGACTGTCCCTCACCCTCTCAGCACACAGCACCTGCTTTTCCGAACTCTGACGCCCTTTTATAACTTTACTATCATCAGAATTACATGAACTCACCTGCCCCAGATACCTCCGCCTTTTTCGTTTAACAGCGGTTTCTTCTGATTCTCAACACAAGGGCTCTGGTTAAATTATGATACTTGATCGTGAGAGACTCCGTCACTTTCTATCTTCATAAGCTGTGGTTCCCAGGGGGTGGGGGGAGTTGGGGGAGGTTATATTATTCATTCCTGTACTATTGATACCGGGCCAAAGGCTCACGCTATTGCCATTTTCTCTGTTTTGAAATCAATAAAGAGATTTGAACTATAAAATGCAATAATGTGAGATTGTGTCACATAGTAGGAAATGTTTTATCTTTTGTATCCGATCGGTTGGTCACTTTGAATTGAATGATTTTACTTGTAATATGGTGTTTTATTTGATTATTGGATATTATAGTGGGATTCTATGTTGGTTATGCCCCAGTTTGATTTTTATTAACCCATGTAGCATGAAGTTGGATAGCTATTTTTAGCCTTGATTCTAAAACAGATGTACAAGTCTTTTGACCTTCGATGATTGATTGAATGACTCATAGCCAATATATTAATCTTCGCTGTTTGGTTAAATAACGCATTGACAATAATTGAAGATATACTTTAAGTAATCACCAGGTGAAATTAAAGAGACAGACTTTAGCGATGTGTTCCAGTGGATTTTGATTTTAAATAATCACATTTATTGGAATGTGTGGTGGTTGTAAGGTATATTAAGTGTTTATATCAGAATAATTGTTTTAGGTTTAAGCAATGAAATGTATGTGATTGTTTTATAGATTATATGGCTAGAGTGTAAATGATTATTGTTTGTATTGTTATTGGCATAATATCAAACAACTGTTCAACAAAAAGGAGCATTAGAGGGAAAAGGAAAGAATCAAGCGCGCCCTCCACTCAAAATCAATACCACATACAGAAGCCCTTGTTTCACATCACGCATCAAATCAGATGCTTTATGGGTCCCCCACTTCTCTCTTTCAAGTGGAGGAGGTTTTGGTGCATACATATGAATTATCCCATTATGTGTATTGTCTTAACAAATCGAAACAGGTCCATTGCATTGTGGTCAATTATACAAATGCGAGGAAAACAGATAAAAATGTGTCTCACATAAGCAGACACCAAGGAGCTTTTGAGAGAAATTGTGAAAAAGATAGCCCCTTCCAGAGGACTGATGCCCATCAGTGCCACTGGTGGCCCTCAACATTTTGAACAAGTGCAGCACCAAGGCTGGAATTTCACAGCACCTGATGTGCATGCATTCAAAACCTTATAGAAGATAATGCCACCTGTGTGCCTTTATCGAGCATAGTCACTTAGGCTGTGGCCGGCCTACTCCAAGTAACAATGACCTACGATTTAACAGCTACTTCTCAATATGTGGAAAACTTAGGATTTTCAGGATATTGACGTGGAACATCATCTGAGAATGGCATTAAAACTCCCACATTCACTCACTCATCCATCTATACATACCTCTCAGTGAGTTAAGCACTCACCCCACAGACCTGTATCTAACCTGCTTATGACTCATGCCTTAACTGCACATGTTCTCAGACCAATGAAATCTTGTGCTAGCCTGCCCTGCTGGGAATGGAAGATGCACGTGCTGCCTTCTGTGAGAGTGGAAAGCTTGCTTTGCTACTACCATCCTGTACCAATTCTCTGAGGAAGCCTAACTTGCATCTTATTTCACCTCAATCTGCCCCCCAGAGGGTGCCCCCTTCAAGCTTTGTGCCCAGTGCAGCTGCACTGGTAGCATATTCCTAAATCTGGCACTGCTCTTTCTTCCAGGTGTGTTGTGCTTCTCGTATGTTGCTGCATGTTTACGGAGTGCTTACAACAGCCCTTTAAATGCTCTCACTCCCTCTTTAGTGTGTTACCTATCTGTGTTGTACCCATCCTGTATGTGTGAGATAATCGTGTGATGTTCCTCCTGCTACTAGCACTTTACTTATTCTTTGTTTTAGGTAAAGCTGTGCTGCTACTGTCATTGCTGGACCTTTGTTGTGTTGGGAAGCTTGGTATAAAATGTTCTACTTCGCAATAAACAAAACAATTCATATTGCTAATGCTCGTTTTAACGAATGATGTGAATCAAAGAGTGAACCCTCGTAAAATATGTGAGCAGAGTTTATTTTTGGTTTTATGTAAAATCATATTTTTAAAAGGACTTGTCACATTTCAAAACATACCTTTGAAGTTGCTCCTTGGACAATTATGGCATTTTAGCCAACATCCATTATTATTCCCAGGTTTTGAACTCATAAATTAAGTGTTAAGACAAAAATATAAACCCTATAATGAAATATGCTGTTGGCTGAAAACTGCGACTAGCTGATACGCCATAGTCAGGGCTACTGGAATTCTGAAATACTGCGGCTGCTGCATTTTCTGCACAATTATGGCTTTGCCGCATTTGCCACATAATCCATCATCTACTGCCCAATTGGTAGAGTTTAACAAAAAATATATATTTCTAGCTCAAATGGATCAAAAGTTACTGACATCGCAGTGAACCTTGTTGTTGCACACTAAAACATCCTACACAAAGGTTGACTGGTCACCCTTCTGTTGCTTAAAACTGTATTTGGATGTTACACTGGTGCTAATGAGGTGAAAGTTTTGTCATTTGTTTCACATGATCGCCGACATACACAACAGCTTCGGCGCACAGACCACGCACCCAACCACCGAACCAATGCCCCCCACCACCACCCTCTGCAACTGGACCCCGGTCAGCACCGAAGACACCACCCGCACGATGAACACCATCCACTCCGGATCCCCAACCGACCCCGGCCCTTACCACGTCTTCAACCAGGCCGACTCCATCATCGCACCCCAACTCCGGGACATCATCAACATCTCCTTCACCACCGCCACCTTCCCGGAGAGCTGGAAGCATGCCGAGCTCAGCGCCCTCCTGAAGAAACCGACAGCGGACCCCACCAACCTCAAGAACTTCCGCCCCATCTCGCTCCTCCCTTTTCCTGCCAAAGTCATCGAGAAGACCGTCAACAAACAGCTCGCCGCCTTCCTTGAGACGAACGGATCCCTCGACCCCTCACAGTCCGGTTTCCGAGCCAACCACAGCACCGAGACTGCCCTCATCGCAGCCACCGACGACATCAGATCCCTGCTCGACAACGGGGAAACAGCTGCCCTCATCCTCCTGGACCTCTCTGCAGCGTTCGACACAGTTTGCCACCGCACACTAATACAGCGCCTCAGCAACACCGGAATCCAAGAGAAGGCACTGGAGTGGATCATCTCGTTCCTCGCCGGAAGAACCCAGAGAGGCCGCCTCCCCCGTTCCGTTCCACGGCCACCGAAGTCAGCTGCGGCGTACCTCAAGGATCCTCGCTCAGCCCCACCCTCTTCAACGTCTACATGAGCCCCCTCGCAGCCGTCGCACGCCAACACAACCATAACATCATTTCCTACGCCGACGACACCCAGCTGATCCTCTCCCTCACCAACGACCCCGCCACCACCAGAGCCAGCCTACACGAAGGAATGAAAGCCGTCGCCGAGTGGATGAAGAACTCAGACAATACGGAAGTCCTCATCCTGGGATCATCCCCCTCCGCCTGGGACGACTCCTGGTGGCCCCCTGCCCTGGGCACCACCCCCAAGCCAACGGACCACGCACGAAACCTGGGCTTCATCCTTGACTCCTCCCTCTCGATGACCAAACAAGTCAATGCCGTCTCGTCATCCTGTTTCAACACCCTGCGCATGCTCCGAAAGATCTTTCGATGGATCCCCACCGAAACCAGGAAGACGGTCACCCAGGCACTCGTCACCAGCCGACTGGACTACGGAAGCACCCTCTACGCGGGAACCACAGCCAAACTACAGAAAAGACTCCAGCGCATACAGAACGCCTCTGCACGACTCGTCCTGGACATCCCCCGCCACAACCACATCTCCGCCCACCTGAGAGACCTGCACTGGCTCCCCGTCAGCAAGAGGATCACGTTCCGACTCCTCACCCACGCACACAAGGCTCTCCACGACCTGGGCCCCAAGTACCTCAACAACCGCCTCACTTTCTACACGCCCACCCGCCAGCTGCGATCGACCAGCCTCGCCCTCGCCACCGTACCACGCATTTGTAGAGCCACCGCCGGAGGAAGATCCTTCTCCTACCTGGCGGCCAAGACATGGAACTCCCTCCCCATCCACCTACGGCTGACCCAGGATCATCTCTCCTTCAGGAAACAACTCAAGACCTGGCTTTTCGAGCAGTAAACCCCTCCCCCCCAGCGCCTTGAGACCCTAGCGGGTGAGTAGCGCGCTATAAAAATTGATTGATTGATATGGCAACACTCGGCAAAGTTACAAAGTAATTCTTTCATAAAATAAGCAAACACAAGGAGATGATGGACGGAGTGCTGAAACTTTTCTGACACTCACCCCCAGTCACAGATCTGGGTTGAATACATCATCGTTAAATCCATCATCCTTCTTTAGCTCACTTCGCCACCTCAGTTCAGACCCAGCTATATGCAGATGAGTCTTGACCCTGTGGCTCATGGGAACAGACCAGCCCGAGCTGCCAAGCCAGGTCTTCCCTGAACCGGAAACAAGCATTCTGGGACCGGTTTCACGGTGACACCCCTCATCAGCCAGGCTAGCATGAATCCAGTGGCAAAGTGAGCAAGGGACCCACATCTGGGAATACTCTGCCAACTTAGGGTGAACAAAGCAAACACAAGGAGATGTTGGATGGAGTGCTGAAACTTTTCAGACACTCACCCCCAGTCACAGATCTGTGTTGAATCCATCATCGTTCTTTATCTCACTTCGCCACCTCAGTTCAGACCCAGCTATATGCAAATCAGGCTTGACCCTGTGCCTCATGGGATCAGTCCAGCCTAAACTGACATATGTCTTCTTGCAGGCGCTTCCACCAAACAGAATGGCAGCTAAAAACGTATCCTTTATTAAGATGGGGTCCTTCCCTGTTTCTACACTGTATATTGTTTTCCTTAACAAGTCTTTTTTTCAGGGCGACAGATGCTTCTGGGGTAGAAGTGTGGGGAGGGGTGGGAGTTGGGGGGTGAGATTTACTTACAGGTTGCTGATGTTTTAGTTCTTTAGTATGTATTGCATGTATGTTTACTTTTTACTTACCTTTTTAGGTTTTGACACACACCTCCACTATAGTCACAGCAGCGATTTTCCAATCAAGACTTCTTGTGGTGCCTTATTGGCCCATTCCCCACTCAGCTGCAGAGCCTTGCCAGGCCCCTTCCGTACACTTTCCATTGCATGTGATCATAACCATTCTCTATAGCAATGACCTTCCGAGTACACTCTTGGAATATTAATGGTCTCCTGGACTGCATGAAATGCTCCGCGGTTCTCACTTTAGCCCTCTGCCATCTGCCCTTTGCCATCTCCCCGGGGTACTCCTACTTCAAGAAACTCATCTGATGAGAGCTTGTTGCCCATTCTTGGCATGTAAGGGGTATGATAGGGCACAGGATACACCCGCGAGTACCGGGGAGTTGCTATCCTGCTGTGGCTTTCTTTGCCCCTTACTGTTTCCTATTCTTCATCGCCCTGCAGAAACATTGTAGGGCCAGGCTATCACTGTTGGGTGAGCCAATGCACCGCCTGCATTTCTTAGCATTTGCCTCAGAGACCTCTCCAAACTCCTTTGAGCCTCCCACAGGGTCTTATTTTAATTGGAGGCAACTTCAATGCAGTGGCGACACAGAGCTCGATACAACTGGGTCTCCAACCAGCTCTTGGCATGCTGGGGTGCATCATCTCACAGACTGGACTGCTACTCTTGGCCTCTGTGACATTTGGAGGACATGGCACTCGAGACTTCGGCAATTTAAACATACCTCAGCAGCCTATCACACTCACTCATGGATAGAGTTAGTCTTTTTACCCACCTTCGACCGTCGAGCGATTTGATAATTCCAAATATTACCTCATGCAATTTCAGACTATTCCCCTCTCCTTCTTCATCTTGGACCCCCAAAATCTGGCCAATTCCCTAAGTGGCATCTTAATGCTTGGTATCTCCAGGAAAAGGCCTTTGTTCAAACACTTAGTGCTGAACAACAAGCTTACTTCCACAGTAATGAGGGGTTGATTGCAAAGGTTGGCACTCTGTGGGCTGCTAGCAAGACAACTATATGGGGCTTTGCTAGGGGGCGTATTTGGGCTCAGAAGTGTGCTCACTCCTCTCATATTACCCAATTAGAAATGCGTGCCATTCGCCTGGAGCGATGCCTCGCATCTGATCCCCAGGAGAACATCTCGTGACAACTGGGTCACCTTCAAGAAGAAATCAGTCATCACTCCCTTGAAGCCACCAAACATCTATAGCTTAGGGGACAAAAATGGGAAACTGTTATCGTGGTTAGCCTCCCGTCAGCAGGTGAATAGAATTATATCCGAAATTATCAATGAAAGTGGTTATCCATGTCATACTCTTTCTAAGATTGCACAAGCTTTTGCCCGTCGTTATAAACACGGGTCCCGCGGGGGTGGGGACATTGATTTTCCTGGTCACTTTCTTGATGCAGTCACTCTTCCTCACTTGTCTCCTGCTTAAACTCGCATGCTTGACGAATACAGCCAAGGAGGTTGGGGAAGCGTTGAGTGGATTGGCGCCGGAGAAAACTCCCAGACCAGATGGCTTCCCTATGTAATAATGTACTACATTCCGTGAGAAAATAACTCCCCACCTCCTGTCCCTTTACAGGGAAGTGTGTCACACTGGCGCTTTTCCTCCGGAACTGGACTCGGCCACTATAGTAATGATCCCTAAGACACAACCTCCCTCCACATCATGTATGGACTACTGTCCAATATCATTCCTTAACGGAGAGGTCAAAATCTTTGCCACTGTGCTGGCTACCCAGCTCAAGCACACCTCGCTACGTTGATCCACATGAATAAATGCAACTTTATGCCAACCAGTAGCACTAGGCTTTGCCCCTGACAACTCCATGTGGCCCTAGCTCACAGTCATTAACTGGCACATGAGTTGCCTTACTTGCTATTGATTTTGAAAAGGCCTTTGACACCGTGAGCTGGCGTTACCTTCGGCTAGTGCTGACCCGGGCAGGCATCAGACCTCGTTTTTGTGGCATGGTTCGCAGTCTCTATTCCAATCCTACTGCTCGAGTCCAGATTAATGGGGTCCTTTCCGTAACTTTGCCCATAGGGCAAGGGACAAGACAGGGCTGTCCCCTATTCCCACTCATCTTTTTGCTTGCAATTGAGCCTTCGGCTCAACTCGTCCATACAGATGCCCAGGTTAGGGGATGGAACTGGAGTGATGGCTAGGAGGACCGCATAGGTCTTAATGTGGATGATGTCCTTCTATATCTTGCGAAACCCGCCACAAGTGGTCCCTGCTGTCTTCATCAGCTGAGATGCTTTGAGGCAGCCTCGGGTCTTAAAATGAATCCCTCTAAATCCGTACTGGTTCCCCTGGCCTCATCTAAAGACTGCTTTGACTGGCAGAAGAATATTCCTCTTCATCGGCTCATTTTCAAATATTAAGGCATCTGGGTTACTTTACATCCAGAACTCACCTGGACCCTTAATCTCCAACCCCTAGTAAAAAAGACAAAATATGATCTTATTAGGTTGCAATCCGTTCCTTTAAATGTTATGGGGTGTATAGCTTTATACAAGAGGAAGATTCTCCCACAGTTCCTGTACATTATTCAGAATTTACCACATAGCATAGGTCTCGACCCCGTCTTGCATTCATGCATTGTAAACGAGTTCCCTATGACGATGGCCTAGGAATGACCAACCTTAATCCTTATTATTTGGCTTCTCACCTCCTTGTTATTCACAATTGGTTCAAAGGGGAATGGTTCAACCGAGCTTACCAACTAGAACTGTCCTAGTTGAGTTTTCCTCGCCTACAGGCCCTGCTCAATGGCTCTCCAATCCCTACTCAAATAACTAGAATGCCTCAAATAACTAGAATGGTGTTCCCTAGCCTGGAGATATGTGCTTAGACATGTGCAATGGGACGTCAAGCTCACACAGCAGACACCTCTCTGACATGGCACCTGGTTGAAGGAGGTGGTAACGCTTCAAGGTTTTAAGGCCTGGGATCTTATTGGCATCAACCAATTGGGGGACATCTGGTCCTGGATGCATATACGTTCCTTCCAAGACCTTCAAGCCCCTTACGCCCTTGCAAATACCCAATTCTATCAATATCTTTAACTTCGACGTGGTCTCCACACTCATGTCCTGGTACCTGAAACCTTGCCAGAGTTTAGTTCCCTTGAAGCCAAACTCCTTATGGGAAACAGTGGTCACGGCGGAATCTCCAAGTTTCATCGTACCTTGATAATCAATTCACCCGGTAGGCTGCATCATCTAAGAACCCGGTGGGAGGATTGGCTGGGTCCCATTGAATATAAAGATTGGCGAAACGCCCTGATGGCCCCTTGAGAGCTTACTATTTCTACTCGATTGCAGCTGGTTCAAACATATTATCTTTACTATGCTTACCTCACCCTGACCCGAACGCACCGGGCGGACCTTTGCCCCAGCCCCTCCTGCCCCCGATGTGGAATAGATCCCACGGATTTTTATCACATAGTATGGTCCTGCTCTGTGGTTATGAACTATAGGACCATGGTGATTCGAGACCCATCAGATGTCCTTTGGTGGCAGGTTCCTCTCTCTCCCCCTTGTTGATATTGCTCAGTGTGTTTGAGGGCTCTGGGGGCACGAGAGCTGAGCGGTCGTTCCTGGGTATGACCCTTCTGGTTTCCAAATTAATTATTGCTGCTAGATGGATGTCCACTGATACTCCCATCCTGTCGGGATGGTGGCGAGGACTAGACTGATGCATGAAACAGGAACGTTTGGTCTATGAGGCCAGAGACTGCCCCCACAAATATGGGCGGGTTTGGGGGAAGTGATTGGGTCAATTTGCTTGAAATTTAACTGGAATAGAGTTTTGGATGGTGCTTTTTATAATTATGATGTACTGCTTGAGAGTCGCTGATTTGTGCAATTGCAGCCCCTTTTTCTGTATTGTAATGCATGTGTGTCACTTGTTCAATTTTACCACTTTCTGTGGTTTAAAACCAATACAATCTGTTTATAAAAAAAAAAGAATCTTCCATATTATGCACCTCATGGAAAGAACTGGACTGATACAGCACAGTTCACGTCAGCGATAAGGGATTAGGGGCCATATGTAGGAAGCCCAATACCGGTCGGTAACGGCCGATTTTCGGTAAATATCCCGTTACCGACCGGTATTCAGGCTTTTAGTATGTAGGGGGCACATTTCAGGATTCGGTAATTTACCGAATCGGTAAAATTACCGAATCGGTAATTTTACCGATTCGGTAAATACTGAATCCTGAAATGATATGTAGGGGGAGTGTGTGGTTGTTGTGGGGATTCGTTATTTACCACCAACTAAAAGTTGGTGGTAAATAACGAATAGCTGTAAAAAAGCATTTTTTTGCACTTTGAAGTGTGCAATGTGGCAGACATACATGCCCTTAGGGCATGTATGTGTGCCACATGTGCACACATGCAGGAATCAGGGGTGTAACAGGGTGTCACTGTGACACCCTGCCACCCTTGATTGTGCTCCCCCCATTACCGAATCGGTATTTACCGATTCGGTAATGGTAACTGGCTTCCCATTGATTCCTATGGGCCTCCTGGCCCATAGGAATCAATGGGAAGCCAGTTACCATTACCGAATCGGTACATACCGATTCTAAATTACCGACCCATTCCGAATCGGTAAATATTACCGATGGATTACCTACATATCATTTACCACTTCATAAATACCGAATCGGTAAAATTCGGTATTTATGAAGTGGTAAATGTTAGGCTACCTACATATGGCCCTAGGTGCTGTTCTGTCCCAAACATAAAGGTAACAAAAAAGATATCCACATTCGGTTTTGCCTCCAGAATCGTATTACAAAATGAAACAAGCATTGGCAAACTGAATAGGCCTCTCCTAAGAGAGCTATTGCCTTCGTCAATGTTTTAGCCATGTTGCACGTCTGCTGCGCAGTATGGTTGATGAAAGTGTCATGACGCGGACTGGCCTTGCTGATGTATATAAGAAGGCATCAATGGATATTAAACATACTCATTCCTCTGCCAAACTCAGGTATGACCTGAGGTTGATTCAAGGAGGGAACAATCATAAACTGCTGGTGGTACTTGTTCACTGGTCTGCTCACCATCCACCCCGGGTTTTCAGAGGTGAATCCGCTATCTGCCAAATTGCCAATTTACTGGTAAATGTCAATGTCATCCATGTGCTGATAACTCTGCAGAATAATTGTTGCAACATCCCTGCCCAGGACTCTGGGGGAACAAGAAGAGACTGAAAAAATAGAAGCATGAAGCATGTATCTAGAAAACAGAAAGAAGTATGTATCTGAAATATGCATCTAGAAGAATGAATCTAAAATAGAAGCAGCCCTTGACATGGTGGTTTAGGAGGCTGCACCTGAAAGAAGTTAAACCTGCCATGCTTATTCAAGCAATCTAGATTGTATCACTTGTGCTTGTCCTTCACTGCAGTGCGCTGAGACTTCATTCTTAATGCTAGGTTCCACTTGCCCTCTTAACAGACCTGTGGGTGTAGGGAACCCCTAAAATCATACGGTCTAAAAAGTCACCTCAACAACATGCCCAAGGGTGGATGAATTGGAGATGGTATTAAACCTCAATTTCATGGGGTAATGTATCCCCAAGACAAAGCACCACACACCTTAGCAAAATACAATCAATTAAGAAACAACAGGCTCAATAAGTGAGTTCCAGGGCAGAATTAGAAAACTTTATCTGCACTGTCACAGTACATGATTATTGATTCTGTTCTCTCTGTGGTAATGCCAGCCTCAGATAGCAGAACAAAGTAGTTACAAAAACAACAGTGAACTATTGTGAATAAATTCAGTACAGAAGGCGGTGGAAGAGACCTTGAGCAGGTGAAACATTACTGAGCCCATGTTGGAAAGGTTTTCTTTGAGACCAGGGAGAACAACATTTGAAAATAAAACAACATGACTTTGCTTGACTGTGTGCAGCCCAACTAACAAACAGTGACCTTGCAGGGTGAAACATCAATTTTGAACAAGATAGTGTCAAGGCCTAACTGAGGCTTAGTTAGCATAAACCAGAAAAAGGCACTTTAACAGAACACAGTATAATCGTTTCAAACCAATAACATCAGTTAAGTGTACACCTGTAACTTCAAGTGTAGATCCATATTCTGCATGTTATTAATAATGCACAATTTATATAAATGCACAAAAATTCCCACAAACCCACAAAGTGGGTTACTAGGTCTGATGGGGTCACACCAGTGTAATATTGAACATACACACACGTTCAAAAAGCAAAACACTAAACTCAAGGTCCTTGCCAAAACCATTATTGCAGTTTAAGTGTCAATATAGGACCCCATCAAGAGCAACCATGTTGGCAAAATCTCAGCCCAGATCCCTCTAACCATCCTCCATGCACAAAACTAATGTTTAGAGGCAGGTCCATGATACCTTCCCTCCAGGTAATTATTGGACACTGTTTCGAGTCCTGGACTTTTGTGTGATAATCTGATGCATTCACAGTCTTGTTTTCCATCCACTGAACTAAATAGTTTAACACACCTGAAATGAATGATTTGCAGGTGAAATATTCAGGACTGCTGATAGTGTCCTAAATGACCAGGATACGGGTGGTCCCCCCACAAAGGAGATGCACGAAAAGACAATGACAACACAGCTGGTGATGACGACAGGGCACATGTGAAAATATGTCAGCAAACAGTGTGCGCCTATGAGTTACTTTATATGTTGTGTTATGTTAATATTACTTGCTATAGCGCAACAACACACACCCGAAGGTGTATCTCGGCGCATATCTGACTTAGGACAGGTAGACTATTTAGATAACTCATAACAATAGGGAGCTCCAGGGGAAGGAAAGAATGGGTCATCCCCCACTCAAAACAACTTTATAACAAAACAGACCCAATCTACTACGTACAGAGGTATCTTTATCTATTGTGTAAAGACAGGATTGGGGAGGTATCAAAAACTACCCTCTTCACAACCACCCCCAATTATTTAAATTCATGGGGTGGATTCCCGATTTACCAATGTCTGTACTATTTGTTTAAAAACACAGCAATTATTGCAAGAACCCTCAGCTTGTAACCACTGTTGTCAATTGTGAAAATTGGTGTGCACCATTTTATATAAAAGAGTTCCTGAAGGGGAGTTCGATTCTGAAATCTTAGTGTAAGGTTCTTTGTTTTGATTCAAGATGGATAGACATTGTCTAGCATTTACAGATGAACAGATAGCTGCCATTTTAGCAGGTCCTTCGTTGTTTCCAGATACACCCCTTGGCAATTCCACCACTACAAGGGAAGAATGGGAGAAGTTGAGTACCCTTAAAAAGAAACAGGTCAGAATAGCCCTTCACGGGGCCTTAATGACCGAATATTTGCGAGCTGGGGCCGGCCCCGCCAGTCTTCTTGTACGAATTGAACCCCAAATTTTTTGGGAAGATAATCAATTTAGGATTGATTGGAGTTATATTGCAAACAAATGCACCCATGATTGGTTAATTTTAATTATCAATACGGCTAAGAGACTATATGTTTTCCCCTGGCAGCTGATGCTGTGTTTACAAACAGAGACTGCCATATACCCCAGGACCTCTAGAGAAGTGATGTTATTAGCCAGCACCCCCACTCTTAAAATTGTTCCAGCGCCACAACTTGTTGTTCCAGCACCACTGGTTTGTATCTGTGTTTTGAGAGAGAGGCTGGTACTGAGGCTTACGAGGCTGTACCAGATTTATTAAAAATTGCTTTCACAGTTTCTACCCAAGATGTATCTTTCCTACCCCAGGAAAGCTGGAACTGATGATTCACGTGCTATACATTTTAATGGCAGGTGTAGGCTGTATTGTGCCTTCTTGTGTCTGGAAAGCTTTCAATACCCGTTTGTGTTTGTGTGATGCAAAAACATGTACTGCTGCTCCTGAAACTGCACGGTGTCATGAACTCTTGCACTGCCACAGACTTCCTGTATCTGCTGTACCTGTACTGTGTCTATAATAGAAGCTTGCACTACTGATGCCTTTTTGTGAAGCAATCCTAAACGCCTGCCCGTGTTGTACCAGGTTTGTGTGTATGTGACACTTTCAATATTGTTAGATGCACAGAACATGTTGTGCAGAACGGTGACGCTTGTGCTGCTGTTGTCTGTGCCACACGTTGTTGCCTTCGCTTTTGCATTCTGTTGTAAGTAGACAACTGATTTGTGTGCGTCCTCTTAAAAAGTTACATATGTAATGAGGCAGAGGGTCATAAACAACCTGCTAGAGGGACTAAAGTGGCAGGACAGAGACTATGGAAACAAGATCAGCAAAGAGCGCCCCAAAATGGGGTAGAATGGCAGCTAGTTAAAATGAGAGAAAGGACTGATGAGGCAAAGGAAGAAAGAGGGGAGTAGGAACAGTAGAAGATAGGGAACAGGAGTGGGAAAGAATTAGAAGCAAAAAACAGGCAAGGGGACAGAAAAAGAAGAGTAGAGTGAAGGAATGAATGGGAGTGGAAGAATTACTGGAGAAAGAAACAGAAAAGGTAGGAGATGGAACAAAAAGGTGATTTAAAACAAATTAGAAGGAAAATGTGAGGGAAGAAACTAATGAGTGAGAAAGGGATAAAAGAGAAAACTGTAGAAAATGGGCAACAAGAACAAAAAAAGAAAGGAAAATACAGAGTTACAGAAATAGCAAGGAAGTAACACATGGAACAAAAGAAGTGGAAATATAAGAGCAATAATAGTAGAGTATGCAAGAGAAAGAACGGGAGAAAGAACCTGACAAGGAAAAATGTTTGACACCAAACACGATATGGTTCTGTGTAGCCATTCTCAAGTTATCACGCTATCGCGATATACTTATAATGCGGTTAAGAGTATATGGTATGGCTACACTACAAACAACCCAGCAATGATTTTTACGAGGGTTGCAGAGGGGCCCTACTCAGGTAGGGGTCCCCCCTCACACATATCTCAGCACCCTGCCTTGTAGGATTAGCAAGGCCTGCTTGAGGGGTGACCAATGAGAATACGTGTGTTGTACATAGGTGGGATACAGGGTACCTGTATCCCTGTAAGGGGGTGCAAGCACCACCTTACCCAGACTACAGTAGTGGTCTGGTGGTGTCATTTGGTATGGCTGTCCCAGGGTGGCACAATAAGTGCTGCAGCCCTGGTAGGCCTCTGAGGGGCCCATGTCCTGGGTACCTAGGGTACCATCTACAAGGGTCTGGTAGGGTGTCCTCCGTATCCAATTGGAATGTACCTAGGGTACTCACATCAGTTTTAGGGAGGAAGCAGATAGGCTGGGGTCCTGGATAGCAGGATCCCAGCCAGACTAGTCAAAAACCATCCAAATACCAGGCAAAAAGTTGGGGGCAACCATATAGTCAGATTCCACCTTCCTACACTTGCATTTTGAGAAAATCATTAGAAAAAAACTACAACAGTTAAAAGAAAACAAAAACCGAGCGCTTTCTGTATAAATACATGTATGAGATGAAGAATGTAACCTGTGATGATTCAGTGTAATTTAACACGTGAAATAGTCCCCATGGGTTGCAATGAAAGCTCTCTAAAAGAGGCGGCATGAGACACCGGGCAGTACCACGAGGTGAGAGAAAACTACCTCTCTGGGTGGAGACAAAGCCCATTATGTTTATTTCGAATAACGAGTAACAACAGGAAACAACAGGAAAAGCAGACAAGACTGTGTGTGTTCCAGCCAATGAGGCGGGATCAAGCAAGCACCCCAACATGTGTGTAGCTGATGACGGCAGTAGCATCACATTGTCCGATGGCCTCCTGGGCGCCGAACCGAGTTGTTTATTCGTGACCAGCATTCATGAACAGCCCCTAGGCGCCTGGAAGGGGCCTCATACTTGTACAGCCTCTAGGCGCTAAGAAGGTACATCCAGACTCGTACAGGCGCAAGGAAGGGGCCTCGTACAGCCTCCAGCTGCTATAAACAGACGTCGCCACCCAGCACAACCATACCTATAGGGTGCAAAAATCCGTACTCAGGTAGGAAGAATGCAAAAGTAACCACAATAGACAATAGTGATACGTGACACATTTCAGACCCAGGTTCCACGCTCCCGCCTGCTGTAGGTGGTGTTTGTGCGTTTTCCAGTCCACTCACATCCACGGCTGGGGCGCAGGACCAGCTGACAGTGAGGGATTTGTGTTGTGTGCTCTTGGACACCCCCGGTCTGTGGTATCCTCATCCACGTGTACACTGGACACCGTCCTACACACATGGAGAGGGTGTGCGCAGACCGCCACGGGTGCATTAACGCCGCGGGTGCATTAACCCCGTTCCTGCCGCACTGGAGCGTCTTTAAAGGAGGAGGGGGTCACGGAAGCAGAACCCCCGCGAGTGATTTGTACAGATTCATATGTAAGACGACCCCCCCGCCTGTAAGAGGTGATCCATGCAGACGTCACTGTCTGCGGGGCCCTGGAGCCCCATCTCCTGCCCCCAGACCCTCCATTATGGCCCCTTCTTAGTGTGATGATATATGGTCCCGCCCGCCTCGCCCGTCTGCATATTAAAAGGAGTACAGATGGTGTTCCTCATCCGCCCGGGACCCCCAGCCCCCTCCCCCTCTGGGTTTATTGACATGTACGGGGCCTGGCTCCGGCAGGCACCTTTGTTTACCCATCTCATCTTCTTCCAACAGGGAGGGCCAGATCCACGGTTCTCCGTCAGTCATTAAGGCCTCTCTCCTCAGTCAGTCATAAAAAAACCTTTGTCCCGGCATAGTCCACTCTGCTGCACGTCTCTCGCTTTGCCCCCTCCCCCCTTCCCCAAGCTCCTTAAAAATAAAAAAAAGCATTGATCTCTTATCTTTATGGGGCCATGTGTTTCTAATTAGAATTAGAATTTCCAATTCCCCTCTGTGTTTTTCTCTCTCTTGCTGTAGATCAAAGTTTTTTTTCTAATTAGAAACACATGGCCCCATAAAGATAAGAAAGTGCTTTGCGACAGCAGCAAAGCAGGCGACCCAATCCGGATCGAAGGTGAAAGGGCGTCAACACAAAAACCCTAATTTCCAATGGCAGGCCACTGTTTAGCATAAACGGTGACGCCAGCCAATGGAAATGAGGGGTGGGGCTTCAAACCCTCTACTGAAACTCCTCGTTCACAATAAATCTCGCAGAGCGAGCAGCGCATGCGCTGCAACGCTAGGCGAGACCTAAAAAGGAAGATTAGTGATAGCAGAAGCAGAAACTCAAGAATGCTCAAGGGGAAACTTTGAAATGTAGGGTCAAACAGGGAGATATTATGGTGTCAGCCCAAGAGAAGAAGAAACAGAAAATGTAGATGCGCAATCAAATTTTTAGATAGTGGTATTGCACCTGTTTTTAAGTAATTAAGCATTGGCAAGGCCCTGACTTGAACCATTCTCTAACATCCCAGAATTGAAAAGTGTAGAAAGCTCTTGTGGCCACTGGTTAATTTATAAAAGAATAAGTGCCAGGACCAAAGTTTTGCTCAGAAGCGTGCAGTCGATGCTATCGAAGGCCACGTTGCTGATTCCACCTCATGTCTCTTTAATGCCCCAACAGTCAACCCTGCCACTTTCTCTCTCTATAGCAGTTTCTTTCTCATTGCTGCTTTCTCCCTTTGTCATAGTTTGTTTCCATCTTTCTCTTCCTCAATTCCCCTCTGTGTTTTTCTCTCTCTTGCTGTAGATCAAAGTTTAAAAAAAAATAAGTGCAGGTCCCCAAAATGAGTGTATGTGAGCCCCACCTGCAACTGCCGACTCTAATTAAGCACTCCTTGCGGAGCTGTACCGAACACTGACATCCCAGTATTGAGAACTTAGGATAAATTGGTGAAAGCAAACAAATGGTCACTATTGAATAAGACATTACTCGCCTTGAGGAGGAGGCAGGGGAGGGTGCAGATCACGCTGCCATCAATCGATTGCAAATAAAAGTAGCTGAATACAAGGCCATGGCCACTGACGCTGCAAAGGCCTTTGCTAGGGACAGGGACGGACGGATATATGACCATGGAGACAAAGCTGGCAAAATGATAGCCGGGTTAGATAAAAAAGAGAGGGCGCGAAGAGTGGTGCCAGAGCTAAAAACCAGTACGGGGACGGTTCTCACTGAGCCCCACGATATTGTCAGAGAATTTGCAACGCACTTCCAAGGGGTGTACAAGAGGGTGTCGGAACTCTCAGAGGAAAACTCCGCCGATCTACTGGTAAACATACAACTGCCAACCCTCTCGGACTTGGATCGGGAGACATTGGACAATGCGCTCACGAGTGATGAGGTGGCTAGGGCAATTCGTGACCTCCGCCATGGTAAGGTGTCAGGCCCTAATGGCTTACCCATAGAGCTATACAAACTTAAACCGGACAAAATGGCACCCTACCTTAAAAGTATGTACGAAGACAGTAGAAGACGAGGGCTGTTGCCAATAGACCAACGTATGGCCACACTAGTGGCCATACCTAAAGAAGGAAATCCTAAAGACAGTTGTGCCTCTTACAGACGTATCTCCCTGCTTAATGCAGAACCCAAAATACTTGCGAAGTTGCTGGCCAACAGACTCCGCCCAATAATAGCCGAGCTGGTATACCCAGATCAATCGGGCTTTATGCCACACCGTAACACTGCCCTCAACTTGAGACGTCTGCACGGAGTACTGGGGCGCAGCTCCACAATACAAGAAGACGCGATGGTGGTCTCTTTGGACGCCACCATTGCGTTTAACACATTGGAATGGGCATATCTCACGGCAGTGCTCAAAAGGATGGGTTTTGGCCCTAATTTTGTCAGATGGGTACAGCTCCTCTACGCTGCGCCCCTGGCGCAAGTAGTGGTTAATAATAAAATCTCGGAGGCACTCACACTTGGAAGGGGAACAAGGCAGGGATGTCCGCTGTCACCGCTGCTTTTTGCACTCTCCCTGGAGCAGGTGGCGGCCTGGATACGAGGGGACGCGTCGATCTGGGGACTGAAATGGGCCGAGGGGTGGGAGGACCGGATCTCCTTATACGCGGACGATATCCTCCTCTACCTAGCCTCCCCCCGGAAGTCCTTAAGAGTGGTGTTGGACATCTTCACCAGTTTCGGGAGGAACTCCGGGTACAAAATTAACTGGAGTAAATCGTTAATATATGTCATACACGGGGACACCCTGTGCCTGCCAGCCGACTGTCCTATCCAGGTGGCCAAAGAAGGATTTAAATACTTAAGGGTATTTATCACCACTGACACTAAGGCCCACTACGAGCGGAACCTCCTCCCACCCTTGCAGAGACTCCGGCGCGACACTGACACATGGAAAACACTCCCCTGTCCCTGTTGGGAAGAGCTGCGCTCTTTAAAATGATGGCCCTGCCCCGCTTCCTTTATGCTCTCCAGAACTACCCTGACCCAGTCCCAGACAAGTACTTTGCTGCCATTGAAACCACACAAAGGGACCTACTGTGGGATGGGAAACCCCGAATAGCCCTCCAAAAACTAACCTTGGGATGGTATGACGGAGGTATCGCCCTCCCAGACATCGGAAAGTACTACTGGGCAGCGCACCTCTCAGCCGTAAACCAGTGTAGGTACAGCAATGGGGGCGACCCAGCCTACAGTATGGACAGGTGGCTTCTCCCAGGTGGAGACTTTGCCGGGGCATTGTACTCTAAACCGAATAGGTACTCCGTCACAGGACCTACCAGACACACAGTACATCTTTGGCATGTTGTCAACCGTAACCTGGGGTGGGCTAACAGACTCACACTGGCAACGCCACTCTGGGACTCGGAGCGACTGGGCACACTGGGGAGGACAAAAGGGTTCGACAAATGGGATCTTATTGGGATCTACCGTATAGGGGATCTCTGGGGGAAAAATTTAATTGTGTCATTTGCGTCGCTACAGCAGACACACGAGATGGCAGACTCGGAATACTTCAGGTACGCACAAGTCAGACACTCCCTACATGCCAACATCCCCCAGGGGTCAACATTGCCAGAGTCTTCCCCTCTCGAGGACAGACTCTTAGACGGACACCTACCTGAAAGGAGTATATCCCTCACATACAAAAAGCTAATACACCACACCCCAGACCCCCTGCTAGCGTTGAGGGAGAAATGGGGGAGGGACGGACTAGAAATAGACGGTGAGGAATGGCAGGAGGCCTTGTCCTCCCCAAAGGAGGTGGCCATCTCGACAAGGTTACGGCTGGTCCAATTGAAAATTCTTCACCGAGTTTATTTCTCTGAACGACAATTAGCACAAATGGGTAGGAGTACAGACGGTATGTGCAGGAGAAAATGTGGCCAGGAGGGGACCTTCTTGCATACGCTCTGGGAGTGTCCGCTAGTTCAGACTTACTGGAAAAAAGTACACGAGTGCATGAGTGGGATCTGCGGGGTCCAGCTACGACCTGAGGTGAAACGATGTCTCCTGAATGTCTGGGAGCCCACGGACCTGAATACAAAGGGTAGGCTCTGGGTGAAGCTGGGGCAGAGGGTCGCTAAGCGGAATATAGCTATGCACTGGGGAGCGACAATGCCACTAAAGATTAACACCTGGAAAAAGGACATGGACTGGTGTATGGCAAGGGAGAAAACGGTCTATGTGGCCCGTGGCTGCCCCCGAAAATGGATACAGCTCTGGACTAAATGGAATGTATATCGGGGAAATGTATGTGAGCCCCCATATGCCCCCTCCCTAGATGAACAATTAATGTTTTGCAGTCCAAGAAATGTGACAGCATAATAGATAGAGTCAATATAAAGAAAGTTGTTATAACCTGTGACAGATACTGTACCTTGCTAAGGGAAATGATAGTTTGTATGACATGACCTTTTACCTGTTCAATAAAAAGATTCAACAAAAAAAAATTGGTGATAGCAATATGACCTGATCATGTTGTAAATAACTGTTCACCCGTAGTTTACAAATTAAATCCTAATAAAGTAGTTCAAGGGGTTTAATATCCAGGCAAAGAGATGTATGTGAAACCTGCATGCGAGAGGCTGCAGTAAGAGTAAAACAGTTTGTGCAGTTAATGTGTGTACTGCTGAAATGCTTGTGTCCACAGCGTACAGACACATACACTAGGAACTTTATGTTGCAGTTGCATTAACCTTTCCAACAGTCTTACTGGTATTATAGGCTTCGCGCTGCAGTTCACACACAGTAGCTATGTACTGTGGGAGAGCTCTATGAATGGATCAGTACTGGCATATCGGACAACCTACGAGTTGAGTTTGAAGTGCTTTATAAAAATGTTGGGATACTGTGGTGTTCTTCAAATCCAAATCAAGACAGATCTGTGTCGTTTGAGCTCTGTGGGTGTTTCTGCCCTGACATATTTGTGTAGGATGCAAATCAGGATTGAGGTGCTTTTTAGGAGCCGTCTGCTTCATTTCATACTATGACACCAGGGTGCACTGAAAATCAGATTGCAGCTGCACTGAGAGAGCTCTAATAAAATCTAAATGGGGCATATCATCAAGGACCGGCGATAATTATCGCTAAGCGCACTTAGCGCTAGGATAATTTTCGCCGGGTAACGTGGAATTTTATCAGTGAGATAGCGTGCTATTAGCAACGCTTATCTCAAAAGCGAAAAAATTCCAAGCGCTAACTGCCAAACGTGAGATTATCGCTGGAAATCCAGCGATAATCTCACGAAGTTTGGCGATACCTTGATGATAGAGCAAGGCATACTTAGCCATGATATCCACCTTACATAGGATATCATGGCTAAGTCAGTCCTGAAGCAGGCGTAAGGAAAGTAGCGATAACAGAGGTTATCGCTACTTTGCTTGTCGCTCTGAAGGTTAGCATGCCCATTGATAATTGGAGAAATGTCGCTTAGCGACATTTCTCCAGTTATGTCAGGGCAGGAACGCCCACTTTGCATCTCATTAGAGATGCAAAGCTGGGCGTTCAGAATACAGGCGCTAATGCAAGGTTTCACGCGATAGCGTTACCTTGCTGATTAGGAGATAAAATTATCACCGCTTTTCGTCCGAAAACGGACGCAAAAGCGGCGATAATGTTTTATCGCCTCATTGATGATATGCCCCTAAATATGTTACTAGAAATATGTGCTCTGGGCCACAATACAGATGTTAAAACACATCAGGTGTCAATATTTTGAAACCGGAGCAAAGTCAGATGGATGCATTACAAGAGTTCTGCAGAAGTCTTGCACTGTTGAACTAATCTGTCATGCATGTCAGGATTGAGGTGCATTGCAAGAACTCTCTGATGCTTCCATTGTAGGAAAGTTTCAACTAGCTGCGCATTATAATAGCTCGAATCATTGGAAATTAATGCATGATGCAAGTCAAAGTGTGTTGAGTGTGTCTGGGCATGATTGTTGTGCCTGGGCATATGGGGCATTGTATGGAAACAGTAATTGGGCATGCTTGAACACCTGAGGCTATAACTAGGCATATGAATGTTAAACCTGGACATTTGAGAATTAATTTATGCATGCCTGGTTCTAATTAACCATTTAAGTTTTGACTTGTGTATTTGATCATTGTGTTTAATTTTACATATGAACATTGCTGTTATTGATTTACCCCTAGCACATCTTTGCAGCTCCTTCTGTAATGTTCAAGTGACAACTTAAGTTCTCCTTTGTCTGTTTTAGTTTCCTTCTTTGTTATTTAATATTTAATTGATGTGGAATTTATTGTACTTTGCGTCCGTTATGTAGCTTCCTATGTTGCCTTCACAGACAAACGTCATATAATGCCATCAGAGTAAAAAATGTGTGAGGTCATTCTGTGACATCATCAGGTTTAAAGGGCATGTGATTTTACTGCCGCTACCCCTGGTATATTGGTGAATTGACATCTATGATGGTAACACAAGGAGTTCAGGAAAGACACAACACTGGCAAGCAACACCAAGTCGAAGACTGCTCCACAAAGTGAAACTACTCCTTTAAAAAATATGACTTCAGAATATTTTTGCCACCATTGTTAAGAAAAAATACTGGCCTTTGATTAGTGTTACTCTTATATGGTGCCATTTTCCACTTTCTACCTATCTAACTTTGCTAGCAGTTGCTGCTGTGGTTCGGGTGATGCCTCAACCGCACCCGAGACTTAAATTACACCGGAGAGTATCAAGAGAGAAGCCCTGCCCAGTATGCACTGCCGTCCCATGCCACTTAGTGGACGCATCTCGTATGTGACATCAGAGCAAGTCCTGAGATTTTGCTCAACAGAAAGTTGCTTACTAGGATTTGAAGTTTTATTTTGGGTTCAAAAAGCTAAACACAGAAAGTGCTGTGGACTAAAAAGCCATGATGACATCAGGGCTTTTGGCAGCAATCAGGCTGTGTTTTGTATAGCCGCGGCTGTCACCAGTTCGCCCCAAAGTGGCTGCACCAGATGTTTTATTTTATTGAAGTTGGAAAGCAGGTAAGGGGCAGTGTTAGAATGGGGGGGATCGGAAGGGCACGGCGTGCCCCTACTTTTAAAAACTATGTTAGTCTGTTCCCCTACTTCTTGATTTTAAAAAAGCGTACCGGGACTGCCCTACTTTAAAATGACAACTTAATTATTCAGCCTGTGTGGTCCACCGTGCACATCGACGAAGGCCTCTGCAGTGCGCTCGACCTCCTCCCCTTCCCCTCTGTGTCTAGCGGCCTGCAAAGTGACACTGAAAGAGCTATCAGACTTAGCATAGCGCGAAAACGGCTACCTCTGATGGCCCTGCTGCTGCCCTGAGCCCGTGATTCACACCTCATTTAGTGAGGACGCTACCTGCCTGCCCCCACTGTGACCAATACAATGGTCCACATCAGGATACTTTGGTGTCCCCACCCTTGACCACCCCTGCCCTACCACCCCCCCCCCCTCCCCCCCCCCCTTCCCCGCTCACTCAGACTGACGGACGCCACCTGGGAAAGAAGAGAAGGGCTTCACTGAGGACTTTGTGACTTGCTGTAAATCTGCTCTCCAGCCAGCCAGAACTGAAAAGCTGACCCAGCCCCACTAGCCTCTCCTGGAAATTGGTCTCCATGCCTGCCCAGAGGTCCCCAGCCCCTCCTTTACAGCTCTGCTCTTTTCTCTGTACCGGGGCCTGCAAGAGGAGCCTGGACTGCCTCTGAAGTTGAACTCCACAAACATCAAGTAAGTTGGGAAAATAAAATACCTGGTGCATTTTTTAACCGGAAAATGTCGAATGTCTTATCTGCTGTTTTTTATTTAATTTTTTTTATGTGTAGTGCCCAGTAGTGCGGGTGTGTAGATCTGTGTCTAATGGGCTGGGTAACATGAGAGATCCTTAGCCCACTTGCAGTCTGATGACTATAGATGTTTTGTTAATAGGTGCGACTTACTCCTCAACGCCCCGCTCAGTCAAATTAGGCCGCATCAAAAAAAACGGGCTTGCAGGGTGGTTTGAAAGAGAGTTAGAGCTTTTCATGTATATTTTAGGCCGGTG
The DNA here is from genome assembly GCF_964204655.1 of Triturus cristatus. NCBI lineage: Eukaryota > Metazoa > Chordata > Amphibia > Caudata > Salamandridae > Triturus > Triturus cristatus. The sequence continues at coordinate 1,452,341,956 of NC_140591.1, forward strand.
CTTTGTGACTTCGTTGGCAAAGCTTTAGGTGATTTGATGAGTGTGCTGAAACGTGTACTTAAAGGTAGGTGGGATGGCATTTGGTAAAGCTGGAGATTGCAAATAGAGATTTAAGCCTACACGCACATCAAATTTATATTTCTGCTGCTTTCATAGAACTGCCAAGATAAGTTATTTTAAACTTTGCAATTACATTCAAACTGAGAAGCTAAACGAGCAGCATAGTTTTTGCTTTCAGTGTTTTCCCTCTCGGCTAGATTTAGTTATTGCCTTTCGCTCCAAATCACCCCTTTTAAATGCTAACAAGATGTGCAGTTCATGCCCCGCATTTCCATTCACAGTGCCACCAATGTGTTCAGTATATGTGAATATCGAGCTCTCTAGGTCCAGTTTTCCAGAGATCCAAAGAAGTAGCCGATATTAAAGTAAATAGGTATTTGTTTACCCCTTCGAAACTGTGGCTTGAACACAACTTGCCCATCTGCAACTAGCAGCACAATGTTCCAAAATCGGACAGGGTTATGAAGACACCCAGTCATGCTAACTCGTGCTCTTCCAACTCTGACCTTGGCTGGGCACACCAGCTCCTAATATCCTTATTGTTTTGGTCCCCTCACATCAGGCTGTCTATGATAGTAGATGCTTGAGCATCCTGCCAGACCCGAACCTGGTTATTTTAAATAAGAAGACTAGGAAACCGTGATGGTCAATTTTTCAAGACCAACGAGCCGCGTATGAAAATCGTAAACGTGGAATATGTCTTGTCTGTTCTTGGATTGTCTTGCATTTTCCACGTCGGGAATACCGTAAAACAAGGGGAACATTTAGCATGAGGAAGTCCTGGTCTGCCGCTAGTACAGCGGGACGTTCTGCGAAAGAATGCCAAAGCTAATATTTAGTTTGTGCATTATTCTCTTGTCCCGAGCATCCCTTTTTCTATCTATAATACGGAGGTTAAACGTTAGCAGAAATGGCGTAAGACTGCTGCTGGCTTTATCGACTTTCATTAGAATTCTCGCGAATTATTCACATGCTTTAATGATGTCAGAGAAAGCAATCCAACTGACTTCAGTCCCATTACATTCTAAGAGGCAGTCGTTATTATTCTGAAAGGTATGTGCCAGTTACTGCTATCGCTGAAATATAAACTTAGAAAGCGTGACAGTAAAATATGACCTCTTTTAAACTTGGCCTGTCATCTAAGACAGAGGAGCATGAAAGCTCTAGCAGAAAATTCTGCTAGTCAGTCACGTGTTTCTCTCAGCGCCCGAGTAATGCTGGAGCTGTTTCAGTTGATGAAAGTCTTATTCCTATTCAAACATGACACCATAAAAAGCAGATAAAGTCAGAAAGCCGGTAGCGAGAGCCCAAAAGATATATTATCACTTATTGGTAGTCGGTAAGGAGAGATTAGTAGTTTCTCGGATCTACTTTAAAGTGAAGGATCAATAAAGAACTGCAACAGGTTTTCTTTTCCTGAGTGTTATGCCGATGGAACAGTAAAATGTATTAACTATTTAACTGTGTTGGTTTTGCACAATACCCTTTCTCACCATGGCTGGTGATGCTTGAGAGTAGTGTAGTGTAATGCTAGAGCTGAACTAGAGCGTACAAAGCGAGTAAGGGTGCCTTTTTTTTAGGAGGATATGCAGTCTGGGTGTTGCTACTCCCAATATAATTTTGAAAAAAAAACTATAGGGTCAAATACTGCATTTTATTTTCAACACCCCATTTTTACACAAATTCTCTCAAAAGCCATTACTGTGCCAAGACAACATAGCCTGATGCTCCCCAGGAGTTGACCACAATTTTTTTCAAGATGCACAATCTGTTCCTCCCATAAGTAAATATTTACCTTCACTTTGCCAAGGCCTGTGTTTTGTCCAGCTTGCTCACATGTTATCTCACTCAGGTTCACTACCCCGATTATTCATTCTCATTCACTTTCCCTTTTACTCAAAATTGCTCACTTGCACTCACTCTTCAACATTCGGTATCACATTCTCACTCAGTCTCACCACTTTTTCCTACTCTGATTACCTCATTCTAACTTACAGTTTCACTTACTCTACGTGACTCATTCTCACTCACTTTCTCTCACTTTCCTTTCACTCATGCTCAGTTAAATTCAAGCACTCAATCATTCGCACCCACATTTACTTACTCGCACTCATTCTTCTTTGCAGGACACTTGAATACATATGTGCTATACTATGTTTGAGCAGCTAGCTGGCTGACATGATTATGAAGGAGCCCTTGTGGGTTTCTGTGAGTCAGATCAGATTCTCTTGAAGAGTTCCTTTGTCTCTGAGCTCTGCTTAACACATGTGTACAGGAGGAGCCCTATATTCATGTCCTCAATGTTTGAGACAAAAAATACTCATTGATTTCTGAACAATGAGAGTAAAAGCGTTAAGGTAACATATCGTTCCTGCTTATATTTTGCATGCTTTACATAATCCTGCATTCCCAATGAGTGTTTGCTTTTTCCAGAATGTTGTTACTTTTTTTCAGGCACTGCATAATTTGAAATGAGTCACATCCAGGTGCTTATAATGGGGCAGAATTGGGTTGTAGCTGAAGACAGTGCGAGTTTCACTCAGTGGGGCAGAAGGGTGTTTGGTGGGGATAGGATGTGGCAATATGGCCAGAGCTACCGAAGTTGGAACTGGGGAACCTGCTTCAGCCTTCATGCCTTGTCCATCAGACCACTCCTGAATGAGCACCCATGATAGACCTTAGAAGGCCCCACTAGACCTTAGAAACCCTGGTCTCTTAGCATCAGCAGGTGAACCCTACCGGTGGCCAGTGTTGGTTAACCTTGAAGCCCTGTCCACCAAAATCCATACCGAAGTTCACCACCAGTCTTGCGGGCAGGTCTACAAAGCAGCACACCCTAGAGCAGCAGTGGCTTTGTCACTGAGGTCACAGGACCATTGAGGCCAGTCCACCTCACCCATTGGTGCCTCCATAGGCCTTGTTCCAGTAGTACTAATGCAACTCACCAGGGATTTGCAATGCAGGATTTGCATGCACACCAGACTAAGGAGCATGTTTTCAAGGGCCTTGCGTCATGCTTGCATCTTGCAATGTGGTACATGCACAATGCAAAGCTCGAAGTCATATTTTAAAAGCCACGTAAAACCACTTTGCATGTCTTTGAACGGCTTCATAGATATGGAGTAGTGCAACGCAGCACAAACTGCTGCATTGCCTTACTGTGTGCAAGGGAGGTGTTGCGGTAGGTGTTGCATGGGAGACTGGTTTTGTAACTGGGGACTGGTCTTGCAGCAATGCTGCGAAATCGGCCCCCAGTAACAAAACCAGCAGAACTGTGCAGCATAATGACTCACTCTTAAAAACGCATAAATCACTGCAGAGTTCCTTGTAACCCCAGTAGTTTTCCTGCAATAATAAAGGTCTCCCACACAACTCCCATGGTTTTTGACGCATTCACAGATTTACAAGGACTTGTAATCCTGGGAATGCGTCAAAATCTTGCGCTGCCCCAGAGGAGGCATAACTAGGAGAAATATATTTATTTCTCCTTGTTTTTTCCTCTTTCAAACTGTGCTTTATTCTGCAGCACACATAGAAAGAGGAAAAAGCCTCTCAAGATTGTTTTTGTACAGGAAGGTGCCCCTTTCTGCACAAAAACAATCCTACATGCAAAGGAGGCACCCTTGCACCATGGGGCAAGTGTGCCTGCGTTGACGCTAGGCTGTCGAAATGGCTCCAGCGCAGGGGGATAAGACAGGAATGCACCATATTGGATAAATACCGTGCATTCTTGCCCTTTCCCTGTGATACAGGGCAGTGCAGCAAAGTAACTTGCTGTGCTGCCCTGCGCCACCATTCCCAAAACTATGTACCTAAGCTCACAAACTTAATTTTCTCTCTGCTTCATACACAAGCACTTTTAGCATGTGCTGCCTGCTTTGGGGCCACTGCAATTATGCAGCAATGGAGGACAACATTATGTTGCAGTGTTGTCTAAATTATGCAGCAAAAAAGACTGCAGTGTTATGTAGTACATTTTCTGATACATTATTATTTTGACATTTTTACACATACTAACAGTCTCTGGAAAGCTTTTGCCTCATTAATTCCAGTGTAACATTCAAATGCAGCGGTGAGAAAGGTGACCAGTCAACCTTTGCACACGGCCTTCCACTTCATGGCAACACAATTCACGTTGTTTAGTAACTTTTGATCCGTTTGATCTACAAACAATTTTTTTGTTAAAACCATCAGATTATGCGGCAGATGTATCATGTGGAAAAATACGGCAGAGCTATAATTATGTGGAAAACATCTGCAAACTAGGATATTTTACCATTCATGTTTGAACATCTAATGCTGGCCTCGTGCGTGCTGCGTGAAGCACATAAAAAAAACATATGACTACAACTATGCTTTGCTCGAGTGCCACAGAATGACGTAGTCAACAGTGCTCCCAGCACAGAAAACACTGACAGTGAGGTACAAGTGTTAATTAAATGTAACTATTATGCACACACTGCCTCAGATAACTAAAATGCATTATGCCAGAACTTATCAACTTATTATGTTCCATGTCTGGTTTACCAGCTGTTATAAGATGTGTACTGCCGTAAGACATCTAGGGGGTTGACTTAGCCATTCAAGAAGGCCCAACTTTATGAGAAGGTGTAGGAATGGGCAGCAGAGCTCAAAAGTTAGAACAGAGGTCTTTAAACCAGGATTTACTGGTGTCTAGCAGTTTTTTTTGTCCCTGAACTTAGTTATGGAACAATTTAAAATTGAGCAGTACCCATTCTGTAGATACCAGTGCAAAATGATTATTATTTTCTATCAAATTCATGCTAACTTTTATTTAACATTCCCGTCTTTATTTGAAAGATTTCTCAGATTGTGCTGTTGCTGACACTCACCAGAAACAGGAGGAGGGTGTTTCTGTTCTCAAAACAGAAAGACAGGTCATCATCAAACCACGGCACTGCAAGGCCAGAGAGGGATCAGGTTTACTGCTAGATCGGAGGCAAATCAGTGTCACTGCATAGGCCGCAAAGCACAGTTGTCACAGAATCTCGGAAGTAGGGGTGCTTCCTAAATCTCTTCCGCCTGCCACATAAATTGCTGCTTACCCAGAAGCTTCGCAGTATTCGACTTTCTTCAATTCAACGTCAAGTTTTAAAGAGGTAAAGAGCCTCAGCCAGGTTCTGAGACTATCCAATGTATTCCCTCACATTTATTGGGACCTGCTCATTGATACAAACAATGTAGCATTTAATTCCCCTATTATTCCATTGCATAAATGCATGTAAAAATATTTTTCAAGTAAATGCCTTAAGTGTGGGCTGACATATTTTAATTTACACCTTAGTTTTCATTGTCAAACGGCTAATATTCAAAATAGTGTTTACTGTGGGATTAAAAAATGACATGGACTCTTTCTTAAATTGTCTAGTGGAAAATCCCAATTCGTACCGACAGCCAGCATTTAAAATAAATCATGAGTTTTGGTACAGTGCTTATTTTAAAATGCATGTATTTACACAATTATTTATGCAGATGCTTCAGTGGCTGCAGAAGAAAAATTCTCCAGCCACATCTCGCGAAACACTCCGGTCCCCAGGCTCCAGTTCGGAAGGACCAATGGCAAATGCAAACCAGGGTTTTGAAAGGCAAACAAGTGAAAGTGGCAGGATGCCCGAGAAGAGGAGAAGAGTCGATTCTGAAGATGAAGTATTGTTAGATGGCTGTGGCACTAACAACAGTCACATACTCCTCCAAGGAAATGTGGTGGACAGTGTGGATCAAATTGATCACCCAGCCTGCTGGTCTACGGAACAACTTGAAATGAAACGTACAGAGTATCCATGGCTCTTATTTTCCAAAGGCAAGCTTGGATGTAAAGTGTGCAGGAAGGTAAATCTTAAAACAGAAACAGGTCAAGGTGTGCATTTTTCCATGGAATGGGTAGATTGCTTTGTCATCCCATATGGCCCTTCTAAAGACAAGCAGCAAATTTCTCTGCGGAAAAAAATATTTCGGCATAAGAATAGCTTCTGTCATCTTAAGGCACTAGCTATTTTAGAACAGAGGGCCCGTTAGAGTAGTCCACAGTACAATTTGAAAATGCAAATGAAAGTACAGGAAGAGACATGCCGTGTATTCAGAACTGCATACAAAATAGGCAAACATTAGCGCCCTTTTTATGATATGCCGTTAGATATTGATGTTCAAAAGAGGAATGGTGCAGACTTGGGCAGAGTCTTACATTCAGATCACAGCTGCGCTGACATAATAGACCATATTGCTGCTACAATGAGGTCAACGCTGATTGATTGTATTTTGCAGAATTAATCAAAAATAAGCCTCATGATAGATGGATCTACCACAGTTAGTAAATTGACCACACTAATTATCTGTGTAAGAGCATGTATTGATAAGCACGATGAGCCACTGACCTTTTTCTTAGACCTTGTTGAGTTGCCAATAACAGCAGCAGATATAATCTTAGATACCTTACTTGCATGCTTACAGAGACACGGTTTTACTGATGAGTATTTAAAAAGGCATTTGGTTCGACTTGTAAGCGATAGTGCTTCCAATATGATAGGTAGGAAATCCGGTGTGGCAACTGTTCTGAAACTGAAATATCCACAGTTGAGTGTATGGCACTCTGCTAACCACAAGCTGGAGCTTGCTGTGGGTGATGTTTGTAAAGAAGTCTCAGGCATTAATCAGCTCAAAGTTTTTTTTTGATAAACTATATACCACTTACCATGCCTCTCCGAAAAAATCAGAGAGAGCTTGGGGAATGTGCTCTGGAAGTATAAGTAAGACTCCTGGCAATTGGAAAGGTGCTAGATGTACGTTGGGTGTCCTCAAGTGAAAGATCTGTGAGAGCTGTTTGGAATATCTACAAAGCACTTAGTAAAAATGTCATCGAATCTTCCAAAGACTCAACGAGGAGTGACATTGAGCAAAGGAAGTATGCTGGTTGAAACCATTTATTAACATCCCTGGTGTTTGTTGAAAATATGGGCATTTTATATGATGCTCTTATAGAATTGGGTGACCTAGCCAGAAGGCTGCAGCGGCGTGATAGGACCATATATGAGGCCGATCGTTCAATACAGATGCAGATTTTAGTGTTTGAATCAATGGCTGATTCACCTGGGCCCTTTGCTACAACTGCATTATATGCTGCCAAACGGATGCAGTTTGCTGGTTTAGGACTGCAACAAAACAAAGGCTTTGTTAGCATCAATAGGGCACAGTTCTTTAGGAGCTTAGCAAATAACCTGCAAAAAAGGATGACAATGTCTAATGCATCAAATGTTTCTAGATGCACAGCCACAAACAATGATGAAATAGAATACAAAGAGTTAGTACATAGAATGAAACTCCTACAACCAATTTATTAGCCAGATCCAGTAGTCATCTTATACGGTGAGGGAGAATTACAAAACCTTTGTAGCAGGTTGCATGTATTTGATACTAGGCAGTACATCCTTGGTATCAGAGAGTACAAACAAAATAAAAATTGCATCCCTGAAAACCTGAAACCATTAGTGCACATTATAAACACCTTTTGTACCTCAACTGCTAAATGTGAACGGGGCTTTAGTGTACCGAATGATGTGCTCACTCCACTGCGGAACAGAATATCAATCAATTGTCTATCTTCTGTAATGTTCATAAATATCGTGGGGCCTCCTGTCATAGAATTTAAACCTGAATTTTATGTTCAGAAATGGTTAGAAAAAGGGAGGAGAAGAGCCGATGAAAGAAACTGCATGGTTCGGAGACAAATGGCTTATGATTCCACTTATAAGCATATTTGGAATATTCTGTGATTGGAAACATGTCCCACATTGTAAATGAATTAAATATAAACAACTTATATATTAAACCTCAAATAAACATGTTTATTGATTCTTTGAATTAAATAACGTTCAAAGCTGTAAGTGGTCAGTGAAATGCCAAATGTCCAAAAATTGGAATGTTTTGCTATTTCTAGCCACACCTCCGACTCCGCCCACTAATCCAATCCTCTGCTTATTCCCGCCCCCTGAGTCTCCGCCCACAGTTCCCCTACTTTTTTTTCCCCACTTCGACCACTGGTAAGGGGTAACCCATGCCTTGCAAAAAAATATAAAAACAGGTTAACCAAGATGTTTTTTTTTTGTACACACTCATTTTGAGACCATTGAGTATAGGCAGCTAGATTTCATCTCCCTGTTCATATGAACACCTAAAAGAGAATCCAGTAACAATCTGAAGATAAGGTGGTCTGATTTAATCTGAGGTACATATCTGAGAACAACTATTTTGCATTTCTTGAAGGGGTGAAATCACTTTTCAAAGTGCTACTCACTATAAATTATCCCCGTTTCTCAATCTAATTTTGCAATTCAGCCATTTATATCAGTATCTGTAGTTTATCTCTCTTTTTTTCACATCAAATGTGACTGGTTTGCGTTTATTAATTCTGTTTGTACGAGGTTAGAGCGATAAAAGCTCCGCTCGTTTTGGGCTCCAACATTCAGCTACTCGCAAACGCTAATACATGGCATGAGTCCATCACAGCTATGTCATGAAGAGCGCTCCCCGTTGCTGTAGCTGGGTGTCCAGTACACAAACACACGGACGTTTCTCCTGACGAAGTACAGCTCCACCCCGTATCGTTGTGACGCAGAACCAGCAGCATGACGGAGCCTAGGTCAGCCACTGCCAGGTGAACGCCTGCCTCGCCCTGGCTGAACCGTGAAGGAGTGTCTAAGAGTGGTGGTGCTGGAACCGTTTTCATACACAAGAGAAGCGTTTTTGAGGTGTTTCCGTTGTTCTTTCGGCCATCTTGAAGTGGATTATTGTTTAATGCTAAACAAAGGTTACAAAATCCTCAGCCTGAAAAAAACATATTTTTGTAATCAACAAATCCCCTTTTTGGCTTAAAAGACATTGTTCCATCCTTACTAAATATGTAAACTAGTGTTTAATTGTTTAGAAAATAATTAGTAAAAGTGAATACAAATGACTGTTATTTTTTAAGTTGTGATTATGTTAATAAATCAGTGTGGTTTTTAGCTTCCTTTCAAGTAGGTCTTATCTACGTGCGGCCGACCTGGGGGAGGCGTTCCCTGTTGGTCTTCTACAGCCTTCTACGTCGGCTGACTCCGCCTCCTGTAAATACCTGTTACCTGCGCCCGGCCCAGGCTCAGTGCAGTGCAGACAACTCAGGGACCCACGTAAGAAGCAACAGTAACGCGAGGACTTGGATAACCTGGAGGGGCGAAGCTCCAGCCATCATGAGCATCTCATCAGATTACAAGTCCAGTGGCAAGCAGATCACAGTCGGAAACACGGTCAGTACTGCTCATCTGGATACATAGTCTAGTTCTTCCTTGTTTGCGTACCAGCATTTAAAATTAATGTTTATTTTTGCGATGAAGGTGTTCATATTAAATATTCAAGTACGAATGCACTACTATCACAGAAGTTGCATGGTAACTTTTACTGTAAACCCTATTAGGAAGAGATACAACTTTTGAAAACAATTGTATTGGTGTTAAACGTCATGTTTCGCTCATTTATCTTGCTTATTGTATTTTGGAAGCAACATTACATACCCGTTTATTAGAACCGAGTTTCGTACCTAGTAAATTACATAAGGGGCCTCTTGCACTTTGGGGTATGTACAGTTTTAATCAACTGGATGTGAGTTTAGCACATTGACACCTTGGCGCACAGCCATACTAACTGGATGTGAGTGTGAGTCTTTGAGCACCACCTCGCTTGTTGGGTGTGGAGTCTCGTTCAAGGGTGTGAAGTTTTTATTTTGGAGCTCAGTGCAGCACCGTCTTTTCTGTTCAAATGCGCTGGACGCTTTTGAATGAGGTGAGAAAGAAGGAGCTGCTGTGCCGAGTGAGCGAATGCATAACGCGAGCGTGTTTACTATGAGTGAACGTAATTCCAGGGGGGGGGTAACCTGTAATTTGCAGACACAAGAATGTACCTCAACACTACAGAACGACCACATTTTGATGACTCGGAGACTGCGTTAAACCGCAATTTCATTGGGCAATCTGTCCCCGATTTAAGACACCTCCCAATACATACGACTATCGGAAAACAGTCAATTTAATAAAAGGGTCCACATAATAACTGAGATCTAGATCAGTGGAATAGTTAAACGGTTTTATTAGAAAATTGAAAAGTAAGACAATACTCTGCAAATAAGGCAGAGCTAGGGTTTCAGAAGCACTGTGACGACTGCCTCACATGTCTCAGAGGAGTTCTTCTTTTTTTCACGAGGTGGTAAAGATTGCATGTAACGGTTGTGCAAGGCATCTGAAAAGATTTTTATAAAACTCTCTTAAAACCCATCGGGCCAGTCTTTTCTGTGATTCTTAAGCAGTGGCTTCAGATATGTCTTCAGTCGTTGGATCGCACATGCATTAAGTGAGTCTTTCATCAATCAAGTTTCTTGTAAAGTGCGACAGTGCACCTGCAAGAGTCTCAAGACAAGGAGGGGGGGGGGGGGTGGGGAGGGAGGTGGATCTGCTCTTCAGTTGATATGCTAGGTCTTGAGGTCCTTCCTAAATTGCGACAGCGATGGTGATTTGATTGCCTTAGGTGCAGAGACAGGGAGTTCCAGGTCCTCGCAGCGAGTTAGGAGAAGAATTTTCCTCCAGCTGTGGCCTTGCAGATCTGTGGGATGGTGGCCAGGGTCAGTTGAGCGGAGAAGCCTGATGGAAGTGTAGAAGGAGAGGTGGTGGTTGCGATATGCAGGTCTGGCGTTGTGGAGGGCTTTGTAGGCGTGTGTGAGGATTTTAAAGGCAATTCGTTTGTTGATAGGTGGCTAGTGAAGATCTCAGGTGGCCGGTGATGTGGCTGCTGCGTGGAGGTTCAGAATATATTTGGCGGAGGGGTTTTAGATGTTCTGCAGTTTCTTTTGGAGTTTCTGGGCAGTGCCGGCGTAGAGTGCGTTTCCATAGTAGAGTCTGCTGCTGATGAGTGCATGGCCTGTTAGTGCTGGCTACAGGTAAATAATCCATCAAAGGATAGAGTTCAGCTAAAGGATTGGGTATATTGGACCCATTTAATTTTTGAAAGCATGTGGCAAATTCCTGAGTTACTGCTGTCTGCTTCAACCAAGCTCCCACCCATGTTCAGTTTCTGCCACTCTCTCCACTGGTTTACTCTTATTCTGCCTCTTACTTGGTCTTTTCTCCTTTCACTCTGATAACGTCTCTTTATGTGCACTGTGAGAGATACAAAGAACATCAAGTTTACTCTATATTTTTAATCCTCAAGGAGCCAATTGGGAAGTTACAACAAAAGCATATCTTTTAAATGGTCCATGTGGTGAATGTCACAAGTCCTCTCCAAATCCAAGCAGACCTCGTCAAACAAAGGAACATTTTAGAATGATTGGTAATTATTTATTTTAAATGTTTTATATAGCGCAAACGTGACCCAACAGGGTATCAGAGCACTTTACAAAGAGTCATGAACACATGAGTGGGAGAAAAGTGAGGCTAAACAACAAAGGTGTTGTGACAGATACAGACGGTCACCTCTGAGTTAATGGAGGAGGAACAGTAACACGTAACACCAAAAGATAAAAAATATACAATGGCATAAGTAAGCAATAGAACATGGGTGTTAAATATAGCAAAATGTTCAGGAACGATACAGGATGTAGCAACGCTAAACTGGGTGTGGAGACCCATACAGAGCCAGGCTGACAAGGTAATAGACCACGGCCAGCTAATTTCTAGTTCAGAAAGTATTCATCAGTAAAAGTTTCACTTATTTTTTTTGAAGGATTCACTCTGGTTTCCGGAGGCAGGGAGTTCCAGATTCCCGGGGCAATACCAGAGAAGACTTGAGTATACGTCTTCTTTCTTTGAAATTGTTTTGGTTTTAGCAGCAGAGTGCTAGAGCTCCTAGAGGATCGGCAACTGCCAGAATGTTCCAGTTTTTGAGCAGGTTTACAGAGGGGTGTTGAAATGAAGGGCTTTATGAGCCATGCAGGCAATATTTAGCTGTATACTGGACTTGTATGGGATCCAATATAGGGATTTAAAATGTAGAGATGTGGTTGCTTTTTTGGATTCTGTTATTATCCTTGCAGCCAAGTTCAGAGAGGCCACAAGGGGAGCAAATTTGTAGCTAGGTAGACCGCAAAGGGTTGCACTGCCATACTCCAACCTTGAGATGATTAAGGCTTGAACAGCGGACTTGAAGTCATCAGGCGGGGAGGAAGGGTTTTATTTTTCTTAGTATGCTCAGTTAGAAGTTCACTCCTTTGGTAGTGGTGCTGATATAATCCTGCATGTTAAAGTTCTCATCTAGTATTATACCCAGAGATCTTGTAGAGGCTAAAATGTGTGGTATGCAGCTGAGAGCCGTTGGATGTTTCAAATATCCTTCAATAGTGGGAGATTGCTTGGGTGGGGATATTAGGGGGAATTCTGTTTTGAAGGAGTTAAGTTTGGAATGGTTGGAGGTTAGCTAGTTTTGGGTTTTGTGTAGGGTTTTGTTGAGTGACTTGATTGATAATATCAGGGGAAGCGATTTTCAGGTACAATTGGGTGTCGTCAGCATAAATGTGGTGGTGGATGTTAGATGCTTTGAGGATTTCACTTAGAAGCTCCATTAACAAGTTTAAGAGTGTGGGTGAGAGAAGAATCCCTGAGGGACCCCGAGTGAGAATGGAGTGGAATTGGAAAGGGACTGATTTTCTAAAAGTTCTGGTGTGCAGAAATTAGGCAAACCAGTTTAACACTCACCCAGATAGACCCATCCTGCGTTCCAGTACGTCAAGGAGATTGTCATGTTTGAGAGTATCAAAAGCTGACTAGAGATTGAGGAGGATTAGAATGCAGGATTCGTTCTGATGAAGCATTGTAAGCGCATCATCGACAATGTGAGTAAGGGCAATTTCGATGCTGTGACCCTGATGGAATCCAGATTGGAATTGAAAGAGGGTAGGACTGTGATGCAGGACTTGGTATAGAAACCAGTTTTCGTCACTTCACTGGATAGCTACTTAAAAGTGGATTTCCCACAGAACCCTCACACGCCCTCCACATAATCCTTCTGCCACACAGTTTCTCTGGTCTTTATTTAATTTTCTGATATTTAGTGAGAAAGTTCTCCTCCTTAAATTATTGGAGAAGTTAGACCCTCTCTACATTCCTGTTCCGTGCCCAGGAGCGTACTCCTCCTTTCTGAGGATGCATCTCTCGTGTAGTGTACTGGACACATTTTGGAGAGCTTGGTAAATTGATTTGTAGCAAATTGAGTAGCCCGCCAAACGAGACCCTGCATTTAATTTAGGAGCAATGACTAATCTTCATCATAGGTTTATGTGACACGTTTTTGTTTTAGCACTGTTCATTTTTTTTTGTCCGCCTCTCCGAAGATTGGGGAGTGATCTAGGGAGTAGAACTACCTCGTTGTCCATGCAATGGTAGTTCTAATCAGTGTACCCTTCATTTTAGTTTCTTTTGTAAGTTTTATAAGTTGCCAATGCTATGTCATTTGAGCCCATTGCTGAGTAAGTTTTCTTTTAGTCAATGTTAGACCTGCTGTGTTTTTTGTTTTACAACAGCTGCATTTGGTTGATATTTGTCTTGCTGTAATATCCTTTATGCAACAGGCACTTGTGGTAGCAGGTTCCTAGCAGATGTATGTTCTGGAAGTGGAATGTGATGGATTTCAGGGAGGAATGGAGTGTCCCTATCTTCATCCACTCCTTTTATAGGTCTGTCATTAGCCATGACCGTTTTAATATTGCTAAAGTTACAAAGATAAAATATACGTACTTATAGGGGCATTCATCCAGCCCTCTTCATTCAATTGTCTGCTGTTGGGTCATTCACATTTCACTTCCGGCCCCAACAGCATAAGGCAATGAAGCAGTCCACTCCAGCCATAATCTCTTAGCAGATTTTGTTCAATAAATGTCTGCTCATACTTTTGATCTTCAGCATTTGCGACTGTTGGGGTAATGCTTCCAATTACACTTCACTGTGAGTGATGGCATTGCTCTGTCTCACAATAGAACATCGGCACACAAGGTAGTTCCCTTCTGTGCCGCAGACTGCTATGGCAATGTGTGCTTATTGTGACCAAAAATATTTGAGTTTTCAGCCGTTTTTTGCTTTTTTTAGATTAAATATTGGTGAGGCAACTCCCCCAAAACTAAAATTTTATAAAAATCATGAGGACAAAACTGGCAATGCCAAAGCTTGGCAGCCTACTCCAGAACGATTGACTTTGCCAGTACTTGTTTTGCATGAAACGCATGCTACAAGTAGAAGATTTTTGTGTTTGATCATGTATAGTCCGAATATGTCTTCATCTTGGGTGTTTAGGTCAGGTAGGGTCATTTCTGCTCGGAGTTTTGAGAGATAGAAGTGAGGTGGAGGTTGAGAAGGTACTGAGTTATAACCAAAGAAATATGGCCATTGTAAAAATGTTTTAATGTAATTACAGGTCTACTGTGTTAAGCTTTTACTGCAGGTTTTAAATATTTCTGAAGCTTAATGCATTCCTGTGGTTTATGCAAAGTCAAGATATGACTCACTAAGAGTTTCTACTGAATGCCATTATGTCTTGTAATTCCTGTTTGCATTACTTTGAATACTGTGCAGTGCTTTATTTAGGCTTTGCCAAACAGCACACAATATTTGTTTATTTTATTTATTTACTACAGTGTCTGGTATTTTAAGGTGAGAGTTTCTGCATTCTCGTGTGTTATGATAAATTTCTGCACGTCCTTTTCACTGTCTAAAACTCTAGTGGACCAGCAGATTCACACTGTTGGCAAATAATTGCTCTCTTGAATCATTTTGTATATGTTTAGTGAGCACTGTCAGTCTGTTTGAATGCTTCTAGAGACTTAATTGAGCAGCGTTTCCTAAAATTATTTATTAGTGTTTGCACATTTTCCTCCTGAAATTTGACAATTGTGAGATACTCGTACCTCCAATTCTGCTCTTGAAATTGGTAGGACCTAATATTGGTTGCTCTAGGCCCACCAAAGCTATCCTGTGTCGCCCATTGCAACTTTCTGCTGACTCCACTCGGATCCTTTGGCTCCTGTTTCAGAAATCCTGAAATGTGGCAATTTTGGGGTGGGAGACCTCGTTCTAAAAATACAATATTTCCAAATATTTCCGCATTAATAAAACGATGTGCTTAACAACACATATACATTTAAAATGTGCACTCTCCCTGTTCTGTGCTAGGCCTGTCCCCAACTGTGAAAGGTCTAAATCTGCACATTGACCTGGTGGGTAGCACCATACATGCCTTAGTTACTGATAGTGGACTAGTGTCCCTGGTTTGGATTCAGTACTTATGGCGGTGGTCGCGGCATAGAGTGGTTAACAGAATCAATAGTGTGACCAGACCTTTTTATCTGGGTTAATCAGGTTGAGGCCTGCTGTCTTACCTCTTTAAATGTCTGCTTCCAAGCTGTTGCCCAGATCCTTGCACTGACATCCAGAGTGAATGGTTGTGTGTGTAGCCAGTGTAGCACATACATGATGCGCTAATGAGCCAGAGTATGGAGTCAAGCTGAATCAATTTTGGATACCCCAGGCCTGGCCTAACACAAGATGGAGGTTGAGAATTGTGCTCCTAGCTTGGAAGTGTATTGCTTACATTCCTGCAGATGGATGGAGGAACCCCAGACACTGAAGTGAGGGTATTGGAGACACAGCTCCAGAGAGGCCTTTTGTTTGGCAGGAGTTTGTTTATTCTCGCCGAGCACTGCCATTTGGTGGTCTGTAAGAGTGAGTGGTACACTGCAGACTGTTAAAGGTGACAAAATGTCTAGGCAAAATCCTTTTTAGGTCTCTCCTACGCAGCTCGCATGCGCTTCTTAGGAGAACCTTTAGCCGTCGTTCTGCTCTTTTTCAAACCACATACTCGTGTTTGTGGCTGCATCCACCTTGCGGGACTGAGCAGGGGCGCGCCACAAGCACGAGTATGTGCTTCGAAAAAGAGCAAACCGCATACACACGCACCACTCTTTCTCACGCTCTCCTTTTCTCTCTTGTCTCCTTCTTTTAAAAAATACCTGGTTCGCTGCAGAAACCCCTTCAGCGCTAGCAGATCCAATCTATATCACACTTTGTTTCATATATTTCCTGACCATTGAGCCACAGTTCGTGAACTCTTGAAGAATTAATTTTCAGTGATCACCCCCCCCTCCCCCCCCCCCCCCCCCCCAACTCTAAAGTTCATATTGGTTGGAAACAATATAACTTATTTGTTTGTAGCAATTTGAAAATCTAAAAACACTCTAGAATAATTGCATCCTGTCGAATTTAGGATTAACCATACATTTTTTCCACACTCAAACAGTATATGCTCGTTGAAATTATTTTGGGTTTTTTTCAGTGAAGTTTAACCGGACGTATGTAGTGTTTTCTAAGCATCACTGTTTGCGCATAATTGGGATCAGTACTTTATTGGGAACAGTACTTTAGGAGACTGTCCGATTCTTGTCCTATATATGTTATATCGTTTACTGTGAAACGTACCGATAAGCTGATTAATCTATGGAGAAAGAGTTGTGCCGCTCATAGTTATAATGCACTAGATGGGGATGCTATCCATGCACGCGTGTATGTGTAGACACAACCACCACACTCGTGGCATTCGTGTGTGTGAGAGCGAGAGCTCGGTGGTATTTTGATTGCCCAGGAAATGGAACACTACGTAAAACTGCTGCTAAAACATTTGTTATTGCCAATATTGGTAAGTACTCCAACAATCATGCGCCTTATTTACGAATTATTTTCGAACAGTCTTGTTTATCAAAGCAAAACACATCTAACCTGAATCAATAAATTTTTTCGGAGTCAAGGGATATCTGGGATATGTTTTGGGAAAGCCAAGCAAGTTTTGTCCCTTCCCCTGTTCTACCCTCATCAGACTGGCCCTTGCCCTTAGGGAACACTTCAGTAGTGCGGTATTTAGACAGAAATTGGCCTTCGAACTGTTAAGAGACTGGCTTCCTCTACCAACTCTGTGGAAAACATCACGGATGCTTGAAGATGCCATATAGACGGAGCCTGGTATGCTGATATTAAATGAGAATCCTCTTTCTGGTCCACCATCGCGATGACTGTTGACCAGCCATTGAACTCCACGCTACAGCCACCATCACACTGGCAGTGGACCAGGGACAGAGAAACGCCTTGGTCAGTGCCGGCCCAGTTTTGCTGCTGGTGCATGTTCAGACCCGTGCGAGTGCTGTGGCCAACACCTACTAGATGAGGAGCAAAACAGAACCTGCTGCAGACTCTACCTTCCCATTTAGGTGCCTGCGACTTTACAGCTCGAAAGAAGGCAAGCACAATTGCAACAAGCATTGGCATAGTCAATAGGTCTCGCCTTTGGGACCTTATAAGTATTTAATTATGCAGCACAATATCCTTGGTGCAACATCAACTGTTGCATGGCTAAACACTTATAATGTCCCAAAAGCGAGACCTATTGGCTATGCCAATGCTTGTTTATTTCTGTGAACACCCCTTTTGCTGAGCTGGTATCAACTAGGTGCAGAAACCTCACACCTCTGTGCCTCTGTTGTGGAATTTCCAGGATAGTGACCGCCCCAGTGGTTGTGTGTGTGTGTGGTTGTAGGTGTGTGTGTCTAAGTAATATAGCTGTACACAGTCTGTGTGTGGAGAACAGCTTGGAAAGGAGAATTGAAAGAAGAATCACCTTTAACCAGTTCTACAGTGGATCCGCGTCTCTTGTCTGAAAGCTATGTTTAAAAGTGGGATCCAAACCACCAGACTTGGTTCCAGTTCCAAGTTCTCTAAGACCAAGGAAGGGAGTACTCTGCAGAGTACTCACAAGGCTGCTGTGCCACCAAGTCTGGTGTCTACCTTACTGCCAGAGGTGACTGGACACCACTAAAGTCTTGATTCCCTGCATGAGGAGCTGTGTGCATGCCCTTGAATGCCTGGAAGTGTGCCTGCCTGAGTCACAAGGAGCCTGCCTTGCCCTGGAGAAGGAGCGACTGTCTGTGAAAGAGCTAGGTTAAGCCTCTCCCACGTGGCTGAGTGAGAAGCTATCTGCCTGAGAGCGATCCTGGAGGACCCTTGTGCCTGTGTGTCTCCACAGGCTCTATTTCCAGTTCTTCATGGGAATGCAAATTAGCTTCCAGGAACTTCAGGCAGGGAAAAGATAATTTTCTAAAAGTTACTTTTCATTTATATTCATTAACAGTCCAACTACACCATTGAATTGAATTTTTAATACCTATTATAACTAGGTGTCCAATTGTTTTTCTTACTGATCCATTTCCTGAGACACAGTATTAGTATTGTAATCTGAGCTCTGGTATTCTACATAGGACAGCTAGGCCTACCACAGTGAAAATAACTTTTTAGGGCTATAAGGACATGTTAACATTATATTTCTACATGTCCTACTTTTAAATACCATGCACACTGCCCTTCTAGGCTACAAGTTCTACATAGTGACTTACTATTTAAAAGGGAGGTTTTGACCTGCTAAAAGTTTCTTTTTACAGGTTGAATTGCTGTTTTTACTCTGCAGTGGTCAGGCTGCAGATGTAGGCCTGAAGCCATTTTTGCACTGCCACTGTAGTGGATGATAAAATAGGTGCTGCAGTAAACTAGTGCCATTTAACTTCATGGCCTGGATACCCTTTGCACCATATACTAGGGACTCAAAGGCAAGTTAAATATGCCAATCGGGAATATGCCAAATCAACCATGTTGAAAGGGGAAGCACAGGTCAGGTACTTTACTGCTAGTTGGCAGAGGTAAAGCGCTTCGACATCTAAAGCCAGCAAAACTATAGCATGTAAAAGGCAAAAAAGGCAGATTTCCTACAGTGGTGCAAGGATCAATGAAAAATAGCCTCCCACAAGTTAACAGTAGGAGTTTTTCATGGGCTTTACAAGCAATTGTACCTGTTGTGGCTTTCTAATATTTTGTCTTTATAGTTGTCAAAGTGCTGCTTTTGCATTAATTGTCCTCTTTTACCACTCAAAGCTCAGTTGAACACTGTTCCATACAAGGCTTGGGCAACAGGCAGTTCTTGAAATCTTCTGAGATACCAGTAATATGTCTAAAGCAGGAAGTATAATTCAGGATTTAAATCAATAACTTTTTAAGTGCGGGTGTCGGCCAATGGCACTACCTCCCCTGTGCGAGCGTAGGCCATTGGCCAAAACTAGGGCGGTATTTAAAGGCCCCTCTGGTGTTCTGCACCAGTGGGAGTTCTCTGTGTTTTTTATTTTTTATCTTATTTTTTACATCCAGCTTGCTTGAGAAAAGCTTCCAGAGTAGCCTGATTGTGTGTGGTTTCTTTAATTGTTTTATTTTATTAATACTATGACAATCGGCGCTTGATGCCATCACAGTAAAGTGAAAGTAAAACAAGACAATGGGCTAGTTTTATTTTCACTACATTAGTGCTCGGAAGCATATCTCAGTACCCAGAGCCCTAATTGCATTTGGAGAGGTATTGTTAGAAAGGGGAGAATGTCTCTCACCCCCCCCCCTCCCTCCCCCTCCAATGATTCCTCTGCACAGTGGTCTCTGCTTGCAGATCGTCAATATGAGCGACCCCCAAGCAAAGAATCTGCCCACTAGGCACAAGGGATGAGGGGGGGGGGGGGACCAGCCCCTTAAGCAAGGGCTTGTGCTCCCTTCAGCATATTTGAATATTTCAGTCTTCCTGGATGGGGGTAATTGCCCGGTGAAGGGGCTGAACAAAAAGCCTACAAGATGCAAAAAGCCTCCTAGATGCTATATATATATTTTTGGAATCCAGGTCGTCATCTTTGAATCAGCAACACAGTAGTGTGAGGCAGTCACTGCGCTTTTGTTGTGATTTCTTGCTACCACTAGTTTTTCACACAACCTCTATGCCCTGCACATTTGTTGTGTTCTCGCCTACTTGGCACCTTGCTTCTTTAAAAAACACTGGGTATGCCTAATTTTTGCTTTTTTTTTGCCATCTTCCTTCAGCCTTAGCATGCGGAACCTTCCTCCTAACTTCTTCATGTTTGACTCTAATGGTTCCTGGTCTTCCTCAATGATCAACAGCACAACACTAGATGGAGGACTAAGGTGCCATGTTGTTAACCATGTTGCCGATGCCTTCAGTAAGGAAGGGTTTTTCATTTTTGCCATTCATTGTCTGGGGCTTCACAGTGAAAACCCAAAAGCCTTCTGAGTCTGCAGGATGTTTCTCATCCTTGCGTCCCATCCTTTATTTACTGTCAAGATGATTAGCGGTGAGTAGGACTCTCTTAGAGTGGAGAAGAGGGCAGAGGTTCATGTCTGATCGATCATTTACCAGGAACTTGACATTGACAACCTCATCACGGGTCAGAAGAAATTAGACCATATCATCCTGACTAATGACTTCTGTACTGGCTTTACTTTCAGATGCTCATCCGTTTCACTCAACCAATTAGCGGCTTGTAGAGCATGGCTACTCATCTGTGAGGGCCTCAAGACGCAGGGGGCGCTGCTGGGCCTTCTGGGTGTAGAATCATTCGAAGATCCAGGTCTTGAGATCCTTCTTGAATTTGGTCAATGACTTGGATTGCCTAAGGTGGAGGAGCAGGGTGTTCCAGGTCTTGGCGGTGGGGTAGGAGAAAGATCTTCCTCCGGTTCTGGTCTTGTGAATCCTGGGGAGGGAGGCTAGGGCGAGTTGGGCGGGACTGATTTGTCTGGCAGTTACGTGGAATGCGAGGCGGTGGTTTAGGTATGCTGGTCCTTCATCGTGGAGAGCTTTGTAGGCATGTGTGAGGAGCTGGAAAGTGATTCTTTTGTTTACTGGGAGCCAGTGGGGTTGGCAGAGGTGTTATGTGATGTGGCTGTGGTGGGGGATTTCGAGGACCAGTCTGGCTGCGGCGTTTTTGACATTCTGTAGTTTCTTGAGCTGTTTCTGTGTGACGCCGGCGTAGAGTGCATTGCTGTAGTAGTCTGTTGGTGATGAGTGTGTGGGTGACCGTCATTCTGGATTCTGTGGGGAGGAAACTGCATTGATTTGGTGGTTCATTGTAAGCGATGACTTCAGTATGATGCTGAGGTTACATGTGTGATCTGTCAGGGTGGGAGGGGGATCACAGAGTGGCTGGCCACCAAGAGGCGTCCCAGGCTGTAGGAGTGGGTCCCAGGATGATTACTTCAGTCTTGTTTGAGTTGAGCTTGAGGCAGCTATCTTTCATCCAGGTAGCAACGTCCTTCATTCCGCTGTGGAAGTTGGTTCAGGCAGTTTTGGGTTCCTTGAGGAGGGAGAGGTTCAGTTGAGTGTCAGTGGTGGTGATCATGTTGAGTCCTTGGCTTCTGACGATGACTGCGAGGGGGGCCATGTAGACGTTGAAGCGGGTGGGACTCTGGGAGGAACCCTAGGCACTCTGCAGCTGATCTCTGTAGGTCCTGAGAGGAATGGGGTAGTCTGACTCGCTGAGTAAGGAGCGGATTCCAGTCCAGTGCCATGTCGTGGATGCCGTTGTCGTGGCGTCTCCTGCTTAGGATGCGTTGATGGCCTTCTCGATGACCTTGACTGGGAAGGGGAGGTGGGAGATGGGTCTGAAGTTCTTGAGGTCATTCGGTTCTGCGTGTGGCTTCTTCAGCAGGGGGTTGTTCTCTGAGTGTTTCCAGCTGTCGGGGAAGGTGGCGGTTTTGATGGAGCAGTTGATGGTGCGGCAAACCTGGGGGGCGATGGTGGCGGCTGCTCTGTGGAAGATATGGTGCGGCAAGGATCCGACTGGGCTCCTGAGTGGATGCTCTTCATGGTCTTTAGCATGTCCCCTGTTGTGAGCGGAGTCCAGCAGAGCACGGTCTGTTGGGGTGCAGCGTGGTTGCGTGCAGTGGTGGCGTGCGAAGTGGCAGCGTCTAGGGTGTCGAAGCTGTTGCGTGTTTCAAAGCCTACTATATCCTTTCCACAGTCTACTGCTTCACATTCAAGGTGTCCTCTAAAGAAGCTATGCTTCTGATGCCAGAGACTGATTGGCAGTTCAACTTGGCGGTTATCTTTGAAATAGAAAAAATATACTTCTAAGAAATTCTGGCTGCTGATATTGGCTTGGCCAGTGCAGTTTTCAAAGCATCCGGCGTTTGCATAGCCAATAGCATGGAGTGGCGGGGATCAAGAAAAAAGCGGTGGAACGGAGAGAGAAAGGGAGCGCACAACACAGACCCATTGTCAGAGAGAGGGAGGAAAACCTCTGGTGTGTGGGGCTGGGGAGGTACAGACGGTGTCTTGATTAAGTAGGGAGGGTGAAGGAGAGATAGGTGCAAAACATGCACTCTCAATGAGTGCTAAGTAACAAATGATGGCCATGAAAAAAAATACAAGGAATAGGTCCCCGGCACCAGCTGTGAATAGATGCGCTCAGTCAAAAACAAATGTGAAAGCCTAAATTCTCCAGAGGCTGGGAAAAACCCAAGAATAGGGAGTAAAGCAATCCAATCTGGAGCAGGAAATTGGAATGGGCTAAAGTGCCATCCAGTCATGAGTACAGTTGAAGTATTGATAACAATGCTGTCTGTGTGCAGGATAGACATCTAAAGCAGTCCACTCCAAATCTGCAACCATTGCATTGCAAACTTTAGTTGTCAACCAACATGGGAAATATTTGTGACTGACACCCTATTGCAGACTATTGTACGCTAAGGTCATGCTCACAGGGTACAGTGGGGAATGTTGTGAAAAATAAGCCTGGACTGGGCACAAGTGGTCCTGGAAAACTGGATTGCTCTGCTGAATAGCAGATCCGAGAGAGATTGCATTTATATACTGCTTACTACCACTTATGAGGCGCTGAATCTGGTTACCATCCAGGATATGGATAGAGCTATACAAACACCTACACAATAAAAACTTAGTAATACAAGAAAGGATTTGCGAAAATGACACATTTAGGGGAGAGTAAATTAAGTGATCTACTGTATCGCAAAGTAGTGACTAAATTTCTGTTTTATGTTCCCAGAGCTGTGTTTTTTTTTATTTTTTCTTCAACACACATTTTTATTAAGTCAGCAGAGAAAATAACCACATTTCGGACAGGAGAAATACAATAAAAACTGAACAGTATCATAGCATCCAAGCTGGTGACTTCCATGACAATAGTATGACATTTATAATATAATAAAATGAAAATTTCGTGCCTGTAAACGTCAGCCCTTAACATTACAACCAAGTGTGCTATGGACTTTGTAATAGTCCAGGTATCGTACCCATCAAGCCAGGTCACAAGTATCATTATTCTTTGCCGTGGTTTGTTCTCACAAGGCCTCCACATCAGCATGTTGTGGTGGAGGGGGTTCCAAAACGAGACCTCTAAAGTCTGCCCATCGCTTCCAAATTTAGGGGTGCTTCTGTGGGCAACCCCACGCTGTAAATCTAGGCTGCTCCTGACCCATGCACCAATCAAGACCTGCCTTCCACGCTCCCAAGTTAGGGGGGGGGGGGGGGGGTCCTTCCATACTCTAGCTATATCTCTTATAGCCAAAGTGATGCCCAAGAATAGCAAATGCCTTTCATAGATATTGCCCCCTATTTAGTCGGTGATGTGTAGCACGACAGGCTTCGGAGATGAGAGTATTTCCCATCCCAGTACTTCTGACAAACAGCCAGTGACCCCCGTCCAAAATCTATTAAAAGCAGTGCATTCCCAAACGGTGCGGATAAACGTGCCGTCCGTGACGTCTCATCGCAAACGTAGGGGAAGCGATCAGTCCTGCCCTCCATAGCCTATGTCTGGTAAAATAAGCACGGTGTATGTATTTGAACTGGATAAGTCTTAGGCGAGAAGCTATTGCAGCACTCGGTGGGGATTCTAGCGCCTCCGTCCCGTCATCACCATCGCGGGGACCAAGGTCCATTTGCCATCTCTCCCGGAGTGAGTCTAGTGTAGTAGAGCAATTCGTCACCAAGGTTTGGTATATCTTTGCAATCCTGTGGTCCCCTAAGTCGCCCATGAACACCTTGGCTTCTATCGGATTGAACTCCGGGAGAGATTCCAGGTGTGCAATGTATGGGGTTACAGCATGCCGCAGTTGCAGGTACTTAAAGAATTGTGAATGCGGCATAGCGAATTCCTTCCTGAGCTCTTGGAAGGACTTCAAGGTGGTGCCTCACATTACATCCCCCAAATTAGAGATACCTATGGCATCCCAGTCCCGAAATCCCAACAGAGTGGATTCTTGCGGTAGAAGGCCACTCTGAGGGGGGTCTCTCCTGTCAGTCATCCCCACCATCCCATTCTGCGCAATGAATCTTTCCGTACTCCAAACACCACGCGCGTGGCAGACGGAAGTCGTTAAAGCTCTTTTGAGGTATGTAGGGTAGTGTGTCTCCCATGAGCCACTGTTCTACCCGATACGCCGGGTCATCTCGATTTCCCGTACCACCAATCGTTCAGCACCAGGAGGTGAGACGCTGCGTGGTATGCTTGGATGTCAGGGGTTGCTATCCCCCACAGTACGTAGACTGAAAACAAGTTTTTAGCGCAACTCTAAATGCTTGATCATTCCAGAGGAAACGACTGAGCCTCAATTTAAGCTGACAGAACCAGAAGGGTGGTATCTGAAAGGTATGGTTCTACAGCTGATAAAGAAGGCGAGGGAGCATCACCATCTTAAATTGCAGACCATCCCAAAAAAGATACAGGCATATGCGACTGCGACCTCATCTCAGCCTGAGTGCGTGCCCAGATTGGGGCAATATTTTTATCCCACCATACCGATTGGGAGGACGAGAGGTGGACCCCGAGATATTTAAACCCGGTTACAGCTAGCGTCACCTCCTCCACCCAGGCGCTCATCTCCGAATCTCCTCGCAGAGGCCACAGTATAGACTTACGGGCATTCATATACAGTCCTGAGGTTTCTCTGAATATTTGCATTATGTGGAGCAATCAAAGTCTCGTCTGATGCTGCTCTAAAAGAAAGAAAAGGACGTTGTCTGCATAAAAGGCTATTCGGGCTGATATCCTACCCAGCAATTCAAATCCCTTAACCTGTGCGACACACGAGGCCAACGGTCCCATTGCCAATGCAAATAAATAAGGGGATAGAGGGCATCCCTGGTGAGTGCTGCGCCATATAGAGAAGGGTTCAGAGACCACGCCCGCCACTCTAATCAAGGCCGTAAGGTCGGTATATAGCAGTCGAATATATGACATAAGACGCTGTCCAATGTTCATGCGGTGTAGGAGGGCAAACCGGTACGTCCACCCCAGCGAATCGAATGCCCCGTCTATATCAGCCAGCAGTAATGCTGCCGGACCTTCAAGATGTTCAATCGCTGCTACGACATGTGGGCCCGCCGGATATTGTGGCGAGTAGCCCGATGAGGCATAAATCCTGCCTGTTCAGGATGAACCAGACCTGCCATATAGGGAAGGATACGGTTAGCGAGGGCTTTGGCCAAGAGTTTGGCCTCAACATTCAACAGCAATATAGGACGATACGATAAATGCTGATCTCTGGGTCTGCTGGGCTTGAGGAATACTGCAATTTCGGCAAGGCGCCAGTCTGGCGGGAACCTTTCATCCGCTAGGGCTGCGTTCACTCTCGCAAGGTAGTGGGGAATGAACTGAGATTGAAAAAGCTTTTATAATTCGCACGGGAAAACGTTGGGACCCGGAGGTTTGCCTGTGCGCAAGTCTGTAAGGGCTGCACCAATCAATCAGGGGAATTGTAAGCGTGCTACTCACCCGTGAGGGTCTCGAGGCGCTGAGGGGGAGGGTTCCCCATATCTGTTTAGCCGAAAAGCCTGGTCTTGAGAGCCTTCCTGAAGGTGTTCAGGGAGGAGGCGCTTCTGATGTCTGCCAGTAGCTCGTTCCAGGTCTTGGCTGTGATGTGAGAGAAAGATCTTCTGCATGCTCTGGCTCTGTGAATGCGCAGGGTTTCGGCCAGTGCAAGGTTGGAGGATCAGAGGTTTCTCTTTGGTACGTGGAAGGTGATTCTGGCGTTGAGGAATTTGGGTCCGTTGTTGTGTAGGCATTTGTAGGTGTCAGTGAGGATTTTGAAAGGGACTCTTTTCTCCACGGGGAACCAGTGGAGTTTTCGGAGGTGCTGTCTGAAGTGTTAGTGCCAGGGGAGGACGAGTCTTGCGGTGGTGTTCTGTATAGTCTGGAGTTTGTGGAGTAGGGACTTGTTGATGCCGGCGTACTGTGCGTTTCCATAGTCCAGTCTGCTGGTGATGAGTGCGTGGGTGACTGTCTTCCTTGACTCAGGGGGGATCCATTTGAAGTTCTTGTGAAGTATGCGGAGGGTGTTGAAGCAGCTGGATGTGACAGCATTGACCTGTCGGGTCATGGTGAGTGATGAGTTGAGTATGATACCGAGGTTCTTGACGTGGTCTGAGGTGATAGGTGGGCTTCTGAGGGCAGTTGGCCACTAGTTGTCCCATGCTGAAGGGGTGGTTCCAGGGACGAGGACTTCTGTCTTCTCGGCATTGAGTTTAAGGCAGCAGTTGATCATCCAGACTGCAACGTCTTTCATTCCTTTTTGGAATTCGAGTTTGGCGGTGGTGAGGTCTCGGGTGAGGGAGAGGGTGAGCTGGGTGTCGTCGGCGTAGGATACGATGTTGAGGCCGTGTTGTCGGACGATGACTGCGAGGGGAGCCATGTAGATGTTGAAGAGGGTTGGGCTCAGCGATGACCCTTGTGGGACTCCACAGGTGATTTCCGTCGGATCGGAGAGGAAGGGTGGTAGTCTGATTCTCTGGCTTCTGCTGGTGCGGAGCGATCGGATCCAGTCCAGGGCTGTTCCTTGTATGCTAGCGTCGTGCAGTCTGGCGATTAGTGTGTGGTGAGAGACTGTGTCAAAGGCCGCTGACAGGTCGTCGGATGAGGGCTGCGGAGTGGCCTTGGTCCAGGAGGGTGCGGATGTAGTCTATGTAGCAGCAAGTAGGGTGGTCTCGGTGCTGTGGTTGCTTCGGAATCCAGATTGGGACAGGTCGAGGATGGCGTTCTCTTTGATGAATTGTCAGTTCCCTGTTGACCATTTACTCTGCAACTTTGGCTGTGAAGGGGAGGAGCGAAATGGGCCAGTAGTTCTTGAGGTCGGTGGGGTCCGCTGTGGGCTTCTTGTGCAGGGGCCTGACTTCTGCGCGCTTCCAGTCGTCTGGGAAGGTGCTTGTTTTGAAGGTTCTGTTGATGGTGTGTTGCAGTTCGGGTGCGATGGCGTCACCAAGCTCCTCGACCATCAGGGGGGCATCTACTTCGGCGTGCGCCGTATCCGATAAGGCCTTTGGGGGTAGGTCATCGAGAAAGCGGTGTATCATGGGTTCTGTCAGAACTTCCTTGGGTGTATATAGATCAGCATAATAGGATGCAAAGCTGGATGCAATTTAGACCGGGTCCGTAAGTATTTGACCGTTCTCGCCCAGAATACCAGGTGTCGTTGGTGGGTGGGTGGAATGCTTGTTGGCATAGACTATGTAGGAGAGAGCTCGACTTATACCCCCAAAGGTAAATTCTGCTGCGGGACCCCCGCCAAGCTTGTCTGGCCTCATCGTGCAGTGTGTTGGCGTATGTTTGTTGCACAAGAAGGAGTTGGTGGCAAATCAGCTTCCCGTCCTCACCGGTGCAAAAATATAGTCCAAGCATGAGAACGAATCATGTACTGTAGAGTAGTATGTGTAGCTTTGCGCAGTCTGGTGTAAATGTCTCCATGTGTCTATCCAGCCCATGTCCTGCCCTTCTGTCTGTGATCGTGTTTCTCTAAATGTCCCCAACTCTCCACTTGGTCTCCATCTGTCCTGGGTCTGAATCAAGACATCATTCCAATCACCAACCACTATGCAGATGCCTTTGGGTACATTTAACATTATATTTTCCAGGCGCTCTACAAATGACTCCGATAATTGGGGGGGGGGGGGTGCATAAATACTGCCAAGGATAATGAGTTTCCCACATAACGTACCGGTCACAATGTATGTACCCTGGGAATCGGCCCATGTTTGTGTGCGTGTAAAGGGGACTCTTCAATGAATTAAGACCTCCACCCCACGGGAACCCCTGGTAAACCCAGCATGGAAGACCTGTATGCAGCCGAAATGGGAAAGGCATGGTGCCTTGGTACCCAGAAGGTGGGTTTCTTGTAGCAACAAGACATCTGCTGAGGCACGTTTAGCCTGTTCAAGGATAGTACCTCTTTTAACCTTGTCGAGCGCACCCCGTACATTCCAGCTGACTATCTGAAGTCTGTTAACTGATTCTAATATGGGGCAGTATATGGAGAGTAAATGTAGGACTCTGCTTAATGTGGGGGCACAAACACCATCTGCACAGTAAAATATGATACAGCACCTTTACCTAAACTAAACAATCCCATTCCCTCCCACCCCGCCCAAAACACAAAACAGCTGAATCATCTGTCGCGGTTGGGGTCTTACTGCTGCTCCAACGGGGGCAGGGCGCAACTCCAGACCAATGGATCCCCAGTGATCCCCAAACATAAGTAACGTTCTCAGATACTGAGAAGTGAGTAATGAGGGAAAAAGCTTTCCAATGCCCCAGGTCTATATCCTCAGCTATATAAAAATAATCTTTATGGTCCTGTCTCCATGTTGCGATGGTGATGAATTGTGGCGATCTTCGGTCAGTCTGGAGCTAGATGCACCCTGTGACTTTGAGCGGCGCCTCGAACGTGATCTGCGGGTCTGCTTCCCTTTAGGTTTGAGGAGTTTCTGTGCGGCCTCCCCAGAGGGCGACCCAGAATCAAGGCGTGGCGGGGTTTGTGGCCTGAGCTTCTGCCTCTCATCCGTCCAGGCGAACACCTCTTCGGGAGTATCCAAGAAGAGTGCACGCGATTTGTATACAACCCTCAACTGGGCCGGGAACAGCAGAGCATATTGAATGTTTAGGTCTCGCAGCCAACCTTTAGCGGCCGTAAACGACTGTCGGCGCTGCTGCACCAGTCTCGTGTAGTCCGGAAAGATTAAGATATGATGGGAGTCGTATTGGAGTTTGCCTGCCAATCTGGCCTGAGGGAGGACATCGCGGTCCTGGAAATTCAGGAGTCTGGCAATAATTGGTTGTGACCCCGGCAGAGGCTTTTGCATCGGGGTATGGTGTGCGCGTTCAATAATGAAGCATTGCGACAAAGAAGTCTGGGGGAATCCATCCTGCTATCCACGTGGTAAACTGTTTCATATTGTTGCCTTCGCAGCCCCCTGTAAAGCCCACAAAGTGAAGGTTATTCATTCGTGCTTTGCCTTCGGCGTCCTTCACTCTGAGCGCCAGGCCTTTTGTAATGGATTCCAAAGAGGACACTCTTTTTTTGGAGGGATGAGACCGTGTCCTCCGTAGTTGATATCCGGGTATCAGCCTCTGTTATTCTGTCTACCGCTTTGCGAAGATCCTGACTAATCAGCATAACATCTGACCCCACCGCCCCGATCTTGGCCTCCAGCGCATCTCGAGACTGTTATCGCCGCCATTAACACAGCATTGTCTGGGCCAGTGGAGGTTTGGCTTGGCAGATCTGCCGCCTGTGTCCCGGCACCCGCATATCGATCCAGCCTGCTTTGTTTGGTGCCCTGCAGCTTGTCCCAAGTCCTTTTCAGTGGTAGTAGCTGGATCCCTTCCACGTTAGTGCAGTTCTGTAGGGGCCGATAAGCGGCGTTTTCTTACCTCACTCGGTAGACACTGGAATATTATCACCTGGAGGGCGGCAAACAGTCCGAACAATGTATGCCCTCAAGGGAAGCAGGAAGGCAGGCGAGAAGGCGACCCACACACAAGCCGCATTGGGACCTAGTCCGGCCGCTTCAGCGCATAGGGACCTCCCCACCCTCCTCATGGGCGCCCCTACCCAGCAAAACTCCGCCTCACCGTGAAGTTTTAATCTGGGGTCGTCCTTCAGTGGTCGAATGGAAGGTCAGCACTACGCCAGGGAGGTTCACCCCAGGTCTCCGACTCCCTCCTGCAGCCCAGCGCATCTAAGAGGCGGGAAGACCGTCTTCGCACAAAGTCTTTAATGTATGGAGGCAGGGCACATCTAGAGCACAGCGCGAGCCACGGGCAGCGACTCCACCAACTCTTCCGTGTCTCAAAGGCATAGGGATTAAGGCCTCATAAAGCGCAGGCCAGTTTCAAGCTACCACAAACAGTAGGGGGCCGCAGCGTTCGGTTGGGTCAGAATAAAGGCACTGTCCAGGCCCTCTGCTCCACACCACACCCGCAACCACGTCAGGGGTAGGAAGGGAAAGCCCCAGAGTGAGCCCAGGTAGGTACTGCCCCTGATGTAGAGCACGAGCCTCAGGCAGGAGCATGGCAGCCCAGGAAAGCAGCCGGAGCTCTGAGACCACAGCCCATGCCAATGCAAGGTCCCAACCACTGACCTGGTAGCAGCTGCTCGTCCCTCCAGCAGCCACGAGGTACACTTGGGGCGTTGTGCGCCCCCACCAGCAGTGCAGAAAAGATCACATCGTTGCTGCGTCACTGAGCACCGCGTCTCCGGCCTCCAAGCCCGTCGGCCACGGCGTCTTCAGGGAAAACTCCAGTGCAGCTGCCCAGGGTGCGGTCGCCGCCAATCTCTATTCCTGGGTCTGTCGCTGCCGTCGATTGATCCGCCTGGCAGGTAGGCTTTCAACGATGTCATTAGAACGTATCGCCAGGTCCCGGGCCCACTGCACGCCGTCCCTGCACTGCACAGGGCCAGCAGAGACCAGAGCTGTGTTTTTGCAAAACCTTATTTCACTGCATCAAATTCCTTCATGCTGCAAGCACAAAGTTTGTGGAAGCAAAGCCGCATAGAGTGCGAAATATAGCGTAGTGATGGACATAGATGCACTCTGCTTCAAACCCGTTCAACGCACATTTTGTGGCAAGAGAAGCAGAGCTAGTACCAGGATATGCCGGTTTGGAACATCTGCTTCAGAAGACATTGTAGATTGGCACTTTGGCGCCACATTTGTATACTGGATTAAATGCGCAATGCACATGTATGAAGCCCTCATATTTTTACTGTGCACTAGATGCTGACCATCTTTGGTGCAGAAGGAGCTTTACACAATGTTTGTCTGCACACACAGCATACCTCGGCGAGAGGCAGGGGTGTAACTAACAATAGTCCCAGGCCACGACTGACGGACCCACTGCTTCCCTAGTATTGCGGTTTTAGGGCTCGCCTATGCAGCGCTTGCCTGTCTCTTCCTGACATGCTGTATTCAGGAAATGGGCTTTAAGCTCCGGCCACTTTCGTCCATCTTTTTAATTGGCTCCTGTTATTGTCCTTTGAAAATGATGGCTTTTCATTGGTCAATAGGCTTAGTAGTCCCTCTTTAGTACCACCTTTTCTGTTGTAACCTCTCATGACAACTGGCCCTCTCGTGTATGTTTTATTTACAGTCTGTGTGGATTATTTTGTTAAATGACTTTCTCCTATTGCACGCACAACATACTTTACTGCAACTGCTTTTATGTTAAGCAGCGCAGGCGTGTTTTTAGCTCGTGTCATGTTTTTTGATTCAAGAATGCTATTCACCCCCCGGAAATGGTCCAAGATATGGACCCCCTGCAACCTGTATCAAGGTGAAATATGTACCCCCCCAGACTTCACGATGTAGATGTCTCCCCTTCCCCGTGATTCCAATTGCACCATCATTTTATGCATTGATGAATCCTTGTGCTTGCAATTACCTATGCTGTGTTACTATGAAACTATGCCTTGAAGTTGATGTTTTTCTAATAAAAAGAGTTATAAAAAAGAATGCTATTCACGCTGGTCATGCCTTAATATATTTTCTTTAAAGCACCGAAGTTTTATGACTAGCTTTGTGTTATTTTTTCTTGCACGTGGCATGTTTCAGGTTACACAATAGCTGCTGCACATTTCTTTTAGTTAGGCGCGGCTCGCCCAAATCAATCAGCACTGTAAACAATGGCACCGGTGGCTTGCAGGACCTCCTCCCCGACCAGCCCCCAGGTGCCGCGCTTTAGGTTTCAGCACAGTGCCTGCTTTTCACTTTCATATTAACAGCACGGGCGCTATCTCCGACTAAAGCAGCGCGTCACGCCTGCTTCACATTTGAGAATGGCGGCCACGCCTTTAATTTTTTTTTTTTTTGTTCAATTTTGTCATGCGCGGCTCGACAATCTTTTTCAAGCACACTGGCATGCCGCATTTCAACTGGAACTATGGCAGCCACATGCCTTTCTTTTAGCATGGCTTTCGTTTTTTAGCTACTCGATGTTCACTTTCAGAAACTGATGGAACAGCGTCACCTGAAGTTGGCAGCGCTTCCCAGCAGACCGTTATGTATGCGATTTGGTAAGTGTTCATAAGTGTAAGTGTTTCATCGGGCTAATCCACACTTGCAGTCTAATCCTTCGTCGATGTTAGATCTGTTTTCCGGTCTGCGATCATCTAACTTCTTCTTTGGCTTCTCTTAGTAAAATCTTGGCATCCAGTTTCTTTGTCTACAACTTCCTGTTGTCTCTGCTTTGCATGGATTCTACTTGTTTTTATTTCATAGACTCAACATACGATGACACAACACGGCCATCAATCAAGTCTTTCGCAGCTCCCCTCCCCCCATTTCTCTGATCTAACCTTATGAAAACCCAGTACAATAGAGTTCCTTTTCACCACCAAATCGGATTTACTGACCAAAATAAATAAATGCATCTTTCATCCTCCCAATCCAACTTGACTCGCTTGGACACTCTCTCCTTTGTTCCCAATTGTTTCTTGCTTCGAACTGATGATAACCTCTGTTCCAATCTGTCTTGCAGATTATCCCATCCATTCCTCAGCAAATGTTCTCTTGCGTGGATTTTTTTCCTGACCGGAGAGCCAAGGCAGGTGGGCAATGCCAATTGGGCTTAAATAGTTTTACCCCTCCCCATCATGCTGGGGGATACTGCAGGCCATATTTCCGAGTAAATCATCTTGTTTGGACCGTCACTATTCTCAAGCCCTTTTCTAGGTCTCGTATAGGCAGCGCACATGTGCTGCACTAGGAGAGGGCCTTTAGGAATCGGTCTTCACTTTTCAAGCACTCGTGCTTGTGGCGGCATCCACCTTGCGGGAGCGCTCGGCGGAGCGGCCACGTTAATTACAAACAGAAGGCCCCTGCGTGCCGCTGCTCGCTCCTGCAAGGTGGATTCCGCCACAAGCACGAGTGCTTGAAAAGTGAAGACCGCTTGATTTTAGCCTCTTAAGGTGCGTGCTTTTTATTTGGTACTCGCTGCGGTATGAGTGGTTGCAGCGGCCAGAGAGGGAGGTGGGCTTAGTGGGCATTCTCCACATCTTCATCATTCCAACTCCCTTGTATGTCCTCTTTGATTTTGTTCATTTACATTTGCAACCCCTTTTTGGCTTTGTAAGAAATACAGGTTCCAAAAATATGCCTTCGGTATAAGCTGTTACAGGGGGTTGCCGACGAGGCCATGGGGCTGGCCATGAGCAGTGTTCAGTGTAGCAGGCAGGCGCCCATGAATTTCGTTCTCCGAAGATGGCGCTGTTGGTGAGGTTCATTGTAGCAGCTATTTCCCAAGAAATAGGGAGCACCTTTGGTAATTCCCTTTGGCTATTCTAGGTCATTGTTTTTAGAACATGCTTTCAAAGTGACATTCGCAAAAACAACAGTTGATGGACAGAATGCAGAACAATGTCATACATTCACCACAGTACAGAGATCTGGGCCTAAATCCATCGTTTTTTTGCTCGCCATTCCAGTTTGAACCCAGCCATATTCAAATCAGTCTTGACCCTGTGCCTCATGGGAACAGTCCAGCCCGAACTGCCAAGCCAGGTCCTCCCTGGACTGGAAACAAGCATCCTAGGACCGGTTTCTGGGTTTCACCCCTCTTCAGCCAGGATAGCTTGATTCCAGTGGCATGGAGAGCATGGGACTCGTGTCTGAGCATACCCGTCCCACGTTCGTCAGTCAACTGGTGATGAGGCTCCTGAGCCGTACTTAACTCATCGGTTGGGCATAAATGAATTACCTCCCAAGATTGCGCCAGTGGACAAAAGCGGTCTAGTGGTTCCAGGTGGTTACCAAGGAAAGACACGTCTCCTTGACTTTAAAATGCGTCATCGTAGGAAAACTGGTTGGTGGCGTGTTGGACGGGTTCCTGGCACCTGCAGGGAGTTGTTGCAAAAACTCTGAGTCCCGATAGACACTAAGGTGTTCATGCACGTGTGGTGATTGGGGACTGGCGTAATGTTAAGCAAGGATTTTTTTTGATCGGGGGTCTGCAGTGGTTTGTTTGCAGGCCAAGAGGGGTTGCATTGTGGATGTGTATAGGACACATACAAATATGGCTTGTGAACATGGGGGACTTTTGGGCCATTAAGCCTCCCGTACGGGGACTGCAGCATTACCTCTAAACTGATGGCAGTAGGAGTCATTGCTTTGTGTTTACAGTAGAAAAGGGATTATAAATTATCCCGAATTGACACGCCATGTTTTTATAAAGAAGGCCGGTCCCGTTTCCCAGCTACTATATCAACCAATGGTTGTGTGAAACAGTCACTGTATGCGCCTTAAGAAATAAACTAGATAAACAGAGTGCAGTGATCGAAATATAAACTATCAGTGATCTTTGTGCTGACACAGCATGTTTTTATAAATAGTGCCTGTTGGACAGGCCTCACAGACGGCTTGCTCCCTCCCCGCACGACAGGGCCCGAACTCCGGCCCCCCTGGCATACCCCCGCGACAAGCACCCGTACTCCCTCTCCCGACGGATCTTCTGCCCTCAGGACCTCTACTCATCACGGGCCCCAGCCCCACCGGCTTCCCCGGCCGGATCAAGCCGCCATCTTGGGCCCTGCACCACGCGGCCGCATGGCCTCACCTCGACCCTAACCCCGGGCCTGGCCGGCCCCGACATCCCGGCACCACCAACCACCCAGGAGGTGAGAGGACCACTTGGCAGGTCAATGGGAGAACGAAGTGTCAAGGGCTCTCCCCCGCCAAGTGCCGATCGCCCCCAGCTCCCCCAGGCACTGGCTCCACCCCCTGCTGGGTGTCTGGACACCTTCATCCCGGACCCTCCGACCTCCAAGTGCGAGGGTCCGGACATCAAAGGGCACCAGCCCTATAACTGAGGCAGCTCCGGAGCAGGAAGGCAGTTGTATCCTGTAGTCGAGAGACCCCGAGTGAACTCAACCTTGACGGTCTACTGGCGCTGCCGTAGCCCGCTCTTGTGAACCATCGCCCTGCCTGCTGGCGCTGCCGCGGCCTTCTGCAACCTTCCTCTTCCGGGGACCTGCTGGCGCTGCCGCGGCCCGTTGTAACGACCATCTTCCGGGGACCTGCTGGCGCTGCCGCGGCCCGTTGTAACGACCATCTTCCGGGGACCTGCTGGCGCTGCCGCGGCCCGTTGTAACGACCATCTTCCGGGGACCTGCTGGCGCTGCCGCGGCCCGTTGTATCGACCATCCTCACCGGGACCTGCTGGCGCTGCCGCGGACCGTACCACCTAACCCCCCAGCTCGAGGATTGTGAGCTCATCATCATCTCATCCGAACTACCTGATTGGTAAATAGACTGTCCCGCTACCCCCTTCCCTACCTTACGAGACTCTAATCGAGGGGACCCCTGAGTCCAGACCTCCTTGTACCATTCAACCGTACCTTAAATAAGTGCTTATAAAGAACACTGAACCTTATCCGTGTGTGATATCTGTCTGTGGGGGGGAAGTTACTGTTCTGTACGATCGCTGGAGACGGCTCTCCCCGGAGACCTCTCCTCCTGACCCCGGCCGACCCTCCCGGTCCGTCTACCTTTTCTAACAGTGCCGGTCCAGTTTCTCTGCCACTATATTTTAATTTTTTAATTTTACAGAGTTTTTTTATAGCGCGAACTTGCCCCGACGTGGGTATCGGAGCGCTTTACATAGCACTAGTTACGTTGCGTGAGGTTGGTGCAGTTCAGAACACAAAATCTCCTCCTGCTGTCACGGACGGAATGATTCCACAGTCACACGCACATACACACATCACACGCTGGTGGGGCCCATAACACCAACATTCATTCTCCTCAATCCATCCGTGCCTACAGGAGAGAGAGAGGTCTTCAATTTCCCTTCCGAACTACAGCTTTATTTCCCCTGGATGGAGGAGACCACATTTATTTATTTATTTATTTATCCTGACCATTCCTCCATCCGGAGGCCAATTGGATCATTTAGTTGACTAGGGATGTGATGATAAACACTTCAATTCTTATGCTAATAAAATATACATTTCAAGAAATAACCACCCGACACAGTTCTTCAAACAATCAATTTCTTTATCTAATTTAAATGTTCATGTTCAATCCTAATAAGTGCAATAATCTTGAGTCATAATTACCTATTCTGACTAATTGTCGTTCTCTAAGTCAGAATCAGGTCCTCAGAAAATCATCCGAGTCTAGCGTCCCGTCCTCTGCTGTCAGCGTCGTGAATAGCGTCGTGAATAGCATCGATCAGGGTGCGTCTCGAGATCATAGGGTGGTAACCGGTAATTTCCCTCTCTGGACTACCAATATTTATATTGAAATTTTCCATATAAAGGAAACATTTCATAATTTCTAGTCATTTCATTGGCTGAATTCAGCCCCGTCCCAAGATTTTAAGCAACATATGTAATGTTCATATTCGGATGATGTATTCAACCAGGCGTATGGGAAAATCGTTCCCAGGTCAGGAATGTATCCGTCTATTGTGGAAAAGGTGGCTTTTGGTTCCAAACTAGCAACATTTTCATCCGTGTTCAGGGACATTGGCTTCTCGCCCAGAGTAGTCTTCATGGACCTGGTACAGGGGTTCAAGGAGAGGTTGCTGCGTAGTCAGTGCAGACGCCTTCCTCTGCTGTCAATTGCATGAAGTCATGTACTTTAGTGTGGATTCAGTTGGCGGCCATCTTTTAGCAGGCCGAAATAGTCAACTTAAGGTAAAGAAACACAAAACGTAATTAATACATGGAAATTAATAAAACAATGTTACTCCCTTGCTAATACCCTTATGTGTATGCATTTATCTAGCCATATGCGACAACTAAAGCCGTTAATGCGGGTTTATTTAAGCGCAATTCACATAAACATTGCTTAAACTAAACTTATAATTTTTAATATGCGTACCATCTTAGTTCACCTATTTTAGCCATGCAAATGCATTCCCACGTATGTTCTCTTGATTAATGAGGTTGATTAGTTCATCACAGCACACTGTTTAAACATTAAGAATTTTAGTTTAGTCCTTTTAATATAAACATATATAAATGGATTGGGTATACCAAAATAATTTTATTTTACCCGCTCCAGCAAGGTCACATTCATTTTTGTTAGGCACGGGGAGATTAAGTGATTTGCCCAGAATCACAGGATGTTCAGTGTCATTGCCGAGACTCGAACCCAGTTCCTCAGATTCAAGGTCAGCTTCCCTAGCCGTTAGGCCAACTCCTCCCCAACCGTAAGGCCAACTCCTCTATATTAACCATTGGCTGCGGGAAACAATCACTGTATACGCTTCAGGAAATATATACCAGCAAAAAAAAATTAAAGAGTGCAATGATCGAAATGTAGACTGTGTGATTTGTGCAATACATGGTGTTTCCTCCCTTTCAGGCATCCACAGTTGTGCTCCCAGATACTTTCCCCCATGGCCTACTGATAGGCGCTCACCCAGGGGGCCATATGGTAAATATTACATATACATATTGCAGGTGTGGATCAGATGTGTGCAGTTATTTTTAACTTTTGTGGGATACGATCTATTTTTGTCTCGCTTCTGTCCACTGCTCTTCTTTTTAGCCCAGGTCTGGTGCACTATTGGGTGATTAATGGTCCTCATTCCCTGATGAAATTGCCCGTGAGTTGCAGTGTGGCAATGAAACATGTCGGCTGTTCATATTAAAATGGTCTAAACATGGGATTTGGTTTTAATCAGGAGAATGGGCTTAGAATAAAGACCTATGCTAGATTTCTCATTTAACTCATTTTAATGCTTTTTGAGAGGAGTAAAATGACGCTCTCCCTTTATGAAGGGCTTAACGGAGGCTGATAGGTGTGTTTTGAGTCTATACATTACAAAGGCACACATGAGTAGCACTTTTTAGGTCTCGCCTGAGCCAGCGCATGCTTTGCTCTGGTGAGACATTTAGTAACTGCTACCAAAGGCTTTTGCTGGCCTCAAGCGTGCAGTTACGCACGTGTGAACGTGCACAGCTGCCATCTGGCTTTCTGTAATGGCTCATTAAGCCTTACAGCTCGTGAATCCCCTCCTCTACCCCCTCCCTTCTCCCACTTCCTCCTCGTCAGCTTCATTTTCCTTTTCATTCTCCTCCACCCCTTCCTCTTTCGCGGTTGTGTCACTTTCAAGGCCGCGCGGCCAATGATTGTCATGCCAGGCTCAAGCGCCATGCCTTACAAGCGAAACCCCATGTGCTCAGAGCGCTGCTGCAGCCTCTCGCGCCACCTCATGACGCTGCCATCAGTTTCACCACTCACATGGCCTTCAGCTTTCATTTACAATACGTCCTTTTTTTCTTCTTTTTTTTTTTTTTTTCTTTTAAGAGAGCGTGAGAAAGTAGGACACTTGTATCTCGGTCTGTTTGTTGTCCAACTTACAGTGAAGTGACAAACAGGCGTGCTGGTGATGGGTAACTGGGTTCCAGTCCCTCTAGGCCTCACTGTAGCGCTTAGGCTGTCGCTCACCGTGGCACAGTGCGTGCGGGCATTAATGGTGGCGCGTGTTGTACGTCCCATAGTTAGCACTCTGCACTTTAATGTAAGCTGGACGATTCACACAAATGGCTGCAGGCCAGCTCCACTGCACGCATTACTGGATGTACACTTCTAGACAATGTATTGTCTAGCATAGTCTGCTCGTCTCCATCACGCAGAACTGCTTGTTACTGCTTTGCATGTCCGCGAATCGCTTTGCGACGTGGTGCAGCTCGGTAAATCGCTCCCCCCTTCTAGTGCTCACAAGGACTCCCCGGTAACAGTGATGCATGGGATCAAAGTTACATTGTACTGCACATTTTCCGATTCACTGACTGACCACACTATGCTCACTGTGTGTCTTTTTAATAGAAGACCTGCACAGTGCTTAGAAACCAAAACAAACACCTCAGGGGTCGACTTATCTGCATTTCGAAACTAAAACTCGATCTGTTAGTCACTTATAAAGGTAGATAAACATTAGATGTGTTTGTGTCAGTTGTAAAGAGTTATGTTCTTAAAATTAACAAATATTACATTAAACTTAGCTTGACAAGGCCGGCATTAGCGCTGGTACCACCCGTTGCGACAATCTCCCCCCCCCCCTCCCCCCCCCCCCTTTCCGTGGCTTTGCACATTGGTTGGAGTATATACAACAGAGCTTAAACGGACACACGACGGAGTTCTTTGTTTAAGATAGGGAGGGCATCTTTTTACCAAGCTCTGTTGCGCCACGCAGACCACCATACCACGAGTAAGGGGCATAACGCAGGTCCCGGCTGCCACGAGTTGCCTTCTCGCCCCATCTTACAGCAGCGTGCACCACACAACCCAGTGTATCCCCATATTGCCGAACTGGTGCCTCTAAACTCCCCCGTGTGCAAATCACTCTTGACCTTCATCTGTGGCCGTCGTGCCCCACAGTGCCCGGCACCGCAACTCCATCCACCCCCCCCCCCATGCTAGGAACGCCCAGTGCACTCCAACCGACCCGACCCACTCTTCTTATCCGCAGAAAACCTCCTCTTGGTCAGCCTGACACCCCGCCCCAACCTTGCAACCAGACCCTTTGCTGCCTTTACCCAAGCCACCAAAACAGCCCCCATGCCCCTCCCTTCTCGCTGCTCTCACTCAAGCTCCCCGTCTACCTCTACCCGCCTCCAATATTAACGCGTCCTTTAAAATTCCCCCCCCCCCCCCCTGTCACCACATTCCTCTTTCTAAGTACTCTTAGAGATTAATCATCAGCCCAGGATCACAGGATGTTGAGCATGCCGAGATCAAAACTTCACCAAACCATTCAAATTTGTACCCGGACGTAACTTGGCATCTAACTTGTCATTTTTACTTTGCACACAACTCCGGGCTTGTCTTTATTATGTGACCCTGATCACCATTAACCCCCCAAAAAAAATGAAGTTACCACCAAGCACAACTTTAGGTGCGTGGTCAATTGTATCGGTTTAACTTGGCATGTAACTTGTAATTTTTACTTTTTATATCACCCACTTTTAGCTTAAGCTTTTTTTACATTTCCCCATGATAGGGATGTGTATTATCATCTGGTCATATGTATCCGTAGGACAACTTTCCAGATTTAAAACTTGTGCCTCGTGTTTCCGGACTTCTACTTGTGCGCTTTCAAATTTTTCCCCCATTTTATCTTGGACTTTTTTTGCACATGATGGGGACGTGCATTTTCATGTGTTAACAATTATCCCGAGTGCAAGCTCGAAAAAAAAGCCTTTAACAACCAATAAAACTGAAGTTACCACCAAGCACAACTTTAGTTGCGTGCGCATTCTTTCACAGCAACATTCACACCTTTAAAAACATTGCAGGAAACATTCAAAACAGCGCCTATACTACAGACTTCATGGCGCCCGCCCTCGTCTTTCGTTTAACAGCAAGGTGCGTGCGCGTTTCATTCACAGCAACGTTCCCACCTTTAAAAACCTTGCAGGAAATAATCAAAAACTTCTACTTGTGCGCTTTCAAATTTCCCCCTCCCCCCCATTTTATCTTGGACTTTTTTCCACATGATAGGGACGTGCATTTTCATGTGTTAACAACTATCCCGAGTGCGAGCCGGATAAAAAAGCCATTAACAGCAAGAAAAACTGAAGTTACCACCAAGCACAACTTTAGGTGCATGCGCATTCGTTCACAGCAACATTCACACCTTTAGAAACATTGCAGGAAATAATCAAAACAACCCCCATACTACAGAATTCATGGTGCACGCACTGGCTTTTAGTATAACAACAAGACATGTGCGTATTACTTCACTGTACCATCCTTGTATTAAAATATTACAGGGCTAATAAATACTACTCCTACACTACAGACTTTATGGCACATAACGTGTTTTTTATTTTTAAAAACGTGCGTACACTAGCTTTATAATTGCACTGTTGGCTAAGTAACCTTGTTTGATCATCACATAATCTCCCCAAAAACAGTATGCCGTCTTCTAGCGCATATTAGGATATTTAACATAAAATTGCACCATGGCACATGTTGACTCCGGAAAGGGCTGGTCGCTTTATTGGAAGTGCACAGATTCACTCGGCGCCACCGCAGCGTCACTCGGCG
Source organism: Triturus cristatus (assembly GCF_964204655.1). NCBI lineage: Eukaryota > Metazoa > Chordata > Amphibia > Caudata > Salamandridae > Triturus > Triturus cristatus. The sequence goes on from NC_140591.1 coordinate 1,452,383,248, forward strand.
CCACCGCAGCGTCACTCGGCGCCACCACAGCATCACTCGGCGCCACCGCAGCATCACTCGGCGCTTCTTACACGTTTTAATTACAACTTCTCAGCATGCTGCATAGCAGCCACACTTCTCTACAGCACAGCTTAGAAACATTGGCAAAGTCAATAGCTCTACATAAACACTTAAAAGGCCCCCCAATGCATAGCCAATAGGTCTCGCCTTGGAGACATTATAAATGTTTAGTTATCCAGCACAATATAATTCAAATTAACAACAAGTGTTGCATAGCTATTCACTTAGAAAGTCCCAAAAGCGAGACCTATTGGCTATGCCAATGCTTGTTGATTTAGTCTAGGTGTTGCTTAGCGCGCTTCTGCTCGCTCCCGCAAGGTGGATGTCGCCACAAGCACGAGTGCTTGAAAAGAGCTAACCGCCTGTGCTACTTAATTTGGCGAGTGACCTTTGTTCTCATACAGCTGTGATGACGTGGCAGAAGTCTAAAATACCTACAAGTAGGGGCTACACTGTGTTTATTTTAATGGTAGTGTTCAATCATCGGTCATCTTCCCTCCAAACACACTTTATACGCAATCCACTGTTTTTCTTCTAAGAAGCTCCTTACCTCTATTTATGTGTGACCAAGGCAGCTTTAGCCGTTTAGACTACCCAGTAGTGATTCTTCAAAATAAATACAGTACATAGTACAGGGAGACTGTTCTTTAAGTTGGCCCCATGTAGCCATTGGTTTTCATGGGGTGCTCTTGTTTGGATGGGCTTGTATTCGAGGACATGGCATTCCCGGTATGATTGTGTTCAGTTAGTTCTCATTGTGTTTCGGTGAAGGGGAATTATGTAGTCCCTTAGTTTTACTGCATAGTCAAGGTGTGGCTTGTAAATGAGACCCAGCTGATGAGACCCAATGTCTTTACTTTAATGTATTTACGTTGCAGTAAAGATAACATTTTTTTCAATTCAATAGTACTTTATTTCAGCCATAAAAGCAGCAGATAAAACCACAGTTACATGAAAGCACACAATATTAAAACAATACTGCAATACAAAACTAATAAAAACCAGTATGTCTAGGCACTATTTCGAATTATAAAACTCCTTTTTATCCAGAATGCATGAAGATACTTGGAAAGTGCAAACACAATGTGACCTGCTGTGTCTGATTTAAAAATTCTGAGTGCATCTGCATATTTACGAAAGCCCAGATTTCTACAGATCGGTATAATCCAGTGCTTCCGAGCTCTGCTGTACATAGGACAGAAGAATAAAATATGACAATCATTCTCTATGTCCGTGCCACAGCCTGGACAATTGGAAACCCCAGAAGTAGACCACTTGTTTGTAAAGCTCGCTAGTGGGAGGCAACCAAACCTCCATTGGATGTAGAGCTTTCTGGCCAATACAGGGTAAATTACATTCATATAGTCTTCAAAAGAGTATGCAGTTTTTATCTCTAGGAATGAATTTACCAAAGAACCGTTACATGAGTCGTGCAACCATGCGCTGGTGCAACGAGTTCTGTAGCACTGAGTAAGCAGTTTCCCTGAATTCACACTACAGGCAGTTGCTGGGTGGTGCCACATATCTGCAAGGCCCATTGTCACTAGTTCTTGTTTGACATAGGTGAGCCAAGGAATGTGCACTGCTTTACACAGGCTCAGTATTTCCTGAAGTTCAGTTCTATATTGTAAGAGTTCAGGGGTTGACCATAACCTCCTCCAGAATCTAAGGGGTTTTATAGATAGTTCCTCCTGAATTGGGAATAGACCCAAATCAAGCCTTAGTGGAATAAGTGGAGTACTTTGTGGAAGCAATAGCAGCTGTCTCAGAAATCTATTCTCCGCTTTAGTCATTTCGGGTCTGGCAGCATGCCCCCATAATTCCCCACCATACAAGGCCGCTGCTCTTGCCCTGGATTTATAAATTTCAAGCCCTGGGCTTATGGGCCTATATGTTGAGGCATTATTCATTTTCAATGTTCCACCCGCTATTTGGGTCAGTTTGAGTTGTGATTTTAAAAGATGGGGAGTCCAGGAAAGGTTTTCACACAGTGTAACGCCTAGGTATTGAAAGGTCTGCACTCTCTCTAGAGAAACTGAGTCCAAAGTGGGAGGAGGTCTGGTGCGTGATGAGGGGTTAAAAATCATGAATTTAGTTTTGTCTACGTTGATCTGTAAACCATGTTCGGAGCAAAATTTATGAAAACCGTCCAATATGCGCTGTATCCCCATGGGTGACTTAGATAGTAGAAGAGTGTCGTCGGCAAACATTATAGCCGCGACTTTCTTACCTGCCAACCTAGGTGCATCATTTAGCACTGCGTCCAAGTAAGATATCAACCCATTCACATATAGACAGAACAGGGTAGGGGCAAGGACGCACCCTTGCCTAACTCCCTTGTTTACTGGTAACCTCGCGGACAATACTCCTTCTCTCGCACACCTGACCTGTGCAAAGTTCTGTGTATGCAGCCTCACTAATATTTCCAATAATGCATTGGGGACTCCCAGGTCCCGGAGAACAGCCCAAAGTTTCCCCCTTGGCACGGTGTCAAATGCTGAACGGAGGTCTACAAACACCATATAGAGGCTGCCACCCTCTATTATGACAGTCTTCCAGTACAACATAACTAAATGGAAGATCTGATCCGTTGTAGATGTTTTGCTCCTGAAGCCGGCCTGGTAGGGTGAAAGAATTTCATTCTCATTGATCCACTCTTGCAAACGATCTAAAATAAGTCGTGCAAATATTTTTTGGGGGACATCAATGAGACTGATGGGCCTATAATTTACTGGGAGCAAGGGGGAGCCCTTTTTGAAAATGGGTATAATCTCAGCTCCCAACCACGTGCCCGGAACTTCTGCACCTCGCAGTATTGTGTTGAATAGAGCACACAAATACGGGGCCCAAATCATTGGTTGTTCCTTAAACATATCGCCGGGAAGTTTATCTATTCCTGGTGCTTTACCCCATATCAGTTTTCCCAAGGCAATGGTGATATCCTCGTGAGTGAATTCCAGAACCTCATCCTTAGCGACTCCAGGTGTAGATGAATGTAGGGGGCAAAGATCTAAGACGGAGGTTACTGCATAAAGAGATTTAAAATGGGATTCCCAGACCCCTGCATCTAGATTTACTTCAATTGCATTACGGGGTTCAGCAGACCCTGTATTCACAATGGCCCAAAATCTCCGCGATTCCTTGTTGGTGAGTGCAGAAGCTAGATTATGCCATCTCTCCCAATCCCAGGCTATTTTTGCCTGTTCCATTACTTCCTTATAGGAACATCTCAGAGCGCGTATAATTGTACTATCGGTGCCATCCTTGATTGCATTTATCAGGTTAGTTTTTGACTTCCTGCAGGCAGCATTGTACCAGGAGGAAGGGCGGGACACCCTAGGTTTGTTAGATGGAACAATTGGATTAAAAATATCGGCTAGCGTGTCCACCAAATCCTGGTGGAGAGTAAGCAAATTCACAGATGGATCAGGATGCGTTCCTAGAGTCCAGATGTCGCTTGCCATAGTAAGGAAGGGGAGAATGATTGTATATAGACTGGAGAGTGCATCCCTCTTCTCTCGCAAATTCTCCCATTTAACCCGCCGCCTATTGTTGGAAATAAGGCCAGGGTCGTTGGGCACTTCAGTTAATCTCCTTGAAACATGGGGGGGATTCCATCTTTAACGTCAGGGCGTTATGGTCGCTATCCATCCTGAACAGTACCTCCAGATCCACAATCTTTGGCCATAGCCTGGTCTCGACCATAACATAATCTAAGTGGGATTCGTGGTCTTTTTTGTTGTACGTACACCTAGAGGGAGTATCCGAGGGCTTCCTACCATTAACCGCCCTAACCGAGTTGTGGAGGGTTAGGGACATGATCTGCATGGCCAGTGGAGACCAAGCCTTTGCAGGAGCAGAATTGCAAGGAGGGATTCCCCAAAACTCATCCTCTTCCATCAATGTCCCCTCATTCATCCCTTTTAAGGGCTCATAATGGCAATTGAAGTCGCCTGCGATTACATACTGAATTTCCCGATTTAAAGAGTCGAGAAAAGCTGATAGTTCCCTGATAGTTCTGGATTCCTTTGCCAATGCGGTAGGACGAGAGTAAACATTAATTACAGCTAGTTTAAAGGAAGAAGGCCATGTCATTAAGACACATAAAATGTCATCAGAGTTGGTCTGAATTAGTTCGACCTTGCAGCCCAGGTGGATACCAACCCACGTGGTCAGACCGCCAGAAGGGCGGCCAATGCCTCCCCAGCGTGCCAAGATATTAAAGGCCACAAACCCCAATCTGTGGGCTTCCTCCCTGGCCCAAGTCTCCTGAAATAGAATCACATCAAAAGTATCAACAAAAGTGCCCCATTCTGGGCACTCTAACTTGGTACTTAATCCCGCCACATTCCAAGATGTTATAGTCATGTGCTGAACAAGACTCAGGGATGAAAGTAAGGAATCAGGCGGGAGGGAATGACTGTTCTGATGGTTGGATTCAGTGGAGTACGAGGGAGCAATGCTAGCATTATCTAATTTTACTGGGAGATGTTGCTCACTAGTACTACGGCTAATTCTCTCTGAGGGCGAGCCAGTACTAATCCCTGCAGAGTGGAAAGGAAGCGCCCAATTGCAGGAAAGCGTATTACCTTCACGTATTACCTCTTTCGGATCAGGGTCCTGGGTTCCATCAGTTACCCTAACCAGTCAGTCAACCTGATCTAAATGGCTAAACCTATTATAATGAAGGGTAAGAGGCCGTGGCAAGGTGTGGGCATCTCGCCTTGTCTTCCCACCTCCTCCCCAACGGGAATAGGGTACATGGGTCCAGTCAATTTCCTGCCGGATCAGAGATTCACTAGGATAGAAGGATGTAAGTGGACATACTACAATTTTGGTTTCTAAGCGGGAAAATCCCCACTTGCAGATATAATCTACTGTTCTAGGATCCCTGAAGTTGACTATGACGCAGTCACCTTGAAGGGTTTTTGGGGTGTGACCTATCCAACCCACCCTTCTGACCATAATAATCTCACTTCTAACGTGGGGGGCAGGGGCCTATGGATGCTCAACCATTGTATGGTCTTATTCTTCAGAGAATTAAAATCCTCCGTAGTATCTTCGCTATTCTCAGGTACCCCGGTGAGTATGACCACATAAGGGTTTGCTTCCCGGGGTAAATCAATTGTCGTAGTGAGCCTAGGTACCTCTCCCTTACCTCCCCTCCTCATCGGTCTTCCAATAACACTGTCTTTTGTCGCAGGGGCCATTTCTGGATTATTGGGAGCTGAGTGTTGAGTAACAGAGGACCTAGCTTCGTGTTGTGGTGGAGGGGAATTAGGGATGTTAACAGAAGCTGCCTGTACTACTACAGGACAGTTGATCAGTGGCTGAGTGTTTGCACAGTTAGGAGCAGCAGCATGTATTAACCCATCCATCCTACTATTAGGAATGCAATTGCAGGGGCAGTGCAATTGTGCTTTATTAGTAGCATTACCAAAAATGCCCTTAATATGTGTCTCAAGCAATGCCAGGTGAGTTGCTATATTGTCTAACCTTTTTTCCAAGGGGACTAGTAAAGTGTGCAACAGTGAGTTTAGTTGCAAAATTGATAAGGCTCCGTCAGCTTGAAGCGAGGTGGTAGGAGGAGCACATACCTCATCCGAAGGTACCCCGGAAGGCTTTGCAGGAATGGATTCTGGGTGCAGGGTACAGGTCCCATTATCTTCAGTGCTCATAGTGGGGGTCTCAGAGGTTATATTTTCCCGGCGTTTTACTGGTTTAGATCCCCCAAGATTAGTTCTTTTGCCGCTAGGAGCTTTGGGCTTGATTTTGGGGAGCGTCCCCAAAGTGTTACCCTTCTTGTTTCGCAGGGTCGGTCCAGAACTCGGCACTGGAGGGGATCTAGCTTTCGGTGATGTTGGCAGGTCATCACAACTCATAGGATCACTTTGTAGTGTATCATCAATGAATTGGGTCAATGGGAGTGTAGTAGATTTGGGACCTGTACAGTTGGAAGTACCCTCCATAGCTCGAGGGGTGCGAGCAGATGCAAAGAGACCCAGAGATGATCGTCTAGCCAGGGCAAGATCCTGCGAAACTCTACGTTCCATAAGGACGATGCCCTGGTCGATCACTGAATTTGCTCTAATTATAAAATTATCTAGAGTACCAGTGAGATTAGCATTGTGAGCATAATTCCTGCCCTCGTTGGTAGCCATTGCACTAAAGGCAAGAGTTATAAAAGAATAGTGATGAAACACCCTCAGCTATAGCAATCAAAAGCCTATCAACCGCTATACCCAGGCGGCCAACAAGGTACATACAATGTATATATGGAAGCCCAATGAAAACATACACTTGAGTCCGTAGATGGAAGGGGGATGGCCCGATCCGGTCTCTCTCGGGCTACAACGGGCCCGCCCTTGGCCCGGGCTTCGCGCTGCGCTTCGTTCCGCGCGCGTTCCGCTAGCGCGATGTAAGTGGGCCGTATTTGTCCGAAGAGGTGTGAAAGGGGGAGGGCCAGGGAAGAGGACCCAGCTGCGCCAATGTTGCTCCAGGCGCTGAGGAAGCTGGTCCTCGCAGTCCCGCCCTCCCTGGAAGCGGTGATTTAGATGAGGCGTGAAAGCAGCAGCGATGATTAGTCCAGCGTTTCAGGGCACACAGAGTTCTCCCAGCGGCGTTTCAGGGCACACAAAGATCTCCCGCTCCACGAATTTATATCGCCGAGCGGCTCCCGCGAAGCGGGGGCCGCGAGTTGCTGCGTTTAACAAGGGGGAGGGCCAGGGAAGAGGACCCAGCTGCGCCGATGTTGCTCCAGGCGCTGAGGAAGCTGGTCCTCGCAGTCCCGCCCTCCCTGGAAGCGGTGATTTAGATGAGGCGTGAAAGCAGCAGCGATGATTAGTCCAGCGTTTCAGGGCACACAGAGTTCTCCCAGCGGCGTTTCAGGGCACACAAAGATCTCCCGCTCCACGAATTTATATCGCCGAGCGGCTCCCGCGAAGCGGGGGCCGCGAGTTGCTGCGTTTAACAAGGGGGAGGGCCAGGGAAGAGGACCCAGCTGCGCCGATGTTGCTCCAGGCGCTGAGGAAGCTGGTCCTCGCAGTCCCGCCCTCCCTGGAAGCGGTGATTTAGATGAGGCGTGAAAGCAGCAGCGATGATTAGTCCAGCGTTTCAGGGCACACAGAGTTCTCCCAGCGGCGTTTCAGGGCACACAAAGATCTCCCGCTCCACGAATTTATATCGCCGAGCGGCTCCCGCGAAGCGGGGGCCGCGAGTTGCTGCGTTTAACAAGGGGGAGGGCCAGGGAAGAGGACCCAGCTGCGCCGATGTTGCTCCAGGCGCTGAGGAAGCTGGTCCTCGCAGTCCCGCCCTCCCTGGAAGCGGTGATTTAGATGAGGCGTGAAAGCAGCAGCGATGATTAGTCCAGCGTTTCAGGGCACACAGAGTTCTCCCAGCGGCGTTTCAGGGCACACCATTTTATTTGCTGATTTACATGCAAGTGCGTGCAGCCTGGGTCAAAGACTGTTCATTGATCACACGTGGATGAATTTTTTCACTTTGAGCGCAATAGTTGTATCGAATGCCATAAATTCAACATGTTAGGACAGAGGCTTAAATGCAACAAAAACCCAATCCCTTTGTGCAAAGTATTAACTATAATATTTTGCTGTGTGTGCCTTTTAAGAACACCAGTTAAAGTGCAAACGTTACCTTCTGACTCGATTTTATAATACTACTTTGAGAGTTCTTCTGCCTCTTAGCTTACTTAGGGCACTGTGGTCCAAGATATTTTGTGGTAAGATCTTTTTAGGACTGCTTTTGGCAACACGTACTGCTAAATAGCACATGCTTCTCTGACGCAAAAGCAGACACTTTGACTTTACCAGTGCTTGTTTGAAATAAACTGTTCAAGAATGTCCCATCTATCTATCCAGCTGTCCATCCTTTCAATCATCCTTCTCTTCCTCCATCCTTTCACTCTTCCATCCTTTGTCATCCATCCTTGTACTCAATCTAGCCATGTTTCTTTTCACTCATCACCCATTCTTTCACTCAGCCATCCATTCATCCATCCTTTTGCTCTTCCTTCCACCAATCACCCAACCATCCAGCCACCCTTTCATTCATCCATTAATCCATCCATCCTCTGTTTCACTCACCAACCAGTTTCTCATCCAACCGTTCTTCCAATTATCCTTTCCCTCATCCATCCTTCCATCCACCCACACTTTCAATCCATCTGTCCATCCTCCCTTTCACTCACCCACTAAGGGTAGAATGTTCTAAATTAAACAAGCATTGGCATAGCCAATAGGTCTCGCCTTTGGGTCCTTATGAGTGTTTAGCCATGCAACAGTTGATGTTATTGCACCAAGGATATTGTACTGCATAACTAAATACTTGTAAGGTTCCAAAGGCGAGACCTATTGACTATGCCAATGCTTGTTATTTATATGTGCCCACTTGTACTTGGAACATGCACTGTTTACTCTTTAAAGAAGCATTTGCAATGCAATAGGTCTCGCGTTACTGAAAGTTTGAGCAATTGGCGTTGCAAATAACAATGCAATGCCAGTAGCTCAAACTTTCAGTAATGCGAGACCTATGGCACTGCAAATGCTTGTTACTACTGAGCCCTAGTGGAAGGGGTTTCTTGTTTGCTCTAGCGCCACAGCGCCCCTGCTACACCACTGGCTTGAGGCATACATTGGGTGCACTCGCATCACAGCATACAACAGTAAATCGATGAACACAGATGTGCACAGCCCAATTGTCCTTTCTTTTCACCTTTCCCTTTCATTGCAACTACTGCCTGGTAAAGGGACCGGGTTCACAATACCATTTAAAGGTGCCCATTGTGTGGCGGGCATTGATAGAAATTATGGGCAAAAACAAAGACAACACGCCTCCAACCACACACCCTGTATGGTGTAGCATGCTACCCATCAAGGCAAATGCTTCAGCGCCCACATGTGGTAGTAAGCACTATATAAATATTGCAATACAATACTAGTACACGAAAAAATGTGGGGTTTCGTTTTTGAACTGATTACTATAATTTCCCCTCAGTAACCAGTTGTAAATACACCTTACATGAGACCAGACTGAAGTGTTCATGGGTATACATTCTCCTGCTGTTTGAATTCTGTTACTTTTCAATGTAGTAGACACCATTCCAGTTGCTTATCTAGACTTTTAACTACTAATTTACTTAAGAATTTCCTATCCATTCAGACAAGTGATCTGTGGCTCTTTCAAAAACGACCTTTCCCAGCTACCTGCTTGGGAATAAAGCCATGCACCATTTGAAAACAAGAGGGTGGTGGGTTCTCCCCTTAACCGAGATCAAAGAAAATCTCCTCACATCCCAATTGAAGTCTGAAATGGTTTATTGACAAAAGAAAAATTAGTGTTCTGTGTTTCAAAGAGTTAATCAGCCAGGTGTTCCCCGGCAAAGGTCAATAGAGGTAAACTTGTGGAAAGAAGACCGTACTCACATTTATGTTCTGCTCTATCAAAATTTCTAGTAGTAGTCTCTTGAAAGGAACATAAGTTTTCAAGGTGAGCTCACGAGAACTAGAGAGAGATCTTCAAATAGTGCCAAAAATGTAAACCGTTTTTGGTTGAGCAACCACATCTCGAACTTTCATACCTCAGGATCCGACATGAGGCTCCAACTCAGAGACAGGCTCTTTGTGTGGGCAATGTTCGCTCTTGCAAAAACAAGCAATGATTGAACTAATACAGGTTAGTGCATTTTTGGTTTTCACACAGGCTATGAGCAGGTCCTGCGTTATTAAAAAAAAATTTTTTTTAAAACAGCAGAGGGACTATGAGGTCACGCTGTGCTAGAGTTCTAACACCGATGATGCTTCTCAAGTTTTGGCAAAATAAATTTTCCCACATATTTATATGCATTAACCAAAACAAATGTACTTCTTAAAAACGGTGTCATTCTTGTTTGTTCCCACTTCTCCTCCAGTAAAAAAAAAGTGCACCATTGGTGTGAATTGAAATGTGTTAGGTCGAAATAAAGTTTAACTGAACTGAACTGAAATGGGTGAGGTGAGTTGGTGAAAATACAGATTGGTCGATGTGGTTTATCACATTCCAGCAATGTTACACAACCGATGTCTCTTAATTTTTTCAGCCTGTGATGCTGTTTTTGATGCCAAAGTGCAACATTTCAAATGACACACCTGGAGAAATCCGAGAGAGTGTGCTGTGGGACCAGTAAAATAAATGCATCCTCAACCCCTTCTCTTCCCCCGTCTTGGAACCTGCCCTTCTGTCCATGCGGTGTGTAAGCACTGCCTGTCTGCTGGCGGAGCTAGTTTAATAGCAGAAGTTCATGTACTGTTCAAGCAATAATATATGTATTTAGAATCGTACTAGTCCTGATCCCTCGTTCCAAAGAGATACAACTAATCAAGCTTTCAGATTTGCTGTGTGAAAGAAAATAAACGTTTGTTTTTTTGTCTTTTTCCTAGACCTCGGCAATTGTGCAGCTAAATGTCGGGGGAGAAATCTTCACCACTACCGTCAGCACACTGAAGAAATGCCAGGGCTCTAAACTCTATGATCTCTTCAGTGGACAGCCCAAGTTGAGAGTGGATTCAGAGGGAAGATACTTCATAGACCGAGATGGAACATATTTTAGGTATATCCTCGAATTCCTTCGTAGCAACGTGGTCCCCACGCAGTTTGTGCAAGATGTTTATAGGGAGGCCTTGTTTTATGAGATCGACCCTTTGGTGAAGCAGCTAGAAGACTCTCCGTTGATCTTTGGTGAGCAGGTTGGGAGGAAGCAGTTCTTGGCTCGGGTGCCCAACTATCGAGAGAACATTGAAGTGATGATCCGTATCGCCAGGGCTGAGGCAGTGGCCTCGCGACACTCTAACGTGATTGTGTGCATTGTCAGGACTGAGGAGGATGCCAACAAATGTCACGATGCCCTGAATACACTTGACACAGATAAAGATTCCGTGGTGAAGTTTGGACCCTGGAAGGCCTCCCCGTCCGTTTTAGACCTATTGGACTGTATTAAAATTGACATTGAGGCAAAGGGCTACAAAACGTTGTACCAACCTCATGTGGCAGATAAGGGCTTCCGTTTTAAATCCTACGACTTCTTTTACAAGTTTCTGTTTACATGGTGGTAACGGGCAAACAAAGGATTATAAGAAGCAGCAGAAAAGCTAATTTTGGCACTCTATATAGCAAATTTTACTGTGCATGTCTGCGTAGGCAATGGAGGAATACCTGTGACCAGCCAGTTTACCTGTCACAAGGACTTTGTTCCATCGCATACTTTGCAGCAGGCCAAGCAATAAGCAACAGTGGTTTACCCTGTTGAACGAACACGGAGTCCATCCGTTGTCTGTTTCTAGATCCATAAAAACTGTTTAAAAGGCATACAGGGCTCCCTTGAGTTTAAGGTTCAACTTAACTGTTGTGACTTTGCAAAAGATGGATATAGAAATTGTGCAATTCAAATAATGCAACTGATTTAGGAAACTCTAAGCTGAAGGATGTAGGCTGTATTGACACTCGAGTAGCGTAACCCAAAAATTAGTGCGTTATGGAATCCTAAATAAAGGTTATTCCCATCGGAGGTTTCAAACGTTTTGTACTGGAATTTTAATGATCAGTCACCCGGACAAGTGATCACGATGTGAGTGCTGCAACTGCCATGTAATCAGTATTGCTTAGAAGTTTAACACAAAACCTTTTGTGTGTACATACTTTATATCCCTGTGAATGTGGTATGTAGAGAAGTGCCATGTCCACCATTATTTATACTCTGTAGCTATGAAATTGGAATTTTGCATCAATAGGAACCACTCACAGTTCTGAAAAGCGAGTGTGGGCCATGCCTTTTACTATCAGTTGACAAACTTGGCCACAAATCAAGATAAGCACAAGTAGGCCGAACCCTATTACTGGTATTTTTAGCCTCAGACTGGCTAAAGTTTTTAAAGTATGCCCTCCTTTCAAAGGTTAGATAGTCAGCTATACCCATTTACCAGGAGGATACAGGACATGCAGTTGTCCAAATGATGAACAAGTTAAACTGCCAAAGATTTATTTTCTTACTTTTAACCAGGAGAAAAGCCCCAAACATTTATGGACTACCTGCACCTGTTACGTTGTCATGCTTTGTATGTTCTGTGAAGAAAATGAGTACCAATCTCCAATGGTGGTAACTAACCTGCAAAGGAGTGCAAAAATTGACATAGAATCGTTTTTATTATCTGAACCGCTGCTTTGTCTCTCATATCATGAAAATGTGCATTTCATGTGTGATCTCAACCTGTCATGGTGCCATAACTTAATTAGAAAACAAATGCAGACTGTGTTGCCGTGTTTGCTAGTTGATTTCGTACTCTTGCATTGTTCGGCTACTTGGAATCCAGTATTGTCTCAAACGATGACATGATTGGTTGATATTCTGTAAAAGTGAGGGCAGAAATGGAGTTTACATTTGTTGTATGTAGTAGTAAGTGATGCATTCTTGAAAAATGAGCCACAGAGGTTTCTGTAGCAAGAAACTGTGTACATGAAAAATATTGAAGTGGAAAAGGAGGCACACCTTAAAAACAAATAATTGAGGAAGAGGTTTTGTTTACTCATGGGTTCAGCTGCAGAAAAATGTACTTCTGGGAGGAAGAAATCTTTCAAAGTTTAAACTGTCTTTTGATTAAAAATGTTTTTGTGTGTTAGATTGACTTCTCTAATTTATCTATTGGTTTCTTGTTTGAGGCACACGTTTGAGAAATATAATTATGTACCTTCTTAATTGTGAAAAAGGAAAGAAATTGTCCAAAGCAATGCCAGCTTCTGTAGAGTGTGAGAAGTGCCTGCTCGGTCATTTGCTGCTTTATGCATTGTTGGCAAAGTATTATACCTCTTACGTGCCTTGTTTTCCTAATTGGTAATGTGTACATTTGGATGCCTTACTGTTTATTTGACCTTATCTGCAACCAAGGACGTATGGCCAATACAAAGAGGCATGGAGCCTCATTGAATACACCACACAGTGGCCAAAAATGAATGGCCTCCAAGTGTGAATCGCGGTGCATTAAAGCAAGTTTTGGCCAAACTGTCACGGCAGTCCAGAGATATTACAGTAACAAATATTCAGACTACCTTTTCTGTATTTGTTGAGGAGAAGGAGCGATGGCTGCCAGTTTAGGCTGCTTTATCCACAGGAGTTGGAAAATTTCAATGGTGGTGAGACTCGAGGCAGCTTTCTTTCGGAATGGATGCAACTTTTAGAATTAGCCATAGCTCCGTCTCTATGTGCTCTTATAGATCAGAGCTGGTAAGCACCGGTGAAACCATAGGAAGAAAGACACTGGACTGCCCCATTAAATGGCATGCAGCCATGTCACGTCTCACCTTCCTCTTAATGTTGTTGTCCAGCATAGGAGTGTTTTTTGTCCAGAGTACATTTGTGACTGTTTCATATGTGTAGCACTACATTTCACCTGTTTACAGCATTGGACGTAGGCGATCTGTTAGTGGACCAAATGCATGACCCAACGATAAAAATATGGTATGCTAAATAAAAGTGTAACAAAGCATCTCCACCATTTACAGCAGGGTGTCTCAAACCCCTGAGGGGAGACGCCAGAGAAGTTGGTAGAAGAAGACTGTGATGGGTTTGCCAATTGAGTCCAATTCTTCCTATCAGAAACCCTAATTAAATTAGTAATGTGGAAAATGCAGGAAGCAGGCAAACATAGTTGTTACTCTTTGGTTGCAAAGAATATGCACAGCCAGCTCGTGCGAGTTGCAGCTCATCTCTGAATTTGGCTATACATGACGCTTTTGCAGGTTAGGAAGATCAGAAAGTACAGGGGTCGGCTAAATTTAATTTGTCTAACTTGGCCTGAAAGTGTTGTAGAAATAGTTTAGTACATCTAGTTAATGATAAGCGGTTGATGTCTTGAGGATCAATGCTGAATGAACATTGTATGGAAAGCCGCATCATATGACCATGACAAACCTCAGAGTTGGTCGGGGAGAAGAGCACGATTCAGTGTCATATTGTAATCTGTTTGTATGGTTTACAAGTCGTGGTGGCCAACGTATGGTCCAGGAAGGGTGGCTCCATGCCCAATTAAAAATAAATATCCACATAAAAGAAATGTGCATACAAATCCATCTAACTAGGAGTCACTTGCATAGTTGGTGGTTATTCAGAGAATCTGGCCTCAATTTGACCCTCCTATATCTGCATTAGATAGAAAGAAGCCTAGTGACAGCCAACATTTTGCCTGTATGAACGGTGCCGTTTAAAAAAAAAAAAGTGTCCTCTCCAAAGGATAATGTTTGTAATAATCTTAATATTAAAAGCAACTTGATGAAGTTCACTAATTAGCATGAAGATGGGCTACTTAAATGTACTTACTTTGTGTTTGTACAGTTGACATGCCAAACAAGGACTGTCCGATATATGAAGTATACTGTTTATTGTTTTAATTAAAATGTACATGATTATTCTTATTTTTTTGTATTAAAAAGCTGCCTTCCAACTTTGGCAAAACCTTATGGTGCTTAAAAAGTATTTGGAGCTTTTGTACAGGTTTTTGTTCAGGGAAGTGAAGCAAATAAAATAAAGTCGTTTTGAACGTTCTCCACTTTTTTTTGGTGCTTTATATGTGATATATTATGTCAGATAATGCTCAGGATGTGCCATATTCCTTCTAGGGTTTGGTTCAGAACACCAATCAAATACACCTGAATCAAGAGCCAACAGGCGCACAACCCCCTACTTTTTCTTTTCTTTTTAAACCTATATTCATTGGCATTTATAGTATACAATGCATGAAAGTGAAGACACGTCGGTATACATGAAGCATCAGGAGGAGCATGGCAAGTGAGTGGAATTCAAGAATGATAGTGTTTAGCCATGCAGAGACAATGGAAGTATCTCTCCATGCGGGACCAGGATAAAAAAAAACAAGCATTTACAATGCAATGGTCTCGGCATTGTTAAAGTTAGAGCTATTGGCATTGCTCGTGACATTATTTTTGTATGTTGTTTTTAAAAGATTTAAAGAAACGGCATTTATTTACAATGTCAATAGCTTAATCACTCTCAAATGCTCCTGCAAGGGAAACGCTTTGTGTGCTCTCGCACTCCCCCCCCCCCCCCCCCCCCCCCCCCCCCCACTTGTAGCGCGAGGCGCGCGCTTGTTTAAACTAACGATGTGTATATTCACAAAGCGCTTACAGGCTGTGAAGTCAAAGAGCTATGAACACCCACCTCTGCGGCCCCCTTCTCTTCCTAAATCCAGTGTCTATTTTTTTGCAGGTTGATATAGCGCAACCTCTACCCGAAGGTATTGGAGCGCTTTAAATGACCACCAGTTACCTTTCACAAGACACATTCTTTTTTTTTTTTATAAACACAGGAAGATTAAGATATCACAGGATGCTGAACCAAGGCCAACACTCAAACCCTGTGCGTCAGCTCCAAAGTCGGCTGCTCTAGCCCTAAGTCTACGTCCTCTGTTTGAATTATAGGACCCACTGACCTGCCTCTTGACCTCGACCACTTAGGAGACTTTGAAGGCGAATTTGTTTAAGTTCTCGTGTGCCCTGATCCATGCGTGAGCAGCTCGCCGAGTTCAGGTTTTTCGCTGTGCCTTCTAAGACTTGTAGCCCTACTTTTAACTCATTCTTACAGGAGAATTATAAATCCGAACCTGTAACAAAAATACAATCTGGGTAGGATTAACTACCCTCGCAAGGACCAAGGAAACTACACGACCCATCATGCATCTGAGCTCACACTCATCATGTAAGCCGAACGCGTTGCCCCGAACAGTCAGAGGTTGTTAACTTTAATCTCCCCCCCCCCCCCCCCTCACAAGTACTCCCAAACGTTCCCTTCCCACCACAGCCGCACCACAATCACTATGTCTGCCAACTTCAGTGCTGAAAGGAGGTGCAGTAAAGGGGTAAGCTCAAAGATGCTAGATCTGCCGGAGAGAAAAGAACCAATGTATATGTATGCTAACATTGTGAATACAATCCTCGAGACAAATAAAAGCTAAGATAATACAATTATAGAGCATTTATTTCCTCCCTCCCCCGCCCCTTTCATGGTATCATCTAGATTGCTGTTGAACAGTGGAGGGAGTGAGTAGAATGTCCTTCACATTAGCAGCCTCGGAAGGATTAAAGGCTGTCACCTGCAGGACTATTTTTATCGACCTCGGAAAGATGACATGCGTAATTTGAATTATGATATTAATTATCTCCTAGGCCACTCGAATGACGCAGAAAGGGAGGACTAAACTAGGAGGCAAAAAAGGCAACTATGCAGTATAATGAGGCACTTTTTTATTATAGTATTGCTTCATTATTTTGTGTTTTTTTAATACTTTCTAACACTTTCTGGCCAAAGATTTGACCTCATTGGTACCAGTTTAACAACCAAATACGGTCATAAACAACTGAAGGATGGATAACCAGTCAACCTTTGTGGGTGGCATTCTATTGTGCGGGAACAGGGGTCGCCACATATTTAGTAACGTTTGATGTGATTCAGCTAGATGCATTGTTTGGTTAAAATCTGCAGATACAGCAGTGGATGGATCAAGTGGCAAATGGGGCAAATCTATAATAATGTGGAAAACGCTGCGGCTGCAGAATCGCATAATTCAAGTGGCCCTGATTATATAGATCTCCGAAGGATAACCGGTTGAGTTTCACATATGGCTGTAAATATATCGACCTCGTAAGGATTGCGGCCTAGATCTGCCCAATCATGACAGCCTGGGTTTAACGGTACTCTTTGCAGTAGGGTCCCAACACACTGAGCTGCCTTTAGAGGGGTGACCTATAGCGCCTTGCCCATCACACGAGGGCACTGTGGGAGGTGCCAAGACTTGAAGGTTCGCCACCGCAGCACCTCATGAATAAGGCACATCCTCCTGGCCTGGCAGAGTCTGGCGGCTTTTAAATTGCATCAGAAGCTTGTTAGCAAACAATAGAGCGCACAAGGGGCCGGGAGGGGCCGCGGGGGGTGGAAATGGCGCTGTAATTGGATAGGGCGGATGCACTGTACTTAAAGGTAGGGGGGAGGATCCGTGTCAAGCACCGGTACTGTGCCATAGCTGAGAGCTTCACAAGGCTAACTGCAGGGGAAGAAGAGTGCACCTGTGGCACCCCACACACTCACCTCGCACTCCCAGCTGGACCCTTGCGGACCCAGGGGTGCCAGGGCACCGCGCCCACTCTTCAGCAGATCCTTTGTTCTCCACCCGCTGCAGCGGAGGGTGCAGTGCACAGAGGAGTCAAGGGCGCATAAGGAGCGGCGCGGCAGGGACGGACCCTTGGACCTCCTTTCTGCAGCTCAGCCAGCACCGAGGACATCCTGGGGTACGGGGGACCCCAACAGTGCGGCTCCAGTGCAGGAGGATGCAGTCTTCCAAGATAAGGCTTGATATTGGAGCTTAGACCGTTCCCGGGGAATCCGGAACTTTGCACCGGGAGTTAAAGTGGTTTGCGCAAGATCACACGGTTGGTGTCAAGTGGAGAAACCAGGATTTAAACGTGTTATGGTTTGTGACCTGAGTTGGAAACTTGAACATCAGAGCACAAGCTCCAGGTTGCGAGGATAGGGCAGCGAGAGCCATGAACACCGTCGCCTTTCTCCGAGGCGAAGCAGAAATGCCTCGGAGAAACGCAGCGGCGGTTTCGGATTCGGGGGCGTGTTTTTCTTTTCTCTCCTCTTGCCATTGGCTGGAGGAGAGAAAAACACGCCCAGCGAAAAGTAGCGAAAAAACACGCCCCCGAATCCGAAAAGGACGGGGCTTGTTTTGCGAGACAAAGACTCTTCTCCAATGGCTGGCCAGCATTTAAGAGGCCAGCCAATGGAGGAGAGAAGAGGGGCGGGTTCAAGCCCCTCTTCTCCAAAACATTAAATCTCGGAGCGAGACTGCGCAAGCGCAGCCTTCAAGCCGAGACCTAAAAAGGGCGTGGGTAAAAAGTGGAAAGAAGAGCACGGAACACGCCCCCGAATCTGAAAAAGACGGAGCCTATTTGGAGGGACGGCTCTCTCCTCCAATGGCTGGCCTCCGTTTAGGAAGCCAGCCAATGGAGGAGAGCCAAAAAGAGAGGCGGGCTAAATAGCCACTCTAAGCATCATAAGATCTCCGGACTTCCGGTTCTGCCTTCAGCAGACCGGACGGTCCCTCGACCTAAAAACAACATAGCAGTCCCATAGCGAAAGTAAATCTGAGCAGTGCAGACCAACACAGATCTCATACACAAAATTCATTGCTCCCTCCCCTTTCCCCGCAGTGTCCCATCCAGAGCATGGCCGGCACCTCTAATTATACAATGCCTCAAAAATTGTGATTGTCTATTTCAAAGCACAGTGTCACTCAGACTAGTACTTAAGAGCAAGATAAAGGAGATGTGTTGAGGCAGACTCCTATAAAGTAGAAAAACAAAAAAAACAACCAAACCTTCTCATGGATCCCTCAAATTAGGTAATACAGAGAAGGTAGAGTATTGTAAAGGGAGAGGTCAGAGGGCCACACAGTGGCCAACTGGGTGGGGTTGGTGGGGCTGTGGGAACAATAGGCATGAGTCCAGTGGGAGGAGGGAAGGCACAGAGGCACACACCCAACAGGTCTTTAACCAGAAGGGGGTTGCATGTCAACCGGGGGCACAGCAGTCCATCTCTCCTAGTGTAGGCTCCTTCCCTCATCAGTGTGGTTCCCGTCTCTCAGTCGGTCCCTTAGGGCCCTCCTCTGTGTCTCCCTCGGGGTGCTTCCAAAACTCTAACTCCTCCATCCACAATCCTGCTATCGGCTGCCATCATACACATCAGGCGTCCTCCCTAAGTAGGGCACTCCTCCGCGCTAGCCCACACCGTAACATCCTTCACCCAGGTCATACCCGCCGGCCCCACTGTGGACTTCCAGGCAATTGACAACCTTCTCTTGGCCAGTGGCAGGGCCAAGTCCAGGAACCTAGAACCCACCTTCCATGCCTAAGGCCTAGGAAACAACCCCAATAAACAGAACTCCAAAGTGTAGGCCAGGGGGCAGCCTAGTGTGGTATTTAGTGTACGCATCACTGTCTCTCAAAATGGTCGTTTATCCAGCTGAATCCACCCAATGGAAGTGCAGGAGCTTAAAGGGGGGTTCCCGCAGTCTTCAGCACACCGCATCTCCAACATATCAATGCAACGTCTAACCATGCACCTGGATGGAGTACCCAGGTCGCCCTCATTCTGGAGGTGCCGGAGCTCTCCCAGCGACACCCTGTTGCAGCCACCATCCCATATCTGCTCCCAAAGTTGAGTGGCCAAAAAAAAAATGAAGCAATCTCTGCAGTATAACTATCTTGGACACTGATATCCGAGCCATAATAGGCAGGTTAAGAGATCATCAAAGGTCAAAGGGTAGTCCCCAGATTACCCTCCCACAGATCGTCCAGCAAGTGGAACACACTAATATCCAAATACCAAAAGGACGTAGGGGACTAGGTCCAGTACCGCGGTATATACGGCAGCCGCTGGGTGCCTGGAGTCATGGGCAACAGACAAGTCTTAGATTTATTTCTATTTCTATTTCTATTTAGGGAGTTTTGTAAAGCGCTTGGTGACGCACAGCGGCGTGTCCCCGCGCTAAGGAGCGGCTGCTTACTGGAACCTACAGGAGTGGAATACTTTACTGTTCAAATAGTGCAGTTTTAAGCTTGGCTCTAAAGATTAGTTCAGATGGTTCGAGACGCAATATTAAGGGTAATGTGTTCCATCTGACGGCTGCAAGGTACCTAAAGGATCTTCCGCCCATCCGTGCTCTAGACACCTTGGGGATAACTAGGAGTCCTGAGCCAGAGGATCTGAGGGAGCGGGACGGTTCATAAGGCGTCAGCAGTCCTTTCAAAGGGAGAGGAGATCTCCCGTTGATGATCCGATGGCACATGCAGAGTGCTTTGAATTCAACCCTACTTCTGATCGGGAGCCAGTGCAAGGACCGGAGGGCCACAGAGGATGCGGCTAAGTACTAGCCTAGCAGCGGCATTCTGTAGGACCTGTAAACTACTCAAATTCTTCTTCAGAGTCCCTAGATAGAGGAGATTGCCATAGTCCATCTTTGAAGTGACTAATGCATGCACAAGGGTTTGACAGGCATTTACGGGTAGAAACTTCAGTGCCTTCCTGAGACTTTTGAGGGTCCCAAAGCATGATCCGACCACCCGGTTGATCTGAGGGCCGAAGGTCAGGTCGGAGTCAAACCAGATGCCCAAGTTCTTCGCTTTCAGGCACGGGATGGGTGTTGAACCTAGGCATGGTGGCCACCATGCCGACGTCCACGCCGATCGGTCTCCCCTCTACGACAAGCACCTCTGTCTTGTTTCCGTTGAGCTTAAGGCAATTTGCGGACATCCAGGCAGCTAGGTCTTGCATACAGGCTCTGAAGGTGTCCGCCGAAAGATCGGGTGCACGCGACAGGGAGATCACCAACTGCGTGTCGTCGGCATAGGATACCATTCGAAGGCCGTAGCTCTCTACCAAAGAGGCAATCGGAGCTACATAGAGATTAAAAAGTGTTGGGCTCAGGGACGAGCCCTGCGGCACTCCCTGGTCCAGAACGATTCGCTCAGAATAATAGTCACCCTGCCTCACTTGAAAGCCTCGGCCTGCAAGAAATGAATGAATCCATTTCAGCGCTGCCCCTCTTACCCCACCTTTGCTCAGACACTGTAGCAAGATGGAATGTGCTACGGTGTCGAACGCCGCGCTAAGGTCTAAAAGGATGAGAGCCATAGTTTGTCCCTCGTCGGCACCCTGCCTGAGGGTTTCGGAGGCCCTGAGGAGGGCAGACTCCGTGGAATGGCGGGGCCGAAACCCGAATTGAGTCGGATGAAGTAGGTTACTATCCTCCACATATTTCATTAGCTGCTTATTTACCACCTTCTCAGCTACCTTCGAAAAATAAGGCAGGAGAGAGATGGGGCGCAAGTTATCCAGCTTGTCGAAGCCGATGTTAGGCTTCTTACGGAGGGGAAGCACCACAGCCTGTTTCCAATCCTCAGGTATAAAACTGGATCGGAAGGAGACATCTAGCAAATGCCTGATATAAGGTTCTAGTGTCTCTAGGCTGTCACTCAACCTTTTTGGGGAAGCAGGGTCGCGTGGGGAGCCAGGTCTGACGGATCTGCAGATTTTGACAAGATCCTCCGATAGAGGAGTGGTGAAGTGAAGTAGCAGATCTAAATCGGCTTCAGCTCCTGCTAAGTCAGCAGGCTCTTCCGCTAGGGGTGGCGTGTCGGGAAAAGCAGAGTAAATCTTACACACTTTGTCTCCGAAGTAGTTGGCAATGCGGTTACATGCTGTTACTGAGTAATCTTCATCTCGAGTAACGGTTTTTGGGGTGGATAGGGATTTATATATGCTAAACAATTCCCTAGCCGAGTTCTCTGCCCCGTAAATTTTATCTGCATAGTAGGTGGCTTTCTCTATCCGGATTTTATTATGATAGGATCGTCTTTGTGAGGTAGGCCTCTTTCATCCGATCATCATATGCCACTCTCCATTGTCTTTCTGCTCGTTTGCAGTCCCTTTTGGCACAGCGCAGCGCCTCGCTGAACCAGGGTGCAGTTCTTTGTCTGTGGACAGGTTTGGTTGACCAACCCAATGGGGCTGTGTGGTCCAGAGCAGCCGTGATACGGTCATTGAGCAATTTATTTGCCGTTGTCACGTCATTTCCTCCTGGAGGCCCTTCCACGGTAAGAGCCTTATTGAACTCTCGCAGGGAGAATCTTGCCCACCTACGTCGAGGGTAGTTAAGAGGGGTGGGAGCGCTAGCTTTATGCTTGGACAAGTAAATAGTGAATGGAACAAGAAAATGATCTGTCCAGGGCAGGGGCACTGGGGGAGCGACTAAAACACCCTCCCAATTGGCGAATATTGGGTCTAGCAGGTGCCCACGATTGTGTGTTGGAAGCTGACCTTTTAACTCTAGCTGTAGGGTGTGAAGTTCTTCCCGGAACTCCACCGCTCCTTTGTCTAGTGCGTCTTGCAGGTGTATATTTAAATCTCCCAACAGCAAAAACTTGTCCCTCATAATCGCTGTTTCTGTGACTCACTCTAAGATTTCCTTTAAAACTGGCCATAGGTCCCGGTGGGCGATACATTAGCAATTGTTATGGTGAAAACACCCGCTTCACAACCTGCCAGGTCAACTAGTTCTAGTTTGCAAGGCCATTGTTGTTTAAAGGCGATCGCAATCCCGCCTCCTCTGCCTATCGGTCTGTCCAGGCGCACCATCTGATAGTCATCAGGTAAAGCCTGAATGATATCGGGATCAGAATAGGCGTCTAGCCACGTTTCAGTAATGAACAGCAGATCATAATGTTTATCAGTGAGAAGGTTATATACGTCATGTTTGTGACAGCTAAGCGACCTCACATTAATGAGGCCGCAGGACAGCGAGGGATTGCTTGCCCTGGTATCTACTAGGGCTGGGCTGAAGCGGAATTGGCAATAGCTACATTCTCCCCTACCCTTACACTATGGTGATCAAGGGTGCACACAATCGAGGATAAACTCACTAAGTCACTCCTACTCCAGGTCAACTTACGATCTGGGCCAGGGGTTGGGGCCCTGGGCAGTGTCCGGTCGCGGACGGGCGCGGACGGGCGCAGACGGGCTTGGCTTAGGCGCGTGTCCGGCGCGCCCACTGCGCCAGCCCGCTGCGCCGTCTGGCCGGGACGCACATTATATAGGGTGTGAGGAGGGTGGGAGGGCGGCGCGACTAGAGCGCACCCCCAGCCCTACCTAAAATGGCGCCCACCGCCTCCAACAGCAAATAACACAAGACGGCTGGGCGAGGCAGAGAAAGGAAGATCAGCGTGATAGAGAAATGTCAGTGTGCCTAAATAAATTCCCCAGTTAACTATTCAATTTAAAACCCCCAAGTAAAAAGTTATAAAAACGATCTCTTTGCAGTTTTAAATCACAATTTCACAGATACATATGCCAGCAAGTAGGTTCCAGGTAAAAAAAACGCTCGCAGCCCTAGCGTCTCTCACTAGGGAGAGCTCTCAAATAGGCAGCGAGGGCTTCAAAGAGCAGCTCTAAATAGCCTGGGAGGGCGGCGCGACTAGAGCGCACCCCCAGCCCTACCTAAAATGGCGCCCACCGCCTCCAACAATTTATTGACCCAGAGCCCCGTAAGTGTAGCAAATTCCCCCAGTAGATGCATCATGGCCGCAGCAACTACAGGGCAATTGTCTAGGTAAAGCAGAAGGTCATCCACATAAAGGGGAATAATATGTTCCCGGCCCTCATCATCATACCGGTGCCCATCCCCCCTCAGGACGAAAGAGCTCCGCCAGCAACTCAGTAGTCCGGATGGGGGGGGGGGGGGGCATCCCTGTCTGGTGCCTCTATGTTCATAGTTTTGCGGGTAAATGGTAGTTCCTGTTCTGATTTGTGCGGTAGGATTGGTGTAAAGCAGGTTGACCCAGTGAATCCAACACTCTCCTAGACCCATCTTGCGCATGACTGCAAACTTAAATGTCCACTGAGCCAAGGCCTTTTCAAAGTCCACTGACATGAACTTAGCCTTTGGCCGAAGCTGCACATCCGGGACATATTGTTTGGGGTCAAGGGCAACAAGTTTTCATGTGTATTTTGTCCTTTGGACAAGTAGGCCCAAACCCCTGCAGCACAAACCCTTTGGCTGCCAGTTTGCAGTACCACATTATGGATCAGGGAAGGGCACTGTCTGCAGTTAAGGTAATATTTTTGTCCATATGTTAATGCTGTTCAAAAAGCCTTTATTAGTGTGAGCGCTCTTAGTTAATGTTGTAAGCTCTGACTTCACTACTGACAGTGGTTCCAGTATAGAAATGTGTACACACATTTTCAAAGTTTAACAATATGAGGCCATGTATAATACTCCTAGATTGCTCTCTGATTTGATGCAAATATTTGCAGAAGCTCGAAAGCAAGATTGATGATTCTTTGCTCTCAAAATAAAATGTTTATAAAAAAAATGAAAGCAGAAAAAAAAACATTTCGCTAAACTACTGTAAAGTTTCAGGTACCATCTCTTTGCAGCATCATTTAGTAACATGTGTTGATGCATGCTAGTATTTCCCAAAAATATTCCTAATGGAAAATCAGTCTAACCCGTTTCAATTAGATTATGGGAAACAAAAATAAACAAGCACTGGCAAAGCCAGTAGTCTGAAATTCGTGGTCAGCTTTTTAGTTTTGTCAATGTGTGAATTGTTTTGGCATGGTTTTTGTAAAACCTTATTGGTGTGGGAGCAGCTGGGCCCTCACCATTATGACAAACATTAGCAAAAGCAAAAATTGTTTCTGGTCTCAAAAAGCACTCGCTGCCACAGTAGTTACTGGCACTGAACAAAACTACTTTGTGTGCCGATATGCTCCTTGTGAAAGAGCAGAATGCTGTCGCTCACAGTGAAGCCAGACCAATACAGAGAGAGAGAGACACAGAATTTTAATAAACGCAAAAGGTCATGGTCAACGCCAGACAAAATTAGGGGCCCAATTATTAAAGAAAGTCTCAAAAGTGCACCCATGGTATATGTCCTTGCATTAAGTGCAGCTATCGCCTTTCTTGAATTCCCAAGAATTTACAGAGTAGGACAAGAAATATTTCTTCTAGAAAATATTTGTGAACTGCATTTTAGCATGAGCAAATATGCATGTATAGATTTCCTCATGTGAAAATCTGAGTGTTTCCAAGCCCACTTTCTCGCCAAACACTTTTTCCCAGTTTCTGGAAGAAGGTTTACATCTGCAATTGTCAGGAGCAAATTTCCAACATTTCTCAGTATGGGAAAAGATTAGAGAAGAGTTGTTAAACCCTTAAAACATGCAAGTTAGTAGGTTTGCTCATACTCAAAAGGGCATTCATACCCTGGAACTATTGATTACCACTACCTTCAGCCCTAGTATGTAGATCAGTGGAAACGTGGCAACATAAGGGGATTGCAAGTATTCCAACACCACTATGGTATGAGCCCTGGCATAATCAGAGAGGCTATATCAGAGCTCTTATATAATGAGACTGTTGCTATAATTTGTCGCCGCACTACATGGCACCAAAGGGACAAGTGGATTTTGTTAAAGGACACGTAGATTTATGAAGCAACCTGCCCCATGGACGAGTAGATATTTAATTAAATTCCACACCCCTGCCCACCCTTCAAATGACCTGCAACAGTCTTTCTGCCCTCCAAGGGGGGGCAGATAAGCGGTCTTTAACTCAAATCTGGCCCATGGTGGGGAAGGGGGCAGAAAGGCCTCTACAAACCTGAGGCTTTTTTTTATTGCTATAAGGTATTGGGTTAGCCTGCCCACCTAGCCACATATCGGGCCTAGCCTCCACCTCCAATATGACTCCTGTAGGAAAGTGCCCTTTTTTGACATGGTCACTCCACTGTTTGCCTTGTAAATAATGTGATTTTGACTGAAAGTACACTGGGTTCCTGTTAACCAGGTTCCCAGTGAAAGAGCTCTTTCCCAAAACTGTACAATTGTTCCCCCAATTGGCAAAATCTTTAGCACCCTCTGTAAATCTCTAGTAAATGGCACCCTGGTATAGTGGCGGCCTATGACTTTAAAATGTGGTTGGGCGAATTCTGTCACCATACCGACCACAAGACAATGTGTTTTAGGGACACAGCTTGTTGTTTTTGTGCCTAAATCTGAACATGAACTTACTTTCACCAGTTGCATCTGTTCTTCAAGTTCACTAGAAGGCTGGCTTGCCCGTAGCAACTTGACTGACCAGGCCCCAGCCCTTCTGACATTTCAAAGTTCAGCAGCCACAGAGTCTGCTACTGGTGTAAGTCTAAGAGCCCCAGCATGGCTTAAAACAGTTGGCTGGTGTCCTGCCCACTGCTCAACAAAGCGAAAAGAAAATGTGTCACGGCTGCACCATTAGACCTGTTGGCGAGTTTAAAAGCGATCAGTGAGACAGCACCATCTCAAATATAGCGATCATGTGTCAAAATTAACCCAGGAAACCCTGCCAGCTCACAGGCGCACATTGCTGACTAAGATGTTTTTTTAGGTCTGGCGTGGGCAGTGCATGTGCTGCTCTGTGAGGCATGCTGTATTGAGATAGGGACTTGAAGCTCTGCCCACTCTCCGCCCACATTTTTAATTGGCTTGTGTCATTGTTCACTATAAACTGTGGCTGTTCATTGGTCAAAAGGTTTAGTAGTCCCTTCTTAGTACCGCCGTGTATCATTTTGTAACCTCCCATGATGACACTCTCTGTTACGTGTGTTGTTGCTCAGTATGCTTTGATTACTGCCTCCGAGCACTATTTTCTCAAATAGAGTTCAGGCAGGACACGATCGTTCCCAATCCTTTATTTTTGTAGCACCCGTTAGCAATGCAATAGGTCTCGCATTTGCAAGAGTGTAAGCTATTGGCATTGTAAATGACAATACCTTTTATTTATCGGTTTTAAAAACAACAAATGATAAAAGAAATTGTCATTTACAATGCCAATAGCTCAAACTGTCATAAATGTGAGACCTATTGCATTGCAAATGCTTGTTTGTTTTATCGTGAGGCAGAGATTAGAGACAAGATTGCTACATGTGCGATTTATAGCTTGTTCAAGGATGTGTACAAATTTCGCGGAAAAGTGGGAACTAAACGGCAATTCTCAAGGTGTCTTTTTCACAGACCGGCTGCTTCTCTATAAATCTGGCAGGCAGGACGACTCAGCAAGTTTCGTTTGCTATGATTAATACTAGCAGCCACAGACCCACTAATTTCACAAAGGAATCGGCGTTGGAACTCAAGAACTTTCCACTGCTTTCTTTCAATTTATTGATGGCACCGGAGGCCATTCACAAACAGAAATTCGCATTGAAAAGTGAATTATTTTACTTGGATTTTACTTTTTCGGTTGTATAAAACTCCTAAGTTGGTGGAAGTGGAAGTTTTTAAAACTGATTGGAAAAATTAAGGAAGGATTTCTTCAAAGTTTTATGCCAGTGTGGTGTAAAGCTTTTGAAGTTATAGACTTGCCCAACTGACTGGCCGCCATCCATTTTACTGGGTTACCCTTGTTTTTTTCACACCTATAAGCACTTGTTTGTCCTGCAAAGAGTCCAAGAAACAATCCGGTTTAGCAATGGAGTCGCATCTTGATTTTAATGGAGAGATTTTTTCTTGGTAGCACATGATTCCTGCACCGTTTAATTCCTGCACAAGGCTGCTTGCTCTTGTCGGCCTCTTTCTCCAGCGAGTTATTAGCACAAAATCAGATCGATGGTCAAATATTTTTAGGGAACGACCCCTTATTTCTGTAAACGGGATAAGGTGAGGATGTCCTCTGCATGTCACAGCCCCCCGGGATCTAAGGAAAGAAAGGGCTGCGCTGGAGAGAGTTATGACAGTGACTTCGCTCCAGAAAGCAGACTAAGAGTCATTTCCTGCCAGCAAAGTTGTTGCTCAGAAATGATTCTTGGCAAAAATAGGTCTATGCTGCTGGGGCTTAGGCAGAATACAGTAGCCCCCACCCCCAATTGAGCTCTCTATAATTTGGGGGAAATCCCCCTGCTGAGCGCGTGTTTGTTACCGTACTACAGGCGCCTTTCTTTTTCCAACATCTGGTCCCTGAGGTGCCACTTGCTGCTGGATGGTGTCCATCCTGACTGCAGTAAAGAGCCAACATGCACTACAGCACACGTGCTGATTATCCTGGAAAAAGGATCTGCCAAACAAATTGTTAACGCCCACTGCACTGTTTTGGTGTTGGCCAGCCCTGCCCCTTTCCCTTTATGTGAATGACGTTCTGCTGATCGCTCCCCAGGCCAATTCAGAAGCGGCCCATTTGAAACCCTAACACTGCTGCTGTGTCCAGCCATTCCCACCAGGCTGATGTCGATCTCCTCCCTTGTGCTTCAGGGGCGAGGAATTCCTTGCCCAGCCAGCACATGTGCAGGAGGACTCGACCTCTCAAAAAAAAAAAAAAAAAAATTACATTTAAATTGTTTCACGGAGGATCACCAAGCAGTGAACACCTGCTCCATGGGGTTTATTCTCTCCCTTATGTCTCCTCCTCAATGCTGGCAGAGCAACGCCCCCTTCACCCCTTAATGCCAGCCGCGCCTGCCCCGGTACCTAGAACCTGAGAGAACTAAAGAGGTCTGCAGAATGAACAGTGCCACCCTAAAGAACCCCTCACCAAGCACATGCAAGATTGCCATTGCAGGCTGTGTGTCTTGGTGCAGACAAAAGTGAAAACACATGTCACACACACCTGTGTGCGATGTCCCTAACACTGCATGTAATATTTGTAAGTCACCACTACAACAGGCCTGACAGCCCTAAGAGAAGGGTGCGGAATATTACATGTGAGGGCATACCTACCTGAGAAGATATGCCCCTGTGCTGGTCAGTCCTATTACTACCAGTACAAGTGACCAGGGAAGCCATTTTAAATTGTGTTGGACGCTGGTGAAACTGAGTTCCCCAGCTACATGATGGCTTCTCTGATAAAAGAGATGTTTTGTATCAAACCTCTCACAATGGTAAACCCACACTGAGGCCAGTGTTGGATTTATCAATACATACTAAACCCAAAGGGCACCTTAGAGGTGCCCCCTAAACACCTACCAGCCTCTGGTGTGTTTGCCGACTGATTTCTGTCAGCCGGACACCAGAGATGCTGTTCTGACCTCCTAGGGTGAGAGCCATTGCTCTAAGGAGACACAAAGGAAAAACCTGTCCGGGAAGAGGATGTAACACCACCTCCCTCAGGATGACCTGCTGATTAGTCTCCTCTGGCCGACGAGCTTCAAAGAAGCTGCCGGCTTTGGAATGAGAATCTTGCTCCCCTCAAAGGAGAGGAAGCCACCCATCCCTGTCCAGATCCTACTTGGCACCTCAACAGGTGGGAAAATTAGCTAGTTAAGTAGTCGTGCCACCTCCAGGCTAGTACTACCCGTAAGGTGGGTTACTGTGAGGTGGACACGGTTTTTCAGAAGTAGCCATCTTTGTGATGGCATAATTAGGAATTCTGGGACAGGGTTATGCCTACGTCCCACAGGAAGTGGTCATAAGGGGGTGTAGCGGCCCCAATGGTCAGTAGCCCATTGGATATTACCCTAAACTCCCCTAACACACCTAAATTCAGTATTTAGGGGAGTCCATGGCACCAGAGAAGCAGATCCTGATAACCTAAGAAGAAAGAGGACACCAAAGAGCGGCAAAAGCAGAGAAGCGAGAAGAAGCAGCTGACCTGGTACCAACCCTACCGGCCTGTCTGTATCCCTCCACAAACGGGGCCAAAGTCAATTTGTCCTGCAACTGTTACTCCAGAAACTTGGGAGGACTGCCTGGTTTTGAAAAATACTCCAGACCGCCCGTGAACAGCAAACTTGTTCTAAAGAAACTCCAAAAGAGAAGACGGAGTACTCTGAAACCACCAAAACCCATCACTGCTCCTGTCGCCTCTGGCCCGAGTTGAAGTAGACAACCAGGTCCCCCAGCCCTCCAAAGCTCGAGTCTATCATGGTTTCATGCCTCCTGGACTCCCCCCCCCCCCCCCCCCCCCAACATTTCTTGCAGCCTCTGTATGCAGGCCCCCTCAACCGCCACTGCTCCAGTAAGGAAAAACACAAAACCCAAGGACACCCCTGGGCTTTGGAGAAGAGGACCAAAGTTGTTCCCCCATCCCCAAGTATCGCAAGGCTAGAGCCCACTTGCTGGTTCAGCCCAACTGGCTTCCTAGACAGAGCCTGCAGTCTTGTTTATTTATAGTAACTGATCCCCATTGAAACTCATTGGACTCCCGACGCTGGTTTGCACTCGGCACCCAGCCGCCCTCGTGCCACTGCTGGTGGTGTACTGTTGGGGCTGCCTTGGATCTTGCCCACCACTCACTTTAACTCCTGAAGATTGGTCCTGTAAGTCAATGTACTGTACCTGTTTGCACAACTTGCTCTTCCTTCCACATGATAACATTGCAGAACTCAGAAATTGCACTGTGTCCCTATTTAAAGTAAAAATAATTTTTATTTAAAAACTTACATACCTGAACGATTTTTTTTCTGATGCCTTTCATATATAAAGGTACTTGGTATTTCTATAAATTGGTGTAGATCTCCTTCTTGAGTCGTGTGGGTCATTTATTAATCATTGTGTGTATTTGCAAATGTTTTGCACTCCTCTGTGTTAACCCTAAGGCTGCTTGACCACACTACCCCCTAATAGAGCACTTTGGGATTGCATAGCAAGCCCCAGTACACTCATAAGGGAACCCCTGGACACTCTACATGGTATATCAATTTATCGATATATCACTTAAAATTCCACTTTCGTACAACCCCCAATAGTCTTTCTGCCACCCCCTGCGGACTAAAGTATCTCCAGCTTTATAGCAAGAAGGTAAGTTTTGATTTTGGATGTTTTTAAATTATTTTTTTTACTTTTACATGGGAGTAGCAGAGTTGGGGTAAGTCCCAATACTTACTTCTATGCTGAATGGCTGCACATTTTGGGCTCGGGTCAGCTGTCACCTGGAGGAACCTACCAAAGCCTGCCATTTCTGAAAACTAAACACCTGGGGCAGTTCAAGATGGTGTTTCTTGTATGGATCCCATGACATTTCTTACACACAATGCCCTGCAGATCTCAAACTTTGACTTTAACTTTCCATTTCTGTGATGTAAACGTCCGTAAACCTCAGGGATCCACAAAATTCCTACCACCCTGCCCTTCCCCACTTGATCTGATAAAAATGTTACTCCACTTGTGTGGTTGGGCCTAGCACCCAAAATGCAAAAGGCCCCCAAAGCGCAATGTGGAGAATTCACCAATAGGGGCAGCCTCACTGTTGGGAAGTGGGTTGGCAGTCACACAGGGAATCCTACCAAACCCAAACATTTCTGAAAACTAGACATACGGAGGTTTCCAGGGTGGTGTGCCTCGTATGTATCCCACAATATTTGCTTACCCACAATGTTGTGCAAAAAACGTCTGGGAACCTAAGGCTCCACAAAATTCCTACCACCCAGCGTTCCCCCCCCCCCCCCCCCACTTGTCCCGAAAAAAATGCGACCCCTTTTGTGTGACTTGGCCTAGTGCCCCCAACACGCACAAATCAAACCAGGGTCAGCGAGAGTTGCAGCCACACAAGTGCGGTATCGTTTTATCGGGACAAATGGAAGAATGCTGGGTGGAAGGAATTTTGTGGATTCCTGCTGATTCCGGACATTTACTTCACAAAAATGCAAGGAAATGTGCAATTTCAGGCAAAGCTTCAAATTTGAAAGGCATTGTGTGTAAGAAAACTTTGTGGGATTCACCCGAGGCATAAGAACCTGCTCTCCCCTGGTTGTCTAGGTTTCAGAAATGTCTGGGTTTGGTAGGTTACCCAGGGTGGCTGTTGATCCCCGGTCAAACAAACGCCGCTACCCCCATTGCCAAATCAGATAGATCATTTTTGTGACAGAAAATGTTGAGGTCTCCACATTGTACTTTGGGGCCTTTTCTCTTGCAATCACTAAGTGTACCCACACAAGTGAAGTACCATTTGTATGGGGAGGTGCGGGGAATGATAGGTGGTAGGAAATGTGTTGCTCCCTGCAGATTCCATAACTTTCCGTCACAGAGGTGTGAGGAAAATGTGTGTATTTTTGTCAAAGTTTTAGAGTTGTCTGTGCTGCTGGGTAAAGAAAACCTGGTGAGAGCATTGCAAGTTACCCCATCCTCGATTTCCCTGGGTGTCTAGTTTTTTTTTTAAAGTGTCATCGTTTGCTAGTTTCCTTAGGTGCCAGATGAGCTAGGGCCCAAAATCCACAGCTAGCCACATTGCAGAAAAAGGGTCAATTTTCTATGGAAAAATGTGACATGTCTATGTTGTGTTTTTATTGCCTTTCCGGTCGCAGACACGCGCCCTACCCACTCAATTGTGGTACTATTTTTATTGGGAGACTTGGGAGAATGCTGGGTGGTAGGCTTCCCACAGATTCCAGAAGGTTTCCTCACAGAAATGTGAAGAAAATGTGCGTTTTTAGTCAATGTTTGAGATTTGCAAAGGAGTCTGGGTAAGAACCTGGTGAGAGCCCACCCTGGATTTCCCTATGTGTCTAGTTTTAAAAAAAATGTAAAGGTTGCTAGGTTTCCCTAGGTGCCTGCTGAACTAGGGGCCCAAATCTACAGCTACCCACATTGAAAAAAAGGGGTCAGTTTTCAGTAGAAGAAATGTGATGTGTCAATGTTGTGTTTAGGGCCCTTTCCCTTTCGCATGCACTAACCTGTGGGTATGCAAAATAGAAGAATATTTGTTATTACCAATTTCTTTATTCTTGTGCATTTGTGCCTTCCAAATGTAGGGCAGGGTGAAAGAAAGAAGACGTTTTGATAAATCCGCTCTGAATCACACAGTAGTATGGGTAACCACAAATTCTGAGATGTAAAAATAACCACTGCTCATGAATTCTGTATATGGCGTCTATTTCAGAAAAACATAGCTTTCTTTGATACCCATTTCCATTCTATATTTTACCATCTGAATCGCTCTCCATAATCTTTTGCTATGGGACTTTGGAATACCAGTGTACAAGGTTGTAAAGGTGAGGGAGTTAAGTGTAATGTGCCGGGTGGTAACTAATAGGTCTTCAAGCTGCATACAACTAGTCACCTCAAGATGTTTTGAGCTTAGCTAACAGAGGTTCCCTTACCTCACTGGATAAAGATCACTTGAGAAGGATGAAATTCCAGGTTGGCAATTACCAGAGCATGTGGCTGCTTGACCTTGTAGAGCGCCACACATATCCCATGAGGTTGTCGGTACGGGTTAGCCGATCCCCTAATAGCTGACTGTGGAGTGTCGGACCTGTGGTATGTGGCCAGTCGCTGTTGTCATCACTTCAGTAAGAGAGAAACAAATAAGGCTCATACATTTAAGTGAAGCACAGTTCTGAGGCCTCCCTGCAGCGCTTGATGTCTTTCAACCTAAACAAAGGAAGGAGCAGGCGCTGTCATTCCTGGGCCTGTTTACCACAGCATTACAGTAAATGGAGCCAAGACTCTTTACTATAATTGCATAGCATGCATGAGATTGCTTCATTTTGATAGGCCCAGGCAGGATTAAAATCTGAGATTGGCAAAGCGATAAGCCTCATGTAGAGAATTTTCCTGCGAGCCTGGGTTGAGAGTGCGTGTTGAAAATAGGACTGCGCCTTTCCTGGGATGTAAGATGCATCCAGTGCCCCTGTCAGAGGGCTGGGACGGAGACTCCCAATGTCTCGTTCAAAAGTGGTTGAAATCATTTGCCTATTCACAACTTTTTTCCAGACTGGCAATGGATTATCTTGTGTATGCAGGCTTTCAGTCCTGATCTTCATAGAGCTTATTGTGGTTGTGAGTTGTGATTGTCAGGGGGCCCTGCTCCATCAAAGATTGATATCAGATAGTGTTTGAGCTAGGATCCTGAGATAGAACTTTATTAATCCCCCATGTCCCATGAGGTATGGGCTCCTGAGGCCCAGCTCCAGCCTAGGCCTCGATCTTCTGGCTTGCTGGGGGCCGAGTAGATTTCTCTTGTATGCCTTGATCTGGGAGTTTGTTAAGAACTTAGCGATGGCACAGGGAAATGCCAGGTCACCAGAATTAAGAGCCGGGATCAGTTTTCCTCCCAAAACTGTCAGATTTGGACTCAACTGATGGACTTGGTAGGCAGTTGCTAAGGTGCTTTAGTAGGTTGATGGCAGTGGTAGGCTTTGTTTTAATATTCCTTAGATGAGCAGTCGGTTCAGGGCCGGACTGGCCGTAGCGGGCACCGGGCAATCCCCCGGTGCGCCGCACAGGTGGGGGCCGGATTTGGGCCCCTGCGGGCTGTTTTTGTTACAGGGCCGTGATCGGCCCTGTAACAAAATCGGCCGAAAACCGGCCCTCGCAAAGAGCTCGGCAGTACCCCCAAGCCGGCTGGCCGAGCACTTTGCCAGGGCCGGTTTTGGTTCCCAGTCTGGCCCTGAGTCGGTTTGGCACCTTCCGAGAGTAACACTCCAAGGTAGTTATATGCTGCCTTAATTTATAGGCTGCCCAGCTGCCAGTGACATTGTGTTTTTTGTGTGGGTTTTTACTGAATACAATAACCTTGGTTTTGCTCTGGTTCACATGCAAGTTGGTCGCTTGATTGTAGTGATGGAGAGCATTGAGGGCTCTCTGCAGACCAATTCTAGTATGATCCATGATGGCAGTATCGTCTGCAAACTACAAGATTGAGAGACGCAGCCTTCCCAGCCTGGGTGTGACTAAACTGGCTCCTTCCAAGGCTGCTCCCATATCTTCAGTGTAGAGATTGATAAAGAGGGGTGCCAGAACCCCGCCCAGTTTGAGCCCGTTGTTAGTGGGCACTTTGGCGGTAGTTGTGGTGAGGCTTGTTTTTACCAGGACCCATGTTCACTGATATAATGATGTGATCGCCCTGAGGAGCTGGGGTGGAATCCCCCAAATGGCTAGCTTCCCCCATAGTCCGCCCCGGTCCACACTGTCGAAGGCAGAGCTATAGTCAATGAAGCAGCAGAACAAAGGGGGTTCCTTCCTCCTAACCGCTTGTGTAAATAAGTATGCCAGCGTTAAGATATTATCCATTGTAGAGCAATCTGGCCTAAAGCCGTATTGGAAAGGCGGGAGAATTCCTTTTTCCGCTACCCATGTTTCCAGCTCTTTTAGAAGAACGCCTGCGTAGGCCTTTGCTTCAAGATCAAGGAGAGCAATGAGCCTATAATTTGCAGGGTTAGAGCAGTCTCCCTATTTGTGAATGGGGAAGAGAATTGAGCCCTTCCAGGAGGCCAGTATTGTTACCATTGCAAATGCATAATTAAAGACTGGCGCTAGTATTATCTGTCAGAATTCTTGCTCTGTTTTATACATATGGCCCTGGTGCCCCGTCCTTCTTAATTTTCTTGGTTGTGGCCTTTACGGTTCCTTCTGTGATATGCATGCCCTGTTGGATCCCAGGATCTGGGGTTGGGCAGGGTGAAGAGGAGGCTGCTGCCTTCACTTGGTCAGTTGTGTATAGCTGTTCCATATGACTAAGCCAGTGTTTTTCCGCCACGCCATTCTCTTTGGTGAGCCCTGAATTGCCAAGACAATTTATGTGCCTCCGTAGTCGGGAGGGACTTTTATCTTTAAGTAGCATCAAAATTCTAAGCCACTCTGCTTCGTTATGCTCCTTTTCTGCTGCCATACTTTCTGCTTATAGATTGCCCTAAGCTGGGTGATGATTTGGTTGTTTCCTGGTTTACTGCCTCTTCTCCTGGCAGCCGGGGCCTACGGAAGGTGCGTTTGCAGTCCATTAGCTCCTTGGAATGGCGGGGGGTCTGTGTTGGAAATAAGCAACTGGGAGATTTCAGTTGGCCATTGCTCAACGTCTGCTGAAGACCTGCTACAAGGTCCTCCCAGTACTCTGGTGCTGTTTTTAGGAGGATGGGTTGATAGCGGTATTTCTTTCCTCTATCCAGGCTAAACCTTTGACACCTAGTTTAGTCGACCATTGAATTCTGTGTAAAATGTGGTGGCACTCATTCCCTGTTGGTTCCCCAAGCAAAGGTATTAAAAATGAGTCTGCAGAGACTAGTTGCAATGTTATGCATAGGGGGTCTGTGGTCGCTTTCGTCCCTGTCATCAATTTCAAAGTCTTGGAGCATAGGAGCCAGCCCTTCGCTGACAAAGATGTAATCTATTGTGGAGATGTGCCTAAAAGTGGGTTTGGGGAACAATAAGGGAGAGCTGGCTTCTTTATGGCATGGGACGAGCAGAGGGGGTTGTTGAAAAGGAGAGCATGTAGGGATGCTGCCACACCTGACGGCGCGAGAAGGTAGGTGGGCTCGCACAGATCTCTGATATTAAAGTCCCCGGTTATGATTGCCTGACGCGACTCCTATTTGATCAGCAGCTCGTCAACCGTATTTTCTAAAAGGTCCTGGGCCTGCTTCTTCTGGAGCAATGTGGGATTGAGATAGCAGTTGAATAACAGCAGACGTAGGGGTTGAGAATTGAGCTTTATGCCTTTAATGAGCAGGGCTTGGTGGGTAATGCAGTGACTCCTGTTTTCTGAGCATGTTTAATGAAGATGGTCGCCCAAAGACCTGATGATCACCCAAATATATTATGTCTTGTGGCAGCATGATGAAATTCATAATATCCAGCAACACAATATGTTGCCATTGAGAAGAGCAGCTTTTTCCTCGAGGAGTTGCTTGAGCGCTGCTTCATTCCATTAAATTATTGTTAATGGATGGGAGTAGCCTGCTTTACTGTTGCAACTCGATTTTGCCTGACTAAACAGGTGTTAGGGATGACATCTGTGGGGGCTTCCATCCCCTCTAGGTCCCCCATTGGTGGCTGAGTTGTGCCGCCCGTTCTTTATTGCTGCAGGCTATTTGGAGGTCTTTAGAGGACTTGGGTAATGTTTGATAGCTTCTCTCACTGTTATTGATACTGTTTGTGCCAAGCAGGACCGAGATGGCCTCCTTCCGCCGTTCAGAGGGATAAAGGACGTGGTGCAGGTATTTCTCCAGGCAGGTGGGTTGGATGTCAATTTCCCAATTCTGCCAGCTGAGTTGCTTCTTTGAGAGCTGCTAATTGGTGTGCTGCTGGCAGAACCCCAACAGGGTGGATTCGTCATGCGTGTCCCCTTGGAAATTCTGGATTCTTACCCACTCAAGGTTGTATGACTTAAGGAGGGGCTGGGCTGGTATATGTTTCAATAGGCGTAAAAAGTTACTCCTGTTCAAAGTGTCAAATGGCCCTTTAGCATGATACCTCAGGGTAAGCACTGCCTCATAAGTACGGGGGCTGTGTTGGAGACGAGGTGCGTTGCTGGCTCCAATCTGATTGCTTGGTATGGAATTGGGGGATCAGAGCCTGAGGGTTCTATCGTAGAGTTGCCTATTTGACTATTGACCACTTTTGGTTCAGCAAGTGACTGCCAGTTGGACAGAGCTGGTGATATTATCAGGCAAGGAGGGGACCCTGTAAGATATTCAGATGTTACGATACCTGGGGCCTTTGCTGTAGAAAACTGGGTGCTGGCATCCATAGTTTGCTTGAAGCGCGCTTGGTCGTACATGTGCCCTGGGGCGGGACTTGCCTCATCAGAGGCCTAATATTCTGGTGTGTTCTTAGGGGGCAGGTGCGTCTTTGTTCCCTGAGCAGTGTCCCCCTGTGATATTTATTATTGGAGCCACCTTAGAGGTGAAGATTGGATATAATGGAGCTTGCGCGTTGGCTCTCTGTATGTGACTGTTCAATTGGGTGACTGCAACGCCATTCTTTTGGCTTTAGCTTTTTTATGTTGTGTCCTCAGCTTTTTCTTAGCCCTCCTGGACAGAGAATCCACTGATGCACTGATGCTGGTTGGCACCTCATTGATAAGCACCTCTTTGGGTGTGGCCACGGAGCAAGGCCATGGTTCCAGTGGGGAGGATGGTATTTCAGACGGTACAACTAGGACCGGGGAGTCGTGAGTGGTCTCAGAACTGTCAAGTAAATTGGTGGTTGAGATGGGAAGTGCCTCCTCTGTGGTTGCATACGGAATTACAATTAAGAAAAGTGCATGAAGGGGTGTTTCTTCTTAAGGGCAGTTTGGTATTGAATGTAGCAGTGGTTTTGATCAGGTACTAGTGCCTCAAAGAAGATGGTAAGTGGTTCACAAGCCTTGCCCTTTGTGGATGGTGTTGGCAGACTCAAGATGGTACGAGATAGGCAGTGGTCCAGGGTATAGGAACCTGCCCCCAGTCCCAGAGCTGCTGTTTTTATACAAAATAAAAAAAAAAATGTTTTCTATTTGGGATAGCAAGCCCAGGCATGGTGGTCTGCTCTTTCTTGCAGACCACCATCCCTGTGTTTGAAATCAATCACAGGTGGTCGCAAATAGCTATGACCCCCGAGACTTGATATTTTGCAGTGACCTATTAATATCTAGTTTGCATCGCAAAATTAAAGACTGGTTGCAAAACATCCATGTGAAGTTTGCGACCACTATTTGTGACCAGTCTCTTTATACATCTGGACCCCATGTTTTATCTGGACCCCATGTTTTATCTGGACCCCATGTTGCATCGCGCTTTTGACTCAGCACGTAGCCTACGAGTGGGCAAAAGAAGATGATTTAAAAAAATATTTTTTTCAATAAAGAAATCGTTTCAAAAAATTAAGAAGACGGAGTCTGTGCAGTAATTGACACCTTGAGATATACAATTTTGTTTGGACTGTTTGTTGAAGTATCAAAAGTGACAGAAGAATCATTTGTGCCGAGTCAAACGCTTGATTACATTTGTAGGGAGTTTTCTCCTGTATGGGGGGTTAAGAGGTTCTGACATGTGCACTCGAGAAATTAGATATAAGGAAATGTTCTTCTTATATACGTGTCCTGCTTGAGAGATAGGTGCTGGGTGCTTTGCCTCAGCCTCTCGTTGTAAATCACTTATCTGCCCCCGTGTGTTTACAGTAGCATACCATAAAAATTAAATATTAGTAAGTGGGAAATTGATCCCCATCTTCCCTACCTGAGAGACAGGCTTCCTGAGTCCTTCCAGATCCCCAGCCTCTAACATGTCAGAAAAAAACACTCACTTTAATCTGCCGCTTTGTATGTGGGCGAAAGGGCGAGACTCCTGGCCTTAAATCAGACCTTTTTAAAAAGATATATATATTTTTTTATTTGCATTATAACAGTATACAGCAAGATAACAATTGTGATCATTACATATAACTTCGGCATCTCTCAGGAAGACAGTAGCTCTGTAGTAACAGTTGCTAAGCATTGCTGGGGGTCGACTTGGCAGGTAGACCTGTGTGAGAGCTCTGCAGGTCCTGGGCATTTGACCATGTGTTGACCCATGATATCCCACCAGTTAGACCCTTGCTCCCTCACTTCTTTCCACAGGCCCCAAATTTTGTCAAAGTTCTTTGGGCACCCACATGATTGATAGATTGTCCATTCTGCTAGCAAATACCAGTCCATGTTTCGAGCCAATTAGTCATAGTGGGAGTCCTTTCGCTGCCCCATGACTGTCAAATTGCCCTCTGGCCACCATTAGTGCAATATTACAGAACAAGAGAGAGTTCCTCGGCAATGCCTGCTCACCCCACATACCCAGGCA
This sequence comes from Triturus cristatus, assembly GCF_964204655.1. Taxonomy (NCBI): domain Eukaryota; kingdom Metazoa; phylum Chordata; class Amphibia; order Caudata; family Salamandridae; genus Triturus; species Triturus cristatus. Next base: position 1,452,422,413 of record NC_140591.1, read on the forward strand.
CACCGTGTGTGCAGATAGTTCGACGAGGTCTCCCACTGCCTCCTTTCGATGCCCCTGTATGACCTGCCAAAAGGACCCAAGTCTCCAGCACTCCCACTGGGTGTGTACCAGGGTCCCTCTCTGGTTGCATTATCTTGGGTGTCTGTCGTGGGGAAAATGTTATGGAGCCTAGTCCTTGTGTGATACGCCCTGTGCAATATCTTGAGTTGTATGAGTTGAAAGGCAGCCCTGGCTCTCCTTCTACCATCCGGCTAGATCCAGTGAGAAAGCACTATTAATGGTCCCACAGATCAGAAAAACCCGCATAGGGGGTAGATACTTTTCCTACTGTATTTGAATGAGCTACCCCTTCATATTTGAATGTGCACAGATCACTCTAAATTTAAGAAACCACTTAAAACAGCACTGTTTTAACTCTCTGTAGAGCTGCTTAGCTTGTACTTAAGCTCCGCGCCGAGATATCCCTCCTGGGATGATTCGTGCGTGATACAAATGAATTATACATACATACACATGCATGCCTCCTTGAGATATCTGCAAGCCACTGCCCAGTCTGCTTCTGCAGTTGTGCCCAAGTCTCATTCCAACCGGCCTTTTAACTTGTCTAAGGGCTGCAGACAATTCCGGTCTAGGGTAGCATAAATTACAGAAATTGCGTGCCAATGTAAGGGGGCTGCTAAGAGTTTATATTCCAATAAGGTTTCTTTTGCTATCTCCTCTAGGTGTCCTGTATGGCTGTGTAGGGCATGCCTAACCTGCGTGTAATGGAATCTCATGGATTCTGCTAGCCCATATTGTTCATGAAGGTTCTCAAATGGCAACACGCCTTTTCCATCCCATAAGTCCCCAACCTTGGAGATTAATCCCCACTGTCGGAAGCTTTCCAACATTTTGAGACCAGTGAGTGCTTCCAAGACCCAAAATAGTGTTTCTAGGGTAATTTACCCCTCCCATCTTGTTGCTTTGGTTGCCTTCTTCCATGTGTGGATCACTATAGCCTTGTGGGTCTGACCCTCCTGTACCTTAGTCCTGCTGTAAAGTGCCCTCAGATATCCTCTTTGGGGCATAGCTCTCCTATCTGCCATAAAGGCTAGGTCCTTCTGCTCCTCAAATGCCCAGTCATTTATTACCTTCAGCTGCGCAGCCCAGTAATATAATTTAAGATTAGGCAGACAATTTGGCCTCTCCTCCGGGTATCCAGAGGTACCCTGGATGTGCCCCTGTCCCACAACAGTGTCCTGGTGGTTGCCTACTCTGCCTGGAAGAAATTCTCAGGCATTATGTATGGTGTATTTTGTAATATATAGAGACATTTTGGTAAGATCATTTTATAGAGTGCTGCCTACCCATCAGGGATATCGTCCGCTTCCTCCAGCTGGCTAAGTCTGCTTTTTAACAGCCAAGTGGATTTTCCAGGTTCTGAACATAGAAGTCTCTGGGGACTTTTGTGACAAATATGCCTAAATATTGGAAGCCAAGCGTTGACCACTGCAATGGGCATTCCCAGATCTCCAGGGGGGTACCAGCCCATATCGAAGTATGCTACTGACTTATGCCACTTTATCTTGATCCCAGAGTCTTTTGCAAAAATGTTAAGTATTTTCAGCACCCAGGGGATGGACTGCAAACGGTCTGCCAAACACAATAACAGACCGTCGGCATAGAGGGAAGTTGCATCCTCCCAATAGGAGTCTCAGCCCCAACCCCATGGCAGGGAATCCTTTAAGATGCATTCTGCTAGGGGCTCGATTTCCAACACAAACAGAAAAGGGGACATTGGCCATCCCTGCCTAATTCCCTTTCTCAGTTGAGATTCCCATGATAGTGTCCCATTAATGAACGCTGTAGCCAATGGTGCTGTGTAAAGCAGTTGGACCCAGTCCATAAACGCCGATCAAAATCCTATTTTTCCCAACACCACTGGTAAGGCCACTCAAGCGAACTGAATGTCTTTTCAAATTCCAGTGATAAAATCACCACTGTTTTTTTTCGAGTGCACAGTAGAGGCATCAAGGGTTGTGCCTTGTGGCTCTGTGTGGCATAAACCCAGGCTGGCCCATATTAATCAGTCTGTCGCTCACCTCATAGAGACAGGTACCTAGCACCTTTGCCAGTATTTTGGCCTCTATATTTAACAAGTAGATGGGCCTATAGGAGGCACACTCCTCCGGCTCGTTTCCCGCTTTGTGAATCAGGACAATATGGGCCATTCTGATATCTTTTGGGTAGTTCCCGGCTGCCAGTTCATTGTGGTCCATGCAAAGAAGGTGTTCACACAGTTGTCTCCCCAGGCACCTGAAGAATTCTGCTGGGAGGTCATTGGGATCCTGCTCCACCCTGCAATCTCTGTCACCTCCATATCCTGCTCTAACGTGGCCTTATCCTCCGGTGTCAGGGCGTGGGCAGGGATATCCCTGCATCACTGAAGCTCTGTAGTTCCTCATTCATGTTGTGATACCTTGGGGAATACAGGGCCTCCAGTTACTCTGAGAACCGATCTGCTAGCTCCGGGGTCAGTGTCAACTGTCTGACCAGTTGTTGTGGCAACCTCACAAACCCATCAGTGACCTTCCTCACAGTGTGTTAAACAGGCCAGGATCTTCCCTGCCTTATTACCGACCCCATATAGTCTGTGCTGCGAGGCTCTAAGCTGTTTTCGTGCCGCATCTTCTTCGATCTGCCTGTACTACTCCCACAGAAGCGCAGGACGATGCACCAACGCAGGCATTGGATTGTCCTGATAATCCTCCTACTACTGTTCTAACCGTTGCTCCATATTCCCCAACTGTTTTGGCATCTCTTTTCGCTTTCCAGATCTCCTAGTGATTAAATAACAATGTATTACCATTTTCTACACCTCCCATACCGTAGCCTCAGACTCCACTGAACTCCGGTTTTCAGTGAAGTAATTCTTCATAATCATTCCAAGACTTGTGTCGCAGTCCTTGACATACCAAGGATCCAGATGTCATGTGGGTCAGTGGACCCTAATCGACGTCTTGAACCTGGTATAAAGCAGTGCATGGTCAGAAATTCCCCTCAGCAGGAACGTGGTAACACAGTACCTGTGTTCCTGAACCTGGGGGACCAGGAAGTAATCTAGCCTCGAGCCCGTCTTCGCTCTCCTTCTTAAAGTGCTGCATTAATAAATACACGCGTTTCCTTTTGAAAGTGCCTTGGTCAGTTTATTTTCCTCATTTTGAGAGTGCTGAGTTCCTTTTCTACGCGTGTCATTTAAAGGTGCAGTGATATACATATACATTTCCCTAATTTTAAGATCGCTGAGATTAAGTGTGTCCTATTGTTTCAAGTCTAAAGCAGAACATTTTGGCGTCACTTTGCAGGAACCCGAAATAAAGGGGGAAATGTTTACCAAAAAGAAAAAGGCAGATTCCCAGCCACCAAATGAGATACCGGGGTGGGAAGTGGACCCCTATAGTATGCTTGCACATGAATGGTCTTGTTGTGCTGGATTGAGTGAAAAATGGAATGCATGTATAGCTGATGCTGAGCCAGCACAAATAGTGGCATGTCTGCAGAAAGTACAAATTGAGAAAGGGAAAGAGCTTAGCATGTTAGGGCGAAGAGGCTGGATCCTCGTATGTGCTTATTGTAAAATGCATGAAAAATGTGTTCAGTTACAGCAGGAACATGATAAAATAGAAAGAAAAACAGCTAGTGGAAGCCAGGAATATTTCCACAATGCTGACTTGTTAAAATAAGCTATTGCAAGATAAGTTGGAAACTTATCAGACTGTGACTAAGAGAGCAGGTATACGCAATATCAATACCGGAGAAGGAGGGGGAAGGTTAAGATGAGAAAAGTTCACTTAGTCATTGTGAAGGCAGGAATAGACTGGGACCCAGAGAAATGGGATGGTAACATCTGGGATTCTTCACAGTTTCTAGATTCTGGGGGAGAGTGTGGCCAAACTAGAAGCCAGCGTGAGTCGTAAGATCGGAAGGTTGTCCATGCACAGCCCATATTTTGACAGGAGATACAGGGTGGTCCAAATTATCCACGGGGGTTGCGATGGACTCCATGGAGGATTTTACTCAGCAAGAGATTAATGACATTCTAGATAGATTCGGACAGAGACCCGGGGAGGCTTTCATTATGTGGATGGTGCGCCTGTTTGACATGGGAGCATCTGGGGTGATGTTGGATCATGGGGGATGCGGTAAAGTTTTGTAGACTTAGCACTGACCTCACTGTACATGAACAGTTTAGGAATTAGAAGACAATCAAATGCGCCTGTTACAATTATCCTCTGCCGATTGGTTCCTTCAAACCAAAGTGACCAATCAATGCCTGGCCTCTTCCCGGGCTCAGCTGCTGCCCGCTTTCGTTTCCGCCCCTCGGTAGGGGTTTGTCGCGGGCCCTTTACCGGTCCGACTGCACCTTCCCGGGCCGCGTGCTGCCTTGCAACATTTGCACATGTTATCAATGGTCGAACACCCTTTAAAGTTTCACACATGGTACAAGCTCCCACATCTAAAACAAGAAAACAATGTGTTTTTTTTTTTTTTTTTTTTACACAATCACTGTCTTTCCTGCCTTTGTCAAAGACAACATTATTGCCTTTCATTACATTAATGTATGGAATAGTTTCACCTCTTCTCAACGTGGTGTTTCCCTGTCCTACAATGTCCTGCACAAACTTCTCTCTGACTGTTCAATACCTTTGCGATGTTTATAGCAGCACTCAGAGTCATTTCAGTACCAACCCATAACTTTTCCTGCACCTTCTTACTTTTCGTCGTCAGCTTGTCCGCACTCTAATTTGATCATATGTGATAGTCTCAAAATCGCACAATGCTACTAAAGCTCTCCACGCCAAAACATAGTTTTTGATGGATTCATTCTCTTTTCGGGCACAAGAATAAAACTTAAATCCCTCCATCGCTGTGCTGACTTTTTTTTTGCCAAATATCATATTCCGTTGCTATATGGCATGATTAAAAATATGCATGTTCTGAGCATTCTACAAAGGTGGTAAGCCTCTATACTCCTGACAGGCCACACTACCCAAACAAGACTTTAATAATGATAGTTTCCTATGAGGCAAACATTCTTCAACGAGGACAGCCTACCACTTGCAAGAAATATGGAGGAGTCACAATGTTCGCCATGTTAGAGTGACACCTAAATACAGGCGAGATTCCAGCTTTTCAAGACAAACGTATTACCCAGATAAATACACAAGAAAGATGCATGGAAGTTTTGCTGTCCCCAAATTAATGTCAATGCTATAAGAAATATAACACATGGCAGGAAACGAAGATAGTGCTGGCAAAATGATATGCCCTACAGAGCATTTTTATAGACGCATCCTCTAAATCAGCGTTGGTAGAGCTCATTTTGGCTTCAGAATGAGAGTGAAACGGTGCCTTGATCGTGCAAAACTGACGTGCGAAACACTACGTCCTTGCCTTGGCGTGAACACTATGCTGCTACCCGGAAGTAGCATCATCGGTCTGAAACTCCGCCTGATTGTGACGTTCTGCCTGGATGTAGCGTCACAGTGGCTGAGTTCTGCCTGGCTGTGAGGTCATTGCTGCCTACTTCAAAGGCCTCGCATCCACGGGGGCACCCAAGGCCTCAAAATCGGCCATGAACACACACGATCATAAAGATGAAATCCAGACCCTGTGGAACCCATGCCAGACAAGAGGAAAGCACAGCTGAACTCACTCCGTGTGGTGACATATCCTGATGGTACTATATGACGAAACTTCTGCTGATAAGAGGTATGTCCTGTACTCCACTGGCCGTCAACTTGAAGTAAGTAGAGCTTGTATAACAAGTGGGTCCCAGAAGAAATGTATTACCAACAGGAACGGCCTCAAAAGCTATAGGTAGATCACAACACCAGTATCAACGGACCAGGCGCGCAACAACCCCGCTCTTCCTGCGCATAAACAATTTATTGAAATGGCGTTTTTCAACTTCTAAGTGTGCTGCATTAGCACACGTAGAACTTGCAAAACAGCATTTTTTTAATGATTGTTTATGTGCAGGAAGGGACACCTTCCTGTACTTAATCAATCACCAGAGGTGATTTCCTCATTCTATTTGTGCTGCAGAATGCAGCACGCAAAGAATGAGGAAAGAAACGAGGAGAAATGAATACATTTCTCCTCTTTGCGCCTCCCTACGCCTCCTCTGGTAGGCGTAGCATTCAGACGCATTTCCAGGTTTCCGATGTCTCATTAATCTGGGAATGTGTCTGGTTCCATAGGTGTTGCAAGGGAACACCCACAGCAGCACCCATGGAACGGCCCTTTCACGCAACGTGCAGCGTGTAAAGGGGGCGTATTTACAAGGACAGGAAAAAACACGCAGGGTGGCTTTTACTGTCCTTGTAAATCTGGAGCAAAATGTGCCACCGGTGCGTCACAAAAAATGACGCACCGGCAGCGCAAGGGGCTTTTAAATAAGCCCCACAATCCTCATTATCCAACAGCAGGGAAGAGTGCCTGCTCCCCATTGACAGGCACAGCTCGTACACTCCTTGGCGTCTCCGCTGACTGTAAAACTGTTCACCACTGTATGTAGTTGGAAAAGATAGAACAATGTGTGTCATATTCATATGTATACATGTAGGTATGTATGTTTGTATGTATGTGTATAGCTGGACCTATCTGAAAGGCAGTGGAGTGCTGTGGTGACCTAAAGGTAAAAAGTAGTCAGTGTGAGTGGGAGGGTAGTTGTATCCAAGAGCACGAGTGAATACTGCATTGCGATGTAGTGCTCATTCAAGAAGAGTGTCTTCAGCTTTTCCTTGAATTGGAGCAGTGTTTGGGCAGTAATGATGGATACAGAGATGTCTTTACAGATGTTGGGATGAAAGATGGGGATGTCCTGTTGTCTTTTTTTTATTTTCTTTTTTCTCTTTGCGCTTTTTCATCTCTAGTCTGATGGTGTCCTGGCCACCGGTGTGCCTAGAGCCACCGGAAACTGTATGCTTGCCAGTCTCCTAGGCAAGAGTGCTGGTTGTGTTAATGTTATAGATCATGCAGCTGGTTTAGAAGATGCTGTGGGCATGTAAGGGGTACCAGCGGGGTCTTAGCAGGGTGAGGGCGAGGCCAGGTGGTCAGCTATGAATCCATACAATTCTCACAAACCGCACCCAAAAAGTCAGAAATAGGGCAGCCGAATGGAACACAAAACCAATGTCTTATGGCATCACCCAAGAATCATCTTTCTGCTGTCAGATGTCTAACAAATATATATATGCCCCTGGAAAAGCTCCTTTACCAGTGTCAAGTGAACTTTCAGTTGTATGCAGATAACACACAGATGTATTACCAGCTGGACAATGGCTCTGTGAATTCAACAAATATTAATTACCTCACGTTTAAGCACCAGCAAAAGTGGAAAAATGGGACAGCCATGAATGTATGCACTTTTCATAAGTGTGCACAGGGCTTTTTATTGAGGCTTGCTTTGGCTGCATTTTCCATCTTCCCCTGGGCTTAAGCAATTTTTTGTGCCAACGTCTTTGGCTATGCAGTCATCTCAAGGAATCCAAAGCAGAGAAACCTGCAGGCTGCAGCCTCGTCTCCTACAGTTACAGGACTTCACGGTGACGGCGAAGAGAGGCTTCATGAACCACTATCCGGCCAGAAGAATGACCTCTCAAACCCAGTAAGAGGTGCGTGGAGGTGAGCACAGACTGTCAGATGTGTGTCGATGCCAGAGGATTGTCGGACTGGGTCTGTATGCCTCTGGGAAATGGGGTGATAAGGGACAGTCTCTTCTGTACAGTGTTTCCCTCCCTTATGGATGTTTATGCGGGCATCTTTACTTAGCATCCATAACTTCCTCAACTAATTTGCAATTTGTAACCTTCTCTCCTTACTGCAGTGTGTTAGTGTTAATACAATCGCAGACCGCCACTGTTGGTCATAGCACAGGGTCGAAAAGGACAGCAGTCTGAGTCCCCGAGGCCTGGTCTCTTGAATCCTGAGAGCTCCTACCAGCAGTCCTCTCATAAGAGCACAAAGACACATATTGGAGGTGTTCTTTAAAGGTCTGTCACAAGACCTCTTAGGAGGGGGGAAGTTAGATGCCCCCCATGCCAAGAAAAGTATGCCTATTCCCAATCTCTGTTAAATCAGAAAAAAAACTAGCAATAATGGGCAATCTAATCAATTTTCCATTTTAGTTCTAAAACAACAACACAATAAGACAATTAATACAGATTTGGCTGTGTTATCAAAAAGCAAGTCACTTTCGAAGCTTCCTTCGGGTGACTGCGCTCCTTAGAGTTAGTAGCTTTGACCAAGTGTAGTTATTGGGAGAAAGGGATGCTCAACCATGAGGGTGGTATGTGGCTAAAGGACCTTTGCAAGTGGGTGAGAGCTCTGAAAAGCATAAACCTTGGAAATACTAGAAGACCACATTATGTAATTTAAGACATATCATTTTGAAACAATAAAGATGCACCTTTTTGGAGGATAGAAGGAGTCTGGTAACTGGCACTGTACTTAAAGTTACAGGGAGAGGCCCACAGGATGTACTACTGAAGGAATGCAAGTTGTGGTCTTGTGTAGGCCTGAACTTAAGCATCGCAGAAAGGGGCAGGGCACTCAAGGTGTAATGCTAGAACTGTTGGCGCTCTGTAGTAACCGAAAGCTAAAGCGCTGTTCTGTCTAAATTCAATTACACCAATATCCTCTACCACAGATCATCTTTAACAACTATGAAAGGACTACTACGGATTTAGAACTCTGCTGGCAGACTACTATTACATATAAAGCCACAAGCCCACATTTCCCCTGCCTTGAAGGCCCTACATTGGTTACCGGTTGCCAGAAGATCCACATTCAAGCTGCTGTGTATCACTTAAAAAGCGATCCATGGAACAGAGCCTCTCTTCATCCGGAATAAAATCACAAAATACATTCAACAAAGAACCCTCCGCTCTAGATTGGCACCTCACCTCACAATCCCATCCATTCAAGAAAAAAACTCATGTGGCACATCCATCTCTGTTCAAGGGTTGTATGACGATACATCGCAAACTAAAACAACGTGTGCATTTACAACGCAGTTTTTAGTTCGCATGTACCGTCACAACGTATGTTTTTTCTACGGATGGCATTAGTTCGTATTTCCTTTGAAATGTATACTATATGCCTTTACAACGCATCCAAGATTCCCGCATGCATTTAAATTGCAAAATATTAACACTAAAATAAAAATATAACACCACCATACTGGACCTGCTTACACAACCCTAAAGCCTAAACCAATAACATACACTACAACCCCCTGACACTACCCTAAGCTCTAAAATCAAAAACACTAGCATACTCTACAACCCCCTTACACTACCCTAAGCCCTAAATCCTAAAAATACTTTCATACACTACAACCCCCTGACACTACCCTAAGCCCTAAAGCCTAATACACTACATTACACTACAACCCCCGACACTACCCTAAGCCCTAAAGCCTAATACACTAGATTACACTACAACCCCCTGAGACTACACTAAGCCCTAAATCCTAAAATTCTAGCATACACTACAAACCCCTGACACTACCCTAAGCCCTAAAGTAAAAAACACTAGCATACACTACAACCCCCTTACACTACCCTAAGCCCTAAATCCTAAAATACTTGCATACACTACAACCCCCTGACACTACCCTAAGCCCTAAAGCCTAATACACTACATTACACTACAACCCCCTGACACTACCCTAAGCCCTAGAGCCTAATACACTAGCCTACACTACTACCACCTGAGACTACCCTAAACCCTAATCCCCCTTACTTCTCTCCTTCCTCGTGGTCGTCTCTGCTCCGGTTTCCTGTGTTCCGGACCCGTTCCCAGCATCCGGTCCCATTCCCAGTTCCCGCGTTCCGACACCATTACATCGCATGCGTTTTAAAAGCACATGCGATGTGAAGGCCTGCGTCGTAATGTGTACGCGTGGTTACGTCGCATGTGTTGTAACGCATGCGACGTAACGGCATGCGTAGTAACAGCCGCGTTGTAATGGCTGTTTCCCCTGTTCAAGCAGCCAAACTATGGAACTTATTACCCCCAAACATAAGATCCACGTATAACTACCTTATCTTCAGAAGACTACTCAAGAGGTGGCTCTTCTCCACATAGCCACCATACTCAAATATAAATATACAGCATATCCCTGTATATATAAGCCTTTATTTGGATTATATATGTGTACCTAGACATGTGTATTCCTTTGTATAAACATGTATAATAATCATGTTTATAAATATATGGATTTTTTTAGTTCTGCTAAACAAATGTACATATTATACATATTACTTATGGTTATAATATTCTATGTTTAACATGTATTTCGGTTGGCCGCTGCATAAATGTGTACATTTTTATCATAACTATTCAGCTACAATGGCTTCACTATTGAGTTAATTTTTTTTAATAAAAACAAATAAATTAGCTTAAAGTGTAGCAACATTCGAAAGTCTGAGTTATTAAATACAACTTAAATCTAGATTTATTACCTTCTTTATACTTATATATCTTCCATGTACCTATGTATCTTTATATTTATTACTTTACTCCTAATTCAACATATCTAATGCACTACCCTATATCTCGCCCTATACCTCTCTAAATATATCCTCTACCTCCACTCTGACTCATCCCAAACCTCATTTTACTACTCTCTCCAATGTACTATTCTATTTCTCACCCTATACCTCTCTCAGTATATCCTCTACCTCCACTTTCTGACTCATCCCAAACACAATTCTACTACTGTAATCCCCAAAATAACCCTTTCTAGACTCTTCCCTCTTCTACCCCCTCCTTGCATCATCTCAAACCTCTTTTACTATTCATCTCTCCTAAACAAGCCTTTCTAAACCCTTTCCTCTGACTCTTCTCCCTCCCCTCTACTCATCCCAAACCTCCTCCTGCTGCTGTGATCTCCAAATAAACACTTCTAGACCCTTCCCTCTTCTATTTCTCCACTATCCTTTTCAATCCAACTAACAGACTCACATGTTCACCCCTTAAATTAATTTCACATTTCCCTGTACTAATTCATCTCTAATCCTGTTTGGCTTCCGTAGTAGCGTGCTACTCACCGATAAAACGCTTCAACACCTTATCAGGGGTAGCAAGCGCTATATAAATGCAAACCTTCCCTCTTCTATCTCTCCACTATCCTTTTTCAATCCAATTCACAGACTCGCATGTCCACAGCTCAAATTCATTTCATACTTTCCTATACCAATTCACCACTAATCCTCACCGAAAAGCGCATCGACGCCTCATCAGGGGTAGTAAGCGCTATATAAATGCAACTACAATTACACACGTTGTACAAGACCTCCAAAAATAAATAAAACGTCTCTCAAGTTAATAATGAACATAGACATGCCGACATCTAGTGGTCTTATTTGGTACTGAAATTTTGATTTGATGTAGTCTACAACTAACGATAGAATTTTAGTCAACAAAGCAATTGCATAGGTTCACCATTTATGGTTGTTTAAAAAGCAATTATTATCATATTGTGCATAGCGTTATAGTTAGAATATAAAGGTTATCAATCAGATGAATGATATTGCATAACCAGGAAGAGGGTTGAGCAATTTTGAGGTCTTGCCTAAGACAGTGCACACATATTTTGAGTTTACAGTTGACTAAGAGTCTGCCCATTGCTAACTATTGGTTGTTTTTAATGTCACTCTCATTTGCTTGCTTCTTATTTATCAGCTACCATGGACTTTCCTTCCTTTTCTGGCGATTGACCGTCCCCTGGATCACGGACCCATTACCTGTATCCTTCACTGGTCCCTTTTCAGGTGCTGCCTTTTTCTTTTTCGTTCAGCACTCTACAAGAGTGCGCGTATTCTTCCAGTTGTCTCCCTAATGTACTTTCTTGCCTTTATGTTGTATCCCTTCCACTCCCTCCCTCAGTTGCTGTTCTTGCCTTCTCCCCACTCACCCACATTCTGTGGCTGTTCGTGCTCCCCAACCATTTATCGTCTGTGCTTCTCCATCTCTGCCCACCCATCCTCTGTTTTCCATTTGCATCTTCATGCTCGCCCACCCACCCTCCGTTGTTTGTGTACATCCCCATCCATGCCCATCCTCTGTTGTCCGTATGCTTCCCCATCAGCCGTGCTGCTGTACAGCATGGCTAAAAATCATTGCCAATAGGTCTCAAATATCTGAAAAATTTGTCAATGTTTGTTATATATCAGGGTTGGTGACCAGTTCTAGTCACTATATAGATTTCGTTCTCAGATGTGAATAATAGATATATTCACGAAAGTGATACACCTGCCCCTAATTGCCTAAGAATTAGTGGATATAAGGATCAATGGGGTGGCTATGTATCTAGTTCCTTTTTAACATCCTGATATTCTTCATTTTCCGTAGGAATGCGAATACAGGATGCTCGACACATCTTTACTTGTTTCACAAGCTTTCTTTCTTGGCTGGTGAGTTTCTTTATAGGAATAGTTGATGATTGGCTTATCCTGGCCTTAGAGTGAACACATGAGCCACCTACCCAGCATGTGGATTACCAGCACGGATAACCTGCTAATGATGCTCCTGTGATGCTTCAATCTGTTCAAAAGTGATCTTCTTGCTGTGGCCACTTCACATGATAGCTACTTCTTGGGTAAGCTGAGTCATGGCTGTAATGGTCATTGTGTTACATTGTCTATTGTCACTCGTTGGATTTTGGACAGTTTGCCCAAAGTGGCCAAGGGTATGCCCCAACGTGGGTCCCTTGCTCGCTGTGCCACTGGATTCAAGCTAGCCTGGCTGATGAGGGGTGAAACCTTGAAACCGGTCCCAGGATGCTTGTTTCCGGTCCAGGGAGGACCTGGCCTGGCAGTTTGGGCTAGACTGTTCTCATGAGGAGCAGGGTTAAGACTGATTTGCAAATGGCTGGGCCCAAACTGGGGTGGCATAGTGAGCAAAAAAATGATGGATTAAACCCAGATCTGTGACTGGGGGTTAGTGGTAGAAAAGTTTAAGCACTCCGTCCATCATCTTTTTGCGTTGGCTATGTTCGCCGAAAGAGGCCAAGGGTATGACCCGACGTGGGCCCCTTGCTCGCTGGAGGTGCGTGGCTGAAACGTTTCAGCACTCCGTCCATCATCTTGTTGTGTTTGCAATGTTCACCCAATGTAGCCAAGAGTATGCCCAGACATTGGTCCCTTGCTCGCTGTGCTACTTGATTCAAGCTAGCTTGGCTGATGAGGGGCGAAACTCTGAAACTGGTCCCAGGATGCTTGTTTCCGGTCCAGGGATGACCTGGCCTGGCAATTCTGGCTGGACTGTTCCCATGAGGAGCAGGGTCAAGACTGATTTGCATATGGCTGGGTCCAAACTGGGGTGGCATAGTGAGCAAAAGAACGATGGATTAAACCCAGATCTGTGACTGGGGGTGAGTGGTGGAAAAGTTTCAGCACTCCATCAATCATCTTGTGTTTACAGGATTCTTGATGTAGGATAGCGTTTCTTAACCTGTGGTCCACTGGTCCTCGGGGTCCATGATGCCTTCTCAGGAGTTCTGTGACTTCAGAAAATTAAATAAGAAAGAGAGGATTCATTAGGACCAAAAAAGACAAAGTGATATGTTAAAGTTGCATATCGCTTTGTTTTTTAGGGAAAAAAATACACATATTGAAAAGCTTTCCCAATAAAATAAAAATGTTGTCTTTTCTATTTTTTTGTTTGTGAATTAAAGAAAATATTTAATAATGTCTATATTTGTTTGATGTATACTTGTTTCTGTACCTTTAGGAATTTTATGTGGTTCAAAATGTAGAAAATGCTAACATTTCATTCCTTGCCTTCCAATGGTTTCTTAGTGGGGGTTTACAAAAGAACTGCTAATCCAGGAAATTCCCACCCGTGACGCTTAAGTTAGTTAATGGTCAAGTCTTCCCTAGATGTCATTGCCAGTATTCCATAGTTCCAGTTACTTACCAGTTTGAATCAGTGATTCTGTGATAAATGCAAGGTGTGATGCATTGATCACATGACTGCTTATTGACGGTCCGAATAGGTCTCACTTTGAGCAAATGTCTCTGTGTCCCTTCACTGACTGTTCTTGGGTGGGCATCCTGAAGGTAGTCAGTCAATCTAAGTGTCAATGTAGCCTTCCCGTTATAGGTAGAATTGTAATATCCAGTGATTGGGTGGCTCACTATTACCCGCTTTTCACCTGCACACATCTCTTCATCTGCCTGTTATAAAACCCCTTTGAACTCATTGTTCCTTGTTCTCACAACCATCTCCTTGCTGAGACTTTGCATGACTCTTGTCTTGCTTTCAGTTCTTATTTAAAATCAATTCCTTGCTCATTTGTTTGTTCCTTCCTCTGTTTCTTCTCCCCCTACCCCCACCCGTTGGACCAGTTGGCTACCACTATGACTGGACTGTATATCCTTATAATGCACTGTTTGATTACATCCCTTGGTAAAAGCAAAGGGGCCATCTCCTGTAAACGGTACAAAAGGGGGTGGTGATGGACAGAGCATCAGAACCAATCAAACACTCACACCCAGTCAAAGATCTGGGTTTGATCCATCACCGTTCTTTAGCCCACTCTGCCACCCCAGTTCAGACATGGCCATATGCAAATCAGTCTGACCCTGTGTCTCATGGGAACAGTCCAGCCCGAACTGCCAAGCCATGCCTTCCCTGGACCGGAAAGAAGCATCCTGGGACCGGTTTCTGGCTAATCAGCTGTCATCAGCCAGGCTTGCTTGGATCCAGTGGCAAAGTGAGCAAGGGACCCACGTCTGGGCATACCCTGCCAACTTAGGGCGAACAAAGCAAAACCAAAGGAGATGATGGACGGAGTGTTGAACATTGCAAGCACTCAAGCCCAGTCAACTGATCTGGGTTTAATCCATCATCATTCTTTAGCTCACTCCACCACCCCAGTTCAGACATGGCCATATGCAAACCAGTCTGACCCTGTGCCTCATGGGAACAGTCCAGTCTGAACTGCCAAGCCGTTTCTTCACTGGACCGAAAACCAGCATCCTGGGACCGGTTTCTGGCTAATCAGCCGTCATCAGCCAGGCTAGCTTGAATGTAGTGGCAAAGTGAGCAAGGGACCCACGTCTGGGCATACCCTGCCAACTTAGGGTGAACAAAATGTCTTCCCTAGACCGGAAACAAGCATCCTGGGGCCGGTTTCTGGGGCGAACAAAGCAAAACCAAAGGGGATAATGGACAGAGTGTTGAACATTGCAAGCACTCACCCCCAGTCAACTGATCTGGGTTTAATCCATCATCATTCTTTAGCTCACACTGCCACCCCAGTTCAGACATGGCCGTATGCAAATCAGTCTGACCCTGTGCCTCATGGGTCCCTTGCTCACTTTGCCACTGGATTCAAGCTAGCCTGGCTGATGACCGCTGATTAGCCAGAAACCGGTCCCAGGATGCTTGTTTCCAGTCCAGGGAAGACATGGCTTGGCAGTTCGGGCTGGACTGTTACCATGAGGCACAGGGTCAGACTGATTTGCATATCGCCATGTCTGAACTGGGGTGGCTGAGTGAGCTAAAGAATGATGATGGATTAAACCCAGATCAGTTGACTGGGGGTGAGTGCTTGCAATGTTCAACACTCCGTTAATCATCCCCTTTGGTTTAGCCTTGCTTTCGCAGTCAGTTAAATTTTGTCCAGGGGCGTAGCTTCAGTGGGGCAGTTTGGGGTGTTACAACCCCCTAATAAATGGATTATTTAATAAGCAGTTGTGTACGGGAATTTTCAGTCAAGTATGGTAAGGTATCTTTCGAATTTCACCTGGGATTTTGAAATACTCTCTGAAACAAAAACACCCACACACACTTGTCTCTGTTTTGTAGGTCTTAGAACATGGTTAATTATAAAATACTGTGTTTTAAGTATCCCTCACAATCCTTTACCACTAGCCCTTAGCCCCCCCTCATGCAGTGCTTCTCATGTAATGAATAACATGATATTATAGCATGTTTGTTGGAAAACCTGAAGTTCACCCCTTCATACCCCCGGGGTCTTACTGACCAAGCTACGCCCCTGGTTTTGTCTGTCTACTCTTTCTGTATTCCACTACTCTTGCTCTGTTCCTGGCTTTCAAGAATATGGTTCTGCTTTTCCCTGAACCCTATTCCTTTATTGTGCCATTCCTGGCCTTTTACCTGCTATCCTATTTAGTTTTTGGTGGTTTTTGCCTGTATTATGTTCCACTTGTACAATGTTCCAACGTATCTGGAACTTGATGAACTACTGCACCAAAAGGTTGGAGAGGCTGAGCAGGATAAACACAGCTGCTTGTTCCTCATCAGCCTTCATCAGTGGTTTTCTCAGAGATAGCAGCACTGAGATTTAACACCGTGCCACTCACGTTTGAATTCAGATTAAGAACTTTGTAATTCATGATCGACTTCAAAAACTGTGTTGATAATGCAGATTAATTGCTTCTTTTATGACTGTCAGGCCTCATTTGTGGGGCCACATAGCAGACTGATTACTGGGCCCCAAATGTGGTGGTTGAAGTAATCATTTTCCTCTTGTTTCCTTGGTCCTCCCCACCATGGCTCGTTTATGTACTTGCCTCTTGGGAAAACCCCCAAACAGCTGCATTTTTCCCTCTTCTTGATACATACTTTAAAAAGTAAATATCAGGCAACCCTTTAAAATATGTTCTAGAGCTGCCTTAGAGATCTGTGACTGATAGTTAAAGTGAACAAAGTCAGAAAAGCTGTTTAAAATGAATACTGTTGTTTTATTTAAAGTCTATTTAAGTATTATGCCCAAGTCTTTGCAGAATCTTAAAACGTGAACAAATTCACTAGGAAAGGTGGCAACTCTAACTATAGTGTATATATAAAATGTCAATAAATTATGGTGGATTCATACTCTGTATTTTTGTAAAGTATTTGACTTTGTGATCGCTCAGAAACTATACCTTAAACTGTTTATTTCTACCCCACAGGAACTCGTGCTGCAAGAATGGATGGGTCGCAGGAAGAAACAGGAGGAAGAATTGTTGCCAGGATGTTTTATACATGGAGTGGGACAGTGATTGGTTAATTAATTCTAAATTACATTTTTCCCTATGGTTCATGGGACACATATGTTGGCATTGATGTGTTGCTGTTAGAGAATAAAGTGAAGTGGAAAATCATAATCCTATCCTTCTTGTCCCTAATAGCATTGACATTTTCCTTCACTGATAGTCCGGGGGGAGCTTAGGGGTAGAGCATGCACCATTGCTTCGATTTATGCACCTAACACAGGGCAACTGGACTTCCTAGAGACATTTTTAACATCTCTTGATGGATTTGCAGTGGGAGACATCCTACTGCTGGGGGACTTCAACTTAATATGGGATCCGGCATTGGACACGACTTACCCCCACAAGACAACGGGAGGAACATTCAGTAGGGCTCTTAAAGCCTCTCTTCAGCGTTTGGACCTACTATACGCTTGGAGGGCAGTTCACCCTGAGACAAGAGACTATTCTTTTTTCTCTCACGCCCACAGAACCTACTATAGAATAGACCACATCTTCCTCTGTCAATCCCTTTTGTACACAATCTCGGGTACTAGGTTCCATCCAATATGCCTCTCAGAGCATGCCCCCCTGGAGGTAACACAAAATTGGCCTGCCCAGCAGTCGAAACACAGGAGATGGTATTTCCCCAATTTCCTTAGCAGGGATAAACGTCTCAGGGACGAACTCAGAAAGGCGATCATAGAGTACCAACAATCCGGCACTTACATCTCATGCTAACAACTGGGATGCCTTTAATGCGGTTAATTGGGGAAAATGCATAGAGTTAGCCACCACGCTCAGAAATCAGCAGAGAGGGGAGAGATTACTGTTAGAAGGGAAACGCCAAGCGGCAGAAAAAACACATCAAGAGAGCCCGTCGAACCAAACTCACCACAAAGTCACCTCCCTAAAGGGGAAATTAAAGGCCATATACAGTAACAGGGCTGAGAAATCTACCCTAAGGCTCCAGGCCCGAGGCTATGAAAGTGGCAACAAAATAGGCACCCTACTGGCACGGCAGCTGAGAGCAAAGCAAGAAAAAGAATATATCAAACAAATAGTGCATGATGCAGGGGGATCCCATCTCAATGAGGAGGGTAAAATAAACGCCTTTAAAAAAAAGAAATGTATAATTCTTTTTATTAAGTATCATCGACACATCATACCATTCTTAACATGCTGAGGAAACTACATTTCAAGCAACTTAGTTTCTGGATTACATAGATTCAAATCATAGTGCACAGTGCGGAACAATTAGGGGGGTGTGAGGCTATCATCTGCATTCATGTGTGCCGGAGGGGTACAAATATCTCCTCGGTAGAAGTTCTAAGGCCCCCAGACCCTGTTCTATTTCCTGGGACACCCCCTGGCTATGTAGACTGACTTTTCTCTCAACATGCACCAGTCTAGATCTTCCTTCCATGATTCTACCCCAGGTGGTTGAAGGGCTCCCCAATGTCGTTTGATATTTCTCTTTGCGATCATTACAGCCAGTGAAACCCAGAGCTTTGTGTAGGAGGAGAGGCACTGTTAGAGACCCATGAAAAGAAACACTCTGACCAATTGATATGTGTTACAACATATAACACATCTTCTAATGACCTAAAGAAGATAATAAACAAAAAATGGACCATCCTGACATCGAATACAATAACGTTTGAGAAACCTATGTTCTCATTCAAAAGGAACACAAGTCTACGAGATTTACTGGTACATACTGACACATATACACCGAAAATTACCAGTCAATCAACCCTCTGGAGTACACCTCAGGTTACGGGACACTACCCATGTGGCACATGTGTAGCATGTCCATTCACAGAACACACAAAAGTAATAAATCTGGGATTACACTCTCCATGGGAACAGAGAACTCACACCAACTGTAATT
Organism: Triturus cristatus; assembly: GCF_964204655.1. Lineage (NCBI taxonomy): Eukaryota > Metazoa > Chordata > Amphibia > Caudata > Salamandridae > Triturus > Triturus cristatus. The sequence continues at coordinate 1,452,441,340 of NC_140591.1, forward strand.
CTGAAGCAGTGATCTATATGATCAAGTGCCCGTGCGATCTAATGTATATTGGTATGACAAGCCGAAAAGTAAAATTACGCATCAGTGAACACAGGAGCACAATAAGACGTGCAATAACAGCAACAAAACTGACTGCACACTACAATGAGAAAAAACACAAAGACACAGAGATAAAGTGGACCATCATAGAAAAAATCAAACATGTAAATAACCTCCAACACAAACTCCTAGAGCGTGAACAACGTTGGGTCCATCGATTAAAAACCCATGAAAGGGGCCTTAATGATTGTATACCCTGGAACCAACTAAATAAATGAAGGAAAGGGGTCTTTTTTACAACTAGGCCACCTCTCTGTTCTTTGGTTATTAAATATGCGCCCTAAAACTGTTTATCCAACTTAGGGACTTCTATATGGCGGCCATATGAACATTGGTCCAAATTCCTAATAATAGCATTCGTACACGTCATGCTATGTCCAGCTTATCCTCCCTTCATCGAAGGGCACATATATATATATATATATATATAACACCCTATATATATATATAAAAATATATTTTTGATGCCGGTATATCATCTCCTACAAAAAGGAAATTCTTTCGAAAATAACACGCGGAGTATACCCAGATTTAAACTCCCCGAATATTCCTCACTAGGAGCTAAATACGAATAAAACATATGCATTACTATTGGTATTCCACCAACAGGTTCGCTTTCATTTGGGTGTTGAAATTCCCCAATAATCAGCGTTCAAGTATGTTGGGGTATTGCTTCCATTTCTATCTTTATTTGAGATCCCCACGAATGTTTACCTACGCTATGAGCCTATACCGACACAATTGGTTGCGGTTACTGGGGTTTCTTGTTGAAAATTTAAAATAAAACTAACAAACTCAAATTGACACACACGCATCACCGATCGAAGAAGCAGGCATACTGTGTGGGCTTCAACTGTGGTGTCATAGCACTGTTGTACAACACGTTATTTTATCTCACTTTTATTTTTATCTTTGTGCCTTGTGTCACGGAGGCAATAAATTTCGGAGAATGGTCCAGATGATATATACTTGTCCGCAGTGTTTATGATGGCTACAAGGAACTACAACTCCCTTGTTTCCCGGCACGTTTTGAGACGTAATTACGTAATTCTAACAACGTCAAACGCCGATAACGAAACAACATGTCTAAAACAACAGTCTGCATATATTGCTCTTACATTGCATTTTTATCCAATCATAATGGCAATAAGAGATTTTTAGGTCGTATAAAAAGACTTAAATCTCCTTGTTTTTCACCAAATATAATACGGAACTACAAGCCCCATGGTTCCGGGCACGTAATTAACGTCATTACGTACTTGGATCCGCGCCCAGGGCCGCCTACCGATTTGTTCCTATGACAACTCACGGGTACTAAAACACGGTCCCTTCGCTTTACAAACGCGAAAGCCGGGGACCGGAGCCAAGTAGGTGTGCACGCGGGGCAGGACTTTTGATGAAGTAAGTTATAGACTGGCAATTTCCAATCCGATCGCCAACACTTTCATCCTTCGTTCCTCTAAATGGGGAATACGAGGGATTCGATCCATTGTGGTTAGAGAAAACCACTCACCATATTTATTTACATTTCCCTTAACCTTCTGGGGTCACGATTTTAGGGTTTGACTAAAAAGCTACCCCTAGATGCTTTACGGTCCCCTGAGACACAGAAACCATTCAAGAATTGGGTAAGGGATTGTTATCTTTTTTGTTTATTGTTTTTAATGCACAGAATCAGGAGGGATAATGATAAATACAACACCTGCACCTGCGCGCCTCCTGAAGCAACTCAATTGTGAGCACCTCACTGAGGATGCGGTAATTAGCGCGCCAGTAAGTTTGTATTTGGTCACATTCCCATATGATATGTATGAAGGTGCCATCCCTCCCACATTCACGTCTACACTCCCCACTTTCTGCTCTATCCATACGCACCAGACACGGTCCTGTTATGTAGATTCTGTGGAGAATCTTGAGTTGCACTAATCGCAGTCTAGCCTGAATCGCCACCTCCCTCGGGGAGGAAACTGCCTCCCGCCAATCTTCCTTGTCAAGCTCAAGTCCTTCTCTTATCCATTTCTCTTTAAGGGACTGAAGTGGGTCCTCCATATTATTGATTAGTTGTTTATAAATCAGGGAGATGGCCTTTTCGGGCAGATGGCCGTCCAATATTCTATCTTCTAAGGGTGAGGCATCCGGGAGGGAAATCCCCCTAGTGAGATGGATCTGGAGGGCATGACAGATCTGGAGATATCTAAAGCATTCAGTGTCTGCTAAGCTATACTACTGTTGGAGGGAGGCAAACGGTACAATTTCATCTTTGACCCAAAGATCCTTAATCTGGGAAATCCCAATAAGGCCCCACTTATCAAATCCCCGGGTTTGCCACAGGTTTCCCAGTTTTTCGGAATCCCACAAGGGGTTGCCAGTGTGAGCCTGCTGTCCCAGCCCAGATGATTGTTTATGATATGCCATATCTGGACCGAGTAGGAGGTTGGACCTGTTAAGGAATATTTACGAGGTCTAGAGTAAAGCGCTCTACGGTAGTTCCCTCCCGGCAAGAGACATCTATCCACGGCATATCCCGGGTCGGCGAGACGACCATAGGACCCCTGGTTTATGGCTGCTAGCTGAGTCGCCCAGTAATATTTTTTGATATCTGGGAGGCTAATGCCTCCGTCGTACCAATTGAGGGTGAGTTTAGGTCTCTCTGGAGGCTCTCGATTTCTTGAAGTTATGATTTGGGTACCGGATCTAACGAGTTCTGGAGGGCATACAGGAAGCGGGCCACACCATCATTTTAAAGAGAGCGACTTTGCCCAGCAATAAGAGCGGCAAAGACTTCCAGCTCCCTATGTCTTGTTTCAATCTTTGTATAGGAGGCAGGAGGTTCCGGGTAAAACGGAGCATGGGATTCAGCGAGATGAAAATGCCAAGGTATCTAAAGCCCTCTGTTGTTGTCTGAATCGAGCAATTCCTCGGCAGGACTGGTAGCTCCCCCCAAAGGACGTAAATGATGGATTTGTGGTCCAGTTTATTATGAATCCTGAATAGCTGCCAAACACTGCCAGTATATCCAATGGGCACACCAAAGAAGCTTTCGGGGAGGCCAGATATAGCAGAATATCATCCGCATATAGAGATATCCTATCCTCTCAGTCCAGGGACCAGCGCAGACCGCGAATGACCGGATCCTTGCGAATCCACACAGCTAGGTGCTCCAGAGCTAGAGCAAACAGGAGCGGGGACATATGTGAGCCACCATTGGCCCCCTTCCTGGAAGAACTAGCAATACTTAGCAGTCCCAGAACCGAGATGGAACAATAGTGTGAACACGATGTTATAGAACTGTTACAATTCTGTGACCTAAACTGTACCTTGCGATAAGGAATTTACGCCTGTATGCCACTGTCTTTTGTTATTTGTTTAATAAAAAAAAAAAGATACAAAATTAAAAATAAAAAAAACAGGAGCGGGGACAAGGGGTATCCCTGGCACATTCCACGGCTTAATTGAAATACCTCCGATTTCCTATTGTTCACCACTACCTGTGCCATTAGTTTCGAGTATAGCAGTCTGACCCAGCCCATAAAATTGGGCCCAAATCCCATTTTTTCGAGTACTGCAAAAGGTATGGCCATTCCACCATGTCGAAAGCCATGGTGGCGTCCAAGGAAACCAGTATTGCAGGCTCCTGGATAGTGGCTGCTCTTCCCAACACCCCATGCACTCTGCGTAGGTTTAAGGCTGTGTTCCGCTGTGGCATAAAGCCTGACTGATCGGGATGTACTAAGCTGTCTATTACTTTCACTAAACAAATCGCCAGAAGTTTTGCGAGGATCTTGGGTTCCACGTTAAGGAGGTATATTGGCCTATACGAGGCACAGCTGCTTTTGGGTTTACCTTCTTTGTGGATGACAACAATGTTTGCTACTCTTTGATCAGTTGGGAGCATCCCCCTTTCTCTGCTATCTATAAACATCGAGCGGAGGTATGGGGCTATCTTGTCGGGCCTGGGTTTATAGAGTTCGATGGGTATGCCATTGGGACCCGAGATAAACGCCTTTTGGAATTTTTATCGCAACCTCTACTCCACCGACCCGCTGTAGACCCATGCCCAGGAGTGTTACCTAGCGACTATCAACCTGCCTCAAGTCCCAGCCCACACTAACAAGGAACTTAGTCGGCCTGTCACCGGGGAAGAGGTCCAGAAGGTGATAGACGTCTTGAAACTGCAGAAGGTCCCTAGCCCGGACGGGCTAAATGATCAATGCTATCGTACCTTTGCACCCGAGGTGACTCCACATCTGGTGACCCTCTTTAACGACATAGCAAAGCCCCAAAGGGTGATGGATTCCATGGGGGAGGCATTGGTCAATGTTATACCTAAACCAGGGAAGGACCCTAAAGCTTGCGCCTCTTACAGGCCCATCGTACTTCTGAACCTGGACGCATAATTATATTCTAAAATTACTGGCCACTCGCCTTGAAAATCTCCTCCCAGCTCTGATTGATCCCGATCAGTCTGGGTTTATTAAGGGAAGAAAGACCCACAATAATTTATGGAATATAGCTCACATAATTGAGTAAGTACAGAAGAAGGGCATTCCTGCGGCGCTCCTCTCGTTGGATGCGGAAAAGGCCTTCGACTGGGTCGACTGGCCTTTTCTCCTGCGAACACTGAGCCGATTTGGCTTCAATTAAACATTTATTGGTATGGTGCGGGCCAACTATTACTCTCCCAGGTCTCAAGTCTTTGTAAACAGGGTGACCTCCGACTCTTTTGCACTCTTGCCGGGGACAAGGCAGGGCTGCCCTGTGTCCCCCCATGCTCTTTGCTCTTAGCATTGAACCTCTGGCTGGGCGGATCAGGGTAACCCCAGATACAAGAGGGGGGTATATTTGGCACAGATAACCACAAGATCACTCTCTTTGCGGATGACGTCCTACTTCCCATCACTGACCCGCTGAACTCACTGCCGGCCATAAAAGAGGAGCTTGATCACTTTGAACTAGTCTCCGGCTTTAGGGTAAATCTCTCAAAGTCATTCTTGCTCAACTTAACTCTTTCGGGAGAGGTGATGGAAAGAATAAAGGAGACCTCCCCTTTCTGCTGTACAGACAAAGATATTACATATCTAGGGGTCAAGCTCACCCCAAAGATTGCTGGCTTTTACAAGGCCAACTACCCGCCCTTACTGCGACAGATTAACGCAGACCTGAATAGATGGAAAGCGGCCTATATCTCCTGGATAGGGAGAATTAATGCAATTAAGATGAATGTCCTCCCCAGGTTACTCTACCTCTTTCAGGGACTTCCGGTTCTGGTGGACAGGGACCTCTTTACAGAACTAAAAATGATCATCACTAAATTCATTTGGCAGGGACAAAGATCCGACTCTCCTACCGAGTGTTAACCGGGTGCTGACGGAATGGTCCCTCAGAGAGTCCGAAAAGCATTGGCTCCATATGGATTGTCAAATAACAGGCAGGACCATCTGGGATCTCCTGTGGTTAAAGAAACAACATAGGCTCCCTAACGCTTACCTCAGCACCCCCATGGTCACCACTCTGCGGGTCCGGGTCCTTCTTACAAAAACATTATCCCTTGCTGTGTAGCGCAGAGATCTACGATATATCTATATCGGACCATGCACATGTCCTGCTCACTCTCCAACCCCCTGATACACGTAGAGAACCCCTGCCTCGGTGGAGACTGCTCCCCTCCCCCCCCAGACCCTTCAAGACCCTGTGAATGTGGCAGACATTCGTTAGGAGATTGAGGTCTTCTTTCTCGCCAATTCCCTTTCTGATACCCCTGAAGATGTCCGCTGGGACGCCTTCAAAGCCACTATTCGGGGGATCATCACATCAATATCAGTCGCCCGGTCTAGGGAGGCGCGCCTGGTTGAGTCTACCCTTTCTAGAGATATTAAAGTCTTAGAACGTAGTGACCACATGCATCCGTCCCTCTGCAACAAGCGGCTCCTTGCCGAACTCCGTGGCCAACTGTGCTTACAGTGTACCAACAAGGCAGAGCGGCTTTTAGTCACTCTCAAACAGAAATTCTATACGGAAGGGGATAAAGTTGGGGCGTGTCTAGCACGACTAGTTCGTGCTCAGACTACCTAAGCCCACATTGCCAAGCTTAAGCGGCAGGATGGTTCCTGGGCCATCTCGGAGGCGGACAAAAGCCTTGAATTGGAGACCTTTTACAGGGATCTGTACGCGCATGCTCCTTGTTCACCCGATACTGCCACAGATTTTCTCGACTCCTGCCCTTGGGACCCTATAGAGCCCTATTTCACAAAATAATTGATGATCCTATTACTCATGACGAAATAGCCAAAGCGCTGAAACAACTTCCGATAGGCAAAACCCCGGGACCTGACAGCCTGCTGGTTACTTTCTATCTGGTCTTCTACCCGCAACTTCGAGACCATATGCTTCATCTCTTTAATAGCTTCACTGATTGCTCTGGTCTCTCCCCCACAATGAACGAGACGGAAATAGTGCTTATCCCTAAGCCAGGAAAGGATCTGACCCTGCCCGCTTCCTTTTGCCCTATTGCCCTGTTAAACACTGACGTCAAGATATATACGAAAATCCTGGCGAATCGCTTGGAACCTCATCTTCCGGGTCTCATTGACCCCGATCAAGTGGCGTTTATTGGTCACCGTCAGGGTGCAGACAATAACCGCTGGATAGCCCATCTAGTGGAGAAAGCGCGATTCAGAAATATCCCTGCCTGTCTGGTGTCCCTAGACGCAGAAAAGGCGTTCGATTGCGTGGACTGGGGCTTTCTTAAGGCGGTCCGCCAGAAAGTTGGTCTGGGACCTGGGCTAAACTGTAAACTGATGGCTCCATATGTGAAGCCCACCACTCGCTTTCGTTTTAATGGACATCTTACGGCCCCTATTCCTATCCACCGTGGCACTAGACAAGGGTGCCTGCTCTCCCCCTTACTATGTGCACTTGTGGTAGAGCCCCTGGCTATTGCTATACGTCGGGATCAGGATATACGGGGTATTCCCATGGGTGATTATGAGCATGAAGCCTCTCTCTTCGCTGAAGATCTCCTCTTATCCCTGTCCTCCCCACCGACCTCCCTTCCTGCAGTGGCGACACTCCTGGGGTCATTCGGAGCAGCCTCCGGCTATCGGATCAATCTTGCTAAATCCCACGCCCTTAATCTTACACTTTCGGCCTCGGAATTCCAGGAACTGTGGGACTCGATTCCTGTGCAGTGGACCGATGTGTCGATTCAATACCTGGTCCTGGATCTGACTCCTACACTTTCGTCTTGGACTTCGTCTAATTGGCCCAGGTATAGGAAATCCATACGAGAGGAAATGCTTAGATGGAAAGGCCTTCCCCTGGCATGGTTAGGACGAATCAACACCATTAAAATGTTTCTTCTTTCTAAAATTCTCTATCTTTTTCAAACCCTTCCCACCCCCATACCACAAGCGGATATCCTGGCCCTGCAGCGGGACTTTACCAAATTTATATGGGGTAAATCTCGCCCTCGCTTCTCTAATAAGATCCTTATGCTTCCCAGAAACTGGGGTGGTCTTGCCTGCCCCAATCTGTTGGAATACTATTGGGCCTGTCACCTTCGGTTTATATCAGAATGGATAGTTTGTGAAAGCGAGAAGCATTGGTTCCACTTGGACCAGGTGGCATCCTGTAGCCCCTTGTGGGATCTAGCTTGGCTCCCGAGTGGAGCTCGCCTCCACAGTGCTTACATAGCTACCCCTACGAGAACGGTCTTGGAGATCTGGGATAGACTGGCAGTACCCCGGGGCCTCACGACGTTTCCCTCCCCCAACACACCTCTAGTGCGTAACCCTATGCTTCCCCCTGCTTTACAGCCTCATGCTTTTGATGCATGAACAGTAGAGGGACGGCAAATTATCCAGGACTTTTTTCAGGGCACCGCCCTCCGTACGTTTGAACAATGCAGACAAACCTATCACCTTTCGGAAGGCGCGCATGCAATATTACCAGTTGCGGCATTAGCTCAGCTCCCCGACATATGTCCAGGGCGCTACTCGACAACTCACCCCCTTTGAATCTTTGGTTCGTAGGTTTGAGGGGTCAAAGGGTCTGATTTCTAAAACCTATTCTGTTTTACAACACTCAAAAAACAACTCCCCATGGCTATCAGACACGTTGGGCCTCAGACCTGGATGAGGACATCCCCCCTGAGGGGTGGGCCCATCTGTGGAGGGACATCCCTAAGGTGTACCGCAGTACACCACAGCATGAATCAGCATACGAACTAATGACACAATGGTACTATACCCCCACTCGCCTCCATCAGATGTTCCCGAACTCCCCTTCGCTTTGCTGGAGGTACCAGGGCGATAGAGGGGACTTACTGCACATTTAGTGGTCTTGCCCCGGTCTCACACTATTTTGGAAGGAGTTCCTCAGTCACATTAAAGAAGTGGTAGGTTTCCCGGTTCCTTCTACCCTGTCATTGGCGATTTTGGGCATTAAACCCGGCACGTTGAAAGCCATGACTAACGCGGAATGGCATCTGACCCTCCATCAACTAGGAGCGGCTAGACAGTCCATTGCCTTGTGTTGGAAGAGGCCCCACCCTCCCCCCACTTGCCATTTGGTTTCTTTGAGTGTGGGATGTCCTGGCCTTAGAATTACTTACAACCTGTATTAACCACACGGACACTTTATTCAAGCACATTTGGCAGCCACTTCTACACCACCACACCAAGACTGAGCATCCCCGACTGGTACCCCCCAAACTGCGTGCCCTACAGCTGTTCGAAGATCCCTTGGAGCCTTTCTCTCGGGGTTAGAAACCAGAATCCCCGGAACGACCCACTTCAAATAGCAGGCAGGTCTTTTTGCCCCCTGGAACCCCTTACGGCCCCCAATTTGGGCCCTAGCTCCCCACAGCGCATCCGGCATCTACCCCCCCCCGAGGTAAGTTCCCTCTGATTGTTTTCTTTTTTATGTGTTTTAGTCGCTTAAGATCTCTTTTTAGGTCTCTCCTATGCAGCGTGCATGCATGCGCTGCATAGGAGAAACCTTTAGTAATCGATTCGCTTTTTGCCCCAAAAACGTGCACGCATTGCATTGCTTTCAATGACAACACGTGCACATTTGGCGATTCCCTTGCGGGAGCGAGCTTTGAACAGATGGTTCCTGCTCGCTCCCGCTAGGGAAACAGGCGCAGGCCCCCTCCTCTCCCCCTGCTGCCTCCTCCTCTCTTCGTTTTACTCGCTTGTTACATCACGATGCTTCCCACGTGGATTCCTGCCGGTTTTAAACAATGGCGCAGTATATTCCATAAGATCTCTTGCTGGATATCTTGCTGGTTATTATGCTCAGAAGAATTGTTTCTTCACAATTGACCACATCTCGAATACGCTCGTGGTTTGATTCTTTCTGGTTTTCGTCAGATAATATTTGTGAACTTAGAAGATGGCCGTTCTGACAACAGAGCTTGTTTATTTCGTATTTGGTCCCTTTTCGATTCTTGTTCGTGACGCACTTGTGACGTCACTACGCATTGAACGTGGATTTCTGCCGGCTTGAAATAATGATATATGTAGTGGACAACCCAATATACCCTTGAGGGCTTGGGTAAATTCAAATGTACTGGTAAAGTGTGCCTTCAAGGGATTTTTTAAAGGAAGAAATAATGGCACAGTACATTCCGCAAGTTCCTTGCCGGTTATCATGCCGTCTTTTGCGTCTTCTGCACTGTGAAGGTAAGCTTTTTACATTATGCTTGGCGATGCGTCTGGGACTTTGTTACTTTGCTGAATATTGACCTACCGCCCAACATGCCCTTTGGTGCTTTTAGTACTAAGTGGGATGATTGGCCTCGCTACACTGTAGGAACATCGTGCGTCTGGGGCGGGGCTTCCCTGCTGATTTTATGCCTATTGGTTTATACGTCTGTCGGCACCTTGCACATACTATGGGGTTCTTTGCCCAACTGGCTGCTCCACCATTTTTAGACAGATGGAGGAAATTGGTGAGTAACAGGAAGATATGGTTCAGGGACCCTAATGGATTCTGTCTACTTCCTTGCCGGATCTGGGAACAAAGAGCCTCATGTACAACAGGATTTTGCAGTTGCAAAGCCTGTAATTTGCAAAATCACGGGCGGTGTGACCACAAAGAACCTTTTTTCTATTTACAAAACGCCTTTTACGTGTTAGAAAAGTCTTCCAGAGTCATAAAGTAGAAGAGATGTCTACAGAAGAATATGCAATAAAAACAACTAAAGTAGCAAGTACAATTTCCATCATCCTTTTTCCACCAGAAAATATTCACAATATTTTGTGATGTTCTGCGCAATTACCTCTTTTCTTGAAAGCCGGTGTTATCTGGAGAGATGTGCGGTAATTAAGTAACCACACACTTCTTTCATAACAACAAGACTAGGTAAGCCCATAAGCCAGTATCAACAAATTGGTAAATCGACTCATGAAACCTGTCAATGGGCAGAGCATAATTTGAAATTCTGAGGCTAACCTGCCTTTGAGGCTCTTCTGGGGTTTGTCACATTTCACTTTACAAAAGACAATAGATGGTTTGCTAATACCTGTTTATTAGATTATACGTTAGTCTTGGGCATTAATAAATTTTGTATTTCTGCCCATGTTATTCTGAGCTTACATTTACAATCGTGGGTCGGATTCAGGAGTAGTTTTATGCAATTTCAGCGTGAACTCCCTAAAGCAAAGAAATCCTGCCTCTTCCGCAAACAGAGTGGTTCAGATGATGTTTGCCAGTAGAGCTTTCAGACTATGCTATTACTTTTTATCCTTAGGGTTTTTATTCTCCTATGTTGTCCCATTAGGCCCCGGGGTGAATGGAGCTATAATAAGCATTGGTATAGCCAATAGGTCTCACCTTTGGGACCTTATAAGTGTTTAGCCATGCAACAGTTGATGTTGTTACACCAAGGATATTGTGCTGCATAACTAAATACTTATAAGGTCCCAAAAGCAAGATCTATTTGCTATGCCAATGCTTGTTCTTTCTTTTCTTTGTTGTGTGTTCTTGTTCATAAAAATGGAGATAGCTGTCTAGTATTTCCACAGTGCAAGGTATTTCCTCTCCATGATGTGAAGGTCTCATCGTTGCTAAGGCTACGCCTAACATGTCTCTACTGTATGTCCAGCTGTGGCGCTGCGGCACTCCTCCACAGGATGCTTGGACTCTGGACTGGCTTTTGTACCCTAGTTCCTCCCATATATTTTCCCTTGGAGCTGGGACTACTGCTACGCTGTTTGTGACCTGGGAGGGTACCATGTTTTATATTGCCCCAATCTACTATATTTTGTAGGGAAGGGTTTGCTTTTTTTACACAGTCCGACCTCTGTATCTGGTGGTTTGATTTTATATTGATGTTTCAATGTACAGCTTGGTCACTGATGTTATCTCACCGCTTTTCTTATTGAGACATTTGCTTGGCCTCTGTTTTTCTTCTCGCTTTGTTTTCAATAAACAGACGTTACAACAACAAAATTATCCCTGACAACTTTCCCATCACCCTACACCCTCATTTACTCCAACCCGGAGTTTCCTCCGGCGATGCAGGAGGGGCCATTTAGACAATTAAATTGGGGGCTGTCTTACAATCTCTCACCTATACAAAAAAGAGGAACTCCTGACGTTTGCAGAATGCGCCAAAACATTCCAACTGCAACCCACAGAGAGCTTCCATTACACACAGCTTAAACATTGGGTGCAGCAGCCCTAGGTGTGGCTGCCCGCGACCAGGGATCTGCTCCCAATTGAAAGATTTGCACAAGCGGGGGCATCCTCCAAGGGACTATCTCTTTTCTGTATTCCCTCATTAGGGCGCTAAGCCCACGGTCGACTCCGAGACACAAGACTTTCTGGCACTCTACCCTCTCTGGGCCACTGGAGGAGAAACAATGGAGCCGCTTGTAAAATGACATTGCTAAGCACAACCGCTCTATGCATTTGAGAGAGGCTCACTATAAAATTATGTACAACTGGTATTTGCACCCCCAGAAATTACAAAAAATATTCCCTAACACTACGGACAGGTGCTGGAGGGGGCGTGGGCTCCTGGGGGACTTTCAACACATCTGGTGGGACTGCCCCTCTATTCAGCCATTCTGGAAGTAGATTCTCTCACATATTAAACGGATATTAGGGTATCCCATTCCAGACACCATAGACCACACTCTCCTTGGAATCGAAGATCCGACTCTGAAGCAGCAAACATACGGAGATCGCTCCATCATGTGGTTGTGCCTGGGTGCTGCTAAGATGGCTATTGTGGCTGCCTGGAAGAGAGTGGAGGCTCCGTCCATCATGCAGTGGCACGCCAGATTGTGGTGAGTGTGAGCGCTGGTGCGATTGACAGACATAAGAAAGGGTTCAAGAAAGTGGTTAGAGTATATTTGGTCCCTGCTAGTGGCATATCTATCAGAAGGACTGCCCTTATTTGCATGTAGCCCCAGACTGCAAGCACTTCACCTTTTTCACATTTAATTGGAGGGGGAGCTCTTTAGGCGAACATACGATGAGAGAGAAATGACCCTAGCCCTCGCCCACAAGACCACCCCACCACTCGGCCCGCTTTGGAACACATTCACCATGATACATTAGTTTGGTTCACTTTTAGTTCTTCTTTCCCTTTTTTTCTTCTTATTATTTCTGGTTTGAGGTTTTCCTCTTCTTTTCGTGCCCAGCCTAGGACTTAAAGTTGGGGTAAGACGCACAAGTGCATCTTGGCAAAGGTCCTGCATTAGGGAAATCAGGTAATCATTGCAATATACAATACTAAAGGTGTAGATTGGGACACTCTAGTTTGGATACTTAACAAGCTGTGTGTATCTGAGAGATATCTGTGCACGTCCTTTGAAAACAAGGAACAGCACACACCGCTTTGCAAGTGGATGGCCATGTACAATCAAATCACTTTTCAGGTGAGAGTGCCCTGTTTTTAGTTGAAGAGCACATATGTGTATTTGTGTGTGTATTCATATATATTCGTAAACACACACACACACACACCTTGAATGCAGGGAAAGTTGTATTTAGAATATACACTATTAGCGCCTTTTCATCTGAAGTCCTTTATTCATATATGGAAGTTATGGAAAGCACATTCCCATAGGCATTAGTATAAATTGGGCCAAGTCAGATATCATCTACCAAGGTGACTCATAGTTTAAACTTACAAACTACGCATAGCTTACGAATGTCAACAAAATATATAGTGGAACAAAAATGCAGCTAAAATCTAAATAGCATGCCTCATATTTTCAGCTATTCATATATGCCAACATCTGGAAACAGGAAAAAGGAAGCTTTTGAAAATCAAACTGGAGGAATGTATTTTCCCGATCAACCTGCATTGAGGTGGAAGCAATTTTAGACAGGTGACAGCTAATTACTAGCCATTACTAGGTTAAAAAGTGGGGAGTCTCTCACCTGAATTGGGCGTGTTGGCAAGTATGCATACAGGACTGTCTAAGCTCCTTCTCCAAACCGCAGTATGCTAGAGGGTGGGAACCCATCTGTTACTTGTCCCTCTGCTACAGTGAAGTATGTTTCTCTGGGCTTGCCTACCTTTAAGTGTTCTGCTACTTCCCAGTTATGTTTGCTCTGTATAATACATGCACATACATATATACTTGTATGTTTTCTGTGAAGTGCATATTTTTTTCTGCAAAATATTTTGCTTTGCGGAATTAAGAGGCAAACACTGTTAATGTTATTTCTGCATTACCATGCAAGGCAAAATCATAAACTGCTGGTGTGACCAGCACTTGTAGAATATGCTTAGCTGCTTTTCTGAAGAAAACACTATATTTTCGATAGGCTTGTGTTGTGGGCTTGTGTTATGTTATGTTACCTTCTGTGTTCCGATTCCAGTGATGCTAAGAGTATTCTATTCTGTTGGAGAATGCTGTTGGTGGAGGAGATGTGCAGAGTTTCTTCTGTACGTTCCTGCTGTGATGAGTACACTTAACAATAAAGCAGAGATCCCCGCCGCTGACGCCTGACTTGGCAGTGGCCCAGTCTCCCTAGTCTGCTTGCCACCTTGGTTCTGGGCATTGTGTCTACTTTGTTTCTGTCCCGGCCTGTCCCCCCCCCCCTATTCCTGTGGATCGGTAGGGTCCTCCCCAAGGGAGCTCATAATGCTGCTTTGACTTTTGCTGCCTTGTGGATTTGTTTGTGGTTTCTTATAAAAAATGGAACCGCCATTTGGGGGGTCCGGCCGGTGTGGCCGCCAACGCTTCCCTCGACTTCTGGGACCTTTTATCGCTTGCCGCTTGTGTTTAATGACTGTATTTTATGCTCTCACTGTTTGCTAGCGGCCGGCCTGAAGGTTGTAGGCCCATCTTTGTATATCTTTTGCATTCTGTAATAAAGGTTTCAAAAAATAAAATAAAAAAATAAAGCAGAGATCACCGTTTTGCCTGAATTGGCTGTTAATACAATTTGGTGACAGATTGTCAGCAGTACATATAAGTACCCTGCTCCAGTGGGAAAGGGCAAATTTACATATCCTCCTTGCGTCACAGACCTGTCATCACTCATTCATACACGCATTCATTGGTGGGGCCCATAACACCAACACTGTTACGTCACACTTCGAGTCTGCACACAGGAGGAATGAAGCGCTGGACAGGGGGGGGTACCTTATTACCTAGAGGAAGAAAAATGTTTACATTAAATACATTATGTACATCTGCATCTGTAGAATCCTAACTTTAACATCAAGGCACTCCACCACTTGGTCGATGGACCTATTAGTTGAACTGGTTGATGGTGATTTAGAACCAGCTAAAACACATTAAAGACTCGGACATTTCAATTTATCCATACCTTATTAAATAATCACGGACTCATAATTTGTAAATTAATGCTTATTTTATCTACTTAATTCACTTTCATTGGTATAATCAGCTTTAAATCAAATCAGAATTTCAATGAATATTTTGTCACGAATTTGTATAACCATTATATTTACCTAAATTCTGATACAGGTGACCATTTCCCGAAACCCATCAATCCTGCATAAATCAAATCCCTTCTGGTAAAATCGTCCAAGCAATTGCAGGATAAGACCCAAATAAGACTGGGAAAAGTTCTTTCGCTCGGCATGATACTGTCCCAAAGATATCACAAGGACCAATAAATCGTGCAAGCAAATCGATCAGCAGTCACCAACGGAAAATTTGGAACGCACTTCTGGAACGCACTCGCACACACTTTTCTCCTACTAAACATCTTTTATACCTTTTTTCCCCTGTTTTCTAGACTCAATGTGTAACAAGTTAAAGGCAGCAGTAACCTGATTGTCTAAATCCCCTCAAATTTGCAATATTGAACTTGGTTCCCAGGTTTTCTTGGTTCTCAGGGAATTGAATATGTCATCCTTTAGTTTGTACAGTTCTTATGTGAAAAGTTCCTAAGTATCAACATGTAGACCTCTGGATACAGGTCACTTATTGTCTTTTCTGTCATTCACACTAGCCGAATTCTGGCAATCCTCCACGTTCCTATCCTTGACAAGGAACACTGTGCCTGCTTCGGAGGTCGCCTGGAGATCTTCAGAGCCATTCGAGTCTGCGCAGTAGAAATCGCGCTCAAATGATGGTGGCCACTTCCGAACTCCATTTTTAATACTGCGGCCTAGTAGGCCCGAATGCCAACTGAAGCAAAACAAACATAAAAAGTAATTAATATACGGAAATGAAGATTCTAATGTTTAAACCCACACTAATCCCATTATATATTAATATTTTCCTAGCTTATAGCAACATTTAAAGCAATAATATTCACCATTCCGCTATACCAGGAACGCAAACCATTACAAAAGCAACATAAATCATGCGATTTCTATACCAACACATTCTACGTTTAATTTGCGTACCACAGTTATTTATTACAATTATTAGCCATGCAATTTGCAACTTAGTCCCGCGTGTAATTCGTGTTTATTAAGGTGTAAAGTTGATTAATAATAACACTGCAAACAATTAGTACAGGTTAATAATTACAATTATTACGTAATTAGTGTTTTCATGCAAAATAGAGAAGGTATACACATTTTTGCTTTACCTGCTCCACCAATCCCCCCTTTGGTGATTTTTGATATCACCACAAATCCTACTAAATTTCAGTAAAAATTTTATGGAAATGAATTCTCAGTTCTCTTACATTTTGTTACGTCACATCATTGTTTCCCCCATCTCATCCTTTCTTGTTTTCTTCTACATGTTTTCTTTCCATTCTTCCAATTCTATATCTCCCATTTCTCTTTCCCTTGTTTCTTTCTCTCTTTTCTTTGCAAGTTCTCTTTTTATTTTATTTTGTAACTTTCTACTTTTTGTCTCTGCCAATATCTGATTCTGGGAGCAAGAGACCCTGGCACAAGTTAAATCTAGACTCTTTAAACGGTCTCCTTGAAGGGAATCCTCCAGATCCGACACTTCCACTTACTTCGTTAAACAAGGCAATATCGGACTGGCTATTTTCCTCTATTAACCTTTGCCTGCCTCTCTCGTTGATAACTCGCTCCTCCCATTGTACCCCAGTTCCTTGGTTTAATGAAGACCTGAAGATTTTGAAATCAAAATGTAAAGCTCTAGAAAGAAAATGGCGAAAATTATATGTTCCTAGCTGTAAAGTTGATTACAAGACAGCTCTTCATAAATATCATGCCGCGTTTAAGGCAGCAAGAGCAACGTATGTTTCTAAGACCATCACTAATTCATTGAACAAACCTCAAGTCTTGTTCTCAATGGTTAAAAAACTGTCCGGGGCTAACACTCTCCCCTTACCTCCTGCCCTGGATGCCTCCAAATGTAACAACATCGCAAATTTTTTTACTGAGAAAGTGAAGACTATATATAGTAATTTTATTCCCACTCTTTCTCAGGATTCAAATTCGTCTGGATTAGACACTATGTACATGGATTCAATTCCGGACATAGTGAAAATCTCACAGTGGCCTCTCCTTGATGATGAATCATTTAAATATTGTCTATCCAGGGTAAACTCAGGTTCCCCTTTGGATCCCCTACCAGCTAACATTCTAAAACAACTTTCCCCTGTTGCACTGGGATTCTTTAGAGGGCTCCTTAACACTTCGATACGCGAATCCCATGTTCCATCTGATTGGAAACACGCGATGGTGGTTCCTCTATTGAAAAAACCCAATGCCGATCCCTCGGTCTTGGCTAATTATCGCCCCATTTCACTTCTACCAGTATTTTCCAAAATTCTGGAAAAGCACGTCAATTTTCATCTAACTGCTCATATTGAAAAGTCTGGATACCTGCACCCTTCTCAATCGGGTTTCAGAACACACCACTCTACTGAAACTACCCTTTTAGGAGTTACTGAAAAATTACGTCATTGCTTAGATCAGGGTGAGACCATGGCGCTCATCTTATTAGATTTGAGCGCAGCGTTTGATTCTGTGTCTCACCCTATCCTGTTGAAATCTCTTCAGTTAGCAGGTGTGGAAGGTCCAGCCCTGTTATGGTTAACCTCTTTTCTTAGTGACCGTTCATTTCAGGTTTTCTCCTCTGGCTTCTCTTCCACTTCCCGTGCATCTGCATATGGAGTTCCACAGGGTTCTACCTTGAGTCCATTACTTTTTAATATCTATGTGCGTCCCCTTGCTACCATCGTTGAGAAAGCAGGGGTCACCCTATACTCCTATGCAGATGACACTCAAATTATTTTTTCGCTATCCTCTTCTAAAGACAACACGATATCTTCCTTAAGGAGTGGTTTGTTTCAAGTCTCGGAATGGATGAACACCAACTACCTAAAATTAAACGGGGACAAAACGGAGGTCATCATCCTGGGCATAGATAAACATCTCTGGAACCATTCTCATTGGCCTCAAGAAATGGGTTCATTCCCTCAGCCGGTAGCCCAAGCCCGTAACCTAGGTTTCATTATTGATAGCCAACTTTCCATGCGGCAACAAGCAGTGAGCACCGCTGGCATTTGTTTTTCCATACTAAGATGGTTGCGGAACATAATCTGGATGCTCCCTGCTTCTACACAAAGAACCGTAGTCCAATCTCTTGTTATTTCCCGTTTGGACTACTGGAACATCCTTTATTTAGGTTGCAACAAGGAACTCTTGAAGAGGCTACAAGTGGTCCAAAATTCTGCAGCGCGCCTTCTCTGTCACATCGCAAGGAAAACCTCTGTCACTCCTTTTCTTCATAATCTTCACTGGCTCTGCATTGGCAGCCGCATCAAATTTAAGGCTCTCTGTCATATTTTTAAAATAAAGCAAGGCGCAGCCCCAGTGTATCTACGTGATCTTATTTGCCCTTACACGCCACATCGCGCCTTGTGTTCTTCCACTCTGGGTAACTTGGCGCTTCCCAGATTCAAACTGACAAGAATGGGCAGACGCTCGTTCTCGTACCTTGGACCTAAACTCTGGAATTCTCTTCCTAACCATGTGAAACAGGAACCATCTTACCTAAAATTCCGTCGAGACATTAAGACCTGGCTCTTCATCCAGCAACTGGCCTAGTTACTTAGTCTAATTTTAGACTCATTTGTGCCGGGAAACCCCAATAGGGTAGCTGTGCGCCTAACAAATTTATTAATAATAATAATATACATACACATCCTAATCTTAAAATCAATATTAGTATTAACACACAGGTCACTGGCATTAGAATCGTACCTACAAATGAACTACCTATTTTGATTAAGAAGTTTTTTTATAGTAGAAAACCCTTTACCAATCCTTTCCCAAACTCTTTCAACCACCAGTGGAACAATTTCCTCCTGCAAATCTGTTATGTTCTTAATATATTTCTTAAAATTTTGACTCATCAGGAATGTAAGTACAACAATGTTGCACTTTCAGCATTCCACAGACTGCTCCCTCTTTTGCCGAAATAATATCAAGGGCAAGTCGATTTTGCATCACCATGGCTCTCATGGCAACCATTTCAGTATTTACAAGTAAGAATCCTCCAGCAGTGCTTCTCGATAAGCGATCCACTACTGTTGACAATTTTCTAATTTTATGTGTATTCAGAGATATTCCAACTGCTGGTATCAGTGCTCCAAAAATATCCCCTACAATTTCTGACCAACTTTCTCTCCTTCTACGTGTTAGTTGCCTACCTATCTCGTGCACACTATCTTTTCCCCTTCCCACATGAAATATCTTTGGGAAGACCAGGCCTAGGTAACATGTGCCATACCAATGGTCTGGTAACCAATAATAAGCTTTGTTCCCACAGATGAAATATAATCCAGGGTATACCGGATCGTTTCCTCCTTTAAATCCCATCCTCCCATGATTCTATATGTATCATGGCATTCACTTGCACCTATAAAATAATTATCGTAAACAGTTTCATTTAGTCTAATACACAATTTCCCCCTCTAAGGCCAATCTAAAGCCATAGTCGGACTGGTTTCTCCCTTCAAATATTTTTCCTTATCCACATCCCAAACTGTCGTCTCTCCTTTTCCCTCAGGTATCTTTCTTTGCATCTTAATGCTCCTCTCTTCAACCATGTCCAAGAAGGTCTTCTCTTCTTTTCTCAGACTACAAGTAAGACTATTCTTAAACACTTCTTCTAAAGTTAATTCTCTAGTTTCTAAGAAATATTCACCTAAAACTTTACCAGGTTTTATCTTATTTAGTTCAGGAACTACAGGTACTTGTGAGAAAATATTATCTACATTAGAGTAATAATAGCCTAATTTCCCTGTCTTATAAAACAAACTCGCTAATACACTACATGTTATCCCATATGTCACCGGAAGGTGGTGATAGCTAACACCCTCTGATACTGATGCAGGTAACTGCATACAAACATAACAATCTCTAACATCCATAGTCTTTACATATTCATACAATAATTTTGAAAAAACGTTATTAGAAAAACCAGTTATAGACCTATCCTTATGTAAGTCAGTTCTATCTACCAGTCTAGTTGCACAAGTATCATAAACCCTTTCTATATTAGTCTTGTTTTCAGTGTTATTTTCTACCCTTTCCAATGCGACTCTAAATGAAATTATGATAACTAATACACTCCAAAGAAGCATTAGTAATCCTGTACAACAACAACACACCTTGCACCATCTTCGAAGGAACCCACATGTAGGTTTTCTACCTTCTGTGTTTGCCACTTCGGAAATGATCAGTGTCTTTTTACTTAGCCTCTTTTATTCACAACTAACCTTTGTCTAAACCCAAGGCTCTAAGCGCCTACTTGGTTCCTTTTTCTATTATATGTCATATCCGGTAATTCAATCTCTCTGCAACTTCCTCTCGTCACTTCAGTCTGGCATTTGATCGTCTTTTACCTTGTTTTCACAATCTTGATTCAGAATTTCCTGAACATCCTTCTCTTCTCCAATATCAGACAAGATAACTCTCAGGATCTCCAAATCTTCTTCTTCTTCAACCACTTCCGGTACAGTCACACCTAGACTCTCTTGGCTGTCTGCTTCCTCTTGTACTTCAGGAAGTGCCACATACGTCCATTCCGGTGACCTATACTTCTGGTTGGGTTTCTTAATTCGCCTTTCCTTCTTCAAGAGTGCCTGATCAGTGTCTTCTGCTCTCTCTTGACTGGACACTTCATTCACTTGTTCTGCTTTAGATGATTTCACTCTTGTCAACCGATAACTCAATCTTTTTATTCTGTTTGGCCAAATCTCTTCTTTTGATGGCCTTTTCAATCTAGTTCCCTTCTCACCTCGCTCAGTTTTCTAAGCCCTCTTCCGCAATACTCGTCCTTCTTGTGCTTATCCTTCGCTTTCTTGAGATTCGGTCTCGGTTTGACTTACCTTCTTTGGATTTTTCCTTCACGACCTCCTGTCCCCTATCTACAATTGTCCCTCCTCGTGTTTCTTCCACGCCATCTTCCTGCGGACTTACTGTCCCTTCTTCTACCTGGATGTGTGTATTCCCTACACCTCCTCGGGGGTCTTCCACAACAATCTTACCCTCACTCTCTGTATCTAATTCCTCACCTTCTAGCTCTATGACCTCAGATGGAATTTCTCTCTTACTTGTATGTGGGGCTTCTTTATCTAGGATTTCCTTGTCGGTTTCCTCAATATTCTCCTTTTCCTTTTCCTGCATTCTCACCTGTTCCGTCTCTGATTCGGAGCTAGTATCCGAAATTTCCAGTCGTCTCCTTAATGGCAAATTATCTTGTTCTGGAACTTGACTTGGTTCCAACTCTCCCCTTCTCGGAGCTTGTCTTGTTCTGGTTTCTTCTGATTCTGACTCAGAACTGGTCTCCTACTCTCCTAAATACTCTTCCTCAGGTCTATTTACAGGACTAGGGATCCAGAGAGTATGACTCGCATGTATCCAATTCTTTACTCTTGTGCATTTCACAGCCGTTGTCGTGGTCAAAATCACTTGACATGCTTTTCCCCAACGTGGGACCAGACAATTTCTCCTTCTATGCACTTTGATCCTTACCCAGTCTCCTGGACTCAAATCATGACCTGGCTTCTTTTCAAGGGTGGTGGCATCCGATCCAACCTGATGAAACACAGAATGATCGGAATCAGCCAGCCCTTTGCAATAATCCAACACGAAGTCATCAGATATAGGCAGTAGTTTGTTGACAGGAATGAAAACATGTCTCATCGCTCTACCGATAACAATCTCATGGGGACTCAGTCCAGTATTCCTATCCGGAATCGATCTAATAGTCATGAGCACTAGAGGCAAGACATCAGGCCATTTTAAACCTGTGGCCAAACACATTTTTCCCAATCTGTTTTTAATGGTGCTATTCATCTGTTCCACTACTCCAGAAGCCTCTGGACGGTAGGCACAATGCAGTTTCTGTTGTACATTCAGTGCTTCACAAATCAATTTTATGATCTCATTCTCAAAATGCTTTCCTCTATCTGACTCGATCGTAACTGGGAAACCAAACCTAGGAATGAACTCTCTCAATAGGAGTTTCGTTACTGTAACCCCATCACTCCTTCTTGTTGGATACGCTTCCACCCAGCGTGAAAACAGACAAACAACTACTAGAACATACCTGAGCCGATTACATGGAGGCATTTCAATGAAATCAATCTGCATTCTGGTGAAAGGACCTCCCTCCCGTCCTATCGTTCCCAAACTCACCACTGTTTTTCTTCCAGGATTGTATTGCTGACATATTAGGCATCTCTGACAAAGGCTCTCAGCTACAAGCCGGAATTTTGCATTATACCAGGTCTGTTTGAAAAGTCTGATCATGGCATCCCTACCCACATGTGCTTGTCCATGGTACATCCGTGCCATGGTAGAGATCATGCTATCAGGCATTACTGGTCTTCCATCTCGATAAACTCAAACTCTGTCTGCCTCTCGTGGTGCACATCCTGATTTTATCCACTGTTTCTTTTCTTCCTCACCTGCCTCTTCCTGTAACTGCCTCACCTCCTCCCAAGTACTCACAGTGTTAGTAAAAAGTAAGGGACATGAGTTCACTTCCTTTTCCCTGTTTCGATTGACTGAATTTTGGTTGCACGCACAATATTGCGCTATGTAATTTGCGAATCCGTTACCCGCCGACACATAATCAGCACCCTTCGAATGGGCTGCGCATTTTACTACCACCAATTGCTTAAGCAGCTGTATCGCCTCAAGCAACTTACCAACCACTTCCGCATTCCTTATAGGAGTTCCACCCGATGTCAAGAACCCTCTTTGGGACCCAATCTTCCCAAAATCATGCACAACTCCAAATCCATACTGACTATCAGTAATCACAGTTATTTGCAGATTCTTTCCCTACTTGCATGCTCTTGTTAATGCAAACAATTCAGCAACCTGAGCTGATCGCACTCCTTTCAAACAGGACGCTTCCAATACAGCCGCTACAGTACATACTGCGTACGCTGCACTCAAAATTCCTTCTTCAGTTCTCAGGCATGACCCGTCCACAAACATCACATAGGCACTTTCTTTCAAAAGTAGATCTTTTATGTCCGGACGTGGCTTAGTGCAAAATTCAAGCACTTCCAAACAATTGTGAACACCTCATCCTTCACTTCCACATTTACAGCATCAGGCAGCAACGTTGAGGGGTTCACATTGAGACACCTCACAAGGCTAACATTCGTAGCACCCAAAATGACTTTCTCATATTTAGTTAGATGACTATGCGTCATAAACTGAGTGCGGCTCCTTGTTAAAAGGATCGCAACATCATGGGGTACAAACACTCTCACAGGGTATCCCATCACAATTCCTTCACTCTGTTCCAAGCTCTTACAGGTAGCAGCCACTACTTTCAAACAACCAGGCAACGCTACAGCTACAGGATCTAATAGTGCTGAAAAGTATGCAATTGGTCGTCTCAGTTTTTCATGCTTTTGTACTAACACGGAAAGTGCACATCCATCTCTCTCACTGCAATAGAGTTCAAACTCTTTTTCATAGTCAGGCATTCCAAGAGCCGGTGCTTCACACAAGCTGTCTCTCAATTGTTTAAGAGCCTTCAATTCTTCTTTGTTCAATTCAAGGGGGTCTTTCACATCACTCTTCGTCAAATGTACCAGGGGTTTTGCAATCAGTGAAAAGTTGCTGATCCACTGACGACAGTATCCAACCATTCCAAGAAACATTCTCACCTCTCTTTGAGTCATTGGTGCTCTCATTCCCTTTATTATTCTGATCCTATCTGCAGTCACCTTTCTCAGGCCTTTCTCGATCTTATGACGTAAGTATTGTACTTCCTTTTTGCAAAATTGTAATTTCGATGGGGATACTTTAAGTCCTCCATCCGCCAGATGGTTCAACAATGCAACAGTATATACCACACAGGCTTCACGTATTCTCGATGCCACCAGTAGGTCATCGATGTATTGCACTAGTACTGAGCTTTCGGGCATTTTTAAGTCTTCCAGGGATTTCTTTAGGATCTGATTAAATATTGATGGACCTTCTGTATACCCCTGTGGGATTCGGCACCATGCCAAAGTACGTTCGCCGAACCGGAACGCAAAAATCTGTTGGCTGTCAGGGTGCAATGGGATAGAAAAGAAAGCGTGACACAGGTCAATGACCGTGTACCATTCTGCGTCATGGGGAATCTGATATAGGATCACTGAAGGGTTTGGTACAATGGGACAACAAGGTACAACAATTTTATTCACTTTTCTCAAATCTTGGACTAGCCTGAAAGTCCCGTTAGGCTTCTTCAAACCCATAATTGGTGAATTACATGGACTGCTCATTATTTCTCTCAAAATTCCTTGTTCAATCATCTTGTCTATTATAGGAGTCACTCCTGAAATTATTTCTGGTGTCAATTTATATTGGGGAATATTCGGGTAACTTATTCTTTCTTTTACAGTTATCTTCACTGGGTCTACCCTTTTCATCAATCCCATATATTCTCCTGTGAAATCCCACACTTCAGGTCTCACTGTTTTCTTTAATTCCTGAGGCAATTCTTCTGGATCAAATACAGCAAATGCCTCAGTGATTTCGGGTTCCAAATTATCCATTGTCATTCTATACAGTACATCCTCATCAGGAGTTTCAAAAGCTATGCCGTCCGGGGTACAGAAAATCGTGCAGTTCATTTTACACAACAAATCCCTCCCTAACAAATTTACAGGGCTGGTATGGCACACGACAAAACGGTGCATGTCAGTAAATTTCCCTATCTTAATTTTAACAGGCTCAGTAAGATACGTTTTTATTTGTCTATTGGAGACTCCAACTACTTGGATTGTGTCATCCGAGAGAGGAAGTTTTTTTACGTCATCTGATCTAACAGTTGAACGAGTAGCACCAGTATCTACCAGGAAAGTAATATTTTCATCATTTACCTTTCCATCCAAAAAAGGGCCTGTCTGGTCTACCGCTAGACTTGCCCCAAGTACGCACTCCTCTTCCTCTCCTCGGCACCGTCAATAACTCTCTTCTGACTCACTCTCATTGCGCTGCAGCCAATACTGCGAAACGGCACTAGCGCGTGGTAGCTTTGTTCCCTGTTCCTCGGTGTAGAATCCTGTCTCATTACTGTATCTCTGAGGGTTTATGCTCTGTGGAAAAGGTGGCTTTGGCACCTGGCACTGTTGGGCAACAACCTGCTGCTGTCGCGGCGGTTGACAACTCACCTCATTCTGCACCTGTGGATTCAGTGATGCATTATCACCATTAGCACCTGGAGCAATTTGCACTCGGATTTCCAATGCCCTAATTTTCCGCAGTTATGACATGACCACTTCTTTTTCGCTTCATCTAAACTAATCTGTCCCTTTCCTTTTCCAATATTAGGTTTTGGTCTCACATGGCCCATGCCATTTGCTTGTTCGGTCAGCTGGGCTTCTTGCCTTTCTGCTACTTTAACCTGTGTCCACATGGCCTTCTCTTTCAGATTGCGTTGTTTTGCTTCAATTTCGTCACTAAAATATTTTGCATGTCTCAGCACTTCATCTATCTGTTTATTTTGCCAATCTCCTGTATGCTGTTTAATCATTTCGCTTACTTCAGGTCTCAAACCATAAACAAATCAATATACAACGTGACTTAAATCTTTCTCACTTAATTTCTCATCCCCACTGTATTGCTTAAAGGCCAACAGCAATCTTTCATAATAGGCATGGACAGATTCTTTAACTTCCTGATGAGTTCTATCAATTTGTACCCAATCAGTTTCTTTTGGAGGCACTTTATTTTTTTTTTTTAAGTAATTACCTGTTCATACTTTCTCATTACTTCTGGATTAGGGGCACCTGTTTTAGGATCCCTTGGATACTCTTGAGTAGGCCAGCCTACTGTAATTTTACATTCTGCCCACAGATCTGCAGGCACAGTTATATCAAAAAGACCATTCAAATCTATCCACAACACTTTTGATAATTTAACATACCTTTCTACCTGTCGATACCACTCCACAGGCTTCTCCCGGAGCCTGGGGAAATCATTTGTAAATGATAACATGTCTTGTCTAGTCCATGGAACATGCACATAACCTCCTCCATGATGGGACATTCTGTTACCACTGTTTTCTTTTCTCTCACCGGGAACGCTGAAAAAGTCTTATCTGTTGCGTCATCTCTTTTTCGAAACCACCTGCTTTCCCATCTAGCTACATCACCCCATTTTCTTAACAAGGCAATCAGTTCTTTAATTTGAGTCAACCTTCCTGCAGTATTCAGATTTTCGATATCCTTTTCAGAGAAATCTACTCTATATGGCTTCTGTAATGACTTTATTTTCTCAAAATCAATGCCCATTTCACTTGCCACTTCTTCCAGTTTCTCATGCAAACTCCTCGCTCTCCAAGTTATACTTTTACAAAGAAACATTGGCTCTTCATCCTGATATGCTTTTAATTTTTCAGTTGGAATAGTATCTACTATTAATTCCTCCGTTATTTTTAATTTTGCCACATCTAAAGGTTGAGGTTCTGTATCTTTTCGCTGTAAACTCCTTAACCAATCACTTAATTCATCAGAAGTTCGACCTACAGGAATTGTTTCATTCCTTATCTGTCCCATACTTCTTTATTGGGTCTCTGATGCTGATTCTGTTGTCATCAGCGTCTTACTTGCTGGACTTTGATTAATTGTCAGATTTTTTGGAGTACTTAACCCTGAGGTACCTACTAATATTCCCCATGGATTTTCTCCCGTCTCGATTTGTTTATTACTATTGTAAGGAACTGTTAAACAATGCTCACTATCTTTCTGTTTATCAAAGACAGGCATCACTGGTCCTATAGTCACAGGAACGGTTTCAGCTTCCATATTTTTGGTTAATTCTCTAATTTTCTCAGTTAATTCCAGGGTAGTTCTAGCCAGTTCATCCGAATTTTAATTTACCATCCTGTCAGGTTGTGCATTTCAGAGTCTCGAAATTGATTATTTTTCCCTAAATCAAGTGGCATTTGCTCAAAAGTTCTATTTTGGGGTATTTCTTTTACTGGCGCATTCGGCGTCAGCAATGTGGAGTTTGGTTGATACGGGGGAGGATTTTTATAAAAACATGTCCTCTAGCACATCATCCTCCAATTCATTCACAACATACTTGTAACCTTCTGACCCTGTATTGTTTCTCTTTTCTGTACACTTTCTACCACTAGTCTCTTCAGTATATCTCAATGGAAACATCCCATCAGTCATGTTGGCACTCCGCCATCTCCTCATTCTGTCATCATGACTTTCCATTCCACACGGTCTACCAAACATTTAATTATACCTTCCGCCACTCCGCTGCCGTTGTCTTTCATACATATCTTCTTCCATTCCGTTAAAGCTTCAACCTGAGTAGGTCTAGGTCTCTGTTCTATCCTCATCATTCTTTTTCTTAGGTTCCGTAATACAGCTAAACTGAACGAACCACTTTCTGGAAATGCTAAAACTCCATCTTCTTTTGTATACTTTGCCCAATTATCTAGCCAAATACATGTATGGTACCCATATTTCGCTACCATAAAGGATGCGGGCGAATTCGGTGGAGGAAGTAGCTGTCCTTCCATAGTCACAATTGGCTTATCCTTTTTAAATAGGTTCTTGATTCTCCCAAACCATGACTTTTTCTTCTTCTCTGGTGGATCGTAATACATCATTTTCTTTTAATTCGAAATCGCTAGATTTCCTGAATCGCTTCTCTACGACTATTCTGTTTGCTGTCCAATCCCAGCGCGACTCACACTAACGCACCAATCCGGAGCATCTACGTCACTCTGTAATTCTCCAGTCCCAGCGCGATTTACACCAACGCACCAATCCTGAGCGTCTATGTCACACTGGAATTCTCCACGCCTAGCGCGGCCTACACCAGCGCACCAATCCGTGAAGACCTCGTCTCTCTATGGCTGGCCAATCCCAGCGCGGTCTTTCTGATGTCAGCTTGTCTCGCTACTCCTGCTTCTGCTGACCCCTCCTTTACAAAAATGTATCTGCAAAATTTCTCGTACGTTCTTTTCAATCAAACATCTGTTAATAAAGACATAAAAACACCACCATTGCCTGTTTCGCTAATCCAAAGAGATAGTTTTGCTCATTTACACAAGAATTCTGTATTTCCCGAAGGCAGCGCTTACCTCTACCCTACCACAGAATTATTCTGTTTCGCCGATAAAGTAGCACTTCCCTCTACCTTACCTTCTAACAAGCAAGAAGGCTAACCGTTTCTTGGGGATAAGACACATGTGGAGACTACACTGCCACTGAGAATTAAGGCCAGAGTTTCACGAGAACCTGTTGCTATTGCACTCACGCACTTTCACACAGAAATGTCCCTAACGACGATGTTACGAATTTGAACCCAGACAATGCGTGGGTGCAGAGGACTCCCAGCAGTGGACAGAGACATGGGGGTGGGTGCAGAGGACTCCCTGATGCAGTGGACAGGGACATGGGAGTGGGTGCATATCAACTCCAGCAGTGGACAGAGACATGGGGGTGGGTGCAGAGGACTCCCAGCAGTGGACAGAGACCTGGGAGTGGGTGCAGAGGACTCCCAGCAGTGGACAGAGACATGGGGGTGGGTGCGGAGGACTCCCAGCAGTGGACAGAGACATGGGGGTGGGTGCATATCAACTCCAGCAGTGGACAGAGACATGGGGGTGGGTGTAGAGGACTCCCAGCAGTGGACAGAGACATGGGGGTGGATGCAGAGGACTCCCAGAAGTGGACAGAGACATGGGGGGGGTGCAGAGGACTCCCAGCAGTGGACAGACACATGGGGTGGGTGCATATCAACTCCAGCAGTGGACAGAGACATGGGGGTGGGTGCAGAGGACTCCCAGCAGTGGACAGAGACATGGGGGTGGGTGCAGAGGACACCCAGCAGTGGACAGAGACATGGGGGTGGGTGCAGAGGAATACCAGCAGTGGACAGGGACATGTGAGGGGTGGGTGCCCATCACTCCCAGCAGTGGACAGAGACATAGGGGTGGGTGCAGAGGAATACCAGCAGTGGACACAGACATGGGGGTGGGTGCAGAGGACTCCCAGCAGTGGACAGAGACATGGGGGTGGGTGCAGAGGAATACCAGCAGTGGACAGAGACATGGGGGTGGGTGCAGAGGACTCCCAGCAGTGGACAGAGACATTGGGGGGTGTACATCATTATCAGATGACCACAACTCCATGGGTGTATGTACGCATCCCTAACTTTGGACAATGATGATAGTGCCATAACAACAAATCACTGACAGCAGTGTCCCACTCCCAGGAGGATGGATGTCTTTCCCCCACTGCATGACACACCACATGTGGGTGTGAGGACAAATAACACATGCATACCCACCCCTGGCAGATGCAGCACAATACACACACTGAGATCATGCCACAAGACTGTATAGTCATGTCACTGCCTAATAAACTAAGAGAGCCAAAGAGAACACACACTGTCACGCACATCCCAGGACTGATAGGAATGTTCAGGTGCTGGGCCAGCCACCAAGATGTTGTCTGTCATGGAAGGAATAGGGTGGAGTTCCCACAGATACAATGCCCACAATTGTGAGTCAGGTGTTCAAATACCCAGCAGAACAAGTACCATATGTGTACTAGGCTGGGATTACACACATGCATTGTGCGGAAAAGGGACAATTTCTCCATGAAGGCATGGCAAAATACTCTATACACAAGTACAGTGAGTACCAAGGATGGCACAGACGATGCAGCCGGAGACATTGCTGACCAGGCATGGCCAGAGTTGAAGGGATCCATCACCAACAAAGGAAATGTAGACACAGGGCAACACAACAATTGTGCAACCCTCTGCAGGGGAGATGTCAGGTGCCACAGAGGAAGGAACACTCCTAGGGACAATGTCTCCAAACACAAAGAGCAGACACGACCAAAGATTCTTTGCAGAGACCTTGTGAGGGCACGCAGATACCAGGTTCCACCCCATGAGATGCAGACTACAACATGTCCATAAAACATAACACATTCCCACAACCCCAACTCCTGGAGCCTCAGCATCAACATCAATACATGAAATGCAAGACTTTTCAAAACGGAAAACAAAATGCTTTATTCAGCATGAAAAAATAAGATGTAGTAAAGAACACTATGTACAAAGGCCAATGGCCAGTCCAGATATGAAGTCCTTGGGGGGGACACATGGCCACGCGTCTCCCCTAGCTTGCCTGCACATACTAAACCTCTGGTTCAGCGACTGGGGGGGGGCATCATGTGGGGAAGGACCAGGCACCGCAGGGACAGGAGGGGGAAGGGTAGGTGTGGTGGGTACAGGGACGGACGACTCCACCACAGGGGGTGGGGCAGCGCCAAAGGTGGAGGTGAGCTCGGCGCTGCACACTTCTGCCAGTTCTTCAAGCGTCTCCCCTGCACCCGGAGAAACAACAGGCCCAAAGGAGGGGGGGGTCGGAGGGATGGGTTGCAGCGCTACTGGGGGAGGTGGTGGACAGGCTGGGGGACTTAACTCCCCTACCCGTGGAGTGCCTTGACCGTTTCCGGCCAGGTTAACTAGTGGGGCTGAGTCCCAGCCCAGCAAAGTAGGCCTCCTTCTCCGAATCTGGGGCAGGGGAGCCAAGGGGAGTGACATCGGAGGGACTGGGGAGTGAGTCATGTGGACGAGGACTGTGGCTGCGTGCCTGCCTGTGTGCCCCAGACCCAGTGGGTGTGCCTGCTTCCCCCTGAGTGTGCGTGTCAGGAGGTGTGCGCTTGCCCTTACGTGGTGGTGTGCTGCTTGTGTCTGGTGGGGTGCGTGTGTGTGGATGTCTTGGTGTGCTTGGGACAGGCATGGGTGTGGGATGTGGATGGGGCAGGGGTGGGGGGGAGGCAGTGCTGCAGGTGACTCACTACTGCCATCAGTGACGAGTCCAGGGACCTCAGCAACATCCGTTGGTCAGACATCGCTGATGACATGCCCTCCATGTACAACACCATCTGGGTCAGCAGTCTGGTGTGGCCATGGAGGACAGTCAGGATCGATGTCTGCCCAACTTGCAACTGCTGCTGAATGTCCACAGACTCGGCAGTGAGGGCAGCAGGGGGGACAGGGGCAGGGGGTGCGGTGCCTGGCACGAAGGAGACACGGTGTGGCCTAGCACGGACAGAAGGGACCTGAGCAGGTGGGAGGGCGGTGATGGGAATGGAGGGGGCGGCGAGAGATGTACTGCTGCTGTCAGCTGTGGGAGCAGCCTCCGCCCCCTCTGGGAGCTCAGCCTCGGACCCGTCTGCCTCGTAGCCAGTGTTTTTTATTTTTTTTTTATTTTTTATTTTTAAAAACCTTTATTTTCAAAAGTGAGGACACAGCTATTCAGCCGACAACCCGGAGGTTCGGCAGCATCGATATATAGAAACAGAGATGCGTCCCCAGTAGCGTGACTGGAGAAGTGCAAAGGTTCAATTTTAAGTAAACACAAAACACACAACAAACCCCAGCAAGGCAAGAACACTGAAAGCCCATGGTGAAAGCCCCCCAGGGGAGGCCGGACCCCACTCATCTACCAGTTACAGTACAGTGTAAAGAGGGAGAAGGGGGGAGAGCAGAGGCCAAAAAAGGGTCCATTAACCATACTGAGCTGGAAAGAAGGTCAGGAGGAAAGCTGTTCCTCGGGAGGATCCAGATCCGGGGCAACACATATTCCCCCCCTGTATTGATTCCACCGCCCCCAGATGGCGTGCCACTTCCGGGGGCGGCCTCTAGTGCAATATACCATCTTCTCCCTTAGCATACTCCAGTCCATATTTTCTTTCCACGCGGTCAATGTGGGGGGCCCCGCGGAGCCCCACAGTCGCGCGATATCTCTCTTAGCGACCATGTTGCCCAGAGTCACCCATTGGGTCTGTGCCGCATCGTGGTCAGTGGGCCCCCAGACATTCAGGAGGCAACACCGCGCTTCCGGCTGCATAGCAATGCCCGTCACCTCCCCCATCACTGCATGGACTCTCCTCCAGAATTCCGTAATGACACCACATTCCCAAATGATATGCAGGAAAGTACCCACCATACCACATCCCCTCCTACATAGGCCGTCCTCCGAGAATCCCATGTGAACCAGCCTTGGCCCCGTCACATACACTCGATGCAGTATTTTAAGCTGCACAAGCCTCAGACGCGACGGGATCGCAACCTCCTTAGGAGAGGAAACAGCAGACTGCCAATCCTCATCATCCAACTCGAGGCCATCCCTAGTCCACTGGTCCCTCAGCCCCAGAAGCATGTCCGCCCGGACGTTGATCAGTTTCTTATAGATGAGCGAGATCGTGCTTTCGGGCATATGGCCATCAAGGACCCGGTCCTCCAAAGGAGAGGACTCAGGCACCTTCTCACCCTCTACGAGGACTGATCGGAGGGCGTGACGCACCTGAATATATCGGAAACACTCGGAAGGCCCCAGCTCATACTCCATCTGCAACTCTTCAAAGGACTTTACCTTCCCCTTATTCAGCACATCTCCCACCCTGGAGATGCCGATCAGGTCCCATTTATCAAAACCTTTTGTGTGCCAAAGCTTTCCCAGCATCTCCGATTCAAACAGCGGGGTAGCGAGGGTGAGCCTATCCTTCCAGCCCAGCGAGTCAGTTGCCATCTTCCACACACGCACTGCCACACCAGTGGGCCCCGTGAGGGACGAGTCTAGGGACCGCGAGTACAACGCCCTGTAGTAGTTACCACCACGCAGCAGCCACCTGTCCATGGCATACCCAGGGCTGAGGGCAGGGCCATACAACCCATGATTAATCGCGCTCAGCTGGGTGGCCCAATAGTACCGTCGGATGTCTGGGAGCGCAATGCCCCCGTCGTACCATGGAAGCGTCAACTTTGCAATAGCTATTCGCGGCCGCCCATCCCACAGCAACGTTCGTTGGAGGCCTTCGACCTCCCGAAAGTATTTGGCCGGTACCCAGTCCAAAGTATTCTGCAGTGCGTAGAGGAAGCGGGGAAGAGACATCATTTTGAACAGGGCCGCACGCCCAACGAGGGAGAGCGGCAGCCTCCGCCAGCCTTCAACATCCCGCCTCAGGCGTGCCAGGGGGGGAGCAGGTTCTTCTCATATCGCACAGCAGGGTCCATGGAGATAAAGATCCCCAAGTACACGAAGCCCTGCTGAGCGACCTGTATCGAGCATGTTCTAGGGATCGGTGGTACCTCGCCACTAAGAACATACAAATACGATTTACTCCAGTTGATAACGAGACCCGAGTTCCTACCAAATGATGTGAGTACGTCACAGACCACTATAAGTGATTTCTTGGGTGAGGCAAGATACAGCAGGATATCATCAGCATAGAGCGAAATACGGTCCTCGTGTTCAGGCGACCATCTAAGGCCCCGTATATCCGGGTGCCAACGTATCCACGCAGCCAGCGGCTCGAGGGCGAGGGCGAACAACAAAGACGACAAGGGACAACCCTGCCGAGTACCCCTCCCAAGCTGAAACGGAGTCGACGCCCGACCATTCACCACCACACTCGCAAGAGGCCCCTCATACAGCAACCTCACCCAGCTCACAAAACCGTGGCCAAAGCCGAACTTGGTCAGCACGGCCCACAAATATGCCCATTCCACCGTGTCAAAGGCCATCGTGGCGTCGAGAGACGCCACAATAGCCGGTTCACGCAGCGTGCCCGCCCTGGCGATTACGCCATGGAGGCGCCGAAGATTTAACGCTGTGTTTCGGTGCGGGATGAAGCCGGATTGATCCGGGTGGACCAAGTCACCGAGTACCCTAATCAATCGGGTCGCCAGGATTTTGGCCAGAATTTTCGGCTCTGTGTTAAGGAGTGAGATAGGCCTATATGAGGCGCACTTATCTCGGGGTTTGCCCTCTTTGTGTATAACCACAATCGTCGCCAGTCGCTGGTCCAACGGGAGGGTCCCACTCCCCCGCGCCTTCACAAACATGGCGCGCAGGTGAGGGGCGACCCTATCCAGAAACAGCTTGTACAGATCGACCGGCAAGCCGTTCGGTCTCGAGGCCTTGCCCGAGTTTAACGCGCGGATGGCCCCCGCCACCTCGTCAACCGTTATGTCACCATCTAGATCGTCCCTATCTATATCGGAGAGGCAGGGCAACTCGATATCACGGAGGAGGTCACATGAGTCCTCGGGCGGCTTGTCCGACACTGAAGCATAAACCCTACAGAAATAGTCCGAGAAACACTTTACAATCCTCTCAGGTTCCACAATCGCCTCTCCCCTCTCTCCCGTCAACTCTGGCACAACTCTATTGACCCGTTCTTTTCTGTCCAGCCAAGCCAGGAGCTTCCCTGCCTTGTCACCTACATCATACAAACGACCCTGCTGTTCCCTACTGAGGGTCTTAGCGGCGTTCGTCACCAGGTCCTTATACTCAGTTTGCTTCAAGCAAAGCTCATGCAGAGAGGCCTCTGTAACCTCCTCCTCTAGCGCTCCCTCCAGAGCCGCGATCTCCTCCTCAACCTGCAGAACCTCGCCATCTCTCCGCCGCTTGGCAGCTACTACAAGGGAGAGGGCTTCCCCTCGGAGCACGGTCTTAAATGCTTCCCACAGCGACACTGCCGAGTCCACGGATCCCTGATTGTCCTTGAAGAAATTATCTACTTTCTTTACCAGCGCGCTGCGCATCTTGGGGTCTCGGAAATACCACGGGTTGATAGGGGCCACCCTTCCTCCTCCCTCCCGACCTAGATCCAGCCGGATCCATACTGGCGAATGGTCCGATATACCACGCGCCATGTGCCTCGCCTCGGAGACCAATGAGGCATGCGCAGCCAGAGTGAGTAGGTAATCAATCCTGGAAAGGCTACCATGTGCCCCGGAGTGGAACGTGTATTGGCTCTGTGTGGGGTGCCGGAGCCTCCAGCAGTCTATCAGGCCAAGCGTGTCTAGGAAGTCTGGAAGCCACTTCTGAGCCCCCCCTGTGTCTCTGGGCGGGTGTCTATCCAGCAGACCGGAGCCAACAGCGTTGAAATCACCTCCCACCACAAACATACCCCCCTGGGAGATCCAGCAAGGCCCTACCCAGATCTGTGAACGTGGAGGCCTGCAGGGCCGGCGGGACATAAACCGAAACCAAAACCAAAGTTCTTCCTTCCCACCGCCCCGCCACCGCCACAAACCTCCCCCTATCATCAACAATGGTGGAGTCCACCTCAAATGGCAGCGAGGCTCTGACTAGGATGCCCACACCCCTGGACCCGGAAGAGAATCCCGAATGTGCTATGAATGTATAACCCTTCCTATTCAGAGCATAGCACGTATTACCTATAAGATGCGTCTCCTGCAGCAGGGCAACATCCGGCATTGACCGTTTCAAGAATTGCAAAACAATCCCACGCTTAATGCGATCCCCCAAACCATTAACATTCCAGCTTATAACACTTAAACCCCTACCCCCCATCCTCAAACGTAAAGAGGCCCACCCCACACCCGAAGAGCCACCATGGAACAGTCCTGGAAATAATCACCATGCCTTGCAGAAATAAACCCCCCAACAACAAACCGAAAATCCCAGAACCCCCCCCACCCTGCACCCCTGCTGCAGCTTACAAAGCCCCCCCAACTTGCAGTGTGCCTGTCGCCCTACAAAAACCCAAAATCTACAAAAAGTACCCTAAGGGAGGAAAAGAGCACCCCTCGTCCTCCCGCAACCCTCCGCATTTACTGCACTCTATTCAAGTCTTCAAATATAGCCAAATCGAGTCAGACCGGCTCCGAAAAATCAGCCCTGCCCATCCCGGCCACTGTCTCCATCCTCGGCAGTGTCCGCCCCCGTCCGTCGTCGGGGCAAAGCGTCCAGCCATTCATCGGCCATAACAGGAGAGTCAAAGAAGAATGTCCGATCTTCGTGCACCACACGTAATCTGGCAGGGAAGAGCATGGCATACTTCAGATCCCTCTCCCGGAGCCGCCTCTTCACCCCCAGAAAGCCCTGTCTCTGCCTCTGCACCTGCTGGGTGAAGTCCGGATAGAAATTCACCGACGCGTTCTGGAAGGGGACCGGGCCCGTCACCCTCGATGCTTGCAGGATAGCGTCCCGATCTCGAAAATGAAAGAGCCGGGCGACGATCGGCCTCGGCGGGGCACCCGCCTTGGGCCTCCCACCCGGCACTCTATGGGCCCTTTCAACCGCAAAGAACTTTCCAAGACCCTTAGGCTGCAGATGATTAAGCACCAAGTCCTC
This sequence comes from Triturus cristatus, assembly GCF_964204655.1. Lineage (NCBI taxonomy): Eukaryota > Metazoa > Chordata > Amphibia > Caudata > Salamandridae > Triturus > Triturus cristatus. The sequence goes on from NC_140591.1 coordinate 1,452,477,495, forward strand.
GACAAGCAGGTCAACCGAAGCCTCATCCGAGGACTCCGGGACCCCGATGACGCGCACGTTGTTGCGCCTGGCCCGGCTCTCAAAGTCCTCCAGCCGGCGGGCGGCGAGATCACTCTCGGTCCTCAGCTTACGAACCTCGGTCTGCAGTTCCGTGACATCATCGGTGAGGCCCGTGGTCTTGAGGTCCAGGTTCTTAACCCGTTCATTCGTTTTACCCAAGTCCGCACGGATCAGGTTGACATCCACCAAGATGGCGTCCACCTTATGCGCCAGGGCATCAAACTGTCTCCCAATCGAAGTCTGCATCCCTTCGAGCGCGCCCATGACATCATGTAGTGAGAGCTCCGGGGCCAAAGGCGAGGCCGCCTTCTGGGTATCCAGCGACTGGCTCGACCCACTCGGTGATCCCTTCTGCAGAGCATAGCGGTCCATGCTATTGACTTGGGTATAGGCTCCCCGCCTGGTAGACTTAGCCTTCAGCCGATCCACCTCTGCTTTGCCCGACATGGTTGACACCAGGCAGGTCGGTTCAGATAAGACGGGTCCCTCTCAACGAAAGGAATCAGGAGTGATCAGTTCTGCAGTGGGCCGCCAGAGTAGCCTGCAGAGCGTCCATAGGGTTATAAAGCCACCAAGAGCTCTCCAGGGGCAGGGCTGACAAAGGGAGAGAAAGCGAAAGTGAAAGGACGGGGACCTCCGTCCGACAGTTCACACCTCGCCAGGCCGTTGTTGTTCAACTAGGAGTCGGGCATCCTGCCAACTCTAGCCCCTGGCATCCCCCGGAGATAGGCCTCAATCTTCCGCCAGGCATAAGTCCGGTTCCCGGTGGGCGATCCGACCGCGGGTAGCATCAATCGCCTCCCTGACAGGTCATCCACACGATGCCATGCCTACCGACAGGATTAAAGACAGGATAGTCGACGGAGGGCGCGGGGGTCTCGGGAGCTCTGAGCTCACGCGGCCATCTTGGTCAAGCGCTAGGCTCCTCCTCCCTCGTAGTCAGTGTTGGTACTGGGCAGGTCCTCCGCCTCACTCCCCTCGCCCTCCGTGCCACTAGATTCCACCGACTCCTCAGCAGTGGTGGCACCACTGCTCGATCCCTTCTCCACGTCCATGCCAGTGTCTCCCTCGGTGTCCTCCGATGATGCTGTGGGCAAGGTGAAGAGACAGGAAAAAATCAGTCACCTGTATACATCTGAAACATGAGTCCAAACTAAATAGGCAACAGTGCATATCAGGAAAGGCATCATGAGTAACATCTAGGATACTCCCCACCAATGTTCCCTCTAATTTCTTTCCTCTGTGTGCGGCAGTGGAGGGTCTCTGTGCGCTGCAACCATGGCTATGTGCGCCAGGAACCACACCGCGTGTGTGCGCGGCGCCAAATGTTACTCAGAACGTTTACTTCAATAAGTAAAAAGGTGGTGCATTTTCACACATACAGTGCCACAATAAGTGTCTTGAGGGCAGTTTCCAAATTGGATAAACGAGCCATGATGACATGAATTGGTTACACAGGCAAGTACACTTCATGTATAGAAAAGCACAAGACTTAAACGGTGGTACCATCATAAGATTTTAATAAATATTCTTAACTTGAGCACTGTTAATTGGGTGGGGAAATGTTGGGAGCCTATACAATATCACATATAAACAATAAGGGAGACATGTCAAGTGGCATCACTAGAGGGGTGACAGGGTTGCTTCTCACGGCGATCTTTGCCATTTTTCCAGTGGTTATAAACTCGATCTAGGTCAACTTTCCCGTTCAGGAGGTAGGCCTTTGTCCTCATCAGCATATCCAAATGCTTCTGCTCTAGTCTATTCCTCAATTTACTCTTTATAGTATTCATGAGGCTGAATCCTCGTTTACAATCTGCACTAGATGCTTGAAACGTTGCGCAGACATCAACAAGCTGAGAGACCACACTATACTGAGCAGCATTGCGTACAGTGAAATTCACCATGTCTTGAAAGGTGGTAAATAACCCACCCTTTACATGTTCTGCCACCACATATTTATAGTCTCTGTACTGTCGAACAACATCTTCTGGTGTTTCGCAATCACCCAGGACCAAGACATTTTTATACTTTTCTACAAGTCTTTGTATATTCTCAGTCCCAAAATCAAAATGTGATTGTGCGGCCATTGCCTGGATTTCAAAACTTGCCCATTCTTTTAGCTCATCTTCAGGGAACCTTTTTTGCATGTGCTCACAAAGAAGGGAAACAAAAGACAAAATAGGCCCACTGTCAAACTCTTGCCTTTCCTTGTACAACACCATCAGATCTCTTACATTGCTGCTCCAAAAGACAGTGTCCCCCAAATACTGTTGCTTAACTTGGCCAATCTTTGCTCTTGCATACTGTACAGCTTCAACAGTAGTCAGAGAACTTTTTTGGAATAGTTTGCACAAAGATGCAAATTCACCCAGAATGTCATTAAGTACTGCAAGTGAAATATGGTAGTTGGAGTTTGATAGCTTTTTATAACAATATTTAGCAACTGGATCATTCTCCTCAACTTTCTCATGCTCAAAGTACTTAAGAACAGCCTCGTAATTACGAATTAGTGCACCAACAGCAAAATGCCTTGAAAGCCACCGGACTTCATTCAGTGGTCGAAAAGAGACCACTTCACATTCAGTGACCGATGCAATTTCATCCAGCTTGGACTTCCTTGCAGGAGATCTGGAGAACACAGTGTAGACAGTCCTCAATAATGTCTCCATCTCTTTAACCATTGGAACCCTTTTCCAGGCATCATCAACTCCCAAATCTTCTCGATGGGCGACACAATGCTGCCCAACTAGATGAGGTATGGATTGTATAAGGCGAGTAGCAACACCATTATTCTTACCCAGCATTACGGACGCACCATCAGATGTGAACATGACCATTTTCATAAGGTCCAGTTCATTGGCAGTGTAGAAATCTTTCACAGCAGTAGTGATAGCCTCAGCATTACAACTAGTCAGCTTCACTATGCCCCCAAACTGTGTTTTGTGCTCTGTTGATGGTACTGGTCGGAACTTGAAGTACAGGATGAGCATTTTTGAAACAGAAATATCAGTGAAACAAAATAAGGGGTGTTATTTTTATGTCAGGTCCCTACTGGGCGCACTGTAGATCACGTTAATGTATGAGTCTGAATGAATCTGCAACGGTGCCACAGGAGAGGGAAAATTTTCCCCTAAAACCCTCCAATGGTGGACCAATAGCCCACTCGTACGAACAAAATGCAAGCTGTGCACACGTTTGATGGGTGTAAAATGCGTATTAGCATAATATATCGATAAACAATCATTGAACAAAGCAGTTGTCAAAACAATGGACCACAGGAAACAGGATTATATTCAGTCTCGCTGTTTATGGAGAGTTAGGAGATGCAACCAGCCAACACGTGTTTCGTCAAAGGGCTAAAACCCCAGACTTCTTCAGGGCTTCTATATGTGTAGCAGGTATATCAGACCTTGAAACCGGTGATAATTCCGACCCGGTAGGTCTTAAGGGAAAATGTGAACCGTCTACGTCCTCCAACAAATAAATGGCCATTCAAGTGTTGCCAATAAAAAGCCGCTTCAAATCTAGGACGAGTACATCCCGAAGTCTTAAGCCTCCATCAACTCGCGTGAATTACTTTCAGTGTTTGCTATCAGTGCTCTCATCAATTATCAATGTGTGATACAAAGCATTACGAAGTTCTGCCATAGCTTCACAGTGTATCACGCTATTGATGGCCTCAAGGAACTCAAAGGCATAGTTCTTGCTCCTCCAGCTGTCTGGTATCTTGACATACAAAGCTAGGTGGTCATGGATGTCTTGTACAGATAACATTGAAGTATTCATCTTGACTGCCAGCAACACGTTGTTGATGAGAATCTTTATCTCTTCAGGCACAGATCTTTGGCGTTCAACTTCTTCCATTCTATTTGCTTTGTCAGTGGCAGTTTCTGTCAGCATTGCCCGCACTCCATAACCAAACCTGGCAGCAGCACTTCTGTTTCTCAAGATCCCCATGGCAGACTCGTGTACTTTGCTAAGTAGATGGCGTTTCATGTAATCCAGTTTCCAGCCATCACTCCATTTCTTCCCTGTGGAAAAGTCCCCAACAATCTTGGCTTCGGCACATGCTTTGCAAATCAAGCCCACGTCTGAACTGTATTGGAAAAGTTCCCCGAGTTGCACGCGGACCTTGCTTCATGATTTCTGCGTCTCAGCCTCCACAATTTCCTTCATCCACTCTTCCTTGAATACAAGGCAACATTTCTTCCTTTGTGGTGACGCACTGCACTCTCCCAAAGTGACAGCTTTGCGCTTGAACATTTCCGTGCCCGCCGGTTTTAACCTGCTGTGCCACAAAGCCTGCAAGATAAGGGAACATGGCTTACGTTGACGCCTAGCTCATGAATGCAATCCTTTATACTACAATGATCAAGATGCACCACAGTTTAACTCTACCAAACAATTACCTCTTCTGCTTGAACTCACGTACGCCTGTGTGAATGTATGGGGGTCTGGCTGCGAAGCCTGCAACAGAAGAAAACATGGGTAAGTATATTATACTACAATGATCAAGATGCACCACAGTTTAACTCTACCAAACAATTACCTCTTCTGCTTGAACTCACGTATGCCTGTGTGAATGTATTGGGGTCTGGCTGCGAAGCCTGCAACAGAAGAAAACATGGGTAAGTATATTATACTACAATGATCAAGATGCACCACAGTTTAACTCTACCAAACAATTACCTCTTCTGCTTGAACTCACGTACGCCAGTTTAAATATGTGGGGTTCTGGAAGCAAAACCTGCAACAGAAGATGCACTACTTTAACTCTAGCAAACAATTACCTGTTTGTTCTGCCTGTACTCCCGTCTGCCTGTGCAATTGTATTCGTAGTACGGTCTCCCATACCTGCAAAAGAAAAGGGGTGCAGATTGTGATTCTATTTACCCAGCAACGCCCAACCCAACGAGGAACGTACACAGAATTACCTTGTCTTTGTGGGTACTCGCACCTGACCACTCCTATCCAAATACCTTACAGACTGGAAACCTGCAACTGAAGACAAGATAGTCAGCAAACGCTTGAAGAATCACAAAATATGAATGGGCCCGGTCTAGAGAGCCCAATAGAAACATTGACCAAATAATTACCTGGGATTCCAGTCTAGGACAAACAGGCGTGTGCCAATGTGTTTCATTATTAGTATGATGTAAGCAGTACAAGAGTAATTCGAACACAAAAACAAACTCTAATTACTAATGATTTTTGTATTTTATATTGGAAGAGTTTGCCAAAAACGGGAACATGTAATGAGAAGGTTGGTGCTGCATCTCGGTGATTAACCACACGTGTGTGTCCGTCTACCCCTCCTCCCCCACTTACTACTTTCTAAAAGTACACGCTGTGTTTTTAATGTATCATTGGGCAGGTTAAAACCTGTATGTGCAAATTGCAAACCAACTGGTTGTGACATGCCCAGCTATATGTGACATGACATGACCAATGTACCAATCAGTCCGGTGTGAAAATGGATATTCGCAGGACAGCAAAAATATTCCCGCCTCATGAATATTAAGGAGAAAGAGGGCATTTTGCAACCCCCTGTGAAGGCCTGCAAGCACAGGGATGGAGGCCTACAAGCCACAGCAGAACTCCATCCGTGCGTTGGCAATCCTTGAAGGGGAACACATATTAGCGCTGTCTGTATCTCTTAAATGCACACGGAATTTAAAAAATATTTCACACTGAAACCATTGATATATACCATAGGGACTCTTAAATAGGGGTCTTGTGATTTCAAATGTATCATAAAAGTCGATTTCTCATCAAGAGCCCCATACCCAGTGTAGCTACTAAAGCGATTCATTCATGACACCCTATCCTTCCAGCTCCAAATCTATAATTCAAACTCATCCATCCCTCCTTCCACTCATCAGTCCATCCATTCGCTCATCCATCCACTTTCACCCCCTCCATCCACTCTTTCACTCATCCCTCCATCCAGCCATCCTTTTCCTCTTCCATCTTTCACCCCATCCATCCTCCTTTTCACTCATATCCATCCACCCTTTCACTCATCGCTCCATCCACCGTTTCACTCAACTATCCACCCATCAATCTATCCATGCTTCCACACAATTATCCATCCTTCCACCCATCTATCCATCCTTCCACCCAGCCACCCATCCACACACCCACTCCATCAGCTATTCATCCACTCTTTCCTTCATCCATCAATCCACTCTTTCATTAAACCATCCATCCTTTCACTCACCCATCCACTTAAACCCCATCCATCCATTCTCCCTTGAACTCATCCATCCATTCTTTCACTCATCCATCCTTACATCTATACTTTCACTCATTCATCCATCCATCCACCCTTTCATGTCAATTATGAACCTTTGTCTGGACCTGCAGAAATAAGAAGCCCATTATGAACTCCACAGCTGCTGTAGCTGCTACAGCGCCGTTAGGCCACATCTTCTCCCCTGAGGTACCTTGAGTGTCTCATTCATTATCAAAGGCAAAATAGTGAGTTGATGCTTAAAATAAAAGCAGCACTTATTATCCACCTGAGTGGAGATGATCATAAAAGGGGCCTACATGTCGAACACAAGGATCCTATAAATATTGTGCTTATCTCCAGGAAGTGCATTGCTTAGCTGTTCGCAAAAAACAGGCAGGATTAGGGTTCCAGCAGCAAACAAAAGTTGCTTTTTTGGCAATTCCCAAAGCTATCAGACTACATATAGCGCCCACAATGACATGACCCATGTGCCTAAAGAACGCACTAACAAGGGAGATAATTGCAACATTATGCATGCTCTACAGCAGCTCAATGATACAATCCACGGCAAAGCATTTCACTTTTAAAGATCAACAGCTTACAACCAGCCTTTGCTTGTGCCTCAAACATGCACTAACTCTAGTGCAAGTGCAAAATTTACCGCATCCACAGCGTAAAATAATTTATTGCAAGGTGACAAAATGTTTTTTGTTGTTGTTTTTTTTGATGAAACGCCACTGACCCTCTTGGGCATACTAGGCGTGAAACATGTCGACCTTTTTATAAGTCACACTAGCACCTCGCGCTTATTAGTGACCCCGTGACCTCTTGGTCTTTTTATTTTGCCAGGGGCCCTACAATATTAAAACAATACTTTTTAGACACCCCTAGGCATTTTTATTCACACACCCCGCACGCACGCAACCACTTACCTCTCGGATCTAACATTTTTTTAGCCCACATACCCCCACTCACCTTACGGCTTTTCTCTTTAAAAGACCTCCGACAGAGAGACCCTTCGGGGGACCGTCGGGCATTGCAGCGCCGGCCCGACGAGGAGCAACAACAAGCCCAATGATGAAGCAAGACATCCTTCGGGGTGTGTGAGGGCTAACAAGAGGCTACATTGAGTCCTCCCCTTCGGGACTAGATCCTTGAGACTGGGGAAATTTCTCTCTGCCTCTTTTCACCTCCCTTCTACCTCCCTCCCCCCTCTACACTCTCTCTTCTCTTTTTTCTTGTGTTGAGCAGGTGATCGCGATTTTTGTTTCACCGCCAACATGGAACAATGTCCTCATTGATTTAACTTTAGTTGTTTTTTTTTCACCATCTAAAAGGTCTTCCCAAAAGTGGCTGAAGTCAAATCCCCTCGCCTTTTGTGGGAATTTGCATCCTAAGATTTACTGGGTTTCGTTGGTGCCGATTTTCGAATGTTACGAATTCAGTAACAAGGTCTGACTATATACACTGAAACAAGGCTTGTAACTACACTCCTGCTGCAGCTGGTGATCTCACAGATAGGACGTACTACCCCCTGGTTTCTGACTGAAGGAACCCTTAGATAAGGGAGTCTATTGCCCCGCAATTGTGGGAATAAGACTGAAAGTGAAATACCGTATACGGCAAGCAAGATTAATCTACAAAGCACCGAAACTTGCCTAGAACTGTCCTTTCTGGCCTCGGTGCAACTGAGTGACTGCAGAGCGGCTTGAACGCAAATCGGTTCTTTGCAGCGCTACTACCCCAACTCCCGTTTCAATGAAACTGGGAAACAATCTTCTTCCTGTAAATTATTTTAGAGAGTACAGCCTGCTCCCAGAACAAGAGGCCACAATCGTCCCCGCACCGCGCTTTACTAACAAAAGAGTAGAGCCAGTTTAAAAACACAGCGTGTACTTTGGTACACGCTGTGATTTTAAACCGACTCTACTGTTTTGTTAGTAAAGAGCGGGGACGATTGTGGCCTTTTGTTTAAGTATTGATGGTAATCAGAGCCCCTTCACGGGCTGTGATTGCCATCAATAAATAAACAAAAGGCCACAATCAGCCCCGCGCTCTGCATCCACACGCCCCGAGCCTCCCCCCCCCCCCAAGCCGCCACATACATACATACATGCTGATGCTCACCCATGGGCCATGGGGAGAGTTCTGATTGCACAAGGGCGGTTTCCTCATCCAACACATTGCTGCACAAAGGCCCGACAAGTGATCCCCGTGCACCCAACACTCCTGCCTGGCATTGCAGAGGGATGCAGCCCACCAACCTGCAGACCCTCCGCACTCCCCCTGGTTAAATGAAAACCCAATACGTCGGGAGACCTAAAAGTCTAACATGCATTATGTGCAAAAATAGCAAAAGGCACAGCACATAATAATGCAACAATTGTCATTTCAGTCGATCTGTGCGCTCGCTCAAAATGCCAGTTGGAGCATGCAATGCGAAACTGCATGCAGTTTTGAACTATCCTTATATACCTTTGTCTCAACACAAATCTATGGAGCAGAAGCATGTGACAGAAGCTGTTACTTCACCAAAACTATTTGATGAGTAGAAGGCAGGATCTTCTTATGGAGAGAATGGGGGACGACCTTGATTGTAAGATAAAGATACATAAACATACTTCTGAATTCATTACTTTCCTATCATTACTCTTTCGTTTGCCAACATTGGAAGTGAGGCTACGCTTTATTGAGAAATGCAGGAAATGTGCAGATGTACTGCCTCACATAAAATGGCTTTTAAGCTTATAGTGATCATGACACTAAGCGTGCCTGTTAAGGCTGATGAACACTTCAGGTTAATATAAAACAGTATTCAACTCCGATTATAAAGACATATCTGTTCATCCGTTGTGATATACATGTGCAAAATGTATTAATGTATAAGGCAACACGAATATAGTGTCATGTTTTCTGGATGCATTCCGCTGCCACCCCCCTCTCCCCTGGGGCTCTGGCCATGCAAGAGAGATGCTCATGCTGGACAAGAATGCTGAGTGGGCCTGGTGGCAGATTCCAGAGCATGGCAGACTGTTTCTGGCACTGCGACTGTGATCTCTGACCCTTTCTGCCCTTCTCCCAACCTTACTGTCAAACTCCAAGGCTCGAGACAGAACAGAAGAGTTTTTACACCCATGTATTCACTACGGAGGTCTGGAAGTGAGGTTACTGCCATGATTTTCTGTTTGCTGTCAGGTCATGATGGCTGCTCCTCCACAAAATCGTAATAGTAAACACAATCATTCCGTTCTAAATCACATACGGCGAGAACCGCGTTTTTGAAAACTCAGATGGTATCAAGGGTCCGTGCTCAGGGTGAGATGCGTGAATTTTGCAAGAACGCGGTTCTCGCCTTATGTGATTTAGAACTAAAAGCCTCTGACAAAAGAGTAGAGCCAGTTTAAAAACACAGCGTGTACTTTGGTACACGCTGTGATTTTAAACCGACTCTACTGTTTTGTTAGTAAAGCGCGGGGACGATTGTGGCCTTTTGTTTAAGTATTGATGGTAATCAGAGCCCCTTCACGGGCTGTGATTGCCATCAATGCATAAACAAAAGGCCACAATCAGCCCCACGCTCTGCATCCACACGCCCCGAGCCCCCCCCGCCGCCACAAGCCCTCAAGCCCCCAAGCCCCCTTACCTGCGCTCTCCACGACTCCTCTCCGGCACCGCTTCAAAAGTGCCTGCTTTTCGTGCCGCCTGCTTCTTAAAGCGGCGGCGCCTCTCTCCCGACGTCCTGGAATCGTTGTGCGCGCTCCACATCCGGGAGTGCGCGCTGACATCATGGAAGGTGCGCGCGTGCGCGCACCTTAAAGGGAACGTAGCTCCCCACATATGTAAGCCCTGCACTCCCCAGTTGGTTGACCCACCATGCCACTTGGAAACAATTAAAATTAGGACACAACAGCAAATAACTTGAAATCACAAGATCATGAGACGCTAGTGTCTGGGATCAGGTGAGCACAGCAAGACTATGAAGGCATGCCACCTCTTCTTCACTGTGAACCAAACAGTATTGTCGCACCCAAGGCCAAATACCACATGCCAATGCAGAAGGTGTCCCCACACTCAGAGACCTGTGAGTACTTTTGACACCCCAAAGAAATACATTGTGACTCCTGGAGAATCACAACACTTTACACAATGGACATGTCTAGAATGTGTGAATGTGGCACTCTGTGAACACAACACACATGTGTCTGTATAGCAGAAGTCACACAAGGAGGTGCACACCAAACTACATGTACACAGTCATTGTCGGAGCTGCCAGACTCATTCAAATCAGCCACTGTTAGGCTGAAATGGCATATCAGTGAGTACATATACATGGCACCACGGTGGTCTGGATGCCTTGACACTCGTAAGTTGGTATCAGCAACAACCAAGGACTAACCCAAATGCTACCACAATGTGGGAACATGTATATGTATGAACTCCAAACAAGTTTTGTTCAAACTGTGCCTTACTTTAAAATGTGCCAGCGTGTCCCTGGAAAGTGTAAAGGTGGTGTCTTGTGCACTTCCTTGGGTGACATCTGTCATGCAGGCACATCATTGTCCTTCACAACAAAACAACAAGGTCAAGCATATGAAACTTTGAGACATGTTGACAGGTGTAGTGAGTGCCAATGGACATTTTCTCTGAGTGACAACTTGAATAATGTCATTTGTCACATGGCTATCCGTCACCTGATCACACAGTTGGCTACACATATGACCTACTGACTGTCATCTGGAGTGGCACACATGTCCACACCCAGGACAATGCATAAGCTAATGGGCCTGCAATTGTTTAGCAAAAAAGCCTAGCTGTACTGTGGGTTCCCCCTCATGGCAAGCCAGAATGTACCCACAGATGTCAGCACACAAAGTCACAACTGTGTAGCATCTGAACCACACACAGGTGCCAAAAATGTACAAGCAGGATACATGATTGTCAAAAACTGACACAGGCTATGAAGCACGAACATTAAGCACTGGCCAACATCACGGGGGCACTGCACGATGAAACATCAGGGTTGAACATGTACTCCCCTCCCGCACACACCCACCCATACCTGAGTCAATGTGACTGATACCGATCAAGAAGTGACACCTCTTATTCAGGGTTACAATAACTGTGCTTGAAAACTAGCTTCATTAACACGACATCACCTTGTAGGGCTGCCAAAACATATTGCTCACAAACAAACATCAACAGATTGTTGTGAATAGCCACACAGGCACTGGCCAGTGTGAGTATGCACAAGCAAACTGGTGTATCCCTGTCCAGTGGACAAATGTATCACACATGTGAAAAATACTATCTAGGGCAGGGAACAATGCCACAGAGGCAGAGCCATGCTGAACCCACAGTGAATGTGCACAGTGTTGGATGACACACATGAGTAGGAGGGCAGGCTGTGTCATGGGACTGTAGTGGGCACACTGCTCCATGGTCCTGGAATGAGCTGACTGTTACAGGAGCAACCGTCCCGGCACTATGCATATATCCCACTCATGCACATCATGTCTGAGGCCACAACATTGGTAATGCATGCTGCAAGTCTGTTCATTGGAACCCTCACACTCCTATGTTGAGACTTAGCATCAGTGCCAACAATTATGCACCCCCAAATGACTGAACAGGACAGGGCACAGGCAGACCACCCCCACACTTGATGCTGAAAGCAGTGTGCACCTTGATAAACTGGCAGCCTAGATGACCATGTGCAATAGTGATAACACACAGACCAGGTAACACATGTCAAGGAGGGGAAGGGAGGAAGAACAGCACAGGTTGACTTGGGGGAACAGGATATGCACTGCACATATATAGCCTGGCAGTGTATCCAGGCGACTGAGCAGCTACAAAAGCTGGCGACACACAACAAACACACATGTACCTACCCCCTTCCTGCTGCTGTAACTCCTGTATCCGCCTATCCAGGTCAGGGAAGACCACCGCCAGGACACGCTTCATCTGGTGGGTCAGGCGCCGGCGCCCGCCATGCTTGCGAGGAGCCTCCTCCTTCAGCATGACCCGGGCGATCCTCCGGGTCCAGCACCGGATGTCCTGCCATCTCTTCCTCACTTGTGGCAGGCGCCGACTGCGACCCTCCACCGATTGCACGGCCTTGACGGCATCCTTCCAGATCTTCCCCTTGTGGTAGGCGGGTACCTGTGTGGATGACAAAGTGGGACAACATCACTACACCTGCACCATGTCACAGAGACACACATTTGAACATCTTTGATTTGTTGAACAGGGCATAGTATGCTAGCAAGTAATAGCACCTTAGTCATAGGGACTTTTTCCACTGGGGACGCACCAATGCACTACATGGCATAGTAAGTACACAGGTGGCATGAGGGGTGCGAAAGAATCCCTGATCATGGCACACACTGTGCATCCCAAGCAACACAAGGCTGATGGACAGCACCGCAAAGCAGTCACATGCCCCAGGCCACTGACGAAACCTCAGCAGAGTACACAGACACACACAGGCACACATCAATCACCTGCAATTGGCAACAGCGGATGCAAACCTCACTCTGCACATGTGCCACTTGCCAGGGGGAGGGTCACAGGTATGGGGCTAGCTCAGCAAGTCAGACACACAGCACGGCTTACTTCACACATCAGATGGATTGAGCAGTTGCCTCCTCCATGCAGCTGTGGTGCAACACGCCACATAGACACTCACCCACATGACAAGAAACATTCACACACATCAATGTCCAGGGGGCGTACACATCATTTGGACACTCTCACCACTCTCACCACAGCTCCACTCAACTCTCACACACATCTGTGGGTGCAGTCACCTGTCACACCGGGGTGACCACTGAATCACCGCAGGACAATAGAACAAGAATGCCCAAGAGGATTAAGCTGGCTGAATGTGCCATGCACTATGCAGTGAATGTCACAGTAAGCACAATGCAAGTGAGGAGTGCACACATGAACTACATCAAGCCCTGCATGAGAAACATAAGCCATCCACCCCCCCCTGGGACCCACTCCAACCAACATTGCATGTCTGTCACACCTGGACACAATGCCAGAAGCGACAGACACAATAAAGGTGCACAGGCAAAGATAGTGGAGTCAGCACTCACCTGCTCCCCTGGTTGACCATACAGCATGGGGTACCGTGGGAGGATCACATCCAGCAGGGTCTCGTTCTCCTCCTGGGTGAAAGGCTGGGCCCTCTCCACAGTCCTTGACATGATGCCAGAGGGAGACAATACAGCAGCAGTGGTATCGACTGACATGTTGTGCAGGCAAGTGCCCTCTCATGGGTTCTGCCTGCCTTATATCTGCCTTGCTGGCCTATTACATTTACAGGAGTACAGAGTGATTGGTCAGACTCATTTGCATCCTACGTTTCCTCCAATCCCTTTAAACATACAACAGTGACAGCCTTAGCATCTTTCGATTTTGCAGCATCATGTCAAGTCAAGAACCACTTTGCAACAATGTATAATGTGGCCAACTGCTTTTTCGAGACCACATGATGTTAAATTTTGAACTTGAAACTTGGTATCCATGACAACCAGCATGCATTTAGGCCCTAATACTTGTCCCTCATGCGTCCCCATTGTAATTCTTAAATCCCCACACAGGTACGGCGCGTTTCACACGTACCCCTAGGGCACCATCACTACAGTGATACGGGCTGTACTCACACGTGTACGGCACGTACACGCGTGAGTACGTGCCTATCACTATAGTTGGGGGTACCGTAGGGCCTAGTGATACGGCACGTACTCACGCGTGTACGGCCCATACACGCATGAGTACGTGCCTATCACTATAGTTGGGGGTACCGTAGGCCCTAGTGATACAGCACGTACTAACGCGTGTATGGCCCGTACACGCGTGAGTACGTGCCTATCACTATAGTTGGGGGTACCGTAGGCCCTAGTGATATGGCACGTACTCACGCGAGTACAGCCCAAACACGCGTGAGTACGTGCCTATCACTATAGTTGGGGGTACCGTAGGCCCTAGTGATATGGCACATACTCACGCGTGTACAGCCCGTACACGCATGAGTACGTGCCTATCACTATAGTTGGGGTTACTGTAGGTCCGAGTGATACGGCACGTACTCACGCGTGTACGGGCCGTACACGCGTGAGTACGTGCCTATCACTATAGTTGGGGGGTACCGTAGGGCCTAGTGATACGGCACGTACTCACGCGTGTACGGCCCGTACACGCGTGAGTACGTGCCTATCACTATAGTTGGGGATACCGTAGGCCCTAGTGATACGGCACGTACTCACGCGTGTACGGCACGTACACACGTGAGTACGTGCCTATCACTATAGTTGGGGTTACTGTAGGTCCGAGTGATACGGCACGTACTCACGCGTGTACGGGCCGTACACGCGTGAGTACGTGCCTATCACTATAGTTGGGGGGTACCGTAGGGCCTAGTGATATGGCACGTACTCACGCGTGTACGGCCCGTACACCCGTGAGTATGTGCCTATCACTATAGTTGGGGGTACCGTAGGCCCTAGTGATATGGCACGTACTCACGCGTGTACGACCCGTACACGTGTGAGTACGTGCCTATCACTATAGTTGGGGTTACTGTAGGTCCGAGTGATACGGCACGTACTCACGCGTGTACGGCCCGTACACGCGTGAGTACGTGCCGTATCACTCGGACCTACAGTAACACAACTATAGTGATAGGTACGCACTCACGCGTGTACGGCAGGTACTCACGCGTGAGTACGGCCCGTACACACGCCCTCAGAGCGTGTGTACTGCATTTCACAGCTTACACTGGTGATAGGAGGCGCACACGAAAGGAATGGAGGTGTCAGACTCCCACAAGGCTGGACATCAAGTCATTGTCAGTGCAGTCCTTCATGTGCAGGGCCTAGGTGTGTCAGGCAGTGATGTGGCACATGTCTCCTCATGTTGTGGCACAATAGATGTGTGTTGAGCTGTTTACACATGTCATGTGTGATGGGGCACTACGTGGCACACTTCCCCTTCACACTTTGCACATGTGTGCATGTAGGACACACGTGTCAAGCACTGCATCACTGGTATGGCACAGTCAGCAACACCCGCAACTGTCCCCTGATGCCAGGTACACGGATAATTACACCTGACATGTGACTACCAGCGTGCCACAATGTGACTATGTCATGTGTGTGTCATGTGTTCCCATGAGCTTGCCGTTGGTGTTCCGTCAACTCCATCTGCTGTTGCAGCATCCAACATGTGTCTGTGTGCATATGTGCATGACACACATATACGCACACCATGCCACATGTGGACTCACACGTTACATGTGTCATGATGGTTCGAAGATGACTTCCTGACATGAGGCAATATCTGCGTTCTCTCAATGTCTGTGTCATCAGTTTTTGACATGTACCCCTTCATGGACATGTGTGTTATCTGTCCTTTTTCAGATGACATGTGACCTGTGCGTCTAGACTCCCGCCAGCTGTCTGTATGAGATGACATCCTTCAAATGCTGATATGTGGATGTCTGTCACTCATGTAATGTTTCTGGCTTGTCACTTACACTGGCCCACAGCTATTTTAATGTCATGTCACGTCAACATTGCCATGCAACTATTGTGGCTGGCTCTTCGTAGGAGTATCACCTGGCTGGCCTACGTGTCCTGGATGTATTGCACAGCCCAGACTCTGTATTAAGCAGATGTGTATTAGCTGTTGAACATGTGCTCACCTCAGTGACATTGGTGTGGTAATGTACTCACTCTTCGTTATTCCTTCCAAATCTCTGCAGGGCACCGCCTCTCCCCAGACGAATGCCAGACCTGGATGCCATGCGTGAACATGACTGCATACGCAGATACCGCTTCTCGCAAGAGTTGATAGAGGACTTGACCCGCCGGCTTGCACCACACCTCCAACCACAACACAGGTATCCTACAGCTCTGACCCCCAAGATGAAGGTGATGGCAGCCCTACATTTTTGTGCCACCGGCACGTTTCAATTGACCATAGCTGATGTTGGTGGCATGTCCCAGACAATGTTCAGCCGTGTCCTGCATGATGTTTTAGAAGCCATGTTGGTGCACCTGGATGAATTCATCCATTTTCCCACTCGTGAGCAGTTGACAGGTGTCAAGGGTGAGTTCTATGCCCTGGGAGGGATGCCTCATGTAATTGGGGCCATTGATGGGACACATGTGGCTTTGGTACCACCACAGGCACAGGAGGTAGCCTATAGAAACAGAAAACATTATCACTCCATTAAGGCCCTTGTGGTGTGTCTTGCTAACATGCTGATTTCCCATGTCTGTTCCCGTTCTACAGGGTCCGCACACGATGCATACATCATGAGGCGTAGCAGGGTGCCAGAAATGATGCTGCAGCTGCACGCGGAACGAGCATGTCTTGTTGGTGGGTATACTCTGTTAGTCCTGTGTTTAGCGCTATCTTTGTATCTTACGGCATCTCCTGACCCACTTCTTCACATGATGTTTCCATGTAGGGGACTCTGGCTATCCCAACATGCCATGGCTGATGACGCCTCTCCGCAACCCCAGAACAGCCGCAGAACACCGGTACAACGACATCCATGGGCAGACGAGGCGCGTGATTGAGAGGACGTTTGGACTCCCGAAGAACAGATTCCGGTGCCTCCACAAGACCGGCGGCGCCCTCCCATATGCCCCGGTGAAGGTCTGCAAAATCTTCATTGTGTGCTGCATGCTGCACAACATGGCAGTGGAGAAGGCCGTGCCACTTATCCTTGATCCGGATGAGCAGGATCATCCACCCGTGGAGGATGAAGGGCTTGGGCACGGGGCAAGTGAGGATGAGGATGAGAATGAGGACATCCGGAGTCAGCTTATCCGCAACTTCTTCTCATGATGGTGAGTCCCTGTGTCTGAGTGTGCACGCTTTGAGCCTTGTGTGGCATGTGTTGCAATGTGTGTGTCCAGCTGACTGTGTGCTAAGTGACTTGGAGGTGTGTTCTGATGTGTCATTCAAGTGATGATGTCATTCCACACATTTTAGCTGGGACACTAAATTTATTAAGAGCATGGTGACAACATCATTCCTGGAGAGTACATGTACATGTCTGCGGATTACTAGCTCTTCGCTGACTTGTTGTGTGTCTGTCCTCCCCAGGTTCTTGCGGCTGTCGTCTGCTCATGTCATCATTGCCCTCCTGCTATTCCTCATGAGTATTGCAACGTGTGCTGGATCAGAGTTACATGCACAGACATGGTGAAAAGACATTTTGGGTAAGGAGTGCAGCAAGGCATTTTGTGGGTGGTACGTGTTTGTGATATGTGGGGACTGCTCCTGTGCATGTTGTGTTACCATGCATACATGTCGACTCACCATGGGCCACATGACGTGTTGCATGGCTCCCATGAATTGATAGTCACCCTTCCTGACAGTCATCTGTAATAGTTTGTGGATTCTGATGAAGGCATCAATGTGTGTATAATGTCCCTCAGGAACATACGGAATGCTAATGGTGGACATAGTGTGGGACTTCCCCATTTGAGGCTCAATGGGGAATTGCAGACTCTCCGTGTGCAGCAAGGGGTGTTAGGCTCAACCCCTTCACTTGTGTGCCAGCTCAGTAGGATTTACCACATCTGTGTGTTGAAGGGGGTGTCCAGTGTAGGTCACACATGGTTAGCCAAATGACCTGTGAGTCTGTTCCAATTGATGCATTTCCCTTAGTGTGAGGCTGAGTAATAAGGTGTTCGTCACACTCCAAGGTGCCTCATCTCTGTCAATGCAGGTCTCTTGCCACTTTGCATGCGGCATATCTGGCATAGTTGTGGAAGATTATGCATAGGAGTCCATGTGTAGTTTAGCAACATGCATGCAGTTGCTCATGGATTAGGCTCCCTATTGGGCATGAAGTACATGGTTGTGTATGT
Organism: Triturus cristatus; assembly: GCF_964204655.1. Classification (NCBI taxonomy): domain Eukaryota; kingdom Metazoa; phylum Chordata; class Amphibia; order Caudata; family Salamandridae; genus Triturus; species Triturus cristatus. The sequence goes on from NC_140591.1 coordinate 1,452,495,690, forward strand.
TTTTTGGCATATTGGTCCACACAATGAGCCATTAACAGCTGCTGAGGGTGTGTCTCCTGTGCGCAGGTCGGCCTTCAGTTTCCTGATCCGGTGTCATGCTTCTTTGGTGATTGTGCATGCATTGTCTCTGGGTGTGCCATGTGACACTGGACACTCCTTACTTTACACACGCGCCTGTTGCAGTTGTCCTTCTGACATCCTAGTCTTTGTGTGCAAATTCTGGCATTTTGCAAAGAGGTGCCGCCTGCTGCTGGGGCCCCTGCAGCAAGGGCCCACAGAGTATCCAGATTTGGCAACACACACGCCTCCAAGATGCTCCTCACTTCCTCCCTCCACCCATTAATTTGGCTGTCCTCAGCTTGTCTATGCCACTGTTGCCGCCACGCGGTGCCAAAGGCTGGACCATCAGCACATGCAAGGTGCACATTGCACCACCATCCTGTCCTTGCATAACCCACATCACACTACAGTCTGATGTATCAGCCACACTCCGGGCTATGTCCATCCGCACATCTAACGCCTGCTGTCAGACATACCCTGGGCACACACACAACACCTTTGCATGCTGAGTGTGCAACTCCAACTGCCTACACTGCGCTGCCCCGCCTTCCAGGCCCTGTCACACCAACCAGGTCACGTCCCTAATACTCCCCCCCGGCTCTGTAGCCCAGCAAGGGCATGGGAGTGGGACTCAAGGCTTCAGCATGTAGTATGGTGTCATCGTCTGGGATATGGCACAGGTATCATCTCTCAGCATGTCAATCTACAGAGTGTCCAGGACCCCCCTCTCCACCATCACATGCGCACAGCACCTCATCATCAGCTCGTATGCCATTGACAGCCAGGTGCTCCTCACCCTCAACAAAGACACAGACATTGGCAGTTCCATCATTCAAGTATGCATGAGATCCATTGATGAATGGCTGAACACGAGCCACCTGAGGCTGGACTTGTACAGGACTGAGGTGATCATCTGAGGATTGTCCCCTTCCAGCTGGGTCAAGTGCTTGTGTCCCACCCGCAAGAGCCCTGCACAAGCACCCAGTGGCCACACACACAAGATGGTGTGCATCATGTTTGGCTCGCTCACATTTGCCATGCTAGTCCACAGCATCTGTACCTCATGCTGCAACACCCTCTGCATTATGCACATGATCCACAGATAGATCCACTCCAAGAAAAGACAACCCATCCCCCAGGTCCAAGCCAACATCCGTGTCAAATACTGCCCTGCCCTCTACGGAGCAAGTACATCCAAACTCCCAGGAAACTTGTCCACATCCAGGGTGCATCTGCACACCTCAGCTTCAACACCCTGCGCCCCAGCCACCTCACCGTCCACCATAGATAGCTGCAATGGATCACTGTCTGCTGCAGGATGACCTCCACACTCCCCACCCACACTCAGGAGGCAGTCCACAACCCCGACCGCAAACCAACCTTGTACGTCTGTCATCCTAGATCGCATTGGGCCATCTCCGTGCATCCAACCTTGCCCTGGCCACCGTTCTTCACATCCACCGTACTCCAGCATACAGGACATTGTTCTCCCACCTGGCCACACATACCTGGGACTCCCTCCCCGGGAACCTCCACATGAGCCATGACCTCTATGCCTTGATGATAATCTCCCAAATAGGTCTGTCCGCACAGTTTAGCAAGCACCCCCTCAGCAGCCAGAGGCCATCACAGGTGAGTGTTGTGCTCCATGCCTACATTGAATGATACCTTGTGACCCATGTGTGTCCTGTACCAGACTCTGATCCCAGGGTATGGATGGCTGGAGTTAGTTCAACACTCAGGCATAGTTTGACATTTCCACACGCATATGTCGTTCAATAATGCAAAATGACAGGAACGTCTCATGACCAAAGTAATATATTTATTTGTGGTGGGGTACATGTTTTGGTAGATGAAATTAGGTGCTCTACCGGGGGAATAGAATCCAAAGTTCACAGGGGGAGATGGTATCCTTGGCATTGGAAGTCATCAGAGTCCAGGGCACAGTGTTGGTCATCATTGGTCAGGCTGTGACCAGCAAGTCCATGTGGCAGAGAATGTCATTGGATGAGGTGCTGCTATTGCGCCAGAGGGCCAGGTGCCAGGCCAGGTGACCTGGGAGATGTGGATGGTCCGCTGACTCTCACGGTCTTTTCCGTGAACGACCCACCTTCCTCCGGGGACCCTCAGATGCAGGCCTTGACGATGCTTGGGACGCTCCGTCAGACAAATCCTCCTCCTCCTCCCTCCCTGTGTCTGGTGCTGGTCTACGCCTGGTGGCACAGGGAGGGTTGCCCATGCTTTGGGCGATCTGACGGAGTGATTGGCTCATGTCCCTGTGCACCGCCAGGAGCTCAGCCAGTCTTGCCTCCATCCGTCCTTGGTGTTGTTGATGACTGGCATGATGCTCGACCTGCAGGTTCTTTATCTCATCGAGGGTCCCCTGCATCTCTGAGAGTCTCAACACGACCTGGTTGATGCCTCTGGTGTCACGCCGGTATGAGTCCAGGATGTTGCGTATGTGTGACATACCGGTGTCCTGAGCTAGCTGGTCAGGTTCGCGCCTCCGCCTGCCTCCACTCCCACCACCCCTGCCCACTTGAGCCTGGCCTGCCCTTGTGGGCACATCGGGTCTACGGGACCCCTGAGGGATGGCATTTGCAGGGTTGCCTGCCTCCTCCTGGGTGCCCGGAGAACCTTGTCCCTCCTGGTCAGACTGGCTCTGTTGTTCAGTGCGAGCAGGGCTCCTGGGTGTGTCCTGGGATGTGGCAGGAATGGGGGGGTGGTTGGCACAGATGTACCTGACGCAGGTGCTGCAGGGGCTTGGGCACCAGAGGGTCCAGGTTGGTCGGGGTCATCCACGGAGTGGTGAGAGTCGTCACTGCCGGTGGGATCATCTTCACGCGGAGCCTGGGACTGTGATTCTTCCCCCCAGTGTTGGGGGGAGATCGATGACGTTGCCCTGTGTGTGAGAGAGAGACAATGTTAATGGTGTTTCATGCGACATCTATGTTTCATACATATTCAAGTTGACACAGTTCCTCCAGGTAGTTGGCTGTGCCTAGCATTCCTCTCAATGTCCACTTGGGGATGGGTATGTTGCGGGGGACAGATTGGGATGTTCTCCTGAGTGTTTGACCTGTAGATTGTTGGCTCTGATGCTTATTTGGCTCTGGATTGGTCTTGTTGTGTCACATGTCCATTGTGGGAGTGTGTAAATCCGTTGCCTGCCCCGGGGGTGTGTGCTTGTGTTGGGGGGGGAGGTGGTTGTGACCGGGCCTGCTGTTGTGTGTAGTGTGAGTTGTCATTGGGTCTCCCAGGTGATGTGTCTGTCCCCTCATGGTGCATGCTGGCATGACAGTGAGTGTGAGTTCCTGTGCTAGATACCTGTGCTTGTGGAGTTGGTGTTTGAGTGTACAGTGGTCCCAGGAGGGCCTTGTGCTGCATACAGCAGGGCCAAGTGTCAGCTACCTTGTCAGTACTTTGCCAGTGCCTGTGCATTGTGCATGGGTATGTACCTATGCCAAATGGGCTGAGGGCATTGGTGTCTGCGTCTCATTTTCACAATGTGTTGTGTGGGGCCGACCCTCCCAGCCTCCCGGACATCCAGTCTTGTGGTTGTGGTTGTTGTAGCCTTGGACATGGCCTTGCCTTGATTTGTGAAAGGTGCATGGAGACGTTAGTGGCATGAGAGGGGTTTTTGAGTGTGGTTGTGTGCGGTGAGTGCTTGTGGGAAGTTGCGTGCATTTGGTGTATATGTGGTGTGGACCCCATTGCCCCCATGTTACGTAAGTTGTTTGTGTACTCACCAGGCTCTGCAACTCCTTCGACTCCGTGTACTCCCACCGGCGGTAGCAGGGCCATCACCTTCTCCTCCCAGGGAGTGTACGGGTCTGCGGGGCGGCCCACCTCCAGTGATGTTACCCTGGGCATATTCTTCGTTCATTTTCCTCTTGACCGCCCTGCGCAGATCGTACCACCTGGCTTGGCATTCATGCCTGGTCCTTCGGATGGGCGCAACAGCATTCACCTTATCGACAATCCTCTGCCACATGGCAGATTTTTCAGCTATGCTGGTCTGTCTGACCAAGGTTCCAAACAGCTGTGGCTCGACTCTGATGACTTCGTTGACAAGGAGGTCCAGCTCCGCCGTTGTGAACTTTGGATTCTTGTCTGTGGGCATGGTGTGGGGTGTGGGTGTGGGTGTGGATGGTTGTGGGTGTGTGGGTGTGAATGTGACGGTGTGTGTGTGAATGTGAAGAGGGGGATGTTTGTGAAGGAGGTTGTGTGAAGGTGTGTGAGTGAAGGTGTAGTGAAGGTATGAGTAATGTTGAGTTGTTTCTCTGTGGGGTCTGGCAGCAGTGGGTCTGTTGCAAAGGCTCATGGGTTGTGTGTGTGGGCCCTTTTTATTGGTCCATTTTTGGGTGTGGCTGTGTTTGAATTTTGGTGGGTGTGTTATAAGAGGTGGTTGTGATTTAGGGCCTCTGTTTGCCTGTTTGGATGTGCCAGGTCAGTCATTCAGATGTATTTTGTCATGTAGACATGTTTTGTGGTGTTGTGCGAGTCGAATCGACCGTCCTTGTGCTGTTTTACAGTGTCCTGGTTCTGTAAGAGTCTTTTTCGCGTAGGTACGATCCGTACGTACGCGATGCTGGGTGAGGGTGCTGGGGTACGGTGTTGGAGTGCAGCGCGTACATGCGGTGGGGGTACGGTGCGTACACGTGCGGCCCTGGGGTACGGCGCGTACATGCGGGCTGGACTGTTCCCATGAGGCACAGGGTCAGACTGATTTGCATACGGCCATGTCTGAACTGGGGTGGCAGAGTGGGCTAAAGAACGGTGATGGATCAAACCCAGATCTGTTGACTGGGTGTGAGTGTTTGATTGGTTCTGATGCTCCGTCCATCACCACCCCCTTTTGTACCGCTTTGTTCGCCATAAGTTGGCAGGGTATGCTCAGACGTGAGTCCCTTGCTCACTTTGCCAATGGATTCAAGCAAGCCTGGCTGAAGACGGCTGAAATGCCAGAAACCGGTCCTAGGAAGCTTGTTTCCGGTCCAGGGAAGACATGGCTTGGCAGTTCGGGCTGGACTGTTCCCATGAGGCACAGGGTCAGACTGATTTGCATATGGCCATGTCTGAACTGGGGTGGCAGAGTGGGCTAAAGAACGGTGATGGATCAAACCCAGATCTGTTGACTGGGTGTGAGTGTTTGATTGGTTCTGATGCTCCGTCCATCACCACCCCCTTTTGTACCGCTTTGTTCGCCATAAGTTGGCAGGGTATGCTCAGACGTGAGTCCCTTGCTCACTTTGCCAATGGATTCAAGCAAGCCTGGCTGAAGACGGCTGAAATGCCAGAAACCGGTCCTAGGAAGCTTGTTTCCGGTCCAGGGAAGACATGGCTTGGCAGTTCGGGCTGGACTGTTCCCATGAGGCACAGGGTCAGACTGATTTGCATATGGCCATGTCTGAACTGGGGTGGCAGAGTGGGCTAAAGAACGGTGATGGATCAAACCCAGATCTGTTGACTGGGTGTGAGTGTTTGATTGGTTCTGATGCTCCGTCCATCACCACCCCCTTTTGTACCGCTTTGTTCGCCATAAGTTGGCAGGGTATGCTCAGACGTGAGTCCCTTGCTCACTTTGCCAATGGATTCAAGCAAGCCTGGCTGAAGACGGCTGAAATGCCAGAAACCGGTCCTAGGAAGCTTGTTTCCGGTCCAGGGAAGACATGGCTTGGCAGTTCGGGCTGGACTGTTCCCATGAGGCACAGGGTCAGACTGATTTGCATATGGCCATGTCTGAACTGGGGTGGCAGAGTGGGCTAAAGAACGGTGATGGATCAAACCCAGATCTGTTGACTGGGTGTGAGTGTTTGATTGGTTCTGATGCTCCGTCCATCACCACCCCCTTTTGTACCTACATGCGGAGGTACGGCACGTACATGGGGGGGTAAGGCGCGTACATGCGGTGGGGGTACGGTGCATACACGTGCGGGCCTGGGGTACGGCGCGTACATGCGGAGGTACGGCGCGTACATGCGGGGGGGGGGTAAGGCACGTACATGGGGGGTACAGCGCGTACAGGTGCGGGCCTGAGGTATGGCGCGTACATGCGGAGGTACGGCATGTACATGCGGGGGTACTGCGCGTACATGGGGGGAAGGCATGTACATGGGGGTACGGCGCGTACAGGTGCGGGGCTGGGGTACAGTGCGGACAGGGGGGTAAGGCACGTACATGGGGGGGTACGGCGCATACATGGGGGTACGGCGCGTACATGGGGGGGTACGGCGCGTACAGTTGCGGGGCTGGGGTACAGTGCGGACAGGCTGGTGTACGGTGCTGACATATTTGGGGTGGGGGGGCTGTACGGCTCGTACACGGGCATAAGTTTACCCGTGTACATGTGTGCTACTGCGTTGGCTCCGTACGGGCCATTTTACGTGCGATTGTGTATTCGGACGGACAGTCGGGATCGTACTTGCGCGCTCGGACTTGTGTTTTACGATTTGCACGTGAAAATGTCTGGCTCACTCTCGTACACTTTTCCCGACGATATTCGGACGTAAAAACTTGCCGACGCACTCTAGTACACTTTTCCCGACGCTATTCGTAGTTATTTTTCACGTACGAATCGTAGTTGGCCGTTTGTACGGTACTTGTACGACTCGTACGTAAAAAAATACGGATACGGGTCGTACGCAAATTATTTTTGACGGATCGGAATCGGCACCAGAATGTTAGTACATAAATCAATAATCAATCATCAATAATCAATAATCACCAAACCAATACAATACAACCATAACTCTGCTACCAGAAAACTGCTCCAGCGGGAAAGGGCAAATTTACATATCCTCCTTGTGTCACAGACCCGCCATCACGCTCCTTCAAGACATGTAATCATTTCAAATTTTTTTGGTAGTGGAAATCTGTCAATTACAATGTTATTATTCAAGTGGGACAAATCGACAACAACCAGATGTTGCCATTTCTGTGTTGTGCCACGACTAATAGCGAAATGCATTCGGATGCCTCAATTGCTTCACTAATATTGAAAGAGACTATTATTTCCAACTCTTTGGATACCTCTTCTCCTACAGACATAGGAATATTTCTGACCTTTGACATTTGGAGGAATTCATTGGTGGAACCTGCCTGTGTACAACGCTGCTACGATACCATGAGAAGGTAACAAACATTATTTTCTAACCCTTTTAATCTGGTGTTGCGTCTTTCAAAAGTGGCAGCCGTTGTGGAACGCGCTGTTGAGGAGGCGTACTCACCATTCTCTAGGGTTCCACAATGCACTACTCTGCCCCGCGCTACCTTATCTCAGGACATGTTCTGTGTCTTGAGGGGATTAGCATATAGCGCTTTGAGTCATCATGCATTACGTTACGTTTATTCTGCTTGGGTGCAATTTTGGTAAAGGCTCCACTAGCCTTTACCGGAACTGGCAGATAACGTGTGCATGTAACGCAATAGAAATCTCATTGATCATCAAAGGAGCAAAAAAAATAAGGAACTGGCATATCATTTCTAGTAATACAAAAGTGTAGTTGATCTGCTTAGTAACTATTCTACATTGTTGTGGGTAATTCGTCCAATGAAGTCACTATGTTTTGAATGGTGAAGAGTGGACAGTGTACTGGAGAGTCACAGAACTAATTTATTTAACAACATGACCACACACAACTTCAGCATCAGCCTGCCTCAAGCCTTTTGGTCTTCTGGTTCTGAAACTTCACTGGGATGGGTGAAATGGAAAAATACTTTCTAAACCATATTGCAGCTATAGATGAAGTAGGAAAGATATCGTTGGAACAATGCAAAAGTATGTTATTACATTCTTTAGGCCCTAAAGGGTTATAAATGTACAGTTGTATGTCTAGAGCATTAGTTGTGGGGGGTGTTAATGTATTTAATGCTGCAATCCTTTATATAGATAGATACTTTGCACCAAAGCTATGCATAGGCATAGGCGTTTTCAGCTGAAACAAACCAAAAAGGAAACGGTGGACGATTGTCGCAGAACTACAAAAACGGGCTATTCATTACAAGTTTGGTACATTGCATGATGACTTGATTACAGATCAGGTAGTCACGCACTCAAGCAATCCTGCAATTCAATAACATTTGTGGGTGAATAGTGACTCAACTTTAGAGGACATTTTAGCAACTGTCTGCAAAGCAGACATTTCAGAGTGATGTGACATGGCATTGAAAGAAGGGGGAAATAGAAGGAGATTCATTTAATTGAATGTTGCCACAAGGCCAGTACTAAAACTAATTTCACCCAGGCAGAGATAAATTGAAACCTAAGGAAAAAATAGATGTTATTGCAGTGATCGCATAGAGCATCTTTTGTGTAGCAAAAACTCCTGCCCTACGACAGAAATGTAGTAATTGTCATGTATTGGGTCATTTTGCCAAAGTGTCTATAAAGAAAAAACATGTCATGTGTCTGGGAAGAAACTGGTAATATGGAAAGGAATTAATCTGACCGTGAGCAGGCTGAACCAAACAATATTATTAGTATAAGTAAAAAAATATATTTTAATATAAACAGCAACCTTGTAAAGGTAAACCTGAATCTTGGATGTCAGTAGGTAGTGTCTTTTTAAACGTTTATACAGATTGAGGTTCACCCTCCACTATAAATAATGAGGAAATCTGAAAAGAAAACTTTGAGAACAAAATTGGGAATTTCTTGCTTGAGTCAGATGTACATCCTAAAGGATATAGCAGTGGAAAAATAGATATGCTTGGGTTCAGGTGGCTGACCTTGTAGTTCAAACATAGACACATAAGAAGCAAATTGTACTTAGCAAAAAAAGGGCCATCAGTGCTTGATTGGTTCAATCAAAAAAATGTAAGTGTTATTCTAGACCCTAACAGCAGGGAACAAGTTCTAATTGTGGAAGATGGAATTACAGTGGGGTTATCCATGTTAAAAAAGTACCCCAAAGTGTTCTGCAAAAGCTTAGGCACATTAATAGGTTTTTAATGCAAAATTCTGTTGAAAACTGATGCTTGCCCAAACGTGTACAAGGTCAGAAATATTCCTATGTCTGTAGGAGAAGAGGTATCGAAAGAGTTGGAAATAATAGTCTCTTTCAATATTAGTGAAGCAATTGAGGCATCCGAATGCATTTCGCCATTAGTCGTGGCACAACACAGAAATGGCAACATCTGGTTGTTGTCGATTTGTCCCACTTGAATAATAACATTGTAATTGACAGATTTCCATTACCAAAAAAAATTGAAATGATTACATGTCTTGAAGGAGCTAGATGGTTTTCAAGAATTGATTTATATGCTGCGTGCGCTGCATCTCTTCAACACCTGATTCTATGAAGGTCACAGAATTTATGACATGGGTGTTTTTTCAATTCAAATAGATGCCTTTCAGGTTGGCTTTGGTAGCTGCTGTTTTTCAAAGGCTGATGTTTAACTTGTTTGGTAATGAAAACGGAATGACGGCATCTTGATCTTTGGGGAAGATAGAAGCAAACTTGACCTCAGACTGGAGACATTTTTGCGAATCCTAGAAGCTAAAGGATTGACTAAAGAGTTTTCAAAAGACAAATTTTGAGAAAACTATGTGACATTTCTGGGACACATAATTGAGGAAAGTGGGATTGAAGTTAAACTGTCATTAGTAAATGCTATTAAAGAAGTATCCACTCCAAGGAGCAAGGATGACGTTTGGTCATTTTTATTAGAACATGCTATTGTGCTAAGTCCATTCCTAAATTAGCTGTAAAATGCTACAGTATTAGACAGGAATAAGTTTGGATGAGCAACACAGTGCGAGGAGGATTTTGCACTATAAAACAGCTTATTTGTAATATTACGCATTACAAAGATTTGACCCCAATGCAGATTGTGTGGTGAAAACACATCCAAGTAAAAAGGGTTTAGGTGCTGCATTAACTCAGCTGGCCACAAAGGTAAGAAAAGTGTAATAGCCTTTACTTCAAGAACTCAGTCTCCCACCAAAGAAAAATATCCTACCAAAAAGAAGTAAACTTGTGCATGTGCTTGGGCTTTAGATCACTTCAGAGCATTTATGTGAGTTAAATCTGTTACTGTTCAGTGTGGCCATAAATCACTTGTGAAACTTTTGACTACAGAGGGTACATTAAATGCTTACAAAATCTTGTATGCACTGGGCAAAAATAATGTGGTGGTGGATTTCTCATCCAGAATGCCAACACAGTTGGAAGAGTGTGAAGATGACATTTGCACATGGCTTTAGTACATGATCGTCGCATGCCTGCAGTAAAAAATCAGAAGTGTGAGATTGCTTATCGGGGCGATGTGGTTTGGCAGAAAGTGTTCAAATGTATCTGCGATGAATGGTTGAAAATGAATGTTTGCATGATACCATAAGACCATTTTGGCAAGTACGGTCTGAACTTTCTTTAGAAAATGAAATGAATTAAGGGGGGACAGAATGGTTGCACTGTTCGGTTAATGTAGCATGATCAAAAAATGATGACATAAAGGTCATTTCAGCATTCATCGATCAAATTCAATGGTAAAAAAGCTATGTTGGTGGCCTCAGGTTGACATTGTTATAGAGAGACATGTTAGAGAGGGTGTCAATTTTTCTAGAGCAGACAAATCTGTTCGCACAATAAGACCACCTCTGTGCAAAAGA